>NW_027423180.1:0-1474347 GCF_048934315.1 Petromyzon marinus
GGGTGTGAGTGTGAGTGGTGGGTGGGTGTGAGAGTGAGTGAGTGGTGGGTGGGTGTGAGAGTGAGTGGTGGGTGGGTGTGAGAGTGAGTGAGTGGTGGGTGGGTGTGAGAGTGAGTGGTGGGTGGGTGTGAGAGTGAGTGGTGGGTGGGTGTGAGAGTGAGTGGTGGGTGGGTGTGAGAGTGAGTGGTGGGTGGGTGTGAGAGTGAGTGGTGGGTGGGTGTGAGAGTGAGTGGTGGGTGGGTGTGAGAGTGAGTGGTGGGTGGGTGTGAGAGTGAGTGGTGGGTGGGTGTGAGTGAGTGGTGGGTGGGTGTGAGAGTCAGTGAGTGGTGGGTGGGTGTGAGAGTGAGTGGTGGGTGTGAGAGTGAGTGAGTGAGTGGTGGGTGGGTGTGAGAGTGAGTCAGTGAGTGGTGGGTGGGTGGGTGTGAGAGTGAGTGGTGGGTGGGTGGGTGTGAGAGTGAGTGGTGGGTGGGTGTGAGAGTGAGTGAGTGGTGGGTGGGTGTGAGAGTCAGTGAGTGGTGGGTGGGTGTGAGAGTCAGTGAGTGGTGGGTGGGTGTGAGAGAGTGAGTGGTGGGTGGGTGTGAGAGAGTGAGTGGTGGGTGGGTGTGAGAGAGCGAGTGGTGGGTGGGTGTGAGAGAGCGAGTGGTGGGTGGGTGTGAGAGTGAGTGGTGGGTGGGTGTGAGAGTGAGTGAGTGGTGGGTGGGTGTGAGAGTGAGTGGTGGGTGGGTGTGAGAGTGAGTGGTGGGTGGGTGTGAGAGTGAGTGGTGGGTGGGTGTGCGAGTGAGTGGTGGGTGGGTGTGCGAGTGAGTGGTGGGTGGGTGTGCGAGTGAGTGGTGGGTGGGTGTGCGAGTGAGTGGTGGGTGGGTGTGCGAGTGAGTGGTGGGTGGGTGTGCGAGTGAGTGGTGGGTGGGTGTGCGAGTGAGTGGTGGGTGGGTGTGCGAGTGAGTGGTGGGTGGGTGTGCGAGTGAGTGGTGGGTGGGTGTGCGAGTGAGTGGTGGGTGGGTGTGCGAGTGAGTGGTGGGTGGGTGTGCGAGTGAGTGGTGGGTGGGTGTGCGAGTGAGTGGTGGGTGGGTGTGCGAGTGAGTGGTGGGTGGGTGTGCGAGTGAGTGGTGGGTGGGTGTGCGAGTGAGTGGTGGGTGGGTGTGCGAGTGAGTGGTGGGTGGGTGTGCGAGTGAGTGGTGGGTGGGTGTGCGAGTGAGTGGTGGGTGGGTGTGCGAGTGAGTGGTGGGTGGGTGTGCGAGTGAGTGGTGGGTGGGTGTGCGAGAGCGAGTGGTGGGTGGGTGTGCGAGAGCGAGTGGTGGGTGGGTGTGCGAGAGCGAGTGGTGGGTGGGTGTGAGAGAGCGAGTGGTGGGTGGGTGTGAGAGAGCGAGTGGTGGGTGGGTGTGAGAGAGCGAGTGGTGGGTGGGTGTGAGAGAGCGAGTGGTGGGTGGGTGTGAGAGAGCGAGTGGTGGGTGGGTGTGAGAGAGCGATTGGTGGGTGGTGTGAGAGAGCGAGTGGTGGGTGGGTGTGAGAGAGCGAGTGGTGGGTGGGTGTGAGAGAGCGAGTGGTGGGTGGGTGTGAGAGAGCGAGTGGTGGGTGGGTGTGAGAGAGCGAGTGGTGGGTGGGTGTGAGAGAGCGAGTGGTGGGTGGGTGTGAGAGAGCGAGTGGTGGGTGGGTGTGAGAGAGCGAGTGGTGGGTGGGTGTGAGAGAGCGAGTGGTGGGTGGGTGTGAGAGAGCGAGTGGTGGGTGGGTGTGAGAGAGCGAGTGGTGGGTGGGTGTGAGAGAGCGAGTGGTGGGTGGGTGTGAGAGAGCGAGTGGTGGGTGGGTGTGAGAGTGAGTGGTGGGTGGGTGTGCGAGTGAGTGGTGGGTGGGTGTGCGAGTGAGTGGTGGGTGGGTGTGCGAGTGAGTGGTGGGTGGGTGTGCGAGTGAGTGGTGGGTGGGTGTGCGAGTGAGTGGTGGGTGGGTGTGCGAGTGAGTGGTGGGTGGGTGTGCGAGTGAGTGGTGGGTGGGTGTGCGAGTGAGTGGTGGGTGGGTGTGAGTGTGAGTGGTGGGTGGGTGTGCGAGTGAGTGGTGGGTGGGTGTGCGAGTGAGTGGTGGGTGGGTGTGAGAGTGAGTGGTGGGTGGGTGTGCGAGTGAGTGGTGGGTGGGTGTGCGAGTGAGTGGTGGGTGGGTGTGCGAGTGAGTGGTGGGTGGGTGTGCGAGTGAGTGGTGGGTGGGTGTGCGAGTGAGTGGTGGGTGGGTGTGCGAGTGAGTGGTGGGTGGGTGTGCGAGTGAGTGGTGGGTGGGTGTGCGAGTGAGTGGTGGGTGGGTGTGCGAGTGAGTGGTGGGTGGGTGTGCGAGTGAGTGGTGGGTGGGTGTGCGAGTGAGTGGTGGGTGGGTGTGCGAGTGAGTGGTGGGTGGGTGTGCGAGTGAGTGGTGGGTGGGTGTGCGAGAGCGAGTGGTGGGTGGGTGTGCGAGAGCGAGTGGTGGGTGGGTGTGCGAGAGCGAGTGGTGGGTGGGTGTGAGAGAGCGAGTGGTGGGTGGGTGTGAGAGAGCGAGTGGTGGGTGGGTGTGAGAGAGCGAGTGGTGGGTGGGTGTGAGAGAGCGAGTGGTGGGTGGGTGTGAGAGAGCGAGTGGTGGGTGGGTGTGAGAGAGCGAGTGGTGGGTGGGTGTGAGAGAGCGAGTGGTGGGTGGGTGTGAGAGAGCGAGTGGTGGGTGGGTGTGAGAGAGCGAGTGGTGGGTGGGTGTGAGAGAGCGAGTGGTGGGTGGGTGTGAGAGAGCGAGTGGTGGGTGGGTGTGAGAGAGCGAGTGGTGGGTGGGTGTGAGAGAGCGAGTGGTGGGTGGGTGTGAGAGAGCGAGTGGTGGGTGGGTGTGAGAGAGCGAGTGGTGGGTGGGTGTGAGAGAGCGAGTGGTGGGTGGGTGTGAGAGAGCGAGTGGTGGGTGGGTGTGAGAGAGCGAGTGGTGGGTGGGTGTGAGAGAGCGAGTGGTGGGTGGGTGTGAGAGTGAGTGGTGGGTGGGTGTGCGAGTGAGTGGTGGGTGGGTGTGCGAGTGAGTGGTGGGTGGGTGTGCGAGTGAGTGGTGGGTGGGTGTGCGAGTGAGTGGTGGGTGGGTGTGCGAGTGAGTGGTGGGTGGGTGTGCGAGTGAGTGGTGGGTGGGTGTGCGAGTGAGTGGTGGGTGGGTGTGCGAGTGAGTGGTGGGTGGGTGTGAGTGTGAGTGGTGGGTGGGTGTGCGAGTGAGTGGTGGGTGGGTGTGCGAGTGAGTGGTGGGTGGGTGTGAGAGTTAGTGGTGGGTGGGTGTGCGAGTGAGTGGTGGGTGGGTGTGCGAGTGAGTGGTGGGTGGGTGTGCGAGTGAGTGGTGGGTGGGTGTGCGAGTGAGTGGTGGGTGGGTGTGCGAGTGAGTGGTGGGTGGGTGTGCGAGTGAGTGGTGGGTGGGTGTGCGAGTGAGTGGTGGGTGGGTGTGCGAGTGAGTGGTGGGTGGGTGTGCGAGTGAGTGGTGGGTGGGTGTGCGAGTGAGTGGTGGGTGGGTGTGCGAGTGAGTGGTGGGTGGGTGTGCGAGTGAGTGGTGGGTGGGTGTGCGAGTGAGTGGTGGGTGGGTGTGCGAGTGAGTGGTGGGTGGGTGTGCGAGTGAGTGGTGGGTGGGTGTGCGAGTGAGTGGTGGGTGGGTGTGCGAGTGAGTGGTGGGTGGGTGTGAGAGTGTGAGAGTGAGTGAGTGGTGGGTGGGTGTGAGAGTGAGTGAGTGGTGGGTGGGTGTGAGAGTCAGTGAGTGGTGGGTGGGTGTGAGAGTCAGTGAGTGGTGGGTGGGTGTGAGAGTCAGTGAGTGGTGGGTGGGTGTGAGAGTCAGTGAGTGGTGGGTGGGTGTGAGAGAGCGAGTGGTGGGTGGGTGTGAGAGAGCGAGTGGTGGGTGGGTGTGAGAGAGCGAGTGGTGGGTGGGTGTGAGAGAGCGAGTGGTGGGTGGGTGTGAGAGAGCGAGTGGTGGGTGGGTGTGAGAGAGCGAGTGGTGGGTGGGTGTGAGAGAGCGAGTGGTGGGTGGGTGTGAGAGAGCGAGTGGTGGGTGGGTGTGAGAGAGCGAGTGGTGGGTGGGTGTGAGAGAGCGAGTGGTGGGTGGGTGTGAGAGCGAGTGGTGGGTGGGTGTGAGAGCGAGTGGTGGGTGGGTGTGAGCGTGAGTGGTGGGTGGGTGTGAGCGTGAGTGGTGGGTGGGTGTGAGAGTGAGTGGTGGGTGGGTGTGAGAGTGAGTGGTGGGTGGGTGTGCGAGTGAGTGGTGGGTGGGTGTGCGAGTGAGTGGTGGGTGGGTGTGCGAGTGAGTGGTGGGTGGGTGTGCGAGTGAGTGGTGGGTGGGTGTGCGAGTGAGTGGTGGGTGGGTGTGCGAGTGAGTGGTGGGTGGGTGTGCGAGTGAGTGGTGGGTGGGTGTGCGAGTGAGTGGTGGGTGGGTGTGCGAGTGAGTGGTGGGTGGGTGTGCGAGTGAGTGGTGGGTGGGTGTGCGAGTGAGTGGTGGGTGGGTGTGCGAGTGAGTGGTGGGTGGGTGTGCGAGTGAGTGGTGGGTGGGTGTGCGAGTGAGTGGTGGGTGGGTGTGCGAGTGAGTGGTGGGTGGGTGTGCGAGTGAGTGGTGGGTGGGTGTGCGAGTGAGTGGTGGGTGGGTGTGCGAGTGAGTGGTGGGTGGGTGTGCGAGTGCGAGTGGTGGGTGGGTGTGCGAGAGCGAGTGGTGGGTGGGTGTGAGAGTGCGAGTGGTGGGTGGGTGTGAGAGAGCGAGTGGTGGGTGGGTGTGAGAGAGCGAGTGGTGGGTGGGTGTGAGAGAGCGAGTGGTGGGTGGGTGTGAGAGAGCGAGTGGTGGGTGGGTGTGAGAGAGCGAGTGGTGGGTGGGTGTGAGAGAGCGAGTGGTGGGTGGGTGTGAGAGAGCGAGTGGTGGGTGGGTGTGAGAGGGCGAGTGGTGGGTGGGTGTGAGAGGGCGAGTGGTGGGTGGGTGTGAGAGGGCGAGTGGTGGGTGGGTGTGAGAGAGCGAGTGGTGGGTGGGTGTGAGAGAGCGAGTGGTGGGTGGGTGTGAGAGAGCGAGTGGTGGGTGGGTGTGAGAGAGCGAGTGGTGGGTGGGTGTGAGAGAGCGAGTGGTGGGTGGGTGTGAGAGAGCGAGTGGTGGGTGGGTGTGAGAGAGCGAGTGGTGGGTGGGTGTGAGAGAGCGAGTGGTGGGTGGGTGTGAGAGAGCGAGTGGTGGGTGGGTGTGAGAGAGCGAGTGGTGGGTGGGTGTGAGAGAGCGAGTGGTGGGTGGGTGTGAGAGAGCGAGTGGTGGGTGGGTGTGAGAGAGCGAGTGGTGGGTGGGTGTGAGAGAGCGAGTGGTGGGTGGGTGTGAGAGAGCGAGTGGTGGGTGGGTGTGAGAGTGAGTGGTGGGTGGGTGTGCGAGTGAGTGGTGGGTGGGTGTGCGAGTGAGTGGTGGGTGGGTGTGCGAGTGAGTGGTGGGTGGGTGTGCGAGTGAGTGGTGGGTGGGTGTGCGAGTGAGTGGTGGGTGGGTGTGCGAGTGAGTGGTGGGTGGGTGTGCGAGTGAGTGGTGGGTGGGTGTGCGAGTGAGTGGTGGGTGGGTGTGCGAGTGAGTGGTGGGTGGGTGTGAGTGTGAGTGGTGGGTGGGTGTGCGAGTGAGTGGTGGGTGGGTGTGCGAGTGAGTGGTGGGTGGGTGTGAGAGTTAGTGGTGGGTGGGTGTGCGAGTGAGTGGTGGGTGGGTGTGCGAGTGAGTGGTGGGTGGGTGTGCGAGTGAGTGGTGGGTGGGTGTGCGAGTGAGTGGTGGGTGGGTGTGCGAGTGAGTGGTGGGTGGGTGTGCGAGTGAGTGGTGGGTGGGTGTGCGAGTGAGTGGTGGGTGGGTGTGCGAGTGAGTGGTGGGTGGGTGTGCGAGTGAGTGGTGGGTGGGTGTGCGAGTGAGTGGTGGGTGGGTGTGCGAGTGAGTGGTGGGTGGGTGTGCGAGTGAGTGGTGGGTGGGTGTGCGAGTGAGTGGTGGGTGGGTGTGCGAGTGAGTGGTGGGTGGGTGTGCGAGTGAGTGGTGGGTGGGTGTGAGAGTGTGAGAGTGAGTGAGTGGTGGGTGGGTGTGAGAGTCAGTGAGTGGTGGGTGGGTGTGAGAGTCAGTGAGTGGTGGGTGGGTGTGAGAGTCAGTGAGTGGTGGGTGGGTGTGAGAGTCAGTGAGTGGTGGGTGGGTGTGAGAGTCAGTGAGTGGTGGGTGGGTGTGAGAGAGCGAGTGGTGGGTGGGTGTGAGAGAGCGAGTGGTGGGTGGGTGTGAGAGAGCGAGTGGTGGGTGGGTGTGAGAGAGCGAGTGGTGGGTGGGTGTGAGAGAGCGAGTGGTGGGTGGGTGTGAGAGAGCGAGTGGTGGGTGGGTGTGAGAGAGCGAGTGGTGGGTGGGTGTGAGAGAGCGAGTGGTGGGTGGGTGTGAGAGAGCGAGTGGTGGGTGGGTGTGAGAGAGCGAGTGGTGGGTGGGTGTGAGAGCGAGTGGTGGGTGGGTGTGAGAGCGAGTGGTGGGTGGGTGTGAGAGCGAGTGGTGGGTGGGTGTGAGCGTGAGTGGTGGGTGGGTGTGAGCGTGAGTGGTGGGTGGGTGTGAGAGTGAGTGGTGGGTGGGTGTGAGAGTGAGTGGTGGGTGGGTGTGCGAGTGAGTGGTGGGTGGGTGTGCGAGTGAGTGGTGGGTGGGTGTGCGAGTGAGTGGTGGGTGGGTGTGCGAGTGAGTGGTGGGTGGGTGTGCGAGTGAGTGGTGGGTGGGTGTGCGAGTGAGTGGTGGGTGGGTGTGCGAGTGAGTGGTGGGTGGGTGTGCGAGTGAGTGGTGGGTGGGTGTGCGAGTGAGTGGTGGGTGGGTGTGCGAGTGAGTGGTGGGTGGGTGTGCGAGTGAGTGGTGGGTGGGTGTGCGAGTGAGTGGTGGGTGGGTGTGCGAGTGAGTGGTGGGTGGGTGTGCGAGTGAGTGGTGGGTGGGTGTGCGAGTGAGTGGTGGGTGGGTGTGCGAGTGCGAGTGGTGGGTGGGTGTGCGAGAGCGAGTGGTGGGTGGGTGTGAGAGAGCGAGTGGTGGGTGGGTGTGAGAGAGCGAGTGGTGGGTGGGTGTGAGAGAGCGAGTGGTGGGTGGGTGTGAGAGAGCGAGTGGTGGGTGGGTGTGAGAGAGCGAGTGGTGGGTGGGTGTGAGAGAGCGAGTGGTGGGTGGGTGTGAGAGAGCGAGTGGTGGGTGGGTGTGAGAGGGCGAGTGGTGGGTGGGTGTGAGAGGGCGAGTGGTGGGTGGGTGTGAGAGGGCGAGTGGTGGGTGGGTGTGAGAGGGCGAGTGGTGGGTGGGTGTGAGAGAGCGAGTGGTGGGTGGGTGTGAGAGAGCGAGTGGTGGGTGGGTGTGAGAGAGCGAGTGGTGGGTGGGTGTGAGAGAGCGAGTGGTGGGTGGGTGTGAGAGAGCGAGTGGTGGGTGGGTGTGAGAGAGCGAGTGGTGGGTGGGTGTGAGAGAGGCGAGTGGTGGGTGGGTGTGAGAGAGCGAGTGGTGGGTGGGTGTGAGAGAGCGAGTGGTGGGTGGGTGTGAGAGAGCGAGTGGTGGGTGGGTGTGAGAGCGAGTGGTGGGTGGGTGTGAGAGCGAGTGGTGGGTGGGTGTGAGAGCGAGTGGTGGGTGGGTGTGAGCGCGAGTGGTGGGTGGGTGTGAGCGTGAGTGGTGGGTGGGTGTGAGAGTGAGTGGTGGGTGGGTGTGAGAGTGAGTGGTGGGTGGGTGTGCGAGTGAGTGGTGGGTGGGTGTGCGAGTGAGTGGTGGGTGGGTGTGCGAGTGAGTGGTGGGTGGGTGTGCGAGTGAGTGGTGGGTGGGTGTGCGAGTGAGTGGTGGGTGGGTGTGCGAGTGAGTGGTGGGTGGGTGTGCGAGTGAGTGGTGGGTGGGTGTGCGAGTGAGTGGTGGGTGGGTGTGCGAGTGAGTGGTGGGTGGGTGTGCGAGTGAGTGGTGGGTGGGTGTGCGAGTGAGTGGTGGGTGGGTGTGCGAGTGAGTGGTGGGTGGGTGTGCGAGTGAGTGGTGGGTGGGTGTGCGAGTGAGTGGTGGGTGGGTGTGCGAGTGAGTGGTGGGTGGGTGTGCGAGTGAGTGGTGGGTGGGTGTGCGAGTGAGTGGTGGGTGGGTGTGCGAGTGAGTGGTGGGTGGGTGTGCGAGTGCGAGTGGTGGGTGGGTGTGCGAGAGCGAGTGGTGGGTGGGTGTGAGAGAGCGAGTGGTGGGTGGGTGTGAGAGAGCGAGTGGTGGGTGGGTGTGAGAGAGCGAGTGGTGGGTGGGTGTGAGAGAGCGAGTGGTGGGTGGGTGTGAGAGAGCGAGTGGTGGGTGGGTGTGAGAGAGCGAGTGGTGGGTGGGTGTGAGAGAGCGAGTGGTGGGTGGGTGTGAGAGGGCGAGTGGTGGGTGGGTGTGAGAGGGCGAGTGGTGGGTGGGTGTGAGAGGGCGAGTGGTGGGTGGGTGTGAGAGAGCGAGTGGTGGGTGGGTGTGAGAGAGCGAGTGGTGGGTGGGTGTGAGAGAGCGAGTGGTGGGTGGGTGTGAGAGAGCGAGTGGTGGGTGGGTGTGAGAGAGCGAGTGGTGGGTGGGTGTGAGAGAGCGAGTGGTGGGTGGGTGTGAGAGAGCGAGTGGTGGGTGGGTGTGAGAGAGCGAGTGGTGGGTGGGTGTGAGAGAGCGAGTGGTGGGTGGGTGTGAGAGAGCGAGTGGTGGGTGGGTGTGAGAGAGCGAGTGGTGGGTGGGTGTGAGAGAGCGAGTGGTGGGTGGGTGTGAGAGAGCGAGTGGTGGGTGGGTGTGAGAGAGCGAGTGGTGGGTGGGTGTGAGAGAGCGAGTGGTGGGTGGGTGTGAGAGAGCGAGTGGTGGGTGGGTGTGAGAGTGAGTGGTGGGTGGGTGTGCGAGTGAGTGGTGGGTGGGTGTGCGAGTGAGTGGTGGGTGGGTGTGCGAGTGAGTGGTGGGTGGGTGTGCGAGTGAGTGGTGGGTGGGTGTGCGAGTGAGTGGTGGGTGGGTGTGCGAGTGAGTGGTGGGTGGGTGTGCGAGTGAGTGGTGGGTGGGTGTGCGAGTGAGTGGTGGGTGGGTGTGCGAGTGAGTGGTGGGTGGGTGTGCGAGTGAGTGGTGGGTGGGTGTGAGTGTGAGTGGTGGGTGGGTGTGCGAGTGAGTGGTGGGTGGGTGTGCGAGTGAGTGGTGGGTGGGTGTGAGAGTTAGTGGTGGGTGGGTGTGCGAGTGAGTGGTGGGTGGGTGTGCGAGTGAGTGGTGGGTGGGTGTGCGAGTGAGTGGTGGGTGGGTGTGCGAGTGAGTGGTGGGTGGGTGTGCGAGTGAGTGGTGGGTGGGTGTGCGAGTGAGTGGTGGGTGGGTGTGCGAGTGAGTGGTGGGTGGGTGTGCGAGTGAGTGGTGGGTGGGTGTGCGAGTGAGTGGTGGGTGGGTGTGCGAGTGAGTGGTGGGTGGGTGTGCGAGTGAGTGGTGGGTGGGTGTGCGAGTGAGTGGTGGGTGGGTGTGCGAGTGAGTGGTGGGTGGGTGTGCGAGTGAGTGGTGGGTGGGTGTGCGAGTGAGTGGTGGGGGGTGTGCGAGTGAGTGGTGGGTGGGTGTGCGAGTGAGTGGTGGGTGGTGTGAGAGTGTGAGAGTGAGTGAGTGGTGGGTGGGTGTGAGAGTGAGTGAGTGGTGGGTGGGTGTGAGAGTCAGTGAGTGGTGGGTGGGTGTGAGAGTCAGTGAGTGGTGGGTGGGTGTGAGAGTCAGTGAGTGGTGGGTGGGTGTGAGAGTCAGTGAGTGGTGGGTGGGTGTGAGAGTCAGTGAGTGGTGGGTGGGTGTGAGAGTCAGTGAGTGGTGGGTGGGTGTGAGAGAGCGAGTGGTGGGTGGGTGTGAGAGAGCGAGTGGTGGGTGGGTGTGAGAGAGCGAGTGGTGGGTGGGTGTGAGAGAGCGAGTGGTGGGTGGGTGTGAGAGAGCGAGTGGTGGGTGGGTGTGAGAGAGCGAGTGGTGGGTGGGTGTGAGAGAGCGAGTGGTGGGTGGGTGTGAGAGAGCGAGTGGTGGGTGGGTGTGAGAGAGCGAGTGGTGGGTGGGTGTGAGAGAGCGAGTGGTGGGTGGGTGTGAGAGCGAGTGGTGGGTGGGTGTGAGAGCGAGTGGTGGGTGGGTGTGAGAGCGAGTGGTGGGTGGGTGTGAGCGTGAGTGGTGGGTGGGTGTGAGCGTGAGTGGTGGGTGGGTGGGGTGTGAGAGAGTGAGGGGTGGGTGGGTGTGAGAGTGAGTGGTGGGTGGGTGTGCGAGTGAGTGGTGGGTGGGTGTGCGAGTGAGTGGTGGGTGGGTGTGCGAGTGAGTGGTGGGTGGGTGTGCGAGTGAGTGGTGGGTGGGTGTGCGAGTGAGTGGTGGGTGGGTGTGCGAGTGAGTGGTGGGTGGGTGTGCGAGTGAGTGGTGGGTGGGTGTGCGAGTGAGTGGTGGGTGGGTGTGCGAGTGAGTGGTGGGTGGGTGTGCGAGTGAGTGGTGGGTGGGTGTGCGAGTGAGTGGTGGGTGGGTGTGCGAGTGAGTGGTGGGTGGGTGTGCGAGTGAGTGGTGGGTGGGTGTGCGAGTGAGTGGTGGGTGGGTGTGCGAGTGCGAGTGGTGGGTGGGTGTGCGAGAGCGAGTGGTGGGTGGGTGTGAGAGAGCGAGTGGTGGGTGGGTGTGAGAGAGCGAGTGGTGGGTGGGTGTGAGAGAGCGAGTGGTGGGTGGGTGTGAGAGAGCGAGTGGTGGGTGGGTGTGAGAGAGCGAGTGGTGGGTGGGTGTGAGAGGGCGAGTGGTGGGTGGGTGTGAGAGGGCGAGTGGTGGGTGGGTGTGAGAGGGCGAGTGGTGGGTGGGTGTGAGAGGGCGAGTGGTGGGTGGGTGTGAGAGAGCGAGTGGTGGGTGGGTGTGAGAGAGCGAGTGGTGGGTGGGTGTGAGAGAGCGAGTGGTGGGTGGGTGTGAGAGAGCGAGTGGTGGGTGGGTGTGAGAGAGCGAGTGGTGGGTGGGTGTGAGAGAGCGAGTGGTGGGTGGGTGTGAGAGAGCGAGTGGTGGGTGGGTGTGAGAGAGCGAGTGGTGGGTGGGTGTGAGAGAGCGAGTGGTGGGTGGGTGTGAGAGCGAGTGGTGGGTGGGTGTGAGAGTGAGTGGTGGGTGGGTGTGGGAGTGAGTGGTGGGTGGGTGTGAGGGTTAGTGGTGGGTGGGTGTGAGGGTTAGTGGTGGGTGGGTGTGCGAGTGAGTGGTGGGTGGGTGTGCGAGTGAGTGGTGGGTGGGTGTGCGAGTGAGTGGTGGGTGGGTGTGCGAGTGAGTGGTGGGTGGGTGTGCGAGTGAGTGGTGGGTGGGTGTGAGTGTGAGTGGTGGGTGGGTGTGCGAGTGAGTGGTGGGTGGGTGTGCGAGTGAGTGGTGGGTGGGTGTGCGAGTGAGTGGTGGGTGGGTGTGCGAGTGAGTGGTGGGTGGGTGTGCGAGTGAGTGGTGGGTGGGTGTGCGAGTGAGTGGTGGGTGGGTGAGAGTGTGAGAGTGAGTGAGTGGTGGGTGGGTGTGAGAGTGAGTGAGTGGTGGGTGGGTGTGAGAGTGTGAGTGGTGGGTGGGTGTGAGAGTGTGAGTGGTGGGTGGATGGGTGTGAGAGTGAGTGGTGGGTGGGTGTGAGAGTGAGTGGTGGTGGGTGGGTGTGAGAGTGAGTGGTGGGTGGGTGTGAGAGTCAGTGAGTGGTGGGTGGGTGTGAGAGAGTGAGTGGTGGGTGGGTGTGAGAGAGTGAGTGGTGGGTGGGTGTGAGCGTCAGTGAGTGGTGGGTGTGAGCGTCAGTGAGTGGTGGGTGGGTGTGAGAGAGTGAGTGGTGGGTGGGTGTGAGAGTCAGTGAGTGGTGGGTGGGTGTGAGAGTCAGTGAGTGGTGGGTGGGTGTGAGAGAGTGAGTGGTGGGTGGGTGTGAGAGAGTGAGTGGTGGGTGGGTGTGAGAGAGTGAGTGGTGGGTGGGTGTGAGAGTCAGTGAGTGGTGGGTGGGTGTGAGAGTCAGTGAGTGGTGGGTGGGTGTGAGAGTCAGTGAGTGGTGGGTGGGTGTGAGAGTCAGTGAGTGGTGGGTGGGTGTGAGAGTCAGTGAGTGGTGGGTGGGTGTGAGAGTCAGTGAGTGGTGGGTGGGTGTGAGAGTCAGTGAGTGGTGGGTGGGTGTGAGAGTCAGTGAGTGGTGGGTGGGTGTGAGAGTCAGTGAGTGGTGGGTGGGTGTGAGAGTCAGTGAGTGGTGGGTGGGTGTGAGAGTCAGTGAGTGGTGGGTGGGTGTGAGAGTCAGTGAGTGGTGGGTGGGTGTGAGAGTCAGTGAGTGGTGGGTGGGTGTGAGAGTCAGTGAGTGGTGGGTGGGTGTGAGAGTCAGTGAGTGGTGGGTGGGTGTGAGAGTCAGTGAGTGGTGGGTGGGTGTGAGAGTCAGTGAGTGGTGGGTGGGTGTGAGAGTCAGTGAGTGGTGGGTGGGTGTGAGAGTCAGTGAGTGGTGGGTGGGTGTGAGAGTCAGTGAGTGGTGGGTGGGTGTGAGAGTCAGTGAGTGGTGGGTGGGTGTGAGAGTCAGTGAGTGGTGGGTGGGTGTGAGAGTCAGTGAGTGGTGGGTGGGTGTGAGAGTCAGTGAGTGGTGGGTGGGTGTGAGAGTCAGTGAGTGGTGGGTGGGTGTGAGAGTCAGTGAGTGGTGGGTGGGTGTGAGAGTCAGTGAGTGGTGGGTGGGTGTGAGAGTCAGTGAGTGGTGGGTGGGTGTGAGAGTCAGTGAGTGGTGGGTGGGTGTGAGAGTCAGTGAGTGGTGGGTGGGTGTGAGAGTCAGTGAGTGGTGGGTGGGTGTGAGAGTCAGTGAGTGGTGGGTGGGTGTGAGAGTCAGTGAGTGGTGGGTGGGTGTGAGAGTCAGTGAGTGGTGGGTGGGTGTGAGAGTCAGTGAGTGGTGGGTGGGTGTGAGAGTCAGTGAGTGGTGGGTGGGTGTGAGAGTCAGTGAGTGGTGGGTGGGTGTGAGAGTCAGTGAGTGGTGGGTGGGTGTGAGAGTCAGTGAGTGGTGGGTGGGTGTGAGAGTCAGTGAGTGGTGGGTGGGTGTGAGAGTCAGTGAGTGGTGGGTGGGTGTGAGAGTCAGTGAGTGGTGGGTGGGTGTGAGAGTCAGTGAGTGGTGGGTGGGTGTGAGAGTCAGTGAGTGGTGGGTGGGTGTGAGAGTCAGTGAGTGGTGGGTGGGTGTGAGAGTCAGTGAGTGGTGGGTGGGTGTGAGAGTCAGTGAGTGGTGGGTGGGTGTGAGAGTCAGTGAGTGGTGGGTGGGTGTGAGAGTCAGTGAGTGGTGGGTGGGTGTGAGAGTCAGTGAGTGGTGGGTGGGTGTGAGAGTCAGTGAGTGGTGGGTGGGTGTGAGAGTGAGTGAGTGGTGGGTGGGTGTGAGAGTGAGTGGTGGGTGGGTGTGCGAGTGAGTGGTGGGTGGGTGTGCGAGTGAGTGGTGGGTGGGTGTGCGAGTGAGTGGTGGGTGGGTGTGCGAGTGAGTGGTGGGTGGGTGTGAGAGAGTGAGTGGTGGGTGGGTGTGAGAGAGTGAGTGGTGGGTGGCTGAGAGTGAGGGGTGGGTGGGTGGGTGTGAGTGAGTGAGTGGTGGGTGTGAGAGTGAGTGAGTGGTGGGTGGGTGTGAGTGAGAGTGAGTGGGTGGGTGGGTGTGAGAGTGAGTGGTGGGTGGGTGTGAGAGTGTGAGAGTGAGTGGTGGGTGGATGGGTGTGAGAGTGAGTGGTGGGTGGGTGGGTGTGAGAGTGAGTGGTGGGTGGGTGGGTGTGAGAGTGAGTGAGTGGTGGGTGGGTGGGTGTGAGAGTGAGTGAGGGGTGGGTGGGTGTGAGAGTGAGTGAGTGGTGGGTGGGTGGGTGTGAGAGTGAGTGAGTGGTGGGTGGGTGGGTGTGAGAGTCAGTGAGTGGTGGTTGGGTGTGAGAGAGCGAGTGGTGGGTGGGTGTGAGAGAGCGAGTGGTGGGTGGGTGTGAGAGAGCGAGTGGTGGGTGGGTGTGAGAGAGCGAGTGGTGGGTGGGTGTGAGTCAGCGAGTGGTGGGTGGGTGTGAGACAGCGAGTGGTGGGGGTGTGTGTGAGAGAGCGAGTGGTGGGTGTGTGTGAGAGAGCGAGTGGTGGGTGGGTGTGAGAGAGCGAGTGGTGGGTGGGTGTGTGAGAGCGAGTGGTGTGTGGGCGATTGGCATTTGTTGCAATAAAGTTCCACATTCATAACCAGAGACCCACGGAGACACCCATAGATTAGGGGCCGTCCATGAATGACGTCACGCACCTGGGGGGGGGGGGGGGTTCAGACATTTGTGACGATGTGTGACAAAGGGGGGGGGTGGGGTTTGAGAAACGTGACGTCACATCCAAATGCACAATTTTAAATGAATATGGAATTGTTATATCAACACTAATTATACTCCTACAACATCAGAGTGCAGCGCCACATTAAATACGCACTACAATGACTAGTTTGAAGCACGTTTTATTTTCAAAATGGAAATATGGTTTTGGGGGGGGGGGGGGGCGTGGGGGGCAGAGCTTTGTTACGTCATATTTGAGGGGGGGGTCAAAAATTGCGTGACGTCATTTATGGACACCCCCTTATCTACGTTTGGCTCCTTTACGGTGTGCGAAAGGAGCTCAACACGCACACAAAAACCCTGTCACCCTGTGTTGCGTTTTATTTTTCGTCGCGTGGCAGATTCCAGTGCTGTTGTTGCAGAAGCAGCACCGACTGCTGAAGTACCGAGTGTAGCAGCAGCAGCAGCATCAGCAGCTGGTTCACCTGCTGCTTGTGGCTTGCAGGAGGGGGGTGGCACTCCGCCAGCTCGTCCACCTGGACGGGCCGGTGAGTCCCGGCCTCGATCGGCCCGCCCGCTCGCTCACTCACCGCTCTGAGCATTCGCCCACCACTCACTCACCCGCTTGCCCGCTCGCGAATTTGCTCGCTCGCTCACCCACTCAATCCTCCAAGCACTCGCTCACCCACTCGATCACACATCCACTCATCCCTCCAAGCACTACCTCACTCACCCACTCGCTCACCCACTCACTCCTCCAAGCAATCGCTCACCCACCCACTCGATCACACATCCACTCATCCCTCCAAGCACTACCTCACTCACTCACCCACTCGCTCACCCACTCGCTCACCCACTCACTCCTCCAAGCACTCGCTCACCCACCCACTCGATCACACATCCACTCATCCCTCCAAGCACTACCTCACTCACTCACCCACTCGCTCACCCACTCACTCCTCCAAGCACTCGCTCACCCACCCACTCGATCACACATCCACTCATCCCTCCAAGCACTACCTCACTCACCCACTCGCTCACCCACTCACTCCAAGCAATCGCTCACCCACCCACTCGATCACACATCCACTCATCCCTCCAAGCACTACCTCACTCACTCACCCACTCGCTCACCCACTCACTCCTCCAAGCACTCGCTCACCCACCCACTCGATCACACATTCACTCATCCCTCCAAGCACTACCTCACTCACTCACCCACTCGCTCACCCACTCACTCCTCCAAGCACTCGCTCACCCACCCACTCGATCACACATCCACTCATCCCTCCAAGCACTACCTCACTCACCCACTCGCTCACCCACTCACTCCTCCAAGCAATCGCTCACACATCCACTCATCCCTCCAAGCACTACCTCACTCACTCACCCACTCGCTCACCCACTCGCTCACCCACTCACTCCTCCAAGCACTCGCTCACCACCCACTCGATCACACATTCACTCATCCCTCCAAGCAACACCTCACTCACTCACCCACTCGCTCACCCACTCACTCCTCCAAGCACTCGCTCACCCACCCACTCGATCACACATCCACTCATCCCTCCAAGCACTACCTCACTCACCCACTCGCTCACCCACTCACTCCTCCAAGCAATCGCTCACCCACCCACTCGATCACACATCCACTCATCCCTCCAAGCATTACCTCACTCACTCACCCACTCGCTCACCCACTCGCTCACCCACTCACTCCTCCAAGCACTCGCTCACCCACCCACTCGATCACACATCCACTCATCCCTCCAAGCACTACCTCACTCACTCACCCACTCACTCCTCCAAGCACTCGCTCACCCACCCACTCGATCACACATCCACTCATCCCTCCAAGCACTACCTCACTCACTCACCCACTCGCTCACCCACTCGCTCACCCACTCACTCCTCCAAGCACTCGCTCACCCACCCACTCGATCACACATCCACTCATCCCTCCAAGCACTACCTCACTCACTCACCCACTCACTCCTCCAAGCACTCGCTCACCCACCCACTCGATCACACATCCACTCATCCCTCCAAGCACTACCTCACTCACTCACCCACTCGCTCACCCACTCACTCCTCCAAGCACTCGCTCACCCACCCACTCGATCACACATTCACTCATCCCTCCAAGCACTACCTCACTCACTCACCCACTCGCTCACCCACTCACTCCTCCAAGCACTCGCTCACCAACCCACTCGATCACACATCCACTCATCCCTCCAAGCACTACCTCACTCACTCACCCACTCGCTCACCCACTCACTCATCCAAGCACTCGCTCACCCACCCACTCGATCACACATCCACTCATCCCTCCAAGCACTACCTCACTCACCCACTCGCTCACCCACTCACTCCTCCAAGCAATCGCTCACACATCCACTCATCCCTCCAAGCACTACCTCACTCACTCACCCACTCGCTCACCCACTCACTCCTCCAAGCACTCGCTCACCCACCCACTCGATCACACATTCACTCATCCCTCCAAGCAACACCTCACTCACCCACTCGCTCACCCACTCACTCCTCCAAGCACTCGCTCACCCACCCACTCGATCACACATCCACTCATCCCTCCAAGCACTACCTCACTCACCCACTCGCTCACCCACTCACTCCTCCAAGCACTCGCTCACCCACCCACTCGATCACACATCCACTCATCCCTCCAAGCACTACCTCACTCACCCACTCGCTCACCCACTCACTCCTCCAAGCAATCGCTCGCCCACCCACTCGATCACACATCCACTCATCCCTCCAAGCATTACCTCACTCACTCACCCACTCGCTCACCCACTCGCTCACCCACTCACTCCTCCAAGCACTCGCTCGCCCACCCACTCGATCACACATTCACTCATCCCTCTAAGCACTACCTCACTCACTCACCCACTCGCTCACCCACTCGCTCACCCACTCACTCCTCCAAGCACTCGCTCGCCCACTCACTCGATCACACATTCACTCATCCCTCCAAGCAACACCTCACTCACCCACTCGCTCACCCACTCACTCCTCCAAGCACTCGCTCACCCACTCGATCACACATCCACTCATCCCTCCAAGCACTACCTCACTCACCCACTCGCTCACCCACTCACTCCTCCAAGCAATCGCTCACCCACCCACTCGATCACACATCCACTCATCCCTCCAAGCACTACCTCACTCACTCACCCACTCGCTCACCCACTCACTCCTCCAAGCACTCGCTCACCCACCCACTCGATCACACATCCACTCATCCCTCCAAGCACTACCTCACTCACTCACCCACTCGCTCACCCACTCACTCCTCCAAGCACTCGCTCACCCACCCACTCGATCACACATCCACTCATCCCTCCAAGCACTACCTACTCGCTCACCCACTCACTCCAAGCAATCGCTCACCCACCCACTCGATCACACATCCACTCATCCCTCCAAGCACTACCTCACTCACTCACCCACTCGCTCACCCACTCACTCCTCCAAGCACTCGCTCACCCACCCACTCGATCACACATTCACTCATCCCTCCAAGCACTACCTCACTCACTCACCCACTCGCTCACCCCACTCACTCCTCCAAGCACTCGCTCACCCACCCACTCGATCACACATCCACTCATCCCTCCAAGCACTACCTCACTCACCCACTCGCTCACCCACTCACTCCTCCAAGCAATCGCTCACACATCCACTCATCCCTCCAAGCACTACCTCACTCACTCACCCACTCGCTCACCCACTCACTCCTCCCAAGCACTCGCTCACCCACCCACTCGATCACACATTCACTCATCCCTCCAAGCAACACCTCACTCACTCACCCACTCGCTCACCCACTCACTCCTCCAAGCACTCGCTCACCCACCCACTCGATCACACATCCACTCATCCCTCCAAGCACTACCTCACTCACCCACTCGCTCACCCACTCACTCCTCCAAGCAATCGCTCACCCACCCACTCGATCACACATCCACTCATCCCTCCAAGCATTACCTCACTCACTCACCCACTCGCTCACCCACTCGCTCACCCACTCACTCCTCCAAGCACTCGCTCACCCACCCACTCGATCACACATCCACTCATCCCTCCAAGCACTACCTCACTCACTCACCCACTCACTCCTCCAAGCACTCGCTCACCCACCCACTCGATCACACATCCACTCATCCCTCCAAGCACTACCTCACTCACTCACCCACTCGCTCACGCACTCGCTCACCCACTCACTCCTCCAAGCACTCGCTCACCCACCCACTCGATCACACATCCACTCATCCCTCCAAGCACTACCTCACTCACTCACCCACTCACTCCTCCAAGCACTCGCTCACCCACCCACTCGATCACACATCCACTCATCCCTCCAAGCACTACCTCACTCACTCACCCACTCGCTCACCCACTCACTCCTCCAAGCACTCGCTCACCCAACCACTCGATCACACATTCACTCATCCCTCCAAGCACTACCTCACTCACTCACCCACTCGCTCACCCACTCACTCCTCCAAGCACTCGCTCACCAACCCACTCGATCACACATCCACTCATCCCTCCAAGCACTACCTCACTCACTCACACACTCGCTCACCCACTCACTCATCCCAAGCAACTCGCTCACCCACCCACTCGATCACACATCCACTCATCCCTCCAAGCACTACCTCACTCACCCACTCGCTCACCCACTCACTCCTCCAAGCAATCGCTCACACATCCACTCATCCCTCCAAGCACTACCTCACTCACTCACCCACTCGCTCACCCACTCACTCCTCCAAGCACTCGCTCACCCACCCACTCGATCACACATTCACTCATCCCTCCAAGCAACACCTCACTCACCCACTCGCTCACCCACTCACTCCTCCAAGCACTCGCTCACCCACCCACTCGATCACACATCCACTCATCCCTCCAAGCACTACCTCACTCACCCACTCGCTCACCCACTCACTCCTCCAAGCACTCGCTCACCCACCCACTCGATCACACATCCACTCATCCCTCCAAGCACTACCTCACTCACCCACTCGCTCACCCACTCACTCCTCCAAGCAATCGCTCACCCACCCACTCGATCACACATCCACTCATCCCTCCAAGCATTACCTCACTCACTCACCCACTCGCTCACCCACTCGCTCACCCACTCACTCCTGCAAGCACTCGCTCGCCCACCCACTCGATCACACATTCACTCATCCCTCTAAGCACTACCTCACTCACTCACCCACTCGCTCACCCACTCGCTCACCCACTCACTCCTCCAAGCACTCGCTCGCCCACCCACTCGATCACACATTCACTCATCCCTCCAAGCAACACCTCACTCACCCACTCGCTCACCCACTCACTCCTCCAAGCACTCGCTCACCCACCCACTCGATCACACATCCACTCATCCCTCCAAGCACTACCTCACTCACCCACTCGCTCACCCACTCACTCCAAGCAATCGCTCACCCACCCACTCGATCACACATCCACTCATCCCTCCAAGCACTACCTCACTCACTCACCCACTCGCTCACCCACTCACTCCTCCAAGCACTCGCTCACCCACCCACTCGATCACACATTCACTCATCCCTCCAAGCACTACCTCACTCACTCACCCACTCGCTCACCCACTCACTCCTCCAAGCACTCGCTCACCCACCCACTCGATCACACATCCACTCATCCCTCCAAGCACTACCTCACTCACCCACTCGCTCACCCACTCACTCCTCCAAGCAATCGCTCACACATCCACTCATCCCTCCAAGCACTACCTCACTCACTCACCCACTCGCTCACCCACTCACTCCTCCAAGCACTCGCTCACCCACCCACTCGATCACACATTCACTCATCCCTCCAAGCAACACCTCACTCACTCACCCACTCGCTCACCCACTCACTCCTCCAAGCACTCGCTCACCCACCCACTCGATCACACATCCACTCATCCCTCCAAGCACTACCTCACTCACCCACTCGCTCACCCACTCACTCCTCCAAGCAATCGCTCACCCACCCACTCGATCACACATCCACTCATCCCTCCAAGCATTACCTCACTCACTCACCCACTCGCTCACCCACTCGCTCACCCACTCACTCCTCCAAGCACTCGCTCACCCACCCACTCGATCACACATCCACTCATCCCTCCAAGCACTACCTCACTCACTCACCCACTCACTCCTCCAAGCACTCGCTCACCCACCCACTCGATCACACATCCACTCATCCCTCCAAGCACTACCTCACTCACTCACCCACTCGCTCACCCACTCGCTCACCCACTCACTCCTCCAAGCACTCGCTCACCCACCCACTCGATCACACATCCACTCATCCCTCCAAGCACTACCTCACTCACTCACCCACTCACTCCTCCAAGCACTCGCTCACCCACCCACTCGATCACACATCCACTCATCCCTCCAAGCACTACCTCACTCACTCACCCACTCGCTCACCCACTCACTCCTCCAAGCACTCGCTCACCCAACCACTCGATCACACATTCACTCATCCCTCCAAGCACTACCTCACTCACTCACCCACTCGCTCACCCACTCACTCCTCCAAGCACTCGCTCACCAACCCACTCGATCACACATCCACTCATCCCTCCAAGCACT
Organism: Petromyzon marinus; assembly: GCF_048934315.1. NCBI lineage: Eukaryota > Metazoa > Chordata > Hyperoartia > Petromyzontiformes > Petromyzontidae > Petromyzon > Petromyzon marinus. Next base: position 20,768 of record NW_027423180.1, read on the forward strand.
ACCTCACTCACTCACCCACTCGCTCACCCACTCACTCATCCAAGCACTCGCTCACCCACCCACTCGATCACACATCCACTCATCCCTCCAAGCACTACCTCACTCACCCACTCGCTCACCCACTCACTCCTCCAAGCAATCGCTCACACATCCACTCATCCCTCCAAGCACTACCTCACTCACTCACCCACTCGCTCACCCACTCACTCCTCCAAGCACTCGCTCACCCACCCACTCGATCACACATTCACTCATCCCTCCAAGCAACACCTCACTCACCCACTCGCTCACCCACTCACTCCTCCAAGCACTCGCTCACCCACCCACTCGATCACACATCCACTCATCCCTCCAAGCACTACCTCACTCACCCACTCGCTCACCCACTCACTCCTCCAAGCACTCGCTCACCCACCCACTCGATCACACATCCACTCATCCCTCCAAGCACTACCTCACTCACCCACTCGCTCACCCACTCACTCCTCCAAGCAATCGCTCACCCACCCACTCGATCACACATCCACTCATCCCTCCAAGCATTACCTCACTCACTCACCCACTCGCTCACCCACTCGCTCACCCACTCACTCCTGCAAGCACTCGCTCGCCCACCCACTCGATCACACATTCACTCATCCCTCTAAGCACTACCTCACTCACTCACCCACTCGCTCACCCACTCGCTCACCCACTCACTCCTCCAAGCACTCGCTCGCCCACCCACTCGATCACACATTCACTCATCCCTCCAAGCAACACCTCACTCACCCACTCGCTCACCCACTCACTCCTCCAAGCACTCCTCCAAGCACTCGCTCACCCACCCACTCGATCACACATCCACTCATCCCTCCAAGCACTACCTCACTCACCCACTCGCTCACCCACTCACTCCTCCAAGCACTCGCTCACCCACCCACTCGATCACACATCCACTCATCCCTCCAAGCACTACCTCACTCACCCACTCGCTCACCCACGCACTCCTCCAAGCAATCGCTCACCCACCCACTCGATCACACATCCACTCATCCCTCCAAGCATTACCTCACTCACTCACTCACCCACTCGCTCACCCACTCGCTCACCCACTCACTCCTCCAAGCACTCGCTCGCCCACCCACTCGATCACACATTCACTCATCCCTCTAACCACTACCTCACTCACTCACCCACTCACTCCTCCAAGCACTCGCTCACCCACCCACTCGATCACACATCCACTCATCCCTCCAAGCACTACCTCACTCACTCACCCACTCACTCCTCCAAGCACTCGCTCACCCACCCACTCGATCACACATCCACTCATCCCTCCAAGCACTACCTCACTCACTCACCCACTCGCTCACCCACTCACTCCTCCAAGCACTCGCTCACCCACCCACTCGATCACACATTCACTCATCCCTCCAAGCACTACCTCACTCACTCACCCACTCGCTCACCCACTCACTCCTCCAAGCACTCGCTCACCCACCCACTCGATCACACATCCACTCATCCCTCCAAGCATTACCTCACTCACTCACCCACTCGCTCACCCACTCGCTCACCCACTCACTCCTCCAAGCACTCGCTCACCCACCCACTCGATCACACATCCACTCATCCCTCCAAGCACTACCTCACTCACTCACCCACTCACTCCTCCAAGCACTCGCTCACCCACCCACTCGATCACACATCCACTCATCCCTCCAAGCACTACCTCACTCACTCACCCACTCGCTCACCCACTCACTCCTCCAAGCACTCGCTCACCCACCCACTCGATCACACATTCACTCATCCCTCCAAGCACTACCTCACTCACTCACCCACTCGCTCACCCACTCACTCCTCCAAGCACTCGCTCACCCACCCACTCGATCACACATCCACTCATCCCTCCAAGCACTACCTCACTCACTCACCCACTCGCTCACCCACTCACTCATCCAAGCACTCGCTCACCCACCCACTCGATCACACATCCACTCATCCCTCCAAGCACTACCTCACTCACCCACTCGCTCACCCACTCACTCCAAGCAATCGCTCACCCACCCACTCGATCACACATCCACTCATCCCTCCAAGCACTACCTCACTCACTCACCCACTCGCTCACCCACTCACTCCTCCAAGCACTCGCTCACCCACCCACTCGATCACACATTCACTCATCCCTCCAAGCACTACCTCACTCACTCACCCACTCGCTCACCCACTCACTCCTCCAAGCACTCGCTCACCCACCCACTCGATCACACATCCACTCATCCCTCCAAGCACTACCTCACTCACCCACTCGCTCACCCACTCACTCCTCCAAGCAATCGCTCACACATCCACTCATCCCTCCAAGCACTACCTCACTCACTCACCCACTCGCTCACCCACTCACTCCTCCAAGCACTCGCTCACCCACCCACTCGATCACACATCCACTCATCCCTCCAAGAACTACCTCACTCACCCACTCGCTCACCCACTCACTCCTCCAAGCACTCGCTCACCCACCCACTCGATCACACATCCACTCATCCCTCCAAGCACTACCTCACTCACCCACTCGCTCACCCACTCACTCCTCCAAGCACTCGCTCACCCACCCACTCGATCACACATCCACTCATCCCTCCAAGCACTACCTCACTCACCCACTCGCTCACCCACTCACTCCTCCAAGCAATCGCTCACCCACCCACTCGATCACACATCCACTCATCCCTCTAAGCACTACCTCACTCACTCACCCACTCACTCCTCCAAGCACTCGCTCACCCACCTACTCGATCACACATCCACTCATCCCTCCAAGCACTACCTCACTCACTCACCCACTCACTCCTCCAAGCACTCGCTCACCCACCCACTCGATCACACATCCACTCATCCCTCCAAGAACTACCTCACTCACCCACTCGCTCACCCACTCACTCCTCCAAGCACTCGCTCACCCACCCACTCGATCACACATCCACTCATCCCTCCAAGCACTACCTCACTCACCCACTCGCTCACCCACTCACTCCTCCAAGCACTCGCTCACCCACCCACTCGATCACACATCCACTCATCCCTCCAAGCACTACCTCACTCACCCACTCGCTCACCCACTCACTCCTCCAAGCAATCGCTCACCCACCCACTCGATCACACATCCCTCTAAGCACTACCTCACTCACTCACCCACTCACTCCTCCAAGCACTCGCTCACCCACCCACTCGATCACACATCCACTCATCCCTCCAAGCACTACCTCACTCACTCACCCACTCACTCCTCCAAGCACTTGCTCACCCACCCACTCGATCACACATCCACTCATCCCTCCAAGCACTACCTCACTCACTCATCCACTCACTCACCCACTCACTCCTCCAAGCACTCGCTCACCCACCCACTCGATCACACATCCACTCATCCCTCCAAGCACTACCTCACTCACTCACCCACTCGCTCACCCACTCACTCCTCCAAGCACTCGCTCACCCACCCACTCGATCACACATTCACTCATCCCTCCAAGCACTACCTCACTCACTCGCTCACCCACTCACTCCTCCAAGCACTCGCTCACCCACCCACTCGATCACACATCCACTCATCCCTCCAAGCACTACCTCACTCACTCACCCACTCGCTCACCCACTCACTCCTCCAAGCACTCGCTCACCCACCCACTCGATCACACATTCACTCATCCCTCCAAGCAACACCTCACTCACTCACCCACTCGCTCACCCACACACTCCTCCAAGCACTCGCTCATCCACCCACTCGATCACACATCCACTCATCCCTCCAAGCACTACCTCACTCACCCACTCGCTCACCCACTCACTCCTCCAAGCACTCGCTCACCCACCAACTCGATCACACATCCACTCATCCCTCCAAGCACTACCTCACTCACCCACTCGCTCACCCACTCACTCCTCCAAGCAATCGCTCACCCACCCACTCGATCACACATCCACTCATCCCTCTAAGCACTACCTCACTCACTCACCCACTCACTCCTCCAAGCACTCGCTCACCCACCCACTCGATCACACATCCACTCATCCCTCCAAGCACTACCTCACTCACTCACCCACTCACTCCTCCAAGCACTCGCTCACCCACCCACTCGATCACACATCCACTCATCCCTCCAAGCACTACCTCACTCACTCACCCACTCACTCCTCCAAGCACTCGCTCACCCACCCACTCGATCACACATCCACTCATCCCTCCAAGCACTACCTCACTCACTCACCCACTCGCTCACCCACTCACTCCTCCAAGCACACGCTCACCCACCCACTCGATCACACATTCACTCATCCCTCCAAGCACTACCTCACTCACTCACCCACTCGCTCACCCACTCACTCCTCCAAGCACTCGCTCACCCACCCACTCGATCACACATCCACTCATCCCTCCAAGCATTACCTCACTCACTCACCCACTCGCTCACCCACTCGCTCACCCACTCACTCCTCCAAGCACTCGCTCACCCACCCACTCGATCACACATTCACTCATCCCTCTAAGCACTACCTCACTCACTCACCCACTCACTCCTCCAAGCACTCGCTCACCCACCCACTCGATCACACATCCACTCATCCCTCCAAGCACTACCTCACTCACTCACCCACTCACTCCTCCAAGCACTCGCTCACCCACCCACTCGATCACACATCCACTCATCCCTCCAAGCACTACCTCACTCACTCACCCACTCGCTCACCCACTCACTCCTCCAAGCACTCGCTCACCCACCCACTCGATCACACATTCACTCATCCCTCCAAGCACTACCTCACTCACTCACCCACTCGCTCACCCACTCACTCCTCCAAGCACTCGCTCACCCACCCACTCGATCACACATCCACTCATCCCTCCAAGCACTACCTCACTCACTCACCCACTCGCTCACCCACTCACTCATCCAAGCACTCGCTCACCCACCCACTCGATCACACATCCACTCATCCCTCCAAGCACTACCTCACTCACCCACTCGCTCACCCACTCACTCCAAGCAATCGCTCACCCACCCACTCGATCACACATCCACTCATCCCTCCAAGCACTACCTCACTCACTCACCCACTCGCTCACCCACTCACTCCTCCAAGCACTCGCTCACCCACCCACTCGATCACACATTCACTCATCCCTCCAAGCACTACCTCACTCACTCACCCACTCGCTCACCCACTCACTCCTCCAAGCACTCGCTCACCCACCCACTCGATCACACATCCACTCATCCCTCCAAGCACTACCTCACTCACCCACTCGCTCACCCACTCACTCCTCCAAGCAATCGCTCACACATCCACTCATCCCTCCAAGCACTACCTCACTCACTCACCCACTCGCTCACCCACTCACTCCTCCAAGCACTCGCTCACCCACCCACTCGATCACACATCCACTCATCCCTCCAAGAACTACCTCACTCACCCACTCGCTCACCCACTCACTCCTCCAAGCACTCGCTCACCCACCCACTCGATCACACATCCACTCATCCCTCCAAGCACTACCTCACTCACCCACTCGCTCACCCACTCACTCCTCCAAGCACTCGCTCACCCACCCACTCGATCACACATCCACTCATCCCTCCAAGCACTACCTCACTCACCCACTCGCTCACCCACTCACTCCTCCAAGCAATCGCTCACCCACCCACTCGATCACACATCCACTCATCCCTCTAAGCACTACCTCACTCACTCACCCACTCACTCCTCCAAGCACTCGCTCACCCACCTACTCGATCACACATCCACTCATCCCTCCAAGCACTACCTCACTCACTCACCCACTCACTCCTCCAAGCACTCGCTCACCCACCCACTCGATCACACATCCACTCATCCCTCCAAGAACTACCTCACTCACCCACTCGCTCACCCACTCACTCCTCCAAGCACTCGCTCACCCACCCACTCGATCACACATCCACTCATCCCTCCAAGCACTACCTCACTCACCCACTCGCTCACCCACTCACTCCTCCAAGCACTCGCTCACCCACCCACTCGATCACACATCCACTCATCCCTCTAAGCACTACCTCACTCACTCACCCACTCACTCCTCCAAGCACTCGCTCACACACCCACTCGATCACACATCCACTCATCCCTCCAAGCATTACCTCACTCACTCACCCACTCGCTCACCCACTCGCTCACCCACTCACTCCTCCAAGCACTCGCTCACCCACCCACTCGATCACACATCCACTCATCCCTCCAAGCACTACCTCACTCACTCACCCACTCACTCCTCCAAGCACTCGCTCACCCACCCACTCGATCACACATCCACTCATCCCTCCAAGCACTACCTCACTCACTCACCCACTCGCTCACCCACTCACTCCTCCAAGCACTCGCTCACCCACCCACTCGATCACACATTCACTCATCCCTCCAAGCACTACCTCACTCACTCACCCACTCGCTCACCCACTCACTCCTCCAAGCACTCGCTCACCCACCCACTCGATCACACATCCACTCATCCCTCCAAGCACTACCTCACTCACTCACCCACTCGCTCACCCACTCACTCATCCAAGCACTCGCTCACCCACCCACTCGATCACACATCCACTCATCCCTCCAAGCACTACCTCACTCACCCACTCGCTCACCCACTCACTCCAAGCAATCGCTCACCCACCCACTCGATCACACATCCAATCATCCCTCCAAGCACTACCTCACTCACTCACCCACTCGCTCACCCACTCACTCCTCCAAGCACTCGCTCACCCACCCACTCGATCACACATTCACTCATCCCTCCAAGCACTACCTCACTCACTCACCCACTCGCTCACCCACTCACTCCTCCAAGCACTCGCTCACCCACCCACTCGATCACACATCCACTCATCCCTCCAAGCACTACCTCACTCACCCACTCGCTCACCCACTCACTCCTCCAAGCAATCGCTCACACATCCACTCATCCCTCCAAGCACTACCTCACTCACTCACCCACTCGCTCACCCACTCACTCCTCCAAGCACTCGCTCACCCACCCACTCGATCACACATCCACTCATCCCTCCAAGAACTACCTCACTCACCCACTCGCTCACCCACTCACTCCTCCAAGCACTCGCTCACCCACCCACTCGATCACACATCCACTCATCCCTCCAAGCACTACCTCACTCACCCACTCGCTCACCCACTCACTCCTCCAAGCACTCGCTCACCCACCCACTCGATCACACATCCACTCATCCCTCCAAGCACTACCTCACTCACTCACCCACTCGCTCACCCACTCACTCCTCCAAGCAATCGCTCACCCACCCACTCGATCACACATCCACTCATCCCTCTAAGCACTACCTCACTCACTCACCCACTCACTCCTCCAAGCACTCGCTCACCCACCTACTCGATCACACATCCACTCATCCCTCCAAGCACTACCTCACTCACTCACCCACTCACTCCTCCAAGCACTCGCTCACCCACCCACTCGATCACACATCCACTCATCCCTCCAAGAACTACCTCACTCACCCACTCGCTCACCCACTCACTCCTCCAAGCACTCGCTCACCCACCCACTCGATCACACATCCACTCATCCCTCCAAGCACTACCTCACTCACCCACTCGCTCACCCACTCACTCCTCCAAGCACTCGCTCACCCACCCACTCGATCACACATCCACTCATCCCTCCAAGCACTACCTCACTCACCCACTCGCTCACTCACTCACTCCTCCAAGCAATCGCTCACCCACCCACTCGATCACACATCCACTCATCCCTCTAAGCACTACCTCACTCACTCACCCACTCACTCCTCCAAGCACTCGCTCACCCACCCACTCGATCACACATCCACTCATCCCTCCAAGCACTACCTCACTCACTCACCCACTCACTCCTCCAAGCACTTGCTCACCCACCCACTCGATCACACATCCACTCATCCCTCCAAGCACTACCTCACTCACTCATCCACTCACTCACCCACTCACTCCTCCAAGCACTCGCTCACCCACCCACTCGATCACACATCCACTCATCCCTCCAAGCACTACCTCACTCACTCACCCACTCGCTCACCCACTCACTCCTCCAAGCACTCGCTCACCCACCCACTCGATCACACATTCACTCATCCCTCCAAGCACTACCTCACTCACTCGCTCACCCACTCACTCCTCCAAGCACTCGCTCACCCACCCACTCGATCACACATCCACTCATCCCTCCAAGCACTACCTCACTCACTCACCCACTCGCTCACCCACTCACTCCTCCAAGCACTCGCTCACCCACCCACTCGATCACACATTCACTCATCCCTCCAAGCAACACCTCACTCACTCACCCACTCGCTCACCCACACACTCCTCCAAGCACTCGCTCACCCACCCACTCGATCACACATCCACTCATCCCTCCAAGCACTACCTCACTCACCCACTCGCTCACCCACTCACTCCTCCAAGCACTCGCTCACCCACCAACTCGATCACACATCCACTCATCCCTCCAAGCACTACCTCACTCACCCACTCGCTCACCCACTCACTCCTCCAAGCAATCGCTCACCCACCCACTCGATCACACATCCACTCATCCCTCTAAGCACTACCTCACTCACTCACCCACTCACTCCTCCAAGCACTCGCTCACCCACCCACTCGATCACACATCCACTCATCCCTCCAAGCACTACCTCACTCACTCACCCACTCACTCCTCCAAGCACTCGCTCACCCACCCACTCGATCACACATCCACTCATCCCTCCAAGCACTACCTCACTCACTCACCCACTCACTCCTCCAAGCACTCGCTCACCCACCCACTCGATCACACATCCACTCATCCCTCCAAGCACTACCTCACTCACTCACCCACTCGCTCACCCACTCACTCCTCCAAGCACACGCTCACCCACCCACTCGATCACACATTCACTCATCCCTCCAAGCACTACCTCACTCACTCACCCACTCGCTCACCCACTCACTCCTCCAAGCACTCGCTCACCCACCCACTCGATCACACATCCACTCATCCCTCCAAGCATTACCTCACTCACTCACCCACTCGCTCACCCACTCGCTCACCCACTCACTCCTCCAAGCACTCGCTCACCCACCCACTCGATCACACATTCACTCATCCCTCTAAGCACTACCTCACTCACTCACCCACTCACTCCTCCAAGCACTCGCTCACCCACCCACTCGATCACACATCCACTCATCCCTCCAAGCACTACCTCACTCACTCACCCACTCACTCCTCCAAGCACTCGCTCACCCACCCACTCGATCACACATCCACTCATCCCTCCAAGCACTACCTCACTCACTCACCCACTCGCTCACCCACTCACTCCTCCAAGCACTCGCTCACCCACCCACTCGATCACACATTCACTCATCCCTCCAAGCACTACCTCACTCACTCACCCACTCGCTCACCCACTCACTCCTCCAAGCACTCGCTCACCCACCCACTCGATCACACATCCACTCATCCCTCCAAGCACTACCTCACTCACTCACCCACTCGCTCACCCACTCACTCATCCAAGCACTCGCTCACCCACCCACTCGATCACACATCCACTCATCCCTCCAAGCACTACCTCACTCACCCACTCGCTCACCCACTCACTCCAAGCAATCGCTCACCCACCCACTCGATCACACATCCACTCATCCCTCCAAGCACTACCTCACTCACTCACCCACTCGCTCACCCACTCACTCCTCCAAGCACTCGCTCACCCACCCATTCGATCACACATTCACTCATCCCTCCAAGCACTACCTCACTCACTCACCCACTCGCTCACCCACTCACTCCTCCAAGCACTCGCTCACCCACCCACTCGATCACACATCCACTCATCCCTCCAAGCACTACCTCACTCACCCACTCGCTCACCCACTCACTCCTCCAAGCAATCGCTCACACATCCACTCATCCCTCCAAGCACTACCTCACTCACTCACCCACTCGCTCACCCACTCACTCCTCCAAGCACTCGCTCACCCACCCACTCGATCACACATCCACTCATCCCTCCAAGAACTACCTCACTCACCCACTCGCTCACCCACTCACTCCTCCAAGCACTCGCTCACCCACCCACTCGATCACACATCCACTCATCCCTCCAAGCACTACCTCACTCACCCACTCGCTCACCCACTCACTCCTCCAAGCACTCGCTCACCCACCCACTCGATCACCCATCCACTCATCCCTCCAAGCACTACCTCACTCACCCACTCGCTCACCCACTCACTCCTCCAAGCAATCGCTCACCCACCCACTCGATCACACATCCACTCATCCCTCTAAGCACTACCTCACTCACTCACCCACTCACTCCTCCAAGCACTCGCTCACCCACCTACTCGATCACACATCCACTCATCCCTCCAAGCACTACCTCACTCACTCACCCACTCACTCCTCCAAGCACTCGCTCACCCACCCACTCGATCACACATCCACTCATCCCTCCAAGAACTACCTCACTCACCCACTCGCTCACCCACTCACTCCTCCAAGCACTCGCTCACCCACCCACTCGATCACACATCCACTCATCCCTCCAAGCACTACCTCACTCACCCACTCGCTCACCCACTCACTCCTCCAAGCACTCGCTCACCCACCCACTCGATCACACATCCACTCATCCCTCCAAGCACTACCTCACTCACCCACTCGCTCACCCACTCACTCCTCCAAGCAATCGCTCACCCACCCACTCGATCACACATCCACTCATCCCTCTAAGCACTACCTCACTCACTCACCCACTCACTCCTCCAAGCACTCGCTCACCCACCCACTCGATCACACATCCACTCATCCCTCCAAGCACTACCTCACTCACTCACCCACTCACTCCTCCAAGCACTTGCTCACCCACCCACTCGATCACACATCCACTCATCCCTCCAAGCACTACCTCACTCACTCATCCACTCACTCACCCACTCACTCCTCCAAGCACTCGCTCACCCACCCACTCGATCACACATCCACTCATCCCTCCAAGCACTACCTCACTCACTCACCCACTCGCTCACCCACTCACTCCTCCAAGCACTCGCTCACCCACCCACTCGATCACACATTCACTCATCCCTCCAAGCACTACCTCACTCACTCGCTCACCCACTCACTCCTCCAAGCACTCGCTCACCCACCCACTCGATCACACATCCACTCATCCCTCCAAGCACTACCTCACTCACTCACCCACTCGCTCACCCACTCACTCCTCCAAGCACTCGCTCACCCACCCACTCGATCACACATTCACTCATCCCTCCAAGCAACACCTCACTCACTCACCCACTCGCTCACCCACACACTCCTCCAAGCACTCGCTCACCCACCCACTCGATCACACATCCACTCATCCCTCCAAGCACTACCTCACTCACCCACTCGCTCACCCACTCACTCCTCCAAGCACTCGCTCACCCACCAACTCGATCACACATCCACTCATCCCTCCAAGCACTACCTCACTCACCCACTCGCTCACCCACTCACTCCTCCAAGCAATCGCTCACCCACCCACTCGATCACACATCCACTCATCCCTCTAAGCACTACCTCACTCACTCACCCACTCACTCCTCCAAGCACTCGCTCACCCACCCACTCGATCACACATCCACTCATCCCTCCAAGCACTACCTCACTCACTCACCCACTCACTCCTCCAAGCACTCGCTCACCCACCCACTCGATCACACATCCACTCATCCCTCCAAGCACTACCTCACTCACTCACCCACTCACTCCTCCAAGCACTCGCTCACCCACCCACTCGATCACACATCCACTCATCCCTCCAAGCACTACCTCACTCACTCACCCACTCGCTCACCCACTCACTCCTCCAAGCACACGCTCACCCACCCACTCGATCACACATTCACTCATCCCTCCAAGCACTACCTCACTCACTCACCCACTCGCTCACCCACTCACTCCTCCAAGCACTCGCTCACCCACCCACTCGATCACACATCCACTCATCCCTCCAAGCATTACCTCACTCACTCACCCACTCGCTCACCCACTCGCTCACCCACTCACTCCTCCAAGCACTCGCTCACCCACCCACTCGATCACACATTCACTCATCCCTCTAAGCACTACCTCACTCACTCACCCACTCACTCCTCCAAGCACTCGCTCACCCACCCACTCGATCACACATCCACTCATCCCTCCAAGCACTACCTCACTCACTCACCCACTCACTCCTCCAAGCACTCGCTCACCCACCCACTCGATCACACATCCACTCATCCCTCCAAGCACTACCTCACTCACTCACCCACTCGCTCACCCACTCACTCCTCCAAGCACTCGCTCACCCACCCACTCGATCACACATTCACTCATCCCTCCAAGCACTACCTCACTCACTCACCCACTCGCTCACCCACTCACTCCTCCAAGCACTCGCTCACCCACCCACTCGATCACACATCCACTCATCCCTCCAAGCACTACCTCACTCACTCACCCACTCGCTCACCCACTCACTCATCCAAGCACTCGCTCACCCACCCACTCGATCACACATCCACTCATCCCTCCAAGCACTACCTCACTCACCCACTCGCTCACCCACTCACTCCAAGCAATCGCTCACCCACCCACTCAATCACACATCCACTCATCCCTCCAAGCACTACCTCACTCACTCACCCACTCGCTCACCCACTCACTCCTCCAAGCACTCGCTCACCCACCCACTCGATCACACATTCACTCATCCCTCCAAGCACTACCTCACTCACTCACCCACTCGCTCACCCACTCACTCCTCCAAGCACTCGCTCACCCACCCACTCGATCACACATCCACTCATCCCTCCAAGCACTACCTCACTCACCCACTCGCTCACCCACTCACTCCTCCAAGCAATCGCTCACACATCCACTCATCCCTCCAAGCACTACCTCACTCACTCACCCACTCGCTCACCCACTCACTCCTCCAAGCACTCGCTCACCCACCCACTCGATCACACATCCACTCATCCCTCCAAGAACTACCTCACTCACCCACTCGCTCACCCACTCACTCCTCCAAGCACTCGCTCACCCACCCACTCGATCACACATCCACTCATCCCTCCAAGCACTACCTCACTCACCCACTCGCTCACCCACTCACTCCTCCAAGCACTCGCTCACCCACCCACTCGATCACACATCCACTCATCCCTCCAAGCACTACCTCACTCACCCACTCGCTCACCCACTCACTCCTCCAAGCAATCGCTCACCCACCCACTCGATCACACATCCACTCATCCCTCTAAGCACTACCTCACTCACTCACCCACTCACTCCTCCAAGCACTCGCTCACCCACCCACTCGATCACACATCCACTCATCCTTCCAAGCACTACCTCACTCACTCACCCACTCACTCCTCCAAGCACTCGCTCACCCACCCACTCGATCACACATCCACTCATCCCTCCAAGAACTACCTCACTCACCCACTCGCTCACCCACTCACTCCTCCAAGCACTCGCTCACCCACCCACTCGATCACACATCCACTCATCCCTCCAAGCACTACCTCACTCACCCACTCGCTCACCCACTCACTCCTCCAAGCACTCGCTCACCCACCCACTCGATCACACATCCACTCATCCCTCCAAGCACTACCTCACTCACCCACTCGCTCACCCACTCACTCCTCCAAGCAATCGCTCACCCACCCACTCGATCACACATCCACTCATCCCTCCAAGCACTACCTCACTCACTCACCCACTCGCTCACCCACTCACTCCTCCAAGCACTCGCTCACCCACCCACTCGATCACACATCCACTCATCCCTCCAAGCACTACCTCACTCACCCACTCGCTCACCCACTCACTCCTCCAAGCAATCGCTCACCCACCCACTCGATCACACATCCACTCATCCCTCTAAGCACTACCTCACTCACTCACCCACTCACTCCTCCAAGCACTCGCTCACCCACCCACTCGATCACACATCCACTCATCCCTCCAAGCACTACCTCACTCACTCACCCACTCACTCCTCCAAGCACTTGCTCACCCACCCACTCGATCACACATCCACTCATCCCTCCAAGCACTACCTCACTCACTCATCCACTCACTCACCCACTCACTCCTCCAAGCACTCGCTCACCCACCCACTCGATCACACATCCACTCATCCCTCCAAGCACTACCTCACTCACTCACCCACTCGCTCACCCACTCACTCCTCCAAGCACTCGCTCACCCACCCACTCGATCACACATTCACTCATCCCTCCAAGCACTACCTCACTCACTCGCTCACCCACTCACTCCTCCAAGCACTCGCTCACCCACCCACTCGATCACACATCCACTCATCCCTCCAAGCACTACCTCACTCACTCACCCACTCGCTCACCCACTCACTCCTCCAAGCACTCGCTCACCCACCCACTCGATCACACATTCACTCATCCCTCCAAGCAACACCTCACTCACTCACCCACTCGCTCACCCACACACTCCTCCAAGCACTCGCTCACCCACCCACTCGATCACACATCCACTCATCCCTCCAAGCACTACCTCACTCACCCACTCGCTCACCCACTCACTCCTCCAAGCACTCGCTCACCCACCAACTCGATCACACATCCACTCATCCCTCCAAGCACTACCTCACTCACTCACCCACTCGCTCACCCACTCACTCCTCCAAGCACTCGCTCACCCACCCACTCGATCACACATCCACTCATCCCTCCAAGCACTACCTCACTCACCCACTCGCTCACCCACTCACTCCTCCAAGCAATCGCTCACACATCCACTCATCCCTCCAAGCACTACCTCACTCACTCACCCACTCGCTCACCCACTCACTCCTCCAAGCACTCGCTCACCCACCCACTCGATCACACATCCACTCATCCCTCCAAGAACTACCTCACTCACCCACTCGCTCACCCACTCACTCCTCCAAGCACTCGCTCACCCACCCACTCGATCACACATCCACTCATCCCTCCAAGCACTACCTCACTCACCCACTCGCTCACCCACTCACTCCTCCAAGCACTCGCTCACCCACCCACTCGATCACACATCCACTCATCCCTCCAAGCACTACCTCACTCACCCACTCGCTCACCCACTCACTCCTCCAAGCAATCGCTCACCCACCCACTCGATCACACATCCACTCATCCCTCTAAGCACTACCTCACTCACTCACCCACTCACTCCTCCAAGCACTCGCTCACCCACCCACTCGATCACACATCCACTCATCCTTCCAAGCACTACCTCACTCACTCACCCACTCACTCCTCCAAGCACTCGCTCACCCACCCACTCGATCACACATCCACTCATCCCTCCAAGAACTACCTCACTCACCCACTCGCTCACCCACTCACTCCTCCAAGCACTCGCTCACCCACCCACTCGATCACACATCCACTCATCCCTCCAAGCACTACCTCACTCACCCACTCGCTCACCCACTCACTCCTCCAAGCACTCGCTCACCCACCCACTCGATCACACATCCACTCATCCCTCCAAGCACTACCTCACTCACCCACTCGCTCACCCACTCACTCCTCCAAGCAATCGCTCACCCACCCACTCGATCACACATCCACTCATCCCTCCAAGCACTACCTCACTCACTCACCCACTCGCTCACCCACTCACTCATCCAAGCACTCGCTCACCCACCCACTCGATCACACATCCACTCATCCCTCCAAGCACTACCTCACTCACCCACTCGCTCACCCACTCACTCCTCCAAGCAATCGCTCACCCACCCACTCAATCACACATCCACTCATCCCTCCAAGCACTACCTCACTCACCCACTCGCTCACCCACTCACTCCTCCAAGCACTCGCTCACCCACCCACTCGATCACACATCCACTCATCCCTCCAAGCACTACCTCACTCACTCACCCACTCACTCCTCCAAGCACTTGCTCACCCACCCACTCGATCACACATCCACTCATCCCTCCAAGCACTACCTCACTCACTCATCCACTCACTCACCCACTCACTCCTCCAAGCACTCGCTCACCCACCCACTCGATCACACATCCACTCATCCCTCCAAGCACTACCTCACTCACTCACCCACTCGCTCACCCACTCACTCCTCCAAGCACTCGCTCACCCACCCACTCGATCACACATTCACTCATCCCTCCAAGCAACACCTCACTCACTCACCCACTCGCTCACCCACACACTCCTCCAAGCACTCGCTCACCCACCCACTCGATCACACATCCACTCATCCCTCCAAGCACTACCTCACTCACCCACTCGCTCACCCACTCACTCCTCCAAGCACTCGCTCACCCACCAACTCGATCACACATCCACTCATCCCTCCAAGCACTACCTCACTCACCCACTCGCTCACCCACTCACTCCTCCAAGCAATCGCTCACCCACCCACTCGATCACACATCCACTCATCCCTCTAAGCACTACCTCACTCACTCACCCACTCACTCCTCCAAGCACTCGCTCACCCACCCACTCGATCACACATACACTCATCCCTCCAAGCACTACCTCACTCACTCATCCACTCACTCACCCACTCACTCCTCCAAGCACTCGCTCACCCACCCACTCGATCACACATCCACTCATCCCTCCAAGCACTACCTCACTCACTCACCCACTCACTCCTCCAAGCACTCGCTCACCCACCCACTCGATCACACATCCACTCATCCCTCCAAGCACTACCTCACTCACTCACCCACTCACTCCTCCAAGCACTCGCTCACCCACCCACTCGATCACACATCCACTCATCCCTCCAAGCACTACCTCACTCACTCACCCACTCGCTCACCCACTCACTCCTCCAAGCACTCGCTCACCCACCCACTCGATCACACATTCACTCATCCCTCCAAGCACTACCTCACTCACTCACCCACTCGCTCACCCACTCACTCCTCCAAGCACTCGCTCACCCACCCACTCGATCACACATCCACTCATCCCTCCAAGCACTACCTCACTCACTCACCCACTCGCTCACCCACTCACTCCTCCAAGCACTCGCTCACCCACCCACTCGATCACACATCCACTCATCCCTCCAAGCACTACCTCACTCACCCACTCGCTCACTCGCTCACCCACTCGGCACCCGCCAGCTCGCCCGTTTGCTCACTCACCCCTTCAGGCACTTGCTCACTCGCGTATCCACTCACTCATTCACCCGTACACTCATTCATTCACTCACCCACTCACGCATTCATCCCTACACTCGCTCACTCATCCACCCACTCACTCATTCACCCGTACACTCATTCATTCACTCACCCACTCACTCACTCATCCATCCTCTCACTCATTCACCCGTACACTCATTCATCCCTACACTCACTCATTCATCCATACACTCATTCACTCACTCATCCATACACTCATTCACTCACTCATCCATACACTCAATTTACTCACTCATCCACTCATCTACTCATGCTGCTGCTATTGCTGCTACTGTTGATGATGCTACATTTCTACTATTGCTGCTGATTACGATGCTGATGACGATGATGATGTTGACAACACAGATGATGCTACTTTTGATGAAGCTACTCTGCTACGGTTGGCAATGCTGTTGATGTCCATGCTGCTGACGACGATGCTGCTGACGATGCTGCTGACGACGATGCTGCTGACGACGATGCTGCTGACGACGATGCTGCTGACGACGATGCTGCTGACGACGATGCTGCTGACGACGATGCTGCTGACGACAACGCTGATGAAGCTGCTGGTGACGATGATGATGCTAGTCGGTTGCTGCTGCTGTTGATGGCGATGCTATTCTGCTGCTGCTGATGAAACAGGTATGTACGGAGTTGGTGCAACGTCGCGTTCAACGCGAGGAGCAGGCTGAGAAAATCAGCAGCATGAGCAGCAGGTCGGCGCCAGCCTGCGCAAGGGAGCCAACCGGAGACACAGCCAGCGGCAGCAGGGTGGCAAGGTGAGGGCGGAGAGGGCAGGGTGACGTCACCGCCACTTAGTGGCACATGGCGGTTGTTGTTGTGTCTGTGTGTGTGCGCATCTCTATTGGTATCTGTGCGCGTGTGTGTGTATCTCTATCTGTGTGTGTATCTGTGTTTTTGTGTGTGTGTCTGTGTGTGATTGTGTGTGTGTGTATCCCAGCGACAGGAGACCATGGGTGAGGATGATCTGGCTCTCAGCGGGGCCTCTGCGGAGGACGTGGAAGGAGAGCTGATCCGGCACGTGTGTGAGACCGAGCTTCTGGCAGGTATGGACTCTACCCACCACCACCACCCGTGTCTCACCACCCGTGTCTCTCCCCCCGTGTCTCACCCCCCCCCCCGTGTTTCACCCCCCCCCGTGTCTCACCCCCCCCGTGTCTCACCCCCCCCCCGTGTCTCACCCCCCCCCGTGTCTCACCCCCCCCCCCGTGTCTCACCCCCCCCCGTGTCTCACCCCCCCGTGTCTCACCCCCCATGTCTCACCCCCCGTGTCTCACCCCCCGTGTCTCACCCCCCCGTGTCTCACCCCCCCGTGTCTCACCCCCCCCCCGTGTCTTCCCCCCCCCCCCCGTGTCTTCCCCCCCCCCCGTGTCTCACCCCCCCCCCCCGTGTCTCACCCCCCCCCCGTGTCTCACCCCCCCGTGTCTCACCCCCCCGTGTCTCACCCCCCCGTGTCTCACCCCCCCCGTGTCTCACCCCCCCCGTGTCTCACCCCCCGTGTCTCACCCCCCCCGTGTCTCACCCCCCCCGTGTCTCACCCCCCCCCGTGTCTCACCCCCCCCGTGTCTCACCCCCCCCGTGTCTCACCCCCCGTGTCTCACCCCCCCCGTGTCTCACCCCCCGTGTCTCACGCCCCCCGTGTCTCACCCCCCGTGTCTCACCCCCCCCGTGTCTCACCCCCCCCGTGTCTCGCCCCCCGTGTCTCGCCCCCCGTGTCTCGCCCCCCCGTGTCTCACCCCCCCGTGCCTCACCCCCCGTGTCTCACCCCCCCCCCCCGTGTCTCACCCCCCCCCCGTGTCTCACCCCCCCCCCGTGTCTCACCCCCCCCGTGTCTCACCCCCCCCCCCGTGTCTCACCCCCCCCGTGTCTCACCCCCCCGTGTCTCACCCCTCCCGTGTCTCACCCCCCCCCCGTGTCTCACCCCCCCCCCGTGTCTCACCCCCCCCGTGTCTCACCCCCCCCGTGTCTCACCCCCCCCGTGTCTCACCCCCCCCGTGTCTCACCCCCCCCGTGTCTCACCCCGCCCCCGTGTCTCACCCCGCCCCCGTGTCTCACCCCCCCCCCCGTGTCTCACCCCGCCCCCGTGTCTCACCCCCCCCCCGTGTCTCACCCCCCCCCCCGTGTCTCACCCCCCCCCCGTGTCTCACCCCCCCCCCGTGTCTCACCCCTTCCCCCGTGTCTCACCCCTTCCCCCGTGTCTCACCCCCCCCCCCCGTGTCTCACCCCCCCCCCCGTGTCTCACCCCCCCCCCCGTGTCTCACCCCCCCCGTGTCTCACCCCCCCCGTGTCTCACCCCCCCCGTGTCTCACCCCCCCCGTGTCTCACCCCCCCCCGTGTCTCACCCCCCCCGTGTCTCACCCCCCCCGTGTCTCACCCCCCCCGTGTCTCTGTGTGTCTCTGTGGGTCTCTGTGGGTCTCTGTGGGTCTCTGTGGGTCTCTGTGGGTCTCTGTGGGTCTCTATGGATCTGTTTTAGCTAAAAGTTAGCATGAACTTGATTGCGGCTAGTACATTGTTAATTAGTTCATAGTTTTCAGTAGTTTTCCGGAAGTTATTATTCTGTTAGTTCATAGTTGGCAGTAGTTTTACGGCAGTTATAGATTTATTAGTTTATATTTAGTAGCAACGTCCGATTTTTTTTTCGTGTATTATTTCCCAGCGCGGCTGCCGTGGAAGGCCCCTCCGGCTCTCCTCAAGGCCATCGCCAGCATCTTGATGGCCACGAGCGAGTGTTGGTTTTGTGATCGAGGCACGGCAGCACCAGGCCCTGGCCTCCCTCGACGATCTTCTTCCGCACCTCATAGCGGTAGTGGAGCTGTTCCTGGCGGATCGAGGGAGGCGGAGGCCGGTGGTCAGTCATGGCAATCGGAACGTTTAACGCTCGGTGGCAGCAGCAGTCGGGGTTAGATCGCGAAAATATATATAATTGTCGTTAAACTATTGAACGCTGTGAAACTTGGGGGGCTGTTTGCCTTTTGGCGTTCTCTCGTCTAACACTGGGTAGTGAGACACTGGTAGTGAGACACTGGTAGTGAGACGCTGGGTAGTGAGACACTGGGTAGTGAGACACTGGGTAGTGAGACGCTGGGTGGTGAGAACCTGGGTAGCGAGACACTGGGTAGCGAGACACTGGGTAGCGAGACACTGGGTGGCGAGACGCTGGGGTAGCGAGACGCTGGGGTAGCGAGACGCTGGGGTAGCGAGACGCTGGGGTAGCGAGACGCTGGGGTAGCGAGACGCTGGGTAGCGAGACGCTGGGTAGCGGGACGCTGGGGTAGTGAGACGCTGGGGTAGTGAGACGCTGGGGTAGTGAGACGCTGGGTAGTGAGACGCTGGGTAGTGAGACGCTGGGTAGCGAGACGCTGGGTAGCGAGACGCTGGGTAGCGAGACGCTGGGTAGCGAGACGCTGGGTAGCGAGACGCTGGGTAGCGAGACGCTGGGTAGCGAGACGCTGGGTAGCGAGACGCTGGGTAGCGAGACGCTGGGTAGCGAGACGCTGGGTAGTGAGACGCTGGGTAGTGAGACGCTGGGTAGTGAGACGCTGGGTAGTGAGACGCTGGGTAGTGAGACGCTGGGTAGTGAGACGCTGGGTAGTGAGACGCTGGGGTAGCGAGACGCTGGGTAACGGGACGCTGGGGTAGCGGGACGCGGCCCTAAAGAAGGCTGTTGTCTCTGGTGTAGACCAATCAGTTTCAAAGACAATGCCACATTATCAGAGCGTGTTTTTGTTTGCATGTTCACCACAAGTGCCGTGTGTGGTTAATGCAGACATGATTGATAATTGTTTTTTTACCCTTTTATCTGGCAACAAACTGACACTTTTTTTTTACAAGGAGCCATGTTTGCATTGACCACAATACCTGCGGTCAGAATGCAAACGAAAACATACGACTTTGATAATGTATTGGCACTGTCGATTGGTCCACACCCGAGACTTCTTTCCTTAGAGCCTCGTCTCACATTGGTGTTGGACCAGATGAAGCCACAAGGCGCACAACTCAAAGACAATGCACCATCAGAGTACGAGAGCTTGGGCTAAGCATTTACACCATTGGAACCTCCTTGGCCAGTAGCAAAATATAATTGTTTTTTTACCCTTTTATCTGGCAACAGAGACATGATTCTTTGCAAACAGTTTATCTTTGGGTCTACATGGGTCTCTATTGGTGTCTCTATGGGTGTCTCTGTCGATGTGAGCCTCAGGGATGTTGCTGTGGTTGTCGTAGCCGCCGCATTTGTAGCCACCCCAGGATTTGTCCTCGTCCAGCGTGAAGAACCACACCTCTTGCATGGCTGCCCAGTTCCAACTTCTGGCGACGACTCAGCTGAGGCCCAAAAGAGATCCAGAATCGCTGCACGCGTGACGACAACAATAACAACTTGAACTATAAACTATTTCTATTTTATGAGACCTCCTTTGCCAGTAACAAAATATAGCAATAGGTTTTTACCCTTTTAGCTGGCACAAAAACTGACACCTTTATACAAGGGATCATATTTGCAATAACCACAACACAAGCAGTTTTGTGCCAGCTAAAATGGTAAAAACCTATTACTATATTTCTATTTTGTGTATATGCCAGGTAAGACCCCTGCTAGAGCTACGTCATCACCGTCATCATAATCATGTGGAAACTTGGCAATCCACTGAGACACACAGAGACCCATTCTCATAGAGACCCAAGGAGACCAATAGAGACTCATAGAGACCCTTTCCCATATAGAACCACCGAGACCTACAGAGATCTATACTCTTACATAACCATAGAGACCCATACTAAATCTAAACTATTTTTTATTTGACCAGGTAAGGCCCCACCAAAGTGGCTGATATCAACATCATCATCACGTGGAACTTTATAGTGGCAGCCAAGTACTCTATACCCAAGTAACATGGCCACTGTGAAGTCACCCACGTAACATGTCCACCGTGAAGTCACCCACGTAACATGGCCACCGTGAAGTCACCCACGTAACATGGCCGTGGTGACATCCCCCCATTCACCGTGGCCACTTCCCCTCACTGCTGTTCTCACCTTGAGGCGATTTGCTGCGGATAGAGCCAGTGACGGCTGCGGACAGCGCACTCCACGTGTTGCCAGAAACTCCCTCCCACGTGCTCCAGCTCTCCTTGTCTACAACAACCGCCATTCGCCACTAAGTGGCGGTGACGTCACCACGACGCTTGTGCCAGGCCATATGAACCTGGAGGCCACGTGAAGTGTTGAACGCCCGCTGGCAGGAGGTCATGGGGCAGACCCAAGTGCCACGGGGCGACTGACTGAGCTGACTGAGATGACTGGCTGATGCTCCACCTGTGCCCCCTACTGTGCCAACCTGCTGTGCTTTAGCCACCCAGCGCTCCGCTCGTTGTTGTGAGCATCGCTCCTCCGCCCTCTGTTGTTGGAGGGCGACTGCCTCCAACTGCCCAGTAGCGTCCTTCACGAGCCTCCACAGAGGCCGACCTTGACACCGCTGGTACCAGTCATCGGCATGTCCACTCGGCTCCACGTCCTGTACCACATCACTGCATCTCTTCTCTAGCCCGTGCCGTGCCCGTTTAGCCCCCTCGATCCGGCCGAACAAAAGCTGTTTAGGCATGCGGTGGCTGGGCATTGGCTACATGACCCAGGCAACGCAGCCTTGCCTGCCAGAGGAGCTCACCGATGAACCTTGTCCAGATCTTTCAAGGATTTGTGAGCTCACACAATCCAGCCTGGTTAAACCCAGGATGGATCGTAGGCAGGCTAGCCTAAATGGTTCTAACCGGCGAAGATGTTCCATTAGGGGGGTCCACGTTTCGCAAGCGTAGAGAAGGGAGGGAATGACCGTGGCCGAGAAGACCTGAAGCTTAGTGCGGAGCGACAGACCAGGTAGCTTCCACACAGCGTTACGCAACCAATGAAAAGATATTGCCGCTCGACTGATTCGGAGCGAGACCTCTGCTGTTAAACTGGAGCCGGTCATAAGCACACTGCCCAGGTATGGGAAACTCTCCACTCTCTCCACAACTGCCCCATCACCGATTGGGAGTTGTGGGAGTGGAGTGTCCGATGGTACAAAATACCCAGGCGGGTGCTTAGTTTTGGCGGGGCTGATGGTAAGACCCCATCTCTTAGTGGCACGCTCCAGTCTCAGCAGCAGCATCTCCAACTCCTCCTATGAATATGCAGCTATTACCAAATCATCGGCATGCATAACGTGGTTGAGCAATAGGGAGCCATCCCTTGACCGCACCCGGGCATCGATCAGCCTCCCATTATATCTGTACCAAATGGAGATTCCCCCGGTACAGCGATTGAAGGCTTCACGAACTACGTGGTCAAAATAGATGTTAAACAATGTGGGAGCCGGAGGACATCCCTGTCGCACCCCAAGGTGTACATGGAATGGCTCTGACTCCCGGCCACGTAGTTTTACCCGGGCCCGCTCACCATCATGAAGGTCCTTAATGATTGTGAGCAGAGGGTCAGGGACTCCAAAAGCACGAAGAACAACCCCGAGCCCAGGCCTACTGATGGTATCATAGGTTTTGACCAGTTCAATAAAGCAGAGATGTGTAGGTCTTGCTGGAATTCCCTACATCTCTGCTGTAGCAGACGGACAGAAAATATGGCATCTGTGCAGGACCGCCCTTTCCTGAAACCGCATTGGGGCTTCAAGCCTCTCCTCAGCGTGCCTGGCAAGGCGATGTTGAATAATCCTTGCCAGAACCTTTCCCGGCACACTGAGGAGTGAGATGCCCCTGTAGTTTTTACAGTCTGTGCGGTCCCCCTTCTTAAAGAAGGGGACCACCAGGGCATCCTTCCAATCCTGCGGAACCCGTCCAGTGATCCAGACTGTTATAATGTCATATAGGGCAGTCTGTGCACAAACGCCACCCTCCCTCAGCATTTCGCTTGGGAGATCATGTCTGCCCGGTGCCTTTCCTGGTCTCAGACTCCGGATCGCCTTCAGTACTTCTTTAACAGATGGCACCTCAGCCAGCTGCTCACAGGGGGTGACTTCTTACAATATTTGAGGCACCGCTGCCTCAGCAGGGTCATCCCCACTTTTTGCCACGATGTTTTCCAGGACTTCAGAAATGCTCAGCAAATCTGCAAACCTGCAAATCTGTTCCTGGGGGTCGGAGAGTGGATCACCGTTTTTTCCCCTAATGATGGTAATAGGTGTGGCGCTGCAGGTGACTTTTTTTGATGGAGTTAAATTGAGATTTGTGATCGCGGGCCACTGAAGCAGACTCCATCTCCTCAGCAATCCGCGACCACCACCCATCCTTGCAGCGCCTCACGGCTCTCCAAACTTCCGAGCGAAGGCTGCGGTAAGGCTCCTCATTCTCTGACGTGGGATTCTGTAGCCGATGACAGTGGGCCTGTCACTTTTTCTCTACTATCTTGAACACCTCTGTCAGCCAGGGTCTCTGGGGAGGTCTGGACCGTGTACCCAAAGCCATTGCAGCTGCATGAGTCAGTCCTAAACCTTGCCCATATATTTCGATTTAAAGCTTTCGTGACTGCAAGGATTCATCTTCTTTGGTTCTTTCGGTCAAGTCACGTAGAGTGAGAATAAAATAATAAATTGATAAAATAAAATAAGGAAATAAAATTTACACTTAATTAATTGTATTTTACGATGACCTTCAGACCGCAGCTCTTTCGCTGGCATTGACTCTTAATACCTCTCACACCACGGTTAATGGTATGGTTTACAACATGGAGTATAACAGTGCCTCGCAGCTGTCTCTCTCCCCCTCCTCTGTTCCGACCATGGATGAACTCGTCCGTCTGAACGGGGCCCGTAGCTATCCATGTTGCTAAAGTTGAGGGTAAGAATCCACCCATTTTTTCGCCATATAGCATTGTGATATATAACGACTTATTGTTGGTAGCTTAGCTGATTGGAGAATATATAGAGTTCATTGATAACATTGAGGTAATTTATATTTTAGTTTTTTATTAGTTCACTATATAGTATTCATTATATATTGTAGTGTATACCCAGTTACTGTGAATAGCTCGGATGTGTAGGCCTTGACTTCAACATAGCCATTTCTGTGACCAGTCACAAGCTAATCACTCAGTTATTTCAATGCTCAATTCGCCTAGTTATTTCAATGCTAAATTCTCCTGTTTGATTTGTACTAGGTGCCTCTGTGAATGTGTATGCTCTGACTTTAACATAGCTATTTCTGTGACCAGTTACAAGCTAATCACTCAGCCATTTCAATGCTAAATTCTATGCTAATTCCTTTGTCAAGGTGCTTTGTTTCTTCTCACACAGCTTAAAGGTCGCGATCTGAGCGTGGCTTTTTCACTCCAGCGCTGTCCTCCTGACAGTCTCGTCCCTTCACCTGATGAAGGCCGCTTGTGTTGTGGCCGAAGCGTCGTTAGAATATTGTGTTATATTATTTTATCAATTTATTATTTTATTCTCATTCTACGTGACTCGCCCATATACCCTCGAAATCAGGAGGAGTGGGGGACGATGCCAACCCCAGCCGCAAGCGATGATGAAATTCTTGCTTGCAACTTTCATCACCTGAGACCAGGCCAGTTTAGGTTGGAATGGGGTCCTGGGTGTACACCCACCACCGGAGTGGAAGAATGGCAGGCGCATCTTACAGATGACTAGTCGATGGTCAGAGGGCAGATCAGCTCCACGGTAGGTCCTGGTGTCAAGAACATGGGCTTGCATCCGCTGGTCCATCACTATGTAGTCCAGTAGATGTTCTTGCTTGGACCCGGCATGCATCCATGATGTTGTGTGGATGCCCCGATGCCGTAACAGCGTGTTGGTAATTACAAGCCCATGGGCTGCACAAAAATCTAGCAGCCTCCTACCGTTGTTATTAAGCTGATCTGGCCCATGCCCTCCAATCACTCCAGACCAGATGCCAGCGTCATGACCAACTCGGGCATTGAAGTCACCCAACAAGATGACTCTATCCCGAGGGACCACTTTAGCCAGCACCTGTGACAGGAGGTCATAGAAGGCATCTGACTCATCGGCTTTGCCTGCATCCCTCCACGGATGTTCGTCTTCGGTGGTGGCATAAGTAACCACGACCACCACTCCTCGCCTCCAGTTGATGGGAAGTCGAGCCCAAAGTAGCCTGGGGCTTACAACTTCTCACACCTCACCGCCACGCTCCCACGCCCCCTTCATTCTTTTGTTCAAAAGAAGAGCCACACCCTGTTGTTTGGCAGTCTGCTGCCCCGAGTAGAGGACTGTCCACCCTTCATGGTGGCAGGAGCCAGAACCGGTCCACCGGACCTCCTGAATGCCACAGAGATCCAGGTGGTGCCGGTCTAGCTCCCGACAGGAGTGGCAGTCTCTCCTCCGCAGTGAGCATTCGAACATTCCACATGGCCGCACGAAGTGGCATTTCGTTGTTTCTGGAGGAGCCCTGAGGGTAGAGATTCAATCTCCTGGCTCGGCCAATTGGGGTTTGGCCAGGAGACGTCATGGACGCCTGTCTTCCCGGGGCCTCCGGCACAAGCTTATTAGTTACATTTTTAATTGTGGTTTCTTGGTAAATTTTTGAAGGTGGAGGGGTTACCAGCCCCTCGCACCTGTCCAGAGCCCCCGTTTAGCCACTGTGGTGGTCACAGACGCCATGAGGGAAGGGGCCAATCGGAATTGGCCCTCCCTCCACAGCACTGTCCACGACAGAGTTGCCCGTTCGGCACAGAGAGGAGGTAGGGGGTTGTTTTGCCTCGTAAACACACACATACACACATACATATAAACATATATAAACACACAAAAACAAAGGTGAAGTAGGCTCCTCTACACACACAGACTTCAAATAGTAGGCGTCAGGGTCGGGATCGAACCGACAACCTCCTGTATACCAAGTGAGGTCATTAACATCTCGTCACTGTGGCACCACAGAGTAGTGTACAGGCATTGCAAACACTCCCAGCGCGAGGCCGACTCACTACATCTCACTGAGGATCGCTCCGCTGGTTTGCAAGTGCGAGTTTGCGTTTTAAGTCGATGTTAAATATATATTTCATGGAAGCTGGTTCGTAAGTGTGGGTGGTGTCCGTAAGTGCGAGTGTTGGTAAGAGTGGATCATGTTCGAAAGTGAGGGTGGTGTTCGTAAGTGAGGTGGTGTTCGTAAGTGAGGGTGTTCGTAAGTCGAGTGGAGGGGGCCACGCCTACCTCAATGACGTTGATTCTCAGATCCCACTGTCTCTCATGCAGTAGTCCCCAGGGTCTCTGTGTGGAGAGCGGTGAAGGGGGGGACGGTGGAGAGAGTCACTACAGACTCACATCCTCACCACTAACCCACATCCCAACCAGAAACCCACCATCCTCACCACGAACCCACACACTCGCTAAGAACCCACAACACGGACCCACATTCTCACCACGGACTCACAACTCGAACTCGCATGCTCACCATGAACCCTCACTACGAATTCGCCACAGGGATACACATCCTTACTAAGAAACTACATCTTCACGACGATCCCACATCCTCACCATGGACCCACATCCTCACCAAGAACCCACGACACGGACCCACATCCTCACCAAGAACCCACGACACGGACCCACATCCTCACCAAGAACCCACGACATGGACCCACATCCTCACCAAGAACCCACAACACGGACCCACATCCTCACCAAGAACCCACAACACGGACCCACATCCTCACCAAGAACCCTCAATACGGACCCACATCCTCACCAAGAACCCACAACACGGACCCACATTCTCACCAAGAACCCACAACACGAACCCACATCCTCACTAAAAACCCACAATATGGACCCACACACTCGCCATGAACCCACACAACTCACCTCGTCAAGATTTTTAATCGAATGGCTTCCGCAGAAGATGCTCGAAAGACGAAGATGAAGCAGCTCGAAGATTAAGAAGCAGCCTCCTTCGCACCCGTCTCGAACTCTGAGGAAGCACGTGGTGAAGTGACGTCACCAGTGACGTAACAACGTGAGCGATGTGACCACGCCTCCTGCAACCACGCCCCATTGAGTGACGTAACACGATGCGACCACGCCCACCCCTGAGCTCTTCCTCTGGGCCCTTGACCCCCATCCCACGCTTCGACTTTCGCTTCCGGGTCGGGGCTAGTGGAGGCGGCGGCGGGAAAATCTGAGCCCTAATAATGTATTAAAGCTTTCGTGACTGCATAAAATTACTCATTGTTTTTTTCGGTAAAGTCACGTATGTAGAAATACAATAAAATTATATTAAAACAAAAAACAATCACGACGTTTCGATCACAACGCAAGCAATCTTCATCAGGTGTCAAGAACAAATCATGGAGGTAAATACAACAAAAAGATGAGAGATGAGAATTCAACAAACCTGAAAAAACATTACGTGAAGCACATCCAGTCAGGCCAACAACACAGACACTTCCTGGCAGACCACGAATTTCAGAAGAGTGTTAAATTTCGTGTTCAACCTTTGGATTGCATATACCAGCATAGATAGAATGAAAAATACGAGGTACACGGTCAGTAGAAATACGTATACAAGTCCACCAAGAGGTAAGGAGGGAGGAAAGACGGACAGGGAGGCAGAGAGAGAGGGGGGGGCGGAGGGATGAACAGAAGCTTAAATAGGAAATACGGTTGGAGGGGGGGAGGCGCCAGAGCGAGAGCGGCAGCTCAAACGTCCATCTTACACATACAAAACGGCAGCTCAAAAAAGGACCACCTCTTGTAAATACAAAACGGCAGCTCAAAAAATGACCACCTCTTGTGAATACAAAACGGCAGCTCAAAAAGGGCACATCTTACACTTAATTACAACGGTAACTTCCCCGTAGAAGTGTGATAATAAAGTAATAAAGCTTTTGTGACTTCATAAAATTACTCATTGTTTTTTTGGGTAAAGTCACGTATGTAGAAATACAATAAAATTATATTAAAACAAAAAACAATCACGACGTTTCGATCACAACGCAGCGATCTTCATCAGGTGTCAAGAACAAATCATGGAGGTAAATACAACAAAAAGATGAGAGACGAGAATTCAACAAACCTGAAAAAACATTACGTGAAGCACATCCAGTCAGGCCAACAACACAGACACTTCCTGGGGGACCACGAATTTCGGAAGAGTGTTAAATTTCGTGTTCAACCTTTGGAGTGCACATACCAGCATAGAATGAAAAATACGAGTTACACGGTCAGTAGAAATACATATACAAGTCTACCAAGAGGTAAGGAGGGAGGAAAGACGGACAGGGAGGCAGAGAGAGGGGGGGGGGGAGCCGGAGGGATGAACAGAAGCTTAAATAGGAAATACGGTTGGAGGGGGGGAGGGGCCAGAGCGAGAGCAACAGCTCAAACACGCACATCTTACACATACAAAACGGCAGCTCACGAAATTTAACACTTCTGAAATGTGTGGTGGGTGGGTGGATGAGCGGATGGGTGGATAAGTTGGTGGTTGGGTGAGTGGGTGAGTGTGGGCGGATGGATGAGTGGGTGAGTTGGTAGATGAGTGGGTGGGTGGATGAACGTATGGGTGGATGAGTGGGTGGGTGGGAGGGTGGATGAGCGGATGGGTGGATGAGTGTGTGGGTGGGTGGTTGGGTGAGTGGGTGAGTGTGGGTGGATGGATGAGTGGTTGAGTTGGTAGATGAGTGGGTGGGTGGATGAGTGGATGGGTGGATGAGTGTGTGGTTGGGTGAGTGGGTGAGTGTGGGTGGGTGGCTGAGTGGGTGGCTGAGTGCTCCCCTCTATCGCCCCCCCCCCTCCTCCCGCCAGGTCACCGTGCCCGCCCCCACAAGCCTCGGCAACGGCGCGCGGCGGTGGAGTGGGACAGCGACCTGGAGAACACCCCACCGCTGAGGACGCGGGGGGAGGGGCCACCCCCTCCGGCCCCGCTACACTTTCATGAGTCGTGCCACTCATGAAAGTGTAGCGACGACATTGACACACTCCTCCCGATGTGGCGCTTTATTGAAGACCCGTTCACTTGACACCGCGAACATTCCCGTGGCCACCGGTCCCTTCAAACCCACAGCTGACTCCCCCTGTCATTACCTCCCGTGGCCACCGGTCCCTTCGCACTCAAAGCTGACTCCCCCTGTCATTACCTCCCGTGGCCACCGGTCTCTTCACACCCACAGCTGACTCCCCCTGTCATTTCCTCCCATGGCCACCGGTCCCTTCACACTAACAGCTGACTCCCCCTGTCATTACCTCCCGTGGCCACCGGTCCCTTCACACTCACAGCTGACTCCCCCTGTCATTACCTCCCGTGGCCACCGGTCCCTTCACACTCACAGCTGACTCCCCTGTCATTACCTCCCGTGGCCACCGGTCCCTTCACACTCACAGCTGACTCCCCTTGTCATTACCTCTCATGGCCACCGGTCCCTTCACACTCACAGCTGACTCCCCCTGTCATTACCTCCCGTGGCCACCGGTCCCTTCACTCACAGCTGACTCCCCCTGTCATTACCTCCCGTGGCCACCGGTCCCTTCACACTCACAGCTGACTCCCCCTGTCATTACCTCCCGTGGCCACCGGTCCCTTCACTCACAGCTGACTCCCCCTGTCATTACCTCCCGTGGCCACTGGTCCACTCACACAGCTGACTCCCCCTGTCATTACCTCCCGTGGCCACTGGTCCACTCACACTCACAGCTGACTCCCCCTGTCATTTCCTCCTGTGGCCACCGGTCCCTTCACACTCACAGCTGACTCCCCCTGTCATTTCCTCCCGTGGCCACCAGTCCCTTCAAACTCACAGCTGACTCCCCCTGTCATTACCTCCCGTGGCCACCGGTCCCTTCACACTCACAGCTGACTCCCCCTGTCATTACCTCCCGTGGCCACCAGTCCCTTCACACTCACAGCTGACTCCCCCTGTCATTACCTCCCGTGGCCACCGGTCCCTTCACACTCACAGCTGACTCCCCCTGTCATTACCTCCCGTGGCCAGCGGTCCCTTCACTCACAGCTGACTCCCCCTGTCATTACCTCCCGTGGCCACCGGTCCCTTCACACTCACAGCTGACTCCCCCTGTCATTATATCCCGTGGCCACCGGTCCCTTCACACTCACAGCTGACTCCCCCTGTCATTACCTCCCGTGGCCACCGGTCCCTTCACACTCACAGCTGACTCCCCCTGTCATTACCTCCCGTGGCCACCAGTCCCTTCACACTCACAGCTGACTCCCCCTGTCATTACCTCCCGTGGCCACCGGTCCCTTCACTCACAGTTGACTCCCCCTGTCATTACCTCCCGTGGCCACCGGTCCCTTCACACTCGCAGCTGACTCCCCCTGTCATTACCTCCCGTGGCCACCGGTCCCTTCACACCCACAGCTGACTCCCCCTGTCATTACCTCCCGTGGCCACCGGTCCCTTCACACTCACAGCTGACTCCCCCTGTCATTACCTCCCATGGCCACCGGTCCCTTCACACTCACAGCTGACTCCCCCTGTCATTACCGCCTGTGGCCACCGGTCCCTTCACACTCACAGCTGACTCCCCCTGTCATTACCTCCCGTGGCCACCGGTCCCTTCGCACTCACAGCTGACTCCCCCTGTCATTACCTCCTGTGGCCACCGGTCCCTTCACACTCACAGCTGACTCCCCCTGTCATTACCTCCCGTGGCCACCGGTCCCTTCACTCACAGCTGACTCCCCTGTCATTACAAAAGTGTAGAGGTGTTAACTGCGCGCTGTTGTGTAACCTGCGTTGCCACCAGGGCGGTGCAGCATTACCCCTGGGTACAACGGTTGGGGTCAGTCGAGGTGAAACGGATCGTGGCCAGGGTTTTGGGGCGAACCAATCAGACAGTTCCACGTGGGAATGTGTGATTGGTTCTGCCTGACCACGAAGGGGTATAAGACGGGTGACCCAACGGACCTCGTGAGTTCTCTCCCTGCACGAAGACAGAAGACTGGGCTGA
This sequence comes from Petromyzon marinus, assembly GCF_048934315.1. Taxonomy (NCBI): domain Eukaryota; kingdom Metazoa; phylum Chordata; class Hyperoartia; order Petromyzontiformes; family Petromyzontidae; genus Petromyzon; species Petromyzon marinus. The sequence goes on from NW_027423180.1 coordinate 53,028, forward strand.
AGCCTAGCTAGGACCCTGGACCAGCCTCCCAGCCCTTCTAAGGGCTAAGGCTCGGCATACCCAGTGGTCAGGACCCACCGGGCCAGCGGTGGGTCAGATAGCCTCCCCTAGGTCCTAGCCGGAGGACTAGGATAGCGGTAGACGTGTGAGTCCCGCCAAGTCCGGAGGTTGTACCTCCTTAGGTATCAAGGAGGTTAGCGGTAGACGTGTGAGTCCCGCCAGGTCCGGAGGCTGTACCTCCCTAGGGTATCGGGTGAGGGGACCGAATATCCCTCTGTGTGTTAAGCGTTGTATAAGGAAATAATACAATAAACAGTGTGCCTCCTAAAGAAGTCTGCTCGTCCTTACAACACTACAACTGGAGTCAGAAGTGGTTGGAAATGGAAACCAGAAGTTCAGCCCACGCGCAGAGCCAGAACGAAGATAACGCTGTCTCACCTCCAAGCACCGCCAGCTCCGCTGAAAACGCTGCCGTGTTGACGGCCGCCCAGCCACCGGTTGAGCAGCCGGTTGCTCCCCCTGCCATGGGGGACGGACTCAGGGCAGCACACGGCCGTCTCGCTCAACTCCTACACGCCGCGGCCTCCATTCTCGAAGAGATCAACTTGGAGGTTGCGGGCGGGCCGAGTCAGCCGCCGGCGGACGTTCCCGCCATCGGCCGGGGCAGACATTTTGATTTTCCCGCCGGGGAACCACGTGATTCCGCCGGAAGTGGAAGCCAGGGGCATCCTGGGAACGCGGGGGACCAATCACAACCCGCAACATCATCAGCACGCGACGCTGCGGATTCAAGTTCCTCAGCGGACGCCGCGTCATCACTGTACCGACACGGTACAGTAGACTCTATCGGCCGGGAAATCGCCGATCTCCGGCTCGAGACGGTACAAGCTGAGGGGGAGACGACGTCCGCCCTCCAACAACGCCTGCCCATCTTCCGAGAATTCACATCTGAAGGGGGCGACTGGGCGGCGTTCCAGCGTCGCTTCCTGAGCCACCAAGAGATGGTGGGCTGGTCGGACGCACAGGCGCTCCGAGCACTACCGGCCACTTTGGATGACGACGCTCTCGCCTCGCTCCTCACCATCCCCAGGCAACAAAGGGCAACTCTTCAATCGGCCCTCCGACGGATGTCCGACGTGTACGGGCCTCCATCCGACGTCCGCAGCCGATTTTACGACAGGCGACGCCGCCCTAAAGAGTCTCCGTTGGCATTCCGGACCGCTCTACTGGCGATGGCAAGAGCGGGTTACCCTCGCATGGACGACGAGACCATCGATGCCATCGTTCTCCAGAAGATGCTGGAGCTGGCGCGCGAGCTGCGCATCGTCATCCAAGCGGTGGACGACGACAGTATGTACTCGCTACGAGCCGCTCGGTGCATCCACGCACATCTGCTGCTCCACACGGAATCGACCATCGCCGCCTCGGCTTCGACGTCGGAGCCTGCCAGCAGGGACGCCGAGTTCTCCCCCGACCGGGCCTTCATGGCGACCAGGTCAACGGGCCGGCGATCGTCCGACCACGCTGGTCGCCGCAACGACCAGCAGCGGGGACGGCCTGCTCCACGCGGCGACTTGACGTGCTTCAACTGTGGCCGACGAGGCCACATCTCCTCTGACTGCCGTGCGCCTCGACGACGCCCCTCCGCATCCCGGGGCCAGGACTACAGGACGTCCACGGCATCGCGGCAAAACCAGGCAAGTCGCGACGCCTCTCACGCTCGGCCCTCATTCACACCATACACACTGCAACGCACCATAAGAAGGGCTCGCGATTCGGCGTGTGATGGGGGGTATTCTGGCGTTTGTTCGCGGCCACTCAAACCTGGGCAGTGGTCTGAGTTGGCCCATAGGGTAGTCGCGGCGACGGCAGGTTCGTCCGTGGTTGTCGGATCAATCGAGGGTGTGGAATTTCGCGTGTTGGTCGATACTGGTGCGTCGGCTACGATCATTTCGGATCTGATTTACAATATACTGCCCGTACGATGCCGCCCCTTGGAACGGGTTTCTATCCCGTGTTTCGCCGCTAATGGCAGTTCACTTGGCATTATTGGGCAAATTCGGGCGCAAATTTCGATTGGAGACATTAAATTGGCAGGGCCTATTTTGGTCTCTTCTTCCCTCGCCGTGCCGTGTTTGTTAGGCACTGATTTTCTCGCGAAAATGCCTATTAAGATCCTTGTAGATCAAGGCTGCATCGAACTCCCGTCGGGTCGACGGATGGCGTTCTTGCCCACACCCTCACATCCACGCATGGCTAGTGCCTCGGTGCAGGCGTTTGTTGCGAGCACAGTCCGCATTCCACCAGGGACACAAATGCTCGTGCCCTTGCAACTTAAAAAACCGCTAGCCCCGGAGGCCTCGGCACATGGCATTTTGCTGGGGCCTTCAAACGCAGCTGCTAAGGGGTTAGATTTGGTGGCTGCACAGACCCTCGTAGCAGCCGACAGGGAGCCGTTCTTGCAGGTTTTGAATGTCGGATTGTCCACAACCGTCATTCCGCAAGGAACTGTGCTCGCTCACGCGACCCCGGTGCCGTTGGGGACCGGAGTCGCGGGACACGTGCATGCCACGCCGCAGGTCCTACCTCCTTCCGAATCGGATGAGAGATGGTTGGACGCGCTCTGCAAAGACACGGGTGATCTGTCTCATTCGCAGCGATTTCAATTGCGCGCTCTTCTGCGAGAATTTTCCGATGTCTTTAGTAAATCTAAATTTGATATTGGCTGCACCAAGCTGCTGCGTCACCACATTGATACTGGTGACGCTGCCCCGATTCGACAAAACCCGTTTCGGCTTAGCCCGGCGGAGAAACAGCATGTTAAATCGGCTGTGGATGACATGCTGAAGGCCGATATAATTTCTCCCTCCACTAGTCCCTGGGGTGCTCCAATAGTGCTGGTCAAAAAGCACGATGGCAGTCTCCGTTTTTGCGTTGATTTTCGGCGCCTAAATAAAATCTCGGTAGCGGACGCCTACCCTCTCCCTCGTATGGACGAGTCATTGGATGCCCTGGCAGGGGCGCACTATTTCTCCACCTTGGACCTTCTGTCGGGGTTTTGGCAACTCCCCCTCGACGAATCGTCAAAACCTAAGACTGCTTTTCGGACACCACAGGGCCTTTTCGAGTTTAATAGATTGCCCATGGGTCTCCACTCGGCCCCAGCGACGTTCCAGAGGCTCATGGAGCTGGTCCTCGCTGGGCTCCAGTGGGACTCATGTCTCATTTATCTTGACGATGTCATCGTCTTTAGCCGCACGTTCGGCGAACACATCGAACGGTTGCGTGCTGTCTTCTTGAAAATTCGGGCCGCTAACTTGAAATTCAAGCCGCAGAAGTGTCACCCTCTGCGTGAGTCTGTGCGCTATCTGGGCCACATAGTTAGCCGCTCGGGCATCTCTACCGACCCTGAAAAAACCAAATGTGTTCAACATTGGCCGACCCCTACATCTGCGGGCGATGTTCGTAGTTTTATTGGTTTTGCGTCGTACTACCGGCGGTTTGTTGCTGGCTTCGCGACGATTGCCAAGCCGCTCCACGCCCTTACGTCAAAAGGGGTGGCGTTTCATTGGGGGGACGTAGAACAGGCTGCGTTCGACTCCTTGCGGAACGCGCTCGTGACGGCACCGTCCCTTGCGTACCCCGATTTTTCCGTGCCATTCGTGTTGGACACCGACGCTAGCAATACGGGGATTGGGGGTGTTCTGTCCCAAAAAGTTGATGGCATTGAAAGGGTTGTTGCCTATGGTAGCAGAGTCTTGTCTCTTGCTGAACAAAGATACTGTGTGACCAGACGTGAGCTGCTGGCCATTGTTTTTTTTATTCAGCAATACAGGCCGTACCTGTATGGTCAGCATTTTACCGTGCGATCTGATCATTCGGCTTTACAGTACGCTCTGCGGGTTGACCAACCGTCCGGGCAGCTTTCTCGGTGGCTCGAAGTCCTTCAGGACTACGATTTCAATGTCACTTACTGTAGGGGTGCACAACACACGAATGCCGATGCGTTGTCTCGCCTTCCGCCGGCTCAAAAATGTGCGTGTTTTTTGGGCTCGGGCCGTTGTAAGCCGCCACTGCCTGCGCAGGTCGCGCCTCTCACAACGGTGTCAGCCGCACTTCCCGCCGCCTCAGCGCCGATGTTGGATCATGCAGATCCAATGGCCAGTGACGATTTGCTGGGGCTAACTTTGGCCGAATGGGGTCGGCACCAGGGCGAGGACATGTCGTTATTGAGGTTGCGTCGCCACGCGAATAATGCGGTTCCAAGACAGGGCAAATTTAATTCATTTGTCATGAAGCGCGGCTTGTTGATGCATTGGGATGCTGACTCGTGTCAACATAAAATCGTTGTGCCATCCGCCTTGCGATGCAAGGCCGTATGGGCGGCGCATGAGCGTTTATTGCACCTGGGTGTTCATAAGACCATTGGGTTGTTGCGGTTGCAATTTTTCTGGCCGGGCATGCTGCGCGACGTCACTGACATTTTGCTGGGATGCACCCATTGTGCGCAACGTAAACCGCCGGCTAAACCGGCATGCCCACCCCTGCAACCCATTTCGGTCTCTCGTATAAATGAGTTGGTGGCTCTCGATATTTTGGGCCCTTTTCCTACTACGCCACGGGGTAATAAGTACCTTCTGGTTGGGGTAGAGTATTTTACACGGTGGCCTATGGCCTGGGCCCTCCCCAACCAGTCGGCGGCGGCCGTTGTGGACGCCTTTGTTCAAGGCTACGTCCTGGACAAGGGCGCACCAGAACGGTTGCTGACCGATCAGGGAAGAAATTTTTCAGGAGCCTTGCTGACTGATGTGTGCCGCCTGTTGGGCACTAAGAAAGTGCGCACTTCGCCCTACCATCCCCAGACCGACGGCATGGTGGAGCGCCTTCATAGAACTCTCACCGCTATGTTATGCCATCAGGTCGATGAATCCCACCTCGATTGGGACTTGCAGGTTCCGGGGGTCCTCGCCGCATACCGTATGGCACCTCACGCGGCGACGGGATTTTCCCCGTTCTTTCTAATGTACGGCAGGGATGCCTTTCCTCCCGCCGACGTTCGGCTGGAAATCGAACAGCCACCGCAAAAGTCAAAGCTCGTTGACCACTTGCGATTCAACCTCCGTAAGTTGGCCGAGGCACGGGAGGCCGCCATTGAAAATTCGGCTTCCCGCCAACGGGCGAATTTGCGACTGCGGGACCCTCGGTCGTACACGCATCGGTGGGCACCGGGAGACAGGGCATGGCTCCACTGCCCCCAGGTGCCGGTGTCCACGTCGGCCAAACTCCTCAGACCATGGCGAGGCCCGGTTGAGGTAGTGGAAGTCCTGCATCCCCAATGTGTTAAAATTAGCTGGGGACGGCGTCGCTGGTGCGTTCACCCCTCTCGGTTAAAACCCTTCGTCACGCCACGCGTCCCTCCACAACACACACGACATGGGGGCCGAGTGTGCGACGCGTCCGACGAGCCGGATGTTGCCCCGTTGGTGCCTAACCCACAGCGCAGGCGTGTCATTCCTCCTGCAGATGACGCGGGAGTGACGGCTCCATGCAGGCCACGTTCGGCCTCAATGGACCGTGGAGCAGCAGGTGTCCCCGTGGAGATGCCTAAAGGCCCACCGGATGCTCTGGCTCATCCTCCTCCTTCCCTTGTGCCGCCGACAAAGCCTGCCATCCCCTACGATGGCCCCGCGAAACGCACGCGCGCGAAATCTCGCCGGTTGTAATAATGTTTTTTTGGCATGTCTAGTGCCTTGTACATACGTTATGTTGTTAAGGGGGGTATTTATAGGGGTTTAATTGTTCTTGTTGTTCGTGAGGCACACTCACAATTCTTCTACCATTGGTAATTTCGGAAGTTTCCCATTGTTGCAGCCGGGACGGCTGGAGCTTCCGAAGGAGGGGGTGATGTAGAGGTGTTAACTGCGCGCTGTTGCGTAACCTGCGTTGCCACCAGGGCGGTGCAGCATTACCCCTGGGTACAACGGTTGGGGTCAGTCGAGGTGAAACGGATCGTGGCCAGGGTTTTGGGGCGAACCAATCAGACAGTTCCACGTGGGAATGTGTGATTGGTTCTGCCTGGCCACGAAGGGGTATAAGACGGGTGACCCAACGGACCTCGTGAGTTCTCTCCCTGCACGAAGACAGAAGACTGGGCTGAAGCCTAGCTAGGACCCTGGACCAGCCTCCCAGCCCTTCTAAGGGCTAAGGCTCGGCATACCCAGTGGTCAGGACCCACCGGGCCAGCGGTGGGTCAGATAGCCTCCCCTAGGTCCTAGCCGGAGGACTAGGATAGCGGTAGACGTGTGAGTCCCGCCAAGTCCGGAGGTTGTACCTCCTTAGGTATCAAGGAGGTTAGCGGTAGACGTGTGAGTCCCGCCAGGTCCGGAGGCTGTACCTCCCTAGGGTATCGGGTGAGGGGACCGAATATCCCTCTGTGTGTTAAGCGTTGTATAAGGAAATAATACAATAAACAGTGTGCCTCCTAAAGAAGTCTGCTCGTCCTTACAACACTACAAAAGTATGGAAAAAGGTGCTTCATACCCTTTCTGGCAATAAAACAGCAGGTGTTCAAACGGCAAATACAAACCGTTTCACTACAAGGAATCAAGTTACTGTCATTAATAAAAATACGGAGCGTGTTTTTGCTTCCATGTCCACCACAAGCGTCGTGCGTGTGGTTAGTCACGATTCCCCTGCAAAGGGCCTTAGTGCGGAGTCCCGTTGTTTTATTGCCAGGAAGGGGTCAAAAACCTCTCATTTCCTCATACAGCGGTTGGGTTCACAAAGCCCCCGGGTCACGCTGTGTGGTTCCCAATGCCCGGGTTCGTAACGGCCGGGTTCATAGTGGTCGGGTTAATCACGGCCGAGGTTCGTAATGGCCGGGCTCACGGTGGCCGTGTCACGCTGTGTGGTTCATAGCGGCCTCCTACACCGCCACCTCTTCTGCCTCCACCACCACCACCTTCACCTCTTCTCTGTCGCCCACAGCACAACCTCGTTACACGTAGGAGGAGCAGGAAGACCGCAGCAGCGACGACTCAACGGATTCATCGATGCCTCCGCCGCCGCCGCCACCACCTCCTCGAAGCAAGAACCCCGCTCAGCCAAGACCTGGGCGACGAGGCGGTGGAGGAGGAGGCGGCAAGACGTCGGTCAGCGCCAGGATCGAGCGCAAGTGAAGGAATCCACGGTGGGGGTGGCAGCGTGCCACTGATCTCGTAGTGCCTGGGTTCGAGCCCTGTGTCTGAGTCTCTCTCTCTCCGAGTCTCTCTCAGAGGGGGTGTCGCTTGTTGATCTGTAGCCAAAACGTTTTGTGTTCAAATAAAATCGTCTTTAAACGTATAAACTCATGTTTTTATTTTCTTCTTCAAGCCACCGACGACAATCAACAACGGTAAGCCAAGGGACTGCACAAACAAGACAAAGATCCCCCGTGTAGCCTCTAGCAGGCTGTAGGGCCAAGTGCCGTTAGTAGTAGCAAGTAGCAGCACCTACACACAGACAATGATCCCCCGTGTAGCCTCTAGCAGGCTGTAGGGGCAAGTGCTGTTAGTAGCAAGTAGCAGCACCTACACACAGAAAAAGATCCCCCATGTAGCCTCTAGCAGGCTGAAGGGACAAGTGCTGTTAGTAGTGAGTAGCAGCACCTACATACAGACAAAGATCCCCCATGTAGCCTCTAGCAGGCTGTAGGGACAAGTGGTGTTAGTAATAGCGAGTAGCAGCAACTACACGCAGACAAAGATCCCCCGTGTAGCCTCTAGCAGGCTGTAGAGGCAAGAGCTATTTGCGAGTAGCAGCACCTATACACGGACAAAGATCCCCTGTGTAGCCTCTAGCAGGCTGTAGGGACAAGTGCTGTTAGTAGTGAGTAGCAGCACCTATACACAGACAAAGATCCCCGGTGTAGCCTCTACACACACAGTGTGCTAACCACTGCACCACCGCTCCCCACACACACACAGTGCGCTAACCACTGCACCACCGCTCCCCACACACAGTGCGCTAACCACTGCACCACCACTGCCCACACACTCACCAGACAGAGACCCACAGACTCAGCACACAGAGACCCACAGACTCACCACACACAGATCCACAGATTCACCACACAGAGACCCACAGACTCACCAGAGACCCACAGACTCACCACACAGAGACCCACAGACTCACCACAGAGAGACCCACAGATTCACCACACAGAGACCCACAGACTCACCAGACAGAGACCCACAGACTCACCACACAGAGACCCACAGACTCACCACACAGAGACCCACAGACTCACCACACAGAGACGCACAGACTCACCACACATAGACCGACAGACTCACCACACAGAGACCCACAGACTCACCACACAGAGACCCACAGACTCACCACACAGACACCCACAGACTCACCACATAGAGACCCACAGACTCACCACACAGACCCACAGACTCACCACACAGAGACCCACAGATTCTAGATTTAAAGCTTTCGTGACTGCAAGGATCCATACTCTTTGGTTCTATTGGGTAAAGTCACATAGGTAAAATATAAAAAAACAAAAATAACGATTCGGCCACAACACAAGCGGCCTTCATCAGGTGAAGGGACGAGACTGTTTGGAGGACAGCGCTGGAGTGAAAAAAGCCACGCTCAGATCACGACCTTTAAGCTGTGTGAGAAGAAACAAAGCGCCTTGACAAAGGAATTATGTAATTTTGCATTGAAATGGCTGAGTGATTAGCTTGTGACTGGTCACAGAAATGGCTATGTTAAAGTAAAGCATACACATCCGCAAAGGCACCCCTTGACAAAGGAATTAGCATAGAATTTAGCATTGAAATAGCTAAGTTAAAGTATACACATCCGCAGAGGCACCCCTTGACAAAAGAATTAGCATAGAATTTAGCATTGAAATAGCTGAGTGATTAGCTTGTAACTGGTCACAGAAATAGCTATGTTAAAGTCAGAGCATATACATTCACCGAGGCACCTAGTACAAATCAAACAGGAGAATTTAGCGAAACACAACCACGCTCAGACCGCGGACCTTTAAGCTGTGTGCGAGCAAACAAGGTGTCCTGACAAAGAAATTAGCATAAACATTAGCATTTGATTGGCCGATTATAGAAAAGAGGTGGTGTACGTGCCGGTGGACTTGCCGTTTGGTGCGGGGGGGGGGGAGATTACATATTGATGGTGTGAAAAGGGAATTTCTAAGAGCTGCGAAAGTTTGGGGTACTACTACTTGAAAAATATACTGTACCATTGAAATTAGTTTAATGTTTTGTTCGATTTAGATCTTTCCAATGGTTGCTTAATTCTCCTGTTTGATTTGTACTAGGTGCCTCGGTGAATGTATATGCTCTGACTTTAACATAGCTATTTCTGCGACCAGTTACAAGCTAATCACTCAGCTATTGCAATGCTAAATTCTATGCTAATTCCTTTGTCAAGGGGTGCCTTTGCGGATGTGTATGCTTTAACTTTAACATAGCCATTTCTGTGACCAGTCACAAGCTAATCACTCAGCCATTTTAATGCTAAATTATATGCTAATTCCTTTGTCAAGGCGCTTTGTTTCTTCTCACACAGCTTAAAGGTCGTGATCTGAGCGTGGCTTTTTTCACTCCAGTGCTGTCCTCCAGACAGTCTCGTCCCTTCACCTGATGAAGGCCGCTTGTGTTATGGCCGAAACGTCGTGATTTTTGTTATTTTATTTTTTTACCTACTTGACTTTACCCAATAGAACCAAAGAGTACCCACAGACTCACCACACAGAGACCCACAGACTCACCACACAGAGACGCACAGACTCACCACACAGAGACCCACAGACTCACCACACAGAGACCCACAGACTCAGCACACAGAGACCCACAGACTCACCACACAGACACCCACAGACTCACCACACAGAGACCCACAGACTCACCACACAGAGACCCATAGACTCATCACACAGAGACCCACAGACTCACCACACAGAGACCCACAGACTCACCACACAGAGACCCACAGACGCACCACACAGAGACCCACAGACTCACCACACAGAGACCCACAGACTCACCACACAGAGACCCACAGACTCACCACACAGAGACCCACAGTCTCACCACACAGAGACCCACAAACTCACCACACAGAGACGCACAGACTCACTACACAGAGACCCATAGACTCATCACACAGAGACCCACAGACTCACCACACAGAGACCCACAGATTCACCACACAGAGACCCACAGACTGACCACACAGAGACCCACAGACTCACCACACAGAGACCCACAGACTCACCACACAGAGACCCATAGACTCATCACACAGAGACGCACAGACTCACCACACAGAGACCCACAGATTCATCACACAGAGACCCACAGACTGACCACACCCAGACCCACAGACTCACCACACAGAGACCCACAGTCTCACCACACAGAGACCTACAGACTCACCACACAGAGACCCACAGACTCACCACACACAGACACCCACAGACTCACCACACAGAGACCTACAGACTCACCACACAGACCCACAGACTCACCACACAGAGATCCACAGACTCTAGATTTAAAGCTTTCGTGACTGCAAGGATCCATACTCTTTGGTTCTATTGGGTAAAGTCACATAGGTAAAAAATAAAATAACAAAAATCACGACGTTTCAGCCACAACACAAGCGGCCTTCATCAGGTGAAGGGACGAGACTGTCTGGAGGACAGCGCTGGAGTGAAAAAAAGCCACGCTCAGATCACGACCTTTAAGCCGTGTGAGAAGAAACAAAGCGCCTTGACAGAGGAATTAGCATATAATTTAGCATTGAAATGGCTGAGTGATTAGCTTGTGACTGGTCACAGAAATGGCTATGTTAAAGTTCAAGCATACACATCCGCAAAGGCACCCCTTGACAAAGGAATGAGCATAGAATTTAGCATTGAAATAGCTGAGTGATTAGCTTGTAACTAGCTTGTAACTGGTCACAGAAATAACTATATGCTTAGTTTTTTCGGTAAAGTCACGTTGAAGGGAAACAACAAAATAATAAAATATATAAAACAATAAAAATTCTCACGACGTTTCGACCATAACTCAAACGGTCGTCTTCAGGTGTGTTGGTTCGCATACATTTATTTTTAAACGGCGCATTTATTTATTTATAAAAAAAAACGTTAGCGCCACGCGCAGTGATTTGGCAGTTTACCCAGGACTAGTCCATCTATATTCTGAAAAGAGGAGGGGGGAGACGAAGTTGCCTCTGTGGTAGTAGTTACATTGGAGAAACCAAACGCCATGTCTCGGACCGCATTCGTGAACACAAAGCAGACCTTAAACACGGTAGGACCAACACCTCGGCCGTGGCAGATCATTGTTCTAATTCAGTAGGCTCACATGCCATTGACTTTTCCAAGACAGAGGTTCTTTGTAAGACATCTGGCTTCCATGAGAGATTCGTTCATGAGGCTATCCACATATACAAGCACAGAGACAATTTCAACCGAGAAGATGGATTCTATCTTAGCAATCATTGGAAAGATTTGATAAACCATTTCAGGTCTTAATTGATTGTTCACGCTTACAGTGGCTTTCAGACAGCATACATTATAAAAAATTTCGTCTCCCCCTCCTCTTTTCAGAATATTTATGGACTAGTCCTGGGTAAACTGCCAAATCGCTGCGCGTGGCGCTAACGTTTTTTTATTATAAATAAATAAATGCGCCGTTTAAAAATAAATTTATGCAAACCGACACACCTGATGATGACCGTTTGAGTTATGGTCAAAACGTCGTGAGAATTTTTTATTGTTTTATATATATTTTGTTATTTTGTTGTTTCTCTTCAACGTGACTTTACCAAAAAAACTAAGAATAGAAATAACTATGTTAAAGTCAGAGCATATACATTCACCGAGGTACCTAGTACAAATCAAACAGGAGAATTTAGCGAAACACACCCACGCTCAGACCGCGGACCTTTAAGCTGTGTGCGAGCAAACAAGGTGTCCTGACAAAGAAATTAGCATAAACATTAGCATTTGATTGGCCGATTATAGAAAAGAGGTGGTGTAGGTGCCGGTGGACTTGCCGTTTGGCGCGGGGGGGGGGGGGGGGGGGGGAGTTTACCTATTGATGGTGTGAAAAGGGAATTTATAAGAGCTGCGAAAGTCTGGGGAACCACTACTTGAAAAATATACTGTACCATTGAATTTAGTTTAATGTTTAGTTCGATTTAGAACATCTTTCCAATGGTTGCTTAATTCTCCTGTTTGATTTGTACTAGGTGCCTCGGTGAATGTATATGCTCTGACTTTAACATAGCTATTTCTGCGACCAGTTAAAGCTAATCACTCAGCTATTTCAATGCTAAATTCTATGCTAATTCCTTTGTCAAGGGGTGCCTTTGCGGATGTGTATGCTTTAACTTTAACATAGCCATTTCTGTGACCAGTCACAAGATAATCACTCAGCCATTTCAATGCTAAATTATATGCTAATTCCTTTGTCAAGGCGCTTTGTTTCTTCTCACACAGCTTAAAGGCCGTGATCTGAGCGTGGCTTTTTTCACTCCAGCGCTGTCCTCCAGACAGTCTCGTCCCTTCACCTGATGAAGGCCGCTTGTGTTGTGGCCGAAACGTCGTGATTTTTGTTATTTTATTTTTTTACCTACTTGACTTTACCCAATAGAACCAAAGAGTACCCACAGACTCACCACACAGAGACCCACAGACTCACCACACAGAGACCCACAGACTCACCACACAGAGACCCACAGTCTAACCACACAGAGACCCACAGACTCACCATAGAGACCCACAGACTCACCACACAGAGACCCACAGACTCACCACACAGAGACCCACAGACTCACCACACAGAGACCCATAGACTCATCACACAGAGACCCACAGACTCACCACAGAGACCCACGGACTCACCACACAGAGACCCACAGACTCACCAAACAGAGACCCACAGACTCACCACACAGAGACCCACAGACTCACCACACAGAGACCCACAGTCTCACCACACAGAGACCTACAGACTCACCACACAGAGACCCACAGACTCACCACACAGACACCCACAGACTCACCACAAAGAGATCCATAGACCCACAGACTCACCACACGGAGACCCACTGACTCACCACACAGAGACCCACAGACTCATCACACAGAGACAAATAGACTCATCACACAGAGACCCATAGACTCACCACACAGAGACCCACAGACTCATCACACAGAGACACATAGACTCATCACAAAGAGACCCATAGACTCACCACACAGAGACCCACTGACTCACCACAGAGACCCACCACACAGGGACCCATAGACTCACCACACAGAGACCCACAGACTCACCACACAGAGACCCACAGTCTCACCACACAGAGACCTACACTCACCACACAGAGACCCACAGACTCACCCCACAGAGACCCACAGACTCACCACAAAGAGATCCATAGACTCACCACACAGACTCACAGACTCACCACACGGAGACCCACTGACTCACCACAGAAACTCACAGACTCACCACACAGAGACCCACAGACTCACCACACAGAGACCCACAGACTCACCACACAGAGACCCATAGACTCATCACACAGAGACCCACAGAGTCACCACACAGAGACCCAAGGACTCACCACACAGAGTCCCACAGACTCACCACACAGAGACCGACAGACTCACCACACAGAGACCCACAGACTCACCCCACAGAGACCCAGTCTCACCCCACAGAGACCCAGTCTCACCACACAGAGACCTACAGACTCACCACACAGAGACCCACAGACTCACCACACAGAGACCCACAGACTCACCACACAGAGACCCATAGACTCATCACACAGAGACGCACAGACTCACCACACAGAGACCCACAGATTCATCACACAGAGACCCACAGACTGACCACACCCAGACCCACAGACTCACCACACAGAGACCCACAGTCTCACCACACAGAGACCTACAGACTCACCACACAGAGACCCACAGACTCACCACACACAGACACCCACAGACTCACCACACAGAGACCTACAGACTCACCACACAGACCCACAGACTCACCACACAGAGATCCACAGACTCTAGATTTAAAGCTTTCGTGACTGCAAGGATCCATACTCTTTGGTTCTATTGGGTAAAGTCACATAGGTAAAAAATAAAATAACAAAAATCACGACGTTTCAGCCACAACACAAGCGGCCTTCATCAGGTGAAGGGACGAGACTGTCTGGAGGACAGCGCTGGAGTGAAAAAAAGCCACGCTCAGATCACGACCTTTAAGCCGTGTGAGAAGAAACAAAGCGCCTTGACAGAGGAATTAGCATATAATTTAGCATTGAAATGGCTGAGTGATTAGCTTGTGACTGGTCACAGAAATGGCTATGTTAAAGTTCAAGCATACACATCCGCAAAGGCACCCCTTGACAAAGGAATGAGCATAGAATTTAGCATTGAAATAGCTGAGTGATTAGCTTGTAACTAGCTTGTAACTGGTCACAGAAATAACTATATGCTTAGTTTTTTCGGTAAAGTCACGTTGAAGGGAAACAACAAAATAATAAAATATATAAAACAATAAAAATTCTCACGACGTTTCGACCATAACTCAAACGGTCGTCTTCAGGTGTGTTGGTTCGCATACATTTATTTTTAAACGGCGCATTTATTTATTTATAAAAAAAAACGTTAGCGCCACGCGCAGTGATTTGGCAGTTTACCCAGGACTAGTCCATCTATATTCTGAAAAGAGGAGGGGGGAGACGAAGTTGCCTCTGTGGTAGTAGTTACATTGGAGAAACCAAACGCCATGTCTCGGACCGCATTCGTGAACACAAAGCAGACCTTAAACACGGTAGGACCAACACCTCGGCCGTGGCAGATCATTGTTCTAATTCAGTAGGCTCACATGCCATTGACTTTTCCAAGACAGAGGTTCTTTGTAAGACATCTGGCTTCCATGAGAGATTCGTTCATGAGGCTATCCACATATACAAGCACAGAGACAATTTCAACCGAGAAGATGGATTCTATCTTAGCAATCATTGGAAAGATTTGATAAACTATTTCAGGTCTTAATTGATTGTTCACGCTTACAGTGGCTTTCAGACAGCATACATTATAAAAAATTTCGTCTCCCCCTCCTCTTTTCAGAATATTTATGGACTAGTCCTGGGTAAACTGCCAAATCGCTGCGCGTGGCGCTAACGTTTTTTTATTATAAATAAATAAATGCGCCGTTTAAAAATAAATTTATGCAAACCGACACACCTGATGATGACCGTTTGAGTTATGGTCGAAACGTCGTGAGAATTTTTTATTGTTTTATATATATTTTGTTATTTTGTTGTTTCTCTTCAACGTGACTTTACCAAAAAAACTAAGAATAGAAATAACTATGTTAAAGTCAGAGCATATACATTCACCGAGGTACCTAGTACAAATCAAACAGGAGAATTTAGCGAAACACACCCACGCTCAGACCGCGGACCTTTAAGCTGTGTGCGAGCAAACAAGGTGTCCTGACAAAGAAATTAGCATAAACATTAGCATTTGATTGGCCGATTATAGAAAAGAGGTGGTGTAGGTGCCGGTGGACTTGCCGTTTGGCGCGGGGGGGGGGGGGGAGTTTACCTATTGATGGTGTGAAAAGGGAATTTATAAGAGCTGCGAAAGTCTGGGGAACCACTACTTGAAAAATATACTGTACCATTGAATTTAGTTTAATGTTTAGTTCGATTTAGAACATCTTTCCAATGGTTGCTTAATTCTCCTGTTTGATTTGTACTAGGTGCCTCGGTGAATGTATATGCTCTGACTTTAACATAGCTATTTCTGCGACCAGTTAAAGCTAATCACTCAGCTATTTCAATGCTAAATTCTATGCTAATTCCTTTGTCAAGGGGTGCCTTTGCGGATGTGTATGCTTTAACTTTAACATAGCCATTTCTGTGACCAGTCACAAGATAATCACTCAGCCATTTCAATGCTAAATTATATGCTAATTCCTTTGTCAAGGCGCTTTGTTTCTTCTCACACAGCTTAAAGGCCGTGATCTGAGCGTGGCTTTTTTCACTCCAGCGCTGTCCTCCAGACAGTCTCGTCCCTTCACCTGATGAAGGCCGCTTGTGTTGTGGCCGAAACGTCGTGATTTTTGTTATTTTATTTTTTTACCTACTTGACTTTACCCAATAGAACCAAAGAGTACCCACAGACTCACCACACAGAGACCCACAGACTCACCACACAGAGACCCACAGACTCACCACACAGAGACCCACAGTCTAACCACACAGAGACCCACAGACTCACCATAGAGACCCACAGACTCACCACACAGAGACCCACAGACTCACCACACAGAGACCCACAGACTCACCACACAGAGACCCATAGACTCATCACACAGAGACCCACAGACTCACCACAGAGACCCACGGACTCACCACACAGAGACCCACAGACTCACCAAACAGAGACCCACAGACTCACCACACAGAGACCCACAGACTCACCACACAGAGACCCACAGTCTCACCACACAGAGACCTACAGACTCACCACACAGAGACCCACAGACTCACCACACAGACACCCACAGACTCACCACAAAGAGATCCATAGACCCACAGACTCACCACACGGAGACCCACTGACTCACCACACAGAGAACCACAGACTCATCACACAGAGACAAATAGACTCATCACACAGAGACCCATAGACTCACCACACAGAGACCCACAGACTCATCACACAGAGACACATAGACTCATCACAAAGAGACCCATAGACTCACCACACAGAGACCCACTGACTCACCACAGAGACCCACCACACAGGGACCCATAGACTCACCACACAGAGACCCACAGACTCACCACACAGAGACCCACAGTCTCACCACACAGAGACCTACACTCACCACACAGAGACCCACAGACTCACCCCACAGAGACCCACAGTCTCCCCACACAGAGACCCACAGACTCACCACACAGACACCCACAGACTCACCACAAAGAGATCCATAGACTCACCACACAGAGACTCACAGACTCACCACACGGAGACCCACTGACTCACCACAGAAACTCACAGACTCACCACACAGAGACCCACAGACTCACCACACAGAGACCCACAGACTCACCACACAGAGACCCATAGACTCATCACACAGAGACCCACAGAGTCACCACAAAGAGATCCATAGACTCACCACACAGAGACTCACAGACTCACCACACGGAGACCCACTGACTCACCACAGAAACTCACAGACTCACCACACAGAGACCCACAGACTCACCACACAGAGACCCACAGACTCACCACACAGAGACCCATAGACTCATCACACAGAGACCCACAGAGTCACCACACAGAGACCCAAGGACTCACCACACAGAGTCCCACAGACTCACCACACAGAGACCGACAGACTCACCACACAGAGACCCACAGACTCACCCCACAGAGACCCAGTCTCACCCCACAGAGACCCAGTCTCACCACACAGAGACCTACAGACTCACCACACAGAGACCCACAGACTCACCACACAGACACCCACAGACTCACCACAAAGAGATCCATAGACTCACCACACAGAGACCCACAGACTCACCACACAGAGACGCACAGACTCATCACACAGAGACACATAGACCGTATCGCTTTTTTAATATACACACTTTCATTTGGCCTTTTTATTTTTATTTTATTTTCCCTTAGTCCCTTTTATTTTTTATTTTTACTCACGGTGAAACTCGAGCGAAAATCCGCCTCGATCGACCCAGGAGTTGCACACAAGTTAGCAGCAGCAGCAACAGCAACGACGCGCGCGCAGGTGAGCTGTGGCCGCCTATCATCATGGCACAGCACACCAGGTTGGAGAGCCTCACGAGGCGGAATGGGGTCGTCGTTTTTCCGCCGACGGAGGTCGCCGTCGACGCCGTCGCCGCCGCGGTGGCGACGGGCGTGGGCCACGCCAACGTCCTCGCCGCCCAGCGCCAAAACCGCGGCGTCACCATCTACGTGGCGGAGGAGGCGATGGTGGCGAGCCTCGTGGAGACGGGGCTCACTGTCGGGGACCTGTTCCTGCCGTGCACGCCGCTCTCCACGCCCGCCGTCCGCGTGGTGCTCTCGGGAGCGCCGCCGTTCCTGAGCAGCGAAGTCCTGCGCAAGGATCTGCAGCGCTTCGGGACGGCGGTGTCTAGGATCGCCATGCTCCCTCTACGGACGAGGGACCCCAGGTTGGCGCATGTGATGTCGCTCCAGCGCCAAACGTTCATGGTCTTAACGGGAGGCAACACAGAACTGGACGTTACCCTTAAATACACAATCGATGGGTGCGTCTATACTGTGTACGCCTCGACAGCTGCACTTCGGTGCTTCGGGTGTGGGGCTACCGGCCACACCCGGAGGCACTGCACGGACAAGAAAAACGAGGACGCTGCCGCTGCGCCACCCGCGGCCGCGGGCGCAGAGCAGGCACCACGACAGTAGTAGTAGCAACAACAGCTGCAGCAGCGGCAGCAGCAGCAGCCGCAGCAGCAGCAGCAGCCGCAGCAGCAGCCGCAGCAGCAGCAGGAGCAGCAGGAGCAGCAGCAGCAGCAGCCGCAGCAGCAGCCGCAGCAGCAGCCGCAGCAGCAGCAGGAGCAGCACGCGCCCGACCAAGCCGACTCCGGAGGCGAACCCATGGAGGCGGCACCGGAGGGGGAAGGGGACGGCTACACCCTGGTCGTGTCGCGGAAGCGCAGAGCCAGAGCCGGCCCCGCGGCGGCGACGCGCGAGGGCGAACGGCCCAAACGGGCGGCGCTCGCCGGCGTTAAAGGCAGGGGCGAGCCGCGTGACCGCCGGGAGGCGGGGGGAGCGGGCGAGCCCGAGCCGGGGAGCGGGGCGACCGCCGAGGACCGCGACGCGCGCGAGGACGCGGACGGCAAGGAGCGAATGGGGACCGACGGTGACGGCGACGGAGACGAAGTTGCCGACGGCAGCGAGCGGGTTCGCGGGGAGGTCGAGGGGGCGACGGAGTACACCCCTGCCGCGATACGCCGCTTCCTACAGGCCAAGTTTGGGAAACGGGGGTTTAAAGTTGAGGACACCTTCCCGGACGTGAAGCAATTCATGAAGGTGGCGCAGGGCGTCTGCCAGGCGCCGCGGGTGTGCGGTCACACCTCTAGGGAGGTCTTCCGCCTGAGGGTGATGCTACGGCAGCTGAAAAAGCAGTACCCCCCCCTCCCCCCTATCCCGGAGTGAACACCGGATGCCTGCCACGACAACCACCGCCAAGGCGACGGGTATCTGTGTCGCGACCTTAAATTGTAACAGCGCCCGCAGCGATGCACGGTGGCGACGCGTGTGTCAGTTCCTGCAAGACACGAAAGTGGACGTGGCTCTGCTGCAGGAGACCCATCTCGACCCCGCGCTGCTGGCCCAACGGCAGCACCGTTTGGGAGGCCGGACGTTTTTTAGTCACGGGGAGGCGGGCAGGGCGGGGGTCGCGATAGTCTGCAGCCCGAAGTTGAACCCGGACAGCGTGACCTTTACGGAAGCGGTGAGAGGACACCTGGTCACGGCGGACATCGCGCTCGCCGGCACCAGGCTGAGGCTCGTCAATGCGTACGCGCCAAGCGCGAGCCGTGACAGGGAGTCGTTCTTCGCGGGCGCACTGCGGGACACACTGGGGGAGGCCGCCGTGGACGGGTGATCACCGTCGTGGGCGGGGATTTTAACTGCACCCTAAACCCGGCCCTCGACCGTAACGGCGTTGAACCCCACCCGGAGGCCGCGAGGGCACTGGCCGAAATTGTGAACAGACAGCGGTTAATTGACGCGTGGCGCCTCCAACATCCCGCGCAGCGCCAATACACGTGGTGCAGGTGCGGCGCTCAGGGGCGGATCAGCCTCGCGAGGCTCGACCGACTCTACATCAGCCCGGACGGGGCCAACCTGCTCGGCGAGAGTCGGGTGGTCCCGACGGGTTTCTCTGACCACCACATGGTCACCGCACGGCTGCACCCCCCCCTGGTCGAGCGGCGCAGCCCGTACTGGCGACTCGACCTGCGTCTACTGGAGAACGCTGACTTCCAGGCGGCCTTCAGGGCCCTCTGGAGGGAGTGGGAAACGCGCAGGGGGGCCTTTGAGTCCCCCCTACAATGGTGGGATAATGGGAAGGCCCAGGTGGCGACGCTGTGCCGGCGTTTCGCGAGCCAGCACGCGGCGGTCGGGCGGGAGGAGGAGGACCGACTGCGGAACGAGCTGCTGGCGCTGGAGGCGGAGCTGGGCTCGCCCCAGGCCAGGGCAACCCACCACGCACTCCTGGAGCAGCAGCGGCTGCTCAGGGCAGTATCGGACCAGGCGGCCTATGAGGCTTTCGTAAAGCAGAGAATGCAGCATCTCGTCCAGATGGACGCGCCGACAAGACTCTTCTTCAGGCAAGGGGGATGGCCGAGTACCAGGAACGTCATCTCCAGGTTACAGGCCCCCGGCGGAGAGACTCACACCAGCGACGCGGGCATCGCAGGGGTAGTCCAGGGCTTCTTTGGGGCGCTGACCACCGCGGAGGGCGTCCAAGGGGAAGCCCTGAACGAACTGCTGGAGGGCGTCCCCACACTGACCCCCCCCCGCGAGGGAGCAGCTGGAGGGAGCGCTCACCCTCCGGGAGCTGGAGGTGGCAGTGAGGGGCCTCGCCGCGGGGAAGGCGCCGGGGATCGACGGCCTGCCGGCCGAGTTCTTTAAGGTCTTCTGGAGCGAACTCGGGCCCTCCCTGAGCGAGGTCCTGAACGCGAGCCTAGCGGCGAGAGAGATGTCGCACAGCAGCAGGAGGGCAGTGGTGACGCTGCTGCCCAAGAAGGGGGACCTCGGCTGCATCGCCAACTGGCGGCCGGTGTCCGTCCTCTGCACGGACTACAAAATAGTGGCCAGGGCGCTGGTCAACCGGCTGAAGAGCACGGCCAGGAATGTGGTACAATCTGACCAGACATACTGCGTTCCGGGACGCTCCATCCACGACAACATAGCCGTGGTACGGGACGTGGTGGAATTGGCGACGGCACACGGGATAGAAACGGGCCTCCTCTTCCTGGATCAGGAAAAGGCATTTGATCGGATGGACCACGGGTACCTGTACGCAGTGCTCAAAGCCTTTGGGTTTGGCGAACAGTTCGTGGCATACATAAGGCTCCTGTACACGAACGCGTCGAGCCTGATGAAGGTGAACAATAAACTCAGAGCCCCTCTGGCGGTCACGAGGGGGATCAGGCAAGGGTGCCCACTCTCGGGACTGCTGTACGCGCTCTGTATCGAGCCGCTCCTGTGCAGGCTGAGGCGCACCCTGTCTGGCCTCCAGATCCCGGGGCCGGGAACCGCCGAGGTCCGGCTCTCGGCGTACGCGGACGACCTCTGTGTTGTCATTAACGATGCGCGCGACGTGGAGGCGGTCCGCGGGGCGGTCCGCCTCTATGAAGGCGCCTCCTCTGCGAGGCTGAACTGGGCCAAGTGCGAGGCGCTGGCCCTGGGGCCGAGGGGTGCGGTGCGCGCCCTGGCGCTCCCGGGAGGTGTGGAGTGGGGAACGGGGGGCGTCAAGTACCTCGGGGTGCACCTGGGCGACCCCGCCACCGAGGCGATGAATTGGGCCGAGGTAGCAGACAAAATCGCGGAGAAACTGAAAACGTGGGCCAGGCTCTCTCCACAGATGTCGTATAGGGGTAGAGTCCTCGTGGTAAACAACCTGGCGGCGGCTCTGTTATGGCACAGAGCAAAAGTGCTCCACCCGCCGGAGTGGCTGATGGTTCGAGCGCAGAGCGCCTTCACCTCCTTCGTTTGGCACGGGCGGCACTGGCAGAGACCGGGCGTCCTCTGTCTGCCGGTGGAGGAGGGTGGCCAGGGCCTTGTCAGTGTCGTCAGCCGAGTGATGGCTTTCAGGATACAACATATACAGCGTCTGGTGTACGGGGAGGGGGAGCAGCCCTGGCGGTCCCTGGCCCTCGGCCTGCTGAGACAGGCCGGGCGGCTGGGGTACGGCCAGGAGCTCTTCCTGACCGACGTGGGGCTCGTCGACCAAGGCCCGCTGTCGACCTACTACCGCAGCCTCCTCGGCGCGTGGCGCAGCATCGAGTGGGCCAGGCTCCCCGAGGGGTACGGCGCGGCCCTCTTTGTGAGGGAGCCGCTGTTTGCCAACCATCTTTTCCAGGGACTGAGCGCGGAACGCACCCTGGCCCTGCGGTTCGTGGCGGGGGGCGTCAGGACGGTCGGCGACCTGCTGAACCCCGGCCGGCGGTCGTGGCGGACGGCGCTGGCGATCGCGGAGGCGGCCGGGCTCCGCACCGTGCTCGCGGGTGCCGGGGTGCTCCGGGTAGTCCTGCGGACGATGCGGGGACTCGCGGTGAGACTGGAGGACGCGGGCGGCGGGGAGGGCCCTTCCTTCCCCCCGCTGGCTCTCTCCTGCCGCGCCCCCCCCGGCCGCGAGGACGCCGGGAAACTGTTGAAGCTGGAGGGGTGCAGGGGCGTGCCGTTGAAAGGCGCGCACAAGAAGAGCGTCTACGCCGTCTGTGTCAGGGCCCTGCTCAGCGCGGACCTGGGCGACCTGGCGGACACGAAGTGGAGAGGGCACTTCGCGGCGCTGTGCGACGAGCCCCCCCCCAATGGCGGGACCTTTACCGCCCCCCCACGACCAAGCGGTGCGGAGACCTACAGTGGAGGCTGGTGCACCAGACTCTGCCAACCGCGGTGTGGGTGAGCCGGGTCGCGCCGGGGGCCTCGGACAAGTGCGCATTTTGCGAACAGACGGAGGACATCGTTCACCAGTACCTCCAATGCAAGAGGCTGGCGCCGTTGTTTCGTTTTATAGCGCGGACATTCGAGAGGCTGGGCATCCCGCTCCGGGAGAGCAGTTTCGTGTACGGGGTGACGGGGGAGACGAGCGACAAACGAGACGTCGCGAACTTCGTGTGTGCTGAGGCCAAATTGGCAATATACATCACGCGTAAACGGAAGCTGGAGGGAGACGGCGGTGGCGGTGGGGTGCTGGCGGCAACCCAGGCCCTGGTGAAGGCGCGGCTCGGGCTCGAGTTCGCACATTACAGGCACACCGGCGGGGAGGGCGATTTCCTGGCGAAGTGGAAGCGCGCGAGGACCGCCCTGTGCCGAGTTGAACGCGGCGCGCTCGTCATTACGTTTGACCCCCTCCCCGACCCTCCCCCCCCCCTCCCCCCCCCCTGGCCCCCCCCGCGACCCCCCCCCCCTGCCCCCTCTGACCCCCCCCCACCACGCGCCTGGCGTGGATGAAGCGTGATTGCGTACGATGGATACGGGGGTTTTTCTTTTCCACTGATTTGCTGTGGGTGACGGCGTGCGTGCCGCCGCCCAGTGTGGTTTTTGGTTTCCCCCAATGAGTCGCTGGCTGATTTGTATTACTACACCAAGGCTTCGCTGCACGTACAGCAGGAAGCCTGAATAAAGGCGACTAAAAGTCAAAGTCTGTGCACTTGCTCACTCGCTCGCAGCTCCAGGCAAGAGGAGAACCAGCTGAGGGAGATGCAGATGTCCATGGAGCTGCAGAGCCACCGTAGCGACGTGGACTTCAACGTTGCCAGAGTCCTGGAGACTTTCTCCTTCCGAGGACACAAATGCCTCGTCATGGAGCTGTTGAGGTACGAAAAGCACCAGCACCACTCACTCACTCAACATCACCATCACCACTACCACCACCACTCACTCAACATCACCACCACCACTCACTCACTCACCATCACCAGTACCACCATCACCACCACTCACTCAACATCACCACCACCACTCACTCACCTTTACCAGTACCACCATCACCACCACTCACTTACCATCACCACCACCACTCACTCACTCACCATCACCACTACCACCACCATCACCACCACCACAACCACTTACCATCACCACCAGCACCACCACTCACTCACCATCACCAATACCACCATCACCACCACTCACTCACTCACTCACCATCACCACCATCACCACCACCACCACTCACTCACTCACTCACCATCACCACTACCACCACCACCACACCACCAGCAACACCAGCCACTCACTCACCATCACCACTACCACCATCGACCACCACTCACTCACTCACCATCACCACTACCACCACACCAGCACCACCACCACCACTCACTCACCATCACCACTACCACCATCACCACCACTCACTCACCATCACCACTGCCACCAGACCACCATCACCACCACCACAAAAACTCACCATCACCACCACCACCACTCACTCACCATCACCACTATCACCACCATCACCACAACCACTCACTCACCATCACCACCATCACCACCACTCACTATCACCACTACCACCACACCACCAGCACCACCACCACTCACTCACCATCACCACTACCACCATCACCACCATTCACTCACTCACTCACCATCACCACTACCACCACACCACCAGCACCACCACAACTCACTCACTCACCATCAACACTACCGCCATCACCACCACTCACTCACCATCACCACCACCACTCACTCACCATCACCACTACAACCAGCACCACCACCACTCACTCACTCACTCACCATCACCACTACCACCACCACCACCACCACTCACTCACCATCACCACTACCGCCATCACCACCACTCACTCACCATCACCACTACCACCATCACCACCACTCACTTACTCACTATCACCACTACCACCACACCACCAGCACCACCACCACTCACTCACCATCACCACTACCACCATCACCAACACTCACTCACCATCACCACTACCACCACCACCACTCACTCACCATCACCAGTACCACCATCACCACCACTCACTCACTCACTCACCATCACCAATACCACCATCACCACCACCACTCACTCACCATCACCACTACCACCACACCACCACCACCACTCACTCACCATCACCAATACCACCATCACCACCACTCACTCACCATCACCACTGCCACCAGACCACCATCACCACCACCACAAAAACTCACCATCACCACCACCACCACTCACTCACCATCACCACTACCACCATCACCACAACCACTCACTCACCATCACCACTACCACCATCACCACTCACTCACCATCACCACCACCACTCACTCACCATCACCACTACCACCATCACCACCACTTACTTACTCACAATCACCACTACCACCACACCACCAGCACCACCACCACACACTCCCCATCACCACTACCACCATCACCACCACTCACTCACTCACCATCACAACTACCACCACACCACCAGCACCACCACAACTCACTCACTCAGCATCACCACTACCGCCATCACCACCACTCACTCACCATCACCACCACCACTCACTCACTCACCATCACCACTACCACCAGCACCACCACTCACTCACCATCACCACTCACTCACCATCACCACCACCACCACTCACTCACCATCACCACTACCACCATCACCACCACTCATTCACTCACCATCACCACTACCACCACACCACCAGCACCACCACCACTTACTCACCATCACCACTACCACCATCACCACCACTCACTCACTCACCATCACCACCACTCACTCACTCAACAACACCACTACCACCATACCACCAGCACCACCACAACTCACTCACTCACCATCACCACTACAACCATCACCACCGCTCACTCACCATCACCACCACCACTCACTCACCATCACCACTACCACCAGCACCACCACCACTCACTCACTCACCATCACCACTACCACCATCACCACCACCACCCACTCACCATCACCACTACCGCCATCACCACCATTCACTCACTCACTCACCATCACCACTACCACCACACCACCAGCACCACCACCACTCACTCACTCACCATCACCACCACCACCACCACTCACTCACTCACCATTACCACTACCACCACCACCACACCACCAGCAACACCAGCCACTCACTCACTCACCATCACCACTACCACCATCACCACCACTCACTCACTCACCATCACCACTACCACCATCACCACCACTCACTCACCATCAGCACTACCACCATCACCACCATCAACACCACCACCACCACTCACTCACTCACCATCACCACTACCACCATCAGCACCACTAACCCACCAACACACTACCACCATCACCACCATCACCACCATCACCACCACCACTCACTCACCATCACCACTACCACCATCACCACCACTCACTCACTCACCATCACCACTATCACCACCACTCACTCACCATCAGCACTACCACCATCACCACAATCACCACCACCACTCACTCACCATCACCACTACCGCCATCAACACCACTCACTCACTCACTATCACGACCACATAGACTCATCACACAGAGACCCACAGACTCATCACACAGAGACACACAGACTCACCACACAGAGACCCACAGACTCACCACACAGAGACCCACAGTCTCACCACACAGAGACCCACAGACTCACCACACAGAGACCCACAGACACACCAGACAGAGACCCACAGATTCACCACACAGAGACCCCAGCATCACCACCACTCACCATCACCACTACCACCATCACCACCACCACCACTCACTCACCATCACCACTCACTCCCCAGCACCACCACTATCACCACCACTCACTCACCATCACCACTAGCACCGTCACCACCACTCATTCACTCACCATCATCACTACCACCACACCACCATCACCACCACTACCACCATCACCACCACTCACTCACTCACCAAAACCACTACCACCTTACCACCAGCACCACCACAACTCACTCATTCACCATCACCACTACCACCATCACCACCACTCACTCACCATCACCACCACCACTCACTCACCATCACCACTACCACCAGCACCACCAGCACTCACTAACTCACTCACCATCACCACTACCACCACACCAGCACCACCACCACCACTCACTCACCATCACCACTACCACCATCACCACCACTCACTGACCATCACCACTGCCACCAGACCACCATCACCACCACCACAACCACTCACCATCACCACTACCACCATCACCACCACTCACTCACCATCACCACTACCGCCATCACCACCACCACCATTCACTCACTCACTCACCATCACCACTACCACCACACCACCACCACTCACTCACTCACCATCACCACCACCACTCACTCACTCACTCACCATCACCACTACCACCACCACCAGCAACACCAGCCACTCACTCACCATCACCACTACCACCATCACCACCACTCACTCACTCACCATCACCACTACCACCATCACCACCACTAACACCATCACCACCACTCACTCACCATCAGCACTACCACCATCACCACCACCACTCACTCACCATCACCACTACCGCCATCACCACCACCCACTCACTCACCAACACCACCACATACACTCATCACACAGAGACCCACAGACTCATCACACAGAGACACACAGACTCACCACACAGAGACCCACAGACTCACCACACAGAGACCCACAGACTCACCAGACAGACCCACAGACTCACCACACAGAGACCCACAGACTCATCACACAGAGACACATAGACTCATCACAAAGAGACCCATAGACTCACCACACAGAGACCCACAGACTCATCACACAGAGACACATAGACTCACCACACAGAGACACACAGACTCACCACACAGAGACCCACAGAGTCACCACACAGAGACCCACAGACTCACGACACAGAGACCCACAGACTCACCACACAGAGAC
Organism: Petromyzon marinus; assembly: GCF_048934315.1. Taxonomy (NCBI): domain Eukaryota; kingdom Metazoa; phylum Chordata; class Hyperoartia; order Petromyzontiformes; family Petromyzontidae; genus Petromyzon; species Petromyzon marinus. The sequence continues at coordinate 80,818 of NW_027423180.1, forward strand.
CCACAGACTCATCACACAGAGACACATAGACTCACCACACAGAGACCCACAGACTCACCACACAGAGACCCACAGACTCATCAAACAGAGACCCACAGACTCATCACACAGAGACACATAGACTCACCACACAGAAACCCACAGACTCACCACACAGAGACCCACAGACTCATCACACAGAGACCCACAGACTCATCACACAGAGACACACAGACTCACCACACAGAGACCCCCAGACTCACCACACAGAGACCCACAGTCTCACCACACAGAGACCAACAGACTCACCACACATAGACCAACAGACTCACCAGACAGAGACCCACAGACTCACCACACATAGACCCACAGACTCACCACACAGAGACCCACAGACTCACCACAAAGAGACCCATAGACTCACCACAGACACCCAGAGACTCACCGCACAGAGACCCACAGACTCACCACATACAGACACCCACAGACTCACCACACAGAGACCCACAGACTCACCACACAGAGACCCACAGACTCACCACACAGACACCCACAGACTCACCACACAGAGACCCACAGACTCACCACACAGAGACCCACAGACTCACCACACGGAGACCGACTGACTCACCACAGAGACCCACAGACTCACCACACAGAGACCCACAGACTCACCACACAGAGACCCACATACTCACCACACAGAGACCCACAGACTCACCACACAGAGACCCACAGACTCACCACACAGCGACCCACTGACTCATCACACAGAGAACCACAGACTCACCACATAGAGACCCACAGACTCACCACACAGACACCCACAGACTCAACAAACAGAGACCCACAGACTCACCACACAGAGACCTACAGACTCATCACACAGAGACACACAGACTCACCACACAGAGACCCACAGACTCCCAACACAGAGACCCACAGACTCACCACACAGACACCCATAGACTCACCACACAGAGACCCACAGACTCACCACACGGAGACCGACTGACTCACCACAGAGACCCACAGACTCACCACACAGAGACCCACAGACTCACCACACAGACACCCACAGACTCACCGCACAGAGACCCACAGACTCTCCACACAGAGACCCACAGACTCACCACACAGAGACCCACAGACTCACCACACAGAGACCCACAGACTAACCACACAGAGACCCACAGACTCACCACATGGAGACCCACAGACTCACCACACGGAGACACACAGACTCACCACACAGAGACCCACAGACTAACCACACAGAGACCCACAGACTCACCACACAGAGACCCACAGACTCACCACATGGAGACCCACAGACTCACCACACGGAGACCCACAGACTCACCACACGGAGACCCACAGGCTCACCACACAGAGACCCACAGACTCACCACACAGAGACCCACAGACTCACCACACAGAGACCCACAGACTCACCACACGGAGACCTACAGACTCACCACACAGAGACCCACAGACTCACCACACAGAGACCCACAGACTCACCGCACAGAGACCCACAGACTCACCACACAGACACCCACAGACTCACCGCACAGAGACCCACAGACTCACCACACAGAGACCCGCAGACTCACCACACAGAGACCCACAGACTCATCAAACAGAGACCCACAGACTCATCACACAGAGACACATAGACTCACCACACAGAAACCCACAGACTCACCACACAGAGACCCACAGACTCATCACACAGAGACCCACAGACTCATCACACAGAGACACACAGACTCACCACACAGAGACCCACAGACTCACCACACAGAGACCCACAGACTCACCACACAGAGACCCACAGACTCACCACACAGAGACCCACAGACACACCAGACAGAGACCCACAGACTCACCACACAGAGACCCCAACATCACCACCACTCACCATCACCACTACCACCATCACCACCACCACCACTCACTCACCATCACCACTCACTCCCCAGCACCACCACTATCACCACCACTCACTCACCATCACCACTAGCACCGTCACCACCACTCATTCACTCACCATCATCACTACCACCACACCACCATCACCACCACTACCACCATCACCACCACTCACTCACTCACTCACCAAAACCACTACCACCTTACCACCAGCACCACCACAACTCACTCACTCACCATCACCACTACCACCATCACCACCACTCACTCACCATCACCACCACCACTCACTCACCATCACCACTACCACCAGCACCACCAGCACTCACTAACTCACTCACCATCACCACTACCACCACACCAGCACCACCACCACCACTCACTCACCATCACCACTACCACCATCACCACCACTCACTGACCATCACCACTGCCACCAGACCACCATCACCACCACCACAACCACTCACCATCACCACTACCACCATCACCACCACTCACTCACCATCACCACTACCGCCATCACCACCACCACCATTCACTCACTCACTCACCATCACCACTACCACCACACCACCACCACTCACTCACTCACCATCACCACCACCACTCACTCACTCACCATCACCACTACCACCACCACCACACCACCAGCAACACCAGCCACTCACTCACCATCACCACTACCACCATCACCACCACTCACTCACTCACCATCACCACTACCACCATCACCACCACTAACACCATCACCACCACTCACTCACCATCAGCACTACCACCATCACCACCACCACTCACTCACCATCACCACTACCGCCATCACCACCACCCACTCACTCACCAACACCACCACATACACTCATCACACAGAGACCCACAGACTCATCACACAGAGACACACAGACTCACCACACAGAGACCCACAGACTCACCACACAGAGACCCACAGACTCACCAGACAGACCCACAGACTCACCACACAGAGACCCACAGACTCATCACACAGAGACACATAGACTCATCACAAAGAGACCCATAGACTCACCACACAGAGACCCACAGACTCATCACACAGAGACACATAGACTCACCACACAGAGACACACAGACTCACCACACAGAGACCCACAGAGTCACCACACAGAGACCCACAGACTCACGACACAGAGACCCACAGACTCACCACACAGAGACCCACAGACTCATCACACAGAGACACATAGACTCACCACACAGAGACCCACAGATTCACCACACAGAGACCCACAGACTCATCAAACAGAGACCCACAGACTCATCACACAGAGACACATAGACTCACCACACAGAAACCCACAGACTCACCACACAGAGACCCACAGACTCATCACACAGAGACCCACAGACTCATCACACAGAGACACACAGACTCACCACACAGAGACCCCCAGACTCACCACACAGAGACCCACAGTCTCACCACACAGAGACCAACAGACTCACCACACATAGACCAACAGACTCACCAGACAGAGACCCACAGACTCACCACACATAGACCCACAGACTCACCACAAAGAGACCCATAGACTCACCACAGACACCCAGAGACTCACCGCACAGAGACCCACAGACTCACCACATACAGACACCCACAGACTCACCACACAGAGACCCACAGACTCACCACACAGAGACCCACAGACTCACCACACAGACACCCACAGACTCACCACACAGAGACCCACAGACTCACCACACAGAGACCCACAGACTCACCACACGGAGACCGACTGACTCACCACAGAGACCCACAGACTCACCACACAGAGACCCACAGACTCACCACACAGAGACCCACATACTCACCACACAGAGACCCACAGACTCACCACACAGAGACCCACAGACTCACCACACAGCGACCCACTGACTCATCACACAGAGACCCACAGACTCACCACACAGAGACCCACAGACTCACCACACAGACACCCACAGACTCAACAAACAGAGACCCACAGACTCACCACACAGAGACCTACAGACTCATCACACAGAGACACACAGACTCACCACACAGAGACCCACAGACTCCCAACACAGAGACCCACAGACTCACCACACAGACACCCATAGACTCACCACACAGAGACCCACAGACTCACCACACGGAGACCGACTGACTCACCACAGAGACCCACAGACTCACCACACAGAGACCCACAGACTCAACACACAGACACCCACAGACTCACCGCACAGAGACCCACAGACTCTCCACACAGAGACCCACAGACTCACCACACAGAGACCCACAGACTCACCACACAGAGACCCACAGACTAACCACACAGAGACCCACAGACTCACCACATGGAGACCCACAGACTCACCACACGGAGACACACAGACTCACCACACAGAGACCCACAGACTAACCACACAGAGACCCACAGACTCACCACACAGAGACCCACAGACTCACCACATGGAGACCCACAGACTCACCACACGGAGACCCACAGACTCACCACACGGAGACCCACAGGCTCACCACACAGAGACCCACAGACTCACCACACAGAGACCCACAGACTCACCACACAGAGACCCACAGACTCACCACACGGAGACCTACAGACTCACCACACAGAGACCCACAGACTCACCACACAGAGACCCACAGACTCACCGCACAGAGACCCACAGACTCACCACACAGACACCCACAGACTCACCGCACAGAGACCCACAGACTCACCACACAGAGACCCGCAGACTCACCACACAGAGACCCACAGACTCATCACACAGAGACCCACAGACTCACCACACAGTGATCCACAGACTCACCACACAGAGACCCACAGACTCACCACACAGAAACCCATAGACTCGCAACACAGAGACCCACAGACTCACCACACAGAGACCCACAGACTCACCACACAGAGACCCACAGACTCACCACACAGAGACCCACAGACTCACCACACAGAGATCCACAGACTCACCACACAGAGACCCACAGACTCACCACACAGAGACCCACAGACTCACCACACAGAGACCCACAGACTCACCACATTGAGACCCACAGACTCACCACACAGAGTCACACAGACTCACCACACAGAGACCCACAGACTAACCACACAGAGACCCACAGACTCACCACACAGAGACCCACAGACTCACCACATGGAGACCCACAGACTCACCACACGGAGACCCACAGACTCACCACACGGAGACCCACAGGCTCACCACACAGAGACCCACAGACTCACCACACAGAGACCCACAGACTCACCACACAGAGACCCACAGACTCACCACACGGAGACCTACAGACTCACCACACAGAGACCCACAGACTCACCACACAGAGACCCACAGACTCACCGCACAGAGACCCACAGACTCACCACACAGACATCCACAGACTCACCGCACAGAGACCCACAGACTCACCACACAGAGACCCGCAGACTCACCACACAGAGACCCACAGACTCATCACACAGAGACCCACAGACTCACCACACAGTGATCCACAGACTCACCACACAGAGACCCACAGACTCACCACGCAGAGACCCACAGACTCACCACGCAGAGACCCATAGACTCACCACACAGAGACCCACAGACTCACCACACAGAGACCCACAGACTCACCACACAGAAACCCATAGACTCGCAACACAGAGACCCACAGACTCACCACACAGAGACCCACAGACTCACCACACAGAGACCCACAGACTCACCACACAGAGATCCACAGACTCACCACACAGAGACCCACAGACTCACCACACAGAGACCCACAGACTAACCACACAGAGACCCATAGACTCACCACAAGAGACCCACAGACTCACCACATGGAGACCCACAGACTCGCCACACGGAGACCCACAGACTCACCACACGGAGACCCACAGGCTCACCACACAGAGACCCACAGACTCACCACACAGAGACCCACAGACTCACCACACAGAGACCCACAGACTCACCACACGGAGACCTACAGACTCACCACACAGAGACCCACAGACTCACCACACAGAGACCCACAGACTCACCGCACAGAGACCCACAGACTCACCACACAGACACCCACAGACTCACCGCACAGAGACCCACAGACTCACCACACAGAGACCCGCAGACTCACCACACAGAGACCCACAGACTCATCACACAGAGACCCACAGACTCACCACACAGTGATCCACAGACTCACCACACAGAGACCCACAGACTCACCACGCAGAGACCCACAGACTCACCACGCAGAGACCCATAGACTCACCACACAGAGACCCACAGACTCACCACACAGAGACCCACAGACTCACCACACAGAAACCCATAGACTCGCAACACAGAGACCCACAGACTCACCACACAGAGACCCACAGACTCACCACACAGAGACCCACAGACTCACCACACAGAGACCCACAGACTCACCACACAGAGATCCACAGACTCACCACACAGAGACCCACAGACTCACCACACAGAGACCCACAGACTCACCACACAGAGACCCACAGACTCACCACATTGAGACCCACAGACTCACCACACAGAGACACACAGACTCACCACACAGAGACCCACAGACTAACCACACAGAGACCCACAGACTCACCACACAGAGACCCACAGACTCACCACATGGAGACCCACAGACTCACCACACGGAGACCCACAGACTCACCACACGGAGACCCACAGGCTCACCACACAGAGACCCACAGACTCACCACACAGAGACCCACAGACTCACCACACAGAGACCCACAGACTCACCACACGGAGACCTACAGACTCACCACACAGAGACCCACAGACTCACCACACAGAGACCCACAGACTCACCGCACAGAGACCCACAGACTCACCACACAGACATCCACAGACTCACCGCACAGAGACCCACAGACTCACCACACAGAGACCCGCAGACTCACCACACAGAGACCCACAGACTCACCACACAGAGACCCGCAGACTCACCACACAGAGACCCACAGACTCACCACACAGAGACCCACAGACTCACCGCACAGAGACCCACAGACTCACCACACAGTGATCCACAGACTCACCACACAGAGACCCACAGACTCACCACGCAGAGACCCACAGACTCACCACGCAGAGACCCATAGACTCACCACACAGAGACCCACAGACTCACCACACAGAGACCCACAGACTCACCACACAGAAACCCATAGACTCGCAACACAGAGACCCACAGACTCACCACACAGAGACCCACAGACTCACCACATAGAGACCCACAGACTCACCACACAGAGATCCACAGACTCACCACACAGAGACCCACAGACTCACCACACAGAGACCCACAGACTCACCACACAGAGACCCATAGACTCACCACACAGAGACCCACAGACTCACCACACAGAGACCCATAGACTCGCCACACAGAGACCCACAGACTCACCACACAGAGACCCACAGCCTCACCACACAGAGACCCACAGACTCACCACACAGAGACCCACAGACTCACCACACAGAGACCCACAGACTCACCACACAGAGACCCACAGACTCACCACACAGAGACCCACAGACTCACCACACAGAGCCCCGTGTGGGCACCTTCAGGCTGAGTCGACCTTGAGGAGGCCCAGACAGGGTTCAGATTTTCCCGCCACCGACTCCACTCGTCCCGACCCGGAAGCGGAAGTAGAATCTGTAGATTGAGGAGCGCCCGGCTGCCGGGGGCGTGGCCGCGTTATCACACGTCACTCGGCAGGGGCGTGGCTCTGCGTGGGCGTGGCTAGGAGTGGGCGTGGTGACTTCCGTCGCACTGAACGTCATCGGTGACGTCACGCGACCACGTGGCTCGTCAGTTGGCGACGGACGTGAAGGAGGCGGCTGCTTTTTCGTCTTCAGCGTCGACATCTTCAGATTCTTCATCATCCTAATCGCCGAGCACCTTCTGCTGAAGCCATTGACGTGGTGAGTTGTGTGGGTCAGTGTTGTGGGTCTGTGGTGAGTTGTCTGGGTCCGTGGTGAGTTGTGTGGGTCTGTGTTGTGGATCCGTGGTGAGTTGTGTGGGTTCTTGGTAAGAGTGTTGGTTCGTGGTGAGTTGTGTGGGTCCTTATTGTGGCTTATTGGTGAGTGTGGGTGTCCGTGGTGAGGATTCATGGTGAGTTGTGAGAGTCCGTGGTGAGGATGTGGGTTCGTGGTGAGTTGTGTGGGTTCGTGGTGATGTGGGTTTGTGGTGAGTTGTGTGGGTTCGTGGTGAGGATGTGGGTTTGTGGCGAGTTGTGTGGGTTCGTGGTGAGGATGTGGGTTTGTGGTGAGTTGTGTGGGTTCGTGGTGAGGATGTGGGTTCTTGGTTTGTTGTGTGGGTTCGTGGTGAGGATGTGGGTTTGTGGTGAGTTGTGTGGGTCCGTGGTGAGGATGTGGGTTTGTGGTGAGTTGTGTGGGTTCGTGGTGAGGATGTGGGTTCTTGGTTTGTTGTGTGGGTTCGTGGTGAGGATGTGGGTTTGTGGTGAGTTGTGTGGGTCCGTGGTGAGGATGTGGGTTTGTGGTGAGTTGTGTGGGTTCGTGGTGAGGATGTGGGTTCTTGGTTTGTTGTGTGGGTTCGTGGTGAGGATGTGGGTTTGTGGTGAGTTGTGTGGGTCCGTGGTGAGGATGTGGGTTTGTGGTGAGTTGTGAGGGTTCGTGGTGAGGATGTGGGTTTGTGGTGAGTTGTGTGGGTCCGTGGTGAGGATGTGGGTTTGTGGTGAGTTGTGAGGGTTCTTGGTGAGGATGTGGGTTTGTGGTGAGTTGTGAGGGTTCGTGGTGAGGATGTGGGTTTGTGGTGAGTTATGAGGGTTCGTGGTGAGGATGTGGGTTCTTGGTGAGGGTTGGTGGGTTCGTGGTGAGGATGTGGGTTTGTGGTGCGTGAGTCCATGCTAACAATGTGGCTGCTTTTTCGTCTTCAGCGTCGACATCTTCAGATTCTTCATCATCCTAATCGCCGAGCACCTTCTGCTGAAGCCATTGACGTGGTGAGTTGTGTGGGTCAGTGTTGTGGGTCTGTGGTGAGTTGTCTGGGTCCGTGGTGAGTTGTGTGGGTCCGTGTTGTGGATCCGTGGTGAGTTGTGTGGGTTCTTGGTAAGAGTGTTGGTTCGTGGTGAGTTGTGTGGGTCCTTATTGTGGCTTATTGGTGAGTGTGGGTGTCCGTGGTGAGGATTCATGGTGAGTTGTGAGGGTTCGTGGTGAGGATGTGGGTTTGTGGTGCGTGAGTCCATGCTAACAATGTGAGTCCACGTGGTAGCGGTGCAATCGCCCTCCACTGAACTCTGCCTGACTCTCCCCACCCTCCACTCTCCACGCAGAGACACCGAGAGATTTACGGAGCACAGCAACGCCATGCAGGTAGGCGTGGCCCCCTCCACTCAACATATGAACACCACCCTAACTTACAAACACCACCCACACTTACAAACACCACCCACACTTACGAACACCACCCACACTTACAAACACCACCCACACTTACAAACACCACCCTAACTTACAAACACCACCCACACTTACAAACACCACCCACACTTACGAACACCACCCACACTTACAAACACCACTCACACTTACAAACACCACCCTAACTTACAAACACCACCCACACTTACAAACACCACCCACACTTACAAACACCATCCACACTTACAAACACCACTCACACTTACAAACACCACCCTCACTTACAAACACCACCCACACTTACAAACACCACCCACACCTACAAACACCACCCACACTTACAAACACCACAAACACCACTCACACTTACAAACACCACTCACACTTACAAACACCACCCACACTTGCAAACACCATCCACACTTACAAACACAACTCACACTTACAAACACCACCCACACTTACAAACACCACCCTCACTTACAAACACCACCCTCACTTACGAACACCACTCTCACTTACAAACACCACCCTCACTTACAAACACCACCCTCACTTACAAACACCACCCTCACTTACAAACACCACCCTCACTTACAAACACCACCCACACTTACGAACACCACCCACACTTACAAACACCACCCACACTTACAAACACCACCCTAACTTACAAACACCACCCACACTTACAAACACCACCCACACTTACGAACACCACCCTCACTTACAAACACCACTCACACTTACAAACACCACCCTAACTTACAAACACCACCCACACTTACAAACACCACTCATACTTACAAACACCACCCTCACTTACAAACACCACCCACACTTACAAACACCACCCACACTTACAAACACCACCCACACTTACAAACACCACAAACACCACTCACACTTACAAACACCACTCACACTTACAAACACCACCCACACTTGCAAACACCATCCACACTTACAAACACCACTCACACTTACAAACACCACCCACACTTACAAACACCACCCTCACTTACAAACACCACCCTCACTTACGAACACCACTCTCACTTACAAACACCACCCTCACTTACAAACACCACCCTCACTTACAAACACCACCCTCACTTACAAACACCACCCTCACTTACAAACACCACCCTCACTTACGAACACCACCCTCACTTACAAACACCACCCTCACTTACAAACACCACCCACACTTACAAACACCACCAACACTTACAAACACCACTCACACTTACAAACACCATCCACTATTACAAACACCACCCACACTTACAAACACCACCCACACTTACAAACACCACCCACACTTACAAACACCACCCACACCTGTGAACACCACTCACACTTACAAACACCACCCATATATGTATACATATATATGTTTGTGTGTGTATATATGTATGTATGAATGTGTATGTGTGTGTATGAATGTGTATGTATGTGTGTATGTGTGTATATATATGTATCTATGAATGTGTATGTGTGTATGAATGTGTATGTGTGTGTGTGTATGTGTGTGTATGTGTGTGTGTATGCGTGTATGTGTATATGTGTGTATATATGTATGTGTGTGTATGTGTGTGTATGTATGGATTTGTGTGCGTGTAGACGAGGCAAGCTGGACCGAGTGGGAGGCAGCCTCCGCCTATCACCAGGTGGAGTGCGCTGACCGCCAGCTCCATGTTAATCCGCAGCAAATCACCCAAAGGTAAGAACGAGAGAGGAGCAGGAGAATCATCAAAGTCTAAGAATGATGGCAGCTCAAATCAAAGCAGCTCAACCAAGTGGGCTGATATCATCGTCATCATCATCGTCGTCATCATCATCATCATCGTCGGCATCATCATTGTCGCTGTCGCGTGGAAATGCTTAGCAGCAGCCAAATAACACGTGGATTCAAGCGGGGTGATGTTGATTCCTCTAAATGTTGAGCGGGGGGATACTCACAAAGACACCCATAGACACACAGAGACACCCATAGACACACATTGACAACCATAGACACACAGAGACACCCATAGACACACAGAGACACTCATAGACACCTATAGACACCCATAGACACTCATAGACACACAGAGACACACAGAGACACCCGTAGACACACAGAGACCCACAGAGACACCCAGACCCACAAAGGCACCGATAGAGACCCGACAAACCCACAGAGACACCCATAGACCCACAGAGACACTCATAGACACCCATAGACACTCATAGACACCCATAGACACCCATAGACACTCATAGACACACAGAGACAAACAGAGGCACCCGTAGACACACAAAGACCCACATAGACACCCAGACCCATAGAGACCCACAGATGCACCGATAGAGACCCTACAAACCCACAGAGACACCCATAGACCCACAGAGGCAACCACAGAGACCCTGTGGACCCACAGAGACAGCCATAGAGACCCATACATTAACACGGTTGGCAACGTACGGTGCAAAAAGAAGTTTAACTTTCGTAGATGCAACCTGTACCGCCACGTGGGTCTACATTAGCGTTGAAGGGTTCCCAACGACTCGGAGGTTTAGGGGCTTTCGCCGTAAGTTTACTCGAAGCTTATTTCAGTACACGAGGGTGTAACAACTTCCCCAGGGGTCCCGGGCTACGTCCCACTAGCCCCCCCGTCACAGCCGGCTGCCCCGTGCTGCCTCCTCTGCGTCCGACCGTGGGTTCAGCCAACCCGGCCGACCGAGGAGCGCGGTCACCTCCAGCCCTGTACGCTGTGCTATCCCCTACTCCTACCCTCTTGCCCCTGGCTCCCCCCGTTCCACCCTACTCTGAGCCCCGGCTCCAGCAACGACCCCGCCTACGTCACGGGGTTCCCCTTTTTATACCAAGGGGAGACGTGACGTCATGGAGCCGCCCGGCGCGCATGACGTCACGTTTCCATTTGACTCCTCTGCATTAGTAAAGGTCTCTGGTGAGTCTCTGTGAGTCTCTGTGGGTGTCAGTGGGTCTCTGTGGCTCTCTGTGGGTCTCTATTAGTCTCGGTGGGTCTCTTTGAGTCTCTGTGGGTCTCTTTGAGTCTGTAGAAAAATGCGTTTAGAGCATTTTTCTGCCACGTGGTGATGACGATGATGACGACGACGATGATGAGGATGATGACGACGGTGATGATTACGACGATGATGATGACACCAGCCACTTTGGGGGGGGGGGCATAACGCGGTGTGTGTGTATACAAAACAAGTTGATAGCTTCAGTTGTTGTGGCTGATGTTGTTGTTGTTGTCACTTGTGCAGCGATCCAGCGTATCTTCAAGACTTCCCTGACTAAGCGCCAGAAGCTGGAGCTCGCCGCCATGGACGCGGTTTGGTTTTTTACTTTGGACGAGGGGGAGGAGGAAAGCCGAGGGGGCGTCGCCAATGGAGGATATGACGACGACGATAACAACTACATCCTTGTGAGACTCACACACACAGACACACAGACACACACACACACACAGACACACACACACACAGACACACACACACAGACACACACACACACAGACACACACACAGACACACACACACAGACACAGACACACAGACACAGACACACAGACACACACAGATACACAGACACACACAGACACACACACACAGACACACACACAGACACAGACACACACAGACACATACATACAAACACAGACACACAGACACACACAGACACACACACAGACACACACACACAGACACACACACAACTACATCCCTGTGAGACTCACACACAAGACAAAGATCCCCTATATAGCCTTCACAGACTGTAGGGGCAAGTGCTGTTAGCGAGCACCTATGAAGGCCAGAACGTTACACGAGGGGGTGGGTGGCCAGCACCACGACCGACCGCCTTTGTCTCCCCAGTGGCGATGTTTACACACCGCACCAGCTACTCATTTGAGGCTGAGTCGACCTAGGGGAGGCCAGGGACCGGTTCAGATAATCGTCACTGTTGGTGTTGGCCGTGAGTGGGAATCGAACCCGGGTCGCCGGGTTCATAGCGCAGCGTAACGCTAACCGCTGCACCACCGCTCCCCACACACACAGACACACACAGACACACACAGACACACACAGACCCCCAATTTGACCTTCACCCTGATGCTTCCCGTGACCTCCCCGTGACCCCACTTTGACCTTCACCCTGACCACTCCGCGTGACCTCCCCCGTGACCCCTGCAAGGTCCAGAACGAGCACTTCCACTACCGCTTCGAGCTGAACAAGAAGATTGGGCATGGTGGACAGGGCGTGGTGGTGCAGTGTCTGGACCACAAGACTCGGACGATGGTGGCGCTCAAGATCCTCGCCTCGCCCTCCAAGTGAGTGGGCCCTGGTGCAGCGGTGCAGTCAACAGCAACAGCAGCACCAACAACAACAACAACAACGATGTCAACAACAACAATGGGCCAACTATGGGACTGCTGTTGAGTGTTAGCTCACAGTGACAACAATACCAAACTATGGCTGAAACAACCTTTACTTGACTCTCCCTCGCTCGAGCACCCACCACCATCACGACCACTACCACCACCATCACCACCACCACTGTCACCACCATCACCACCATCACACTACCACCACCCCTCTCTCCCTACCACCACCACCATCACGACCACTGCCACCACCATCACCATCACACTACCACCACCCCTCTCTCCCTACCACCACCACCACCACCATCACGACCACTGCCACCACCATCACCACCATCACACTACCACCACCACCATCACACTACCACCACCATCACGACCACTGCCACCACCCCTCTCTCTCTACCACCACCACACTACCACCATCACACTACCACCACCCCTCTCTCCCTACCACCACCACCACCATCACGACCACTGCCACCACCATCACGACCACTACCACTGCCCCTCTCTCCCTACCACCACCACCACCACCATCAGCACCATCACACTACCACCACCATCACACTGCCACCACTACCATCACGACCACTACCACCACCATCACACTACCACCACCATCACGACCACCACCACCATCACACTACCACCACCACCACCATCACACTACCACCAACACCACCATCACACTACCACCCCCACACTACCACCATCACGACCACTACCACCACCATCACACCACCACCATCACCATCACACTAACACCACCACCACCATCACCACCACTGCCACCACCCCTCTCTCACTTCCACCACCACCATCACCACCATCACACTACCACCACCATCACCATCACACTACCATCACCATCACCACCACTACCACCACCCCTCTCTCCCTACCCCCACCACCACCACCATCACCACCACCAGCACCACCATCCCCACACTACCACCACCACCCCCTCCCTACCACCACCCTTCCCCACCATCACCACCATCCCTCCTCTACGTTACGTCTAAACTCTCTGTCTCTGTGTCTCTGTGTCTCTCTCTGTGCACTCGCTCACTCGCTCGCAGCTCCAGGCAAGAGGACAACCATCTGAGGGAGATCCAGATGTCTATGGAGCTGCAGAGCCAACGTAGCGACGTGGACTTCAACGTTGCAAAAGTCCTGGAGACTTTCTCCTTCCGAGGCCACAAATGCCTCGTCATGGAGCTGTTGAGGTACGAACAGCACCAGCACCAGCACCACTCACTCACTCACCATCACCACTACCGCCATCACCACCACTCACTCAACATCACCACCACCACTCACTCACCATCACCAGTACCACCATCACCACCACTCACTCACCATCACCACCACCACCACTCACTCACTTACCATCACCAGGACCACCACCACGACCACCACTCACTCACCATCACCATTACCACCATCACCAACACTCACTCACTCACTCAGCATCACCACCATCACCACCACCACCACTCACTCACCATTACCACTACCACCATCAACACCACCACTCACTCACCATCACCAATACCACCATCACCACCACTCACTCACTCACTATCACCACTACCACCACACCACCATCACCACCACCACAACCACTCACCATCACCACCACCACCACCACCACCACTCACTCACCATCACCACTACCACCATCACCACCATCACCACAACCACTCACTCACCATCACCACTACCACCATCACCACTCACTCACCATCACCACCACCACTCACTCACCATCACCACTACCACCATCACCACCACTCACTTAATCACCATCACAACTACCACCCCAGCACCACCACCACTCACTCACCATCACCACTACCACCATCACCACCACCACTCACTCACTCACCATCACCACTACCACCACACCACCAGCACCACCACCACTCACCCACCATCACCACTACCACCATCACCACCACTCACTCACTCACCATCACCACTACCACCATGACCACCACTCACTCACTCACCAACACCACTACCACCACACCACCAGCACCACCACAACTCACTCACTCACCATCACCACTACCACCATCACCACCACTCACTCACCATCACCACCACTACTCACTCACCATCACCACTACCACCAGCACAACCACCACTCACTCACTCACTCACCATCACCACTACCACCATCACCACCACCACCACCATCACCACCACCACCACTCACTCACCATCACCCCTACCGCCATCACCACCACTCACTCACCATCACCACTACCACCACCACCACAACCACCATTCACTCACTCACTCACTCACCATCACCACTACCACCACACCACCAGCACCACCACCACTCACACACTCACCATCACCACTACCACCACCACCACACCACCAGCAACACCAGCCACTCACTCACTCACCATCACCACTACCACCATCACCACCACTCACTCACTCACTCACCATCACCACTACCACCATCACCACCACTCACTCACCATCAGCACTACCACCATCACCACCATCAACACCACCACCACCACTCACTCACTCACCATCACCACTACCACCATCAGCACCACTAACCCACCAACACACTATCACCATCACCACCATCACCACCATCACCACCACCACTCACTCACCATCACCACTACCGCCATCACCACCACTCACTCACTCACCATCACCACTACCACCACCACTCACTCACTCACCATCACCACCACTCACCATCACCACTACCACCATCACCACCCACTCACCACCACCACACCACCACCACACCACCACCCACAGAGACCCACAGAGAGGGGCATCGCTGACGCCTCTGTCTCCCCGTCACAGCACGAACCTCCATCGGCTACTCAGAGACATGGGGCAGGGGCACATCGACGAGGACATCGCGAGGGCCTACACCAGGGGCATCCTCCGCTTCCTCGCCTACGCCAAGTCCCGGGGCATCGTCCACGGGGACATCAAGCCGGTGAGCGGAGGGCAGGCTGGGGGCGCGGACGCTCGCTTTGACGCTCGGCACTCTGACAGATGTAGATGTCACTGGTTCTTCACGTTCTGTAGATGCAGATGCCACTGGTTCTTCACGTTCTGTAGACGCAGATGCCACTGGTTCTTCACGTTCTGTAGATGCCACTGGTTCTTCACGTTCTGTAGATGTAGATGCCACTGGTCCTTCACGTTCTGTAGATGCAGATGCCACTGGTTCTTCACATTCTGTAAATGTAGATGCCACTGGTTCTTCACGTTCTGTAGATGCCACTGGTTCTTCACGTTCTGTAGATGTAGATGCCACTGGTCCTTCACGTTCTGTAGATGTAGATGCCACTGGTTCTTCATGTTTCGTAGATGTAGATGCCACTGGTTCTTCACGTTCTGTAGATGTAGATGCCACTGGTTCTTCACATTCTGTAGACGCAGACGCCACTGGTTCTTCACCTTTTGCAGATGTAGATGCCACTGATTCTTCACGTTCTGTAGATGTAGACGCCACTGGTTCTTCACGTTCTATAGATTTAGATGTCACTAGTTCTTCACATTCTGTAGATGTAGATGCCACTGGTTCTTCATGTTCTGTAGATGTAGATGCCACTGGTTTTTCACGTTCTGTAGATGTAGATGCCACTGGTTCTTCACGTTCTGTAGATGTAGATGCCACTGGTCCTTCACGTTCTGTAGAAGCAGATGCAACTGGTTCTTCACGTTCTGTAGATGTAGATGCCACTGGTTCTTCACATTCTGTAGACACAGATGCCACTGGTTCTTCATGTTCTGCAGATGTAGACGCCATTGGTTCTTCACGTTCTGTAGATGTAGATGCCACTGGTTCTTCACGTTCTGCAGATGTGGATGCCACTGGTTCTTCCCGTTCTGCAGATATCGATGGCACTGGTTCTTCACGTTCTGCAGATGTAGATGTCATTCGTTCTTCACGTTCTGCAGTTGTAGATGCCACTGGTTCTTCACGTTCTGCAGATGTAGATGCCACTGGTTCTTCACATTCAGCAGATGTAGATTGCCACTGGTTCTTCACGTTCTGTAGATGTAGACGCCACTGGTTCTTCACGTTCTGTAGATGTAGATGCCACTGGTTCTTCACGTTCTGTAGACGTAGATGCCACTGGTTCTTCACGTTCTGTAGATGTAGACGCCACTGGTTCTTCACGTTCTGTGATGTAGATGCCACTGGTCCTTCACGTTCTGTAGATTAGATGCCACTGGTTCTTCTCGTTCTTCAGATGTAGATGCCACTGGTTCTACACGTTCTGTAGATGTAGATGCCACTGGTTCTTCATGTTCTGTAGATGTAGACGCCACTGGTTCTTCACATTCTGTAGACGTACATGTCACTGGTCCTTCACATTCAGCAGATGTAGATTGCCACTGGATGTTCACGTTCTGCAGATGTAGATGCCACCATCGCCATCTATCGAACTTATGAACTCTCGGTTCTGAACAGCAGCAACTTGAGCGTACGGACTGGGTTTGGTTCGTATCTCTGAAAGTTCGCAAGCTGAACGTTCATAAGTAGAGGTAGTCACCGTACATAGACGTACAGTCCTAGAGAGTGCTCGCCGCCTTGACCCCGCTGAGTGTGAATCCTCTCTCTCCCTGCCGCTCGCTCCCCATCCAGCGCAACATTCTGGTGAAAAACATCGCGAGCCGCGTTGCCAGAGTCACCGACTTCGGCCTCAGCTTCTTTGTGGACCGTCCACGTGAGTGGTGACCCCCCTACACATGCACGTGTGTGGGTGTGTGTGGGTGTGTGTGGGTGTGTGTGGGTGTGTGGGTGTGTGGGTGTCTGTGCGTGTGGGTGTCTGTGTGTGTGGGTGTGTGTGTGTGTGGGTGTCTGTGTGTGTGGGTGTGTGTGGGTGTGTGGGTGTGTGTGGGTGTCTGTGTGTGTGGGTGTCTGTGTGTGTGTGTGGGTGTCTGTGTGTGTGGGTTTCTCCACCCACCCACCCACCCACCACCACCCCCCACACACGCACGTACCCAGTCCACATTCACCATCACCGCCGCTGTCGCTTGCCATCATCCACACAGCCCCGTGCGTGGGAGGCACCCTCGTCTACATGGCGCCCGAGGTGCTGCTGGGCTACCCGGTCACCTGCGCCGCGGACACGTGGTCCCTGGGCTGCACCGTCGCCAAGATGGCCACCGGCAGGGACCTCTTCCGCTCCTTCGGCCACGACGACCACCTGGCATGCTGCATCGAGGTGACCGGGGAGCCTCCTTGGGGGAAGGCGGGGGGGGACACCTCAAGCGGGAGACTTGGCCCAGACCGGCCCCGCAGACATCCACCCAGCCGGCCACCCAGCCAGTCACCCAGCCAGTCACCCAGCCAGTCACCCAGCCAGTCACCCAGTCAGACACCCAGCCAGTCACCTGGCCAGTCACCCAGCCAGTCACCCAGCCAGCCACCCAGTCAGACACCCAGCCAGTCACCCAGCCAGTCATGCAGCCAGTCCCGCAGCCAGCCACATGGCCAGTCACCCAGCCAGTCACGCAGCCAGTCACCCAGTCAGACACCCAGCCAGTCACCCAGCCAGTCACCCAGCCAGTCACCTAGCCAGTTATCCAGCCAGTCACCCAGCCAGACACGCAGCCAGTCACCCAGATAGTCACCCAGCCAGTCACCCAGCCAGTCACCCAGCCAGTCATGCAGCCAGCCACCTGGCCAGTCACCCAGCCAGTCACCCAGCCAGTCACGCAGCCAGTCACCCAGCCAGTCACCCAGTCAGACACCCAGCCAGTCACCCAGCCAGTCACCCAGCCAGTCACCTGGCCAGTTACCCAGCCAGTCACCCAGCCAGACACGCAGCCAGTCACCCAGCTAGTCACCTGGCCAGTTACACAGCCAGTCACCTAGCCAGTCACCCAGCCAGTCACCCAGCTAGTCACCTGGCCAGGTACCCAGCCAGTCACCTGGCCAGTCACCCAGCCAGTCACCCAGCCAGTCACCCAGCCAGTCACACAGCCAGTCACCTAGCCAGTCACCCAGCCAGTCACCCAGCCAGTCACCTGGCCAGTTACCCACCGACTCGCCCACCCACTGACCGACCCACTCGCCCACTCACCCACCCACCTACCAACCTACGCCCCCACCTACCCACCCACCTACCTACCGACACACCCACCCACCTACCAACCCACCTATCTACCCACCGACCCACTCGCCCACCTACCAACCTACTGACCCACCTACCCACTCACCCACCCACCTACCAACCTACCCACCCATCTACCCACCTACGCACCCATAATGCTCGATGTGACAATGTCACAATGAGATCTTCTTCTGCCGTACGGCCGATGAGAAATAGCTACGCAGCTCTGTGGGCGCCTTACCTGGTTAAAGAAAAATAGTTTAGCTGTAGCGTGGGTCCCTTTGTAGGTCCCTGTCCTTCTACATGAGTCTCTAGATCTCCAAGGGGCTCTGTATGGGTCTCTGTGAGGCCCTATTGTTCTATGGAAGTCTGTGGGTCTCTATGGGTCTCTGTATGGGTTTTTGTGAGGCCCTATTGTTCTATGTAAGTCTATGGGTCTCTATGGGTCTCTGTATGGGTCTCTGTGAGGCCCTATTGTTCTATGTAAGTCTATGGGTCTCTATGGGTCTCTGTATGTGTCTCTGTGAGTCCCTATGGTTCTATGTGAGTCTCTGAATCTCTATGGGTCTCTGTATGGGTTTCTGTGAGGTCCTATTGTTCTATGTAAGTCTATGGGTCTCTATGGGTCTCTGTATGTGTCTCTGTGAGTCCCTATGGTTCTATGTGAGTCTCTGAATCTCTATGGGTCTCTGTATGGGTTTCTGTGAGGCCCTATTGTTCTATGTAAGTCTGTGGGTCTCTGTATGGGTTTCTGTGAGTCCCTATGGTTCTATGTGAGTCTCTGAATCTCTGTGGGTCTCTATGGATCTATGTATGGGTCTCTAGGAGTCCCTATGTTTCTATATGTCTCTGAATCTCTATGGGTCTCTCCGTGTAACACGCATGTAACATGCGTGTAACACGCGTGTAACATGCGTGTAACAAGCGTGTAACAAGCGTGTCTCTCTCTCTGTCTTGAAATGGTTGTGCAGATCATGGGCATGCCTCCGAAAGACATGTTGGAGAGATCTCGCAACAAAGAGTACTTCTTTGGTGAGTAGAAGGGTGGTGTGGTGGTGGTGCGGTGATGGTGCTGTGGTGGTGGCGATGGTGGTGGTGTCGTGGTGGGGGGGGGCCTGGGGGGATGGGGAGGGAGGAGGTGGTGGTTGGGGCTTGGGCCGACTCAGTAACGACCTGGGTTAGGGGCGATAAGTAACCAAAGCGGGGGTAGGTGGGTGGGTGGGTAGGTGGGTGGGAGTGTAGGTGTGGGTGGGTGAGTTGATATGTGGATGACGTGGTGGTTGGTGACACTGTGCGTGTGTCTCTCTCTCTCGTTCTCTCTCTCTGTGTGTCTCTCTCTTTATCTCTTTGTGTGTCTCTCTCTGTCTCTGCCTGTCTCCCTCTGTCTCTCGTTCTCTGTCTCTCTGTCTTTCTCTGTCTCTTTGTCTATATCACTCTCTCTCTCTCCCTGTCTCTCTATCCATCTCTGTCTCTCTCTGTGTGTCTCTGTCTCTCTCTCTGTCTGTGTCTCTCTGTCTTTCTGTCTCTCTGTCTGTCTCTCTGTCTCTGTGTCTCTCTCTGCCTATCTCTCTATCTCTCTCTCTCTGTGTGTCTCTCTCTGTGTCTCTCTGTGTGCGTCTCTATCTCTGTCTCTCCATCTTTCTGTCTCTCTGTCTCTTTCTGTCTCTGTGTCTCTCTCTGCCTATCTCTCTATCTCTCTCTCTATCTGTGTCTCTCTCTGTCTCTCGTTCTCTGTCTCTCTGTCTTTCTCTGTCTCTTTGTCTCTATCACTCTCTCTCTCTCCCTGTCTCTCGATCCATCTCTTTCTCTCTCTCTCTCTGTCTCTCTCTGTCTCTCCTACTTTGTCTCTCTGTCTCTCTCTGTCTCTCTCTGCTTTTCTCTCTCTCTCTCCCTCCTGCAGACCATTTCGGCCATCCTCTCTGCCTGGGCAAGAAGCGTCACCCGGGAAGTATTCCCCTGCACTTCGTGCTGCGGGGATGTGGAGTTCAGCTCGTGAACTTTATCAGAAACTGCCTACAGTAAGAACACAGACAAAGATCCCGCGTGTAGCCTCTAGCAGGCTGTAGGGGCAAGTGCTGTTAACGAGTAGCAGCAACATCTATACACAGACAAAGATCCCCCGTGTAGCCTCTAGCAGGCTGCAGGGGCAAGTGCTGTTAGTAGCACCTATATACAGACAAAGATCCCCCGTGTAACCTCTAGCAGGCTGTAGGGGCAAGTGCTGTTAGTAGCAGCGAGTAGCAGCACCTACACACAGATAAAGATCCCCCGTGTAGCCTCTAGCAGGCTGTAGGGGCAAGTGCTGTTAGCGAGTAGCAGCAGCACCTATACACAGACAAAGATCCCCGGTGTAGCCTCTAGCAGGCTGTCGGGGCAAGTGCTGTTAGTAGTAGCGAGTAGCAGCGCCTATACACAGACAAAGATCCCCCGTGTAGCCTCTAGCAGGCTGTAGGGGCACGTGCTGTTAATAGTAGCGAGTAGCTGCATCACCTATACACAGACAAAGATCCCCCGTGTAGCCTCTAGCAGGCTGTCGGGGCAAGTGCTGTTAGTAGTAGCGAGTAGCAGCACCTCTACACAGACAAAGATCCCCCGTGTAGCCTCTAGCAGGCTGTAGGGACAAGTGCTGTTAGTAGTAGCGAGTAGCAGCACCTACACACAGAAAAAGATCCCCCGTGTAGCCTCTAGCAGGCTGTAGGGGCAAGTGCTGTTATTAGTGAGTAGCAGTGCCTATACACAGAAAAAGATCCCCCGTGTAGCCTCTAGCAGGTTGTAGGGGCAAGTGCTGTTAGTAGTAGCGGGTAGCAGCATCACCTATACACAGACAAAGATCCCCCGTGTAGCCTCTAGCAGGCTGTAGGGGCAAGTGCTGTTACTAGTAGCGAGTAGCAGTACCTACACACAGATAAAGATCCCCCGTGTAGCCTCTAGCAGGCTGTAGGGGCAAGTGCTGTTAGTTGTAGCGAGTAGCAGCACCTACACACAGACAAAGATCCCCCGTGTAGCCTCTAGCAGGCTGTAGGGGCAAGTGCTGTTACTAGTAGCGAGTAGCAGCACCTACACACAGATAAAGATCCCCCGTGTAGCCTCTAGCAGGTTGTAGGGGCAAGTGCTGTTAGCGAGTAGCGAGTAGCAGCACCTACACGCAGATAAAGATCCCCCGTGTAGCCTCTAGCAGGCTGTAGGGGCAAGTGCTGTTAGCGAGTAGCGAGTAGCAGCATCTATGAAGGCCGGCACTGTGGCACACACAGAGGGCGTGGGTGGCCAGCACCACCACGCCCGGCCGCCTTTGTCTCCCGGGTGGCGATATTTACACACCGCACCAGGTACTCATTTGAGGCTGAGTCGACCGAGGGGAGGGCCAGGACCGGTTGCTCAGATAAACGCAGTCCCTGCTGTTGGCCGTGGTTTTTTTCGGTAAAGTCACGCAGGTAAAAAAAAGTAGAATAAAATAAATATAAAATATCACGACGTTTCCATCGCAACACCAAGCGGTCGTCCTCAGGTGGAAAAAAATTAATCCAGCAGGGGAACAGCTGAACCAGGAAGAAACACAGCGAGAGAGCTGTTACAACAACAAGACTTTATATATATGCGTTGTCGAAGGGCGAGCAGGCAGGGTCTGAGCTGGAAAGGAATTCCATCCCTGCATGCAAGCGCGTCAGTTGTGTTAATGGGGGAGATCAGGGAGAGAGAGAGAGATTAGGGAGAGAGATTAGCATGAACTGGGCTTCCGTCGCCGCATAAGAGTATCGCCCCTGCATATGCGCGCAACAGCCGCGTTAATGGGAGAGTATCACTATGTTGATGGGAGAGATTATGCAAGAGAGATTAGTGGGATGAGCAGGTTAATATATACACACACACTCACACACGTCCGCAACAATAACAACCGCCATTCGCCACTAAGTGGCGGTGACATCACCACGGCGCTTGTGCCAGGCCATGTGCACGTTGAGGCCAAAGTGAAGTGTCGAACGCTCGCTGGCAGGAGGTCACGGGGCAGATCCAGCAGGTGCCACGGGTCGACTGACTGAGATGACTGCTGGCTGATGCACCACCTGTGCCCCCTACTGTGCCAACCTGCTGTGCTTTGGCCACCCGGTGTTCCGCTCATTGTTGTGAGCGTCGCTCTAATGCCTTCCATTGTTGTTGGAGCGCGACTGCCTCCAATCGCCCAGTAGCAGCGTCCTCCACAAGCCTCCTCCACAAGTACCCAGGCAGATGCTTAGTTTTGGTGGTGCTGATGGTAAGGCCCCAACTTTTAGTGGCATGCTCCTGTTTCAGCAGCAGTGCGTCCAACTCTTCCTCTGAGCAGCTATTACCAAATCATTGGCATACGTAACATGGTTGACCAATAGGGAGCCATCCGTTGACCGTACCTGGGCATCGATCAGCCTCCCATTATATCTGTAGCCATCGAAGGCTTCACAAACTACGTGGTCGAAATAAATGTGAAATAATGTGGGAGGCAGAGGACATCCGTGTCGCACCCCAAGGTGAACAGGGAATGGCTCTGACTCCAGTCCACGTAGTTTTACCTGGGCCCGCTCACCAATATGAAGGTCCTTAATCATCGCGAGCAGAGAGTCAGGGACTCCGAAAGCACAAAGAACAACCCAGAGCCCAGGCCTACTGATGGTTTCATAGCTCTTGACCAGGTCAATAAAGCAGAGATGTAGGTCTTGTTGGAATTCCCTACACCTCTACTGTAACAAACGGACAGAAAATATGGCATCTGTGCAAGACCGCCCTTTCCTGAAATCACATTGGGGCTCCGCAAGCCTCCCCGTCCAGTGGCCCAGACTGTTGTTATGATGTCATGTAGGGCAGTCTGTGCACAAACGCCACCCTCCCTCAGCATTTTGCTTGGGAGATCACCTCTGCCCGGTGCCTTTCCTGGTCTCAGACTCTGGATCGCCTTCAGTACTTCCTCAACAGATGACACCTCAGCCAGCCACTCACAGGGGGTGACAACCTCCTCCAATATTTGAGGCACCACTGCCTCAGCAGGGTCAACCCCACTTTGTCCCACGTTTTGCCAGGCTGAGGGATTCCCCCTTCCCCAGGACCTCACAGAAATGCTCAGCAAATCTGCAAACCCGTTCCTGGGGGTCGGAGATTGGATCACCGTTGTTTCCCCTAACGATGGTAATATGTGTGGCGATGCAGGTTACTTTTTTTGATGTAGTTAAATAGAGATTTGTGATCGCAAGCCATTGAGGCAGACTCCATCTCCTCAGCAACCCACGACCACCACCCCTCACCCCCCTCTGTGCCCCCCCCTTTATCCCCCTCCGTGCCCCCCCTCACCCTAGCTGGGATCCAGAACGCCGCATGACACCGGAGCAGGCGCTGGCTCACGGCTGGCTCCAGAGCGACGACACCGCCAGCCCCAGCGACGACCTCCCCACCACCAGCCGGGCCCTCCCCACCACCAGCCGGGCCCTCCCCACCACCAGCCGGGCCCTCCCCACCACCAGCCGGGCCCTCCCCACCACCAGCCGGGCCCTCCCCACCACCAGCCGGGCCCTCCCCAGAGCTGTGAAGCCACGGTGAGGCTCTCTCTGTGTGTATGGGTCTCTATGAGTATGGGTCTCTATGAGTATGGGTCTCTATGAGTATGGGTGTCTGTGGGTCTCTATGAGTATGGGTCTCTGTGGGTCTCTATGAGTATCGGTCTCTATGAGTATGGGTCTCTATGAGTATGGGTCTCTGCGGGTCTCTACTGAGTATGGTCTCTGTGAGTATGGGTCTCTATGAGTATGCGTCTCTGTGAATCTCTGTGGGTGTCTATGAGTATGGGTCTCTATGAGTATGGGTCTCTATGAGTATGGGTCTCTGTGAATCTCTGTGGGTGTCTATGAGTCTGTAGAAACTCGTGATGGGCAAGTCCACTCCTGGGGGTGGGGACCGACTGTGACCTCTGGCCGTAGTCGCGGGATGCTGACGTGGTGGTGCTGTGGTGCTGCTGCCTCTCTCTCCACAGAGCTCAGCCGGAGAAGAGGCTTCCATCATCATCATCATCCTCCTCCTCATCGGAGGAGAAGGAGGAGGAGAAGGATGAAGAGAAGATGGAGGAGAAGGAGGAGAAGATGGAGGAGAAGGAGGAGGAGAAGATGGAGGAGAAGGAGGAGGTGGAGGAGAAGGAGGAGGAGAAGATGGAGGAGAAGGAGGAGGTGGAGGCGAAGGAGGAGGAGAAGATGGAGGAGAAGGAGAAGGAGGTGGTGGTGGTGGCCGTGGTGCAAGAGGTCGAGACGAAGGAGTTGGAGGAGGAGACAGAAGAGAACAAGGAGAAGATGGAGAAGATGGAGGAGGTGGAGATGTGGCAACAGCAGAAGAAGGAGGAGGAGGAGGAGGAGGAAGAGGAGAAGAAGAAGAAGAAGAGGAAGCGAGGGGGCTTGGCCCAACTGGGCAGGGCGCTCCGGTCGCTCTTTGGCCGCCTGCTGCTGTGTGGTGGACGGCCCACGGCAGAGTAGCTGCGTGGTGGTGGTGGTGGAGTCGGTGCCATCCACCACCACGAGCAGCACCACCACCGCAAGCACCACCCACCCACCCCATAACACCACACTCACCACAAAAACAAAGACAAAGATCCCCCATATAGCCTTAACAGACTGTAGGGGCAAGTGCTGTTAGCGAGCACCCACACCCAGCCACACACACCCAGCCCACACACACACACTCACCCCACACACACACACTCATCCCACACACACTCACCCCACACACACACTCACCACACTCACACCACACCAGACACTCACACACACCCAGCCACACACCACACAAGCCCCACACTCACCCCACACACCACATACATACACGCACCATACACTCGCCACACACACACTCACCACACACACACTCACCACACATACACTCACCCCACCCACACCGCACCACGCACCACACACACACCCAGCCACACATCACACACAATGATCCCACACACACACTTACCCTACATACACACTCACCCCACACACACACTCACCCCACACACACACTCACCCCACACACAAACACTCACACCACACTCTCCGCACCAGACACCACACACACACTGATCCCACACACATACTCACCACACACATATTCACCACACACACGCACCACACACACACTCACCCCACACACTCCCGTGGGAAATAGCTGTGGCAGAAGACGAAAGAGTGGAAACCCAGACATGGACTGGACACAGCCACTCTGACTGCACTCACCACACACTCAGCCCACCACACGCTCACCACACACTCAGCCCAGTAGCCTACCCAGGGCTCCCTTACCCCGGGACTCCAACCCATGCTGGTTTTCATCCGGTGGCAGTCCTCAAAGGAGGAGGATGAGGGAGGGAGTGACCTCGCCACACGGTTTCCAGGACATGGGGAGGGGGAAGGGAGGCCTGGTGCAGGCACTGGACGAGAAGCGTGCCTAGGCCCTGCCACGTGAAGTTTGTTAAGAAAAAAAGTTATAATTTAATCATATATAGCTCTGTACATAATATCGTAGTTTTGAATGTTTTTATTGTAAATATTATAATTATTGTAAGAATGTTGTGTTTTTCTAAGAGCGTTGTTATTGTGCATAAAGTCACCGGGACGTGAGATGACCTTGCGGACGTTGATTTTGTGGGGTTTGGTGCCGTCGATTGTCAGTGACGTGTGGGGTCTGGGTTCATCTTGGCCGTGTCACTGGGGTTTATAATGGGCAGGTAGGGTGGGTTTATAATGGACAGGTAGGGTGGGTTTATAATGGACAGGTAGGGTGGGTTTATAATGGGCAGGTAGGGTGGGTTCATCTTGGCCGTGTCACTGGGGTTTATAATGGGCAGGTAGGGTGGGTTCATCTTGGCCGTGTCACTGGGGTTTATAATGGGCAGGTAGGGTGGGTTTATAATGGACAGGTAGGGTGGATTTATAATGGGCAGGTAGAGTGGGTTTATAATGGGCAGGTAGGGTTGGTTTATAATGTGCACGTAGAGTGGGTTCATAATGGACAGGTGGAGTGGATTTATAATGGGCAGGTAGGGTGGGATGGCGATTGGATGCTTTCCCCACGTAAGATGGCGGTTAGGTGCCTTCCCTATGCAAGATGGCGGTTGGGCGCCTTCCCTTTGTCCCTTTCCAAATAGATTGGTCCCTTTCCACGTTAATGGGTCTCTTTGTGAGTCTGTAGGCGTATGTTGTGAGTCTTCCGGCGTCCGTTGTGAGTCTGTGGGTGTCCGTTGTGAGTCTGTGGGTGTCTGTTGTGAGTCTTCCGGCGTCCGTTGTGAGTCTGCTTGTGTCTGTTGCGAGTCTGTGGGTGTCCGTTGTGAGTCTGCTTGTGTCCGTTGTGAGTCTGTGGGTGTCCGTTGCGAGTCTGTGGGTATCCGTTGTGAGTCTGTGGGTGTCCATTGTGAGTCTGCGGGTGTCCATTGCGAGTCTGTGGGTGTCCGTTGTGAGTCTGTGGGCGAGTGCCTGTGTAAGTCTGTGGGTGTCCATTGTGAGTCTGTGGGTGTCCGTTGCGAGTCTGTGGGTGTCTGTTGTGAGTCTGCGGGTGTCCATTGTGAGTCTGTGGGTATCCGTTGTGAGTCTGTGGGTGTCCATTGTGAGTCTGTGGGTGTCCGTTGTGAGTCTGTGGGTGTCCGTTGTGAGTCTGCGGGTGTCCGTTGTGAGTCTGCGGGTGTCCATTGTGAGTCTGTGGGTGTCCATTGTGAGTCTGCGGGTGTCCGTTGTGAGTCTGTGGGCGAGTGGCTGTGTAAGTCTGTGGGTGTCCATTGTGAGTCTGTGGGTGTCCGTTGTGAGTCTGCGGGTGTCCATTGTGAGTCTGCGGGTGTCCGTTGCGAGTCTGTGGGCGAGTGCCTGTGTAAATCTGCCGGTCCCCCATGCTACGTCGAATCTCCTTTCGCGCCCTGCACGCGAGCCGAGTCCGCGGTGCAACGTTCGGCGATGCGACGGGGGAATCGCCTCGCCCCGTGGAGGTGGGAACAGGTGGGGCCCCGGGCCTCTGTCGCCATTTCCCGGCATCTGCCTGTGCCTGCGGTGATCCACCAACCCTCGCCTGGTTTGCAGGCGCCTGTCCACCCCCTCGCCTTCCCCAAACCGCAACGGCACCAAACAAAGTCGCCTCGATTATTCCCTTACTCCC
Source organism: Petromyzon marinus (assembly GCF_048934315.1). NCBI lineage: Eukaryota > Metazoa > Chordata > Hyperoartia > Petromyzontiformes > Petromyzontidae > Petromyzon > Petromyzon marinus. The sequence goes on from NW_027423180.1 coordinate 109,848, forward strand.
CGTCACGTCGACTTCTTCTTGACATCGGAAATAAAAGTTCCGTGTGTAATACTTTTTTTTATCTCTTTGGGGCCGTCCATAAATGACGTCACGCGATTTTTGACGATTTTTAACATCCCCCCTCAAATATGACGTCACAAAGCTCTGCCCCCCCCCCACACACTCCCACCCTCCCCAAAAAAAAACATATTTCCATTTTGAAAATAAAACATGCTTCAAATCGCTTAAAATTATTGTCACTGTAGTGCGTGTTTAACGTGGCGCTGCACTCCGATGTTGTAGGAGAAAACGTTTATTAAAAAGTCTTTTTAATTAAGTAGAAAGTGTCGTCTGTATTTGTTGAAAGTTTTGATGTGACGTCACATTTCTCAAACCCCGCCCCCTCCCTCGTCACACATCGTCACAAATCTCTGACCCCTCCCCACCCCCCCTTCTAGGTGCGTGACGTCATTTATGGACGGCCCCTTATTGAGCACCCCCATCAGCCAAAGGCGGCCGTTGTGGCACTTGTGCAGAATGTTTGGGAGTGCCGATTGCCCAGAGAGCTCCCCCTAGAAGTGGGCGACTTATGTTGGCGCGCTTCCCTACCTAAGATGGCGGGTGGGCAGCGTCCCTACCTAAAATGGCGACCAGGAGTCTTCACTGCCTAAAATGGCGGTTGGGCGTCTTTCCTGCCGAATATGGCGGTTGGTTGCCTTCAAACAAGATTATGCTGAAGGGAAACAATAAAATGATAAAATATATATAAAACAATAAAATTTTCGACTGCAACACAAGCAGTCATCATCGGGTGTGAAAACCAACGGCAGGAAACATTTGAAAGAAGTGGCGGTGTGTATTTATTTATTGTTAAACGTTAGCACCACGGACAGCGATTTGGCAGTTTGTTTAAATGGACGAGTCCATCTATGTTCGGAAAAGAGGAGGGGGGAGACGAAAAATTAATGTATGCTGTCTGAAAGCCACCGTAAGCATGAACAATCGATTAAGACCCGAAATGGTGTATCAAATCCTTCCAATGATTGCTAAGCCATAATCCATCTTAAAAAAACCGCCACTTTTTTCAAATTTTCTTGCTGTGGTTTTCACACCTGATGATGATTGCTTGTGTTGCGGTTGTAAACGTCGTGATAATTTTATTGTTTTACATTTTTATTATTTTATTGTTTCCCTTCTACGTGGTGACTTTACCGAAAGAACCAAGAATATGAATCCCTGCAGTCACGAACGCTTTAAATCAAAATTTAAGATGGAAGATTTTCACCATTCCGACCTAAGCTGGCGGTTGGGTGCCTTCCTTGCGCAAGATGGCGGCTGGGAGCCGGCACCTCACTCACCTACCCACTAATTTACCTACCCACCCACTTATTTACTCACCCACCCACTAACTCGCCCACACTCAATCATCTGTCCACCCACTCATTCACTCACCCACTCACTCGTTCACTCACCCATCCGCTCATTCACTCATCTGTCCACCCACTCATTCACTCACCCGTTCATTCACTCACCCACCCACTCATTCACTCACCCACTCATTCATTCACTCACCCACCCACTCATTCACTCACCCACCCGTTCATTCACTGACCCACCCACTCATTCACTCACCCACTCATTCACTCACCCACCCACTCATTCACTCACCCGCTCATTCATTCACTCACCCACCCACTCATTCACTTACCCACCCGTTCATTCACTTACCCACCCACTCATTCACTCACCCACTCATTCACTCACCCACCCACTCATTCACTCACCTACCCGCTCATTCATTCACCCATCCGCTCATTCACTCACTCACCCACTCATTAACTTACTCACCCACTCATTCACTCATCCACCCACTTATTCCCTCACCCACCCACTCATTCACTAACCGACCCACCCACTCACTCACCCACCCGTTCATTCACTAACCCACCCACTCACTCACCCACCCACTCATTCACTCACCCACCCACCCACTCATTCACTCACCCATCCACTCATTCACTCACCCATCCGCTCATTCACTCACTCACCCACTCATTAACTTACTCAACAACAACAACAACCGCCATTCGCCACTAAGTGGCGGTGACGTCACCACGACGCTTGTGCCAGGCTATGTGCACCCTGAGGCCACGTGAAGTGTCGAACCTCCGCTGGCAGGAGGTCACGGGGCAGACCCAGGTGCCACGGGTCGACTGACTGAGATGAGTGGCTGATGCACCACCTGTGCCCCCTACTGTGCCAACCTGCTGTGCTTTAGCCACCCGGCGCTCCGCTCGCTGTTGTGAGCGTCGCTCCTCCGCCCTCCGTTGTTGTTGGAGGGCGACTGCCTCCAACTGCCCAGTAGCATCCTTCACGAGCCTCCTCCACAGAGGCTGATCTTGACACCGCTGGTACCAGTCATCGGCAAGTCCACTCAGCTCCACGTCCTCCTGTACCACATCACTCCATCTCTTCTCTAGCCTGTGCCGCGCCCGCTTAGCCCCCTCAATCCGGCCAAACAAAAGCTGTTTCGGCATGCGGTGGCTGGGCATGCGGGCTACATGACCCAGCCATCGCAGCCTTGCCTGCCGGAGGAGCTCACCGATGGGACCCTGCCCAGATCTTTCAAGGATTTGTGAGCTCCTCACACAATCCAGTCTGGTTAAACCCAGGATGGATCGTAGGCAGGCCAGCCTAAATGTTTCTAACCGGCGAAGATGTTCCATTAGGGGGGTCCACGTTTCGCAAGCGTAGAGAAGGGAGGGAATGACCGTGGCCGAGAAGACCTGAAGCTTAGTGCGGAGCGACAGACCAGGTAGCTTCCACACAGCGTTACGCAACCAATGAAAAGATATTGCCGCTCGACTGATTCGGAGTGAGACCTCTGCTGTTAAACTGGAGCCAGTCATAAGCACACTGCCCAGGTATGGGAAACTCTCCACTCTCTCCACAACTGCCCCATCACCGATTGGGAGTTGTGGGGGTGGAGTGTCCGATGGTACAAAATACCCAGGCAGGTGCTTAGTTTTGGTGGGGCTGATGGTAAGGCCCCACCTCTTAGTGGCACGCTCCAGTCTCAGCAGCAGCGTCTCCAACTCCTCCTCTGACTGAGCAGCTATTACCAAATCATCAGCATACATAACGTGGTTGAGCAATAGGGAGCCATCCCTTGACCGCACCCGGGCATCGATTAGCCTCCCATTATATCTGTACCATATGGAGATTCCCCCGGTACAGCTATTGAAGGCTTCACGAACTACGTGGTCAAAATAGATGTTAAATAATGTGGGAGCCAGAGGACATCCCTGTCGCACCCCAAGGTGTACAGGGAATGGCTCTGACTCCCGGCCACGTAGTTTTACCCGGGCCCGCTCACCATCATGAAGGTCCTTAATGATCGTGAGCAGAGGGTCAGGTACTCCAAAAGCACGAAGAACGACCCAGAGCCCAGGCCTACTGATGGTATCATAGGCCTTGACCAGGTCAATAAAGCAGAGATGTAGGTCTTGTTGGAATTCCCTACACCTCTGCTGTAGCAGACGGACAGAAAATATGGCATCTGTGCAGGACCGCCCTTTCCTGAAACCGCATTGGGGCTCCGCAAGCCTCTCCTCAGCGTGCCTGGCAAGGCGATGCTGAATAATCCTTTCCAGGAACCTACTCACCCACTCATTCACCCACCCACCCACTTATTTCCTCACCCACTCACTCACCCACCCACTCATTCCCTCACCCATCCACTCATTCACTCACCCACCCACTCACATCCTCGCCCCTCCCCTCAACCCCCTCGCCCCTCCCCCTCACATCACCCACCCCCTCCCCTCAACCCCCCCTCGCTTCAACCCCCTCGCCCCTCCCCTCAACCCCCCTCGCCCCTCCCCCTCACATCACCCACCCCCTCCCCTCAACCCCCCTCCCCTCAACCCCATCGCTCCTCCCCTCTGGTCCCTCCCCTCAACCCCCTCGCCACTCCCCTTCACCACCACCCCCTCCCCTCAAACCCCTCGCCCCTCCCCTCAATTCGTCGCTTAGCGACAAATTGAGGGGAGGGGTGAGGGGGGGTAAATGGGGTGACGTCACACGTCTATAAAAGCGCGGGAAACCCCTCCCCCAGCGATGGCGGCTGTCTCTGAGGCGGCCTCGCGGCCTCGTCCGATGGCGCCTCGAGCACCGCGGGGGCCACGCGGATCGACATCGGTGAGGGGGGAATCTGTGCGTCTTGTTGCTCCTCACCACCTCCTCACCACCTCCTCACCACCTCGTCAACCTCCTCACCCATCACCTCGTCAACCTCCTCACCCATCACCTCGTCAACCTCACCCATCACCTCGTCAACCTCCTCACCCATCACCTCGTCTCCCTCCTCACCCATCGCCTCACCTCGTCTCCCTCCTCACCCATCGCCTCACCTCGTCTCCCTCCTCACCCATCGCCTCACCTCATCTCCCTCCTCACCCATCACCTCACCTCGTCTCTCTCCTCACCCATCGCCTCACCTCGTCTCTTCACCAATCACCTCATCTCTCTCCTCACCCATCACCTCACCTCGTCTCTCTCCTCACCCATCAACTCACCTCGTCCCTCGCCTCACCCATCAACTCACCTCGTCTCTCTCCTCACCCATCAACTCACCTCGTCCCCCTCCTCACCCATCGCCTCACCTCGTGTCTCTTACCCATCACCTCACCTCGTCTCCCTCCTCACCCATCCCCTCACCTCGGCTTTCTCACGCATCACCTCACCTCGTCAACCTCCTCACCCATCACCTCGTCTCCCTCCTCACCCATCCCCTCACCTCGTCTCCTCACCCATCGCCTCACCTCGTCTCACCTCGTCTCCCTCCTCACCCATCACCTCACCTCGTCTCTCCCCACCCGTGAGGGTGAGTGATGGGTGGGTGTGAGAGTGAGTGGTGGGTGGGTGTGAGTGAGTGGTGGGTGGGTGTGAGAGTGAGTGGTGGGTGGGTGTGAGAGTGAGTGGTGGGTGAGAGTGAGTGGTGGGTGGGTGTGAGAGTGAGTGGTGGGTGGGTGTGAGAGTGAGTGGTGGGTGTGAGAGTGAGTGGTGGGTGGGTGTGAGAGTGAGTGGTGGGTGGGTGTGAGAGTGAGTGGTGGGTGGGTGTGAGAGTGAGTGGTGGGTGGGTGTGAGAGTGAGTGGTGGGTGGGTGTGAGAGTGAGTGGTGGGTGGGTGTGAGAGTGAGTGGTGGGTGGGTGTGAGAGTGAGTGGTGGGTGGGTGTGAGTGAGTGGTGGGTGGGTGTGAGAGTGAGTGGTGGGTGGGTGTGAGAGTGAGTGGTGGGTGGGTGTGAGAGTGAGTGGTGGGTGGGTGTGAGAGTGAGTGAATAAAAGTTCCGTGTGTAATACTTTTTTATCTCTTTGGGGCCGTCCATAAATGACGTCAGGCGATTTTTGACGATTTTTAACACCCCCCCCCCCTCAAATATGACGTCACAAAGCTCTGCCCCCCCCCACACCCCCACCCTCCCCAAAAAAAACATATTTCCATTTTGAAAATAAAACATGCTTCAAATCGCTTAAAATTATTGTCACTGTAGTGCGTGTTTAACGTGGCGCTGCACTCCGATGTTGTAGGAGAAAACGTTTATTAAAAAGTCTTTTTAATTAAGTAGAAAGTGTCGTCTGTATTTGTTGAAAGTTTTGATGTGACGTCACATTTCCCAAACCCCGCCCCCTCCCTCGTCACACATCGTCACAAATCTCTGACCCCTCCCCACCCCCCCTCCTAGGTGCGTGACGTCATTTATGGACGGCCCCTTTTTGAGCACCCCCATCAGCCACAGGCGGCCGTTGTGGCACTTGTGCAGAATGTTTGGGAGTGCCGATTTCCCAGAGAGCTCCCCTTAGAAGTGGGCGACTTCTGTTGGCGCGCTTCCCTACCTAAGATGGCGGGTGGGCAACGTCTCTACCTAAAATGGCGGCCAGGAGTCTTCACTGCCTAAAATGGCGGTTGGGCGTCTTTCGTACCGAATATGGCGGTTGGTTGCCTTCAAACAAGATTATGCTGAAGGGAAACAATAAAATAATAAAATATATATAAAACAATAAAACTCTCACGACGTTTCGACTGCAACACAAGCAGTCATCATCGGGTGTGAAAACCAACGGCAGGAAACATTGAAAGAAGTGGCGGTGTGTATTTATTTATTTTTAAACGTTAGCACCACGGACAGCGATTTGGCAGTTTGTTTAAATGGACGAGTCCATCTATGTTCGGAAAAGAGGAGGGGGGAGACGAAAAATTAATGTATGCTGTCTGAAAGCCACCGTAAGCGTGAACAATCGATTAAGACCTGAAATGGTGTATCAAATCCTTCCAATGATTGCTAAGCCATAATCCATCTTAAAAAAACCGCCACTTTTTTCAAATTTTCTTGCTGTGGTTTTCACACCTGATGATGATTGCTTGTGTTGCGGTCGTAAACGTGATAATTTTATTGTTTTACATTTTTATTATTTTATTGTTTCCCTTCTACGTGGTGACTTTACCGAAAGAACCAAGAATATGAATCCCTGCAGTCACGAACGCTTTGAATCAAAATTTAAGATGGAAGATTTTCACCATTCCGACCTAAGCTGGCGGTTGGGTGCCTTCTTTACGCAAGATGGCGGCTGGGAGCCGGCACCTCACTCACCCACCCACTAATTTACCTACCCACCCACTGATTTACTCACCCACCCACTAACTCGCCCACACTCAATCATCTGTCCACCCACTCATTCACTCACCCACCCACTCGTTCACTCACCCACCCGCTCATTCACTCATCTGTCCACCCACTCATTCACTCACCCGTTCATTCACTCACCCACCCACTCATTCACTCACCCACTCATTCATTCACTCACCCACCCACTCATTCACTCACCCACCCGTTCATTCACTCACCCACCCACTCATTCACTCACCCACTCATTCACTCACCCACCCACTCATTCACTCACCCACTCATTCATTCACTCACCCACCCACTCATTCACTTACCTACCCGTTCATTCACTCACCCACCCACTCATTCACTCACCCACCCATTCACTCACCCACCCACTCATTCACTCACCTACCCGCTCATTCATTCACCCATCCGCTCATTCACTCACTCACCCACTCATTAACTTACTCACCCACTCATTCACTCACCCACCCACTTATTCCCTCACCCACCCACTCATTCACTAACCCACCGACCTATTCACTCACCCACCCGTTCATTCACTAACTCACCCACCCACTCACTTATTCACTCACCCACCCACCAACTCATTCACTCACCCATCCACTCATTCACTCACCCACCCACTCATTCACTCACCCACCCACTTATTCCCTCACCCACCCACTCATTCACTAACCCACCCACTCACTCACCCACCCACCCACCCACTCACCCACCCACTCATTCACTAACCCACCCACCCACTCACTCACCCACCCACTCATTCACTCACCCACCCACCCACTCATTCACTCATCCACCCACTCACCTCCTTGCCCCTCCCCTCAACCCCCTCGCCCCCCCCACACCCCCACCCTCCCCAAAAAAAAACATATTTTCATTTTGAAAATAAAACATGCTTCAAATCGCTTAAAATTATTGTCACTGTAGTGCGTATTTAACGTGGCGCTGCACTCCGATGTTGTAGGAGAAAACGTTTATTAAAATGTCTATTTAATTAAGTAGAAAGTGTCGTCTGTATTTGTTGAAAGTTCTGATGTGACGTCACATTTCTCAAACCCCGCCCCCTCCCTCGTCACACATCGTCACAAATCTCTGACCCCTCCCCACCCCCCCCCCTTCTAGGTGCGTGACGTCATTTATGGACGGCCCCTTTTTGAGCACCCCCATCAGCCACAGGCGGCCGTTGTGGCACTTGTGCAGAATGTTTGGGAGTGCCGATTTCCCAGAGAGCTCCGCCTAGAAGTGGGCGACTTCTGTTGGCGCGCTTCCCTACCTAAGATGGCGGGTGGGCAACGTCCCTACCTAAAATGGCGGCCAGGAGTCTTCACTGCCTAAAATGGCGGTTGGGCGTCTTTCGTACCGAATATGGCGGTTGGTTGCCTTCAAACAAGATTATGCTGAAGGGAAACAATAAAATAATAAAATATATATAAAACAATAAAATCACGACGTTTCGACTGCAACACAAGCAGTCATCATCGGGTGTGAAAACCAACGGCAGGAAACATTGAAAGAAGTGGCGGTGTGTATTTATTTATTTTTAAACGTTAGCACCACGGACAGCGATTTGGCAGTTTGTTTAAATGGACGAGTCCATCTATGTTCGGAAAAGAGGAGGGGGGAGACGAAAAATTAATGTATGCTGTCTGAAAGCCACCGTAAGCGTGAACAATCGATTAAGACCTGAAATGGTGTATCAAATCCTTCCAATGATTGCTAAGCCATAATCCATCTTAAAAAAACCGCCACTTTTTTCAAATTTTCTTGCTGTGGTTTTCACACCTGATGATGATTGCTTGTGTTGCGGTCGTAAACGTGATAATTTAATTGTTTTACATTTTTATTATTTTATTGTTTCCCTTCTACGTGGTGACTTTACCGAAAGAACCAAGAATATGAATCCCTGCAGTCACGAACGCTTTGAATCAAAATTTAAGATGGAAGATTTTCACCATTCCGACCTAAGCTGGCGGTTGGGTGCCTTCTTTACGCAAGATGGCGGCTGGGAGCCGGCACCTCACTCACCCACCCACTAATTTACCTACCCACCCACTTATTTACTCACCCACCCACTAACTCGCCCACACTCAATCATCTGTCCACCCACTCATTCACTCACCCACCCACTCGTTCACTCACCCACCCGCTCATTCACTCATCTGTCCACCCACTCATTCACTCACCCGTTCATTCACTCACCCACCCACTCATTCACTCACCCACTCATTCATTCACTCACCCACCCACTCATTCACTCACCCACCCGTTCATTCACTCACCCACCCACTCATTCACTCACCCACTCATTCACTCACCCACCCACTCATTCACTCACCCACTCATTCATTCACTCACCCACCCACTCATTCACTTACCTACCCGTTCATTCACTCACCCACCCACTCATTCACTCACCCACCCATTCACTCACCCACCCACTCATTCACTCACCTACCTGCTCATTCATTCACCCATCCGCTCATTCACTCACTCACCCACTCATTAACTTACTCACCCACTCATTCACTCACCCACCCACTTATTCCCTCACCCACCCACTCATTCACTAACCTACCCACCCACTCACTCACCCACCCGTTCATTCACTAACCCACCCACCCACTTACTCACCCACCCACTCATTCACTCACCCACCCACCCACTCATTCACTCACCCACCCACTCATTCACTCACCCATCCACTCATTCACTCACCCATCCGCTCATTCACTCACTCACCCACTCATTAACTTAACAACAACAACAACAACCGCCATTCGCCACTAAATGGCGGTGACGTCACCACGACGCTTGTGCCAGGCTATGTGCACCCTGAAGCCACGTGAAGTGTCGAACCCCCGCTGGCAGGAGGTCACGGGGCAGACCCAGGTGCCACGGGTCGACTGACTGAGATGAGTGGCTGATGCACCACCTGTGCCCCCTACTGTGCCAACCTGCCGTGCTTTAGCCACCCGGCGCTCCGCTCGCTGTTGTGAGCGTCGCTCCTCCGCCCTCCGTTGTTGTTGGAGGGCGACTGCCTCCAACTGCCCAGTAGCATCCTTCACGAGCCTCCTCCACAGAGGCCGATCTTGACACCGCTGGAACCAGTCATCGGCAAGTCCACTCAGCTCCACGTCCTCCTGTACCACATCACTCCATCTCTTCTCTAGCCCGTGCCGCGCCCGCTTAGCCCCCTCAATCCGGCCAAACAAAAGCTGTTTCGGCATGCGGTGGCTGGGCATGCGGGCTACATGACCCAGCCATCGCAGCCTTGCCTGCCGGAGGAGCTCACCGATGGGACCCTGCCCAGATCTTTCAAGGATTTGTGAGCTCCTCACACAATCCAGTCTGGTTAAACCCAGGATGGATCGTAGGCAGGCCAGCCTAAATGTTTCTAACCGGCGAAGATGTTCCATTAGGGGGGTCCACGTTTCGCAAGCGTAGAGAAGGGAGGGAATGACCGTGGCCGAGAAGGCCTGAAGCTTAGTGCGGAGCGACAGACCAGGTAGCTTCCACACAGCGTTACGCAACCGATGAAAAGATATTGCCGCTCGACTGATTCGGAGTGAGACCTCTGCTGTTAAACTGGAGCCAGTCATAAGCACACTGCCCAGGTATGGGAAACTCTCCACTCTCTCCACAACTGCTCCATCACCGATTGGGAGTTGTGGGGGTGGAGTGTCCGATGGTACAAAATACCCAGGCAGGTGCTTAGTTTTGGTGGGGCTGATGGTAAGGCCCCACCTCTTAGTGGCACGCTCCGGTCTCAGCAGCAGCGTCTCCAACTCCTCCTCTGACTGAGCAGCTATTACCAAATCATCAGCATACATAACGTGGTTGAGCAATAGGGAGCCATCCCTTGACCGCACCCGGGCATCGATTAGCCTCCCATTATGTCTGTACCATATGGAGATTCCCCCGGTACAGTTATTGAAGGCTTCAGGAACTACGTGGTCAAAATAGATGTTAAACAATGTGGGAGCCAGAGGACATCCCTGTCGCACCCTAAGGTGAACAGGGAATGGCTCTGACTCCCGGCCACGTAGGAAAACGGTTTCCTTTTCCTGCTGACGACCGATTGTGTTGCGATCGAAACGTCGTAGCCTTTTGTTATTTTGTATTTTGTTTGAACCTATCTCCGAGACTTTACCGAAAGACCCAAAGAATATGAATTCCTGCAGTCACGAAAGCTTTAAGTCACTGACTTGCTCACTCACTCACCAACTTGCTCACACACTCACTCACCCACTTACCCACTGACACACTCATACACTCACTCACCCACTAACCCATTCACTTACTTACTCACACACTCACTCACCCAATAACTCACTCACCGACCCGCTCACTCACCCAGAACACCCACTCAATCAGCCACTCACTCACGCATACACTCACTCACACACTCACTCACACACCCACACACTCACACACCCACACACTCACACATTCACTCACTCACACTCACCCACCCACTTTCTCACTCACCCACCCACTCACTCACCCACCCACTCAATCACCAACCCACTCACTCACCCACTCACTTACTCATTCACTCACCCATTTACTCACCCACTCACACACTCACCCATTCACGCACTCACTCACCCACTCACCGACTCACTCATCCACTTACACACTGACTTACTCACCCACATACACACTCACCCACTCACTCACTCTCATGTGCTTACTCACCCACCCACTCACTCACACACCAACTCAGTCACACACTCACACATTCACTCACACACTCACTCAACCATGCACTCACCCACCCACTTTCTCACTCACCCACTCTCTCAAGCACTCACCCACCCACACACTCACACACCCACATACTCACCCACCCTCACAATCACCCACACACTCACACACCCACACACTCACTCACACACCCACACACTCACACAACCACTCACTCACACACCCACTCACACACAACAACAACAACAAGCGCCATTCACCACTAAGTGGCGGTGACGTCACCACGATGCTTGTGCCAGGCTATGTGCACCCTGAGGCCACGTGAAGTGTCGAACGCCCGCTGGCAGGAGGTCACGGGGCAGACCCAGGTGCCACGGGTCGACTGAGATGACTGACTGATGCACCACTTGTGCCCCCTACTGTGCCAACCTGCTGTGCTTTAGCCACCCGGCGCTCCGCTCGTTGTTGTGAGCGTCGCTCCTCAACCCTCCGTTGTTGTTGGAGGGAGACTACCTCCAACTGCCCAGTAGCGTCCTTCACGAGCCTCGTCCACAGAGGCCGATTTTGACACCACTGGCACCAGTCATCGGCAAGTCCACTCAGCTCCACGTCCTCCCGTACCACATCACTCCATCTCTTTTCTAGCCCCTGCCGCGCCCATTTAGCCCCCTCAATCCGGCCAAATAAAAGCTGTTTCGGCATGCGGTGGCTGGGCATGCGGGCTACATTACCCAGCCATCGCAGCCTTGCCCGCCGGAGGAGCTCACTGATGGGACCTTGCCCAGATCTTTCAAGGATTTGTGAGCTCCTCACACAATCCAGTCTGGTTAAACCCAGGATTGATCGTAGGCAGGCCAGCCTAAATGTTTCTAACTGGCAAAGATGTTCCATTAGGGGGGTCCACGTTTCGCAAGCGTAGAGAAGGGAGGGAATGACCGTGGCCGAGAAGACCTGAAGCTTAGTGCGGAGCGACAGACCAGGTAGCTTCCACGCAGCGTCACGCAACCGATGAAAAGATATTGCCGCTCAACTGATTCGGAGTGAGACCTCTGCTGTTAAACTGGAGCCGGTCATAAGCACACTGGACAGGTATGGGAAACTCTCCACTCGCTCCACAACTGCCCCATCACCGATTGGGAGTTGTGGGGGTGGAGTGTCCGATGGTACAAAATACCCAGGCAGGTGCTTAGTTTTGGTGGGGCTGATGGTAAGGCCCCACCTCTTAGTGGCACGCTCCAGTCTCAGCAGCAGCGTCTCCAACTCCTCCTCTGAATGAGCAGCTATTACCAAATCATCAGCATACATAACGTGGTTGAGCAATAGGGAGCAATCCCTTGACTGCACCCGGGCATCGATCAGCCTCCCATTATATCTATACCATATGGAGATTCCCCCGGTACATCTATTGAAGGCTTCACGAACTACGTGGTCAAAATAGATTATAAATAATGTGGGAGCTAGAGGACATCCCTGTCGCACCCCAAGGTGTACAGGGAATGGCTCTGACTCCCGGCCACGTAGTTTTACCCGGGCCCACTCACCATCATGAAGGTCCTTAATGATCATGAGCAGAGGGTCAGGTACTCCAATAGCACGAAGAACAACCCAGAGCCCAGGCCTACTGATGGTATCATAGGCCTTGACCAGGTCAATAAAGCAGAGATGTAGGCCTTGTTGGAATTCCATACACCTCTGCTGTAGCAGACGGACAGAAAATATGGCATCTGTGCAGGACCGCCCTTTCCTGAAACCGCATTGGGGCTCTGCAAGCCTCTCCTCAGCCTGCCTGGCAAGGCGATGCTGAACAATCATTGCCAGGACCTTCCCCGGCACACTGAGGAGTGAGATGCCCCTGTAGTTGTTACAGTCTGCATGGTCCCCCTTCTTAAAAAGGGGGACCACCAGGGCATCCTTCCAATCCTGCAGAACCCATCCAGTGGTCCAGACTGTTGTTATGATGTCATATAGGGCAGTCTGGCACAAACGCCACCCTCCCTCAGCATTTCGCTTGGGAGATCATCTCTGCCTGCTGCCTTTCCTGGTCTCAGACTCCGGATCGCCTTCAGTACTTCCTCAACAGATGGCACCTCAGCCAGCCACTCACAGGGGGTGACTTCTTCCAATATTTGAGGCACCGCAGCCTCAGCAGGGTCATCCTCACTATGTGCCACGATGTTTTCCTGGCTGAGGGATTTTCCCTCCCCCAGGACCTCACAGAAATGCTCAGCAAATCAGCAAACCTGTTCCTGCGGGTCGGAGATTGAATCACCGTTTTTTCCCCTAATGATGGTAATAGGTGTGGCGCTGCAGGTTACTTTTTTGATGGAGTTAAATAGAGATTTCTGATCGCGGGCCACTGAGGCAGACTCCATCTCCTCAGCAACCCGCAACCACCACCCATCCTTGCAGCGCCTCACGGCTCTCCGAACCTCCGAGCAAAGGCTGCGGTAAGCCTCCTCATTCTCTGACGTGGGATTCTGTAGCCGATGACAGTGGGCCTGTCGCTTTTTCTCAACCATCCTGAACACCCCCTCTGTCAGCCAGGGTCTCTGGGGAGGTCTGGACCGCGTACCCAAAGCAACCATTGCAGCTGCATGAGTCACAGTCCTAAACCTCGCCCATTTACCCTTGACATCTAGAGGAGTCGGGGACGATGCCAATCCCAGCCGCAAGCGATGATGAAATTCTCGCTTGCAACTTTCATCAGATAACTAAGACCAGGCCACTTTAGGTTGGAATGGGGTCCTGGGTGTACACCCACCACCGGAATGGAAGAATGGCAGGTGCATCTTACAGATGACTAGTCGATGGTCAGAGGGCAGATCAGCTCCACGGTAGGTTCTGGTGTCAAGGCCATGGGCTCGCATCCGCTGGTCCGTCACTGTGTTGTCCAGTAGATGTTCTTACGACGTTTCGACCATAACACAAACGGTCGAAACGTCGTGAGAATTTTTATTGTTTTGTATATTTTTTTTTATTATTTTATTGTTTCCCTTCAATGCGGCTTTACCGAAAGAGCTAAGAATATGAATTACTGCAGTCTCGAAAGCTTTAAATAAAAATGTATTGTCACATTGTAGTTGCGTATTTAACGTGGCACTGCACTCTGATGTTGTAGGAGAACACATTTTTTCCTTAAAAAATCTATTTAATTATTGTTTTATATATATATATTTTATCATTCTATTGTTTCCCTTCAACGTGACTTTACCGAAAGAACCACGAATATAAGTAGAACGTGCCGTGTCCATATTTACTTAAAGTTTTGCGCATTTCGATGTGACGTCACATTTCTCAAACCACGCCCCCCTCCTCGTCACGCATCGTCACAAATGTCTGACCCCTCCCCCCATCCCACCCCACCCCCTAGGTGCGTGACGTCATTCATGGACGGCCTCTTATCGTTTCACTCCTCATCACTGCCTGCAGCAGATTCGCGCAGGGCAGTGGCAACGTGCGACCCACCCCTTGTGACCTCAACGGGCTGTAGGGGGCAAGCGGGGTGGGTTGTCCAGCGCCACGCCCGACCGCCTTTGTCTCCCCCCAGTGGCGATATTTCACCACACACTTGAGGCTGAGTCTTCAGCGGGCGGGCGGGCGGGAATCGAGTTTGATTCCCTGGCCCGGCGTCCCTGCAATACAACAATGATCGATCCGTGATGAATTAAAAAAAATTATAATAAAGGTTTTGATTTAAAGCTTTCGTGACTGCAGTAATTTATATTCTTAGCTCTTTCGGTAAAGTCACGTTGAAGGGAAACAATAAAATAATAAAATATATATAAAACAATTAAAAAATTCTCACGACGTTTCGACCATAACGCAAACGGTCATCATCAGGTGTGAAAAACTTCTTTCAAATGTTTTTTGCCGTTAGTTTTCACACCTGATGATGACCGTTTGCGTTATGGTCGAAACGTCGTGAGAATTTTTTTTATTGTTTTATATATATTGTATTATTTTATTGTTTCCCTTACATTAATTTTTCGTCTCCCCCCTCCTCTTTTCAGAACATAGATGGACTCGTCCTTCTAAACAAGCTGTCAAATCGCTGCGCATGGCACTGACGTTTTTATAAATAAATATATACACCGTTTAAAAAATAAATAAATTAATGCGGACCGACACACCTGATGACGACCGTTTGTGTTTTGGTCGAAACGTCGTGAGAATGTTTTTTTATTGTTTTATATATATTTTATTATTTTATTGTTTCCCTTCAATGTGACTTTAGTCACGAAAGCTTTAAATCAAGATTTGAAGGCTGTTTTATATTATTATATTTTTTGGGGGGGAGGGGGGAGGAGCAGAGCTTTGTGACGTCATATTTGAGGGCGGGGGTGGGGGTCTGACTTTTTGTGACGCCACGTGACTAGGGGTGGGTGGGTGGATGGGGGGGGGGGGATAAAAAACATTCATCCAAAATCGCGTGACGTCGCTTATGGACCCAGCCCCTTAATTCGCTGTTTCACCGACCTTGGCACGTGCCTACGACGAGATCATTCTCTAGGGGGGGGGGGGTGTGGGGTGTGGGGATGGATTCGTAGGCAAATGAGCTCTCTCGCGGGACTGGTGCGGACGGGGATTGGGGATTTCCCCCGGCTGAGAGGTGACACTTTTCACGCACTCACCCGTGACGACTGCCAAGCTAATGATCAGCCAAGGGTGTTCAGTGGCGCGTTCGGACCGCGAGCGAGCGGTGGTGGAGCGGTTGGCGCGATGCCGCCGCTGCCGCCGCCGCCACCGCCGCCGCCACGACCTAGCGAGCAGCACCTATGAAGGCCGAAGCGGCTACACGAGGGGGTGGGTAGCCAGCACCACGCCCGGCCGCCTTTGTCTCCCCAGTGGCGATGCTTACACACCGCACCAGGTACTCATTTGAGGCTGAGTCGACCTAGGGGAGGCCCAGGACCGGTTCAGATAATCGTCAATGGTGTTGGCACACAAATACAAAGCACGGTTGTTGATTTACCCTATGAATAACCCAACCGGTTAATTGGTCAGCCATTATCATTTACGTGGCATACATTAACCAACACCTCCCCCACCCCTCTGGTTTTTGCACACCCTGATTGACCTACAAGTGAAGACACCACAATTACCACCTCCCCCATCTGCTTAAGACCCAGATAGGAGGAAGGATTCCTATGTAACTCTGTGGCTGTCCGCCTAATGATGCTGCTGCTGCTGGTCGTGGTTGCGTTTGTTCTTACCGGCGATAAGTGACCAGGGTTACTCGGATCGTGAATGATGTTGTGGGTTAACTCTCCAGAACACACACACGCACGCACCGGTGAGTGCTGAACAAAGTAACTAATAGTCCACGTTTTGTTAACGTGACACAAACTGCTTACTGATTGGGCTGTGTCGGGTGGTGGCGGGTTTAACGACACAGCATTTATAATTGGTCTGACACTGGTGAGAATAGACCCTAAAGAAGGATGTTGTGTCTGGTCTAGGCCAAATCAGATTCAAAGACAATGTGTCATATCTTATCAGAGCCATGTCTGTTTGCATGTTCACCACGAGTACCGTGTGTGTGGTTAACACGGTAACTTCATGCCTTGCAAAAGGTTTATTTTGGCGTTTGAACATCTTTACACAACTCCTGTGTTATTTCCGTAACATCTTCATCGTCATCAACAACAACAACAACACCATCAACACCATCAACATCATCAACAACAACACCATCAAGACCATTAACATCATCAACAACACCATCAACATCATCAACAACAACACCATCAACATCATCAACAACAACACCATCAACATCAACAACAACACCATCAATACCATCAACATCATCAACAACAACATTATCAACATCATCAACAACAACAACAACACCATCAATGCCATCAACATCATCAACAACAACACCATCAACATCAACAACACCATCAATACCATCAACATCATCAACAACAACAACACCATCAAAATCAACAACAACACCATCAATACCATGAACATCATCAACAACAACACCATCAACATCATGAACAACAACAACACCATCAATACCATCAACATCATCAACGACAACACCATCAACATCATCAACAACACCATCAACATCAACAACACCATCAACACCATCAACATCATCAACAACAACACCATCAACATCATCAACAACAACACCATCAACAACATCATCAACATCCATAATCCAGGTACTGTTATGGGTTTGATCGCGTAATATTTAAACGTGTCGCTAAACCTGCCACCACCCGACACAGCCAATTAGTAAGCGGTTTGTCACGTGAACAGAACGTGCCAAAAACCGTTACTAGAGCAAAGCCACAACATTTGGAATCTGAGTACGACGTTTCACCGGTAATTACAACTAGCTTCATCAGGCAGCAGCCAGAATCGTGGGGAAATCCCCCTGTTTCGCTCCTTAAATAGAGGGGTAGATGTAACGACGTCACTTGTGTGCGCTTCTTGCGTGAAATTGAGTGGGGAGGGGGGAGTGTTAATGAATGCATATGAATGACAATGGGCATCTTTTGCCGCTAGGGTTATTTATATGGTAATCAATTATGATACATTATGCATGCGCGTTATGCAAGCCCATTTGTTATTGTACTCCCCGTTGGTTGTGTGTACTAAAATAGCAGTACCGACGGTAATCCCGATTGAAGTTTGGTGACCTGTATAGGCATGCATTTAAACAATGTGTTATTTGATGGTCAGGTTAAAAGAAAATTGTATTTATCTCAATTTCGATAAATTCTCAAATTAGTCGTCGCCAGTAGTAACTAGTTTTGCGCGGAACTTTAATATTATCAAAAGCAATTGAGTGTCCTTGTTGGCACGCGTGTTAATTTTAGTCTCGTGCTGATCATTCGTCTTGTTTTTCCTACATAGCATTTGCCACAAGTGTAAGTAATCCGGTACACACCTTCTGTCGATAACTTCGGTAATACATCTTTCGTACCAGATATCATTTTTTGTATTTTATGTACCGTGCCAAATCTGACTCGGATGTTTTGTTTTTCCAAACATCTGGCTAGTTGATCAGTTACTCCCACAATATAGGGTATTATTTTTTTAGTTTTAATCACTTGGTCAGTTTCAATGCTCGTGTTATTTTTATTTGGTTTTGGAATTCAATGCCCTGTTGATTTGTGCATCATTGTAACCATTCAATTACAGCGCTTCATATACGTTTAATTTCACTTCTCAGACCATCACCATCTGACACTTCCTTAGCCCGATGTATGAGTGTCTTGATGAAAGCATATTTCTGTAAGCGATGATGGTGTGACTGCATTTAAGATAGGCGTCAGTGTGCATTTTCTCTTGGTAAATGCCGTGTGTTATTTTATCGTTTCGACCACGTCTGAGCAGAATATCCAGAAATGTGAGTTGTTCTGTCAGCTTCCACTTCCATGGTGAACTGGATGGATGGGTTTTGCGAGTTGAGATGATTTAGACATTAGTTAAGTGTATCTTTGCCATGTGGCCAGACCCACCAATGTTGTCATCCACGTATCCAAACCAAGAAGAGGGTTTTAGTGCGCTTGAAAATACTGCTTTTGTTTCAGAATCTTCCGAGTACAAATTCGCTATCACAGGAGACAAAGAAGAGCCCATTGCTGCTCCTTCCTTTTGTTTATAGAAGGCACCTTGCCACAATAAGTAGGTGTTCTTTAGACAGTGTTCAGCTAATCGTGGGATATCTTTGGCTGAACCTGCGTTCGTCACCAGAGTGTCGAGTATTTTAATAGACCCTTGACCAGAACCCTCGTGAACAGAGAAGTCACATCAAAACTTACGAGAATATCATTCGGGATAAGCGTTATATCTATAATTACATTTACGAGATGTTCAGAGCTTTTAATGAATGAAGAGGTCCTACCAATGTACGGTTGTATTTGTTTCATTGCCTCGTGTTACTCTTTGGTTCTATTCGGTAAAGTCACGTAGGTAAAAAATAAAACAACAAAAATCACGACGTTTCGGCCACAACACAAGCGGCCTTCATCAGGTGAAGGGACCAGGCTGTCTCGAGGAGAGCGCTGAAGTGAAACAGAGCCAAGCTCAGACCGCGACCTTTAAGCTGTGTGCGAGGAAACAAGGTGCCTTGACAAAGGAATTAGCATAAACATTAGCATTTGATTGGCCGACTTAGCATGATGAACGGTGTAGACGTGGTGTACATGCGGGTGAACATGCCGGTTGGCGCGGGGGGGGGGCGGGGGGGAGAGGGAGTTTACCTATTGATGGTGTGAAAAGGGAATTTTTAAGAGCTGCGAAAGTTTGGGGTACCACTACTCATGTTAATTTGTATGTGGCAGAGTCTATTTGACTAACTATGGGTCTTAATGGGACATCAGGTTTGTGAATCTTTGGTAGCCCATAAAGTCTCGGGCGTTTTGACGCCCTTGGTTTGATCAGGTATTGCTCTTCCTTAGGAGTCGATTACTTGGCAATAATTACCGTTGTTTAAACCTACCAAGGTGTTGGTTGGGTCTCGTTTAATTTTAATCGAGTAAATGTTTGAATTTATTATCATAGTCCTCACGGGACATCACAACAGTCCATCGGCCCTTATCAGCGGCAAGAATTTGGATATCTTTATTTGCTCTCGATTCTCTTAAGGCTTTGCGTCACTGAAAATAACATATATTTTTTTGGAAATTTACTGTTCTTAATCATTTTGGCAACCTCATGCACAGTCATCTCAGTGTATGTGGGAAATGTCTAACTGCTGATTCCACATCAACAACGATCTCATCGACACAGATTTCATATGGGGCAACGGCAACGTTGAGACCTTTAGACAGCAATGAAACCATACCGCTGATTAATTCAACGTTTGTCATGTTCAGGGGCGGAGCCAGGATTTTCAGCCCGGGGTGACATTCAACAAATGTTAATTTCAAGAATGATTTAGAGAGAGTCAGGCTGTTGAACTTAGACGCCATCGGTTGGCGGACACACGCTCTTGACAACGCTGTTGCAACGGAGTCCGCCAGACCGAGTGTCGTACACTTACACGCAGAATGTCACCCCCTCCTGTCACCCCCCCCTGGCTCCGCCCCTGTGTGTGACGTGTGTGTATGACGTGTGTATGACGCGTGTATGACGTGTGTGTATGACGCGTGTATGACGTGTGTATGACGTGTGTGCATGACGCGTGTATGACGTGTGTATGGATGAAGTGTGTATGTATGAAGTGTGTATGACCAGGGGCGGAGCCAGGATTTTCAGCCCGGGGTGACATGCAACAAATGTTAATTTCAAGAATGATTTAGAGAGAGTCAGGCTGTTGAACTTAGACGCCATCGGTTGGCGGACACACGCTCTGACAATGCAGTTGCAACGGAGTCCGCCAGACCGAGTGTCGTACACTTACACGCAGAATGTCACCCCTCCTGTCACCCCCCTGGCTCCGCCCCTGGACTCTTTTTGATAACCGTTTTGTTTGTATGTGTAAAGGAGTTCCCGACGACTCACTCGGAGGCTAAGGTAAGTTAAGGGCCTCCGCCAAGGGTTTATTACAAATCTTTAACAATACACAGGGGTTTAAAGCTTTCGTGACTGCAGTAATTCATATTCTTAGCTCTTTTGGTAAAGTCACGTTGAAGGGAAACAATAAAATAATAAAATATATATAAAACAATAAAAAATTCTCACGACGTTTCGACCATAACACAAACGGTCACCTGATGATGACCCTTTGTGTCATGGTCGAAACGTCGTGAGAATTTGTATTGTTTTATATATATTTTATTGTTTCCCTTCAACGTGACTTCACCGAAAGAGCTAACAATATTTAATACACAGGGGGTGAACAGCTTCCCAGGGGTTAGGGGGGTCCCCGGGCTAGGTCCCGACACAGCCGGCTGCCCTGTGCTGTCTCCTCTGCGCCGGCTGTGGGATCAGCCAACACGGCCGACCGAGGAGCCCAGCCATGTCCAGCCCTGGCACTGTGCCCTCTCCTATCCCTACCCTCTAGCCCCTGGCTCCCCGTTCCACACCTTCTCCGACCCCACTCTCCAGCTACGACCCCGCTGACGTCACGGCCCCCCCCTTTTATCTTTGAGGAGTCGTGACGTCACTCTGCTGCCCCGAGCGCGTGACGTCACGTCATCGCCCTGGACGGCACAAGTGACGCACGTCATCGCCCTGGACGGCACACGTGACCTCACGTCATCGCCCTGGACAGCACACGTGACGCCACTTCCCCATTCTACTCCTCTACATTTGTAGTGAGTTATCGGAGACGACTTGTAGACGCCACGTGTTTATTCAATAAACGCTTAACATAGTTTCATTTAGTTTCATTTATTTGGTATAGCCCTGTGAGCCATTCGGCTCTTGAATCGGGTGCAACCTCACCAAACAAAAAAACTAAAACATGAACAAGAAAACATCTTAAAGTGACTTTGCGTGCATGTGCAAAACAGAAAATTCATGGAATAAAAACATCAAAATATTCCTGAATTTGCACTGTACACCAACGCTGTGTGCAAAAATCCCAGTGGGATGCAAATCAAACAACAACAACAAGAAAACTTAGTTTAAGGCCATCAGTCTAACTCCGTACTACAATAAATAAAAAACATGGCCAAACCAACAGCAACATTCCCAGCCTTCACTAAGGCAACAGCCCGTTTTACTTATCACCTGGGGAGGTAACAGCCTCTGGACTCGCGCGTATTAACACCGGGCTAGAGCTCTTAGGTCCTCCGGCTACAAGCCCCGACCACTGGCCCACTCGGACCCGGGTGAGATCATCAGCCAGACCCAAAGCCCCCCGCTAAATTGGTTGATAAGCACTCTGTGAGACACTTCAGCACTCAGGCATTTACTAATGATGTGCTTCACTCGGATATTGACAAGGTCTGTGATAGCCCCAAACCTGACTACGGCTTGGGAGACCTTCAGTTACACGTTTATCCAAATTCTTAACAAACATGGTCCGTTGGTTAGATTTAAAATTAAAGGCAACCGCCCACCATGGTTTGATCCTTTGATTACAAAGCTCATGAAAACTAGGGACAAGGCTTGGGCATGTGCTCAGAAAAGTAATTTGGTCAATGACTGGCTAGAATACAGGATTTTCAGGAATAGATGCATCAAAAAAATCAGGCATGCAAAAAATGCCTACTTTTCCTCCACTCTCCTGGAATCACATGGCAATGCCAGGCTCTTCTGGAAAACAATCAAATGTATCGACAAGGCATCTAACACAGATACTCTGCCTGTTGTGCATAACCGAAATGGGGAATATTTTTCAGAGCCCCAAAAAATTGTCGACAATTTTAACCTTCATTTTTCTGAAGCTGGTAATCTTTTTGATAATGTACTGGGAGTCACCCCGGCTCATGCAATTTCCTAAACTCCTGTCCAAACATTAAACGAATTTAGTTTCCAGCCTATCCACGAAAGTAATGTTCTGAAACAACTGTCCTACCTCAAAGGGTCCTCTACTGGAGCGGATAGTATTCCCGTCTTTGCTCTGCTAACTGTTGGTCACCTAATCTACAAACCTATAGCTCATATTTTCAATCTGTCCATCAAAGAAGCATCAGTACCTCTAGAATGGTAATATTCCTATATTCGTCCACTTCACAAAGGGGGCCCTAAAGATTATCCAAATAACTACGGACCTATCTCAATTTTGTCCCCATTGATGAAAATTCTTGAAAAATGTTTGAAATACCAAATAAGCAGTTTCCTGTCCGACAACAAACTATTACATCGAAACCAATCTGGGTTCCGAAAAAATACAGCACCACACCTGCTGCATTAAACTCTCTTAATCACATTTACAGTAGCCTTGATAATAAGCAGTACTGTGCCTGTCTTTTTCTTAACCTGTCCAAAGCTTTTGATACAGTCGACCACAACACCCTGCTTAGTAAACTAAGTTGCCTCCGTTTCTCCAAACACGCAGTAGAATGGTTACAAAATTACCTCTCTTCTCGCACCCAAACTGTATTCGTAGATGGTTGGAGGTCAAACAGTGTTAAGATAACAAAAGGGTTTCCACAGGGTTCCATCCTTGGCCCCCTCTTGTTCTCTCTTTATATCAATGACTTGGGCACTGACCTGGATTATTTCAGGGTAAATATGTTTGCAGATGACACGATACTGATTACTGCTGGCCGCTCTCTGGATGACGTGATTGCTAATCTCCAGGGTGATTTGAACAAACTACAACATCAGCTAGTTGCTCTTAAACTAGTCCTGAATACCTCCAAAACCAAGGTGCTATGCTTCTCACCAGGACTAAATTGCAGGAAGATATTTTTCCCCAATTATATTTCTTAAATAATCATCAAATAGAGCAAGTCATGATCTATAAGTATCTTAGGGTCATCTTTGATTACAAACTGAATTGTCAAGATTACATTGATTATATTGGTAAAAAGATAACATTTAAAATAGGTTTTCTGTATCGACACAAGCACTGCTTCTCCCCAATGTTCCGTTTGGAAATGATAAAAGCTACCATACTGCCTCTACTTGATTACTGTGACATCGTGTACAAATCAGCCCCAAGTACTGTACTGAAGAAGCTTGAATCAATTTATTACTCGGCCTTGAGATTTGCATTGAACTGCCCCTATAGGACTCACCACTGCGATCTCTACATTGGGTCAAACTTAACATCTCTTAATGATCGACGGCTTGTGCACCAGATCTTATTTATTCACGATGTACTTACAAAAAAATAAACAGACTACCAGCTGGATCTCCTCACTGTTTCTAAGAACAAATTTGACCTCAGGTCTTCGCTCATTTACCAGCTTCACATTCCTTATTGCTGTACAAATACTGGAGGAAGGGCCTTTACTATTGATGCCCCCGGGTCTGGAATGATATCGCCAATAAACTGCAACTTGGATCACTACCTATGAGATCTTCACTCAAAACTTATATAGAGTAGTTGTACACCCCTATCTGCCACTGCTATTCAAAATTGCCGGAATTCAAATGTATCGTTCCGGATGACCGCTGCAAAGTATAATCTTGAGTTTTGACTAGAGTGTGCTGATCTTCAAAGGTTTATTGAAAAAATGTGATGCTGCTACTGATACTCCTGCTGATATGGAGTGACTCTTGCAGCCAGCTATGGCTGCAAAGTTTGGTCGTACATGTTATGTATATATCGTTTATTGTTAAATTTGAATGACAGTTCCTATGATTACTCATTGTTTTTTTCGGTAAAGTCACGTATGTAGAAATACAATAAAATTATATTAAAACAAGAACCAATCACGACGTTTCGATCACAACGCAAGCGATCTTCATCAGGTGTCAAGAACAAATCACGGAGG
Source organism: Petromyzon marinus (assembly GCF_048934315.1). Classification (NCBI taxonomy): domain Eukaryota; kingdom Metazoa; phylum Chordata; class Hyperoartia; order Petromyzontiformes; family Petromyzontidae; genus Petromyzon; species Petromyzon marinus. Next base: position 134,536 of record NW_027423180.1, read on the forward strand.
TAAATACAACAAAAGATGAGAGACGAGAATTCAACAAACCTGAAAAAACATTATGTGAAGCACATCCACTCAGGCCAACACCACAGTTAGACACTTCCTGGCAGACCACGAATTTCAAAAGAGTGTTAAATTTCGTGTTCAACCTTTGGATTGCACATACCAGCGTAGATAGAATGAAAAATACGAGGTACACGGTCAGTAGAAATACATATACTAGTCCACCAAGAGGTAAGGAGGGAGGAAAGACGGACAGGGAGGCAGGAAGTGTCTAACTGTGTTGTTGGCCTGACTGGATGTGCTTCACATAATGTTTTTTTCAGGTTTGTTGAATTCTCGTCTCTCATCTATTTGTTGTATTTACCTCCGTGATTTGTTCTTGACACCTGATGAAGATCGCTTGCGTTGTGATCGAAACGTAGTGATTGTTTTTTGTTTTAATATAATTTTATTGTATTTCTACATACGTGACTTTACCGAAAAAAACAATGAGTAATTTTATGCAGTCACGAAAGTTTTAATACTTTATTAGTTCCTATGATCACTGTTGCATTGCTTTTACAGCTTTATTTTGGTGATTTTGAAAACGTTTTGGTTTAGCCATGTATGTTTGTTGTAGTGCAGAGTTAGCCTGATAACTTTCATCTGCATTGTCTTATTATGGTTGTTATTGTTTGACTTGCATCCCACTGGGATTTTTGCACACAACGTTTGAAATACGGTGATTTTCTGGAAGACTTTGCTGTTTTTTCCTGTATGTTTCTGTTGCGTGTAGTCACTTTAACGTGTTTCTTGTTCATGTTTTTGTTTTTTGCGGTTGCACCCGAGTGAAGAGCCGCATGACTCACAGGGTTATACCTAATAAATGAAACTGAAAACTAAAAACACTACCAACACTCCAACTCAACACAAAGTCAACATCATCACCACCAACATCACCACCACCACTCAACACAAAGTTAACATCATCACCATTAACATCACCACCACCACTCCACACAAAGTCAACATCATCACCACCAACATCGCCATTACCACTCAACACAAAGTCAACATCATCACCATCAACATCACCACCAGCACTACCACCACTCCAACACAAAATCAACATCATCAGCGTCAACATCACCACCACCACTCCACACAAAGTCAACATCATCACCATCAACATCACCACCACTCCACACAAAGTCAACATCATCACCATCAACATCACCACCACTACTTCACACAAAGTCAACATCATCAACATCACCACCACCACTCCACACAAAGTCAACATAATCACCATCAACATCACCACCACCACTCCACACAAAGTCAACATCACCATCACCACTCCACACAAAGTCAACATCATCACCATCAACATCACCACCACTACTCCACACAAAGTCAACATCATCACCATCAACATCACCACCACCACTCCAAACAAAGTTAACATCATCACCATCAACATCACCACCACCCCTCCAACTCTACACAAAGTCAAAATCATCACCATCAACATCACCACCAATCCAACTCTACACGAAGTCAACATCATCACCATCAACATCACCACCACCACTCCACACAAAGTCAACATCATCACCATCAACATGTCCACCACCCCTCCAACTCTACACAAAGTCAACATCATCACCATCAACATCACCACCACCACTCTACACAAAGTCAACATCATCAACATCACCACCACCACCTCAACTCTACACAAAGTCAACATCATCACCACCAACATCACCACCACCACTCAACACAAAGTTAACATCATCACCATTAACATCACCACCACCACTCCACACAAAGTCAACATCATCACCATCAACATCATCACCACCACTCCAACTCAACACAAAGTCAACATCATCACCACCAACATCGCCATTACCACTCAACACAAAGTCAACATCATCACCATCAACATCACCACCAGCACTACCACCACTCCAACACAAAATCAACATCATCAGCGTCAACATCACCACCACCACTCCACACAAAGTCAACATCATCACCATCAACATCACCACCACTCCACACAAAGTCAACATCATCACCATCAACATCACCACCACTACTTCACACAAAGTCAACATCATCAACATCACCACCACCACTCCACACAAAGTCAACATAATCACCATCAACATCACCACCACCACTCCACACAAAGTCAACATCACCATCACCACTCCACACAAAGTCAACATCATCACCATCAACATCACCACCACTACTCCACACAAAGTCAACATCATCACCATCAACATCACCACCACCACTCCACACAAAGTTAACATCATCACCATCAACATCACCACCACCCCTCCAACTCTACACAAAGTCAAAATCATCACCATCAACATCACCACCAATCCAACTCTACACGAAGTCAACATCATCACCATCAACATCACCACCACCACTCCACACAAAGTCAACATCATCACCATCAACATGTCCACCACCCCTCCAACTCTACACAAAGTCAACATCATCACCATCAACATCACCACCACCACTCTACACAAAGTCAACATCATCAACATCACCACCACCACCTCAACTCTACACAAAGTCAACATCATGACCATCAACATCACCACTCCACACAAAGTCAACATTATCAACATCACCACCACCACTCCACACAAAGTCAACATTATCAACATCACCACCACCACCACTCCACACAAAGTCAACATCATCACCATCAACATCACCACCACCACCACTCCACACAAAGTCAACATCATCACCATCAACATCACCACCACCACTCTACACAAAGTCAACATCATCACCATCAACATCACCACCACCACTTCAACTCTACACAAAGTCAACATCATCACCATCAACATCACCACTCCACACAAAGTCAACATCATCACCATCAACATCACCACCACCACCACTCCACACAAAGTCAACATCATCACCATAAACATCACCACCACCACTCCACACAAAGTGAACATCATCACCATCAACATCACCACCACCACTCCAATTCTACACAAAGTTAACATCACCACCACCACTCCACACAAAGTCAACATCACCACCACCACTCCACACAAAGTCAACATCATCACCATCAACATCACCACCACTCCACACAAAGTCAACATCATCACCATCAACATCATCACCACCACTCCACACAAAGTCAACATCACCATCACCACTCCACACAAAGTCAACATCATCACCATCAACATCACCACCACTACTCCACACAAAGTCAACATCATCACCATCAACATCACCACCACCACTCCACACAAAGTCAACATCATCACCATCAACATCACCACCACTACTCCACACAAAGTCAACATCACCACCATCAACATCACCACCACCACTCCACACAAAGTCAACATCATCACCATCAACATCACCACCACTCCACACAAAGTCAACATCACCATCACCACTCCACACAAAGTCAACATCATCACCATCAACATCACCACCACTACTCCACACAAAGTCAACATCACCACCATCAACATCACCACCACCACTCCACACAAAGTCAACATCATCACCATCAACATCACCACCACTACTCCACACAAAGTCAACATCATCACCATCAACATCACCACCACCACTCCACACAAAGTCAACATCATCACCATCAACATCACCACCACTACTCCACACAAAGTCTACATCACCACCATCAACATCACCACCACCACTCCACACAAAGTCAACATCATCACCATCAACATCACCACCACTCCAACTCTACACGAAGTCAACATCATCACCATCAACATCACCACCACCACTCCACACAAAGTTAACATCATCACCATCAACATCACCACCACCACTCAACACAAAGTTAACATCATTACCATCAACATCACCACCACCACTCCACACAAAGTCAACATCATCACCATCAACATGTCCACCACCCCTCCAACTCTACACAAAGTCAACATCATCACCATCAACATCACCACCACCACTCTACAAAAAGTCAACATCATCAACATCACCACCACCACCACCACCACTCCACACAAAGTCAACATCACCACCACCACTCCACACAAAGTCAACATCATCACCATCAACATCACCACCACTCCACACAAAGTCAACATCATCACCATCAACATCATCACCACCACTCCACACAAAGTCAACATCACCATCACCACTCCACACAAAGTCAACATCATCACCATCAACATCACCACCACTACTCCACACAAAATCAACATCATCACCATCAACATCACCACCACCACTCCACACAAAGTCAACATCATCACCATCAACATCACCACCACTACTCCACACAAAGTCAACATCACCACCATCAACATCACCACCACCACTCCACACAAAGTCAACATCATCACCATCAACATCACCACCACTACTCCACACAAAGTCAACATCACCACCATCAACATCACCACCACCACTCCACACAAAGTCAACATCATCACCATCAACATCATCACCACCACTCCACACAAAGTCAACATCACCATCACCACTCCACACAAAGTCAACATCATCACCATCAACATCACCACCACTACTCCACACAAAATCAACATCATCACCATCAACATCACCACCACCACTCCACACAAAGTCAACATCATCACCATCAACATCACCACCACTACTCCACACAAAGTCAACATCACCACCATCAACATCACCACCACCACTCCACACAAAGTCAACATCATCACCATCAACATCACCACCACTACTCCACACAAAGTCAACATCACCACCATCAACATCACCACCACCACTCCACACAAAGTCAACATCATCACCATCAACATCACCACCACTACTCCACACAAAGTCAACATCATCACCATCAACATCACCACCACCACTCCACACAAAGTCAACATCATCACCATCAACATCATCACCACCACTCCAACTCAACACAAAGTCAACATCATCACCACCAACATCGCCATTACCACTCAACACAAAGTCAACATCATCACCATCAACATCACCACCAGCACTACCACCACTCCAACACAAAATCAACATCATCAGCGTCAACATCACCACCACCACTCCACACAAAGTCAACATCATCACCATCAACATCACCACCACTCCACACAAAGTCAACATCATCACCATCAACATCACCACCACTACTTCACACAAAGTCAACATCATCAACATCACCACCACCACTCCACACAAAGTCAACATAATCACCATCAACATCACCACCACCACTCCACACAAAGTCAACATCACCATCACCACTCCACACAAAGTCAACATCATCACCATCAACATCACCACCACTACTCCACACAAAGTCAACATCATCACCATCAACATCACCACCACCACTCCACACAAAGTTAACATCATCACCATCAACATCACCACCACCCCTCCAACTCTACACAAAGTCAAAATCATCACCATCAACATCACCACCAATCCAACTCTACACGAAGTCAACATCATCACCATCAACATCACCACCACCACTCCACACAAAGTCAACATCATCACCATCAACATGTCCACCACCCCTCCAACTCTACACAAAGTCAACATCATCACCATCAACATCACCACCACCACTCTACACAAAGTCAACATCATCAACATCACCACCACCACCTCAACTCTACACAAAGTCAACATCATGACCATCAACATCACCACTCCACACAAAGTCAACATCATCACCATCAACATCACCACCACTACTCTACACAAAGTCAACATTATCAACATCACCACCACCACTCCACACAAAGTCAACATTATCAACATCACCACCACCACCACTCCACACAAAGTCAACATCATCACCATCAACATCACCACCACCACCACTCCACACAAAGTCAACATCATCACCATCAACATCACCACCACCACTCTACACAAAGTCAACATCAACATCACCACCACCACTTCAACTCTACACAAAGTCAACATCATCACCATCAACATCACCACCACCACCACTCCACACAAAGTCAACATCATCACCATAAACATCACCACCACCACTCCACACAAAGTGAACATCATCACCATCAACATCACCACCACCACTCCAACTCTACACAAAGTTAACATCACCACCACCACTCCACACAAAGTCAACATCACCACCACCACTCCACACAAAGTCAACATCATCACCATCAACATCACCACCACTCCACACAAAGTCAACATCATCACCATCAACATCATCACCACCACTCCACACAAAGTCAACATCACCATCACCACTCCACACAAAGTCAACATCATCACCATCAACATCACCACCACTACTCCACACAAAGTCAACATCATCACCATCAACATCACCACCACCACTCCACACAAAGTCAACATCATCACCATCAACATCACCACCACTACTCCACACAAAGTCAACATCACCACCATCAACATCACCACCACCACTCCACACAAAGTCAACATCATCACCATCAACATCACCACCACTCCACACAAAGTCAACATCACCATCACCACTCCACAGAAAATCAACATCATCACCATCAACATCAGCACCACTACTCCACACAAAGTCAACATCACCACCATCAACATCACCACCACCACTCCACACAAAGTCAACATCATCACCATCAACATCACCACCACTACTCCACACAAAGTCAACATCATCACCATCAACATCACCACCACCACTCCACACAAAGTCAACATCATCACCATCAACATCACCACCACTACTCCACACAAAGTCTACATCACCACCATCAACATCACCACCACCACTCCACACAAAGTCAACATCATCACCATCAACATCACCACCACTCCAACTCTACACGAAGTCAACATCATCACCATCAACATCACCACCACCACTCCACACAAAGTTAACATCATCACCATCAACATCACCACCACCACTCAACACAAAGTTAACATCATTACCATCAACATCACCACCACCACTCCACACAAAGTCAACATCATCACCATCAACATGTCCACCACCCCTCCAACTCTACACAAAGTCAACATCATCACCATCAACATCACCACCACCACTCTACAAAAAGTCAACATCATCAACATCACCACCACCACCACCACTCCACACAAAGTCAACATCACCACCACCACTCCACACAAAGTCAACATCATCACCATCAACATCACCACCACTCCACACAAAGTCAACATCATCACCATCAACATCATCACCACCACTCCACACAAAGTCAACATCACCATCACCACTCCACACAAAGTCAACATCATCACCATCAACATCACCACCACTACTCCACACAAAATCAACATCATCACCATCAACATCACCACCACCACTCCACACAAAGTCAACATCATCACCATCAACATCACCACCACTACTCCACACAAAGTCAACATCACCACCATCAACATCACCACCACCACTCCACACAAAGTCAACATCATCACCATCAACATCACCACCACTACTCCACACAAAGTCAACATCACCACCATCAACATCACCACCACCACTCCACACAAAGTCAACATCATCACCATCAACATCACCACCACTACTCCACACAAAGTCAACATCATCACCATCAACATCACCACCACCACTCCACACAAAGTCAACATCATCACCATCAACATCACCACCACTACTCCACACAAAGTCTACATCACCACCATCAACATCACCACCACCACTCCACACAAAGCCAACATCATCACCATCAACATCACCACCACTCCAACTCTACACGAAGTCAACATCATCACCATCAACATCACCACCACCACTCCACACAAAGTTAACATCATCACCATCAACATCACCACCACCACTCAACACAAAGTTAACATCATTACCATCAACATCACCACCACCACTCCACACAAAGTCAACATCATCACCATCAACATCACCACCACCACTCAACACAAAGTTAACATCATTACCATCAACATCACCACCACCACTCCACACAAAGTTAACATCATCACCATCAACATCACCACCACCACTCAACACAAAGTTAACATCATCACCATCAACATCACCACCACCACTCCACACAAAGTTAACATCATCACCATCAACATCACCACCACCACTCAACACAAAGTTAACATCATTACCATCAACATCACCACCACCACTCCACACAAAGTCAACATCATCACCATCAACATGTCCACGACCCCTCCAACTCTACACAAAGTCAACATCATCACCATCAACATCACCACCACCACTCTATAAAAAGTCAACATCATCAACATCACCACCACCAACACCACCACTCCACACAAAGTCAACATCACCACCACCACTCCACACAAAGTCAACATCATCACCATCAACATCACCATCACCACTCAACACAAAGTCAACATCATCACCATCAACATCACCACCACTACTCCACACAAAGTCAACATCATCACCATCAACATCACCACCACCACTCCACACAAAGTCAACATCATCACCATCAACATCACCATCACTACTCCACACAAAGTCAACATCATCACCATCAACATCACCACCACTACTCCACACAAAGTCAACATCACCACCATCAACATCACCACCACCACTCCACACAAAGTCAACATCATCACCATCAACATCACCACCACTCCACAAAAAGTCAACATCACCATCACCACTCCACACAAAGTCAACATCATCACCATCAACATCACCACCACTACTCCACACAAAGTCAACATCACCACCATCAACATCACCACCACCACTCCACACAAAGTCAACATCATCACCATCAACATCACCACCACTACTCCACACAAAGTCAACATCATCACCATCAACATCACCACCACCACTCCACACAAAGTCAACATCATCACCATCAACATCACCACCACTACTCCACACAAAGTCTACATCACCACCATCAACATCACCACCACCACTCCACACAAAGTCAACATCATCACCATCAACATCACCACCACTCCAACTCTACACGAAGTCAACATCATCACCATCAACATCACCACCACCACTCCACACAAAGTTAACATCATCACCATCAACATCACCACCACCACTCAACACAAAGTTAACATCATTACCATCAACATCACCACCACCACTCCACACAAAGTCAACATCATCACCAACAACATGTCCACCACCCCTCCAACTCTACATAAAGTCAACATCATCACCATCAACATCACCACCACCACTCTACAAAAAGTCAACATCATCAACATCACCACCACCACCACCACCACTCCACACAAAGTCAACATCACCACCACCACTCCACAGAAAGTCAACATCATCACCATCAACATCACCACCACTCCACACAAAGTCAACATCATCACCATCAACATCATCACCACCACTCCACACAAAGTCAACATCACCATCACCACTCCACACAAAGTCAACATCATCACCATCAACATCACCACCACTACTCCACACAAAGTCAACATCATCACCATCAACATCACCACCACCACTCCACACAAAGTCAACATCATCACCATCAACATCACCACCACTACTCCACACAAAGTCAACATCACCACCATCAACATCACCACCACCACTCCACACAAAGTCAACATCATCACCATCAACATCACCACCACTACTCCACACAAAGTCAACATCACCACCATCAACATCACCACCACCACTCCACACAAAGTCAACATCATCACCATCAACATCACCACCACTACTCCACACAAAGTCAACATCATCACCATCAACATCACCACCACCACTCCACACAAAGTCAACATCATCACCATCAACATCACCACCACTACTCCACACAAAGTCTACATCACCACCATCAACATCACCACCACCACTCCACACAAAGTCAACATCATCACCATCAACATCACCACCACTCCAACTCTGCACGAAGTCAACATCATCACCATCAACATCACCACCACCACTCCACACAAAGTTAACATCATCACCATCAACATCACCACCACCACTCAACACAAAGTTAACATCATTACCATCAACATCACCACCACCACTCCACACAAAGTCAACATCATCACCATCAACATGTCCACGACCCCTCCAACTCTACACAAAGTCAACATCATCACCATCAACATCACCACCACCACTCTATAAAAAGTCAACATCATCAACATCACCACCACCACCACCACTCCACACAAAGTCAACATCACCACCACCACTCCACACAAAGTCAACATCATCACCATCAACATCACCACCACTCCACACAAAGTCAACATCATCAACATCATCACCACCACTCCACACAAAGTCAACATCACCATCACCACTCCACACAAAGTCAACATCATCATCATCAACATCACCACCACTACTCCACACAAAGTCAACATCATCACCATCAACATCACCACCACCACTCCACACAAAGTCAACATCATCACCATCAACATCACCACCACTACTCCACACAAAGTCAACATCACCACCATCAACATCACCACCACCACTCCACACAAAGTCAACATCATCACCATCAACATCACCACCACCACTCCACACAAAGTCAACATCACCATCACCACTCCACACAAAGTCAACATCATCACCATCAACATCACCATCACCACTCCACACAAAGTCTACATCACCACCATCAACATCACCACCACCACTCCACACAAAGTCAACATCATCACCATCAACATCACCACCACTCCAACTCTACACGAAGTCAACATCATCACCATCAACATCACCACCACCACTCCACACAAAGTTAACATCATCACCATCAACATCACCACCACCACTCAACACAAAGTTAACATCATTACCATCAACATCACCATCACCACTCCACACAAAGTCAACATCATCACCATCAACATGTCCACCACCCCTCCAACTCTACACAAAGTCAACATCATCACCATCAACATCACCACCACCACTCTACAAAAAGTCAACATCATCAACATCACCACCACCACCTCAACTCTACACAAAGTCAACATCACCACCACCACTCCACACAAAGTCAACATCATCACCATCAACATCACCACCACTCCACACAAAGTCAACATCATCACCATCAACATCATCACCACCACTCCACACAAAGTCAACATCACCATCACCACTCCACACAAAGTCAACATCATCACCATCAACATCACCACCACTACTCCACACAAAGTCAACATCATCACCATCAACATCACCACCACCACTCCACACAAAGTCAACATCATCACCATCAACATCACCACCACTACTCCACACAAAGTCAACATCACCACCATCAACATCACCACCACCACTCCACACAAAGTCAACATCATCACCATCAACATCACCACCACTCCAACTCTACACGAAGTCAACATCATCACCATCAACATCACCACCACCACTCCACACAAAGTTAACATCATCACCATCAACATCACCACCACCACTCAACACAAAGTTAACATCATTACCATCAACATCACCACCACCACTCCACACAAAGTCAACATCATCACCATCAACATGTCCACGACCCCTCCAACTCTACACAAAGTTAACATCATCACCATCAACATCACCACCACCACTCTACAAAAAGTCAACATCATCAACATCACCACCAACACCACCACCACTCCACACAAAGTCAACATCACCACCACCACTCCACACAAAGTCAACATCATCACCATCAACATCACCACCACTCCACACAAAGTCAACATCATCACCATCAACATCATCACCACCACTCCACACAAAGTCAACATCACCATCACCACTCCACACAAAGTCAACATCATCACCATCAACATCACCACCACTACTCCACACAAAGTCAACATCATCACCATCAACATCACCACCACCACTCCACACAAAGTCAACATCATCACCATCAACATCACCACCACTACTCCACACAAAGTCAACATCACCACCATCAACATCACCACCACCACTCCACGCAAAGTCAACATCATCACCATCAACATCACCACCACCACTCCACACAAAGTCAACATCACCATCACCACTCCACACAAAGTCAACATCATCACCATCAACATCACCACCACTACTCCACAGAAAGTCAACATCACCACCATCAACATCACCACCACCACTCCACACAAAGTCAACATCATCACCATCAACATCACCACCACTACTCCACACAAAGTCAACATCATCACCATCAACATCACCACCACCACTCCACACAAAGTCAACATCATCACCATCAACATCACCACCACTACTCCACACAAAGTCTACATCACCACCATCAACATCACCACCACCACTCCACACAAAGTCAACATCATCACCATCAACATCACCACCACTCCAACTCTACACGAAGTCAACATCATCACCATCAACATCACCACCACCACTCCACACAAAGTTAACATCATCACCATCAACATCACCACCACCACTCAACACAAAGTTAACATCATTACCATCAACATCACCACCACCACTCCACACAAAGTCAACATCATCACCATCAACATGTCCACCACCCCTCCAACTCTACACAAAGTCAACATCATCACCATCAACATCACCACCACCACTCTACAAAAAGTCAACATCATCAACATCACCACCACCACCACCACCACTCCACACAAAGTCAACATCACCACCACCACTCCACACAAAGTCAACATCATCACCATCAACATCACCACCACTCCACACAAAGTCAACATCATCACCATCAACATCATCACCACCACTCCACACAAAGTCAACATCACCATCACCACTCCACACAAAGTCAACATCATCACCATCAACATCACCACCACTACTCCACACAAAGTCAACATCATCACCATCAACATCACCACCACCACTCCACACAAAGTCAACATCATCACCATCAACATCACCACCACTACTCCACACAAAGTCAACATCACCACCATCAACATCACCACCACCACTCCACACAAAGTCAACATCATCACCATCAACATCACCACCACCACTCCACACAAAGTCAACATCACCATCACCACTCCACACAAAGTCAACATCATCACCATCAACATCACCACCACTACTCCACACAAAGTCAACATCACCACCATCAACATCACCACCACCACTCCACACAAAGTCAACATCATCACCATCAACATCACCACCACTACTCCACACAAAGTCAACATCATCACCATCAACATCACCACCACCACTCCACACAAAGTCAACATCATCACCATCAACATCACCACCACTACTCCACACAAAGTCTACATCACCACCATCAACATCACCACCACCACTCCACACAAAGTCAACATCATCACCATCAACATCACCACCACTCCAACTCTACACGAAGTCAACATCATCACCATCAACATCACCACCACCACTCCACACAAAGTTAACATCATCACCATCAACATCACCACCACCACTCAACACAAAGTTAACATCATTACCATCAACATCACCACCACCACTCCACACAAAGTCAACATCATCACCATCAACATGTCCACCACCCCTCCAACTCTACACAAAGTCAACATCATCACCATCAACATCACCACCACCACTCTACAAAAAGTCAACATCATCAACATCACCACCACCACTCCACACAAAGTCAACATCATCACCATCAACATCACCACCACCACTCCACACAAAGTCAACATCATCACCATCAACATCACCACCACTACTCCACACAAAGTCAACATCACCACCATCAACATCACCACCACCACTCCACACAAAGTCAACATCATCACCATCAACATCACCACCACTCCAACTCTACACGAAGTCAACATCATCACCATCAACATCACCACCACCACTCCACACAAAGTTAACATCATCACCATCAACATCACCACCACCACTCAACACAAAGTTAACATCATTACCATCAACATCACCACCACCACTCCACACAAAGTCAACATCATCACCATCAACATGTCCACGACCCCTCCAACTCTACACAAAGTCAACATCATCACCATCAACATCACCACCACCACTCTACAAAAAGTCAACATCATCAACATCACCACCACCACCACCACCACTCCACACAAAGTCAACATCACCACCACCACTCCACACAAAGTCAACATCATCACCATCAACATCACCACCACTCCACACAAAGTCAACATCATCACCATCAACATCATCACCACCACTCCACACAAAGTCAACATCACCATCACCACTCCACACAAAGTCAACATCATCACCATCAACATCACCACCACTACTCCACACAAAGTCAACATCATCACCATCAACATCACCACCACCACTCCACACAAAGTCAACATCATCACCATCAACATCACCACCACTACTCCACACAAAGTCAACATCACCACCATCAACATCACCACCACCACTCCACGCAAAGTCAACATCATCACCATCAACATCACCACCACCACTCCACACAAAGTCAACATCACCATCACCACTCCACACAAAGTCAACATCATCACCATCAACATCACCACCACTACTCCACAGAAAGTCAACATCACCACCATCAACATCACCACCACCACTCCACACAAAGTCAACATCATCACCATCAACATCACCACCACTACTCCACACAAAGTCAACATCATCACCATCAACATCACCACCACCACTCCACACAAAGTCAACATCATCACCATCAACATCACCACCACTACTCCACACAAAGTCTACATCACCACCATCAACATCACCACCACCACTCCACACAAAGTCAACATCATCACCATCAACATCACCACCACTCCAACTCTACACGAAGTCAACATCATCACCATCAACATCACCACCACCACTCCACACAAAGTTAACATCATCACCATCAACATCACCACCACCACTCAACACAAAGTTAACATCATTACCATCAACATCACCACCACCACTCCACACAAAGTCAACATCATCACCATCAACATGTCCACCACCCCTCCAACTCTACACAAAGTCAACATCATCACCATCAACATCACCACCACCACTCTACAAAAAGTCAACATCATCAACATCACCACCACCACCTCAACTCTACACAAAGTCAACATCGCCACCACCACTCCACACAAAGTCAACATCATCACCATCAACATCACCACCACTCCACACAAAGTCAACATCATCACCATCAACATCATCACCACCACTCCACACAAAGTCAACATCACCATCACCACTCCACACAAAGTCAACATCATCACCATCAACATCACCACCACTACTCCACACAAAGTCAACATCATCACCATCAACATCACCACCACCACTCCACATAAAGTCAACATCATCACCATCAACATCACCACCACTACTCCACACAAAGTCAACATCACCACCATCAACATCACCACCACCACTCCACACAAAGTCAACATCACCATCACCACTCCACACAAAGTCAACATCATCACCATCAACATCACCACCACTACTCCACACAAAGTCAACATCATCACCATCAACATCACCACCACCACTCCACACAAAGTCAACATCATCACCATCAACATCACCACCACTACTCCACACAAAGTCTACATCACCACCATCAACATCACCACAACCACTCCACACAAAGTCAACATCATCACCATCAACAGCACCACCACTCCAACTCTACACGAAGTCAACATCATCACCATCAACATCACCACCACCACTCCACACAAAGTTAACATCATCACCATCAACATCACCACCACCACTCAACACAAAGTTAACATCATTACCATCAACATCACCACCACCACTCCACACAAAGTCAACATCATCACCATCAACATGTCCACCACCCCTCCAACTCTACACAAAGTCAACATCATCACCATCAACATCACCACCACCACTCTACAAAAAGTCAACATCATCAACATCACCACCACCACCTCAACTCTACACAAAGTCAACATCGCCACCACCACTCCACACAAAGTCAACATCATCACCATCAACATCACCACCACTCCACACAAAGTCAACATCATCACCATCAACATCATCACCACCACTCCACACAAAGTCAACATCACCATCACCACTCCACACAAAGTCAACATCATCACCATCAACATCACCACCACTACTCCACACAAAGTCAACATCATCACCATCAACATCACCACCACCACTCCACACAAAGTCAACATCATCACCATCAACATCACCACCACTACTCCACACAAAGTCAACATCACCACCATCAACATCACCACCACCACTCCACACAAAGTCAACATCATCACCATCAACATCACCACCACCACTCCACACAAAGTCAACATCACCATCACCACTCCACACAAAGTCAACATCATCACCATCAACATCACCACCACTACTCCACACAAAGTCAACATCATCACCATCAACATCACCACCACCACTCCACACAAAGTCAACATCACCATCACCACTCCACACAAAGTCAACATCACCACCATCAACATCACCACCACCACTCCACACAAAGTCAACATCATCACCATCAACATCACCACCACTACTCCACACAAAGTCAACATCATCACCATCAACATCACCACCACCACTCCACACAAAGTCAACATCATCACCATCAACATCACCACCACTACTCCACACAAAGTCTACATCACCACCATCAACATCACCACCACCACTCCACACAAAGTCAACATCATCACCATCAACATCACCACCACTCCAACTCTACACGAAGTCAACATCATCACCATCAACATCACCACCACCACTCCACACAAAGTTAACATCATCACCATCAACATCACCACCACCACTCAACACAAAGTTAACATCATTACCATCAACATCACCACCACCACTCCACACAAAGTCAACATCATCACCATCAACATGTCCACCACCCCTCCAACTCTACACAAAGTCAACATCATCACCATCAACATCACCACCACCACTCTACAAAAAGTCAACATCATCAACATCACCACCACCACTCCACACAAAGTCAACATCATCACCATCAACATCACCACCACCACTACCACTCCACACAAAGTCAACATCATCACCATCAACATCACCACTCCACACGAAGTCAACTTCATCACCATCAACATCACCACCACCACTCTACACAAAGTCAACATCATCACCATCAACATCACCACCACCACTTCAACTCTACACAAAGTCAACATCATCACCATCAACATCACCACTCCACACAAAGTCAACATCATCACCATCAACATCACCACCACTCCACACAAAGTCAACATCATCACCATAAACATCACCACCACCACTCCACACAAAGTGAACATCATCACCATCAACATCACCACCACCACTCCAACTCAACACAAAGTTAACATCACCACCACCACTCCACACAAAGTCAACATCACCATCACCACTCCACACAAAGTCAACATCATCACCATCAACATCACCACCACTACTCCACACAAAGTCAACATCATCACCATCAACATCACCACCACCACTCCACACAAAGTCAACATCATCACCATCAACATCACCACCACTACTCCACACAAAGTCAACATCACCACCATCAACATCACCACCACCACTCCACACAAAGTCAACATCATCACCATCAACATCACCACCACCACTCCACACAAAATCAACATCACCATCACCACTCCACACAAAGTCAACATCATCACCATCAACATCACCACCACTACTCCACACAAAGTCAACATCATCACCATCAACATCACCACCACCACTCCACACAAAGTCAACATCATCACCATCAACATCACCACCACTACTCCACACAAAGTCTACATCACCACCATCAACATCACCACCACCACTCCACACAAAGTCAACATCATCACCATCAACATCACCACCACTCCAACTCTACACGAAGTCAACATCATCACCATCAACATCACCACCACCACTCCACACAAAGTTAACATCATCACCATCAACATCACCACCACCACTCAACACAAAGTTAACATCATTACCATCAACATCACCACCACCACTCCACACAAAGTCAACATCATCACCATCAACATGTCCACCACCCCTCCAACTCTACACAAAGTCAACATCATCACCATCAACATCACCACCACCACTCTACAAAAAGTCAACATCATCAACATCACCACCACCACCTCAACTCTACACAAAGTCAACATCGCCACCACCACTCCACACAAAGTCAACATCATCACCATCAACATCACCACCACTCCACACAAAGTCAACATCATCACCATCAACATCATCACCACCACTCCACACAAAGTCAACATCACCATCACCACTCCACACAAAGTCAACATCATCACCATCAACATCACCACCACTACTCCACACAAAGTCAACATCATCACCATCAACATCACCACCACCACTCCACATAAAGTCAACATCATCACCATCAACATCACCACCACTACTCCACACAAAGTCAACATCACCACCATCAACATCACCACCACCACTCCACACAAAGTCAACATCATCACCATCAACATCACCACCACCACTCCACACAAAGTCAACATCACCATCACCACTCCACACAAAGTCAACATCATCACCATCAACATCACCACCACTACTCCACACAAAGTCAACATCATCACCATCAACATCACCACCACCACTCCACACAAAGTCAACATCATCACCATCAACATCACCACCACTACTCCACACAAAGTCTACATCACCACCATCAACATCACCACAACCACTCCACACAAAGTCAACATCATCACCATCAACATCACCACCACTCCAACTCTACACGAAGTCAACATCATCACCATCAACATCACCACCACCACTCCACACAAAGTTAACATCATCACCATCAACATCACCACCACCACTCAACACAAAGTTAACATCATTACCATCAACATCACCACCACCACTCCACACAAAGTCAACATCATCACCATCAACATGTCCACCACCCCTCCAACTCTACACAAAGTCAACATCATCACCATCAACATCACCACCACCACTCTACAAAAAGTCAACATCATCAACATCACCACCACCACCTCAACTCTACACAAAGTCAACATCGCCACCACCACTCCACACAAAGTCAACATCATCACCATCAACATCACCACCACTCCACACAAAGTCAACATCATCACCATCAACATCATCACCACCACTCCACACAAAGTCAACATCACCATCACCACTCCACACAAAGTCAACATCATCACCATCAACATCACCACCACTACTCCACACAAAGTCAACATCATCACCATCAACATCACCACCACCACTCCACACAAAGTCAACATCATCACCATCAACATCACCACCACTACTCCACACAAAGTCAACATCACCACCATCAACATCACCACCACCACTCCACACAAAGTCAACATCATCACCATCAACATCACCACCACCACTCCACACAAAGTCAACATCACCATCACCACTCCACACAAAGTCAACATCATAACCATCAACATCACCACCACTACTCCACACAAAGTCAACATCATCACCATCAACATCACCACCACCACTCCACACAAAGTCAACATCACCATCACCACTCCACACAAAGTCAACATCACCACCATCAACATCACCACCACCACTCCACACAAAGTCAACATCATCACCATCAACATCACCACCACTACTCCACACAAAGTCAACATCATCACCATCAACATCACCACCACCACTCCACACAAAGTCAACATCATCACCATCAACATCACCACCACTACTCCACACAAAGTCTACATCACCACCATCAACATCACCACCACCACTCCACACAAAGTCAACATCATCACCATCAACATCACCACCACTCCAACTCTACACGAAGTCAACATCATCACCATCAACATCACCACCACCACTCCACACAAAGTTAACATCATCACCATCAACATCACCACCACCACTCAACACAAAGTTAACATCATTACCATCAACATCACCACCACCACTCCACACAAAGTCAACATCATCACCATCAACATGTCCACCACCCCTCCAACTCTACACAAAGTCAACATCATCACCATCAACATCACCACCACCACTCTACAAAAAGTCAACATCATCAACATCACCACCACCACTCCACACAAAGTCAACATCATCACCATCAACATCACCACCACCACTACCACTCCACACAAAGTCAACATCATCACCATCAACATCACCACTCCACACGAAGTCAACTTCATCACCATCAACATCACCACCACCACTCTACACAAAGTCAACATCATCACCATCAACATCACCACCACCACTTCAACTCTACACAAAGTCAACATCATCACCATCAACATCACCACTCCACACAAAGTCAACATCATCACCATCAACATCACCACCACTCCACACAAAGTCAACATCATCACCATAAACATCACCACCACCACTCCACACAAAGTGAACATCATCACCATCAACATCACCACCACCACTCCAACTCAACACAAAGTTAACATCACCACCACCACTCCACACAAAGTCAACATCACCATCACCACTCCACACAAAGTCAACATCATCACCATCAACATCACCACCACTACTCCACACAAAGTCAACATCATCACCATCAACATCACCACCACCACTCCACACAAAGTCAACATCATCACCATCAACATCACCACCACTACTCCACACAAAGTCAACATCACCACCATCAACATCACCACCACCACTCCACACAAAGTCAACATCATCACCATCAACATCACCACCACCACTCCACACAAAATCAACATCACCATCACCACTCCACACAAAGTCAACATCATCACCATCAACATCACCACCACTACTCCACACAAAGTCAACATCACCACCATCAACATCACCACCACCACTCCACACAAAGTCAACATCATCACCATCAACATCACCACCACTACTCCACACAAAGTCAACATCATCACCATCAACATCACCACCACCACTCCACACAAAGTCAACATCATCACCATCAACATCACCACCACTACTCCACACAAAGTCTACATCACCACCATCAACATCACCACCACCACTCCACACAAAGTCAACATCATCACCATCAACATCACCACCACTCCAACTCTACACGAAGTCAACATCATCACCATCAACATCACCACCACCACTCCACACAAAGTTAACATCATCACCATCAACATCACCACCACCACTCAACACAAAGTTAACATCATTACCATCAACATCACCACCACCACTCCACACAAAGTCAACATCATCACCATCACCATGTCCACCACCCCTCCAACTCTACACAAAGTCAACATCATCACCATCAACATCACCACCACCACTCTACAAAAAGTCAACATCATCAACATCACCACCACCACCTCAACTCTACACAAAGTCAACATCACCACCACCACTCCACACAAAGTCAACATCATCACCATCAACATCACCACCACTCCACACAAAGTCAACATCATCACCATCAACATCATCACCACCACTCCACACAAAGTCAACATCACCATCACCACTCCACACAAAGTCAACATCATCACCATCAACATCACCACCACTACTCCACACAAAGTCAACATCATCACCATCAACATCACCACCACCACTCCACACAAAGTCAACATCATCACCATCAACATCACCACCACTACTCCACACAAAGTCAACATCACCACCATCAACATCACCACCACCACTCCACACAAAGTCAACATCATCACCATCAACATCACCACCACTCCAACTCTACACGAAGTCAACATCATCACCATCAACATCACCACCACCACTCCACACAAAGTTAACATCATCACCATCAACATCACCACCACCACTCAACACAAAGTTAACATCATTACCATCAACATCACCACCACCACTCCACACAAAGTCAACATCATCACCATCAACATGTCCACCACCCCTCCAACTCTACACAAAGTCAACATCATCACCATCAACATCACCACCACCACTCTACAAAAAGTCAACATCATCACCATCAACATCACCACCACCACTACCACTCCACACAAAGTCAACATCATCACCATCAACATCACCACTCCACACGAAGTCAACTTCATCACCATCAACATCACCACCACCACTCTACACAAAGTCAACATCATCACCATCAACATCACCACCACCACTTCAACTCTACACAAAGTCAACATCATCACCATCAACATCACCACTCCACACAAAGTCAACATCATCACCATCAACATCACCACCACTCCACACAAAGTCAACATCATCACCATAAACATCACCACCACCACTCCACACAAAGTGAACATCATCACCATCAACATCACCACCACCACTCCAACTCAACACAAAGTTAACATCACCACCACCACTCCACACAAAGTCAACATCACCATCACCACTCCACACAAAGTCAACATCATCACCATCAACATCACCACCACTACTCCACACAAAGTCAACATCATCACCATCAACATCACCACCACCACTCCACACAAAGTTAACATCACCACCACCACTCCACACAAAGTCAACATCACCATCACCACTCCACACAAAGTCAACATCATCACCATCAACATCACCACCACTACTCCACACAAAGTCAACATCATCACCATCAACATCACCACCACCACTCCACACAAAGTCAACATCATCACCATCAACATCACCACCACTACTCCACACAAAATCAACATCACCACCATCAACATCACCACCACCACTCCACACAAAGTCAACATCATCACCATCAACATCACCACCACCACTCCACACAAAATCAACATCACCATCACCACTCCACACAAAGTCAACATCATCACCATCAACATCACCACCACTACTCCACACAAAGTCAACATCATCACCATCAACATCACCACCACCACTCCACACAAAGTCAACATCATCACCATCAACATCACCACCACTACTCCACACAAAGTCTACATCACCACCATCAACATCACCACCACCACTCCACACAAAGTCAACATCATCACCATCAACATCACCACCACTCCAACTCTACACGAAGTCAACATCATCACCATCAACATCACCACCACCACTCCACACAAAGTTAACATCATCACCATCAACATCACCACCACCACTCAACACAAAGTTAACATCATTACCATCAACATCACCACCACCACTCCACACAAAGTCAACATCATCACCATCAACATGTCCACCACCCCTCCAACTCTACACAAAGTCAACATCATCACCATCAACATCACCACCACCACTCTACAAAAAGTCAACATCATCAACATCACCACCACCACCTCAACTCTACACAAAGTCAACATCGCCACCACCACTCCACACAAAGTCAACATCATCACCATCAACATCACCACCACTCCACACAAAGTCAACATCATCACCATCAACATCATCACCACCACTCCACACAAAGTCAACATCACCATCACCACTCCACACAAAGTCAACATCATCACCATCAACATCACCACCACTACTCCACACAAAGTCAACATCATCACCATCAACATCACCACCACCACTCCACATAAAGTCAACATCATCACCATCAACATCACCACCACTACTCCACACAAAGTCAACATCACCACCATCAACATCACCACCACCACTCCACACAAAGTCAACATCATCACCATCAACATCACCACCACCACTCCACACAAAGTCAACATCACCATCACCACTCCACACAAAGTCAACATCATCACCATCAACATCACCACCACTACTCCACACAAAGTCAACATCATCACCATCAACATCACCACCACCACTCCACACAAAGTCAACATCATCACCATCAACATCACCACCACTACTCCACACAAAGTCTACATCACCACCATCAACATCACCACAACCACTCCACACAAAGTCAACATCATCACCATCAACATCACCACCACTCCAACTCTACACGAAGTCAACATCATCACCATCAACATCACCACCACCACTCCACACAAAGTTAACATCATCACCATCAACATCACCACCACCACTCAACACAAAGTTAACATCATTACCATCAACATCACCACCACCACTCCACACAAAGTCAACATCATCACCATCAACATGTCCACCACCCCTCCAACTCTACACAAAGTCAACATCATCACCATCAACATCACCACCACCACTCTACAAAAAGTCAACATCATCAACATCACCACCACCACCTCAACTCTACACAAAGTCAACATCGCCACCACCACTCCACACAAAGTCAACATCATCACCATCAACATCACCACCACTCCACACAAAGTCAACATCATCACCATCAACATCATCACCACCACTCCACACAAAGTCAACATCACCATCACCACTCCACACAAAGTCAACATCATCACCATCAACATCACCACCACTACTCCACACAAAGTCAACATCATCACCATCAACATCACCACCACCACTCCACACAAAGTCAACATCATCACCATCAACATCACCACCACTACTCCACACAAAGTCAACATCACCACCATCAACATCACCACCACCACTCCACACAAAGTCAACATCATCACCATCAACATCACCACCACCACTCCACACAAAGTCAACATCACCATCACCACTCCACACAAAGTCAACATCATCACCATCAACATCACCACCACTACTCCACACAAAGTCAACATCATCACCATCAACATCACCACCACCACTCCACACAAAGTCAACATCACCATCACCACTCCACACAAAGTCAACATCACCACCATCAACATCACCACCACCACTCCACACAAAGTCAACATCATCACCATCAACATCACCACCACTACTCCACACAAAGTCAACATCATCACCATCAACATCACCACCACCACTCCACACAAAGTCAACATCATCACCATCAACATCACCACCACTACTCCACACAAAGTCTACATCACCACCATCAACATCACCACCACCACTCCACACAAAGTCAACATCATCACCATCAACATCACCACCACTCCAACTCTACACGAAGTCAACATCATCACCATCAACATCACCACCACCACTCCACACAAAGTTAACATCATCACCATCAACATCACCACCACCACTCAACACAAAGTTAACATCATTACCATCAACATCACCACCACCACTCCACACAAAGTCAACATCATCACCATCAACATGTCCACCACCCCTCCAACTCTACACAAAGTCAACATCATCACCATCAACATCACCACCACCACTCTACAAAAAGTCAACATCATCAACATCACCACCACCACTCCACACAAAGTCAACATCATCACCATCAACATCACCACCACCACTACCACTCCACACAAAGTCAACATCATCACCATCAACATCACCACTCCACACGAAGTCAACTTCATCACCATCAACATCACCACCACCACTCTACACAAAGTCAACATCATCACCATCAACATCACCACCACCACTTCAACTCTACACAAAGTCAACATCATCACCATCAACATCACCACTCCACACAAAGTCAACATCATCACCATCAACATCACCACCACTCCACACAAAGTCAACATCATCACCATAAACATCACCACCACCACTCCACACAAAGTGAACATCATCACCATCAACATCACCACCACCACTCCAACTCAACACAAAGTTAACATCACCACCACCACTCCACACAAAGTCAACATCACCATCACCACTCCACACAAAGTCAACATCATCACCATCAACATCACCACCACTACTCCACACAAAGTCAACATCATCACCATCAACATCACCACCACCACTCCACACAAAGTCAACATCATCACCATCAACATCACCACCACTACTCCACACAAAGTCAACATCACCACCATCAACATCACCACCACCACTCCACACAAAGTCAACATCATCACCATCAACATCACCACCACCACTCCACACAAAATCAACATCACCATCACCACTCCACACAAAGTCAACATCATCACCATCAACATCACCACCACTACTCCACACAGAGTCAACATCACCACCATCAACATCACCACCACCACTCCACACAAAGTCAACATCATCACCATCAACATCACCACCACTACTCCACACAAAGTCAACATCATCACCATCAACATCACCACCACCACTCCACACAAAGTCAACATCATCACCATCAACATCACCACCACTACTCCACACAAAGTCTACATCACCACCATCAACATCACCACCACCACTCCACACAAAGTCAACATCATCACCATCAACATCACCACCACTCCAACTCTACACGAAGTCAACATCATCACCATCAACATCACCACCACCACTCCACACAAAGTTAACATCATCACCATCAACATCACCACCACCACTCAACACAAAGTTAACATCATTACCATCAACATCACCACCACCACTCCACACAAAGTCAACATCATCACCATCACCATGTCCACCACCCCTCCAACTCTACACAAAGTCAACATCATCACCATCAACATCACCACCACCACTCTACAAAAAGTCAACATCATCAACATCACCACCACCACCTCAACTCTACACAAAGTCAACATCACCACCACCACTCCACACAAAGTCAACATCATCACCATCAACATCACCACCACTCCACACAAAGTCAACATCATCACCATCAACATCATCACCACCACTCCACACAAAGTCAACATCACCATCACCACTCCACACAAAGTCAACATCATCACCATCAACATCACCACCACTACTCCACACAAAGTCAACATCATCACCATCAACATCACCACCACCACTCCACACAAAGTCAACATCATCACCATCAACATCACCACCACTACTCCACACAAAGTCAACATCACCACCATCAACATCACCACCACCACTCCACACAAAGTCAACATCATCACCATCAACATCACCACCACTCCAACTCTACACGAAGTCAACATCATCACCATCAACATCACCACCACCACTCCACACAAAGTTAACATCATCACCATCAACATCACCACCACCACTCAACACAAAGTTAACATCATTACCATCAACATCACCACCACCACTCCACACAAAGTCAACATCATCACCATCAACATGTCCACCACCCCTCCAACTCTACACAAAGTCAACATCATCACCATCAACATCACCACCACCACTCTACAAAAAGTCAACATCATCACCATCAACATCACCACCACCACTACCACTCCACACAAAGTCAACATCATCACCATCAACATCACCACTCCACACGAAGTCAACTTCATCACCATCAACATCACCACCACCACTCTACACAAAGTCAACATCATCACCATCAACATCACCACCACCACTTCAACTCTACACAAAGTCAACATCATCACCATCAACATCACCACTCCACACAAAGTCAACATCATCAC
This sequence comes from Petromyzon marinus, assembly GCF_048934315.1. NCBI lineage: Eukaryota > Metazoa > Chordata > Hyperoartia > Petromyzontiformes > Petromyzontidae > Petromyzon > Petromyzon marinus. The sequence goes on from NW_027423180.1 coordinate 162,055, forward strand.
CATCAACATCACCACCACTCCACACAAAGTCAACATCATCACCATAAACATCACCACCACCACTCCACACAAAGTGAACATCATCACCATCAACATCACCACCACCACTCCAACTCAACACAAAGTTAACATCACCACCACCACTCCACACAAAGTCAACATCACCATCACCACTCCACACAAAGTCAACATCATCACCATCAACATCACCACCACTACTCCACACAAAGTCAACATCATCACCATCAACATCACCACCACCACTCCACACAAAGTCAACATCATCACCATCAACATCACCACCACTACTCCACACAAAGTCAACATCACCACCATCAACATCACCACCACCACTCCACACAAAGTCAACATCATCACCATCAACATCACCACCACCACTCCACACAAAGTCAACATCACCATCACCACTCCACACAAAGTCAACATCATCACCATCAACATCACCACCACTACTCCACACAAAGTCAACATCACCACCATCAACATCACCACCACCACTCCACACAAAGTCAACATCATCACCATCAACATCACCACCACTACTCCACACAAAGTCAACATCATCACCATCAACATCACCACCACCACTCCACACAAAGTCAACATCATCACCATCAACATCACCACCACTACTCCACACAAAGTCTACATCACCACCATCAACATCACCACCACCACTCCACACAAAGTCAACATCATCACCATCAACATCACCACCACTCCAACTCTACACGAAGTCAACATCATCACCATCAACATCACCACCACCACTCCACACAAAGTTAACATCATCACCATCAACATCACCACCACCACTCCACACAAAGTCAACATCATCACCATCACCATGTCCACCACCCCTCCAACTCTACACAAAGTCAACATCATCACCATCAACATCACCACCACCACTTTACAAAAAGTCAACATCATCAACATCACCACCACCACCTCAACTCTACACAAAGTCAACATCACCACCACCACTCCACACAAAGTCAACATCATCACCATCAACATCACCACCACTCCACACAAAGTCAACATCATCACCATCAACATCATCACCACCACTCCACACAAAGTCAACATCACCATCACCACTCCACACAAAGTCAACATCATCACCATCAACATCACCACCACTACTCCACACAAAGTCAACATCATCACCATCAACATCACCACCACCATCCACACAAAGTCAACATCATCACCATCAACATCACCACCACTACTCCACACAAAGTCAACATCACCACCATCAACATCACCACCACCACTCCACACAAAGTCAACATCATCACCATCAACATCACCACCACCACTCCACACAAAGTCAACATCACCATCACCACTCCACACAAAGTCAACATCATCACCATCAACATCACCACCACTACTCCACACAAAGTCAACATCACCACCATCAACATCACCACCACCACTCCACACAAAGTCAACATCATCACCATCAACATCACCACCACTACTCCACACAAAGTCAACATCATCACCATCAACATCACCACCACCACTCCACACAAAGTCAACATCATCACCATCAACATCACCACCACTACTCCACACAAAGTCTACATCACCACCATCAACATCACCACCACCACTCCACACAAAGTCAACATCATCACCATCAACATCACCACCACTCCAACTCTACACGAAGTCAACATCATCACCATCAACATCACCACCACCACTCCACACAAAGTTAACATCATCACCATCAACATCACCACCACCACTCAACACAAAGTTAACATCATTACCATCAACATCACCACCACCACTCCACACAAAGTCAACATCATCACCATCAACATGTCCACCACCCCTCCAACTCTAAACAAAGTCAACATCATCACCATCAACATCACCACCACCACTCTACAAAAAGTCAACATCATCAACATCACCACCACCACCTCAACTCTACACAAAGTCAACATCACCACCACCACTCCACACAAAGTCAACATCATCACCATCAACATCACCACCACTCCACACAAAGTCAACATCATCACCATCAACATCATCACCACCACTCCACACAAAGTCAACATCACCATCACCACTCCACACAAAGTCAACATCATCACCATCAACATCACCACCACTACTCCACACAAAGTCAACATCATCACCATCAACATCACCACCACCACTCCACACAAAGTCAACATCATCACCATCAACATCACCACCACTACTCCACACAAAGTCAACATCACCACCATCAACATCACCACCACCACTCCACACAAAGTCAACATCATCACCATCAACATCACCACCACCACTCCACACAAAGTCAACATCACCATCACCACTCCACACAAAGTCAACATCATCACCATCAACATCACCACCACTACTCCACACAAAGTCAACATCACCACCATCAACATCACCACCACCACTCCACACAAAGTCAACATCATCACCATCAACATCACCACCACTACTCCACACAAAGTCAACATCATCACCATCAACATCACCATCACCACTCCACACAAAGTCAACATCATCACCATCAACATCACCACCACTACTCCACACAAAGTCTACATCACCACCATCAACATCACCACCACCACTCCACACAAAGTCAACATCATCACCATCAACATCACCACCACCACTCCACACAAAGTTAACATCATCACCATCAACATCACCACCACCACTCAACACAAAGTCAACATCATCACCATCAACATGTCCACCACCCTTCCAACTCTACACAAAGTCAACATCATCACCATCAACATCACCACCACCACTCTACAAAAAAGTCAACATCATCAACATCACCACCACCACTCCACACAAAGTCAACATCATCACCATCAACATCACCACCACCACTACCACTCCACACAAAGTCAACATCATCACCATCAACATCACCACTCCACACGAAGTCAACTTCATCACCATCAACATCACCACCACCACTCTACACAAAGTCAACATCATCACCATCAACATCACCACCACCACTTCAACTCTACACAAAGTCAACATCATCACCATCAACATCACCACTCCACACAAAGTCAACATCATCACCATCAACATCACCACCACTCCACACAAAGTCAACATCATCACCATAAACATCACCACCACCACTCCACACAAAGTGAACATCATCACCATCAACATCACCACCACCACTCCAACTCAACACAAAGTTAACATCACCACCACCACTCCACACAAAGTCAACATCACCATCACCACTCCACACAAAGTCAACATCATCACCATCAACATCACCACCACTACTCCACACAAAGTCAACATCATCACCATCAACATCACCACCACCACTCCACACAAAGTCAACATCATCACCATCAACATCACCACCACTACTCCACACAAAGTCAACATCACCACCATCAACATCACCACCACCACTCCACACAAAGTCAACATCATCACCATCAACATCACCACCACCACTCCACACAAAGTCAACATCACCATCACCACTCCACACAAAGTCAACATCATCACCATCAACATCACCACCACTACTCCACACAAAGTCAACATCACCACCATCAACATCACCACCACCACTCCACACAAAGTCAACATCATCACCATCAACATCACCACCACTACTCCACACAAAGTCAACATCATCACCATCAACATCACCACCACCACTCCACACAAAGTCAACATCATCACCATCAACATCACCACCACTACTCCACACAAAGTCTACATCACCACCATCAACATCACCACCACCACTCCACACAAAGTCAACATCATCACCATCAACATCACCACCACTCCAACTCTACACGAAGTCAACATCATCACCATCAACATCACCACCACCACTCCACACAAAGTTAACATCATCACCATCAACATCACCACCACCACTCAACACAAAGTTAACATCATTACCATCAACATCACCACCACCACTCCACACAAAGTCAACATCATCACCATCACCATGTCCACCACCCCTCCAACTCTACACAAAGTCAACATCATCACCATCAACATCACCACCACCACTCTACAAAAAGTCAACATCATCAACATCACCACCACCACCTCAACTCTACACAAAGTCAACATCACCACCACCACTCCACACAAAGTCAACATCATCAAAATCAACATCACCACCACTCCACACAAAGTCAACATCATCACCATCAACATCATCACCACCACTCCACACAAAGTCAACATCACCATCACCACTCCACACAAAGTCAACATCATCACCATCAACATCACCACCACTACTCCACACAAAGTCAACATCATCACCATCAACATCACCACCACCACTCCACACAAAGTCAACATCATCACCATCAACATCACCACCACTACTCCACACAAAGTCAACATCACCACCATCAACATCACCACCACCACTCCACACAAAGTCAACATCATCACCATCAACATCACCACCACCACTCCACACAAAGTCAACATCACCATCACCACTCCACACAAAGTCAACATCATCACCATCAACATCACCACCACTACTCCACACAAAGTCAACATCACCACCATCAACATCACCACCACCACTCCACACAAAGTCAACATCATCACCATCAACATCACCACCACTACTCCACACAAAGTCAACATCATCACCATCAACATCACCACCACCACTCCACACAAAGTCAACATCATCACCATCAACATCACCACCACTACTCCACACAAAGTCTACATCACCACCATCAACATCACCACCACCACTCCACACAAAGTCAACATCATCACCATCAACATCACCACCACTCCAACTCTACACGAAGTCAACATCATCACCATCAACATCACCACCACCACTCCACACAAAGTTAACATCATCACCATCAACATCACCACCACCACTCAACACAAAGTTAACATCATTACCATCAACATCACCACCACCACTCCACACAAAGTCAACATCATCACCATCAACATGTCCACCACCCCTCCAACTCTACACAAAGTCAACATCATCACCATCAACATCACCACCACCACTCTACAAAAAGTCAACATCATCAACATCACCACCACCACCTCAACTCTACACAAAGTCAACATCATCACCATCAACATCACCACTCCACACAAAGTCAACATCATCACCATCAACATCACCACCACCACTCCACACAAAGTCAACATTATCAACATCACCACCACCACTCCACACAAAGTCAACATTATCAACATCACCACCACCACTCCACACAAAGTCAACATCATCACCATCAACATCACCACCACCACCACCACTCCACACAAAGTCAACATCATCACCATCAACATCACCACTCCACACAAAGTCAACATCATCACCATCAACATCACCACCACCACTCTACACAAAGTCAACATCATCACCATCAACATCACCACCACCACTTCAACTCTACACAAAGTCAACATCATCACCATCAACATCACCACTCCACACAATGTCAACATCATCACCATCAACATCACCACCACTCCACACAAAGTCAACATCATCACCATAAACATCACCACCACCACTCCACACAAAGTGAACATCATCACCATCAACATCACCACCACCACTCCAACTCTACACAAAGTTAACATCACCACCACCACTCCACACAAAGTCAACATCACCACCACCACTCCACACAAAGTCAACATCATCACCATCAACATCACCACCACTCCACACAAAGTCAACATCATCACCATCAACATCATCACCACCACTCCACACAAAGTCAACATCACCATCACCACTCCACACAAAGTCTACATCATCACCATCAACATCACCACCACTACTCCACACAAAGTCAACATCATCACCATCAACATCACAACCACCACTCCACACAAAGTCAACATCATCACCATCAACATCACCACCACTACTCCACACAAAGTCAACATCACCACCATCAACATCACCACCACCACTCCACACAAAGTCAACATCATCACCATCAACATCACCACCACCACTCCACACAAAGTCAACATCACCATCACCACTCCACACAAAGTCAACATCATCACCATCAACATCACCACCACTCCAACTCTACACGAAGTCAACATCATCACCATCAACATCACCACCACCACTCCACACAAAGTTAACATCATCACCATCAACATCACCACCACCACTCAACACAAAGTTAACATCATTACCATCAACATCACCACCACCACTCCACACAAAGTCAACATCATCACCATCAACATCACCACCACTACTCCACACAAAGTCAACATCATCACCATCAACATCACCACCACCACTCCACACAAAGTCAACATCATCACCATCAACATCACCACCACTACTCCACACAAAGTCAACATCACCACCATCAACATCACCACCACCACTCCACACAAAGTCAACATCATCACCATCAACATCACCACCACTCCAACTCTACACGAAGTCAACATCATCACCATCAACATCACCACCACCACTCCACACAAAGTTAACATCATCACCATCAACATCACCACCACCACTCAACACAAAGTTAACATCATTACCATCAACATCACCACCACCACTCCACACAAAGTCAACATCATCACCATCAACATGTCCACCACCCCTCCAACTCTACACAAAGTCAACATCATCACCATCAACATCACCACCACCACTCTACAAAAAGTCAACATCATCAACATCACCACCACCACCTCAACTCTACACAAAGTCAACATCATCACCATCAACATCACCACTCCACACAAAGTCAACATCATCACCATCAACATCACCACCACCACTCCACACAAAGTCAACATTATCAACATCACCACCACCACTCCACACACATTCAACATCATCAACATCACCACCACCACTCCACACAAAGTCAACATCATCACCAAAACCACCACTCCACACAAAGTCAACATCATCACCATCAACATCACCACTCCACACAAAGTCAACATCATCACCATCAACATCACCACCACCACTCTACACAAAGTCAACATCATCACCATCAACATCACCACCACCACTTCAACTCTACACAAAGTCAACATCATCACCATCAACATCACCACTCCACACAAAGTCAACATCATCACCATCAACATCATCACCACCACTCCACACAAAGTCAACATCACCATCACCACTCCACACAAAGTCAACATCATCACCATCAACATCACCACCACTACTCCACACAAAGTCAACATCATCACCATCAACATCACCACCACCACTCCACACAAAGTCAACATCATCACCATCAACATCACCACCACTACTCCACACAAAGTCAACATCACCACCATCAACATCACCACCACCACTCCACACAAAGTCAACATCATCACCATCAACATCACCACCACTCCACACAAAGTCAACATCACCATCACCACTCCACACAAAGTCAACATCATCACCATCAACATCACCACCACTACTCCACACAAAGTCAACATCACCACCATCAACATCACCACCACCACTCCACACAAAGTCAACATCATCACCATCAACATCACCACCACTACTCCACACAAAGTCAACATCATCACCATCAACATCACCACCACCACTCCACACAAAGTCAACATCATCACCATCAACATCACCACCACTACTCCACACAAAGTCTACATCACCACCATCAACATCACCACCACCACTCCACACAAAGTCAACATCATCACCATCAACATCACCACCACTCCAACTCTACACGAAGTCAACATCATCACCATCAACATCACCACCACCACTCCACACAAAGTTAACATCATCAACATCAACATCACCACCACCACTCAACACAAAGTTAACATCATTACCATCAACATCACCACCACCACTCCACACAAAGTCAACATCATCACCATCAACATGTCCATCACCCCTCCAACTCTACACAAAGTCAACATCATCACCATCAACATCACCACCACCACTCTACAAAAAGTCAACATCATCAACATCACCACCACCACCACCACTCCACACAAAGTAAACATCACCACCACCACTCCACACAAAGTCAACATCATCACCATCAACATCACCACCACTCCACACAAAGTCAACATCATCACCATCAACATCATCAGCACCACTCCACACAAAGTCAACATCACCATCACCACTCCACACAAAGTCAACATCATCACCATCAACATCACCACCACTACTCCACACAAAGTCAACATCATCACCATCAACATCACCACCACCACTCCACACAAAGTCAACATCATCACCATCAACATCACCACCACTACTCCACACAAAGTCAACATCACCACCATCAACATCACCACCACCACTCCACACAAAGTCAACATCATCACCATCAACATCACCACCACCACTCCACACAAAGTCAACATCACCATCACCACTCCACACAAAGTCAACATCATCACCATCAACATCACCACCACTACTCCACACAAAGTCAACATCACCACCATCAACATCACCACCACCACTCCACACAAAGTCAACATCATCACCATCAACATCACCACCACTACTCCACACAAAGTCAACATCATCACCATCAACATCACCACCACCACTCCACACAAAGTCAACATCATCACCATCAACATCACCACCACTACTCCACACAAAGTCTACATCACCACCATCAACATCACCACCACCACTCCACACAAAGTCAACATCATCACCATCAACATCACCACCACTCCAACTCTACACGAAGTCAACATAATCACCATCAACATCACCACCACCACTCCACACAAAGTTAACATCACCACCATCAACATCACCACCACCACTCCACACAAAGTCAACATCATCACCATCAACATCACCACCACCACTCCACACAAAGTCAACATCACCATCACCACTCCACACAAAGTCAACATCATCACCATCAACATCACCACCACTACTCCACACAAAGTCAACATCACCACCATCAACATCACCACCACCACTCCACACAAAGTCAACATCATCACCATCAACATCACCACCACTACTCCACACAAAGTCAACATCATCACCATCAACATCACCACCACCACTCCACACAAAGTCAACATCATCACCATCAACATCACCACCACTACTCCACACAAAGTCTACATCACCACCATCAACATCACCACCACCACTCCACACAAAGTCAACATCATCACCATCAACATCACCACCACTCCAACTCTACACGAAGTCAACATCATCACCATCAACATCACCACCACCACTCCACACAAAGTTAACATCATCACCATCAACATCACCACCACCACTCAACACAAAGTTAACATCATTACCATCAACATCACCACCACCACTCCACACAAAGTCAACATCATCACCATCAACATGTCCACCACCCCTCCAACTCTACACAAAGTCAACATCATCACCATCAACATCACCACCACCACTCTACAAAAAGTCAACATCATCAACATCACCACCACCACCTCAACTCTACACAAAGTCAACATCATCACCATCAACATCACCACTCCACACAAAGTCAACATCATCACCATCAACATCACCACCACCACTCCACACAAAGTCAACATTATCAACATCACCACCACCACTCCACACAAAGTCAACATTATCAACATCACCACCACCACTCCACACAAAGTCAACATCATCACCATCAACATCACCACCACCACCACTCCACACAAAGTCAACATCATCACCATCAACATCACCACTCCACACAAAGTCAACATCATCACCATCAACATCACCACCACCACTCTACACAAAGTCAACATCATCACCATCAACATCACCACCACCACTTCAACTCTACACAAAGTCAACATCATCACCATCAACATCACCACTCCACACAAAGTCAACATCATCACCATCAACATCACCACCACTCCACACAAAGTCAACATCATCACCATAAACATCACCACCACCACTCCACACAAAGTGAACATCATCACCATCAACATCACCACCACCACTCCAACTCTACACAAAGTTAACATCACCACCACCACTCCACACAAAGTCAACATCACCACCACCACTCCACACAAAGTCAACATCATCACCATCAACATCACCACCACTCCACACAAAGTCAACATCATCACCATCAACATCATCACCACCACTCCACACAAAGTCAACATCACCATCACCACTCCACACAAAGTCAACATCATCACCATCAACATCACCACCACTACTCCACACAAAGTCAACATCATCACCATCAACATCACAACCACCACTCCACACAAAGTCAACATCATCACCATCAACATCACCACCACTACTCCACACAAAGTCAACATCACCACCATCAACATCACCACCACCACTCCACACAAAGTCAACATCATCACCATCAACATCACCACCACCACTCCACACAAAGTCAACATCACCATCACCACTCCACACAAAGTCAACATCATCACCATCAACATCACCACCACTACTCCACACAAAGTCAACATCACCACCATCAACATCACCACCACCACTCCACACAAAGTCAACATCATCACCATCAACATCACCACCACTACTCCACACAAAGTCAACATCATCACCATCAACATCACCACCACCACTCCACACAAAGTCAACATCATCACCATCAACATCACCACCACTACTCCACACAAAGTCAACATCACCACCATCAACATCACCACCACCACTCCACACAAAGTCAACATCATCACCATCAACATCACCACCACTCCAACTCTACACGAAGTCAACATCATCACCATCAACATCACCACCACCACTCCACACAAAGTTAACATCATCACCATCAACATCACCACCACCACTCAACACAAAGTTAACATCATTACCATCAACATCACCACCACCACTCCACACAAAGTCAACATCATCACCATCAACATGTCCACCACCCCTCCAACTCTACACAAAGTCAACATCATCACCATCAACATCACCACCACCACTCTACAAAAAGTCAACATCATCAACATCACCACCACCACCTCAACTCTACACAAAGTCAACATCATCACCATCAACATCACCACTCCACACAAAGTCAACATCATCACCATCAACATCACCACCACCACTCCACACAAAGTCAACATTATCAACATCACCACCACCACCACTCCACACACATTCAACATTATCAACATCACCACCACCACTCCACACAAAGTCAACATCATCACCAAAACCACCACTCCACACAAAGTCAACATCATCACCATCAACATCACCACTCCACACAAAGTCAACATCATCACCATCAACATCACCACCACCACTCTACACAAAGTCAACATCATCACCATCAACATCACCACCACCACTTCAACTCTACACAAAGTCAACATCATCACCATCAACATCACCACTCCACACAAAGTCAACATCATCACCATCAACATCATCACCACCACTCCACACAAAGTCAACATCACCATCACCACTCCACACAAAGTCAACATCATCACCATCAACATCACCACCACTACTCCACACAAAGTCAACATCATCACCATCAACATCACCACCACCACTCCACACAAAGTCAACATCATCACCATCAACATCACCACCACTACTCCACACAAAGTCAACATCACCACCATCAACATCACCACCACCACTCCACACAAAGTCAACATCATCACCATCAACATCACCACCACTCCAACTCTACACGAAGTCAACATCATCACCATCAACATCATCACCACCACTCCACACAAAGTCAACATCACCATCACCACTCCACACAAAGTCAACATCATCACCATCAACATCACCACCACTACTCCACACAAAGTCAACATCATCACCATCAACATCACAACCACCACTCCACACAAAGTCAACATCATCACCATCAACATCACCACCACTACTCCACACAAAGTCAACATCACCACCATCAACATCACCACCACCACTCCACACAAAGTCAACATCATCACCATCAACATCACCACCACCACTCCACACAAAGTCAACATCACCATCACCACTCCACACAAAGTCAACATCATCACCATCAACATCACCACCACTACTCCACACAAAGTCAACATCACCACCATCAACATCACCACCACCACTCCACACAAAGTCAACATCATCACCATCAACATCACCACCACTACTCCACACAAAGTCAACATCATCACCATCAACATCACCACCACCACTCCACACAAAGTCAACATCATCACCATCAACATCACCACCACTACTCCACACAAAGTCAACATCACCACCATCAACATCACCACCACCACTCCACACAAAGTCAACATCATCACCATCAACATCACCACCACTCCAACTCTACACGAAGTCAACATCATCACCATCAACGTCACCACCACCACTCCACACAAAGTTAACATCATCACCATCAACATCACCACCACCACTCAACACAAAGTTAACATCATTACCATCAACATCACCACCACCACTCCACACAAAGTCAACATCATCACCATCAACATGTCCACCACCCCTCCAACTCTACACAAAGTCAACATCATCACCATCAACATCACCACCACCACTCTACAAAAAGTCAACATCATCAACATCACCACCACCACCTCAACTCTACACAAAGTCAACATCATCACCATCAACATCACCACTCCACACAAAGTCAACATCATCACCATCAACATCACCACCACCACTCCACACAAAGTCAACATTATCAACATCACCACCACCACTCCACACAAATTCAACATTATCAACATCACCACCACCACTCCACACAAAGTCAACATCATCACCATCAACATCACCAAAACCACCACTCCACACAAAGTCAACATCATCACCATCAACATCACCACTCCACACAAAGTCAACATCATCACCATCAACATCACCACCACCAGTCTACACAAAGTCAACATCATCACCATCAACATCACCACCACCACTTCAACTCTACACAAAGTCAACATCATCACCATCAACATCACCACTCCACACAAAGTCAACATCATCACCATCAACATCACCACCACCACTCCACACAAAGTCAACTTCATCACCATCAACATTACCACCACCACTTCACACAAAGTCAACATCATCACCATCAACATCACCACCACTCCAACTCAACACGAAGTCAACATCATCACCATCAACATCACCAACACCACTCTACACAAAGTAAATATCATCACCATCAACATCACCACCGCCACTCCACACAAAATCAACATCATCACCATCAACATCACCACTCAACAAAAAGTCAACATCATCACCATCAACATCACCACCACCACTCCACACAAAGTCAACATCACCATCAACATCACCACCACTCCAACTCAACACAAAGTCAACATCATCACCATCACCACCACCACTCCAACTCTACACGAAGTCAACATCATCACCATCAACATTACCACCACCACTTCACACAAAGTTAACATCATCACCATCAACATCACCACCACCACTCCAACTCTACACAAATTCAACATCATCACCATCAACATTACCACCACTCCAACTCAACACGAAGTCAACATCATCACCATCAACAACACCACCACCACTCTACACAAAGTAAATATCATCACCATCAACATCACCACCGCCACTCCACGCAAAATCAACATCATCAACATCACCACCACCACTCAACAAAAAGTCAACATCATCACCATCAACATCACCACCACCACTCCACACAAAGTCAACATCACCATTAACATCACCACCACTCCAACTCAACACAAAGTCAACATCATCACCATCACCACCACCACTCCACACGAAGTCAACATCATCACCATCAACATCACCACCACCACTCCACACAAAGTCAACATTATCACCATCAACATCACCACCACCACTCTAACTCACCACAAAGTCAACATCATCACCAACAACATCACCAGCACCTTTCCAGCTCTACACGAAGTCAACATCATCACCATCAACATCACCACCACCACTCCACACAAAGTCAACATCATCACCATGAACATTACCACCACCACTTCACACAAAGTTAACATCATCACCATCAACATCACAACCACCACTCCAACTCAACACGAAGTCAACATCATCACCATCAACATCACCACCACCACTCAACACAAAGTTAACATCATCAACATCACCACCACCGCTCCAACTCTACACAAAGTCAACATCATCACCATCAACATCACCACCACCACTCAACACAAAGTCAACATCATCACCATCAACATCACCACCACCACTCCAACTCTACACAAAGTCAACATCATCACCGTCAACATCACCACCACCACTCCACACAAAATCAACATCATCACCATCAACATCACCACCAGCACTCAACACAAAGTCAACATCATCACCATCAACATCACCACCACCACTCAACACAAAGTCAACATCATCACCAACAACATCACCACCACCTTTCCAACTCTACACGAAGTCAACATCATCACCATCAACATCACCACCACCACTTCACACAAAGTTAACATCATCACCATCAACATCACAACCACCACTCCAACTCAACACGAAGTCAACATCATCACCATCAACATCACCACCACCACTCAACACAAAGTCAACATCATCAACATCACCACCACCGCTCCAACTCTACACAAAGTCAACATCATCACCATCAACATCACCACCACCACTCAACACAAAGTCAACATCATCACCATCAACATCACCACCACCACTCCACACAAAATCAACATCATCACCATCAACATCACCACCAGCACTCAACACAAAGTCAACATCATCACCATCAACATCACCACCACCACTCAACACAAAGTCAACATCATCACCAACAACATCACCACCACCTTTCCAACTCTACACGAAGTCAACATCATCACCATCAACATCACCACCACCACCACTCCACACAAAGTCAACATCATCACCATAAACATCACCACCACCACTCCACACAAAGTCAACATCATCACCATCAACATCACCACCACCACTCCACACAAAGTCAACATCATCGCCATCAACATCACCACCACTCCACACAAAGTCAACATCATCACCATAAACATCACCACCACCACTCCACACAAAGTCAACATCATCACCATCAACATCACCACCACCACTCCACACAAAGTCAACATCATCGCCATCAACATCACCACCACTCCACACAAAGTCAACATCATCACCATCAACATCACCACCACCACTCCACACAAAGTCAACATCATCACCATCAACATCACCACCACCACTTCAACTCTACACAAAGTCAACATCATCACCATCAACGTCACCACTCCACACAAAGTCAACATCATCACCATCAACATCACCACCACCACCACCACTCCACACAAAGTCAACATCATCACCATAAACATCACCACCACTCCACACAAAGTCAACATCATCACCATCAACATCACCACCACCACTCCAACTCTACACAAAGTTAACATCACCACCACCACTCCACACAAAGTCAACATCACCACCACCACTCCACACAAAGTCAACATCATCACCATCAACATCACCACCACTCCACACAAAGTCAACATCATCGCCATCAACATCACCACCACTCCACACAAAGTCAACATCATCACCATAAACATCACCACCACCACTCCACACAAAGTCAACATCATCACCATCAACATCACCACCACCACTCCACACAAAGTCAACATCATCGCCATCAACATCACCACCACTCCACACAAAGTCAACATCATCACCATCAACATCACCACCACCACTTCAACTCTACACAAAGTCAACATCATCACCATCAACGTCACCACTCCACACGAAGTCAACATCATCACCATCAACATCACCACCACCACCACCACTCCACACAAAGTCAACATCATCACCATAAACATCACCACCACTCCACACAAAGTCAACATCATCACCATCAACATCACCACCACCACTCCAACTCTACACAAAGTTAACATCACCACCACCACTCCACACAAAGTCAACATCACCACCACCACTCCACACAAAGTCAACATCATCACCATCAACATCACCACCACTCCACACAAAGTCAACATCATCACCATCAACATCACCACCACCACTCCACACAACGTAAAGAAGACCACCTCCCACCAATGCAATTAGCAGAACCGTTTTCTTTTTATTACTTTTTTGTCTCCAATTTCCAGAACGAAGCTCACGCCCGAAACCTCGCGACACACGCGACTCCTGAACCCGAGCGAGCAATGCCGACGCCTAACTTGCTGTAGTTGTCTGTGTGTGGATATTTTTGCCATTGTCCCCCCCCCCAGCACCCCCTCGATCTCCCCTCACCCCCCATTCCTGCCTGGTATGAAGGAGGCCGTGGGTTCGATCCCGACCCAGAACGCCTGCTGTATATTTGGAGTTTGCGTGTCTCTCTTCATCTCTCATCATCACGGTGGCTAGGAGATGTTAACTACCTCGCCTGCTACGCAGGAGGTCGTGGGTTTGATCCTGACCCTAACACCTGCTGCTGCTATATATTTGTAGTCTGCGTCTCCCTCTCATCATCATCACAGTGGCTAGGATATGTTAACTACTTCGCCTGGTATACAGGAGGTCGTGGGTTTGATCTTGACCCTAACACCTGCTGCTGCCGTATATTTGGAGTCTGCCTCTCCCTCTCATCATCATCACAGTGGCTAGGAGATGTTAACTACCTCGCCTGCTACGCAAGAGGTCGTGGGTTTGATCCTGACCCTAACACCTCCTGCTATATATTTGGAATCTGCGTCTCCCTCTCATCATCATCACAGTGGCTAGGAGATGTTAACTACCTCACCTGGTACGCAGGAGGTCGTGGGTTCGATCCTGACCCTAACACCTGCTGCTGCTGTATATTTTTAGTCTGCGTCTCTCTCCCCGCGGTGGTGATTGTGTGGGGTTTTTTTCCGGGTCTCCTAAGGATTTTTTCCCACCTCCACAATTCCAATTATTTCGGCCGAGGCAGTCTTAAAAAAAAAAACAATGCAAGACAGTATTACGAGGATGATGATTATTATCATCATCGATGATTATTATCATCGTCATCGTAAAAAAAAATGCGCCTGTTGCATTGTATTATCGCAAGCAATGACGACGTGTGGTGAATGCGAGACCTTGATGATGACGCTCTTTGTGGTTCTTTCCGTAAAGCCACGTAGTTAGAAATACAATGGAAACAAATCGCGACGTTTCGATGGCACCGCGAGCGACCTTCATCAGGTGGTAAAAGTGCAGCAAGGAAAACAACTGCTGAAGTGGGCGAGAGAGCTGCCGTGGCAAGAGGTTATATAGGCAAGAAGGGGGGAGGAGCAACGGGGGAGAGAGAGGGGGGAGGTGTGGGGTAGGGGGAGGGGTAGGGGCACTGCGTGAGCGCTAGGAGGAGTGAGGACGTGAGGCTGGGGGGGAGGGGGGAAGTGGGCGGGGCTAGAAGTGAAAGGCTGGGAAAGCTGAGGATGCGGCGGGGGGGAAATTAACTCGGAAAAATAGACAAGTACCCGGCAGATATGATGGATACAACCATAAACAGTTAAGGGTTTCGAATTCTTGGTTCTTTCGGTAAAGTCACATAGAAGGGAAACAATGAAATAATAAAAATATGAAAAAAGATTGTTTCCCTTCTACGTGGTGGTGACTTTACCGAAAGAACCAAGACTATGAATCCCTGCAGTCACGAAAGCTTTAAATTAAAAAGTTAAGGGTTTACCTGGTTAATAACATCCTTCCAATGATTGCTCAATTTGTATCCATCTTCCCGGTTGAAGTTATGCCTGTGTTTATATATGCGAATGGCTTCATGAACAAACCTTTGATAGTAGCCCAAAGGTTTTCAGAGTACCTTGGTCTCGGAAAAAAACAATATCATGCGAGCCCAAAGCGTTATAACAATGGTCAGCCACGACAGAGGTATTGGTTCTGCCGTGTTTCAGATCTGCCTTGTGTTCGCGAACGCGGTCCGAGACATGTCGTTTCGTTTCCCCGATGTAACTGCTGCCGCAGGTACAACTCAGTTTGTAGACTCCAGGGTATTGCATGTCAGGAATGACATCCTTCACAGATGGGATTAGATCACGGATTTTTGTGTACTGTATTGAATCTGACCTGGATCTTGTGTTTGTTTAAGATTTTGGAAATCTTTTTGGTAACGCCGGCTATGTATGGTACGTGATGGTTTTTATCTGCTTCTCAGTGGGTTGTTTCTCCATGGTTGGCGAAACAGCTTTGCGATGAATGCGGTCCGAGTACCCATTCATCTTGAGGGCCTGGTGTACGTGTTCCCG
Source organism: Petromyzon marinus (assembly GCF_048934315.1). Lineage (NCBI taxonomy): Eukaryota > Metazoa > Chordata > Hyperoartia > Petromyzontiformes > Petromyzontidae > Petromyzon > Petromyzon marinus. Next base: position 180,475 of record NW_027423180.1, read on the forward strand.
TTCACTGGCTAGGTGGTGTTGGTCGGAAATGCAGTGGGGCCTATTGTGTAGTGTTTTGATGAGGGAATTCTTCTGTGCCGAATGGTGGTGGGAATCAGATTTTTTTTGTCTTGCTGTGGTTTTACCACCTGATGAAGATTGCTTGTGTTGCAATCGAAACGTCGTGTTTTGTTTTATTTTATTTCTAGCTACTTGACTTTACCGAAAGAACCAAAGAGTATGGATTCCTGCAGTCACGAAAGCTTCAAATCAAGATTGATGATGATACTTTGATGTTATTGTTGTTTTCTGTTTTATCAAACAGAAACACACACAGGTTAGTGGTGAACTAAGTAACGAATTGGCCACGTTTTGTTTACGTGACAACCCCTTACTGATTGTAAATGTCACAGTGGGTTTACTCTCCAACACACACACACACACACCGGATAGTGCTGGACTAAGTAACTAATTGTCCACGTTTTGTTTATTTGAACAAACCTTCACTGATTGTAAACGTTGTAGTGGGTTTACTCTCCAACACACACACCGGATAGTGCTGGACTAAGTAACTAATTGTCCACGTTTTGTTTATTTGAACAAACCTTTACTGATTGTAAAAGTTGTAGTGGGTTTACTCTCCAACACACATACACCCATTAGTGCTGAAATAAGGAACTAATTGGCCACGTTTTGTTTATGTGACAACACCCGTACTAAATTGGGCTGTGCGTAGGGGCAGCAGTGGGGAGTTTTAACGACACGGCATTTATACACTTCGTGTGATCTAACCCCAAGGAAAAGCACAGAAACCTCCATCATCGTGGGTGAGGAGTTTTTTTTTTTTTAACGAAGCGCATTGAATGCACGGGGAACAGATTTAAGTGTTGGGCACGGACTCATGCCATTTCTGCTCGCGCATGCACGCGGGGTGCGTGTATGCGCGAGCGAAAGGTTGTTGTTATTTGACTTGCATCCCACTGGGATTTTTTTTGCACCCAGCGTTGGTGTACGGTGCTATTTCAGGAATATCTTGATTTTTTTTTCCTGGATTTTTATGTTTGCACAGTCACACAAAGTCACTTTAAGATGTTTTTCTTGTTCATGTTTTTTGTTTGTTGCGGTTGCACCCGATTCAAGAGCCGAATGGCTCACAGGGCTATACCAAATAAATGAAACTATGAACTATGATGCGAACGGGCGGGCATGCGAACGGGCGGGCATGCGAACAAACGAACGAACGGGCGCGCTTTATTGTACGTCGCCCATCGTGTTGTTGAAAAACCTCCGGAGCTTCCACGCCCTGGCGAAGACCCCCCACTCCGCCTGGCCCCCGCAACGGGAGCCCGACTCGTAGATGCCCACCACGTACCACTTGCCGTCCTCTTGCTTGCACATCAGAGCAGCGGAGGCGTTCGACTTCGGAGGGGAGAGAAATGCCAACGGCAAAAAAAACACGCGTGGGTATATATGCGAGTGTGTGGGTGAGTGTTTGTGGGGAGCGGTGGTGTAGCGGTCGGCGCTACGCTGCACTACGAACCCGGCGACCCGGGTTCTATCCCAGCTCACGGCCAACAGCACCAGTGACGATTATCTGAACCGGTCCCGGGCCTCCCCTTGGTCGACTCAGCCTCAAATGAGTACCCAGGTGCGGTGTAGGAATATCACCACTGGGGAGACAAAGGCGATCGGGCGTGGTGCTGGCAACCCACCCCCCCGTGTGCTGTTCCGGCCTTCATAGTTGCTCGCTAACAGCACTTGTGTGAGTGTATGAGTGAGTGTGTATGAGTGAGTGTGTGTATGACAGTGCTGTGGGGGGAGGTCCAATTTCGATTGGCTCCTCCCCTCATGGCATCTGTGTCCACCACAGGGGCTAAACGGGGGCTCTGGACGGGTGCGAGGGGCTGGTAACCCCTCCACCGTCAATTAATTACCACTAAACCGCGAATTAAGTATATATCTAATAAGCTTGTGCCGGAGGCCCCGGAGGGCCAGGCGTCTATGACGTCTCCTGGCCAAACCCCAATTGGAGGAGCCAGGAGATTGAATATCTACCCTCGGGGCTCCTCCAGACACAAGGAAAACCACTACGGGTGGCGACGTGGAATGTTCGAACTCTCACTGCGGAGGAGAGGCTGCCACTCCTCTGTCGGGAGATCTATGTGGCAGTCAGGAGGTCCGGTGGACCGGTTCTGGCTCCTGCCTCCATGAGGGGTGGACAGTCCTCTACTCGGGGCAGCAGACTGCCAAACAACAGGGTGTGGCTCTTCTTTTGAATAAAAGAATGAAGGGGGCGTGGGAGCGTGGCGGTGAGGTGTGGGAAGCTGTAAGCCCCAGGCTACTTTGGGCTCGCCTTCCCATCAACCGCAGGCGAGGAATGGTGGTCGTGGTCACTTATGCCCCCACCGAAGATGAACATCCGTGGAGGGATACAGGCAAAGCCGATGAGTCAGATGCCTTCTATGACCTCCTGTCACAGGTGCTGGCTAAAGTGGCCCCTCGGGATAGAGTCATCATGTTGGGTGACTTCAATGCCCAAGTTGGTCAAGGTGCTGGCACCTGGTCTGGAGTGATTGGAGGGCATGGGCCAGATCAGCTCAATAACAATGGTAGGAGGCTGCTAGATTTTTGTGTAGCCCATGGGCTTGTAATTACCAACACGCTGTTCCGGCATCGGCGCATCCACACAACATCATGGATGCATGCCAGGTCCAAGCAAGAACATCTGCTGGACTACATAGTGACGGACCAGCGGATGCAAGCCCATGTCCTTGACACCAGGACCTACCGTGGAGCTGATCTGCCCTCTCACCATCGACTAGTCATCTGTAAGATGCGCCTGCCATTCTTCCACTCCGGTGGTGGGTGTACACCCAGTACCCCATTCCAACCTAAAGTGGCCTGGTCTTAGTTATCTGATGAAATTTGCTAGCGAGAATTTCATCATCGCTTGCGGCTGAGATTGTCATCGTACCCAACTCCTCCTGATGTCGAGGGTAAATGGGCGAGGTTTAGGACTGTGACTCATGCAGCTGCAATGGCTAGTTTGGGTACGCGGTCCAGATCTCCCCAGAGACCCTGGCTGACAGAGGACGTGTTCAGGATGGTTGAGAAAAAGCGACAGGCCCATTGTCATCGGCTACAGAATCCCACGTCAGAGAATGAGGAGGCTTACCGCAGCCTTCGCTCGGAGGTTCGGAGAGCCGTGAGGCGCTGCAAGGATGGGTGGTGGTCGCGGGTTGCTGAGGAGATGGAGTCTGCCTCAGTGGCCCGCGATCACAAATCTCTATTTAACTCCATCAAAAAAGTAGCTTGCAGTGCCACACCTATTACCATCATTAGGGGAAAAAACGGTGATCCAATCTCCGACCCCCAGGAACAGGTTTGCAGATTTGCTGAGCATTTCAGTGAGGTCCTGGGGGAGGGAAAACCCCTCAGCCAGGAAAACATCATGGCACAAAGTGAGGCTGCGGTGCCTCAAATATTGGAGGAAGTCACCCCCTGTGAGTGGCTGGCTGAGGTGCCATCTGTTGAGGAAGTACTGAAGGCTATCCGGAGTCTGTGACCAGGAAAGGCAGCGGGCAGAGATGATCTCCCAAGCGAAATGCTGAGGGAGGGTGGCGTTTGTGCACAGACTGCCCTATATGACATCATAACAACAGTCTGGACCACTGGACGAGTTCCGCAGGATTGGAAGGATGCCCTGGTGGTCCCCCTTTTTAAGGGGGACCGCACAGACTGTAACAACTACAGGGGCATCTCACTCCTCAGTGTGCCGGGGAAGGTCCTGGCAAGGATTATTCAGCATCGCCTTGCCAGGCACGCTGAGGAGAGGCTTGCGGAGCCCCAATGCGGTTTCAGGAAAGGGTGGTCCTGCACAGATGCCATATTTTCTGTCCGTCTGCTACAACAGAGGTGTAGGGAATTCCAACAAGACCTACATCTCTGCTTTGTTGACCTGGGCAAGGCCTATGATACCATCAGTAGGCCTGGGCTCTGGGTTGTTCTTCGTGCTTTTGGAGTACCTGACCCTCTGCTCACGATCATTAAGGACCTTCATGATGGTGAGGGGGCCCAGGTAAAACTACGTGGCCGGGAGTCAGGGCCATTCCCTGTACACCTTGGGGTGCGACAGGGATGTCCTCTGGCTCCCACATTATTTAACATCTATTTTGACCACGTAGTTCGTGAAGCCTTCAATAGCTGTACCGGGGGAATCTCCATATGGTACAGATATAATGGGAGGCTGATCGATGCCCGGGTGTGGTCAAGGGATAGCTCCCTATTGCTCAACCACGTTATGTATGCTGATGATTTGGTAATAGCTGCTCATTCAGAGAAGGAGTTGGAGACGCTGCTGCTGAGACTGGAGCATGCTACTGAGAGATGGGGCCTTACCATCAGGCCCACCAAAACTAAGCACCTGCCTGGGTATTTTGTACCATCGGACACTCCACCCCCACAACTCCAAATCGGTGATGGGGCAGTGTGTAGTGTAGTGTATAGTGTAGTGTGTAGTGTAGTAGTGTAGTGTATAATGAAGTGTATAGTGTAGTGTATATTGTAGTATATAGTGTAGTGTACAGTGTAGTGTATAGTAGTGTATACTGTAGTATTTAGTAGTGTAGTCTATAGTAGTGTAGTGTATAGTGTAGTGTAGTGTATAGTGTATAGTAGTGTATTGTATAGTGTATAGTGTAGTATATAGTGTAGTGTGTAGTGTACAGTAGTGCAGTGTATAGTGTAGTGTACAGTGTAGTGTATAGTGTGTAGTGTAGTGTATAGTGTAGTGTATAGTGTAGTATGTAGTGTAGTGTGTAGTGCAGTGTATAGTGGAGTGCATAGTGTAGTGTATAGTGTAGTGTATAGTGTAGTGTGTAGTGTAGTGTATAGTGTAGTGTGTAGTGTATAGTGTAGTGTATAGTAGTGTAGTGTATAGTGTAGTGTTTCGTAGTGTATAGTAGTGTAAAGTGTAGTGTGTAGTGTTGTAGTGTATAGTGTAGTGTATACTGTAGTGTATAGTATTGTAGTGTATAGTGTAGTGTATCGTAGTGTATCGTAGTGTATAGTGGTGTAGTGTAGTGTATAGTAGTGTAGTGTATAGTAGTGTAGTGTATAGTAGTGTATAGTGTAGTGTATAGTGTAGTGTATAGTAGTGTAGTGTATAGTAGTGTAGTCTATAGTGTAGTGTGTAGTGTAGTGTATAGTGTAGTATATTTTAGTGTATAGTGTAGTATATATAGTAGTGTATAGTGTAGTGTTTAGTGTATAGTGTAGTGTATAGTGTAGTGTATAGTAGTGTATAGTAGTGTAGTGTATAGTAGTGTATAGTAGTGTATAGTAGTATATAGTAATGTATAGTAGTGTATAGTAGTGTAGTGTATAGTGTAATGTATAGAAGTGTTTAGCAGTGTAGTGTATAGTAGTGTAGTGTATAGTGTAGTGTATAGTAGTGTAGTGTATAGTAGTGTGGTGTATAGTAGTGTATATTGTAGTGTGTAGTGTATAGTAGCGTAGTGTATAGTAGTGTATAGTGTAGTGTATAGTAGTGTATAGTAGTGTAGTGTATAGTGTAGTGTATTGTGTAGTGTATAGTAGTGTGGTGTATAGTAGTGTATAGTAGTGTAGTGTGTAGTGTATAGTAGTGTAGTGTGTAATGTATAGTAGTGTAGTGTGTAGTGTATAGTAGTATAGTGTATAGTGTAGTGTATAATGTAGTGTATAGTAGTGTAGTGTATAGTTGTGTATAGTAGTGTATAGTGTAGTGTATAGTGTAGTGTATAGTGTAGTGTACACTATTCTAGACTCACCGGCAATGGCACCACGCAGCTCCTAGGAGGCTGGGTGCAGATCTTTTGGCTTGAGATGCTGGAAACTCCGCAGCTGCCCTCCGTGGCCATCTGCACCTGCATCTGCCTCTGGTCGAGTGCTGGCCAACGCGAAGGGAGGGCAGAGAATCGAACAAAAATGTTTCAAATGTTTCCCGGCCGAGGTGAAGCGAGAGCGCCGATGATCCTGGCTTTGAATACCCCCCCAAGTCGTTACCAACGCACGGGCAGCAGCGGCGGCGGAAGCAATGTGAGGGGACGGGAAGGGGAAGGGAGACGGAAGGGGAAGGGAGCGGAAGCTTCACCGACACGTCCCCGGAGCGCCGGTCCCGCGGTAAAGCGGAGACGGTGGCTCGCCGATACGCGGGGCGCAAGAGCCTGGACTCGCTGTGTTCAAGGTCCCTGAGAAAACATCCTCCTAAGGTTCAGCCTCCACTTCTCCCCGACGGTCCTCTCATCTTCGGATACCCGAAGGGCGACGGACCCCAACATCTTCAGGGGCCCTGTCAACGTGCTCGTCGGCCACGCCAAGCTCGCCGTGCACAGGGCGAGGAAGGTGGCCCTGGAGGGGAAACGTCCGGCCAGGCGGCCTGGGCGTCTTCCGCGCTTTCCGGTCGGAGCCAGTCCGGTCGGAGCCAGGGTGTGTGGGCCGGAGTTCCGCCGTGCGCTGCTGACCCACGCGCGAGCCGGCCCTTCAAGGAGCGGTGGGCGCTGGAGGAGGGCCGTGTGGCTCGGTGGCAGATGACGGAGAGCTCTGCGTGCAGATTGTGAGCTACCCGTCGGAGGCCATAGCACTGCGGGAAGGGCTGCGTGCCGATGCAGCACTTGTCGTAGTTAAAAATACATAATAATATTACAAATATTACATACAAAACATAGGGGGAACAAGGACATGGAGTAGAGAGAGAGGGCGTAGGTAGAGAGAGGGGGGTAGGTAGAAAAAGAGAGAGGGTAGAGAGAGAGGGGGTAGAGAGAGGGGGTAGGTAGAGAGAGGGGGTAGGTAGAGAGAGGGGGTAGGTAGAGAGAGGTGGTAGAGAGAGAGGGAAGAGGTAAGGAGAGCAGAGCTTGAAATCTTTCGTGAAATCTTTCATTTCAAACGGGCGGGTGGGGGGGGGGGTTACATAAAGCAGAGCATTAAAGAAGAAAACGAAATGATAAACGAAGCAAAGTGCCGACAACACCGAGCATCTTCTTGTTTCCTCTTATCGTAAAAAAAGGAAAAGACGGTAGGGGAGGGGAAGGGAGGGAAGGAGAGGGGATGAGAGGAGAGGGTAGCGGAGGGAGTAAGCGAGTAGGCGGGATCACCTTCGATGAAGCAGGTCTTCCCGGAGTAGTGCGTAGGCCGCTGGTAGTCTGGCAGGCAGGCCGGGCTCCTGTTGGTCACGGGAGTGGCGACCTTCAGCAGTGCTGCGTTGTACCGGTCGTGAACGGTGTAGCTCAGCACCCGCAGGTCCACGCCACCGCTCAGCCGGACACTCGGGGGCTGCGGGTCGCTCCTGAAATCGGCGGCAGCCAACGACGTCTTTATTCGCGACGAACTTTTGTTGCCGTGCAGCGGTGGCTGGGGAGACGTTGACGACCTCGCCTGGTATGCTAGAGGTCGTGGGTTCGATCCTGAGCCCTGATGTATATTTGTAATCTGCGTCTCTTTCTCTCTTCTCACGGTCTCGTTTGTTGTGTTTAGTTCCCCCGGCGCACCTCCGATTAGCCACGGTTGGCTACGTACAAAATAAGTTCAACGTACATACATAGGCTCACAGCAGAGAACCATAGACTCACACAGAGACCCATAGACTCACACAGAGCCCCATAGACTCCCACAGGGACCTATAGACTCACACAGAGCCCCATAGACTCACACAGAGACCAGTAGACTCCCACAGAGACCCATAGACTCACACAGAGACCCATAGACTCACACAGGGACCCATAGACTCACACAGAGACCCATAGACTCACACAGAGACCAGTAGACTCACACAGAGACACATAGACTCACACAGTGACCAGTAGGCTCACACAGAGACCCATAGACTCACATCAGAGACCCATAGACTCACACAGAGACCCATAGAATCACACAGAGACCAGTAGACTCACACAGTGACCCATAGACTCACATAGACACCCATAGACGCACACAGACACCCATAGACCCACACAGAGACCCATAGACTCACACAGAGACTAGTAGACTCACACAGAGACCAGTGGACTCACACAGAGACACATAGACTCACACAGAGACCAATAGACTCACATCAGAGCCCCATAGACTCACACAGAGACCAGTAGACTCACAAAGAGACCCATAGACTCACACAGAGACATATAGAATCACACAGAGACACAGAGACTCACACAGAGACCCATAGACTCACACAGAGATCCAAAGACTCACACAGAGACCCATAGACTCACACAGAGACCCATAGACTCACACAGAGACCAGTAGACTCACAAAGAGACCCATAGACTCACATCAGAGACCAATAGACTCACAGAGACGATTAGACTCACACAGAGACCCATAGACTCACACAGAGACATATAGAATCACACAGAGACACAGAGACTCACACAGAGACCCATAGACTCACACAGAGATCCAAAAACTCACACAGAGACCCATAGACTCACACAGAGACCCATAGACTCACACAGAGCCCCACAGACTTACACAGAGCCCCATAGACTCATACAGCAGAGACCCATAGACTCGCAAAAAGCCACATAGACTCACACAGAGTCCCATAGACTCACACAGAGACCAGTAGACTCACACAGAAACACATAGACTCACACAGCAGAGACTCATAGACTCACCACACTGAGACCAATAGACTCACAGAGATCCACAGACTTACGTACACAGAAACTCATAGACTCACACAGAGGTCAGTAGACTCACACAGAAACACAGACTCACACAGAGCCACATAGACTCACACAAAGACACATAGACTCACACAGAGCCCCATAGACTCACACAGGGACCCATAGACTCACACGGAGTCCCATAGACTCACACAGAGACGTATAGACTCACACGGAGACCCATAGACTCACACAGAGACCCGTAGACTCACACAGAGACACATAGACTCCCACAGAGCCCCATAGACTCCCACAGAGCCCCATAGACTCACACAGAGCCCCATAGACTCACACAGAGCCTCACAGACTCACACAGAGCCCCATAGACTCACACAGAGACCAATAGACTCACACAGAGACACATAGACTCACACAGAGACCAGTAGACTCACACAGAGACACATAGACTCACACAGAGACCCATAGACTCACACAGAGCCCCATAGACTCACACAGCGACCCATAGACTCACACAGAGACTCATAGACTCACACAGAGAGCCGTAGACTCACACAGAGACACATAGACTCCCACAGAGCCCCATAGACTCACACAGAGCCCCATAGACTCACACAGAGCCCCATAGACTCACACAGAGACCAGTAGACTCACACAGAGACACATAGACTCACACAGAGACCAGTAGACTCACACAGAGACACATAGACTCACACAGAGACCCATAGACTCACACAGAGACCCATAGACTCACACAGAGCCCCATAGACTCACACAGAGACCCATAGATTCACACAAAGACCCATAGACTCACACAGAGATACAAAAACCCACACAGAGACCCATAAACTCACACAGAGACCCATAGACTCACAAAGAGACCCATAGACTCACACTAAGACCAGTAGACTCACACAGAGACCCATAGACTCACACAGAGACCCATAGCCTCACACGGAGACTCATAGACTCACATGGAGACCCATAGACTCACACGGAGACCCATAGACTTACACAGAGACACAAAAACCCACACAGAGACCCATAGACTCACACAGAGACCAATAGACTCACACAGAGACCCATAGACTCACACAGAGCCCCAAAGTCTCACACAGAGACCCATAGACTCACCCAGGGATCCATAGACTCACACGGAGACCCATAGACTCACACAGAGACCCATAGACTCACACAGAGACCCATAGACTCACACCGCGGCCTGCACCCCGACCTGTTTACGAGCAGGTTGACGCAGCCGGCGGTCGCGAGGAACTAAGAGGGCTTGACAAGCGTGGCGTGGCACAGCGTCGCGTTGTACTGCACCACCGCAGCCGCCCAGGGAGCCGGTGACTGGAACCCCTTCACACCGCAGGCTGCAGACAGCAGACGGCAGATGGCAGGTTTACTGTAACCAAGTTTACCATAACCAGGTTTACCATAACCAGGTTTAACATAACCAGGTTTAACATAACCAGGTTTAACATAACCAGGTTTAACATAACCAGGTTTACTGTAACCAAGTTTAACATAACCAGGTTTAACATAACCAGGTTTAACATAACCAAGTTTACCATAACCAGGTTTACTCTAACCAAGTTTAACATAACCAGGTTTACTGTAACCAGGTTTAACATAACCAGGTTTACTGTAACCAGGTTTACCATAACCAGGTTTACTGTAACCAGGTTTACTGTAACCAAGTTTAACATAACCAGGTTTACCGTAACCAGGTTTAATGTTCAGGTTTACCCTAACCAAGTTTCCATAACCAGGTTTACCTAACCAGGTTACCATAACCAAGTTTACCATAACAAAGTAACCAGGTTACCGTAACCAGGTTACCGTAACCAAGTTACCATAACCAAGTTAACCATAACCAAGGTTCCCTAACCAGGTTACCATAACCAAGTTTACCATAACAAAGTAACCAGGTTAATGTAACCAGGTTACCATAACCAAGTTTACCATAACAAAGTAACCAGGTTAATGTAACCAGGTTACCATAACCAAGTTTACCGTAACCAGGTTACCATAACCAAGTTTACCATAACAAAGTAACCAAGTTACCGTAACCAAGTTACCATAACCAAGTTACCGTAACCAGGTTACGGTAACCAAGTTACCATAACCAAGTTTACCATAACAAAGTAACCAAGTTACTGTAACCAAGTTACCATAACCAAGTTACCATAACCAGGTTACCGTAACCAAGTAAAACTAAAAAATTACCCCCACTGAGACCGCGACATGAAGGTGTCTCTGCTCGTCGAGACTCACCCTTGGTGCTCGTGACGGGCCTCACGCTCCAATAGTTGATGCAGAAGCCCTTTCCTGAAAGAACAACAATGTCGAGATGCGGGGCGGACAGGCGGGAAATCAGCGGTCAGTGGAGATGTAAACAGCCGCACGAGTCGGGTACCAGAGGTCTGTGTTTGTAAGTTGATCTGTTTGCAAGTCCCAAATTTACTCCTGTACACTGTACACTCTTTTACATACCACTACACTACCACAAAACTATATATGACTACACTACATTTTATACTACGACGATACATTATATACTACACGATTATATACGACACTACTATATACTACTACACTACATTATATACTACTACACTACGTTATATACTACTACACTACATTATATACTACTACACTACTTTATATACTACTACACTACTCAAAACTATATATGACTACACTGCATTATATACTACTATGCTACATGATATACTACTATACTACATTATATACTACTACACTACGTTATACACTACTACACTACATCATATACTACTACACTACTTTATATACTACTACACTACTCAAAACTATATATGACTACACTGCATTATATACTACTATGCTACATGATACACTACTACACTACATTATATGCTACTACACTACATTATATACTACGACACTACATTATATACTACTACGCTACATTATATACTACACTACTATATACTACTACACTACATTACAAACTACTACACTACATTGTATACTACTGCACTACATTATATTCTACTACGATACATTATATACTACACTACTATATACTACTACGCTACATTACATACTACTACACTAGATTATATACTACTACACTACTCAAAACTATATATGACTACACTGCATTATATACTACTACGCTACATGATATACTACTACACTACAATATATACTACACTACATTATATACTACTACACTACATTATATACTACACTACTATATACTACTACGCTACATTACATACTACTACACTACATTGTATACTACTACACTACTACAAAACTATATATGACTACACTACATTATATTCTACTACGCTACATTGTAAACTACACTACAATATGCTACTATGCTACATTACATACTACTACACTATATTATATAATACTACACTACATTATATACTACACTACATTATATACTACTACACTACATTATATACTACTACACTACTATAAACTACTACATACTAGGCGAGGTAGTTAACATCTCCTAGCCACTATGATGATGAGAGAGAGAGAGAAACACAGCCTCCAAATATACATCAGCATTAATTGTCAGGCTTGGGTCGAATTCACGACCTCCTGCATACCAGGCGAGGTAGTTAACATCTCCTAGCCACCGTGGTGCTAGCGTAGGCTGTGGCAGTGGTGTGGAGAGAAATAACCTGGAGACAAATGCACGTGACCACGGGCAGCACATGCTATTTAGTTTAACACGTATTTGTAGTAGTAAGGGAGAGGCTTTCGCTAACCAATATTATCCATGATAGAGGGTTGTTTTTTTGGGTTAGATTACGTACGTATAAACGCTGTGTCGTTGAACCGACCACCACCGCCCCGAAACAGCCTAATTTGTGTAGGGGTTGTCACTTAAACAAAACGTGACCAATTAGTTCATTAAAACCAGCCTCATATGGCTAACTGCCTGATGAAGCTGCTGATTGTGATTACCAGCGAAACGTCACGTTAACTTGAATTGTAAACGTTCTTGTGGGTTTACTCCCCAACACACACCAGTTAGTGCTGAACTAAGTAAATAATTGGCCACGTTTTGTTTACGTGATGCACCCTTACTGTTTGGTTGTGTCGGGTGGTGGTGGGATTAACGACACATTTATACTTACACGACCTAACCCAAACAAAAAACACCTCTTATTCTTGGTTCTTTCTGTAAAAATCACATAGAAGGGAAACAATAAAATAATAAAAATATAAAACAATAAAATTCTCACGACGTTTCGACTGCAACACAAGCAATCATCATCAGGTGTGAAAACCACAGCAAGAAAATTTGAAACTGTGGTTTTCACACCTGATGATGATTGCTTGTGTAGCAGTCGAAACGTCGTGAGAATTTTATTGTTTTATATTTTTATCATTTTATTGTTTCCCTTCTACGTGGTGGTGACTTTACCGAAAGAACCAAGAATAATAATTTAATTGTTTTACAATAATTTTATTGTTTTATATTTTTATTATTTTAATGTTTCCCTTCTACGTGGTGGTGACTTTACCGAAAGAACCAACAATAATAATTGTATTGTTTTACAAAATTTTTATTGTTTTATATTTTTATTATTTTATCGTTTCCCTTCTACGTGGTGGTGACTTTACCGAAAGAACCAAGAATAATAATTTAATTGTTTTACAATAATTTTATTGTTTTATATTTTTATTATTTTAATGTTTCCCTTCTACGTGGTGGTGACTTTACCGAAAGAACCAAGAATAATAATTTAATTGTTTACCAATAATTTTATTGTTTTATATTTGTATTATTTTAATGTTTCCCTTCTACGTGGTGGTGACTTTACCGAAAGAACCAAGAATAATAATTTTATTGTTTTACAATAATTTTATTGTTTTATATTTTTATTATTTTATTGTTTCCCTTCTACGTGGTGGTGACTTTACCGAAAGAACCAAGAATAATAATTTAATTGTTTTACAATAATTTTATTGTTTTATATTTTTATTTTAATGTTTCCCTTCTACGTGGTGGTGACTTTACCGAAAGAACCAAGAATAATAATTTTATTGTTTTACAATAATTTTATTGTATTATATTTTTATTATTTTATTGTTTCCCTTCTACGTGGTGGTGACTTTACCGAAAGAACCAAGAATATGAATCCCTGCAGTCACGAAAGCTTTAAATAAAAAAACACCTCTATTATGTTTCATGGTTCTTTCGGTAAAGTCACGTAGATAGAAAAAAACGTGATTAAAAATATCACGACACTTTTATCGCAACACAAGCGGCCGTCATCAGGAACAGGGAGGTTAGCCTCTGAGAGAAACCTGTTTATAAAGGTTTAGAGCTAATGTTAATGTAGGAGAAAGCTCCGACACGGGCAGTAGGTCTACACCAATCAGAGAGCTGCTTATAAAGGTTTAGAGATGGGCGGGGCAGCTCATGTTAATGTTGGAGAGGGCTCCAACACCGGCAGTAGGTCTACACCAATCAGAGAGCTGCTTATAAAGGTTTAGAGATGGGCGGGGCAGCTCATGTTAAATGTAGGTGAGGGCACCGACACCGGCAGTAGGTCTACACCAATCAAAGAGCTGTTTATAAAGGTTTAGAGATGGGCGGGGCAGCTAATGTTAATGTAGGTGAGGGCTCTGACACCGGCAGTAGGTCTACACCAATCAGAGAGCTGTTTATAAAGGTTTAGAGATGGGCGGGGCAGCCAATGTTAATGTAGGAGAGGGCACCGACACCGGCAGTAGGTCTACACCAATCAAAGAGCTGCTTTAAAGGTTTAGAGATGGGCGGGGCAGCTAATGTTAATGTTGAAGAGGGCTCCAACACCGGCAGTACGTCTACACCAATCAAAGAGCTGTTTATTAAGGTTTAGAGATGGGCGGGGCAGCTCATGTTAATGTTGAAGAGGGCACCAACACTGGCAGGAGGTCTACACCAATCAGAGAGCTGCATATAAAGGTTTAGAGATGGGCGGGGCAGCTCATGTTAATGTAGGAGAGGGCTCCAACACCGGCAGTAGGTCTACACCAATCAGAGAGCTGTTTATTAAGGTTTAGAGATGGGCGGGGCAGCTCATGTTAATGTAGAAGAGGGCACCAACACTGGCAGGAGGTTTACACCAATCAGAGCATTGCACCTCGCTCCACACACCCACACTGCTGACGGTGGAGGTTGACAAGAAAACACAAATCAAGTCACGAACCAAAGTGGTTGATGACATCTTTCCAATGATTGCTGGGCTCATAACCATCCTCTCGGTTGAAATTGTGCCTGTACATATGGCTGGCTTCACCCCTATTATGGATATCGGTCGCGAAAGCCTCCTACTACCACTACTACAACGTGTTAAGCAGCCAGCAAACTTAGAAGTTACATCTTTGTTGACCATTGCCAAACGTTTGTCTGGTACCCGAGTACTAATCTTTAGGAGACGATCCACACTCAAAATGTAACTTCTGCTCATCGGAAAACAAGAAAACGAGGGATAATCCTCATCGGGCCTCGCCGTGTGAGGTGCAGCCCTCTGCGGTGTGCCGGGAATGCCTCTCCAAGTGACGACGACGACAATAATAACGTTTCATCATTAGACCTCCTTTGCCGGTACCAAAATATAATAACAGGGTTTTTCCCCTTTTTCTGGCAACAAAACTGAAGCCTTTTTTTACAAGGATTCATGTTACTACATTAGCCACAATACCTGCAGTCAAAATGCGAACAAAAACATACTATGATAATATATGATGCATTGTCCTTGAAACTGATTGGTCCACACCAAGGGACGACTTTCTTTTGAGCCTCGACCCAATTGGTGCTCGACCAGATGACGCCAGAAGGCGTCACACAGCTCAAAGACAATGCCACTATCAAAGTAATGAGGGCTCGGGGTGAGCATCTACATCATTAGACCTCCTTTGCCAGTACCAAAATGTAATAATAATAATAGGGGGTTTTCCCCTTTGTTCTGGCAACAAAACTGAAGCCTTTTTGTACAAGGATTCATGTTACTGCATTAGCCACAATACCTGCAGTCAAAATGCGAACAAAAACATACTACGATAATATATGCATTTCGATTTAAAGCTTTCGTGACTGCAAGGATTCATCTTTTTTGGGTCTTTTGGTAAAGTCACCACGTAGAATGAAAATAAAATAATAAAATAACACACGTCGTGAGAATTTAATTGCGTTATTTTATTATTTTATTCTCATTCTACGTGACTTTACCGAAAGAACCAAAGAAGATGAATATATGCATTGTCCTTGAAACTTATAGTGCATTGTCTTTGAGCTGTGTAACGCCTTTTGGCGTCATGTGGTTGAGCACCAATTGGGTCGAGGCTCCAAAGAAAGCCGTCCCTTGGTGTGGACCAATAAGTTACAAGGACAATGCATCATATATAATCATAGTATGTTTTTTATATTCTTGGTTCTTTCGGTAAAGTCACGTGTTTTATATTTTTATTATTGTATTGTTTCCCTTCTACGTGGTGACTTTACCGAAAGAACCAAGAATATGAAACCCTGCAGTCACGAAAGCTTTAAATAAAAATTTAGTATGTTTTTTTGTTTGCATTTTGACTGCAGGTATTGTGGTTAATGCAGACATGAATCCGTGTAAAAAGGTTTCAGTTGTGTTGCCAGAAAAAAGGGGAAACCCCCTATTGTTATTATATTAATGATGTTCGTTGCGTTGATCGAAAGCACTTTGTTTACGTGACACAGCGGCTGGGTAAATGTTTAACTACCTCGCCTGGTGTACACGAGGTAGTGGATTCGATCCCGACCCTGATAATGCCTGCTGCTGTATATTTTGAGTGTGCATGTATCTCTCTCCCCGTGGTCACGTGGATTTTCCTCCTAGGTCATCCGGGTTTTTCTCATTCCGCACTCAGAATAGATGAGTATCTGGCTGCGGCTATAGATGACCACGTGATGATGATGATGACGACGAGCCACTTTGTTTAGCAGCTATCATTTGTGATGGGCCGGTCGCTTCTGTCCAATGTCTTACACCACTGCTGTTGGGGCGCCACAGTGGCTAAGATATGTTAACTACCTCGCCTGGTATACAGGAGGTCTATGTGGAGTCTGTGTCTCTCTCTCATCATCATGGTGGCTAGGAGATGTTAACTACCTCGCCTGGTATACAGGAGGTCTATGTGGAGTCTGTGTCTCTCTCTCATCATCACGGTGGCTAGGAGATGTTAACTACCTCGCCTGGTATATAGGAGGTCTATGTGGAGTCTGTGTCTCTCTCTCATCATCACGGTGGCTAGGAGATGTTGACTACCTCGCCTGGTATACAGGAGGTATATGTGGAGTCTGTGTCTCTCTCTCATCATCACGGTGGCTAGGAGATGTTGACTACCTCGCCTGGTATACAGGAGGTATATGTGGAGTCTGTGTCTCTCTCTCATCATCACGGTGGCTAGGAGATGTTAACTACCTCGCCTGGTATACAGGAGGTCGTGGGTTCGATCCCGACCCTGATGATACCTGCTGCTGCTGCTGCTGTGTATTTGGAGTCTGTGTTTCTTTCTCTCATCATCACAGTGGCTAGGATATGTTAACTACCTCGCCTGGTATAGAGGAGGTCGTGGGTTCGAACCCGACTCTGACGATGCCTGCTGCTGTATATTTGGAGTCTGTGTCTCTATCTCTCATCACCACGGTGGCTAAGAGATGTTAACTACCTCGCCTGGTATACAGGAGGTCGTGGGTTCCATCTAGACCAGTGGTTCTTAACCTGGGTTCGATCGAACCCCAGGGGTTCGGTGAGTCGATCTCAGGGGTTCGGCAGAGCCCCCGCCACGGAGGTTCGGACACTTGAATTATTGTGTAAATGTGTGATGACACACACGGCCCGCTTGGCCATCACTGGCTGCAGATGATCATGCTACACTGCTTGGCCAATCAGCGCTGCGGGGAATTTAGTGCGTACTCAGTAGTCAACGTGTGCCTGTTGTTGTCGTACGTCGTGTGATTTCTTTAATATTTTATCCATACTAACTATGTCGGGCAAAAGAAGAAAGTGGTCGGACGAATATGTACAACATGGATTCTCATGTATCACGGAACGTGATGGGAGTGAGCGTCCTATCTGCATGATTTGCAACGCCAAGTTGAGCAACTCTAGTCTTGCACCGGCAAAACTAAAGGAACACTTCTTGAAGCTGCATGGAGACGGGGAATACAAGAACACAACACTTGCTGAATTCAGGGTGAAGAGAGCCAGATTCGATGAAAGGGCCACTCTGCCTGCTCTTGGATTTGTACCTGTTAACAAACCGATCCTGACAGCATCGTACGAAGTTGCTTACCTGATCGCAAAGCAGGGCAAGCCACACACCATTGGTGAAACACTTGTGAAACCAGCTGCATTAAAGATGGCGAATCTGATACTCGGAACAGCGGCCGAAGGTAAATTATCCCAAATTCCCCTTTCAAATGACACCGTCAGTGACAGAATAGAAGACATGAGTAAAGACATCTTGGCTCAAGTAGTCGCAGATCTGATTTCAAGCCCGGCAAAATTCAGCCTTCAACTTGACGAAACCACAGACGTTTCTGATCTAAGCCAGCTTGCTGTTTTTGTACGCTATGTGAAAGACGACATGATAAAAGAAGAGTTTTTATTTTGTAAGCCTCTTACAACAACAACGAAGGCAGCCGATGTGAAGAAGCTTGTGGATGACTTCTTCAGAGACAACAATCTTTTATGGGATATGGTTTCTGCAGTTTGTACGGACGGAGCTCCAGTCATGCTGGGAAGAAAGTCTGGTTTTGGTGCGCTAGTAAAGGCCGATGCACCACACATCATTGTGACGCATTGTATTCTGCACAGGCATGCGTTGGCAACAAAAACCTTACCTCCAAAAATGGCAGAAGTATTAAAAACTGTGGTGGAATGTGTGAACTATGTGCGAAAAAGTGCTCTGAGGCACCGCATCTTCAGTGAGCTGTGTAAAGAAATGGGCTCTGAATTTGAGGTACTTCTGCTCCATTCTAATATTCGGTGGTTATCCCGGGGACAGGTGCTGAATCGTGTTTTTGCCATGCGTGTGGAATTAGCCCTGTTTTTGCAAGAGCACCAACACTGCCATGCAGATTGCTTCAAAAATCCTGAGTTCATTCTCATTTTAGCGTACATGGCTGATATATTCGCAGCTCTCAATCATCTCAATCAGCAGATGCAGGGTGGTGGAGTCAATATCATGGAAGCGGAAGAACACCTGAAGGCTTTTCAAAAAAAGCTACCGTTATGGAAACGACGAACAGAGAACAATAACTTCGCAAACTTCCCGCTTCTGGACGACTGTGCAAGTAAGATCGAAGATGTGTCTGGAATCGGAGATATTTCTGTATCCACAGAACTGAAGCAAACAATTGCCACGCACTTAGATGAGCTTGCAAAGTCTCTCGACGGATATTTCCCTACAAGAGAGTCATATCCAGCATGGGTGAGACAGCCGTTCACGTTTGCTGTTGAAACAGCAGATGTCAATGATGAATTCCTCGACGAAATCATTGAAATTCAGCAGAGCCAGGTTCAACAGCAACTCTTCAGAACAACAACGCTCTCAACGTTTTGGTGTCGACAAATGAACAAGTATCCAGTTATTGCTAAGAAAGCCCTGGATTTTTTTATACCATTTGTTACAACATATCTTTGTGAGCAATCCTTTTCGAGGATGCTGGACATAAAAACGAAGAAAAGGAACAGACTTTGCTGTGAAAATGACATGAGAGTGGCACTTGCCAAGGTGAAGCCACGCATATCTGAACTGATCTCTCAAAGGCAACAGCAGAAGTCACATTGATTTCCAGGTATGTAATTTGTTGTGAGTTTATGCATTGTGTTGGTTTTATTCTTTGAACAAGGTAATGTTCATGCACGGCTCATTTTGTGTACCAGTAAAAAACATATCTATGTCTTGAATTTGAAAAAAATCACATTTTTTTCACTAAAGAGAGGTTCGGTGAATGCACATATGAAACTGGTGGGGTTCGGTACCTCCAACAAGGTTAAGAACCACTGATCTAGATTCACAAAGTCATTGCTTTAGAACTGCTGCTTGTTATTGTCGCGTCTAATGTATTGTCCTCCCACGCCGTCCCCGACACCTCCGATTAGCCATGGTTGGCTCCGTAGAAGTTCACACGCAAACATAAGCTCACACAGAGGCCTATAGACTCATGCAGAAACGCCGTAGACTCACACAGACCCATTGCCTCACACAGAGACCCATAGACTTACCACTGCCCATAGACTCAACACTGCCTAAAGACTCAACATTGCCTATAGACTCAACATTGCCTATCGACTCAACATTGCCCATAAAATCAAGTCTGCCCATAGACTCAACACTGCACCATAAACTCAACACTGCACCATAGACTCAGCACTGCCCGTAGACTTAACACTGCCCATAAACTTAACACTGCCCATAAACTCAACACTTGCCCATAGTCTCAACACTGCACCATAGACCCAACACTGCCCATATACTCACTTTACTATATACAGTAAGGGAAACAAGTATTTGATCCCGTGCTGATTTTGTACGTTTGCCCTCTGACAAAGAAATTATCAGTCTATAATTGTAATGGTAGGTTTATTTGAACAGTGAGAGACAGAATAACAACAAGAAAATCCAGAAAAACGCATGTCAAAAATGTTATGAATTGATTAGCATTTATGTTATGAATTGATTAGCAAGTATTTGACCCCTCTGCAAAACATGACTTAGTACTTGGTGGCAAAACCCTTGTTGGCAATCACAGAGGTCAGACGTTTCTTGTAGTTGGCCACCAGGTTTGCACACATCTCAGGAGGGATTTTGTCCCACTCCTCTTTGCAGATCTTCTCCAAGTCATTAAGGTTTCGAGGCTGACGTTTGGAAACTCGAACCTTTAGCTCCCTCCACAGATTTTCTATGGGATTAAGGTCTGGAAACTGGCTAGGCCACTCCAGGACCTTAATGTGCTTCTTCTTGAGCCATTCCATTGTTGCCTTGGCCGTGTGTTTTGGGTCATTGTCATACTGTAATACCCATCCACGACTCATTTTGAATGCCCTGCCTGAGGGAAGGAGGTTCTCACCCAAGATTTGACGGTACATGGCCCTGTCCATCGTCCCTTTGATGCGGTGAAGATGTCCTGCCCCTTAGCAGAAAAACATTCCCAAAGCATAATGTTTCCACCTCCATGTTTGACGGTGATGAAGGTATTCTTGGGGTCATAGGCAGCATTCATCCTCCTCCAAACACGGCGAGTTGAATTGATGCCAAAGAGCTCCATTTTGGTCTCATGTGACCACAACACTTTTACCCAGTTGTCCTCTGAATAATTCAGATGTTCATTGGCAAACTTCAGACGGACATGTATATGTGCTTTCTTGAGCAGGGGGACCTTGCGGGCGCTGCAGGATTTCAGTCCTTCACGGCGTAGTGTGTTACCAATTGTTTTCTTGGTGACTATGGTCCCAGCTGCCTTGAGAGCATTGACAAGGTCCTCCCGTGTAGTTCTGGGCTGATTCCTCATCGTTCTCATGATCATTGCAACTCCACGAGGTGAGATTTTGCATGGAGCCCCAGGCCGAGGGAGATTGACAGTTCTTTTGTGTTTCTTCCATTTGCGAATAATCGCACCAACTGTTGTCACCTTCTCACCAAGCTGCTTGGCAATGGTCTTGTAGCCCATTCCAGCCTTGTGTAGGTCTACAATCTTGTCTCTGACATCCTTGGAGAGCTCTTTGGTCTTGGCCATGGTGGAGAGTTTGGAATCTGATTGATTGATTGCTTCTGTGGTCAGGTGTCTTTTATACAGGTAACAAGCTGAGATTTTGAGCACTACCTTTAAGAGTGTGCTCCTAATCTCAGCTCGTTACCTGTATAAAAGACACCTGGGAGCCAGAAATCTTTCTCATTGAGAGGGGCTCAAATACTTATTTTCCTCATTAAAATGCAAATAAATTTATAACATTTTTTACATGCGTTTTTCTGGATTTTTTTGTTGTTATTCTGTCTCAATGTTCAAATAAACCTACCATTAAAATTATAGACTGATCATTTCTTTGTCAGTGGGGAAACGTACAAAATCAGAAGCGATCAAATGATTTTTTCCCTCACTGTACAGCAGAAGCAGGTGTTAGGGTCTGGATGGAACCCACGACCTCCTGTATACCAGGCGAGGTAGGTAACATCTCCTAGCCACTGTGATGATGATGATGATGGTGAGAGAGAAAGACACAGACTCCAAATATACAGCAGCAGGTGTTAGGGTCTGGATGGAACCCACGACCTCCTGTATACCAGGCGAGGTAGGTAACATCTCCAAGCCCCTGTGATGATGATGATGATGATGAGAGAGAGAGAGACACACAGACTCCAAATATACAGCAGCAGCAGGTGTTAGGGTCTGGATGGGACCCACGACCTCCTGTATACCAGGCGAGGTAGGTAACATCTCGTAGCCACTGTGATGATGATGATGAGAGAGAGAGACACACACAGACTCCAAATATAGAACAGCAGCAGGTGTTAGGGTCTGGATGGAACCCACGACCTCCTGTATACCAGGCGAGGTAGGCAACATCTCCTAGCCACTGTGATGATGATGAGACGCCCACTCCCCTGGGGGGGGAACTGGTCCAGCGAGGGGCCAAGAATCCACGCG
Source organism: Petromyzon marinus (assembly GCF_048934315.1). NCBI lineage: Eukaryota > Metazoa > Chordata > Hyperoartia > Petromyzontiformes > Petromyzontidae > Petromyzon > Petromyzon marinus. The sequence continues at coordinate 202,810 of NW_027423180.1, forward strand.
TGACGCATGCCACCTCCCCTTTCCCGTAAGTGCCCTAATCGGTGCCATCGGCTGCGCTCGTCACCTGGAACGGATTTGTGTACGTGTGTGTGTGTACACGTGTATGTGTGTGCATGTGTGATTGTGATATCATCAGGAAAGCGCGGTCCTGCACAGATGCCATATTTTCAGTCCGTCTGCTACAGCAGAGGTGTAGGGAATTCCAGCAAGACCTACATCTCTGCTTTATTGACCTGGTCAAGGCCTATGATACCATCAGTAGGCCTGGCTTCTGGGTTGTTCTTCGTGCTTTTGGAGTACCTGACCCTCTGCTCACGATCATTAAGGACCTTCATGATGGTGAGCGGGCCCGGGTAAAACTACGTGGCCGGGAGTCAGAGCCATTCCCTATACACCTTGGGGTGCGACAGGGATGTCCTCTGGCTCCCACATTATTTAACATCTATTTTGACCATGTAGTTCGTGAAGTCTTCAATAGCTGTACCGGGGGAATCTCCATAAGGTACAGATATAACGGAAGGCTGATCGATGCCCGGGTGCGGTCAAGGGATGGCTCCCTGTTACTCAACCACGTTACGTATGCTGATGATTTGGTAATAGCTGCTCATTCAGAGGAGGAGTTGGAGACGCTGCTGCTGAGATTGGAGCGTGCCACTAATAGGTGGGGCCTTACCATCAGCCCCACCAAACTAAGCAACTGCCTGGGCATTTTGTACCATCGGACACTCTACCCCCACAACTCCCAATCGGTGATGGGGCAGTTGTGGAGAGAGTGGAGAGTTTCCCATATCTGGGCAGTGTGCTTATGATCGGCTCCAGTTTAACAGCAGGGGTCTCACTCCGAATCAGTCGAGCAGCAATATATTTTCATCAGTTGCGTAACACTGTGTGGAAGCTACCTGGTCTGTCGCTCCGCACTAAGCTTCAGGTCTTCTCGGCCACGGTCATTCCCTCCGTTCTCTACGCTTGCGAAACGTGGACCCCCCTAATGGAACATCTTCGCCGGTTAGAAACATTTAGGCGGGCCTGCCTACGATCCATCCTGGGTTTAACAAGACTGGATTGTGTGAGGAACTCACAAATCCTTGAAAGATCTGGGCAAAGTCCCATCGGTGAGCTCCTCCGGCAGGCAAGGCTGCGGTGGCTGGGTCATGTAGCCCGCATGCCCAGCCACCGCATGCTGAAACAGCTTTTGTTTGGCCAAATCGAGGGGGCTAAACGGGCACGGCATGGGCTAGAGAAGAGATGGAGTGATGTGGTACAGGAGGACGTGGAGATGAGTGGACTTGCCGATGACTGGTACCAGCGGTGTCAAGATCGGCCTCTGTGGAGGAGGCTCGTGAAGGACGCTGCTGGGCAGTTGGAGGTAGTCGCCCTCCAACAACAACGGAGGGCGGAGGAGCGACGCTCACAACAACGAGCGAAGCGCCGGGTGGCTAAAGCACAGCAGGTTGGCACAGTAGGGGGCACAGGTGGTGCATCAGGCAGTCATCTCAGTCAGTCGACCCGTGGCACCTGGGTCTGCCCCGTGACCTCCTGCCAGCGGGCGTTCGACACTCCACGTGGCCTCAAGGTGCACATGTCCTGGCATAAGCGTCGTGGTGACGTCACCGCCACTTAGTGGCGAATGGCGATTGTTGTTGTGATATTTGTGTGTACGTGTATGTGCGTTCGTGTGTATGTGTGTGTATGATCGAGCGTGGTGATGAGTTAGGGGAACCTGTAAGCCCCAGGCTACTTTGGGCTCGCATTCACATCAACCAGAGGCGAGGAGCGGTGGTCGTGGTTACTTATGCCCCCACTGAAGACGAACATCCGTGGAAGGATGCAGGCAAGGCCGATGAGTCAGATGCCTTCTATGACCTCTTGTCACAGGTGCTGGCTAAAGTGGCCCCTCGGGATAGAGTCATCTTGTTGGGTGACTTCAATGCCCGAGTTGGTCATGATGCTGGCACCTGTCTGGAGTAATGGGAAGGCATGGGCCAGATCAGCTCAATAACAACGGCAGGAGGCTGCTAGATTTTTGTGCAGCCCATGGGCTTGTAATTACCAACACGCTGTTCCGGCATCGGCGCATCCACACCACATCATGGATGCATGCCGGGTCCAAGCAAGAACATCTGCTGGACTGCATAGTGATGGAACAGCGGATGCGGGCCCATGTCCTTTAAACCAGGACCTACCGTGGAGCTGATCTGCCCACTGACGTTCAACTTGTCATCTGTAATATGCGCCTGCCATTCATCCATTCCGATGGTGGATGTACACCCAGGACCCCATTCAAACCCTTAGTGGCATTGTCTCAGCTAGCTGATGAAAGTTACAAGTGAGATTTTCATCATCGCTTGCGGCTGGGGTTGGCATCGTCCCCCCTCCTCCTGATGTCGAGGGGAAATGAGTGAGGTTTAGCACTGTGGCTCATGCAGCTGCAATGACTGCTTTGGGTACACGGTCCAGACCTCCCCAGAGACCCTGGCTGACAGAGGAAGTGTTCAAGCTGGCTGGGAAAAAGCGACAGGCCCACTCTCATCATCTACAGCATCCCACGTCGTAGAATGAGGAGGCTTACCGCAGCCTTCGCTCGGAGGTTTGGAGAGCCGAGAGGTGCTGCAAGGATGGGTGGTGGTCGTGGGTTTCTGTCCCGCGATCACAAATCGCTCTTTAATACAATCAAAAAAGTAATCTGCAGCGCCACACCTATTACCATCATTAGGGGAAAGAACGGTGATCAAATATCCGACCCTCAGCAACAGGCTTGCAGATTTGCTGAGCATTTCTTTGAAGTCCTGGGGGAGGGGAAATCCCTCATCCAGGAAAACATCGTGGCACAAAGTGAGGATGACCCTACTGAGGCTGCGGTGCCTCGAATATTGGAGGCGAAAGTCACCCCCTGTGAGTGGCTGGCTGAAGTGCCATCTGTTGAGGAAGTACTGAAGGCGATCCAGAGTCTGATACCAGGAAAGGCAGCGGGCAGAGATGATCTCCCAAGCGAAATCCTGAGGGCGGGTGGCGTTTGTGCACAGACTGCCCTACCTGACACCATAACAAAAGTCTGGACCACTGAACGTGTTCCACAGGATTGGAAGGATTCCCTGGTGGTCCCCCTCTTTAAGAAGGGCGACCGCACAGACTGTAACAACTGGAGGGGCATCTCACTCCTCAGTTTGCCAGGAAAGGTTCTGGCAAGGATTATTCAACATCGCCTTGCTAGTCATGCTAAGGAGAGGCTTGCAGAGCCCCAGTGCGGTTTCAGGAAAGCGCGGTCCTGCACAAATGCCATATTTTTCTGTCCGTCTGCTACAGCAGAGGTGTAGGGAATTCCAACAAGACCTACATCTCTGCTTTATTGACCTGGTCAAGGCCTATGATACCATCAGTAGGCCTGGGCTTTGGGTTGTTCTTCGTGCTTTCGGAGTCTCTGACCCTCTGCTCATGATCATTAAGGACCTTAATGATGGTGAGCGGGCCCGGGTACAACTACGTGGCCGGGAGTCAGAGCCATTCCCTGTACACCTTGGGGTGCGACAGGGATGTCCTGGCTCCCACATTATTTAACATCTATTTTGACCATGTAGTTCGTGAAGTCTTCAATAGCTGTACCGGGGGAATCTCCATAAGGTACAGATATAATGGAAGGCTGATCGATGCCCGGGTGCGGTCAAGGGATGGCTCCCTATTACTCAACCACGTTATGTATGCTGATGATTTGGTAATAGCTGCTCATTCAGGGAGGAGTTGGAGACGCTGCTGCTGAGATTGGAGCGTGCCACTAAGAGGTGGGGCCTTACCATCAGCCCTACCAAAACTAAGCACCTGCCTGGGTATTTTGTACCATCGGACACTCCACCCCCACAACTCCCAATCGGTGATGGGGCAGTTGTGGAGATAGTGGAGAGTTTCCCATATCTGGGCAGTGTGCTTATGATCGGCTCCAGTTTAACAGCAGGAGTCTCACTCCGAATCAGTCGAGCGGCAATATATTTTCATCGGTTGCGTAACACTGTGTGGAAGCTACCTGGTCTGTCGCTCCGCACTAAGCTTCAGGTCTTCTCGGCCACGGTCATTCCCTCCGTTCTCTACGCTTGCGAAACGTGGACCCCCCTAATGGAACATCTTCGCCGGTTAGAAACATTTAGGCGGGCCTGCCTACGATCCATCCTGGGTTTAACAAGACTGGATTGTGTGAGGAACTCACAAGTCCTTGAAAGATCTGGGCAAAGTCCCATCGGTGAGCTCCTCCGGCAGGCAAGGCTGCGGTGGCTGGGTCATGTAGCCCGCATGCCCAGCCACCGCATGCTGAAACAGCTTTTGTTTGGCCAAATCGAGGGGGCTAAACGGGCACGGCATGGGCTAGAAAAGAGATGGAGTGATGTGGTACAGGAGGACGTGGAAATGAGTGGACTTGCCGATGACTGGTACCAGCGGTGTCAAGATCGGCCTCTGTGGAGGAGGCTCGTGAAGGACGCTACTGGGCAGTTGGAGGTAGTCGCCCTCCAACAACAACGGAGGGCGGAGGAGCGACGCTCACAACAACGAGCGAAGCGCCGGGTGGCTAAAGCACAGCAGGTTGGCACAGTAGGGGGCACAGGTGGTGCATCAGGCAGTCATCTCAGTCAGTCGACCCGTGGCACCTGGGTCTGCCCCGTGACCTCCTGCCAGCGGGCGTTCGACACTCCACGTGGCCTCAAGGTGCACATGTCCTGGCATAAGCGTCGTGGTGACGTCACCGCCACTTAGTGGCGAATGGCGATTGTTGTTGTGATATTTGTGTGTACGTGTATGTGCGTTCGTGTGTATGTGTGTGTATGATCGAGCGTGGTGATGAGTTAGGGGAACCTGTAAGCCCCAGGCTACTTTGGGCTCGCATTCACATCAACCAGAGGCGAGGAGCGGTGGTCGTGGTTACTTATGCCCCCACTGAAGACGAACATCCGTGGAAGGATGCAGGCAAGGCCGATGAGTCAGATGCCTTCTATGACCTCTTGTCACAGGTGCTGGCTAAAGTGGCCCCTCGGGATAGAGTCATCTTGTTGGGTGACTTCAATGCCCGAGTTGGTCATGATGCTGGCACCTGTCTGGAGTAATGGGAAGGCATGGGCCAGATCAGCTCAATAACAACGGCAGGAGGCTGCTAGATTTTTGTGCAGCCCATGGGCTTGTAATTACCAACACGCTGTTCCGGCATCGGCGCATCCACACCACATCATGGATGCATGCCGGGTCCAAGCAAGAACATCTGCTGGACTGCATAGTGATGGAACAGCGGATGCGGGCCCATGTCCTTTAAACCAGGACCTACCGTGGAGCTGATCTGCCCACTGACGTTCAACTTGTCATCTGTAATATGCGCCTGCCATTCATCCATTCCGATGGTGGATGTACACCCAGGACCCCATTCAAACCCTTAGTGGCATGGTCTCAGCTAGCTGATGAAAGTTACAAGTGAGATTTTCATCATCGCTTGCGGCTGGGGTTGGCATCGTCCCCCCTCCTCCTGATGTCGAGGGGAAATGAGTGAGGTTTAGGACTGTGGCTCATGCAGCTGCAATGACTGCTTTGGGTACACGGTCCAGACCTCCCCAGAGACCCTGGCTGACAGAGGAAGTGTTCAAGCTGGCTGGGAAAAAGCGACAGGCCCACTCTCATCATCTACAGCATCCCACGTCGTAGAATGAGGAGGCTTACCGCAGCCTTCGCTCGGAGGTTTGGAGAGCCGAGAGGTGCTGCAAGGATGGGTGGTGGTCGTGGGTTTCTGTCCCGCGATCACAAATCGCTCTTTAATACAATCAAAAAAGTAATCTGCAGCGCCACACCTATTACCATCATTAGGGGAAAGAACGGTGATCAAATATCCGACCCTCAGCAACAGGCTTGCAGATTTGCTGAGCATTTCTTTGAAGTCCTGGGGGAGGGGAAATCCCTCATCCAGGAAAACATCGTGGCACAAAGTGAGGATGACCCTGCTGAGGCTGCGGTGCCTCGAATATTGGAGGCGAAAGTCACCCCCTGTGAGTGGCTGGCTGAAGTGCCATCTGTTGAGGAAGTACTGAAGGCGATCCAGAGTCTGATACCAGGAAAGGCAGCGGGCAGAGATGATCTCCCAAGCGAAATCCTGAGGGCGGGTGGCGTTTGTGCACAGACTGCCCTACCTGACACCATAACAAAAGTCTGGACCACTGGACGTGTTCCACAGGATTGGAAGGATTCCCTGGTGGTCCCCCTCTTTAAGAAGGGTGACCGCACAGACTGTAACAACTGGAGGGGCATCTCACTCCTCAGTTTGCCAGGAAAGGTTCTGGCAAGGATTATTCAACATCGCCTTGCTAGTCATGCTAAGGAGAGGCTTGCAGAGCCCCAGTGCGGTTTCAGGAAAGCGCGGTCCTGCACAAATGCCATATTTTTCTGTCCGTCTGCTACAGCAGAGGTGTAGGGAATTCCAACAAGACCTACATCTCTGCTTTATTCACCTGGTCAAGGCCTATGATACCATCAGTAGGCCTGGGCTCTGGGTTGTTCTTCGTGCTTTCGGAGTCTCTGACCCTCTGCTCATGATCATTAAGGACATTAATGATGGTGAGCGGGCCCGGGTACAACTACGTGGCCGGGAGTCAGAGCCATCCCCTGTACACCTTGGGGTGCGACAGGGATGTCCTCTGGCTCCCACATTATTTAACATCTATTTTGACCATGTAGTTCGTGAAGTCTTCAATAGCTGTACCGGGGGAATCTCCATAAGGTACAGATATAATGGAAGGCTGATCGATGCCCGGGTGCGGTCAAGGGATGGCTCCCTATTACTCAACCACGTTATGTATGCTGATGATTTGGTAATAGCTGCTCATTCAGGGAGGAGTTGGAGACGCTGCTGCTGAGATTGGAGCGTGCCACTAAGAGGTGGGGCCTTACCATCAGCCCGACCAAAACTAAGCACCTGCCTGGGTATTTTGTACCATCGGACACTCCACCCCCACAACTCCCAATCGGTGATGGGGCAGTTGTGGAGATAGTGGAGAGTTTCCCATATCTGGGCAGTGTGCTTATGATCGGCTCCAGTTTAACAGCAGGAGTCTCACTCCGAATCAGTCGAGCGGCAATATATTTTCATCGGTTGCGTAACACTGTGTGGAAGCTACCTGGTCTGTCGCTCCGCACTAAGCTTCATGTCTTCTCGGCCACAGTCATTCCCTCCCTTCTCTACGCTTGCGAAACGTGGACCCCCCTAATGGAACATCTTCGCCGGTTAGAAATATTTAGGCTGGCCTGCCTACGATCCATCCTTGGTTTAACAAGACTGGATTGTGTGAGGAACTCACAAATCCTTGAAAGATCTGGGCAAAGTCCCATCGGTGAGCTCCTCTGGCAGGCAAGGCTGCGATGGCTGGGTCATGTAGCCCGCATGCCCAGCCACCGTATGCTGAAACAGCTTTTGTTCAGCAAAATCGAGGGGGCTAAACCGGCACGGCATGGGCTAGAGAAGAGATGGAGTGATGTGGTACAGGAGGACGTGGAGCTGAGTGGACTTGCCGATGACTGGTACCAGCGGTGTCAAGATCGGCCTCTGTGGAGGAGGCTCGTGAAGGACGCTACTGGGCAGTTGGAGGTAGTCGCCCTCCAACAACAACGGAGGGCGGAGGAGCGACGCTCACAACAACGAGCGAAACGCCGGGTGGCTAAAGCACAGCAGGTTGGCACAGTAGGGGGCACAGGTGGTGCATCAGGCAGTCATCTCAGTCAGTCGACCCGTTGCACCTGGGTCTGCCCCGTGACCTCCTGCCAGCGGGCGTTCGACACTCCACGTGGCCTCAAGGTGCACATGTCCTGGCATAAGCGTCGTGGTGATGTCACCGCCACTTAGTGGCGAATGGCGGTTGTTGTTGTGATATTTGTATGTACGTGTATGTGCGTTCGTATGTATGTGTGTGTATGATCGAGCGTGGTGATGAGTTATGGGAACCTGTAAGCCCCAGGCTACTTTAGGCTCGCATTCACATCAACCAGAGGCAAGGAGCGGTGGTCGTGGTTACTTATGCCCCCACTGAAGACGAACATCCGTGGAAGGATGCAGGCAAGGCCGATGAGTCAGATGCCTTCTATGACCTCTTGTCACAGGTGCTGGCTAAAGTGGCCCCTCGGGATAGAGTCATCTTGTTGGGTGACTTCAATGCCCGAGTTGGTCATGATGCTGGCACCTGTCTGGAGTAATGGGAAGGCATGGGCCAGATCAGCTCAATAACAACGGCAGGAGGCTGCTAGATTTTTGTGCAGATCATGGGCTTGTAATTACCAACACGCTGTTCCGGCATCGGCGCATCCACACCACATCATGGATGCATGCCGGGTCCAAGCAAGAACATCTGCTGGACTGCATAGTGATGGAACAGCGGATGCGGGCCCATGTCCTTTAAACCAGGACCTACCGTGGAGCTGATCTGCCCACTGACGTTCAACTTGTCATCTGTAATATGCGCCTGCCATTCATCCATTCCGATGGTGGATGTACACCCAGGACCCCATTCAAACCCTTAGTGGCATGGTCTCAGCTAGCTGATGAAAGTTACAAGTGAGATTTTCATCATCGCTTGCGGCTGGGGTTGGCATCGTCCCCCCTCCTCCTGATGTCGAGGGGAAATGAGTGAGGTTTAGGACTGTGGCTCATGCAGCTGCAATGACTGCTTTGGGTACACGGTCCAGACCTCCCCAGAGACCCTGGCTGACAGAGGAAGTGTTCAAGCTGGCTGGGAAAAAGCGACAGGCCCACTCTCATCATCTACAGCATCCCACGTCGTAGAATGAGGAGGCTTACCGCATCCTTCGCTCGGAGGTTTGGAGAGCCGTGAGGTGCTGCAAGGATGGGTGGTGGTCGTGGGTTTCTGTCCCGCGATCACAAATTGCTCTTTAATTCAATCAAAAAAGTAATCTGCAGTGCCACACCTATTACCATCATTAGGGGAAAGAACGGTGATCAAATATCCGACCCTCAGCAACAGGCTTGCAGATTTGCTGAGCATTTCATTGAAGACCTGGGGGAGGGGAAATCCCTCATCCAGGAAAACATCGTGGCACAAAGTGAGGATGACCCTGCTGAGGCTGCGGTGCCTCGAATATTGGAGGCGAAAGTCACCCCCTGTGAGTGGCTGGCTGAGGTGCCATCTGTTGAGGAAGTACTGAAGGCGATCCGGAGTCTGAGACCAGGAAAGGCAGCGGGCAGAGATGATCTCCCAAGCGAAATCCTGAGGGCGGGTGGCGTTTGTGCACAGACTGCCCTACCTGACACCATAACAAAAGTCTGGACCACTGGACGTGTTCCACAGGATTGGAAGGATTCCCTGGTGGTCCCCCTCTTTAAGAAGGGCGACCGCACAGACTGTAACAACTGGAGGGGCATCTCACTCCTCAGTTTGCCAGGAAAGGTTCTGGCAAGGATTATTCAACATCGCCTTGCTAGTCATGCTAAAGAAAGGCTTGCTTTCAGGAAAGCGCGGTCCTGCACAGATGCCATATTTTCTGTCCGTCTGCTACAGCAGAGGTGTAGGGAATTCCAACAAGACCTACATCTCTGCTTTATTGACCTGGTCAAGGCCTATGATACCATCAGTAGGCCTAGGCTCTGGGTTGTTCTTCGTGCTTTCGGAGTCTCTGACCCTCTGCTCATGATCATTAAGGACCTTAATGATGGTGAGCGGGCCCGGGTACAACTACGTGGCCGGGAGTCAGAGCCATTCCCTGTACACCTTGGGGTGCGACAGGGATGTCCTCTGGCTCCCACATTATTTAACATCTATTTTGACCATGTAGTTCGTGAAGTCTTCAATAGCTGTACCGGGGGAATCTGCCGATGATCTGGTAATTGCTGGTAATTGCTGGTAATTGCTGCTGAACCTGGAGCTTGCACCAAGAGGTGGGGCCTTACCATCAGCCCAACCAATACGATGCACCTGCCTGGGTATATTGTACCATCGGACACTCCACCCCCACAACTCCCAATCGGTGATGGAGCAGTTGTGGAGAGGGGAGAGTTTATCATACCTGGGCAGTGTGCTTATGACCGGCTCCGGTTTAACAGCAGAGGTCTCACTCCGAATCAGTTGAGCGGAAATAGCTTTTCATCGGTTGCGTGACGCTGCGTGGAAGCTACCTGGTCTGTCGCTCCGCACTAAGCTTCAGGTCTTCTCGGCAATGGTAATTCCCTCCCTTCTCTACGCTTGCAAAACGTGGACCCCCTTAATGGAACATCTTCGCCAGTTAGAAACATTTAGGCTAGCCTGCCTATGATCCATCCTGGGTTTAACCAGGCTGGATTGTGTGAGGAGCTCACAAATCCTTGAAAGATCTGGGCACGGTCCCATCGGTGAGCTCCTCCGGCGGGGAAGGCTGCGATGGCTGGGTCATGTAGCCCGCATGCCCAGCCACCGCATGCCGGATCGAGGGGGCTAGGCGGGCGCGGCACGGGCTAGAGAAGAGATGGAGTGATGTGGTACAGGAGGACGTGGAGCTTAGTGGACTTGCCGATGGCTGGTACCAGCGGTGTCAAGATCGGCCTCTGTGGAGGAGGCTCGTGAAGGACGCTACTGGGCAGTTGGAGGCAGTCGCCTTCCAACAACAACGTAGGGCGGAGGAGCGACGCTCACAACAACGAGCAGAGCTCCGGGTGGCTAAAGCACAGCAGGTTGGCACAGTAGGGGGCACAGGTGGTGCATCAGCCAGTCATCTCAGTCATCTTAGTCAGTCGACCCGTGGCACTTGGGTCTGCCCCGTGACCTCCTGCCAGCGGGCGTTCGACACTTCAAGTGGCCTCAAGGTGCACATGGCCTGGCACAAGTGTCGTGGTCACGTCACCGCCACTGATTGGCGAATGGCGGTTGTTGTTGTAGTGTGTAGTGTAGTGTGTGTGTAGTGTATGTGTGTGTAGTGTATGTGTGTGTAGTGTGTGTGTAGTGTGTGTGGTGTGTGTATGTGTAGTGTGTGTGTAGTGTGTGTAGTGTGTGTGTAGTGTGTGTATATGTATATGTGTTTGTACGTGTAGTGTATGTGTATGTGTCGACTCAGCCTAAAATGAGTACCTGGTGCGGTGTGTAAATATCGCCACTGGGGAGACAAAGGCGGCCGGGCGTGCTGCTGGCCACCCACCCCCTCGTGTACCGTTACCGGCCTTCATAGGTGCTCGCTAACAGTACTTGCCCCTACAGTCTGTTAAGGATATACTGGGGGATCTTTGTCTTTGTGTGTTGAGCTTCTTTCGGCACCGTAATGTAGCCAACCATGGCGAATCTAAGAGGGGTGTGGGGGGAAGGGCAACAACCTATGGGTCTTTGTATGAGTGTTTGTGTGAGTCTATGGGTCTCTGTGTGAGTCTAAGGGACTCTGTGTAAGTTTATGGGTCTCTGTGTGAGTCTACAGGTATCTGTGTGAGTCTATGGGTCGCTGTGTGTATCTACGGGTCTCTGCATTAATCTACGGCGCTCTCAGTTAGTCGACTCGTCTCTCTGTGATTCTGCGGGTCTCTGTGTGAGTCTATGGGCCTCTGTGTAAGTCTATCGGTCTCTGTGTGAATCTGTGCGTCTCTCTCTGAGTCTATGGGTTTATGTGTGGGTCTATGGGCCTCTGTGTGAGTCTATGGGTCTCTGTGTGAGTATATGGGCCTCTGTGTGAGTCTGCGGGTCTCTGTTTGAGTCTATGGGCCTCTGTGTGAGTCTACAGGTCTCTGTGTGAATCTGTGGGTCTCTCTCTGAGTCTATGGGCCTCTGTGTGAGTCTATAGGTCTCTGTGTGAGTCTACGGGTCTCTGTGCGAGTCTACTTGTCTCTGTCTAAGTCTACTGGTCTCTGTATGAGTCTATGTGTCTCTGTGTGAGTCTACGGGTCTCTGTGTGAGTCTATGGGTCTCTGTGGGAGTCTACGGGTCTCTGTGTGAGTCTATGTGTCTCTGTGTGAGTCTATGGGTCTCTATGTGAGTCTACTGGTCTCTGTGTGAGTCTACTGGTCTCTGTGTGAGTCTACTGGTCTCTGTGTGAGTCTATGGGTTTCTGTGTGAGTCTACGGGTCTCTGCCTGAGTCTACTGGTCTCTGCCTGAGTCTACTGGTCCCTGCGTGAGACTATGGGTCTCTGTGCGAGTCTATGGGCCTCTGCGTGAGTCTCCCTGTCTCTGCGCCACTCTGGATGTGACAGTGTCCTCGTGCGCATTACCTGCCGCTCTCATCAGCAGGCCAAAGTGCAGGAGGATAGCGAGTGGAGTCCACATCTCTGCTTGTTGATCACCGTGTTAGTTTGTTCCGCTGTAGCCTGTTAAGGAGACAGATGCCTCGACTCATGAAAGTGTTCAACATTGGGCGGGCTCATCCCGCGTTCTACAGGGTGCATGGGGGACGTTTTGGCCAAATAGCCGTCACCATTTCCTGGCAGGATCCATAATACAGGTTTTTTTTGGGGGGGGGTTATATCACGTAAATGTAAATGTTTCACATAATGATAGGGTTTTTCCCACCTTTTTTCTGGCAACAAAACTGAAACCTTTTTTTGCGAGGAATCATGTTACTGCATATAACCACAATACTTGTGGTGAAAATACAAACAAAAAACACACTGATAATATATGCATTATATTATTGGTTCTTTTGGTAAAGTCACGTATAAAGGAAACAAAAAAATAATGAACATATAACACGATAAAATTCTCACGACGTTTCGACTGCAATACAAGCAATCATCATCAGGTGTCAAAAGCACAGCAAGAAAATTTGAAAGTATTTTCTTGCTGTGGTTTTCACACCTGATGATGATTGCTTGTGTTGCAGTCGAAACGTCGTGATAATTTTATCGTTTCATATTTTTATTATTGTATTGTTTCCCTTCTACGTGGTGACTTTACCGAAAGAACCAAGAATATGAATCCCTGCAGTCACGAAAGCTTTAAATCAAAATGTAATAAATGCATTGTCCTTGAAACGGATTGGTCTACACCAGAGACGGCTCTCTTTTGAGTCTCGTCTCAATTGGTGCTAGACCAGAGGACGCCAAAAGGCGTCACACAGCTCAAAGACAATGCCACTGTCAAAGTAATGAGGGCTCGGGGTAAGCATCTACATCATTAGACCTCCTTTGCTACTGGCAAAAGGAGGTCTAATGATGTAAATGTCTCGTTAAATCTGCCACTACCCAACAAAGCCAATTAGTAAGGGGTTTGTCACGTAAACAGAACTTCTAGATTTGAAGCATTCGTGACTGCAAGGATACATACTCTTTGGTTCTATTCGGTAAAGTCACGTAGGTAATTCATTACTAGTGCAGCACACCGGTGTGTTGGAGAGCAAATCCACAACATTTACACTGAATATGATGTCATGTAGGGCAGCCTGTGCACAAACGCCACCCACCCTCAGCATTTCGCTTGGGAGATAATCTCTGCCCGGTGCCTTTCCTGATCTGAGACTCTGGATCGCCTTCAGCACTTCCTCAACAGATGGCACCTCAGCCAGCCACTCACAGGGGGTGACTTTCGCCTCCAGTAATCACAACCGGCATCATCGGGCGGGTGTGTGTCGGGTGGTGGCAGGTTTAACGACGCGTAATTTCTATTTGCGCGATCTCACCCAATAAACCTGTATTATGGATTACATTGGTCGCGAAAGCCTGCGTGTTAAACTTATAACACAGGAGGTTGTGTTAAGATGTTGGCATTTTAATGTTAGTCTCTGGTCTCACGATGGTGGTGAGACTAGGCCATAGAGAAGGCTGCCACTGTCCCTGGTGTAGGCAAATTAGTTTCACATAGAATTACATTATCGGGGGCAGTGTGTTTGTTGGCATGTTTTGCCACAAGCACTTTGTGTGGTTAATGCAGACTTGATAATGCTTTGCTATAGGTGGAAAGATGTTAACGATCTCGCCTGCTATGCAGGAGGTCGTGGGTTTGTTCTTGACCCTGACAATGCCTGCTGCTGTATATTTGGAATCTGCGTCTCTCTCTCATCATCATCATCACAGTGGCTCGGAGATGTTAACTCCCTCGCCTGTTACGCACGAGGTCGTGGGTTCTATGCTGACCCCGGTTGTATGGATTATTGTCCGGATGTGAAGCCCCGCAGCGATGCACCGTCAAATGTGTTCTTGGTGGCAAATTACAAGCTCACATTCTTCATCTTCCTGTTCTTAATTCTTTCTTACTTCTCCCTCTTCTTCTTCTTCTTCGTGATGAGGAGGATGTCACCAAAATGAAACGGGATGCTGCCCACTTACGGCACTTTGGGTTGCCCCCGCAGAGACTCACACAGCAGAGACAAACAGACTCATCACAGAGACCCTTAGATTCACAGAGACCCATGCATGGACTCACCACACAGAGACCCATAGAGTCACCCAGAGACCCACAGACTCATCACAGAGACCCTTAGATTCACAGAGACCCATGCATAGACTCACCACACAGAGACCCATAGAGTCACCCAGAGACCCACAGACTCATCACAGAGACCCTTAGATTCACAGAGACCCATGCATGGACTCACCACACAGAGACCCATAGAGTCACCCAGAGACAAACAGACTCATCACAGAAACCCTTAGATTCACAGAGACCCATGCATGGACTCACCACACAGAGACCCATAGAGTCACCCAGAGACCCACAGACTCATCACAGAGACCCTTAGATTCACAGAGAACCATGGACTCACCACACAGAGACCCATAGAGTCACCCAGAGACCAACAGACTCATCACAGAGACCCTTAGATTCACAGAGACCCATGCATGGACTCACCACACAGAGACCCATAGAGTCACCCAGAGACCCACAGACTCATCACAGAGACCCTTAGATTCACAGAGAACCATGGACTCACCACACAGAGACCCATAGAGTCACCCAGAGACAAACAGACTAATCATAGAGACCCTTAGATTCACAGAGACCCATGCATGGACTCACCACACAGAGACCCATAGAGTCACCCAGAGACCCACAGACTCATCACAGAGACCCTTAGATTCACAGAGAACCATGGACTCACCACACAGAGACCCATAGAGTCACCCAGAGACAAACAGACTAATCATAGAGACCCTTAGATTCACAGAGACCCATGCATGGACTCACCACACAGAGACCCATAGAGTCACCCAGAGACCCACACACTCATCACAGAGACCCTTAGATTCACAGAGAACCATGGACTCACCACACAGAGACCCATAGAGTCACCCAGAGACCAACAGACTCATCACAGAGACCCTTAGATTCACAGAGAACCATGGACTCACCACACAGAGAACCATAGAGTCACCCAGACACCAACAGACTCATCACAGAGACCCTTAGATTCACAGAGACCCATGGACTCACCACACAGAGACCCATAGAGTCACCCAGAGACCCATATACTCACACAGACACCCATAGACTCACACAGAGACCTATAGACTGAACACACATTGTCCCATCGACTCACATAGAGACACATAGACTCACACAGAGACTCATAGAATCAAACAGAGACCAATAGACTCACCACTCAATGACCCATCAACACACACAGAAATCCATAGACTCACACAGAGACCCATAGACTCACCACACAATGACCCATTGACTCACACAGAGACCCAGAGACTCACAGAGATCCATAGACTCACCACACAATGACCCAATGACTCACACAGAGACCCATAAACTCACACAGAGACCCATAGACTCACACAGAGACCCATAGAATCAAACGGAGACCCATATACTCAACACATAATGACCCATTGACTCACACATAGACCCATAGACTCACCACACAGAGACCCATAGAGTCACCCAGAGACCCATATACTCACACAGAGACCCATAGACTCACCACAAAATGACCCATTGACTCATGCAGAGATGCATATACTCACACAGAGACCCATAGACTCACACAGAGACCCATAGACTCACCACACAGAGACCCATAGAGTCACCCAGAGACCCATATACTCACACAGAGACCCATATACTCACACAGAGACCCATATAATCAAACAGAGACCCATAGACTCACCACACAATGACCCATTGACTCACACAGATCCATAGACCCACACAGAGACCCATAGACTCACAACACAGAGACCCATAGAGTCACCCAGAGACCCATATACTCACACAGAGACCCATATACTCACACAGAGACCTATAGACTCACCACACAATGACCCATTGACTCACGCAGAGACCCATAGACTCACACATAGACCCATAGACTCACACATACACTCATAGACTCACACATAGACACACATAAACCCATAGACTCACACATAGACCCATAGACTCCCACATACACCCATAGACTCACACATAGACACACAGAAACCCATAGACTCACACATAGACCCATAAACTCACACATACACACGTGCATACTGTACGTGCCCGCTTCCTGCCTCTTTCAGCATTCAACCAAATCTACCTCTTCCCCCTGCGAATGCAAATCACCTCGTTCAATGCTGATTGCTAGATGTGTCCAACATGACGCGCTGAGCAATCAACTATTCATATTCTTGGTTCTTTCGGTAAAGTCATCACGTAGAAGGGAAGCAATAAAATAATAAAAATATAAAACAATAAAATTCTCACGACGTTTCGACTGCAACACAAACAATCATCATCAGGTGTGAAAACCACAGCAAGAAAATTTGAAAAAAGTGGCGGTTATTTTTAACGTTAGCACCACGGAGAGCGATTTGACAGTTTGTTTTCACACCTGATGATGATTGCTTGTGTTGCAGTCGAAACGTCGTGAGAAATTTATTGTTTTAGATTTTTTTATTATTTTATTGTTTCCCTCCTGCGTCACTTTACCGAAAGAACCAAGAATATGAATCCCTGCAGTCACGAAAGCTTTAAATCAACAATTAACTATTATTAACTACGAACGAGTGCATATTTTACCCGTGGGTAAGGCTGCTGCTGCTGCTGCTCCTGCTATGTATCAGCTCTGTTTCAGAAAGCGGATACCTTGGCCATCACGCAAATGACAAGATCTCAACGAAAGTGGTGGACTTATCACGTGGAAATTACAGACACATAGAGACCCATAGAGATGCATAGAGACCAATAGAGACTCGGACACTCATAAAAAATCACAGTGGCCCATAGAGACCGTATAGAGACCAATAGAGACCCATATAAACACACAGTGATACTCATAGAGATACAGAAATAGAGATCCATATAGATACACGGAGACCTACAGAGATACCTACATACTCATTGAGACACATAGAGACCCAAATAGTTACAGAGACCCATAGGTATACATATAGAACCATCGACATGCATAGATACCCATAGAGATGCATAGAGCACCATCGACATGCATAGATACCCATAGAGACACACATACCCATGGAGATGCATCGAGACCCAAATAGATACACAGAGACCTATAGAGACCCATATGCGACACATAGAGACCCACAGAGATACATAGAGACCCATAGAGACACATAAAGACCCACAGAGATACATAGAGACCTATAGAGACCCATAGAGACACATAAAGACCCACAGAGATACATAGAGACCTATAGAGACCCATAGAGACACATAAAGACCCACAGAGATACATAGAGACCTATAGAGACCCATAGAGACAAAGACCCACAGAGATACATAAAGACCTATAGAGACCCATAGAGACACATAAAGACCCACAGAGATACATAGAGACTCATAGAGACACATAAAGACCCACAGAGATACATATAGGCCTATAGAGACCCATAGAGACACATAAAGACCCACAAAGATACATAGAGACCTATAGAGACCCATAGAGACACATAAAGACCCACAGAGATACATAGAGACCTATAGAGACCCATAGAGACACATAAAGACCCACAGAGATACATAGAGACCTATAGAGACCCATAGAGACACATAAAGACCCACAGAGATAAATAGAGACCTATAGAGACCCATAAAGACACATAAAGACCCACAGAGATACATAGAGACCCATAGAGACACATAAAGACCCACAGAGATACATAGAGACCCATAGAGACACATAAAGACCCACAGAGATGCATAGAGACCTGTAGAGACCCATAGAGACACATAAAGACCCACAGAGATACAAGATACCCACATGAATACATAGAGACCCCATATACCAAACTCAACTTTGATTTTTGAAAGCGACCTGGCTATAACAAATGACAGCTCAACGAAGTTGGCTGATCATCATCATCATCAGCATCATCATCGTCGTGTGCAAATGAATTGCAGCAGCCAAAAACTCTCCAGATGCGTGGTGATGTGGCGGGGGGGGGTAGGGAGAAACCGGAACAAAGTCCAATGCGAACACCACGGGGAGAGAGAGATGCAGATTACAAACATATATTCAATATATATTCAAGTAGTGGCATCCCAAACTCTCACGGTGGTGTAATGTCATTTCATGCTAATTCCTTTGTCAAGGCGTTTTCTGTTTACCCCCTTCACAGCTTCTAAGGAGGCGACCTGCGCTTGGCTTTCTTCACTCCAACGCTGCCCTCTGGACAGTACGGTCCCTTCACCTGATGAAGGCTGCTTGTGTTGTGGCCCGAAACGTCGTGATTTTTTGCTGTTTTTTTTTTACCTACGTGACTTTACCGAATAGAAGCAAAGAGTAAACGTATAGCGGTAGGCATTGTCAGCTTCGGGATCGGACTCTCGACCTCCTGTATAGGGGCCGTCCGTAAATGACGTCACGCACCTAAGGGGGGGGGAGGGGTCAGACATTTGTGACGATGCGTGACGAGGGGGGTGGGTGGGCGGGGTTTGAGAAATGTGACGTCACGTCAAACTGCGCAACTTTCAACAAATGCAGAAAACACGTTCTGGCTTCTTTCGGTAAAGTCACCACGTAGGATGGAAAAATAATAATAAAAATAAAAATATATCACGTTTTATTTATTTTATTTTTGTTTATTATTTTTTTGTTTCCCTTTTACGTAGTGGCGACTTTACCGGAAGAACCAAGAATAATAATTGTATTGTTTTACAATAATTGTATTCATATTCTTAGTTTTTTCGGTAAAGTCACGTTGAAGAGAAACAACAAAATAATAAAATATATATAAAACAATAATAAATTCTCACGACGTTTCGACCATAACTCAAACGGTCATCTTCAGGTGTAAATGCGCCGTTTAAAAATAAATTCATGCAAACCAACACACCTGAAGATGACCGTTTGAGTTATGGTCGAAACGTCGTGAGAATTTTTTATTGTTTTATATATATTATATTATTTTGTTGTTTCTCTTCAACGTGACTTTACCGAAAAAACTAAGAATATGAATTACTGCAGTCACGAAAGCTTTAAATCAAAATAATGTTATTGTTATATATTTTTATTATTTTATTGTTTCCCTTCTACGCGGTGGTGACTTTACCGAAAGAACCAAGAATAATAATTTTATTGTTTTACAATAATTGTGTTGTTTTATATTTTTATTATTTGATTGTTTCCCTTCTACGTGGTGGTGACTTTACCGAAAGAACCAAGAAAAATAATTTTATTGTTTTTAAAATGTGTTCTCCTACAACATCAGAGTGCAGCGCCACGTTAAATACGCAACTACAGTGTGACAATCGTTTAAAGCGATTTGAAGCATGTTTTATTTTAGTGGGGGGGGGGGGGGCAGGGCTTTGATGGGGGGTCTGACTTTTTGTGACGCCACGTGACGACGGGGTGGGACAAAAATCGTCCAAAAATCGCGTGACGTCATTTATGGACGGCCCCATACAGGGAAAGGTAGTTAACATTTCGCCACGACGATGATGATGAAGATGAGAGAGAGAGAGAGACGCAAACTGGAAATACACAGCAGTTCGCAGACATGTGGTAAAATATGCAAACACGCATGGTTCTGATGACAAAAGTAATGTAATGCATTGCCTTTGGAACTGATTGGCCCTACCTCCACAGACAAGCAGTAGCCATATTTGTGGCCTAGTCTCAATACCTGTGTCTCGCTACAGTACGAAGACAATGGCACGCGTATCAGAGCATTTATAGCTGCAGATGTCTCACGGGACACCTTTTTTTTGCCAGTATCAAAAGTACGTCAATTAAGAACAGGTCTGCACCCTTTCTGGCAGTAGAACGGGAAGTTGCGTGTTAAAATGTGTCAAACACCAAGACAGATGATATCTTTTGCAAAGAATCAAGTTACTACATTAACCACACGCACAGTACTTGCGGTGAACATGCAACCGACACACGGCTCTGATAGTAATAATAATGTTGAGTGGCATTGTCTTTGAATATGATTGGCCTACCTCTATAGACAGCAGGAGCCTCACTACCCAGTGTGTCACTACCCAGTGTCTCACTACCTGTGTCTTACTACCCCAGTGTCTCACTACCCAGTGTCTCACTACCCAAGTGTCTCACTACCCAGGGTCTCACTACACAGTGTCTCACTACACCAATGTCTCACTAGCCGTGTCTCACTACCCAGTGTCTCAAAACCCAGTGTCTCACTACCAGTGTCTCACTACCCAGCGTCTCACTACCCAGTGTCTCACTACCCAGTGTCTCACTACCTGTGTCTCACTACCCCAGTGTCTCACTACCCAGTGTCTCACTACCCAGTGTCTAACTACACAGTGTCTCACTACCCCAATGTCTCACTAGCAGTGTCTCACTACCCAGTGTCTCACAACCCAGTGTCTCACTACCAGTGTCTCACTACCCAGCGTCTCACTACCCAGTGTCTAACTACACAGTGTCTCACTACCCCAATGTCTCACTAGCAGTGTCTCACTAGCAGTGTCTCCCTACCCAGTGTCTCACTCCCCAGTGTCTCACTACCTGTGTCTCACTACCCCGGTGTCTCACTACCCAGTGTCTCACTACCCAGTGTCTCACTACTCAGTGTCTCACTAGCAGTGTCTCACTACCCAGTGTCTCACTACCCAGTGTCTCACTACCCAGTGTCTCACTACCCCAGTGTTTCACTACCCAGTGTCTCACTAGCAGTGTCTCACTACTCAGTGTCTCACTACCCAGTGTGTCACTACCCAGTGTCTCACTACCCAGTGTCTCAATACCCAGTGTCTCACTAGCAGTGTCTCACCACCCAGTGTCTCACTACCCAGTGTCTCACTACCCAGTGTCTCACTACCCCAGTGTTTCACTACCCAGTGTCTCACTAGCAGTGTCTCACTACTCAGTGTCTCACTACCCAGTGTCTCACTACCCAGTGTTTCACTACCCAGTGTCTCACTACCCAGTTTATCACAACCCAGTGTCTCAGTAGCAGTGTCTCACTACCCAGTGTCGCACTACCCAGCGTCTCACTACCCAGCGTCTCACTATCCCAGTGTCTCAGTAGCAGTGTCTCACTACCCAGTGTCTCACTAGCAGTGTCTCACTACCCAGTGTCTCACTATCCAGTGTCTCACTAGCAGTGTCTCACTACCCAGTGTCTCACTAGCAGTGTCTCACTAACCAGTGTCTCACTTGCAGTGTCTCACTACCAAGCGTCTCACTACCCCAGTGTCTCACTAGCAGTGTCTCACTAACCAGTGTCTCACTACCCAGTGTCTCACTACCCAGTGTCTCACTACCCAGTGTCTCACTAGCAGTGTCTCACTACCCAGTGTCTCACTACCCAGTGTCTCACTACCCAGCGTCTCACTAGCAGTGTCTCACTACCCAGTGTCTCACTAGCAGTGTCTCACTACCCAGTGTCACACTACTCAGTGTCTCACTAGTAGTGTCTCACTACCCAGTGTGTCACTACCCAGTGTCTCACTACCCAGTGTCTGACTACCCAGCGTCTCACTACCCCAGTGTTTCACTACCCAGTGTCTCACTAGCAGTGTCTCACTACCCAGTGTCTCACTACCCAGTTTGTCACTACCCAGTGTCTCAATAGCAGTGTCTCACTACCCAGTGTCTCACTACCCAGCATCTCACTACCCAGCGTCTCACTATCCCAGTGTCTCACTAGCAGTGTCTCACTACCCAGTGTCTCACTAGGAGTGTCTCACTACCCAGTGTCTCACTACCCAGTGTCTCACTAGCAGTGTCTCACTACCAGTGTCTCACTACCCAGTGTATCACTACCAAGCGTCTCACTACCCAGTGTCTCACTAGCAGTGTGTCACTACCCAGTGTCTCACTACCCAGTGTCTCACTACCCAGTGTCTCACTACCTGTGTCTCACTAGCAGTGTCTCACTACCCAGTGTCTCACTACCTGTGTCTCACTACCTAGTGTCTCACTACCCAGTGTCTCACTAGCAGTGTGTCACTACCCAGTGTCTCACTACCCAGTGTCTCACTACCTGTGTCTCACTAGCAGTGTCTCACTACCCCAGTGTCACACTACCCAGTGTCTCACTACCAAGTGTCTCACTACACAGTATCTCACAACCCAGTGTTTCACTAGCAGTGTCTCACTACCCAGTGTCTCACTACCCAGAGTCTGACTACCCAGAGTCTCACTACCCAGTGTCTCACTAGCAGTGTCTCACTACCCAGTATCTCACTAGCAGTGTCTCACTACCCAGTGTCTCACTACCCAGTGTCTCACTAGCAGTGTCTCACTACGCAGTGTGTCACTACCCAGTGTGCCACTACCCAGTGTCTCACTACCCAGAGTCTCACTACCCATTGTCTTACTAGCAGTGTCTCACTATCCAGTGTCTCACTACCCAGTGTCTCACAAGCAGTGTCCCACTACCAGAGTCTCACTACCCAGTGTCTCACAAGCAGTGTCCCACTACCAGTGTCTCACTACCCAGTTTCTCACTACCCAGTGTCTCACTACCCAGTGTCTCACTACCCCAGTGTCTCACTACCAGTGTCTCACTACCCAGTGTCTCACTACCCAGTGTCTCACAAGTAGTGTCCCACTACCAGTGTCTCACTACCCAGTGTCTCACAAGCAGTGTCCCACTACCAGTGTCTCACTACCCAGTGTCTCACTACCAGTTTCTCACTACCCAGTGTCTCACTAGCAGTGTCTCACTACCCAGTGTCTCTCAAGCAGTGTCTCACTACCCCTGTGTTTCACTACCTGTGTCTCACTACCCAGTGTCTCACTACCCAGTGTCTCACTACCCAGTGTGTCACTACCCAGTGTCTCACTACCCAGTGTCCCACTACCAGTGTCTCACAACCCAGCGTCTCACTACCCGGTGTATCACTACCCAGTGTCTCACTACCCAGTGTCTCACTACCCAGTGTCTCACTACCAGTTTCTCACTAACAGTGTCTCACTACCCAGTGTCTCACTACCCAGTGTCTCACTACCCCAGTGTCTCACTACCTGTGTCTCACTACCCAGTGTCTCACTACCCAGCGTCTCACAAGCAGTGTCTCACTACCCAGTGTCTCACTACCCAGTGTCTCACTACCCCAGTGTCTCACTACCTGTGTCTCACTACCCCAGTGTCTCACTACCCAGTGTCTCACTACCCCAGTGTCTCACTACCTGTGTCTCACTACCCAGTGTCTCACTAGCAGTGTCTCACTAGCAGTGTCTCACTACCCCAGTGTCTCACTACCCAGTGTCTCACTACCCAGTGTCTCACTAGCAGTGTCTCACTACCCACTGTCTCACTATCCAGTGTCTCACTACCCCAGTGTTTCACTACCCAGTGTCTCAATAGCAGTGTCTCACTACCAAGTGTCTCACTACCCAGTGTCTCACTACCCAGTGTCTAACTACACAGTGTCTCACTACCCCAATGTCTCACTAGCAGTGTCTCACTACCCAGTGTCTCACAACCCAGTGTCTCACTACTAGTGTCTCACTACCCAGCGTCTCACTACCCAGTGTCTAACTACACAGTGTCTCACTACCCCAATGTCTCACTAGCAGTGTCTCACAAGCAGTGTCTCCCTACCCAGTGTCTCACTCCCCAGTGTCTCACTACCCAGTGTCTAACTACACAGTGTCTCACTACCCCAATGTCCCACTAGCAGTGTCTCACTACCCAGTGTCTCACAACCCAGTGTCTCACTACCAGTGTCTCACTACCCAGCGTCTCACTACCCAGTGTCTAACTACACAGTGTCTCACTACCCCAATGTCTCACTAGCAGTGTCTCACTAGCAGTGTCTCCCTACCCAGTGTCTCACTCCCCAGTGTCTCACTACCTGTGTCTCACTACCCCGGTGTCTCACTACCCAGTGTCTCACTACCCAGTGTCTCACTACTCAGTGTCTCACTAGCAGTGTCTCACTACCCAGTGTCTCACTACCCAGTGTCTCACTACCCAGTGTCACACTAGCAGTGTCTCACTACCCAGTGTGTCACTACCCAGTGTGTCACTACCCAGTGTCTCACTACCCAGTGTCACACTAGCAGTGTCTCACTACCCAGTGTGTCACTACCCAGTGTCTCACCACCCAGTGTCTCACTACCCAGTGTCTCACTACCCAGTGTCTCTCTACCCCAGTGTTTCACTACCCAGTGTCTCACTAGCAGTGTCTCACTACTCAGTGTCTCACTACCCAGTGTCTCACTACCCAGTGTTTCACTACCCAGTGTCTCACTACCCAGTTTATCACAACCCAGTGTCTCAGTAGCAGTGTCTCACTACCCAGTGTCTCACTACCCAGCGTCTCACTACCCAGCGTCTCACTATCCCAGTGTCTCACTAGCAGTGTCTCACTACCCAGTGTCTCACTAGCAGTGTCTCACTACCCAGTGTCTCACTATCCAGTGTCTCACTAGCAGTGTCTCACTACCCAGTGTCTCACTAGCAGTGTCTCACTAACCAGTGTCTCACTAGCAGTGTCTCACTACCAAGCGTCTCACTACCCCAGTGTCTCACTAGCAGTGTCTCACTACCCAGTGTCTCACTACCCAGTGTCTCACTACCCAGCGTCTCAATACCCAGTGTCTCACTAGCAGTGTCTCACCACCCAGTGTCTCACTACCCAGTGTCTCACTACCCAGTGTCTCACTACCCCAGTGTTTCACTACCCAGTGTCTCACTAGCAGTGTCTCACTACTCAGTGTCTCACTACCCAGTGTCTCACTACCCAGTGTTTCACTACCCAGTGTCTCACTACCCAGTTTATCACAACCCAGTGTCTCAGTAGCAGTGTCTCACTACCCAGTGTCGCACTACCCAGCGTCTCACTACCCAGCGTCTCACTATCCCAGTGTCTCAGTAGCAGTGTCTCACTACCCAGTGTCTCACTAGCAGTGTCTCACTACCCAGTGTCTCACTATCCAGTGTCTCACTAGCAGTGTCTCACTACCCAGTGTCTCACTAGCAGTGTCTCACTAACCAGTGTCTCACTTGCAGTGTCTCACTACCCAGTGTCTCACTAGCAGTGTCTCACTAACCAGTGTCTCACTTGCAGTGTCTCACTACCAAGCGTCTCACTACCCCAGTGTCTCACTAGCAGTGTCTCACTAACCAGTGTCTCACTACCCAGTGTCTCACTACCCAGTGTCTCACTACCCAGTGTCTCACTAGCAGTGTCTCACTACCCAGTGTCTCACTACCCAGTGTCTCACTACCCAGCGTCTCACTAGCAGTGTCTCACTACCCAGTGTCTCACTAGCAGTGTCTCACTACCCAGTGTCACACTACTCAGTGTCTCACTAGTAGTGTCTCACTACCCAGTGTGTCACTACCCAGTGTCTCACTACCCAGTGTCTGACTACCCAGCGTCTCACTACCCCAGTGTTTCACTACCCAGTGTCTCACTAGCAGTGTCTCACTACCCAGTGTCTCACTACCCAGTTTGTCACTACCCAGTGTCTCAATAGCAGTGTCTCACTACCCAGTGTCTCACTACCCAGCATCTCACTACCCAGCGTCTCACTATCCCAGTGTCTCACTAGCAGTGTCTCACTACCCAGTGTCTCACTAGGAGTGTCTCACTACCCAGTGTCTCACTACCCAGTGTCTCACTAGCAGTGTCTCACTACCAGTGTCTCACTACCCAGTGTATCACTACCAAGCGTCTCACTACCCAGTGTCTCACTAGCAGTGTGTCACTACCCAGTGTCTCACTACCCAGTGTCTCACTACCCAGTGTCTCACTACCTGTGTCTCACTAGCAGTGTCTCACTACCCAGTGTCTCACTACCTGTGTCTCACTACCTAGTGTCTCACTACCCAGTGTCTCACTAGCAGTGTGTCACTACCCAGTGTCTCACTACCCAGTGTCTCACTACCTGTGTCTCACTAGCAGTGTCTCACTACCCCAGTGTCACACTACCCAGTGTCTCACTACCAAGTGTCTCACTACACAGTATCTCACAACCCAGTGTTTCACTAGCAGTGTCTCACTACCCAGTGTCTCACTACCCAGAGTCTGACTACCCAGAGTCTCACTACCCAGTGTCTCACTAGCAGTGTCTCACTACCCAGTATCTCACTAGCAGTGTCTCACTACCCAGTGTCTCACTACCCAGTGTCTCACTAGCAGTGTCTCACTACGCAGTGTGTCACTACCCAGTGTGCCACTACCCAGTGTCTCACTACCCAGAGTCTCACTACCCATTGTCTTACTAGCAGTGTCTCACTATCCAGTGTCTCACTACCCAGTGTCTCACAAGCAGTGTCCCACTACCAGTGTCTCACTACCCAGTGTCTCACAAGCAGTGTCCCACTACCAGTGTCTCACTACCCAGTTTCTCACTACCCAGTGTCTCACTACCCAGTGTCTCACTACCCCAGTGTCTCACTACCAGTGTCTCACTACCCAGTGTCTCACTACCCAGTGTCTCACAAGTAGTGTCCCACTACCAGTGTCTCACTACCCAGTGTCTCACAAGCAGTGTCCCACTACCAGTGTCTCACTACCCAGTGTCTCACTACCAGTTTCTCACTACCCAGTGTCTCACTAGCAGTGTCTCACTACCCAGTGTCTCTCAAGCAGTGTCTCACTACCCCTGTGTTTCACTACCTGTGTCTCACTACCCAGTGTCTCACTACCCAGTGTCTCACTACCCAGTGTGTCACTACCCAGTGTCTCACTACCCAGTGTCCCACTACCAGTGTCTCACAACCCAGCGTCTCACTACCCGGTGTATCACTACCCAGTGTCTCACTACCCAGTGTCTCACTACCCAGTGTCTCACTACCAGTTTCTCACTAACAGTGTCTCACTACCCAGTGTCTCACTACCCAGTGTCTCACTACCCCAGTGTCTCACTACCTGTGTCTCACTACCCAGTGTCTCACTACCCAGCGTCTCACAAGCAGTGTCTCACTACCCAGTGTCTCACTACCCAGTGTCTCACTACCCCAGTGTCTCACTACCTGTGTCTCACTACCCCAGTGTCTCACTACCCAGTGTCTCACTACCCCAGTGTCTCACTACCTGTGTCTCACTACCCAGTGTCTCACTAGCAGTGTCTCACTAGCAGTGTCTCACTACCCCAGTGTCTCACTACCCAGTGTCTCACTACCCAGTGTCTCACTAGCAGTGTCTCACTACCCACTGTCTCACTATCCAGTGTCTCACTACCCCAGTGTTTCACTACCCAGTGTCTCAATAGCAGTGTCTCACTACCAAGTGTCTCACTACCCAGTGTCTCACTACCCAGTGTCTAACTACACAGTGTCTCACTACCCCAATGTCTCACTAGCAGTGTCTCACTACCCAGTGTCTCACAACCCAGTGTCTCACTACTAGTGTCTCACTACCCAGCGTCTCACTACCCAGTGTCTAACTACACAGTGTCTCACTACCCCAATGTCTCACTAGCAGTGTCTCACAAGCAGTGTCTCCCTACCCAGTGTCTCACTCCCCAGTGTCTCACTACCCAGTGTCTAACTACACAGTGTCTCACTACCCCAATGTCCCACTAGCAGTGTCTCACTACCCAGTGTCTCACAACCCAGTGTCTCACTACCAGTGTCTCACTACCCAGCGTCTCACTACCCAGTGTCTAACTACACAGTGTCTCACTACCCCAATGTCTCACTAGCAGTGTCTCACTAGCAGTGTCTCCCTACCCAGTGTCTCACTCCCCAGTGTCTCACTACCTGTGTCTCACTACCCCGGTGTCTCACTACCCAGTGTCTCACTACCCAGTGTCTCACTACTCAGTGTCTCACTAGCAGTGTCTCACTACCCAGTGTCTCACTACCCAGTGTCTCACTACCCAGTGTCACACTAGCAGTGTCTCACTACCCAGTGTGTCACTACCCAGTGTGTCACTACCCAGTGTCTCACTACCCAGTGTCACACTAGCAGTGTCTCACTACCCAGTGTGTCACTACCCAGTGTCTCACCACCCAGTGTCTCACTACCCAGTGTCTCACTACCCAGTGTCTCTCTACCCCAGTGTTTCACTACCCAGTGTCTCACTAGCAGTGTCTCACTACTCAGTGTCTCACTACCCAGTGTCTCACTACCCAGTGTTTCACTACCCAGTGTCTCACTACCCAGTTTATCACAACCCAGTGTCTCAGTAGCAGTGTCTCACTACCCAGTGTCTCACTACCCAGCGTCTCACTACCCAGCGTCTCACTATCCCAGTGTCTCACTAGCAGTGTCTCACTACCCAGTGTCTCACTAGCAGTGTCTCACTACCCAGTGTCTCACTATCCAGTGTCTCACTAGCAGTGTCTCACTACCCAGTGTCTCACTAGCAGTGTCTCACTAACCAGTGTCTCACTAGCAGTGTCTCACTACCAAGCGTCTCACTACCCCAGTGTCTCACTAGCAGTGTCTCACTACCCAGTGTCTCACTACCCAGTGTCTCACTACCCAGCGTCTCACTACCCAGCGTCTCACTACCCAGTGTCTCACTAGCAGTGTCTCACTACCCAGTGTCACACTACTCAGTGTCTCACTAGCAGTGTCTCACTACCCAGTGTGTCACTACCCAGTGTCTCACTACCCAGTGTCTGACTACCCAGCATCTCACTACCCCAGTGTTTCACTACCCAGTGTCTCACTACCCAGTGTCTCACTACCCATTGTCTCACTAGCAGTGTCTCACTACCCAGTGTCTCACTACCCAGTTTGTCACTACCCAGTGTCTCAGTAGCAGTGTATCACTACCCAGTGTCTCACTACCCAGCATCTCACTACCCAGCGTCTCACTATCCCAGTGTCTCACTAGCAGTGTCTCACTACCCAGTGTCTCACTAGGAGTGTCTCACTACGCAGTGTCTCACTACCCAGTGTCTCACTAGCAGTGTCTCACTACCAGTGTTTCACTGCCCAGTGTATCACTACCAAGCGTCTCACTACCCAGTGTCTCACTAGCAGTGTGTCACTACCCAGTGTCTCACTACCCAGTGTCTCACTACCCAGTGTCTCACTACCTGTGTCTCACTAGCAGTGTCTCACTACCCAGTGTCTCACTACCTGTGTCTCACTACCTAGTGTCTCACTACCCAGTGTCTCACTAGCAGTGTGTCACTACCCAGTGTCTCACTACCCAGTGTCTCACTACCCAGTGTCTCACTACCTGTGTCTCACTAGCAGTGTCTCACTACCCCAGTGTCACACTACCCAGTGTCTCACTACCCCAGTGTCTCACTAGCAGTGTCTCACTACCAAGTGTCTCACTACCAAGTGTCTCACTACACAGTATCTCACAACCCAGTGTTTCACTAGCAGTGTCTCACTACCCAGTGTCTCACTAGCAGTGTCTCACTACCCAGTGTCTCACTACCCAGCGTCTGACTACCCAGAGTCTCACTACCCAGTGTCTCACTAGCAGTGTCTCACTACCCAGTGTCTCACTAGCAGTGTCTCACTACGCAGTGTGTCACTACCCAGTGTGTCACTACCCAGTGTCTCACTACCCAGAGTCTCACTACCCATTGTCTTACTAGCAGTGTCTCACTACCCAGTGTCTCACTACCCAGTGTCTCACAAGCAGTGTCCCACTACCAGTGTCTCACTACCCAGTGTCTCACAAGCAGTGTCCCACTACCAGTGTCTCACTACCCAGTTTCTCACTACCCAGTGTCTCACTACCCAGTGTCTCACTACCCCAGTGTCTCACTACCAGTGTCTCACTACCCAGTGTCTCACTACCCAGTGTCTCACAAGCAGTGTCCCACTACCAGTGTCTCACTACCCAGTGTCTCACAAGCAGTGTCCCACTACCAGTGTCTCACTACCCAGTGTCTCACTACCAGTTTCTCACTACCCAGTGTCTCACTAGCAGTGTCTCACTACCCAGTGTCTCTCAAGCAGTGTCTCACTACCCCTGTGTCTCACTACCTGTGTCTCACTACCCAGTGTCTCACTACCCAGTGTCTCACTACCCAGTGTCTCACTACCCAGTGTCCCACTACCAGTGTCTCACAACCCAGCGTCTCACTACCCGGTGTATCACTACCCAGTGTCTCACTACCGAGTGTCTCACTACGCAGTGTCTCACTACCCAGTGTCTCACTACCCAGTGTCTCACTACCAGTTTCTCACTAACAGTGTCTCACTACCCAGTGTCTCACTACCCAGTGTCTCACTACCCCAGTGTCTCACTACCTGTGTCTCACTACCCAGTGTCTCACTACCCAGCGTCTCACGAGCAGTGTCTCACTACCCAGTGTCTCACTACCCAGTGTCTCACTACCCCAGTGTCTCACTACCTGTGTCTCACTACCCCAGTGTCTCACTACCCAGTGTCTCACTACCCCAGTGTCTCACTACCTGTGTCTCACTACCCAGTGTCTCACTAGCAGTGTCTCACTAGCAGTGTCTCACTACCCCAGTGTCTCACTACCCAGTGTCTCACTACCCAGTGTCTCACTAGCAGTGTCTCACTACCCACTGTCTCACTATCCAGTGTCTCACTACCCCAGTGTCTCACTACCCAGTGTCTCAATAGCAGTGTCTCACTACCCAGTGTCTCACTACCCAGTGTCTCACTACCCAGTGTCTCAGTAGCAGTGTCTCACTACCCAGTGTCTCACTAGCAGTGTCTCACTACCCAGTATCTCACTACCCAGTGTCTCACTACCCAGTGTCTCAATAGCAGTGTCTCACTACCCAGTGTCTCACTAGCAGTGTCTCACTACCCAGTGTCTCAATACCTGTGTCTCATTACCCAGTGTCTCACTACCCAGTGTCTCACTAGCAGTGTGTCACTATCCAATGTCTCACTACCCAGTGTCTCACTACCCAGTGTCTCACTATCTGTGTCTCACTAGCAGTGTCTCACTACCCCAGTGTCTCACTTCCCAGTGTCTCACTACCCAGTGTCTCACTACCCCAGTGTCTCACTACCCAGTGTCTCACTACCCAGTGTCTCAATAGCAGTGTCTCACTACCAAGTGTCTCACTAGCAGTGTCTCACTACCCTGTGTCTCACTACCCCAGTGTCTCACTACCAAGTGTCTCACTACCCAGTGTCTCACTACCCCAGTGCCTCACTACCCCAGTGTCTCACTACCCAGTGTCTCACTACCCAGTGTCTCACTAGCAGTGTCTCACTACCCAGTGTCTCACTACCCAGTGTCTCACTACCCAGCGTCTCACTACCCAGAGTCTCACTAGCCAGTGTCTCACTAGCAGTGTCTCACTACCCAGTGTCTCACTAGCAGTGTCTCACTACCCAGTGTCTCACTAGCAGTGTCTCACTACCCCAGTGTGTCACTACCCAGTGTCTCACTACCCAGTATCTCACTACGACTGTCTCACTACCCAGTGTCTCACTACCCCAGTGTCTCACTACCCCAGTGTCTCACTACCCAGTGTCTCACTACCCAGTGTCTCACTACCCAGTGTCTCACTACCAAATGTCTCACTAGCAGTGTCTCACTACCCTGTGCCTCACTACCCCAGTGTCTCACTACCCAGTGTCTCACTACCCAGAGTCTCACTAGCCAGTGTCTCACTAGCAGTGTCTCACTACCCAGTGTCTCAATAGCAGTGTCCCACTACCAGTGTCTCACTACCCAGTGTCTCACTACCCAGTGTCTCACTGCCCAAGTGTCTCACTACCGAGTGTCTCACTACCCAGTGTCTCACTACCCAGTGTCTCACTAACCAGTGTCTCACTAGCAGTGTCTCACTACCCCAGTGTCTGACTACCTGTGTCTCACTACCCAGTGTCTCACTACCCAGTGTCTCACTACCCAGTGTCTCACTACCAGTGCCTCACTACCCAGTGTCTCACTACCCAGTGTCTCACTACCCAGTGTCTCACTACCAGGGCCTCACTACCCAGTGTCTCACTACCCAGTGTCTCACTACCAGTGTCTCACTACCCAGCGTCTCACTACCCAGTGTATCACTACCCAGTGTCTCACTAGCAGTGTCTCACTACCCAGTGTCTCACTAGCAATGTCTCACTACCCAGTGTCTCACTACCCAGTGTCTCACTAGCAGTGTCTGACTACCCAGTATCGCACTACCCAGTGTCTCACTAGCAGTGTCTCACTACCAGTGTCTCACTACCCATTTTCTCACTACCCAGAGTCTCACTACCCAGTGTCTCACTAGCAGTGTCTCACTACCCAGTGTCTCAATAGCAGTGTCCCACTACCAGTGTCTCACTACCCAGTGTCTCACTACCCAGTGTCTCACTGCCCAAGTGTCTCACTACCGAGTGTCTCACTACCCAGTGTCTCACTACCCAGTGTCTCACTAACCAGTGTCTCACTAGCAGTGTCTCACTACCCCAGTGTCTGACTACCTGTGTCTCACTACCCAGTGTCTCACTACCCAGTGTCTCACTACCAGTGCCTCACTACCCAGTGTCTCACTACCCAGTGTCTCACTACCCAGTGTCTCACTACCAGTGTCTCACTACCCAGTGTCTCACTACCCAGTGTCTCACTACCAGGGCCTCACTACCCAGTGTCTCACTACCCAGTGTCTCACTACCAGTGTCTCACTACCCAGCGTCTCACTACCCAGTGTATCACTACCCAGTGTCTCACTAGCAGTGTCTCACTACCCAGTATCGCACTACCGAGTGTCTCACTAGCAGTGTCTCACTACCCAGTGTCGAACTACCCAGTGTCTCACTACGCCGTGTCTCACTACCCAGTGTCTAACTACCCAGTGTCTCACTACCCAGCGTCTCTCAAGCAGTGTCTCACTACCCCTGTGTCTCACTACCTGTGTCTCACTACCCAGTGTCTCACTACCCAGTGTCTCACTACCCCAGTGTCTCACAAGCAGTGTCCCACTACCAGTGTCTCACTACCCATTTTCTCACTACCCAGTGTCTCACTACCCAGTGTCTCACTACCCCAGTGTCTCACTACCAGTGTCTCACTACCCAGTGTCTCACTACCCAGTGTCTCACTACCCCAGTGTCTCACTACCAGTGTCTCACTACCCAGTGTCTCACTACCCAGTGTCTCACTAGCAGTGTCTCACTACGCAGTGTGTCACTACCCAGTGTGTCACTACCCAGTGTCTCACTACCCAGAGTCTCACTACCCATTGTCTTACTAGCAGTGTCTCACTACCCAGTGTCTCACTACCCAGTGTCTCACAAGCAGTGTCCCACTACCAGTGTCTCACTACCCAGTGTCTCACAAGCAGTGTCCCACTACCAGTGTCTCACTACCCATTTTCTCACTACCCAGTGTCTCACTACCCAGTGTCTCACTACCCCAGTGTCTCACTACCAGTGTCTCACTACCCAGTGTCTCACTACCCAGTGTCTCACAAGCAGTGTCCCACTACCAGTGTCTCACTACCCAGTGTCTCACAAGCAGTGTCCCACTAACAGTGTCTCACTACCCAGTGTCTCACTACCAGTTTCTCACTACCCAGTGTCTCACTAGCAGTGTCTCACTACCCAGTGTCTCTCAAGCAGTGTCTCACTACCCCTGTGTCTCACTACCCAGTGTCTCACTACCCAGTGTCTCACTACCCAGTGTGTCACTACCCAGTGTCTCACTACCCAGTGTCCCACTACCAGTGTCTCAAAACCCAGCGTCTCACTACCCGGTGTATCACTACCCAGTGTCTCACTACCGAGTGTCTCACTACCCAGTGTCTCACTACCCAGTGTCTCACTACCAGTTTCTCACTAACAGTGTCTCACTACCCAGTGTCTCACTACCCAGTGTCTCACTACCCCAGTGTCTCACTACCTGTGTCTCACTACCCAGTGTCTCACTACCCAGCGTCTCACGAGCAGTGTCTCACTACCCAGTGTCTCACTACCCAGTGTCTCACTACCCCAGTGTCTCACTACCTGTGTCTCACTACCCCAGTGTCTCACTACCCAGTGTCTCACTACCCCAGTGTCTCACTACCTGTGTCTCACTACCCAGTGTCTCACTAGCAGTGTCTCACTAGCAGTGTCTCACTACCCCAGTGTCTCACTACCCAGTGTCTCACTACCCAGTGTCTCACTAGCAGTGTCTCACTACCCACTGTCTGACTACCCAGTGTCTCACTAGCAGTGTCTCACTACCCAGTGTCTCACTACCCAGTTTCTAACTACCCAGTGTCTCAGTAGCAGTGTCTCACTACCCCTGTGTCTCACTACCTGTGTCTCACTACCCAGTGTCTCACTACCCAGTGTCTCACTACCCCAGTGTCTCACTACCAGTGTCTCACTACCCAGTGTCTCACTACCCAGTGTCTCACTAGCAGTGTCTCACTACACAGTGTGTCACTACCCAGTGTGTCACTACCCAGTGTCTCACTACCCAGAGTCTCACTACCCATTGTCTTACTAGCAGTGTCTCACTACCCAGTGTCTCACTACCCAGTGTCTCACAAGCAGTGTCCCACTACCAGTGTCTCACTACCCAGTGTCTCACAAGCAGTGTCCCACTACCAGTGTCTCACTACCCATTTTCTCACTACCCAGTGTCTCACTACCCAGTGTCTCACTACCCCAGTGTCTCACTACCAGTGTCTCACTACCCAGTGTCTCACTACCCAGTGTCTCACAAGCAGTGTCCCACTACCAGTGTCTCACTACCCAGTGTCTCACAAGCAGTGTCCCACTACCAGTGTCTCACTACCCAGTGTCTCACTACCAGTTTCTCACTACCCAGTGTCTCACTAGCAGTGTCTCACTACCCAGTGTCTCTCAAGCAGTGTCTCACTACCCCTGTGTCTCACTACCCAGTGTCTCACTACCCCAGTGTCTCACTACCTGTGTCTCACTACCCCAGTGTCTCACTACCCAGTGTCTCACTACCCCAGTGTCTCACTACATGTGTCTCACTACCCAGGGTCTCACTAGCAGTGTCTCACTAGCAGTGTCTCACTACCCCAGTATCTCACAACCCACTGTCTCACTATCCAGTGTCTCACTACCCCAGTGTCTCACTACCCAGTGTCTCAATAGCAGTGTCTCACTACCCAGTGTCTCACTACCCAGTGTCTCACTAGCAGTGTCTCACTACCCAGTGTCTCACTACCCAGTTTCTAACTACCCAGTGTCTCAGTAGCAGTGTCTCACTACCCCTGTGTCTCACTACCTGTGTCTCACTACCCAGTGTCTCACTACCCCAGTGTCTCACTACCAGTGTCTCACTACCCAGTGTCTCACTACCCAGTGTCTCACTAGCAGTGTCTCACTACGCAGTGTGTCACTACCCAGTGTGTCACTACCCAGTGTCTCACTACCCAGAGTCTCACTACCCATTGTCTTACTAGCAGTGTCTCACTACCCAGTGTCTCACTACCCAGTGTCTCACAAGCAGTGTCCCACTACCAGTGTCTCACTACCCAGTATCTCACAAGCAGTGTCCCACTACCAGTGTCTCACTACCCATTTTCTCACTACCCAGTGTCTCACTACCCAGTGTCTCACTACCCCAGTGTCTCACTACCAGTGTCTCACTACCCAGTGTCTCACTACCCAGTGTCTCACAAGCAGTGTCCCACTACCAGTGTCTCACTACCCAGTGTCTCACAAGCAGTGTCCCACTACCAGTGTCTCACTACCCAGTGTCTCACTACCAGTTTCTCACTACCCAGTGTCTCACTAGCAGTGTCTCACTACCCAGTGTCTCTCAAGCAGTGTCTCACTACCCCTGTGTCTCACTACCCAGTGTCTCACTACCCAGTGTCTCACTACCCAGTGTGTCACTACCCAGTGTCTCACTACCCAGTGTCCCACTACCAGTGTCTCACAACCCAGCGTCTCACTACCCGGTGTATCACTACCCAGTGTCTCACTACCGAGTGTCTCACTACCCAGTGTCTCACTACCCAGTGTCTCACTACCCAGTGTCTCACTACCAGTTTCTCACTAACAGTGTCTCACTACCCAGTGTCTCACTACCCAGTGTCTCACTACCCCAGTGTCTCACTACCTGTGTCTCACTACCCAGTGTCTCACTACCCAGCGTCTCACGAGCAGTGTCTCACTACCCAGTGTCTCACTACCCAGTGTCTCACTACCCCAGTGTCTCACTACCTGTGTCTCACTACCCCAGTGTCTCACTACCCAGTGTCTCACTACCCCAGTGTCTCACTACCTGTGTCTCACTACCCAGTGTCTCACTAGCAGTGTCTCACTAGCAGTGTCTCACTACCCCAGTGTCTCACTACCCAGTGTCTCACTACCCAGTGTCTCACTAGCAGTGTCTCACTACCCACTGTCTCACTATCCAGTGTCTCACTACCCCAGTGTCTCACTACCCAGTGTCTCAATAGCAGTGTCTCACTACCCAGTGTCTCACTACCCAGTGTCTCACTAGCAGTGTCTCACTACCCAGTGTCTCACTACCCAGTTTCTAACTACCCAGTGTCTCAGTAGCAGTGTCTCACTACCCAGTGTCTCACTAGCAGTGTCTCACTACCCAGCATCTCACTACCCAGTGTCTCACTACCCAGTGTCTCAATAGCAGTGTCTCACTACCCAGTGTCTCACTAGCAGTGTCTCACTACCCAGTGTCTCACTACCTGTGTCTCATTACCCAGTGTCTCACTACCCAGTGTCTCACTAGCAGTGTGTCACTATCCAATGTCTCACTACCCAGTGTCTCACTACCCAGTGTCTCACTATCTGTGTCTCACTAGCAGTGTCTCACTACCCCAGTGTCTCACTTCCCAGTGTCTCACTACCCAGTGTCTCACTACCCCAGTGTCTCACTACCCAGTGTCTCACTACCCAGTGTCTCAATAGCAGTGTCTCACTACCAAGTGTCTCACTAGCAGTGTCTCACTACCCTGTGTCTCACTACCCCAGTGTCTCACTACCAAGTGTTTCACTACCCAGTGTCTCACTACCCCAGTGCCTCACTACCCCAGTGTCTCACTACCCAGTGTCTCACTACCCAGTGTCTCACTACCCAGCGTCTCACTACCCAGAGTCTCACTAGCCAGTGTCTCACTAGCAGTGTCTCACTACCCAGTGTCTCACTAGCAGTGTCTCACTACCCAGTGTCTCACTAGCAGTGTCTCACTACCCCAGTGTGTCACTACCCAGTGTCTCACTACCCAGTATCTCACTACGACTGTCTCACTACCCAGTGTCTCACTACCCAGTGTCTCACTACCCCAGTGTCTCACTACCCAGTGTCTCACTACCCAGTGTCTCACTACCAAATGTCTCACTAGCAGTGTCTCACTACCCTGTGCCTCACTACCCCAGTGTCTCACTACCCAGTGTCTCACTACCCAGAGTCTCACTACCCAGTGTCTCACTAGCAGTGTCTCACTACCCAGTGTCTCACTAACCAGTGTCTCACTAGCAGTGTCTCACTACCCCAGTGTCTGACTACCTGTGTCTCACTACCCAGTGTCTCACTACCCAGTGTCTCACTACCCAGTGTCTCACTACCAGTGCCTCACTACCCAGTGTCTCACTACCCAGTGTCTCACAAGCAGTGTCTCACTACCCAGTGTCTCACTACCCAGTGTCTCACTACCAGTGCCTCACTACCCAGTGTCTCACTACCCAGTGTCTCACTACCAGTGTCTCACTACCCAGCGTCTCACTACCCAGTGTATCACTACCCAGTGTCTCACTAGCAGTGTCTCACTACCCAGTGTCTCACTAGCAATGTCTCACTACCCAGTGTCTCACTACCCAGTGTCTCACTAGCAGTGTCTGACTACCCAGTATCGCACTACCCAGTGTCTCACTCGCAGTGTCTCACTACCCAGTGTCTCACTACCCAGAGTCTCACTACCCATTGTCTTACTAGCAGTGTCTCACTACCCAGTGTCTCACTACCCAGTGTCTCACAAGCAGTGTCCCACTACCAGTGTCTCACTACCCAGTGTCTCACAAGCAGTGTCCCACTACCAGTGTCTCACTACCCATTTTCTCACTACCCAGTGTCTCACTACCCAGTGTCTCACTACCCCAGTGTCTCACTACCAGTGTCTCACTACCCAGTGTCTCACTACCCAGTGTCTCACAAGCAGTGTCCCACTACCAGTGTCTCACTACCCAGTGTCTCACAAGCAGTGTCCCACTACCAGTGTCTCACTACCCAGTGTCTCACTACCAGTTTCTCACTACCCAGTGTCTCACTAGCAGTGTCTCACTACCCAGTGTCTCTCAAGCAGTGTCTCACTACCCCTGTGTCTCACTACCTGTGTCTCACTACCCAGTGTCTCACTACCCAGTGTCTCACTACCCAGTGTATCACTACCCAGTGTCTCACTAGCAGTGTCTCACTACCCAGTATCGCACTACCGAGTGTCTCACTAGCAGTGTCTCACTACCCAGTGTCGAACTACCCAGTGTCTCACTACGCCGTGTCTCACTACCCAGTGTCTAACTACCCAGTGTCTCACTACCCAGCGTCTCTCAAGCAGTGTCTCACTACCCCTGTGTCTCACTACCTGTGTCTCACTACCCAGTGTCTCACTACGCCGTGTCTCACTACCCAGTGTCTAACTACCCAGTGTCTCACTACCCAGCGTCTCTCAAGCAGTGTCTCACTACCCCTGTGTCTCACTACCTGTGTCTCACTACCCAGTGTCTCACTACCCAGTGTCTCACTACCCCAGTGTCTCACAAGCAGTGTCCCACTACCAGTGTCTCACTACCCATTTTCTCACTACCCAGTGTCTCACTACCCAGTGTCTCACTACCCCAGTGTCTCACTACCAGTGTCTCACTACCCAGTGTCTCACTACCCAGTGTCTCACTACCCCAGTGTCTCACTACCAGTGTCTCA
The DNA here is from genome assembly GCF_048934315.1 of Petromyzon marinus. Taxonomy (NCBI): domain Eukaryota; kingdom Metazoa; phylum Chordata; class Hyperoartia; order Petromyzontiformes; family Petromyzontidae; genus Petromyzon; species Petromyzon marinus. Next base: position 241,848 of record NW_027423180.1, read on the forward strand.
CTACCCAGTGTCTCACTACCCAGTGTCTCACTAGCAGTGTCTCACTACGCAGTGTGTCACTACCCAGTGTGTCACTACCCAGTGTCTCACTACCCAGAGTCTCACTACCCATTGTCTTACTAGCAGTGTCTCACTACCCAGTGTCTCACTACCCAGTGTCTCACAAGCAGTGTCCCACTACCAGTGTCTCACTACCCAGTGTCTCACAAGCAGTGTCCCACTACCAGTGTCTCACTACCCATTTTCTCACTACCCAGTGTCTCACTACCCAGTGTCTCACTACCCCAGTGTCTCACTACCAGTGTCTCACTACCCAGTGTCTCACTACCCAGTGTCTCACAAGCAGTGTCCCACTACCAGTGTCTCACTACCCAGTGTCTCACAAGCAGTGTCCCACTAACAGTGTCTCACTACCCAGTGTCTCACTACCAGTTTCTCACTACCCAGTGTCTCACTAGCAGTGTCTCACTACCCAGTGTCTCTCAAGCAGTGTCTCACTACCCCTGTGTCTCACTACCCAGTGTCTCACTACCCAGTGTCTCACTACCCAGTGTGTCACTACCCAGTGTCTCACTACCCAGTGTCCCACTACCAGTGTCTCAAAACCCAGCGTCTCACTACCCGGTGTATCACTACCCAGTGTCTCACTACCGAGTGTCTCACTACCCAGTGTCTCACTACCCAGTGTCTCACTACCAGTTTCTCACTAACAGTGTCTCACTACCCAGTGTCTCACTACCCAGTGTCTCACTACCCCAGTGTCTCACTACCTGTGTCTCACTACCCAGTGTCTCACTACCCAGCGTCTCACGAGCAGTGTCTCACTACCCAGTGTCTCACTACCCAGTGTCTCACTACCCCAGTGTCTCACTACCTGTGTCTCACTACCCCAGTGTCTCACTACCCAGTGTCTCACTACCCCAGTGTCTCACTACCTGTGTCTCACTACCCAGTGTCTCACTAGCAGTGTCTCACTAGCAGTGTCTCACTACCCCAGTGTCTCACTACCCAGTGTCTCACTACCCAGTGTCTCACTAGCAGTGTCTCACTACCCACTGTCTGACTACCCAGTGTCTCACTAGCAGTGTCTCACTACCCAGTGTCTCACTACCCAGTTTCTAACTACCCAGTGTCTCAGTAGCAGTGTCTCACTACCCCTGTGTCTCACTACCTGTGTCTCACTACCCAGTGTCTCACTACCCAGTGTCTCACTACCCCAGTGTCTCACTACCAGTGTCTCACTACCCAGTGTCTCACTACCCAGTGTCTCACTAGCAGTGTCTCACTACACAGTGTGTCACTACCCAGTGTGTCACTACCCAGTGTCTCACTACCCAGAGTCTCACTACCCATTGTCTTACTAGCAGTGTCTCACTACCCAGTGTCTCACTACCCAGTGTCTCACAAGCAGTGTCCCACTACCAGTGTCTCACTACCCAGTGTCTCACAAGCAGTGTCCCACTACCAGTGTCTCACTACCCATTTTCTCACTACCCAGTGTCTCACTACCCAGTGTCTCACTACCCCAGTGTCTCACTACCAGTGTCTCACTACCCAGTGTCTCACTACCCAGTGTCTCACAAGCAGTGTCCCACTACCAGTGTCTCACTACCCAGTGTCTCACAAGCAGTGTCCCACTACCAGTGTCTCACTACCCAGTGTCTCACTACCAGTTTCTCACTACCCAGTGTCTCACTAGCAGTGTCTCACTACCCAGTGTCTCTCAAGCAGTGTCTCACTACCCCTGTGTCTCACTACCCAGTGTCTCACTACCCCAGTGTCTCACTACCTGTGTCTCACTACCCCAGTGTCTCACTACCCAGTGTCTCACTACCCCAGTGTCTCACTACATGTGTCTCACTACCCAGGGTCTCACTAGCAGTGTCTCACTAGCAGTGTCTCACTACCCCAGTATCTCACAACCCACTGTCTCACTATCCAGTGTCTCACTACCCCAGTGTCTCACTACCCAGTGTCTCAATAGCAGTGTCTCACTACCCAGTGTCTCACTACCCAGTGTCTCACTAGCAGTGTCTCACTACCCAGTGTCTCACTACCCAGTTTCTAACTACCCAGTGTCTCAGTAGCAGTGTCTCACTACCCCTGTGTCTCACTACCTGTGTCTCACTACCCAGTGTCTCACTACCCCAGTGTCTCACTACCAGTGTCTCACTACCCAGTGTCTCACTACCCAGTGTCTCACTAGCAGTGTCTCACTACGCAGTGTGTCACTACCCAGTGTGTCACTACCCAGTGTCTCACTACCCAGAGTCTCACTACCCATTGTCTTACTAGCAGTGTCTCACTACCCAGTGTCTCACTACCCAGTGTCTCACAAGCAGTGTCCCACTACCAGTGTCTCACTACCCAGTATCTCACAAGCAGTGTCCCACTACCAGTGTCTCACTACCCATTTTCTCACTACCCAGTGTCTCACTACCCAGTGTCTCACTACCCCAGTGTCTCACTACCAGTGTCTCACTACCCAGTGTCTCACTACCCAGTGTCTCACAAGCAGTGTCCCACTACCAGTGTCTCACTACCCAGTGTCTCACAAGCAGTGTCCCACTACCAGTGTCTCACTACCCAGTGTCTCACTACCAGTTTCTCACTACCCAGTGTCTCACTAGCAGTGTCTCACTACCCAGTGTCTCTCAAGCAGTGTCTCACTACCCCTGTGTCTCACTACCCAGTGTCTCACTACCCAGTGTCTCACTACCCAGTGTGTCACTACCCAGTGTCTCACTACCCAGTGTCCCACTACCAGTGTCTCACAACCCAGCGTCTCACTACCCGGTGTATCACTACCCAGTGTCTCACTACCGAGTGTCTCACTACCCAGTGTCTCACTACCCAGTGTCTCACTACCCAGTGTCTCACTACCAGTTTCTCACTAACAGTGTCTCACTACCCAGTGTCTCACTACCCAGTGTCTCACTACCCCAGTGTCTCACTACCTGTGTCTCACTACCCAGTGTCTCACTACCCAGCGTCTCACGAGCAGTGTCTCACTACCCAGTGTCTCACTACCCAGTGTCTCACTACCCCAGTGTCTCACTACCTGTGTCTCACTACCCCAGTGTCTCACTACCCAGTGTCTCACTACCCCAGTGTCTCACTACCTGTGTCTCACTACCCAGTGTCTCACTAGCAGTGTCTCACTAGCAGTGTCTCACTACCCCAGTGTCTCACTACCCAGTGTCTCACTACCCAGTGTCTCACTAGCAGTGTCTCACTACCCACTGTCTCACTATCCAGTGTCTCACTACCCCAGTGTCTCACTACCCAGTGTCTCAATAGCAGTGTCTCACTACCCAGTGTCTCACTACCCAGTGTCTCACTAGCAGTGTCTCACTACCCAGTGTCTCACTACCCAGTTTCTAACTACCCAGTGTCTCAGTAGCAGTGTCTCACTACCCAGTGTCTCACTAGCAGTGTCTCACTACCCAGCATCTCACTACCCAGTGTCTCACTACCCAGTGTCTCAATAGCAGTGTCTCACTACCCAGTGTCTCACTAGCAGTGTCTCACTACCCAGTGTCTCACTACCTGTGTCTCATTACCCAGTGTCTCACTACCCAGTGTCTCACTAGCAGTGTGTCACTATCCAATGTCTCACTACCCAGTGTCTCACTACCCAGTGTCTCACTATCTGTGTCTCACTAGCAGTGTCTCACTACCCCAGTGTCTCACTTCCCAGTGTCTCACTACCCAGTGTCTCACTACCCCAGTGTCTCACTACCCAGTGTCTCACTACCCAGTGTCTCAATAGCAGTGTCTCACTACCAAGTGTCTCACTAGCAGTGTCTCACTACCCTGTGTCTCACTACCCCAGTGTCTCACTACCAAGTGTTTCACTACCCAGTGTCTCACTACCCCAGTGCCTCACTACCCCAGTGTCTCACTACCCAGTGTCTCACTACCCAGTGTCTCACTACCCAGCGTCTCACTACCCAGAGTCTCACTAGCCAGTGTCTCACTAGCAGTGTCTCACTACCCAGTGTCTCACTAGCAGTGTCTCACTACCCAGTGTCTCACTAGCAGTGTCTCACTACCCCAGTGTGTCACTACCCAGTGTCTCACTACCCAGTATCTCACTACGACTGTCTCACTACCCAGTGTCTCACTACCCAGTGTCTCACTACCCCAGTGTCTCACTACCCAGTGTCTCACTACCCAGTGTCTCACTACCAAATGTCTCACTAGCAGTGTCTCACTACCCTGTGCCTCACTACCCCAGTGTCTCACTACCCAGTGTCTCACTACCCAGAGTCTCACTACCCAGTGTCTCACTAGCAGTGTCTCACTACCCAGTGTCTCACTAACCAGTGTCTCACTAGCAGTGTCTCACTACCCCAGTGTCTGACTACCTGTGTCTCACTACCCAGTGTCTCACTACCCAGTGTCTCACTACCCAGTGTCTCACTACCAGTGCCTCACTACCCAGTGTCTCACTACCCAGTGTCTCACAAGCAGTGTCTCACTACCCAGTGTCTCACTACCCAGTGTCTCACTACCAGTGCCTCACTACCCAGTGTCTCACTACCCAGTGTCTCACTACCAGTGTCTCACTACCCAGCGTCTCACTACCCAGTGTATCACTACCCAGTGTCTCACTAGCAGTGTCTCACTACCCAGTGTCTCACTAGCAATGTCTCACTACCCAGTGTCTCACTACCCAGTGTCTCACTAGCAGTGTCTGACTACCCAGTATCGCACTACCCAGTGTCTCACTCGCAGTGTCTCACTACCCAGTGTCTCACTACCCAGAGTCTCACTACCCATTGTCTTACTAGCAGTGTCTCACTACCCAGTGTCTCACTACCCAGTGTCTCACAAGCAGTGTCCCACTACCAGTGTCTCACTACCCAGTGTCTCACAAGCAGTGTCCCACTACCAGTGTCTCACTACCCATTTTCTCACTACCCAGTGTCTCACTACCCAGTGTCTCACTACCCCAGTGTCTCACTACCAGTGTCTCACTACCCAGTGTCTCACTACCCAGTGTCTCACAAGCAGTGTCCCACTACCAGTGTCTCACTACCCAGTGTCTCACAAGCAGTGTCCCACTACCAGTGTCTCACTACCCAGTGTCTCACTACCAGTTTCTCACTACCCAGTGTCTCACTAGCAGTGTCTCACTACCCAGTGTCTCTCAAGCAGTGTCTCACTACCCCTGTGTCTCACTACCCAGTGTCTCACTACCCAGTGTCTCACTACCCAGTGTGTCACTACCCAGTGTCTCACTACCCAGTGTCCCACTACCAGTGTCTCACAACCCAGCGTCTCACTACCCGGTGTATCACTACCCAGTGTCTCACTACCGAGTGTCTCACTACCCAGTGTCTCACTACCCAGTGTCTCACTACCCAGTGTCTCACTACCAGTTTCTCACGAACAGTGTCTCACTACCCAGTGTCTCACTACCCAGTGTCTCACTACCCCAGTGTCTCACTACCTGTGTCTCACTACCCAGTGTCTCACTACCCAGCGTCTCACGAGCAGTGTCTCACTACCCAGTGTCTCACTACCCAGTGTCTCACTACCCAGTGTCTCACTACCCAGTGTCCCACTACCAGTGTCTCACAACCCAGCGTCTCACTACCCGGTGTATCACTACCCAGTGTCTCACTACCGAGTGTCTCACTACCCAGTGTCTCACTACCCAGTGTCTCACTACCCAGTGTCTCACTACCAGTTTCTCACGAACAGTGTCTCACTACCCAGTGTCTCACTACCCAGTGTCTCACTACCCCAGTGTCTCACTACCTGTGTCTCACTACCCAGTGTCTCACTACCCAGCGTCTCACGAGCAGTGTCTCACTACCCAGTGTCTCACTACCCAGTGTCTCACTACCCCAGTGTCTCACTACCTGTGTCTCACTACCCCAGTGTCTCACGACCCAGTGTCTCACTACCCCAGTGTCTCACTACCTGTGTCTCACTACCCAGTGTCTCACTAGCAGTGTCTCACTAGCAGTGTCTCACTACCCCAGTGTCTCACTACCCAGTGTCTCACTACCCAGTGTCTCACTAGCAGTGTCTCACTACCCACTGTCTCACTATCCAGTGTCTCACTACCCCAGTGTCTCACTACCCAGTGTCTCAATAGCAGTGTCTCACTACCCAGTGTCTCACTACCCAGTGTCTCACTAGCAGTGTCTCACTACCCACTGTCTCACTACCCAGTTTCTAACTACCCAGTGTCTCAGTAGCAGTGTCTCACTACCCAGTGTCTCACTAGCAGTGTCTCACTACCCAGTATCTCACTACCCAGTGTCTCACTACCCAGTGTCTCAATAGCAGTGTCTCACTACCCAGTGTCTCACTAGCAGTGTCTCACTACCCAGTGTCTCACTACCTGTGTCTCATTACCCAGTGTCTCACTACCCAGTGTCTCACTAGCAGTGTGTCACTATCCAATGTCTCACTACCCAGTGTCTCACTACCCAGTGTCTCACTACCCAGTGTCTCACTACCTGTGTCTCACTAGCAGTGTCTCACTACCCAGTGTCTCACTACCTGTGTCTCACTACCTAGTGTCTCACTACCCAGTGTCTCACTAGCAGTGTGTCACTACCCAGTGTCTCACTACCCAGTGTCTCACTACCTGTGTCTCACTAGCAGTGTCTCACTACCCCAGTGTCACACTACCCAGTGTCTCACTACCCCAGTGTCTCACTAGCAGTGTCTCACTACCAAGTGTCTCACTACCAAGTGTCTCACTACACAGTATCTCACAACCCAGTGTTTCACTAGCAGTGTCTCACTACCCAGTGTCTCACTAGCAGTGTCTCACTACCCAGTGTCTCACTACCCAGCGTCTGACTACCCAGAGTCTCACTACCCAGTGTCTCACTAGCAGTGTCTCACTACCCAGTGTCTCACTAGCAGTGTCTCACTACGCAGTGTGTCACTACCCAGTGTGTCACTACCCAGTGTCTCACTACCCAGAGTCTCACTACCCATTGTCTTACTAGCAGTGTCTCACTACCCAGTGTCTCACTACCCAGTGTCTCACAAGCAGTGTCCCACTACCAGTGTCTCACTACCCAGTGTCTCACAAGCAGTGTCCCACTACCAGTGTCTCACTACCCAGTTTCTCACTACCCAGTGTCTCACTACCCAGTGTCTCACTACCCCAGTGTCTCACTACCAGTGTCTCACTACCCAGTGTCTCACTACCCAGTGTCTCACAAGCAGTGTCCCACTACCAGTGTCTCACTACCCAGTGTCTCACAAGCAGTGTCCCACTACCAGTGTCTCACTACCCAGTGTCTCACTACCAGTTTCTCACTACCCAGTGTCTCACTAGCAGTGTCTCACTACCCAGTGTCTCTCAAGCAGTGTCTCACTACCCCTGTGTCTCACTACCTGTGTCTCAATACCCAGTGTCTCACTACCCAGTGTCTCACTACCCAGTGTGTCACTACCCAGTGTCTCACTACCCAGTGTCCCACTACCAGTGTCTCACAACCCAGCGTCTCACTACCCGGTGTATCACTACCCAGTGTCTCACTACCGAGTGTCTCACTACGCAGTGTCTCACTACCCAGTGTCTCACTACCCAGTGTCTCACTACCAGTTTCTCACTAACAGTGTCTCACTACCCAGTGTCTCACTACCCAGTGTCTCACTACCCCAGTGTCTCACTACCTGTGTCTCACTACCCAGTGTCTCACTACCCAGCGTCTCACGAGCAGTGTCTCACTACCCAGTGTCTCACTACCCAGTGTCTCACTACCCCAGTGTCTCACTACCTGTGTCTCACTACCCCAGTGTCTCACTACCCAGTGTCTCACTACCCCAGTGTCTCACTACCTGTGTCTCACTACCCAGTGTCTCACTAGCAGTGTCTCACTAGCAGTGTCTCACTACCCCAGTGTCTCACTACCCAGTGTCTCACTACCCAGTGTCTCACTAGCAGTGTCTCACTACCCACTGTCTCACTATCCAGTGTCTCACTACCCCAGTGTCTCACTACCCAGTGTCTCAATAGCAGTGTCTCACTACCCAGTGTCTCACTACCCAGTGTCTCACTACCCAGTGTCTCAGTAGCAGTGTCTCACTACCCAGTGTCTCACTAGCAGTGTCTCACTACCCAGTATCTCACTACCCAGTGTCTCACTACCCAGTGTCTCAATAGCAGTGTCTCACTACCCAGTGTCTCACTAGCAGTGTCTCACTACCCAGTGTCTCAATACCTGTGTCTCATTACCCAGTGTCTCACTATCCAGTGTCTCACTAGCAGTGTGTCACTATCCAATGTCTCACTACCCAGTGTCTCACTACCCAGTGTCTCACTATCTGTGTCTCACTAGCAGTGTCTCACTACCCCAGTGTCTCACTTCCCAGTGTCTCACTACCCAGTGTCTCACTACCCCAGTGTCTCACTACCCAGTGTCTCACTACCCAGTGTCTCAATAGCAGTGTCTCACTACCAAGTGTCTCACTAGCAGTGTCTCACTACCCTGTGTCTCACTACCCCAGTGTCTCACTACCAAGTGTCTCACTACCCAGTGTCTCACTACCCCAGTGCCTCACTACCCCAGTGTCTCACTACCCAGTGTCTCACTACCCAGTGTCTCACTACCCAGTATCTCACTACCCAGCGTCTCACTACCCAGAGTCTCACTAGCCAGTGTCTCACTAGCAGTGTCTCACTACCCAGTGTCTCACTAGCAGTGTCTCACTACCCAGTGTCTCACTAGCAGTGTCTCACTACCCCAGTGTGTCACTACCCAGTGTCTCACTACCCAGTATCTCACTACGACTGTCTCACTACCCAGTGTCTCACTACCCCAGTGTCTCACTACCCTAGTGTCTCACTACCCAGTGTCTCACTACCCAGTGTCTCACTACCCAGTGTCTCACTACCAAATGTCTCACTAGCAGTGTCTCACTACCCTGTGCCTCACTACCCCAGTGTCTCACTACCCAGTGTCTCACTACCCAGAGTCTCACTAGCCAGTGTCTCACTAGCAGTGTCTCACTACCCAGTGTCTCAATAGCAGTGTCCCACTACCAGTGTCTCACTACCCAGTGTCTCACTACCCAGTGTCTCACTGCCCAAGTGTCTCACTACCGAGTGTCTCACTACCCAGTGTCTCACTACCCAGTGTCTCACTAACCAGTGTCTCACTAGCAGTGTCTCACTACCCCAGTGTCTGACTACCTGTGTCTCACTACCCAGTGCCTCACTACCCAGTGTCTCACTACCCAGTGTCTCACTACCAGTGCCTCACTACCCAGTGTCTCACTACCCAGTGTCTCACTACCCAGTGTCTCACTACCCAGTGTCTCACTACCAGGGCCTCACTACCCAGTGTCTCACTACCCAGTGTCTCACTACCAGTGTCTCACTACCCAGCGTCTCACTACCCAGTGTATCACTACCCAGTCTCTCACTAGCAGTGTCTCACTACCCAGTGTCTCACTAGCAATGTCTCACTACCCAGTGTCTCACTACCCAGTGTCTCACTAGCAGTGTCTGACTACCCAGTATCGCACTACCCAGTGTCTCACTAGCAGTGTCTCACTACCAGTGTCTCACTACCCATTTTCTCACTACCCAGAGTCTCACTACCCAGTGTCTCACTAGCAGTGTCTCACTACCCAGTGTCTCAATAGCAGTGTCCCACTACCAGTGTCTCACTACCCAGTGTCTCACTACCCAGTGTCTCACTGCCCAAGTGTCTCACTACCGAGTGTCTCACTACCCAGTGTCTCACTACCCAGTGTCTCACTAACCAGTGTCTCACTAGCAGTGTCTCACTACCCCAGTGTCTGACTACCTGTGTCTCACTACCCAGTGTCTCACTACCCAGTGTCTCACTACCCAGTGTCTCACTACCAGTGCCTCACTACCCAGTGTCTCACTACCCAGTGTCTCACTACCCAGTGTCTCACTACCAGTGTCTCACTACCCAGTGTCTCACTACCCAGTGTCTCACTACCAGGGCCTCACTACCCAGTGTCTCACTACCCAGTGTCTCACTACCAGTGTCTCACTACCCAGCGTCTCACTACCCAGTGTATCACTACCCAGTGTCTCACTAGCAGTGTCTCACTACCCAGTATCGCACTACCGAGTGTCTCACTAGCAGTGTCTCACTACCCAGTGTCGCACTACCCAGTGTCTCACTACGCCGTGTCTCACTACCCAGTGTCTAACTACCCAGTGTCTCACTACCCAGCGTCTCTCAAGCAGTGTCTCACTACCCCTGTGTCTCACTACCTGTGTCTCACTACCCAGTGTCTCACTACCCAGTGTCTCACTACCCCAGTGTCTCACAAGCAGTGTCCCACTACCAGTGTCTCACTACCCATTTTCTCACTACCCAGTGTCTCACTACCCAGTGTCTCACTACCCCAGTGTCTCACTACCAGTGTCTCACTACCCAGTGTCTCACTACCCAGTGTCTCACTACCCAGTGTCTCACTACCCCAGTGTCTCACTACCAGTGTCTCACTACCCAGTGTCTCACTACCCAGTGTCTCACTAGCAGTGTCTCACTACGCAGTGTGTCACTACCCAGTGTGTCACTACCCAGTGTCTCACTACCCAGAGTCTCACTACCCATTGTCTTACTAGCAGTGTCTCACTACCCAGTGTCTCACTACCCAGTGTCTCACAAGCAGTGTCCCACTACCAGTGTCTCACTACCCAGTGTCTCACAAGCAGTGTCCCACTACCAGTGTCTCACTACCCATTTTCTCACTACCCAGTGTCTCACTACCCAGTGTCTCACTACCCCAGTGTCTCACTACCAGTGTCTCACTACCCAGTGTCTCACTACCCAGTGTCTCACAAGCAGTGTCCCACTACCAGTGTCTCACTACCCAGTGTCTCACAAGCAGTGTCCCACTACCAGTGTCTCACTACCCAGTGTCTCACTACCAGTTTCTCACTACCCAGTGTCTCACTAGCAGTGTCTCACTACCCAGTGTCTCTCAAGCAGTGTCTCACTACCACTGTGTCTCACTACCCAGTGTCTCACTACCCAGTGTGTCACTACCCAGTGTCTCACTACCCAGTGTCCCACTACCAGTGTCTCACAACCCAGCGTCTCACTACCCGGTGTATCACTACCCAGTGTCTCACTACCGAGTGTCTCACTACCCAGTGTCTCACTACCCAGTGTCTCACTACCCAGTGTCTCACTACCAGTTTCTCACTAACAGTGTCTCACTACCCAGTGTCTCACTACCCAGTGTCTCACTACCCCAGTGTCTCACTACCTGTGTCTCACTACCCAGTGTCTCACTACCCAGCGTCTCACGAGCAGTGTCTCACTACCCAGTGTCTCACTACCCAGTGTCTCACTACCCCAGTGTCTCACTACCTGTGTCTCACTACCCCAGTGTCTCACTACCCAGTGTCTCACTACCCCAGTGTCTCACTACCTGTGTCTCACTACCCAGTGTCTCACTAGCAGTGTCTCACTAGCAGTGTCTCACTACCCCAGTGTCTCACTACCCAGTGTCTCACTACCCAGTGTCTCACTAGCAGTGTCTCACTACCCACTGTCTGACTACCCAGTGTCTCACTAGCAGTGTCTCACTACCCAGTGTCTCACTACCCAGTTTCTAACTACCCAGTGTCTCAGTAGCAGTGTCTCACTACCCCTGTGTCTCACTACCTGTGTCTCACTACCCAGTGTCTCACTACCCAGTGTCTCACTACCCCAGTGTCTCACTACCAGTGTCTCACTACCCAGTGTCTCACTACCCAGTGTCTCACTAGCAGTGTCTCACTACGCAGTGTGTCACTACCCAGTGTGTCACTACCCAGTGTCTCACTACCCAGAGTCTCACTACCCATTGTCTTACTAGCAGTGTCTCACTACCCAGTGTCTCACTACCCAGTGTCTCACAAGCAGTGTCCCACTACCAGTGTCTCACTACCCAGTGTCTCACAAGCAGTGTCCCACTACCAGTGTCTCACTACCCATTTTCTCACTACCCAGTGTCTCACTACCCAGTGTCTCACTACCCCAGTGTCTCACTACCAGTGTCTCACTACCCAGTGTCTCACTACCCAGTGTCTCACAAGCAGTGTCCCACTACCAGTGTCTCACTACCCAGTGTCTCACAAGCAGTGTCCCACTACCAGTGTCTCACTACCCAGTGTCTCGCTACCAGTTTCTCACTACCCAGTGTCTCACTAGCAGTGTCTCACTACCCAGTGTCTCTCAAGCAGTGTCTCACTACCCCTGTGTCTCACTACCCAGTGTCTCACTACCCCAGTGTCTCACTACCTGTGTCTCACTACCCCAGTGTCTCACTACCCAGTGTCTCACTACCCCAGTGTCTCACTACATGTGTCTCACTACCCAGTGTCTCACTAGCAGTGTCTCACTAGCAGTGTCTCACTACCCCAGTGTCTCACTACCCACTGTCTCACTATCCAGTGTCTCACTACCCCAGTGTCTCACTACCCAGTGTCTCAATAGCAGTGTCTCACTACCCAGTGTCTCACTACCCAGTGTCTCACTAGCAGTGTCTCACTACCCAGTGTCTCACTACCCAGTTTCTAACTACCCAGTGTCTCAGTAGCAGTGTCTCACTACCCCTGTGTCTCACTACCTGTGTCTCACTACCCAGTGTCTCACTACCCCAGTGTCTCACTACCAGTGTCTCACTACCCAGTGTCTCACTACCCAGTGTCTCACTAGCAGTGTCTCACTACGCAGTGTGTCACTACCCAGTGTGTCACTACCCAGTGTCTCACTACCCAGAGTCTCACTACCCATTGTCTTACTAGCAGTGTCTCACTACCCAGTGTCTCACTACCCAGTGTCTCACAAGCAGTGTCCCACTACCAGTGTCTCACTACCCAGTGTCTCACAAGCAGTGTCCCACTACCAGTGTCTCACTACCCATTTTCTCACTACCCAGTGTTTCACTACCCAGTGTCTCACTACCCCAGTGTCTCACTACCAGTGTCTCACTACCCAGTGTCTCACTACCCAGTGTCTCACAAGCAGTGTCCCACTACCAGTGTCTCACTACCCAGTGTCTCACAAGCAGTGTCCCACTACCAGTGTCTCACTACCCAGTGTCTCACTACCAGTTTCTCACTACCCAGTGTCTCACTAGCAGTGTCTCACTACCCAGTGTCTCTCAAGCAGTGTCTCACTACCCCTGTGTCTCACTACCCAGTGTCTCACTACCCAGTGTCTCACTACCCAGTGTGTCACTACCCAGTGTCTCACTACCCAGTGTCCCACTACCAGTGTCTCACAACCCAGCGTCTCACTACCCGGTGTATCACTACCCAGTGTCTCACTACCGAGTGTCTCACTACCCAGTGTCTCACTACCCAGTGTCTCACTACCCAGTGTCTCACTACCAGTTTCTCACTAACAGTGTCTCACTACCCAGTGTCTCACTACCCAGTGTCTCACTACCCCAGTGTCTCACTACCTGTGTCTCACTACCCAGTGTCTCACTACCCAGCGTCTCACGAGCAGTGTCTCACTACCCAGTGTCTCACTACCCAGTGTCTCACTACCCCAGTGTCTCACTACCTGTGTCTCACTACCCCAGTGTCTCACTACCCAGTGTCTCACTACCCCAGTGTCTCACTACCTGTGTCTCACTACCCAGTGTCTCACTAGCAGTGTCTCACTAGCAGTGTCTCACTACCCCAGTGTCTCACTACCCAGTGTCTCACTACCCAGTGTCTCACTAGCAGTGTCTCACTACCCACTGTCTCACTATCCAGTGTCTCACTACCCCAGTGTCTCACTACCCAGTGTCTCAATAGCAGTGTCTCACTACCCAGTGTCTCACTACCCAGTGTCTCACTAGCAGTGTCTCACTACCCAGTGTCTCACTACCCAGTTTCTAACTACCCAGTGTCTCAGTAGCAGTGTCTCACTACCCAGTGTCTCACTAGCAGTGTCTCACTACCCAGTATCTCACTACCCAGTGTCTCACTACCCAGTGTCTCAATAGCAGTGTCTCACTACCCAGTGTCTCACTAGCAGTGTCTCACTACCCAGTGTCTCACTACCTGTGTCTCATTACCCAGTGTCTCACTACCCAGTGTCTCACTAGCAGTGTGTCACTATCCAATGTCTCACTACCCAGTGTCTCACTACCCAGTGTCTCACTATCTGTGTCTCACTAGCAGTGTCTCACTACCCCAGTGTCTCACTTCCCAGTGTCTCACTACCCAGTGTCTCACTACCCCAGTGTCTCACTACCCAGTGTCTCACTACCCAGTGTCTCAATAGCAGTGTCTCACTACCAAGTGTCTCACTAGCAGTGTCTCACTACCCTGTGTCTCACTACCCCAGTGTCTCACTACCAAGTGTCTCACTACCCAGTGTCTCACTACCCCAGTGCCTCACTACCCCAGTGTCTCACTACCCAGTGTCTCACTACCCAGTGTCTCACTACCCAGCGTCTCACTACCCAGAGTCTCACTAGCCAGTGTCTCACTAGCAGTGTCTCACTACCCAGTGTCTCACTAGCAGTGTCTCACTACCCAGTGTCTCACTAGCAGTGTCTCACTACCCCAGTGTGTCACTACCCAGTGTCTCACTACCCAGTATCTCACTACGACTGTCTCACTACCCAGTGTCTCACTACCCAGTGTCTCACTACCCCAGTGTATCACTACCCAGTGTCTCACTACCCAGTGTCTCACTACCAAATGTCTCACTAGCAGTGTCTCACTACCCTGTGCCTCACTACCCCAGTGTCTCACTACCCAGTGTCTCACTACCCAGAGTCTCACTACCCAGTGTCTCACTAGCAGTGTCTCACTACCCAGTGTCTCACTAACCAGTGTCTCACTAGCAGTGTCTCACTACCCCAGTGTCTGACTACCTGTGTCTCACTACCCAGTGTCTCACTACCCAGTGTCTCACTACCCAGTGTCTCACTACCAGTGCCTCACTACCCAGTGTCTCACTACCCAGTGTCTCACTACCCAGTGTCTCACAAGCAGTGTCTCACTACCCAGTGTCTCACTACCCAGTGTCTCACTACCAGTGCCTCACTACCCAGTGTCTCACTACCCAGTGTCTCACTACCAGTGTCTCACTACCCAGCGTCTCACTACCCAGTGTATCACTACCCAGTGTCTCACTAGCAGTGTCTCACTACCCAGTGTCTCACTAGCAATGTCTCACTACCCAGTGTCTCACTACCCAGTGTCTCACTAGCAGTGTCTGACTACCCAGTATCGCACTACCCAGTGTCTCACTCGCAGTGTCTCACTACCCAGTGTCTCACTACCCAGAGTCTCACTACCCATTGTCTTACTAGCAGTGTCTCACTACCCAGTGTCTCACTACCCAGTGTCTCACAAGCAGTGTCCCACTACCAGTGTCTCACTACCCAGTGTCTCACAAGCAGTGTCCCACTACCAGTGTCTCACTACCCAATTTCTCACTACCCAGTGTCTCACTACCCAGTGTCTCACTACCCCAGTGTCTCACTACCAGTGTCTCACTACCCAGTGTCTCACTACCCAGTGTCTCACAAGCAGTGTCCCACTACCAGTGTCTCACTACCCAGTGTCTCACAAGCAGTGTCCCACTACCAGTGTCTCACTACCCAGTGTCTCACTACCAGTTTCTCACTACCCAGTGTCTCACTAGCAGTGTCTCACTACCCAGTGTCTCTCAAGCAGTGTCTCACTACCCCTGTGTCTCACTACCCAGTGTCTCACTACCAAGTGTCTCACTACCCAGTGTGTCACTACCCAGTGTCTCACTACCCAGTGTCCCACTACCAGTGTCTCACAACCCAGCGTCTCACTACCCGGTGTATCACTACCCAGTGTCTCACTACCGAGTGTCTCACTACCCAGTGTCTCACTACCCAGTGTCTCACTACCCAGTGTCTCACTACCAGTTTCTCACTAACAGTGTCTCACTACCCAGTGTCTCACTACCCAGTGTCTCACTACCCCAGTGTCTCACTACCTGTGTCTCACTACCCAGTGTCTCACTACCCAGCGTCTCACTCGCAGTGTCTCACTACCCAGTGTCTCACTACCCAGAGTCTCACTACCCATTGTCTTACTAGCAGTGTCTCACTACCCAGTGTCTAACTACCCAGTGTCTCACAAGCAGTGTCCCACTACCAGTGTCTCACTACCCAGTGTCTCACAAGCAGTGTCCCACTACCAGTGTCTCACTACCCAATTTCTCACTACCCAGTGTCTCACTACCCAGTGTCTCACTACCCCAGTGTCTCACTACCAGTGTCTCACTACCCAGTGTCTCACTACCCAGTGTCTCACAAGCAGTGTCCCACTACCAGTGTCTCACTACCCAGTGTCTCACAAGCAGTGTCCCACTACCAGTGTCTCACTACCCAGTGTCTCACTACCAGTTTCTCACTACCCAGTGTCTCACTAGCAGTGTCTCACTACCCAGTGTCTCTCAAGCAGTGTCTCACTACCCCTGTGTCTCACTACCCAGTGTCTCACTACCCAGTGTCTCACTACCCAGTGTGTCACTACCCAGTGTCTCACTACCCAGTGTCCCACTACCAGTGTCTCACAACCCAGCGTCTCACTACCCGGTGTATCACTACCCAGTGTCTCACTACCGAGTGTCTCACTACCCAGTGTCTCACTACCCAGTGTCTCACTACCCAGTGTCTCACTACCAGTTTCTCACTAACAGTGTCTCACTACCCAGTGTCTCACTACCCAGTGTCTCACTACCCCAGTGTCTCACTACCTGTGTCTCACTACCCAGTGTCTCACTACCCAGCGTCTCACGAGCAGTGTCTCACTACCCAGTGTCTCACTACCCAGTGTCTCACTACCCCAGTGTCTCACTACCTGTGTCTCACTACCCCAGTGTCTCACTACCCAGTGTCTCACTACCCCAGTGTCTCACTACCTGTGTCTCACTACCCAGTGTCTCACTAGCAGTGTCTCACTAGCAGTGTCTCACTACCCCAGTGTCTCACTACCCAGTGTCTCACTACCCAGTGTCTCACTAGCAGTGTCTCACTACCCACTGTCTCACTATCCAGTGTCTCACTACCCCAGTGTCTCACTACCCAGTGTCTCAATAGCAGTGTCTCACTACCCAGTGTCTCACTACCCAGTGTCTCACTAGCAGTGTCTCACTACCCACTGTCTCACTACCCAGTTTCTAACTACCCAGTGTCTCAGTAGCAGTGTCTCACTACCCAGTGTCTCACTAGCAGTGTCTCACTACCCAGTATCTCACTATCCAGTGTCTCACTACCCAGTGTCTCAATAGCAGTGTCTCACTACCCAGTGTCTCACTAGCAGTGTCTCACTACCCAGTGTCTCACTACCTGTGTCTCATTACCCAGTGTCTCACTACCCAGTGTCTCACTAGCAGTGTGTCACTATCCAATGTCTCACTACCCAGTGTCCCACTACCCAGTGTCTCACTATCTGTGTCTCACTAGCAGTGTCTCACTACCCCAGTGTCTCACTTCCCAGTGTCTCACTACCCAGTGTCTCACTACCCCAGTGTCTCACTACCCAGTGTCTCACTACCCAGTGTCTCAATAGCAGTGTCTCACTACCAAGTGTCTCACTAGCAGTGTCTCACTACCCTGTGTCTCACTACCCCAGTGTCTCACTACCAAGTGTCTCACTACCCAGTGTCTCACTACCCCAGTGCCTCACTACCCCAGTGTCTCACTACCCAGTGTCTCACTACCCAGTGTCTCACTAGCAGTGTCTCACTACCCAGTGTCTCACTACCCAGCGTCTCACTACCCAGAGTCTCACTAGCCAGTGTCTCACTAGCAGTGTCTCACTACCCAGTGTCTCACTAGCAGTGTCTCACTACCCAGTGTCTCACTAGCAGTGTCTCACTACCCCAGTGTGTCACTACCCAGTGTCTCACTACCCAGTATCTCACTACGACTGTCTCACTACCCAGTGTCTCACTACCCAGTTTCTCACTACCCCAGTGTCTCACTACCCAGTGTCTCACTACCCAGTGTCTCACTACCAAATGTCTCACTAGCAGTGTCTCACTACCCTGTGCCTCACTACCCCAGTGTCTCACTACCCAGTGTCTCACTACCCAGAGTCTCACTACCCAGTGTCTCACTAGCAGTGTCTCACTACCCAGTGTCTCACTAACCAGTGTCTCAATAGCAGTGTCTCACTACCCCAGTGTCTGACTACCTGTGTCTCACTACCCAGTGTCTCACTACCCAGTGTCTCACTACCAGTGCCTCACTACCCAGTGTCTCACTACCCAGTGTCTCACTACCCAGTGTCTCACTACCCAGTGTCTCACAAGCAGTGTCTCACTACCCAGTGTCTCACTACCCAGTGTCTCACTACCAGTGCCTCACTACCCAGTGTCTCACTACCCAGTGTCTCACTACCAGTGTCTCACTACCCAGCGTCTCACTACCCAGTGTATCACTACCCAGTGTCTCACTAGCAGTGTCTCACTACCCAGTGTCTCACTAGCAATGTCTCACTACCCAGTGTCTCACTACCCAGTGTCTCACTAGCAGTGTCTGACTACCCAGTATCGCACTACCCAGTGTCTCACTCGCAGTGTCTCACTACCCAGTGTCGCACTACCCAGTGTCTCACTACGCCGTGTCTCACTACCCAGTGTCTAACTACCCAGTGTTTCACTACCCAGCGTCTCTCAAGCAGTGTCTCACTACCCCTGTGTCTCACTACCTGTGTCTCACTACCCAGTGTCTCACTACCCAGTGTCTCACTACCCAGTGTCTCAGTAGCAGTGTCTCACTACCCAGTGTCTCACTAGCAGTGTCTCACTACCCAGTATCTCACTACCCAGTGTCTCACTACCCAGTGTCTCAATAGCAGTGTCTCACTACCCAGTGTCTCACTAGCAGTGTCTCACTACCCAGTGTCTCAATACCTGTGTCTCATTACCCAGTGTCTCACTACCCAGTGTCTCACTAGCAGTGTGTCACTATCCAATGTCTCACTACCCAGTGTCTCACTACCCAGTGTCTCACTATCTGTGTCTCACTAGCAGTGTCTCACTACCCCAGTGTCTCACTTCCCAGTGTCTCACTACCCAGTGTCTCACTACCCCAGTGTCTCACTACCCAGTGTCTCACTACCCAGTGTCTCAATAGCAGTGTCTCACTACCAAGTGTCTCACTAGCAGTGTCTCACTACCCTGTGTCTCACTACCCCAGTGTCTCACTACCAAGTGTCTCACTACCCAGTGTCTCACTACCCCAGTGCCTCACTACCCCAGTGTCTCACTACCCAGTGTCTCACTACCCAGTGTCTCACTAGCAGTGTCTCACTACCCAGTGTCTCACTACCCAGCGTCTCACTACCCAGAGTCTCACTAGCCAGTGTCTCACTAGCAGTGTCTCACTACCCAGTGTCTCACTAGCAGTGTCTCACTACCCAGTGTCTCACTAGCAGTGTCTCACTACCCCAGTGTGTCACTACCCAGTGTCTCACTACCCAGTATCTCACTACGACTGTCTCACTACCCAGTGTCTCACTACCCAGTGTCTCACTACCCCAGTGTCTCACTACCCAGTGTCTCACTACCCAGTGTCTCACTACCAAATGTCTCACTAGCAGTGTCTCACTACCCTGTGCCTCACTACCCCAGTGTCTCACTACCCAGTGTCTCACTACCCAGAGTCTCACTACCCAGTTTCTCACTAGCAGTGTCTCACTACCCAGTGTCTCACTAACCAGTGTCTCACTAGCAGTGTCTCACTACCCCAGTGTCTGACTACCTGTGTCTCACTACCCAGTGTCTCACTACCCAGTGTCTCACTACCCAGTGTCTCACTACCAGTGCCTCACTACCCAGTGTCTCACTACCCAGTGTCTCACTACCCAGTGTCTCACAAGCAGTGTCTCACTACCCAGTGTCTCACTACCCAGTGTCTCCCTACCAGTGCCTCACTACCCAGTGTCTCACTACCCAGTGTCTCACTACCAGTGTCTCACTACCCAGCGTCTCACTACCCAGTGTATCACTACCCAGTGTCTCACTAGCAGTGTCTCACTACCCAGTGTCTCACTAGCAATGTCTCACTACCCATTGTCTCACTACCCAGTGTCTCACTAGCAGTGTCTGACTACCCAGTATCGCACTACCCAGTGTCTCACTCGCAGTGTCTCACTACCCAGTGTCGCACTACCCAGTGTCTCACTACGCCGTGTCTCACTACCCAGTGTCTAACTACCCAGTGTCTCACTACCCAGCGTCTCTCAAGCAGTGTCTCACTACCCCTGTGTCTCACTACCTGTGTCTCACTACCCAGTGTCTCACTACCCAGTGTCTCACTACCCAGTGTCTCACTACCCCAGTGTCTCACTACCCAGTGTCTCACTACCCAGTGTCTCAATAGCAGTGTCTCACTACCAAGTGTCTCACTAGCAGTGTCTCACTACCCTGTGTCTCACTACCCCAGTGTCTCACTACCAAGTGTCTCACTACCCAGTGTCTCACTACCCCAGTGCCTCACTACCCCAGTGTCTCACTACCCAGTGTCTCACTACCCAGTGTCTCACTAGCAGTGTCTCACTACCCAGTGTCTCACAACCCAGCGTCTCACTACCCAGAGTCTCACTAGCCAGTGTCTCACTAGCAGTGTCTCACTACCCAGTGTCTCACTAGCAGTGTCTCACTACCCAGTGTCTCACTAGCAGTGTCTCACTACCCCAGTGTATCACTACCCAGTGTCTCACTACCCAGTATCTCACTACGACTGTCTCACTACCCAGTGTCTCACTACCCCAGTGTCTCACTACCCAGTGTCTCACTACCCAGTGTCTCACTACCAAATGTCTCACTAGCAGTGTCTCACTACCCTGTGCCTCACTACCCCAGTGTCTCACTACCCAGTGTCTCACTACCCAGAGTCTCACTACCCAGTGTCTCACTAGCAGTGTCTCACTACCCAGTGTCTCACTAACCAGTGTCTCACTAGCAGTGTCTCACTACCCCAGTGTCTGACTACCTGTGTCTCACTACCCAGTGTCTCACTACCCAGTGTCTCACTACCAGTGCCTCACTACCCAGTGTCTCACTACCCAGTGTCTCACTACCCAGTGTCTCACTACCCAGTGTCTCACAAGCAGTGTCTCACTACCCAGTGTCTCACTACCCAGTGTCTCACTACCCAGTGTCTCACTACCAGTGTCTCACTACCCAGCGTCTCACTACCCAGTGTATCACTACCCAGTGTCTCACTAGCAGTGTCTCACTACCCAGTGTCTCACTAGCAATGTCTCACTACCCAGTGTCTCACTACCCAGTGTCTCACTAGCAGTGTCTGACTACCCAGTATCGCACTACCCAGTGTCTCACTCGCAGTGTCTCACTACCCAGTGTCGCACTACCCAGTGTCTCACTACGCCGTGTCTCACTACCCAGTGTCTAACTACCCAGTGTCTCACTACCCAGCGTCTCTCAAGCAGTGTCTCACTACCCCTGTGTCTCACTACCTGTGTCTCACTACCCAGTGTCTCACTACCCAGTGTCTCACTACCCAGTGTCTCAGTAGCAGTGTCTCACTACCCAGTGTCTCACTAGCAGTGTCTCACTACCCAGTATCTCACTACCCAGTGTCTCACTACCCAGTGTCTCAATAGCAGTGTCTCACTACCCAGTGTCTCACTAGCAGTGTCTCACTACCCAGTGTCTCAATACCTGTGTCTCATTACCCAGTGTCTCACTACCCAGTGTCTCACTAGCAGTGTGTCACTATCCAATGTCTCACTACCCAGTGTCTCACTACCCAGTGTCTCACTATCTGTGTCTCACTAGCAGTGTCTCACTACCCCAGTGTCTCACTTCCCAGTGTCTCACTACCCAGTGTCTCACTACCCCAGTGTCTCACTACCCAGTGTCTCACTACCCAGTGTCTCAATAGCAGTGTCTCACTACCAAGTGTCTCACTAGCAGTGTCTCACTACCCTGTGTCTCACTACCCCAGTGTCTCACTACCAAGTGTCTCACTACCCAGTGTCTCACTACCCCAGTGCCTCACTACCCCAGTGTCTCACTACCCAGTGTCTCACTACCCAGTGTCTCACTAGCAGTGTCTCACTACCCAGTGTCTCACTACCCAGCGTCTCACTACCCAGAGTCTCACTAGCCAGTGTCTCACTAGCAGTGTCTCACTACCCAGTGTCTCACTAGCAGTGTCTCACTACCCAGTGTCTCACTAGCAGTGTCTCACTACCCCAGTGTGTCACTACCCAGTGTCTCACTACCCAGTATCTCACTACGACTGTCTCACTACCCAGTGTCTCACTACCCAGTGTCTCACTACCCAGTGTCTCACAAGCAGTGTCTCACTACCCAGTGTCTCACTACCCAGTGTCTCACTACCAGTGCCTCACTACCCAGTGTCTCACTACCCAGTGTCTCACTACCAGTGTCTCACTACCCAGAGTCTCACTACCCAGTGTATCACTACCCAGTGTCTCACTAGCAGTGTCTCACTACCCAGTGTCTCACTAGCAATGTCTCACTACCCAGTGTCTCACTACCCAGTGTCTCACTAGCAGTGTCTGACTACCCAGTATCGCACTACCCAGTGTCTCACTCGCAGTGTCTCACTACCCAGTGTCGCACTACCCAGTGTCTCACTACGCCGTGTCTCACTACCCAGTGTCTAACTACCCAGTGTCTCACTACCCAGCGTCTCTCAAGCAGTGTCTCACTACCCCTGTGTCTCACTACCTGTGTCTTACTACCCAGTGTCTCACTACCCAGTGTCTCACTACCCAGTGTCTCAGTAGCAGTGTCTCACTACCCAGTGTCTCACTAGCAGTGTCTCACTACCCAGTATCTCACTACCCAGTGTCTCACTACCCAGTGTCTCAATAGCAGTGTCTCACTACCCAGTGTCTCACTAGCAGTGTCTCACTACCCAGTGTCTCAATACCTGTGTCTCATTACCCAGTGTCTCACTACCCAGTGTCTCACTAGCAGTGTGTCACTATCCAATGTCTCACTACCCAGTGTCTCACTACCCAGTGTCTCACTATCTGTGTCTCACTAGCAGTGTCTCACTACCCCAGTGTCTCACTTCCCAGTGTCTCACTACCCAGTGTCTCACTACCCCAGTGTCTCACTACCCAGTGTCTCACTACCCAGTGTCTCAATAGCAGTGTCTCACTACCAAGTGTCTCACTAGCAGTGTCTCACTACCCTGTGTCTCACTACCCCAGTGTCTCACTACCAAGTGTCTCACTACCCAGTGTCTCACTACCCCAGTGCCTCACTACCCCAGTGTCTCACTACCCAGTGTCTCACTACCCAGTGTCTCACTAGCAGTGTCTCACTACCCAGTGTCTCACTACCCAGCGTCTCACTACCCAGAGTCTCACTAGCCAGTGTCTCACTAGCAGTGTCTCACTACCCAGTGTCTCACTAGCAGTGTCTCACTACCCAGTGTCTCACTAGCAGTGTCTCACTACCCCAGTGTGTCACTACCCAGTGTCTCACTACCCAGTATCTCACTACGACTGTCTCACTACCCAGTGTCTCACTACCCAGTGTCTCACTACCCCAGTGTCTCACTACCCAGTGTCTCACTACCCAGTGTCTCACTACCAAATGTCTCACTAGCAGTGTCTCACTACCCTGTGCCTCACTACCCCAGTGTCTCACTACCCAGTGTCTCACTACCCAGAGTCTCACTACCCAGTGTCTCACTAGCAGTGTCTCACTACCCAGTGTCTCACTAACCAGTGTCTCACTAGCAGTGTCTCACTACCCCAGTGTCTGACTACCTGTGTCTCACTACCCAGTGTCTCACTACCCAGTGTCTCACTACCAGTGCCTCACTACCCAGTGTCTCACTACCCAGTGTCTCACTACCCAGTGTCTCACAAGCAGTGTCTCACTACCCAGTGTCTCACTACCCAGTGTCTCACTACCAGTGCCTCACTACCCAGTGTCTCACTACCCAGTGTCTCACTACCAGTGTCTCACTACCCAGCATCTCACTACCCAGTGTATCACTACCCAGTGTCTCACTAGCAGTGTCTCACTACCCAGTGTCTCACTAGCAATGTCTCACTACCCAGTGTCTCACTACCCAGTGTCTCACTAGCAGTGTCTGACTACCCAGTATCGCACTACCCAGTGTCTCACTCGCAGTGTCTCACTACCCAGTGTCGCACTACCCAGTGTCTCACTACGCCGTGTCTCACTACCCAGTGTCTAACTACCCAGTGTCTCACTACCCAGCGTCTCTCAAGCAGTGTCTCACTACCCCTGTGTCTCACTACCTGTGTCTCACTACCCAGTGTCTCACTACCCAGTGTCTCACTACCCAGTGTCTCAGTAGCAGTGTCTCACTACCCAGTGTCTCACTAGCAGTGTCTCACTACCCAGTATCTCACTACCCAGTGTCTCACTACCCAGTGTCTCAATAGCAGTGTCTCACTACCCAGTGTCTCACTAGCAGTGTCTCACTACCCAGTGTCTCAATACCTGTGTCTCATTACCCAGTGTCTCACTACCCAGTGTCTCACTAGCAGTGTGTCACTATCCAATGTCTCACTACCCAGTGTCTCACTACCCAGTGTCTCACTATCTGTGTCTCACTAGCAGTGTCTCACTACCCCAGTGTCTCACTTCCCAGTGTCTCACTACCCAGTGTCTCACTACCCCAGTGTCTCACTACCCAGTGTCTCACTACCCAGTGTCTCAATAGCAGTGTCTCACTACCAAGTGTCTCACTAGCAGTGTCTCACTACCCTGTGTCTCACTACCCCAGTGTCTCACTACCAAGTGTCTCACTACCCAGTGTCTCACTACCCCAGTGCCTAACTACCCCAGTGTCTCACTACTCAGTGTCTCACTAGCAGTGTCTCACTACCCAGTGTCTCACTACCCAGTGTCTCACTACCCAGCGTCTCACTACCCAGAGTCTCACTAGCCAGTGTCTCACTAGCAGTGTCTCACTACCCAGTGTCTCACTAGCAGTGTCTCACTACCCAGTGTCTCACTAGCAGTGTCTCACTACCCCAGTGTGTCACTACCCAGTGTCTCACTACCCAGTATCTCACTACGACTGTCTCACTACCCAGTGTCTCACTACCCCAGTGTCTCACTACCCCAGTGTCTCACTACCCAGTGTCTCACTACCCAGTGTCTCACTACCCAGTGTCTCACTACCAAATGTCTCACTAGCAGTGTCTCACTACCCTGTGCCTCACTACCCCAGTGTTTCACTACCCAGTGTCTCACTACCCAGAGTCTCACTACCCAGTGTCTCACTAGCAGTGTCTCACTACCCAGTGTCTCAATAGCAGTGTCCCACTACCAGTGTCTCACTACCCAGTGTCTCACTACCCAGTGTCTCACTGCCCAAGTGTCTCACTACCGAGTGTCTCACTACCCAGTGTCTCACTACCCAGTGTCTCACTAACCAGTGTCTCACTAGCAGTGTCTCACTACCCCAGTGTCTGACTACCTGTGTCTCACTTCTCAGTGTCTCACTACCCAGTGTCTCACTACCCAGTGTCTCACTACCAGTGCCTCACTACCCAGTGTCTCACTACCCAGTGTCTCACTGCCCAGTGTCTCACTACCCAGTGTCTCACTACCAGGGCCTCACTACCCAGTGTCTCACTACCCAGTGTCTCACTACCAGTGTCTCACTACCCAGCGTCTCACTACCCAGTGTATCACTACCCAGTGTCTCACTAGCAGTGTCTCACTACCCAGTGTCTCACTAGCAATGTCTCACTACCCAGTGTCTCACTACCCAGTGTCTCACTAGCAGTGTCTGACTACCCAGTATCGCACTACCCAGTGTCTCACTAGCAGTGTCTCACTACCCAGTGTCGTACTACCCAGTGTCTCACTACGCCGTGTCTCACTACCCAGTGTCTAACTACCCAGTGTCTCACTACCCAGCGTCTCTCAAGCAGTGTCTCACTACCCCTGTGTCTCACTACCTGTGTCTCACTACCCAGTGTCTCACTACCCAGTGTCTCACTACCAGTGTCTCACTACCCAGTGTCTCACTACCCAGTGTCTCACTAGCAGTGTCTCACTACGCAGTGTGTCACTACCCAGTGTGTCACTACCCAGTGTCTCACTACCCAGAGTCTCACTACCCATTGTCTTACTAGCAGTGTCTCACTACCCAGTGTCTCACTACCCAGTGTCTCACAAGCAGTGTCCCACTACCAGTGTCTCACTACCCAGTGTCTCACAAGCAGTGTCCCACTACCAGTGTCTCACTACCCATTTTCTCACTACCCAGAGTCTCACTACCCAGTGTCTCACTAGCAGTGTCTCACTACCCAGTGTCTCAATAGCAGTGTCCCACTACCAGTGTCTCACTACCCAGTGTCTCACTACCCAGTGTCTCACTGCCCAAGTGTCTCACTACCGAGTGTCTCACTACCCAGTGTCTCACTACCCAGTGTCTCACTAACCAGTGTCTCACTAGCAGTGTCTCACTACCCCAGTGTCTGACTACCTGTGTCTCACTACCCAGTGTCTCACTACCCAGTGTCTCACTACCAGTGCCTCACTACCCAGTGTCTCACTACCCAGTGTCTCACTACCCAGTGTCTCACTACCCAGTGTCTCACTACCAGGGCCTCACTACCCAGTGTCTCACTACCCAGTGTCTCACTACCAGTGTCTCACTACCCAGCGTCTCACTACCCAGTGTATCACTACCCAGTGTCTCACTAGCAGTGTCTCACTACCCAGTGTCTCACTAGCAATGTCTCACTACCCAGTGTCTCACTACCCAGTGTCTCACTAGCAGTGTCTGACTACCCAGTATCGCACTACCCAGTGTCTCACTAGCAGTGTCTCACTACCCAGTGTCGCACTACCCAGTGTCTCACTACGCCGTGTCTCACTACCCAGTGTCTAACTACCCAGTGTCTCACTACCCAGCGTCTCTCAAGCAGAGTCTCACTACCCCTGTGTCTCACTACCTGTGTCTCACTACCCAGTGTCTCACTACCCAGTGTCTCACTACCCCAGTGTCTCACTACCAGTGTCTCACTACCCAGTGTCTCACTACCCAGTGTCTCACTAGCAGTGTCTCACTACGCAGTGTGTCACTACCCAGTGTTTCACTACCCAGTGTCTCACTACCCAGAGTCTCACTACCCATTGTCTTACTAGCAGTGTCTCACTACCCAGTGTCTCACTACCCAGTGTCTCACAAGCAGTGTCCCACTACCAGTGTCTCACTACCCAGTGTCTCACAAGCAGTGTCCCACTACCAGTGTCTCACTACCCATTTTCTCACTACCCAGTGTCTCACTACCCAGTGTCTCACTACCCCAGTGTCTCACTACCAGTGTCTCACTACCCAGTGTCTCACTACCCAGTGTCTCACAAGCAGTGTCCCACTACCAGTGTCTCACTACCCAGTGTCTCACAAGCAGTGTCCCACTACCAGTGTCTCACTACCCAGTGTCTCACTACCAGTTTCTCACTACCCAGTGTCTCACTAGCAGTGTCTCACTACCCAGTGTCTCTCAAGCAGTGTCTCACTACCCCTGTGTCTCACTACCCAGTGTCTCACTACCCAGTGTCTCACTACCCAGTGTGTCACTACCCAGTGTCTCACTACCCAGTGTCCCACTACCAGTGTCTCACAACCCAGCGTCTCACTACCCGGTGTATCACTACCCAGTGTCTCACTACCGAGTGTCTCACTACCCAGTGTCTCACTACCCAGTGTCTCACTACCCAGTGTCTCACTACCAGTTTCTCACTAACAGTGTCTCACTACCCAGTGTCTCACTACCCAGTGTCTCACTACCCCAGTGTCTCACTACCTGTGTCTCACTACCCAGTGTCTCACTACCCAGCGTCTCACGAGCAGTGTCTCACTACCCAGTGTCTCACTACCCAGTGTCTCACTACCCCAGTGTCTCACTACCTGTGTCTCACTACCCAGTGTCTCACTAGCAGTGTCTCACTAGCAGTGTCTCACTACCCCAGTGTCTCACTACCCAGTGTCTCACTACCCAGTGTCTCACTAGCAGTGTCTCACTACCCACTGTCTCACTATCCAGTGTCTCACTACCCCAGTGTCTCACTACCCAGTGTCTCAATAGCAGTGTCTCACTACCCAGTGTCTGACTACCCAGTGTCTCACTAGCAGTGTCTCACTACCCAGTGTCTCACTACCCAGTTTCTAACTACCCAGTGTCTCAGTAGCAGTGTCTCACTACCCCTGTGTCTCACTACCTGTGTCTCACTACCCAGTGTCTCACTACCCAGTGTCTCACTACCCCAGTGTCTCACTACCAGTGTCTCACTACCCAGTGTCTCACTACCCAGTGTCTCACTAGCAGTGTCTCACTACGCAGTGTGTCACTACCCAGTGTGTCACTACCCAGTGTCTCACTACCCAGAGTCTCACTACCCATTGTCTTACTAGCAGTGTCTCACTACCCAGTGTCTCACAAGCAGTGTCTCACTACCAGTGTCTCACTACCCATTTTCTCACTACCCAGTGTCTCACTACCCAGTGTCTCACTACCCCAGTGTCTCACTACCAGTGTCTCACTACCCAGTGTCTCACTACCCAGTGTCTCACAAGCAGTGTCCCACTACCAGTGTCTCACTACCCAGTGTCTCACTACCCCAGTGCCTCACTACCCCAGTGTCTCACTACCCAGTGTCTCACTAGCAGTGTCTCACTACCCAGTGTCTCACTACCCAGTGTCTCACTACCCAGCGTCTCACTACCCAGAGTCTCACTAGCCAGTGTCTCACTAGCAGTGTCTCACTACCCAGTGTCTCACTAGCAGTGTCTCACTACCCAGTGTCTCACTAGCAGTGTCTCACTACCCCAGTGTGTCACTACCCAGTGTCTCACTACCCAGTATCTCACTACGACTGTCTCACTACCCAGTGTCTCACTACCCCAGTGTCTCACTACCCCAGTGTCTCACTACCCAGTGTCTCACTACCCAGTGTCTCACTACCCAGTGTCTCACTACCAAATGTCTCACTAGCAGTGTCTCACTACCCTGTGCCTCACTACCCCAGTGTCTCACTACCCAGTGTCTCACTACCCAGAGTCTCACTACCCAGTGTCTCACTAGCAGTGTCTCACTACCCAGTGTCTCAATAGCAGTGTCCCACTACCAGTGTCTCACTACCCAGTGTCTCACTACCCAGTGTCTCACTGCTCAAGTGTCTCACTACCGAGTGTCTCACTACCCAGTGTCTCACTACCCAGTGTCTCACTAACCAGTGTCTCACTAGCAGTGTCTCACTACCCCAGTGTCTGACTACCTGTGTCTCACTACTCAGTGTCTCACTACCCAGTGTCTCACTACCCAGTGTCTCACTACCAGTGCCTCACTACCCAGTGTCTCACTACCCAGTGTCTCACTACCCAGTGTCTCACTACCCAGTGTCTCACTACCAGGGCCTCACTACCCAGTGTCTCACTACCCAGTGTCTCACTACCAGTGTCTCACTACCCAGCGTCTCAATACCCAGTGTATCACTACCCAGTGTCTCACTAGCAGTGTCTCACTACCCAGTGTCTCACTAGCAATGTCTCACTACCCAGTGTCTCACTACCCAGTGTCTCACTAGCAGTGTCTGACTACCCAGTATCGCACTACCCAGTGTCTCACTAGCCGTGTCTCACTACCCAGTGTCGTACTACCCAGTGTCTCACTACGCCGTGTCTCACTACCCAGTGTCTAACTACCCAGTGTCTCACTACCCAGCGTCTCTCAAGCAGTGTCTCACTACCCCTGTGTCTCACTACCTGTGTCTCACTACCCAGTGTCTCACTACCCAGTGTCTCACTACCAGTGTCTCACTACCCAGTGTCTCACTACCCAGTGTCTCACTAGCAGTGTCTCACTACGCAGTGTGTCACTACCCAGTGTGTCACTACCCAGTGTCTCACTACCCAGAGTCTCACTACCCATTGTCTTACTAGCAGTGTCTCACTACCCAGTGTCTCACTACCCAGTGTCTCACAAGCAGTGTCCCACTACCAGTGTCTCACTACCCAGTGTCTCACAAGCAGTGTCCCACTACCAGTGTCTCACTACCCATTTTCTCACTACCCAGAGTCTCACTACCCAGTGTCTCACTAGCAGTGTCTCACTACCCAGTGTCTCAATAGCAGTTTCCCACTACCAGTGTCTCACTACCCAGTGTCTCACTACCCAGTGTCTCACTGCCCAAGTGTCTCACTACCGAGTGTCTCACTACCCAGTGTCTCACTACCCAGTGTCTCACTAACCAGTGTCTCACTAGCAGTGTCTCACTACCCCAGTGTCTGACTACCTGTGTCTCACTACCCAGTGTCTCACTACCCAGTGTCTCACTACCAGTGCCTCACTACCCAGTGTCTCACTACCCAGTGTCTCACTACCCAGTGTCTCACTACCCAGTGTCTCACTACCAGGGACTCACTACCCAGTGTCTCACTACCCAGTGTCTCACTACCAGTGTCTCACTACCCAGCGTCTCACTACCCAGTGTATCACTACCCAGTGTCTCACTAGCAGTGTCTCACTACCCAGTGTCTCACTAGCAATGTCTCACTACCCAGTGTCTCACTACCCAGTGTCTCACTAGCAGTGTCTGACTACCCAGTATCGCACTACCCAGTGTCTCACTAGCAGTGTCTCACTACCCAGTGTCGCACTACCCAGTGTCTCACTACGCCGTGTCTCACTACCCAGTGTCTAACTACCCAGTGTCTCACTACCCAGCGTCTCTCAAGCAGAGTCTCACTACCCCTGTGTCTCACTACCTGTGTCTCACTACCCAGTGTCTCACTACCCAGTGTCTCACTACCCCAGTGTCTCACTACCAGTGTCTCACTACCCAGTGTCTCACTACCCAGTGTCTCACTAGCAGTGTCTCACTACGCAGTGTGTCACTACCCAGTGTGTCACTACCCAGTGTCTCACTACCCAGAGTCTCACTACCCATTGTCTTACTAGCAGTGTCTCACTACCCAGTGTCTCACTACCCAGTGTCTCACAAGCAGTGTCCCACTACCAGTGTCTCACTACCCAGTGTCTCACAAGCAGTGTCCCACTACCAGTGTCTCACTACCCATTTTCTCACTACCCAGTGTCTCACTACCCAGTGTCTCACTACCCCAGTGTCTCACTACCAGTGTCTCACTACCCAGTGTCTCACTACCCAGTGTCTCACAAGCAGTGTCCCACTACCAGTGTCTCACTACCCAGTGTCTCACAAGCAGTGTCCCACTACCAGTGTCTCACTACCCAGTGTCTCACTACCAGTGTCTCACTACCCAGTGTCTCACTAGCAGTGTCTCACTACCCAGTGTCTCTCAAGCAGTGTCTCACTACCCCTGTGTCTCACTACCCAGTGTCTCACTACCCAGTGTCTCACTACCCAGTGTGTCACTACCCAGTGTCTCACTACCCAGTGTCCCACTACCAGTGTCTCACAACCCAGCGTCTCACTACCCGGTGTATCACTACCCAGTGTCTCACTACCCAGTGTCTCACTACCCAGTGTCTCACTACCCAGTGTCTCACTACCAGTTTCTCACTAACAGTGTCTCACTACCCAGTGTCTCACTACCCAGTGTCTCACTACCCCAGTGTCTCACTACCTGTGTCTCACTACCCAGTGTCTCACTACCCAGCGTCTCACGAGCAGTGTCTCACTACCCAGTGTCTCACTACCCAGTGTCTCACTACCCCAGTGTCTCACTACCTGTGTCTCACTACCCCAGTGTCTCACTACCCAGTGTCTCACTACCCCAGTGTCTCACTACCTGTGTCTCACTACCCAGTGTCTCACTAGCAGTGTCTCACTAGCAGTGTCTCACTACCCCAGTGTCTCACTACCCAGTGTCTCACTACCCAGTGTCTCACTAGCAGTGTCTCACTACCCACTGTCTCACTATCCAGTGTCTCACTACCCCAGTGTCTCACTACCCAGTGTCTCAATAGCAGTGTCTCACTACCCAGTGTCTGACTACCCAGTGTCTCACTAGCAGTGTCTCACTACCCAGTGTCTCACTACCCAGTTTCTAACTACCCAGTGTCTCAGTAGCAGTGTCTCACTACCCCTGTGTCTCACTACCTGTGTCTCACTACCCAGTGTCTCACTACCCAGTGTCTCACTACCCCAGTGTCTCACTACCAGTGTCTCACTACCCAGTGTCTCACTACCCAGTGTCTCACTAGCAGTGTCTCACTACGCAGTGTGTCACTACCCAGTGTGTCACTACCCAGTGTCTCACTACCCAGAGTCTCACTACCCATTGTCTTACTAGCAGTGTCTCACTACCCAGTGTCTCACAAGCAGTGTCTCACTACCAGTGTCTCACTACCCATTTTCTCACTACCCAGTGTCTCACTACCCAGTGTCTCACTACCCCAGTGTCTCACTACCAGTGTCTCACTACCCAGTGTCTCACTACCCAGTGTCTCACAAGCAGTGTCCCACTACCAGTGTCTCACTACCCAGTGTCTCACTACCCCAGTGCCTCACTACCCCAGTGTCTCACTACCCAGTGTCTCACTAGCAGTGTCTCACTACCCAGTGTCTCACTAGCAGTGTCTCACTACCCAGTGTCTCTCAAGCAGTGTCTCACTACCCCTGTGTCTCACTAACCAGTGTCTCACTACCCCAGTGTCTCACTACCTGTGTCTCACTACCCCAGTGTCTCACTACCCAGTGTCTCACTACCCCAGTGTCTCACTACATGTGTCTCACTACCCAGTGTCTCACTAGCAGTGTCTCACTACCCAGTGTCTCACTACCCAGTTTCTAACTACCCAGTGTCTCAGTAGCAGTGTCTCACTACCCCTGTGTCTCACTACCTGTGTCTCACTACCCAGTGTCTCACTACCCAGTGTCTCACTACCCCAGTGTCTCACTACCAGTGTCTCACTACCCAGTGTCTCACTACCCAGTGTCTCACTAGCAGTGTCTCACTACGCAGTGTGTCACTACCCAGTGTGTCACTACCCAGTGTCTCACTACCCAGAGTCTCACTACCCATTGTCTTACTAGCAGTGTCTCACTACCCAGTGTCTCACTACCCAGTGTCTCACAAGCAGTGTCCCACTACCAGTGTCTCACTACCCAGTGTCTCACAAGCAGTGTCCCACTACCAGTGTCTCACTACCCATTTTCTCACTACCCAGTGTCTCACTACCCAGTGTCTCACTACCCCAGTGTCTCACTACCAGTGTCTCACTATCCAGTGTCTCACTACCCAGTGTCTCAAAAGCAGTGTCCCACTACCAGTGTCTCACTACCCAGTGTCTCACAAGCAGTGTCCCACTACCAGTGTCTCACTACCCAGTGTCTCACTACCAGTTTCTCACTACCCAGTGTCTCACTAGCAGTGTCTCACTACCCAGTGTCTCTCAAGCAGTGTCTCACTACCCCTGTGTCTCACTACCCAGTGTCTCACTACCCAGTGTCTCACTACCCAGTGTGTCACTACCCAGTGTCTCACTACCAAGTGTCCCACTACCAGTGTCTCACAACCCAGCGTCTCACTACCCGGTGTATCACTACCCAGTGTCTCACTACCGAGTGTCTCACTACCCAGTGTCTCACTACCCAGTGTCTCACTACCCAGTGTCTCACTACCAGTTTCTCACTAACAGTGTCTCACTACCCAGTGTCTCACTACCCAGTGTCTCACTACCCCAGTGTCTCACTACCTGTGTCTCACTACCCAGTGTCTCACTACCCAGCGTCTCACGAGTAGTGTCTCACTACCCAGTGTCTCACTACCCAGTGTCTCACTACCCCAGTGTCTCACTACCTGTGTCTCACTACCCCAGTGTCTCACTACCCAGTGTCTCACTACCCCAGTGTCTCACTACCTGTGTCTCACTACCCAGTGTCTCACTAGCAGTGTCTCACTAGCAGTGTCTCACTACCCCAGTGTCTCACTACCCAGTGTCTCACTACCCAGTGTCTCACTAGCAGTGTCTCACTACCCACTGTCTCACTATCCAGTGTCTCACTACCCCAGTGTCTCACTACCCAGTGTCTCAATAGCAGTGTCTCACTACCCAGTGTCTCACTACCCAGTGTCTCACTAGCAGTGTCTCACTACCCAGTGTCTCACTACTCAGTTTCTAACTACCCAGTGTCTCAGTAGCAGTGTCTCACTACCCAGTGTCTCACAAGCAGTGTCCCACTACCAGTGTCTCACTACCCAGTGTCTCACTACCAGTGTCTCACTACCCAGTGTCTCACTAGCAGTGTCTCACTACCCAGTGTCTCTCAAGCAGTGTCTCACTACCCCTGTGTCTCACTACCCAGTGTCTCACTACCCAGTGTCTCACTACCCAGTGTGTCACTACCCAGTGTCTCACTACCCAGTGTCCCACTACCAGTGTCTCACAACCCAGCGTCTCACTACCCGGTGTATCACTACCCAGTGTCTCACTACCCAGTGTCTCACTACCCAGTGTCTCACTACCCAGTGTCTCACTACCAGTTTCTCACTAACAGTGTCTCACTACCCAGTGTCTCACTACCCAGTGTCTCACTACCCCAGTGTCTCACTACCTGTGTCTCACTACCCAGTGTCTCACTACCCAGCGTCTCACGAGCAGTGTCTCACTACCCAGTGTCTCACTACCCAGTGTCTCACTACCCCAGTGTCTCACTACCTGTGTCTCACTACCCCAGTGTCTCACTACCCAGTGTCTCACTACCCCAGTGTCTCACTACCTGTGTCTCACTACCCAGTGTCTCACTAGCAGTGTCTCACTAGCAGTGTCTCACTACCCCAGTGTCTCACTACCCAGTGTCTCACTACCCAGTGTCTCACTAGCAGTGTCTCACTACCCACTGTCTCACTATCCAGTGTCTCACTACCCCAGTGTCTCACTACCCAGTGTCTCAATAGCAGTGTCTCACTACCCAGTGTCTGACTACCCAGTGTCTCACTAGCAGTGTCTCACTACCCAGTGTCTCACTACCCAGTTTCTAACTACCCAGTGTCTCAGTAGCAGTGTCTCACTACCCCTGTGTCTCACTACCTGTGTCTCACTACCCAGTGTCTCACTACCCAGTGTCTCACTACCCCAGTGTCTCACTACCAGTGTCTCACTACCCAGTGTCTCACTACCCAGTGTCTCACTAGCAGTGTCTCACTACGCAGTGTGTCACTACCCAGTGTGTCACTACCCAGTGTCTCACTACCCAGAGTCTCACTACCCATTGTCTTACTAGCAGTGTCTCACTACCCAGTGTCTCACAAGCAGTGTCTCACTACCAGTGTCTCACTACCCATTTTCTCACTACCCAGTGTCTCACTACCCAGTGTCTCACTACCCCAATGTCTCACTACCAGTGTCTCACTACCCAGTGTCTCACTACCCAGTGTCTCACAAGCAGTGTCCCACTACCAGTGTCTCACTACCCAGTGTCTCACTACCCCAGTGCCTCACTACCCCAGTGTCTCACTACCCAGTGTCTCACTAGCAGTGTCTCACTACCCAGTGTCTCACTAGCAGTGTCTCACTACCCAGTGTCTCTCAAGCAGTGTCTCACTACCCCTGTGTCTCACTAACCAGTGTCTCACTACCCCAGTGTCTCACTACGTGTGTCTCACTACCCCAGTGTCTCACTACCCAGTGTCTCACTACCCCAGTGTCTCACTACATGTGTCTCACTACCCAGTGTCTCACTAGCAGTGTCTCACTACCCAGTGTCTCACTACCCAGTTTCTAACTACCCAGTGTCTCAGTAGCAGTGTCTCACTACCCCTGTGTCTCACTACCTGTGTCTCACTACCCAGTGTCTCACTACCCAGTGTCTCACTACCCCAGTGTCTCACTACCAGTGTCTCACTACCCAGTGTCTCACTACCCAGTGTCTCACTAGCAGTGTCTCACTACGCAGTGTGTCACTACCCAGTGTGTCACTACCCAGTGTCTCACTACCCAGAGTCTCACTACCCATTGTCTTACTAGCAGTGTCTCACTACCCAGTGTCTCACTACCCAGTGTCTCACAAGCAGTGTCCCACTACCAGTGTCTCACTACCCAGTGTCTCACAAGCAGTGTCCCACTACCAGTGTCTCACTACCCATTTTCTCACTACCCAGTGTCTCACTACCCAGTGTCTCACTACCCCAGTGTCTCACTACCAGTGTCTCACTATCCAGTGTCTCACTACCCAGTGTCTCAAAAGCAGTGTCCCACTACCAGTGTCTCACTACCCAGTGTCTCACAAGCAGTGTCCCACTACCAGTGTCTCACTACCCAGTGTCTCACTACCAGTTTCTCACTACCCAGTGTCTCACTAGCAGTGTCTCACTACCCAGTGTCTCTCAAGCAGTGTCTCACTACCCCTGTGTCTCACTACCCAGTGTCTCACTACCCAGTGTCTCACTACCCAGTGTGTCACTACCCAGTGTCTCACTACCAAGTGTCCCACTACCAGTGTCTCACAACCCAGCGTCTCACTACCCGGTGTATCACTACCCAGTGTCTCACTACCGAGTGTCTCACTACCCAGTGTCTCACTACCCAGTGTCTCACTACCCAGTGTCTCACTACCAGTTTCTCACTAACAGTGTCTCACTACCCAGTGTCTCACTACCCAGTGTCTCACTACCCCAGTGTCTCACTACCTGTGTCTCACTACCCAGTGTCTCACTACCCAGCGTCTCACGAGTAGTGTCTCACTACCCAGTGTCTCACTACCCAGTGTCTCACTACCCCAGTGTCTCACTACCTGTGTCTCACTACCCCAGTGTCTCACTACCCAGTGTCTCACTACCCCAGTGTCTCACTACCTGTGTCTCACTACCCAGTGTCTCACTAGCAGTGTCTCACTAGCAGTGTCTCACTACCCCAGTGTCTCACTACCCAGTGTCTCACTACCCAGTGTCTCACTAGCAGTGTCTCACTACCCACTGTCTCACTATCCAGTGTCTCACTACCCCAGTGTCTCACTACCCAGTGTCTCAATAGCAGTGTCTCACTACCCAGTGTCTCACTACCCAGTGTCTCACTAGCAGTGTCTCACTACCCAGTGTCTCACTACTCAGTTTCTAACTACCCAGTGTCTCAGTAGCAGTGTCTCACTACCCAGTGTCTCACTAGCAGTGTCTCACTACCCAGTATCTCACTACCCAGTGTCTCACTACCCAGTGTCTCAATAGCAGTGTCTCACTACCCAGTGTCTCACTAGCAGTGTCTCACTACCCAGTGTCTCACTACCTGTGTCTCATTACCCAGTGTCTCACTACCCAGTGTCTCACTAGCAGTGTGTCACTATCCAATGTCTCACTACCCAGTGTCTCACTACCCAGTGTCTCACTATCTGTGTCTCACTAGCAGTGTCTCACTACCCCAGTGTCTCACTTCCCAGTGTCTCACTACCCAGTGTCTCACTACCCCAGTGTCTCACTACCCAGTGTCTCAATAGCAGTGTCTCACTATCAAGTGTCTCACTAGCAGTGTCTCACTACCCTGTGTCTCACTACCCCAGTGTCTCACTACCAAGTGTCTCACTACCCTGTGTCTCACTACCCCAGTGTCTCACTACCCAGAGTCTCACTAGCCAGTGTCTCACTAGCAGTGTCTCACTACCCAGTGTCTCACTAGCAGTGTCTCACTACCCAGTGTCTCACTAGCAGTGTCTCACTACCCCAGTGTGTCACTACCCAGTGTCTCACTACCCAGTATCTCACTACGACTGTCTCACTACCCAGTGTCTCACTACCCAGTGTCTCACTACCCCAGTGTCTCACTACCCAGTGTCTCACTACCCAGTGTCTCACTACCAAATGTCTCACTAGCAGTGTCTCACTACCCTGTGCCTCACTACCCCAGTGTCTCACTACCCAGTGTCTCACTACCCAGAGTCTCACTACCCAGTGTCTCACTAGCAGTGTCTCACTACCCAGTGTCTCACTAACCAGTGTCTCACTAGCAGTGTCTCACTACCCCAGTGTCTGACTACCTGTGTCTCACTACCCAGTGTCTCACTACCCAGTGTATCACTACCCAGTGTCTCACTACCAGTGCCTCACTAACCAGTGTCTCACTACCCAGTGTCTCACTACCCAGTGTCTCACAAGCAGTGTCTCACTACCCAGTGTCTCACTACCCAGTGTCTCACTACCAGTGCCTCACTACCCAGTGTCTCACTACCCAGTGTCTCACTACCAGTGTCTCACTACCCAGCGTCTCACTACCCAGTGTATCACTACCCAGTGTCTCACTAGCAGTGTCTCACTACCCAGTGTCTCACTAGCAATGTCTCACTACCCAGTGTCTCACTACCCAGTGTCTCACAAGCAGTGTCCCACTACCAGTGTCTCACTACCCAGTGTCTCACAAGCAGTGTCCCACTACCAGTGTCTCACTACCCAGTGTCTCACTACCAGTTTCTCACTACCCAGTGTCTCACTAGCAGTGTCTCACTACCCAGTGTCTCTCAAGCAGTGTCTCACTACCCCTGTGTCTCACTACCCAGTGTCTCACTACCCAGTGTCTCACTACCCAGTGTGTCACTACCCAGTGTCTCACTACCCAGTGTCCCACTACCAGTGTCTCACAACCCAGCGTCTCACTACCCGGTGTATCACTACCCAGTGTCTCACTACCGAGTGTCTCACTACCCAGTGTCTCACTACCCAGTGTCTCACTACCCAGTGTCTCACTACCAGTTTCTCACTAACAGTGTCTCACTACCCAGTGTCTCACTACCCAGTGTCTCACTACCCCAGTGTCTCACTACCTGTGTCTCACTACCCAGTGTCTCACTACCCAGCATCTCACGAGCAGTGTCTCACTACCCAGTGTCTCACTACCCAGTGTCTCACTACCCCAGTGTCGCACTACCTGTGTCTCACTACCCCAGTGTCTCACTACCCAGTGTCTCACTACCCCAGTGTCTCACTACCTGTGTCTCACTACCCAGTGTCTCACTAGCAGTGTCTCACTAGCAGTGTCTCACTACCCCAGTGTCTCACTACCCAGTGTCTCACTACCCAGTGTCTCACTAGCAGTGTCTCACTACCCACTGTCTCACTATCCAGTGTCTCACTACCCCAGTGTCTCACTACCCAGTGTCTCAATAGCAGTGTCTCACTACCCAGTGTCTGACTACCCAGTGTCTCACTAGCAGTGTCTCACTACCCAGTGTCTCACTACCCAGTTTCTAACTACCCAGTGTCTCAGTAGCAGTGTCTCACTACCCCTGTGTCTCACTACCTGTGTCTCACTACCCAGTGTCTCACTAGCAGTGTCTCACTAGCAGTGTCTCACTACCCAGTGTCTGACTACCCAGTGTCTCACTAGCAGTGTCTCACTACCCAGTGTCTCACTACCCAGTTTCTAACTACCCAGTGTCTCAGTAGCAGTGTCTCACTACCCCTGTGTCTCACTACCTGTGTCTCACTACCCAGTGTCTCACTACCCAGTGTCTCACTACCCCAGTGTCTCACTACCAGTGTCTCACTACCCAGTGTCTCACTACCCAGTGTCTCACTAGCAGTGTCTCACTACGCAGTGTGTCACTACCCAGTGTGTCACTACCCAGTGTCTCACTACCCAGAGTCTCACTACCCATTGTCTTACTAGCAGTGTCTCACTACCCAGTGTCTCACAAGCAGTGTCTCACTACCAGTGTCTCACTACCCATTTTCTCACTACCCAGTGTCTCACTACCCAGTGTCTCACTACCCCAGTGTCTCACTACCAGTGTCTCACTACCCAGTGTCTCACTACCCAGTGTCTCACAAGCAGTGTCCCACTACCAGTGTCTCACTACCCAGTGTCTCACAAGCAGTGTCCCACTACCAGTGTCTCACTACCCAGTGTCTCACTACCAGTTTCTCACTACCCAGTGTCTCACTAGCAGTGTCTCACTACCCAGTGTCTCTCAAGCAGTGTCTCACTACCCCTGTGTCTCACTACCCA
The DNA here is from genome assembly GCF_048934315.1 of Petromyzon marinus. NCBI lineage: Eukaryota > Metazoa > Chordata > Hyperoartia > Petromyzontiformes > Petromyzontidae > Petromyzon > Petromyzon marinus. The sequence continues at coordinate 281,731 of NW_027423180.1, forward strand.
GTGTCTCACTACCCCAGTGTCTCACTACCTGTGTCTCACTACCCCAGTGTCTCACTACCCAGTGTCTCACTACCCCAGTGTCTCACTACATGTGTCTCACTACCCAGTGTCTCACTAGCAGTGTCTCACTACCCAGTGTCTCAATAGCAGTGTCCCACTACCAGTGTCTCACTACCCAGTGTCTCACTACCCAGTGTCTCACTGCCCAAGTGTCTCACTACCGAGTGTCTCACTACCCAGTGTCTCACTACCCAGTGTCTCACTAACCAGTGTCTCACTAGCAGTGTCTCACTACCCCAGTGTCTGACTACCTGTGTCTCACTACCCAGTGTCTCACTACCCAGTGTCTCACTACCAGTGCCTCACTACCCAGTGTCTCACTACCCAGTGTCTCACTACCCAGTGTCTCACTACCCAGTGTCTCACTACCAGGGCCTCACTACCCAGTGTCTCACTACCCAGTGTCTCACTACCAGTGTCTCACTACCCAGCGTCTCACTACCCAGTGTATCACTACCCAGTGTCTCACTAGCAGTGTCTCACTACCCAGTGTCTCACTAGCAATGTCTCACTACCCAGTGTCTCACTACCCAGTGTCTCACTAGCAGTGTCTGACTACCCAGTATCGCACTACCCAGTGTCTCACTAGCAGTGTCTCACTACCCAGTGTCGCACTACCCAGTGTCTCACTACGCCGTGTCTCACTACCCAGTGTCTAACTACCCAGTGTCTCACTACCCAGCGTCTCTCAAGCAGTGTCTCACTACCCCTGTGTCTCACTACCTGTGTCTCACTACCCAGTGTCTCACTACCCAGTGTCTCACTACCCCAGTGTCTCACTACCAGTGTCTCACTACCCAGTGTCTCACTACCCAGTGTCTCACTAGCAGTGTCTCACTACGCAGTGTGTCACTACCCAGTGTGTCACTACCCAGTGTCTCACTACCCAGAGTCTCACTACCCATTGTCTTACTAGCAGTGTCTCACTACCCAGTGTCTCACTACCCAGTGTCTCACAAGCAGTGTCCCACTACCAGTGTCTCACTACCCAGTGTCTCACAAGCAGTGTCCCACTACCAGTGTCTCACTACCCATTTTCTCACTACCCAGTGTCTCACTACCCAGTGTCTCACTACCCCAGTGTCTCACTACCAGTGTCTCACTACCCAGTGTCTCACTACCCAGTGTCTCACAAGCAGTGTCCCACTACCAGTGTCTCACTACCCAGTGTCTCACAAGCAGTGTCCCACTACCAGTGTCTCACTACCCAGTGTCTCACTAGCAGTGTCTCACTACCCAGTGTCTCTCAAGCAGTGTCTCACTACCCCTGTGTCTCACTACCCAGTGTCTCACTACCCAGTGTCTCACTACCCAGTGTGTCACTACCCAGTGTCTCACTACCCAGTGTCCCACTACCAGTGTCTCACAACCCAGCGTCTCACTACCCGGTGTATCACTACCCAGTGTCTCACTACCGAGTGTCTCACTACCCAGTGTCTCACTACCCAGTGTCTCACTACCCAGTGTCTCACTACCAGTTTCTCACTAACAGTGTCTCACTACCCAGTGTCTCACTACCCAGTGTCTCACTACCCCAGTGTCTCACTACCTGTGTCTCACTACCCAGTGTCTCACTACCCAGCATCTCACGAGCAGTGTCTCACTACCCAGTGTCTCACTACCCCAGTGTCTCACTACCTGTGTCTCACTACCCCAGTGTCTCACTACCCAGTGTCTCACTACCCCAGTGTCTCACTACCTGTGTCTCACTACCCAGTGTCTCACTAGCAGTGTCTCACTAGCAGTGTCTCACTACCCCAGTGTCTCACTACCCAGTGTCTCACTACCCAGTGTCTCACTAGCAGTGTCTCACTACCCACTGTCTCACTATCCAGTGTCTCACTACCCCAGTGTCTCACTACCCAGTGTCTCAATAGCAGTGTCTCACTACCCAGTGTCTGACTACCCAGTGTCTCACTAGCAGTGTCTCACTACCCAGTGTCTCACTACCCAGTTTCTAACTACCCAGTGTCTCAGTAGCAGTGTCTCACTACCCCTGTGTCTCACTACCTGTGTCTCACTACCCAGTGTCTCACTACCCAGTGTCTCACTACCCCAGTGTCTCACTACCAGTGTCTCACTACCCAGTGTCTCACTACCCAGTGTCTCACTAGCAGTGTCTCACTACGCAGTGTGTCACTACCCAGTGTGTCACTACCCAGTGTCTCACTACCCAGAATCTCACTACCCATTGTCTTACTAGCAGTGTCTCACTACCCAGTGTCTCACTACCCAGTGTCTCACAAGCAGTGTCCCACTACCAGTGTCTCACTACCCAGTGTCTCACAAGCAGTGTCTCACTACCAGTGTCTCACTACCCATTTTCTCACTACCCAGTGTCTCACTACCCAGTGTCTCACTACCCCAGTGTCTCACTACCAGTGTCTCACTACCCAGTGTCTCACTACCCAGTGTCTCACAAGCAGTGTCCCACTACCAGTGTCTCACTACCCAGTGTCTCACAAGCAGTGTCCCACTACCAGTGTCTCACTACCCAGTGTCTCACTACCAGTTTCTCACTACCCAGTGTCTCACTAGCAGTGTCTCACTACCCAGTGTCTCACTACCCCAGTGTCTCACTACCTGTGTCTCACTACCCCAGTGTCTCACTACCCAGTGTCTCACTACCCCAGTGTCTCACTACATGTGTCTCACTACCCAGTGTCTCACTAGCAGTGTCTCACTAGCAGTGTCTCACTACCCCAGTGTCTCACTACCCACTGTCTCACTATCCAGTGTCTCACTACCCCAGTGTCTCACTACCCAGTGTCTCAATAGCAGTGTCTCACTACCCAGTGTCTCACTACCCAGTGTCTCACTAGCAGTGTCTCACTACCCAGTGTCTCACTACCCAGTTTCTAACTACCCAGTGTCTCAGTAGCAGTGTCTCACTACCCCTGTGTCTCACTACCTGTGTCTCACTACCCAGTGTCTCACTACCCAGTGTCTCACTACCCCAGTGTCTCACTACCAGTGTCTCACTACCCAGTGTCTCACTACCCAGTGTCTCACTAGCAGTGTCTCACTACGCAGTGTGTCACTACCCAGTGTGTCACTACCCAGTGTCTCACTACCCAGAGTCTCACTACCCATTGTCTTACTAGCAGTGTCTCACTACCCAGTGTCTCACTACCCAGTGTCTCACAAGCAGTGTCCCACTACCAGTGTCTCACTACCCAGTGTCTCACAAGCAGTGTCCCACTACCAGTGTCTCACTACCCATTTTCTCACTACCCAGTGTCTCACTACCCAGTGTCTCACTACCCCAGTGTCTCACTACCAGTGTCTCACTATCCAGTGTCTCACTACCCAGTGTCTCAAAAGCAGTGTCCCACTACCAGTGTCTCACTACCCAGTGTCTCACAAGCAGTGTCCCACTACCAGTGTCTCACTACCCAGTGTCTCACTACCAGTTTCTCACTACCCAGTGTCTCACTAGCAGTGTCTCACTACCCAGTGTCTCTCAAGCAGTGTCTCACTACCCCTGTGTCTCACTACCCAGTGTCTCACTACCCAGTGTCTCACTACCCAGTGTGTCACTACCCAGTGTCTCACTACCAAGTGTCCCACTACCAGTGTCTCACAACCCAGCGTCTCACTACCCGGTGTATCACTACCCAGTGTCTCACTACCGAGTGTCTCACTACCCAGTGTCTCACTACCCAGTGTCTCACTACCCAGTGTCTCACTACCAGTTTCTCACTAACAGTGTCTCACTACCCAGTGTCTCACTACCCAGTGTCTCACTACCCCAGTGTCTCACTACCTGTGTCTCACTACCCAGTGTCTCACTACCCAGCGTCTCACGAGTAGTGTCTCACTACCCAGTGTCTCACTACCCAGTGTCTCACTACCCCAGTGTCTCACTACCTGTGTCTCACTACCCCAGTGTCTCACTACCCAGTGTCTCACTACCCCAGTGTCTCACTACCTGTGTCTCACTACCCAGTGTCTCACTAGCAGTGTCTCACTAGCAGTGTCTCACTACCCCAGTGTCTCACTACCCAGTGTCTCACTACCCAGTGTCTCACTAGCAGTGTCTCACTACCCACTGTCTCACTATCCAGTGTCTCACTACCCCAGTGTCTCACTACCCAGTGTCTCAATAGCAGTGTCTCACTACCCAGTGTCTCACTACCCAGTGTCTCACTAGCAGTGTCTCACTACCCAGTGTCTCACTACCCAGTTTCTAACTACCCAGTGTCTCAGTAGCAGTGTCTCACTACCCAGTGTCTCACTAGCAGTGTCTCACTACCCAGTATCTCACTACCCAGTGTCTCACTACCCAGTGTCTCAATAGCAGTGTCTCACTACCCAGTGTCTCACTAGCAGTGTCTCACTACCCAGTGTCTCACTACCTGTGTCTCATTACCCAGTGTCTCACTACCCAGTGTCTCACTAGCAGTGTGTCACTATCCAATGTCTCACTACCCAGTGTCTCACTACCCAGTGTCTCACTATCTGTGTCTCACTAGCAGTGTCTCACTACCCCAGTGTCTCACTTCCCAGTGTCTCACTACCCAGTGTCTCACTACCCCAGTGTCTCACTACCCAGTGTCTCACTACCCAGTGTCTCAATAGCAGTGTCTCACTACCAAGTGTCTCACTAGCAGTGTCTCAATACCCTGTGTCTCACTACCCCAGTGTCTCACTACCAAGTGTCTCACTACCCTGTGTCTCACTACCCCAGTGTCTCACTACCCAGAGTCTCACTAGCCAGTGTCTCACTAGCAGTGTCTCACTACCCAGTGTCTCACTAGCAGTGTCTCACTACCCAGTGTCTCACTAGCAGTGTCTCACTACCCCAGTGTGTCACTACCCAGTGTCTCACTACCCAGTATCTCACTACGACTGTCTCACTACCCAGTGTCTCACTACCCAGTGTCTCACTACCCCAGTGTCTCACTACCCAGTGTCTCACTACCCAGTGTCTCACTACCAAATGTCTCACTAGCAGTGTCTCACTACCCTGTGCCTCACTACCCCAGTGTCTCACTACCCAGTGTCTCACTACCCAGAGTCTCACTACCCAGTGTCTCACTAGCAGTGTCTCACTACCCAGTGTCTCACTAACCAGTGTCTCACTAGCAGTGTCTCACTACCCCAGTGTCTCACTACCCAGTGTCTCACTACCAGTGCCTCACTACCCAGTGTCTCACTACCCAGTGTCTCACTACCAGTGTCTCACTACCCAGCGTCTCACTACCCAGTGTATCACTACCCAGTGTCTCACTAGCAGTGTCTCACTACCCAGTGTCTCACTAGCAATGTCTCACTACCCAGTGTCTCACTACCCAGTGTCTCACTAGCAGTGTCTGACTACCCAGTATCGCACTACCCAGTGTCTCACTCGCAGTGTCTCACTACCCAGTGTCGCACTACCCAGTGTCTCACTACGCCGTGTCTCACTACCCAGTGTCTAACTACCCAGTGTCTCACTACCCAGCGTCTCTCAAGCAGTGTCTCACTACCCCTGTGTCTCACTACCTGTGTCTCACTACCCAGTGTCTCACTACCCAGTGTCTCACTACCCAGTGTGTCACTACCCAGTGTCTCACTACCCAGTGTCTCACAACCCAGCGTCTCACTACCCGGTGTATCACTACCCAGTGTCTCACTACCGAGTGTCTCACTACCCAGTGTCTCACTACCCAGTGCCTCACTACCCAGTGTCTCACTACCAGTTTCTCACTAACAGTGTCTCACTACCCAGTGTCTCACTACCCACTGTCTCACTATCCAGTGTCTCACTACCCCAGTGTCTCACTACCCAGTGTCTCACTAGCAGTGTCTCACTACCCAGTGTCTCACTACCCAGTGTCTCAATAGCAGTGTCTCACTACCCCAGTGTCTCACTGCCCAAGTGTCTCACTACCCAGTGTCTCACTACCCAGTGTCTCAATACCAGTTTCTCACTACCAGGTGTCTCACTACCCAGTGCCTCACTACCAGTATCTCACTACGAGTGTCTCACTACCCACTGTCTCACTATCCAGTGTCTCACTACCCCAGTGTCTCACTCCCCCAGTGTCTCACTACCCAGTGTCTCACTACCCAGTGTCTCACTACCAGGTGTCTCACTACCCAGTGTCTCACAACCCAGTGTCTCAATAGCAGTGTCTCACTACCCCAGTGTCTCACTACCCAGTGTCTCACTGCCCAAGTGTCTCACTACCCAGTGTCTCACTACCCAGTGTCTCACTACCAGTTTCTCACTAACAGAGTCTCACTACCCAGTGTCTCACTACCAGTGTCTCACTACCCCAGTTTCTCACTACCTGTGTCTCACTACCCAGTGTCTCACTACCCAGCGTCTCACAAGCAGTGTCTCACTACCCCAGTGTCTCACTACCTGTCTCACTACCCAGTGTCTCACTACCAGTGTCTCACTACCCAGTGTCTAACTACCAGTGTCTCACAACCCAGCGTCTCACTACCCGGTGTATCACTACCCAGTGTCTCACTACCCAGTGTCTCACTACCCAGTGTCTCACCACCCAGTGTCTCACTACCCAGTGTCCCACTACCAGTGTCTCACTACCCAGTGTCTCACTACCAGTGTCTCACAACCCAGCGTCTCACTACCCGGTGTATCACTACCCAGTGTCTCACTACCGAGTGTCTCACTACCCAGTGTCCCACTACCAGTGTCTCACTACCCAGTGTCTCACTACCCAGTGTCGTCTCACTGCCCAAGTGTCTCACTACCCAGTGTCTCACTACCCAGTGTCTCACTACCCAGTGTCTCACAAGCAGTGTCCCACTACCAGTGTCTCACTACCCCAGTGTCTCACTACCCCAGTGTCTCACTACCCCACTGTCTCACTACCCCACTGTCTCACTACCCAGTGTCTCACTACCAGTGTCTCACTAGGAGTGTCTCACTACCCAGTGCCTCACTACCCCGTGTCTCACTACCCAGTGTCTCACTACCCAGTGTCTCACTACCCAGTGTCTCACTACCCAAAATCTCACTACCCAGTGTGTCACTACCCAGTGTCTCACTACCCAGTGTCTCACTACCCCAGTGTCTCACTACCCAGTGTCTCACTACCCACTGTCTCACTACCCAGTGTCTCGCTACCAGTGTCTCACTACGAGTGTCTCACTACCCAGTGTCTCACTACCCAGCGTCTCACTACCCAGCGTCTCACTACCCAGTGTCTCACTACCGGTGTCTCACTACCCAGTGTCTCACTACCCAGTGTGTAACTACCCAGTGTCTCACTACCCAGTGTCTCACTACCCGTGTCTCACTACCCAGTGTCTCACTACCCAGTGTCTCCCGACCCAGTGTATCACTATCCAGTGTCTCACAACCCTGGCATCTTCATCTGCAAACGTGAACAAACAGTAGCATCTACATCTTCAGAACGTGAAAAACCAGTGGCATCTACATCTGTGGAATGTAAGAACCAGTGGCATCTACATCTGCAGAAGCTGAAGAACCAGTGACATCTACATCTGAACAACGTGAAGAACCAGTGGCATCTTCATCTACAGAAGCTGAAGAACCAGTAGCATCTACGTCTGCAGAAGGTGAAAAACCAATGGCATCTACATCTGCAAAATATAAAGAACCAGTGGCATCTTTCATTTGCAGAAAATGAAAAACCAGTGGCATCTACATCTTCAGAACGTGAAAAGCCAGTGGCATCCACACCTGCAGAACATGAAGAACCGGTGGCATCTACATCGGCAGAATATGAAGAACCAGTGGCATCCACATCTGCAGAACGTGAAGAACCATTGGCATCTACATCTGCAAAACGTGAAGAACCAGTGGCATCTACATCTGCAGAAGGTGAAGAACCAGTTGCATCTCCATCTGCAGAACGTGAAGAACCAGTGGTATCTACATTTGCAGAACGTGAAGAACCAGTGGCAACTACATCTGCAGCAGGTGAAGAACAAGTGACATCTTCATCTGCAAACGTGAACACCAGTGGCATCTACATCTGTGGAATGCAAAGAACCCGTGGCATCTATATATGCAGAAGGTGAAGAAACAGTGGCATCTACATCTGTAGAACATGAAGAACCATTTACATCTACATCAGCACAACGTGAATAACAAGTGGCATCTACGTCTGCAGAAGGTGAAAACCCAATGGCATCTACATCTGCAGAATATAAAGAACCAGTGGCATCTATCACCTGCAGAAAATGAAGAACCAGTGGCATCCACATCTGCAGAACGTGAAGAACCGGTGGCATCTACATCTGCAGAACGTGAAGAACCGTTGGCATCTACGTCTACAGGCGATTATACAACGTTTAACGCCATTCCCCGTGTTATTTGTACAGGCCATACAACATATATGGGGAGTCCCTGTACATTCAACAAGGCGGGGTAACAGCGATGGCAGCCCTGACAATGTTGAAATCCACCCCTGGTAACGATGGTCCATAACTCACACTCATACTTTGATGTGACTCGGACTTTACCACGAATATGGTTTTGCGCTGAGCTTCCTTTCATCCATCCCAGCCCCTCTGTGGGCCCTCTACACACATCGCACGTTGTGCCAGTTCACTCTAGGAAGCAACCCTGGGGGCTAAGGTCACGTCAGTATGCCACCTCGGGTGCTACAGTGGCTAAGAGATGTTAACTACCTTCCATGGTATACAGGAGGTCGTGAGTTCCATCCAGACCCTGACGATGCCTGCTGCTGCAGTATATTTGGAGTCTGTGTCTCTCTTTCATCATCACAGTGGAGATGTTACCTACCTCGCCTGGTATACAGGAGGTCGTGGGTTTGATCCCGACCCGTGATGGTGCCTGCTGCTGCTGAATATTTGGAGTCTGCGTCTCTCTCTCTCATCATCACAGTAGTGAGGAGATTCTAGATTTGAAGCTTTCGTGACTGCAAGGATCCATACTCTTTGGTTCTATTCGGTAAAGTCACGTAGGTAAAAAATAAAACAAAAAATAACGACGTTTCGGCCACAACACAAGTGGCCTTCATCAGGTGAAGGGACTGTACTGTCCAGAGAACAGCGTTGGAGTGAAGACAGCCAAGCTCAGGTCGCGTCCTTTAAGCTGTGTGGGAGGAAACTAAACGCTTTGACAAAGGAATTAGCATAACATGCTGCAGAGGACCGGCACGGGGAGGGGGGGGGTTACAAATGTTGGTGTGAAGGGAAATAAGCTGCTGTGAAAGTTTAGGATACCACTACTTGAATAAATATACTGTACCATTGAAAATTAGTTTAATGTTTGGTATGATTTAGAACATCTTTCCAATGATTGCTTAATTTGAAACCATCTTCTCGGTTGAAATTGTGTCTGTGTTTGTAAATCTGAATTGCCTCGTGGACAAATCTCTGATAAAAACCCGTGGGTTTGCAGAGAACCTTGGTATCGGAGAAAACTATATCGTGATCACCCACAGCGTTGCAACAGTGATCAGCTACGGCAGAAAAATTCGTTCTGCCGTGTTTCAAGTCTGATTTGTGCTCGCGAATTCGGTCAGAGACATGTCGTTTCGTCTCCCCGATATAGCAATCACCACAGGTGCAGCTCAATTTGTAAACCCCGGGGGGTACTGTAAGTCATTGCTTTCACACTCACTTCTGCTGCTGTATCTTCACCGAATTCTAAACAGATTCTGTTTAAGGCCAGCCTATCTTTAATCTCAGAGAGGATAAGGCTACTCCGATTTGAACTCGATACTTTAGACAGGACGCTCCTACAAGCTCATTTAATGTTAATACAAAAAATGTCACCTTCTGATTGGAACCATCCAGACAACATGACTGCTTCTTCTGCTGATTCACTATCAGTCAAATGCAAAGCTAACCTGATTTCTTAATTCAACCACCTATCAAAGGAGAACCCAGTCCCACATATAACAAAACTAGACGTTAACAAAATCGTCATTAATCAGAGTAGCACCCCGATTTCGGACAATCTGAAAACAGTACTGGCTAGAGGGCTAAATTTTGCTGTCACCCCAAAACATATACCTGTAGATGATATCATCTCTCAGGTCGATGTAGCCCTCAAAGTCGTAGGACACATCCAAGCAGACGTTGTGAGAGCTGAAATAGCCACTATTCTTAAGAATGCTAAGAAACCCATTAGCAACATCAGCAAAAATGAACGCTCTGAACTCGCGAATTTTAAAAACAGAAATGATATAGTCATCCTCTCAGCCGACAAAGGCAACGCTACTGTAATTATGGATAAAGATTCATACAACAACAAAATCCAGAACCTGCTCAACGATGGAAGTTACTCAATAAATAAAAATGACCCTACTAATAGCCTAACGATAAAAACCAACAAGATCATCACAAGTTCGACCTCCCTAATCGAACCAACTAAACGTCCCTCCCTAAAACCTTCTGCTGCAAGACCCCCTAGATTCTATGGTCTTCCCAAGATTCATAAAGAAGGCACCCCACTACGACCCATGGTATCCACGATCAACTCCCCTACCTATAGACTAGCCCATTTTCTGTCAGATACCTTGCTGCCTTTCACTGGCAAGACCTCCTCAGAAGTACTTAACTCAGCCCAATTGGTCTCTATGGTCAAAGACGTTGTACTGTCCCCTGACGATATCCTTGTCAGCTTCGATGTGGTCTCTTTGTTCACCAAGGTCCCAGTACCTGATACCATTAAAATAATTTAAAATGTGGTCCAACATGGACTAGACCCTGATACACCTGTGCTGGTTAGGCACTGCCTCACAATACCTACTTTACTTGGAATGGCACCTTCTACAAACAAAATGAGGGTACCCCCATGGGATCCCCCTTGTCACGAGTGATAGACAATGTTTTCATGGAGAAATTTGAATCAGACGCCATCCAGACTTCCATCCTCAGACCTTCCCTGTGGAAGAGATATGTAGACGACACTTTCGTCATTTGGCCACATGGCCTCTCAGCTTTGAACCTTTTCCTAGACCACATCAATTCGAGACATCCCGCCATCAAATTCACCATGGAAGTGGAGAATGATGGCAAGTTACCATTCTTGGATGTTCTGTTTGAGAGGAGACCTGATGGCTCATTGGGACATTCTGTCTACAGGAAAACCTACCCACACAGATTCCTACTTGAAACCTGATTCCCACCACCACCCGACTCAAAATAATTATCTCATCAAAACGTTATACCACAGGGCTTATTGCATTTCGGACCAACACCACCTGACCAGTGAATTAAAACATGTACATCTGGCCCTCAAGAGGAACGGATACTCTGACCGTACCATCCGCCAAGCTGTTTCTCCCTCCATACAGAAACAACCACTTGATACTCCGATCAAAAACATCACACTACCATATATAGCAGGCGTTACTAAAAAGATCTCCAAAATTCTAAACAAACACAAGATCCTGGTCCGGTTCAATACAGTACACAAAATCCGTGACCTGATCCCATCCGTGAAGGATGTCATTCCTGACTTACAGTACCCCGGGGTTTACAAATTGAGCTGTACCTGTGGTGATTGCTATATTGGGGAGACGAAACGACATGTCTCTGACCGAATTCGCGAGCACAAATCAGACTTGAAACACGGCAGAATGAATTCTTCTGCCGTAGCTGATCACTGTTACAACGCTGTGGGTGATCACGATATAGTTTTCTCCGATTCCAAGGTTCTCTGCAAACCCACGGGTTTTTATCAGAGATTTGTCCACGAGGCAATTCAGATTTACAAACACAGACAATTTCAACCGAGAAGATGGTTTCAAATTAAGCAATCATTGGAAAGATGTTCTAAATCATACCAACATTAAACTAATTTTCAATGGTACAGTATATTGATTCAAGTAGTGGTATCCTAAACTTTCACAGCAGCTTATTTCCCTTCACACCAACATTTGTAAACTCTCCCCCCCCCCCCCCCCCCCCCCGTGCCGGTCCTCTACAGCATGTTATGCTAATTCCTTTGTCAAAGCGTTTGGTTTCCTCCCACACAGCTTAAAGGACGCGACCTGAGCTTGGCTGTCTTCACTCCAACGCTGTCCTCTGGACAGTACGGTCCCTTCACCTGATGAAGGCCACTTGTGTTGTGGCCGAAACGTCGTGATTTTTTGTTGTTTTATTTTTTACCTACATGACTTTACCGAATAGAACCAAATAGTATGGTGAAGAGATCTTAACTACCTCGCCTGGTATCCAGAAATTCATGGGTTCGATCCCAACCCTGATGATGCCTTCTGCTGTATATTTGAAGTCTGCGTCTGTCTCTCATCATCATCATCCTCACAGTGGCTAGGAGATGTTAACTACCTCGCCTTGTGTGCACGAGATCGTGGGCGCCACGGTGGCAAGGAGACGTTATGAACATCGCACGTGCAGCAATTAATTTTCGCGAGTCAATAATTTACGGCGGAATTGGTTCAACACTGGTCAAATTCTGGACAAGTTTTGACATTCCAGTGTCTCGTCATCAGCGGTATTTCTTTAACTTCCAGATGCTACAGACAAGGGCTCCCTCTCCCTCCTCCGCTCTGTCTCACTCTCTCAGATAGTGGGTCTTGGTTGGACGCAAATTTATTTAGTAGCACACAACACAAGACAACCATTAGCGTGGCTGCGGTGGATATGACAGCCTAAAAAAAAACACGCAGGCAACGCGTCCCCTTTGTAAGTGTGTGGCTCTCCATGCCTGTAGCCACACGCAAACTCCAAATATACAGCAGCAGGCATCGTCAGCGGTCGAGATCGATCCCACGACCTCCTAAATACCAGGCGAGGTAGGTAACATCTTTTAGCCACCGTGATGATGATGAGAGAGAGACACAGACTCCAAATATACAGCAGCAGGCATCGTTAGCGGTCGAGATCGAACCCACGACCTCCTGCATACCAGGCGAGGTAGTTAACATCTCATAGGCACCGCGGCGAAACCCGTCAGCCACAAGGCATCCCGGCGAGAAAGATGTATTTGCGTCGTGCATCGTGAATATTGTTATCACCATTATCATCGTTTCACATCAATTACGGCGTGTATGTGTGTGTTTGTGGTGAACACAAGACTTGGTGATGATGGTGCTGTCTCTTCGGTGTCCGAACTTACACCGGCGAAAAAAGTTACGTTCCATGAAAAACGTGTAACTAGTTTGGGGCTTCAGTTGACAGAGCGCGGAACGCTAAAAGCTCACCTGCAACGGAGTCTCTCTCGCACGGCGGAGAACAGAGACTCACACAGGAGCCCAGCGGAGGGGTGGAGGAGGCGGAAATAATGAGATGTTGAATCTTCGGTACGTCTCTCTCTCGCTCGACATCACCACCCCACCCGCCTGCACTCGGAAAGCCCTGATTACTCCCACATCACCACCTCCACCAACTCCACCCCGCCACTACCTCTCATCCCCACCACCACCACCCACCACCACCACCCACCACCACCACCCCCACCCACCACCACCACCACCCCCACCCACCACCCACCACCCCCACCCACCACCCACCACCACCACCCACCACCACCACCACCACCCCACCACCACCACCCCACCACCACCCCACCACCCCACCACCACCACCACCCCACCACCACCACCACCCCACCACCACCACCTCCCCACCACCACCACCTCCCCACCACCACCTCCCCACCACCACCTCCCCACCACCACCACCTCCTCACCACCACCTCCCCACCACCTCCCCACCACCTCTCCTCCCCACCACCACCACCCCACCACCACCTCCCCACCACCACCACCTCTCCTCCCCACCACCACCACCTCCCACCACCCCACCACCACCTCCGCTCCCCACCATCACCTCCCCTCCCCACTACCACCATCACCCCCACCACCCGACTACCACCCCAGCACCACCACCTCCCCATGTTTCTTGGGGTCACGATGCAAACGATCTCGCAGTATCGGCGGCAGCCGTGCGTGACGGTGAGGCGAGGGATCGCGTCCCAGTCGACAGCGCTATGCAAAGTGCTGCCAAGGACATCAAAACATTGACACGTTGGGGGGCCCAACTGGTTCTTCCAGAACCAATGGGCACGTGAATGGACTTTGCAGGGAAAATAAACCATAACGCTGCACTATAATCCAGATGTTTGTCCACCCAGGCGGTGTGCCAAGATATGCATGAATGTGTGAAATAATATCATAACTCGAGAATCATTACATACATATTTACTACGCCACTGTACACTCAACTATACACTACGCTACTTACACTACACTGTACACTACACTACTATACACTTCACGACTATACACTATACTACTATACACTACTATACAATACACTACTATACACTACACACTACACTACTATACACTGCACTACTATACACTGCACTACTATACACTGCACTACTATACACTACTATACTCTACACTACTATACACTACACTACTATACACTACACTACTAGATACTACACTACTATACACTACTATACTCTACACTACTATACACTACACTACTATACACTACACTATACACTATACCATACACTACACTATACACTACTATACACACACTCGACACTGCGGAATGCCACGTGCGATGTCTATCTTTGAGGAGGGAAGATCTCTCCAAGGAGAGGCCAAGCCACGTCTGTGGTCCTTCAATGAGAACGCGGTGGTCAGATGTATATCGAGCGCATCACTCCCGAGTCGAATCTTCTCCGAACATTAGACGGGTGATAAAAATAGCGGCCATCTCGGTGTAGGTGCACGCGGGAGCCGTCCCATTCCGACTCGGGGATGCTGACAGTGCGCTGTCTTTGAGTTGTACGCCTTGTGGTGTCATCTGGTCCAACACCAGTGGAGACTAGGCTCTAAGAAAAACCGTCTCTCGGGTGTGGACCAATCAAATTCAAGGACAGTGCCATCATCATTATCAGAGTTGTCTCTTTTTGGTTGCATTTTGACTGCTTGTGTTGTGGTTATTGCAAACATGATCCCTTGTATAAAGGTGTCAGTTTTTGTGCCAGATAAAAGGGTAAAAACCTATTACTGTATCTTGCTACTGGCAAAGGAGGTCTCATAGTGTAAAGGATTACCCCGAGCTCTCAATAACTCTGACAGTGCGCGTTTTTTTTTAGTTGTACGCCTTGTGGTGTCATCTGGTCTAACACCAGTGGAGACTAGGCTCTAAGAAAAGCTGTCTCGGGTGTGGACCAATCAAATTCAAGGACAGTGCCATCATCATTATCAGAGTTGTCTCTTTTTGGTTGCATTTTGACTGCTTGTGTTGTGGTTATTGCAAACATGATCCCTTGTATAAAGGTGTCAGTTTTTGTGCCAGATAAAAGGGTAAAAACCTATCACTATAGGCTAACGAGTCGTCGTCGAGGGCCCGGGGGGATGTCCATCCCACCGAGATGTAGACGGCCCTCGAATCGACGAAGAAAAGCCGTCCAATCTCCTCCCGCAGCAGTGAACTGACTTGCAGTTGGAACTTGGTGAACGATTTCCACCTTCTAGATTTGAAGCTTTCGTGACTGCAAGGATCCATACTCACATTAAACCAATTTTCAATGGTACAGTATATTTATTCAAGTAGTGGTATCCTAAACTTTCACAGCAGCTTATTTCCCTTCACACCAACATTTGTAACCCCCCCCCCCCGTGCCGGTCCTCTACAGCATTTTATGCTAATTCCTTTGTCAAAGCGTTTGGTTTCCTCCCACACAGCTTAAAGGACGCTGTATTCACTCCAACGCTGTCCTCTGGACAGTGCGGTCCCTTCACCTGATGAAGGCCACTTGTGTTTTGGCCGAAACGTCGTTATTTTTTGTTTTATTTTTTACCTACGTGACTTTACCGAATAGAACCAAACAGTATGGATCCTTGCAGTCATGAAAGCTTCAAATCTAGAATCTCCTCACCACTGTGATGATGAGAGAGAGAGACGCAGACTCCAAATATTCAGCAGCAGCAGGCATCGTCACGGGTCGGGATCAAACCCACGACCTCCTGTATACCAGGCGAGGTAGGTAACATCTCCACTGTGATGATGAGAGAGAGACACATACTCCAAATATACAGCAGCAGCAGGCATCGTCAGGGTCTGGATGGAACTCACGACCTCCTGTATACCATGGAAGGTAGTTAACATCTCTTAGCCACTGTAGCACCCGAGGTGGCATACTGACGTGACCTTAGCCCCCAGGGTTGCTTCCTATAGTGACCTGGACAACGTGCGATGTGTGTAGAGGGCCCACAGAGGGCCTGGGATGGATGAAAGGAAGCTCAGCGCAAAACCATATTCGTGGTAAAGTCCGAGTCACATCAAAGTATGAGTGTGAGTTATGGACCATCGTGCCAGGGGTGGATTTCAACATTGTCAGGGCTGCCATCGCTGTTACCCCGCCTTGTTGAATGTACAGGGACTCCCCATATATGTTGTATGGCCTGTACAAAAAACACGGGGAATGGCGTTAAACGTTGTATAATCGCCTGTAGACGTAGATGCCAACGGTTCTTCACGCTCTGCAGATGTGGATGCCACTGGTTCTTCATTTTCTGCAGATGATAGATGCCACTGGTTCTTTATATTCTACAGATGTAGATGCCATTGGGTTTTCACCTTCTGCAGATGTAGATGCCACTTGTTATTCACGTTGTGCATATGTAGATGTAAATGGTTCTTCATGTTCTACAGATGTAGATGCCACTGTTTCTTCACCTTCTGCATATATAGATGCCACGGGTTCTATACATTCCACAGATGTAAATGCCACTGGTGTTCACGTTTCCTTTGTCAAACGTTTGGTTTCCTCCCACACAGCTTAAAGGACGCGACCTGGCTTGACTTTCTTTACTCCGACGCTGTCTTCGTGACAGCACGGTCCCCTTCACCTGATGAAGGCCACTTGTGTTGTGGCCGAAACGTCGTGAATTTTGTTATTTTGTCTTTTACCTTACGTGACTTTACCGAATAGAATCAAAGAGTAAGGATTTCCACCTTGGAAGATTGCGGGCTGCTGCGGCGCGTGCCGATTCGACCCGCAATGGCGGAGGAGTTAAGTTTTTTTCAGTTTTTCAGTTTTATTTATTTTGGTATGGCCCTGTGAGCCATTCGGCTCTTGAATCGGAGTGCAACCGCAACAAAACAACTAAAACACATGAACAAGAAAAACATCTTCAAGTGACTACTGTGTGTTGACTGTGCGAAACAGAAAATCCATTAAAAAAACAGCAAAATATTCCTGAAAAAAGCACCGTGCACCAACGCTGTGTGCAAAAAAATCCCAGTGGGATGCAATTCAAACAACAACAACAACAACCACAAGAAAGCTTAGATTAAGGCCATGAGTCTAACTCCGTACTACAACAAAACAAACATGACCAAACCAAAAAAAAGTTTGCAAAATCACCAAAAAATAAAGCCATAATTGCAACGTAACAGCGAGCAAAGGGACTGTGACCGAATTTTTAACAATAAATTACGTAAATAACACGTAACACCAAAATCCTGGAGCCAAAGCTGGCTGCATGAGTCACTCCACAACAACAGAAGCATCGGTCGGAGTATCAAATTTTTCAATGCCCTTCCCACCATTTCGGGGCTGCAAACCCCGAAATGGCGGGAAGGTCCAGCGCTCCGGTCGCCTCGGTTATGACAGCGGCGGGAAGAGCGTCTTTGCCGTCCGGTAGAAGTCGCGGCAGTCATCCGCTCAAAGAGATGAGCGGCGGCCAACGGCCGACAGCAAACCCTCCCCCGGGTGACCCGGCGATGCCCAGCCCAGCTCCTGCGGAGGTGGCTTGGCTGGGCTCGCCGTGTACTCCCGAGCCGACTGGAGCACGTTCGTCGAGAGCGGGGCGCTCGAAGGGGGACGACGCCTTCCTTAGTTCGGCGTCATCATCGGGTGACGCAACAGCTGGGTCATTACGTTTAAATCGCCGACTCGGGACATGACGGGCGAAGTGTTCGTTGGCACTTGTGGCACCAAATGTAGTGTCTTCGAAAAGTTGCTCACACCGACGCGTTGGAACAGTTCACCTGCTTACACTTTATTCGCCTATTCTTGCACCAGTTGTAGGCACTCTTATAACTATCTATACGGTCACTTGTGTTTAACCTCTCCCCACTCTTGTTTACCTTTCACCTCGCTTATCCTGCACTCGGCAGCTCTGCTCTCAGCGTCTCCGCACACAGCGACTCTACATCTCCACCGCCGTCCTCACCTAGGCTCCCTCAGACCCGCTCAGACCGTCTGTGCCTTTACCTATGGCATCGGTCGTGCAAAAACAACTTAAACACCTCGATCATTGTACAACGATCATTTTTATTAACAGATATTGAAGCATTTACAGTATGCATACGTGACACTCCCCATTTTGCCTGGGATGTAGTGAGCAAAATTTATAGTCTTTGAAAGTGGAGGAAAGGTCTCCAGATGCACCACCATTCACATCACTCACTTCTTCTTCCTCCTCCTCCTCCTTCTGCCACCAAACCTCAAAGTGTTTAGCGAAAGTCTTCGGCCCTACTTCTCGTTAGGGTCTCCTTTTTGAACTGGATGCGCTGCTTCAACTTCGCATTAATTATGACTTCGTCATGTATGGGAGAAGATGACTTGCCTGCGTTTTCACTTGTGACTGCAGCAGATCCAATCTATGAACCCCCTCGCAAACATTTTCAACCTCTCACCTCACCAAACGTACATTTCCACTCGAGTGGTAATCCGCTCGCATTCGTCCATTACGCACCTCCGATCAGCACGGTTGGCTACATACGGTGTGAAAGAAGGTCAACATACATGCATACATTGTATAAAAATGGCTACAAAAAGATCCGAATAATTATAGGCCAATATCTATTATTTTACCAGTAAGCTAAAATATTCGAGGGAATAAAAAGTTAAATCACAAATAAACTGCTGCCTAAAAAGTCACAATCTCCTGCGCAGTAAACAGGTTTTCGAGAGGATTCCTGCACCACCACAGCTACGATGGATGTATTATTATTGTTTTCTTCAGTACCCTGGATAAAGGCCACTACTGCTGTGCACTATTCTTTGACTTGGTAAAAGCCTTTGACACTGTTGACTAAGATATTCTAATCACAAGACTTGGCCAGCTAAAATGTTCAGACAGTACAATAAAAGAATTCCTCAGAGTAACGCGAGCATATACGGCGATAGGAAAAGGTCCTTAAAATGAATGTAACAATATTCATACAAACAGTAATGAAGGAGCCTGTTCCTACAAGTGATAACCTCACGTCCACAAATATTAATATAGCAAAGGCTGTTCCACAGGGTTCCATGCTGGGCCCAATTCTGTTTTTATATTGAAACAATCTTGGACTAAACTTAAACCACTCAGAATTAAATCAATTTGCTGATGACACTTGCCATGCGGATATTTGATAAATCCCCAAACGAAGTCAAACAGAATCTCCAACATAATTTCGACTTAATTCAACATCAATTTTCATAAGTAAAATTGCCCCTAAAGCCCCCCAAAAAAACAAACATCGTTTCATTCCATTCACCTATTACAGATATGAGAAAGAACATCATTTAACAAACGGAGTGTTTAAAATACTTGGGTTTACTGATCGATTAAAAGCTTACATTCCAACCCCATATTGATCACATATGAAAGTAAATCTAATCAAAAATAGGGTTTTCACACGGGAAAAAAGTTGTCCCATCTATTGTGCCTGTAAATTGTGGAAGCTATCATTCTACCACTCCTTTTCAGCTACTACGACACGGCTTAAAGTATATCGACTAGTGCAACGCTAAACAGACTAACCGAAATTTCTAATTCTGCTCTTTGATTTCTACTGGATGTACCACACAGGACCCACCATTCTGACCGTAGGTACATAAAATAAATGAAAACTAAATTATTTACTTTATTTTACCTACGTGACTTTACGGAAAACACCAAAGAGTATGAATCCTTGCAGTCACGAATTCTCAAATCTAGACCTAAAATCAAATCTCACATCCCTCGACGCAAAAAGAAATCATCTAACATTAGGGCCCTGTTCGTCCATTAAATCCTTATTGGCAAATCTGCGCTACACTATTATTGAACTTCTTACATTCCATATGTAGCTAATTCATTAACCCCACTGTCAAACCCAATAAATCTGAGACATCCGTCTAATTGCCATTTTTAACGATCCCAAAGAACGAGAATTGGAATAGCTGACAAAGCTTTTACCATCGCAGCACCACCGTTTTGGAACAATCTCGTTCCCTTCAGCTTAACGTCGTAAATATTCCTTCAGCAAAATGATCATGAACCAGATTAGTGCTGAATACAGCAAGCACATTTGCAAATGAGGTTGTTAACTTTTGACCCCTTTAACCGTGCATCATCGATAGTTACATTTTTAATGCGTATATTTTATTATAGGGATCTGCTACTTACTCTGTTGTTGTTGTTGTTGTTGTCTTGGCGTTGTCTGAGACTGTTGTTGTTGTTGTCTCGGTGTGGTCTGGGACTGTTGTTATTGTATCGGTAGTGGGTAGTTTGCGATAAACTACTTCAGGGCGTGATGACCCTGCCTTACGCGAGTCCCAGGCACAGTTGGCCCGGCCGTCAGTACCTGGTAAGGGTTACGCGGTCTTCTCACTGCCTTGTGATCGTCTCGGGAGAGTCAATGGCTAAGGGAGCAAACCCTTACAGAAAATCAGGAGTGGGGCCCCTTAGGCGGTTTTGTGACGCAAAGCGGCACATTCCCGGCAGCCCCTGCAGCCAAACTGGTACCAAACGTCGTGCTACGCACTCGTATGAACATCGCCAGCAAGGCCGAGGGGGGGGATCCTGACGCATGGGCAACACCAGGATTTCCAGAGTAACCTGCCCGGGCTTTGCGCCAACACGAGGTGCAAGAATGGGGAGAGGACACTCCTTCTCGGCCACCTAACCGTGGCCAAGAAACACGGGCGGCAGCAGCTCACGGGTTATAAGCTCATTTTAGATTGGCGTAAAAAAATGGGCGCCATGGGTTTCCATCGTCAGTGGGAGGGGTCATTGCACCCTAGTGGATAGCTACCGCCGCCCGCCTCAAGCTGGGCAGCCTCCGGCCAACAAGCTGCTTTCCCGCCACGGCTCACCTGCTCCAGTGGGTGCTTGGAGCTTATGGTTCATTACCAGACAAGTGGGCTGCAACACCTGCACCAGACAAAAGCAAAACAAAACGAAAGAAGGTTCCAGCCCTTCATTTTGCAAGCTGGTAATGTAAGCACAGCGTGTTCTGGACTCTCTGGAGATCTATAGCAGATTGAGGGCATCGGCAAGACTGCAGCTACCGACGGGGAGCTGGGCGAGACTCCGTGTGGATATTGTTGTCGGTTGTCTATCGGTACCCGAATGCGATCACTGTGCATATGCTATGCACTTCCTATGATTATTTCATTTAATCAAATATCTACCTTAACGCTGCCCATTGTTAAACTACTGGAACGTAGACTGCATACAATTGTAATAAAAGCACTTCCACGACAACTGTTGACTGGCATCTCTCTTTGAACACATTCCTGCGGAGGGGGCTGGTAGGAAATTTTGAAGTAATTGTGCACGGATATTTAAGCCAAACTTGTTAGGAGTCGTGCGCAGAAGAAAGCAAAATGAAAAGTGAGCAGAATTATAAAACGACGCCAGAAAGTTGCAGTGTAAAAGAGGTCTCACCAGAAAGTGCAGTGTTATAATCCCCTGCCTCCTGTGAAGAATTAATCCCGGTTGGGCTTCCAGTCCATATAAGGGCACCACGGGGTGACCAGCCCCTCCCCACCCAGACCCACCCCCACCCCTCCCACCCCCCACCCAACCCCTCCCACCCCCCACCCAACCCCACCCAGCCCCTCCCCACCCTCCCCACCCAGGCCCTCCCCACCCTCTCCACCCAGCCCCTCCCTACCCTCCCCTCTCCACCCAGCCCCACCCCTGCGACGTGGACAGACATCCACAGACATACACAATTGGGCTTCCAGTCCACTACGTTTCCTACCAGTATTATATGACTGCACAGCTCTGCTCTCTCTTTCTCTCTCCGGATGGCTCCACACTCTCTCACTCTCTCTGCCGTGACGCGCGCCTCCCTGCTCAACTGTCGTCGCGCGTCTCTCCCCCTCGCTCCCTGTCCACCGCTGGCTGACGGCGTGCCGGGAGGAGAGACGGCTACGCTGGAAGGACCGCCAGGTGGCCGGTGGCGAGTAGAGCGTGGCGATGACGCAGTCCGGGCTCCAGGCTTCCCACACCGACCCAGCGTCCTCTCACTGCCTCCCCTTATATTCCCCTCGGTGGAGCAAGCTCCGCCTCCGGACACGCCCCCTCGTAGAACCTTCTCGACCGTTCTCGTACGTACCCTCTAGCTCCGCCTCCGGACACGCCCCCTCGTAGAACCTTCTCGACCGTTCTCGCGCGTACTCTCTAGCTCCGCCTCCGGACACGCCCCCTCGTAGAACCTTCTCCACCGTTCTCGCGCGTACTCTCTAGCTCCGCCTCCGGACACGCCCCCTCGTAGAACCTTCTCGACCGTTCTCGCACGTACTCTCTAGCTCCGCCTCCGGACACACCCCTTTCGTAGAACTTTCTCGACCGTTCTCGCGCGTACTCTCTAGCTCCTCCCGTCACCTTTGGCCCAGATGGATCCCACACTTCCCATTGGGTATTAGTTACCAAGTGGTGGCTTATGCAGATACCCCTCGTCAACCCCTAGATGGCGCTCTCTCATTCCATCACCTCCCCCCTCCCCCCTCGTGATGAAAAGACGAGCCGTCCCAGCTAGGAATGGACCCGAACAAGTAATGGAAAGAGCGACATAACCCTGGTGGCAACAAGCACAAGAGAGCATACATAATGAAGAATAGCGCACGAACGATAACGAACGCAAGAACAAGGAAGCAAGGTGAATACCCAACACAGGCAAAGGCACACACGAACGTTAACGGAATCGGGGCGTCTTTGAACGGGTCTGTGACGCCGTACCATCCCCTGCATCCGTATCCAGCCCTGCATGGGTTGGCTCGGCAGGAGGAAGGGCGGTCGGTCAGCGGAAGGGTGATGAAGTCCGTCGCTGCGGGGCTGGATCGTGCGGGGTCAGCGTCCGCAGCAGCAGCCAAGGGCTTCGCTGCCGCGGGCGGTAAAACAGAATCCCACGGGGGATCAATCTGCAAACCGCTCTGGCACGTCGGACACATCAGACCCTGGCAGGCCAATTGTTGGGGATGAAGAAGCAACGCCCGTAGGAAAGAATTGCGTCAACCGAAATGGGTGGACGAACCAACGACGGAGAGACCCCCGCCTCGAATGTGCACGCACTGTGGATGCCTAACCTCTACCACTTCAACAGGACCGTGCATGGCCTGTGTAACTTGGGAGAGGTGCCCATCACCGACAGACCATGGCATGTCGCGGCCGGACCCGCGTGCACAACGCTCGTTGCGAGCCCGCGTTTTAGCGGCGTTGACCCGAGCCGCCTCCCGCGCCTCAGAAATCCGGCGCAGGGAGTCTCGGACGTGGTCAGGTAGGGTCCCCGTTCAGCGTCTCCATCAGTCGTGCCAAATTGGGTATCAATGGGGTGGCACGTTCTCCCTTCCGTACACGAGGGAAAACGGTGAGAATCCTGTGGAAGCGTGCGGGGCCATTCTATACACGGCGAGCACGCTCGGCGCGTGTAAATCCCAATCGGCCTGTTTTTCATTGACAGTGTGGCAAAGCATGACAGTCAGAGTACGATTCAGTCACGATAGAGTACGCCGATTGATCGGGCAAGGGCCATGCCATCGGCCACCGAGCAAAATATTCCACACCCACCAAAAGGTATTTGTTACCCCTGGGAGTGATCGGGAATGGGCCCAGGACATCAAGGGCCACCAGCTCGTTGATGCGCGTGACCGAAATGGATCACAACGGCGGAAGACATCTTTGGTGCGGCGGTTTCCGCCAAGTGCCGTCAGGGCAGGAACGTGATGCCGGGGCGAAAAGTAATTCCATTGCAGCGTCAGCAAAGTTTTTTGAACGCCGAGGTGCAACAATTTATCCCCATGCACACGATTGAGATAAAACGGCGCCGATACCCATGTCGCTGGCGTCGGTGTCTTAATATAAACGGCAAGGAAAAATCTGGATATTCGAGCATCGGTGCATCGGATAAGCGACTGCCAGGTGGCTGCGTGTCTGGCTGGGTGACTGGCTGGGTGATTGGCTGGGTGACTGGCTTGTTAACTGACTGGGTGACTGGCTTGGTAACTGGCTGGGTGACTGGTTGGGTGACTGGCTGGGTGACTGGCTGGGTAGCTGCGTGTCTGTCTGGGTAACTGGCTGGGTGACTGGCTGGGTGACTGGCCGGGTGACTGGCCGGGTGGCTGCGTGTCTGTCTGTGTAACTGGCTGGGTGACTGGCTGGGTGACTGGTTGGGCGGCTGTGTGTCTGGCTGGGTGACTGGCTGGGTGACTGGCCGGGTGGCTGCGTGTCTGGCTGGGTAACTGGCTGGGTGACTGGCCAGGTGGCTGGTCGGGTGACTGCGTGGCTGGCTGGGTGACTTCTGCGTGTCTGGCTGGGTGACTGGCCGGGTTGCTGACTGGTTGGGTGACTGGCTGGGTGACTGGTTGGGTGTCTGGCTGGGTGGCTGTCTACGGGGCCGGTCTGGGCCAAGTCTCCCGCTTGAGGTGTCCCCCCCCCCCGCTTCCCCCAAGGAGGCTCCCCGGTCACCTCGATGCAGCATGCCAGGTGGTCGTCGCGGCCGAAGGAGCGGAAGAGGTCCCTGCCGGTGGCCATCTTGGCGACGGTGCAGCCCAGGGAGCACGTGTCCGCGGCGCAGGTAACCGGGTAGCCCAGCAGCACCTCGGGGGCCACGTAAACGAGGGTGCCTTCTCTACGCTTGCGAAACGTGGACCCCCCTAATGGAACATCTTTGCCGGTTAGAAACATTTAGGTTGGCCTGCATATGATCCATCCTGGGTTTTAGGTTGGCCTGCATATGATCCATCCTGGGTTTAACCAGGCTGGATTGTGTGAGGAGCTCACAAATCATTGAAAGATCTGGACAAAGTCCCATCGGTGAGCTCCTTTGACAGGCTAGGCTGCGTTGGCTGGGCCATGTAGCCCGCATGCCCAGCCACCGAATGCCTAAACAGCTTTTGTTCGGCCGGATCGAGGGGGCTAAACGGGCGCGGCACGGGCTAGAGAAGAGATGGAGTGACGTGGTACAGGAGGACGTGGAGCTGAGTGGACTTGCCGATGACTGGTAATAGCGTTGTAAAGATCAGCCTCTGTGGAGGAGGCTCGTGAAGGACGCTGCTGGGCAGTTGGAGGCAGTCGTCCTCCAACAACAACGTGCAGAGTGCCGGGTGGCTAAAGCACAGCAAGTTGGCACAGTAATGGGGCACAGGTGGTGCATCAGCCAGTCATCTCAGTCATCTCAGTCAGTCAACCCGTGGCACTTGGGTCTGCCCCGTGACCTCCTACCAGCGGGCGTTCGACACTTCACGTGGCTTCAAGGTCCACATGGCCTGGCACAAGCGTCGTGGTGATGCCACTGCCACTTAGTGGTGAATGGCGGTTGTTGTTGTGGGTGTCTGTGTGTGTCTGTGTGAGTCTGTGTATGTCTGTGTGTGTGTGTGTGTCTGTGTGCGTCTGTATCCGGTAAAACAATCCCCTACCTCCTCGTGGTGCCGGACGGGCAACGCTGTCGTGGACAGTGCTGTGGGGGGGAGGGCCAATTCCGATTGTCCTTTCTCCTCATGGCGTCTGTGACCACCACAGCAGCTAAATGGGGGCTCTGGACGGGTGCAAGGGGCTGGTAACCCCTCCACCTTCAATTAACTACCACTAAACCACGACCGAAAAATGTAATTAACAAGCTTGTGATGGAGGCCCCGGGGGAGACAGGCGTCTATGACGTCTCCTGGCCAAACCTCATTTGTCGGAGCCAGAAGACTGAATATTTACCCTCAGGGCTCCTCCAGAAACAAAAAGCCACTACGGATGGCCACGTGGAACACTCACTGCGGAGGAGAGGCTGCCACTCCTCTGTGGGGAGTTGGACCGGTACCGCCTGGATCTCTGTGGTATTAAGGAGGTCCGGGGGACCGGTTCTGGCTCCTGCCACCATGAGGGGTGGACAGTCCTATACCCGGGGCAGGAGACTGCTAAACAACAGGGAGTGGCTCTTCTTCTGAACAAAAGAATGAAGGGGTGTGGGAGAGTGGTGGTGAGGTGTGGGAAGCTGTAAGCCCCAGGCTACTTTGGGCTCGACTTCCCATCAACCAGAGGCGAGGAGTAGTGGTCGTGGTTACTTATGCCCCCACTGAACCCGAACAGCCGTGGAGGGATGCAGGCAAGGCTGATGAGTCAGATGCCTTCTATGATGCTAGGTGCTAGCTAAGGTGGCCCCTCGGGACAGAGTCATCTTGTTGGGTGACTTTAATGTCCGAGTTGGTCATGATGGTGGCATCTGGTCTAAAGTGATTGGAAGGCATGGGACAGATCAGCTCAATAACAAAGGTAGGAGGCTGCTAGATTTTTATGCAGCCCATGGGCTTGTAATTACCAACACGCTGTTCCGGCATCAGCGCATCCATACATCATGGATGCATGCCGGGTCCAATTAAAAACATCTGCTGGACTACGTAGTGATGGAACAGCAGATGCGGGCCCATGTCCTTGACACCAGGACCTACCGTGGAGCTGATCTACCCTCTGACCATCGACTAGTTATCTGTAAGATGCGCCTGCCATTCTTCACTCGGGTGGTGGGTGTACACCCAGGACCCATTCAAACCTAAGGTAGCCTGGTCTCAGCTAGCTGATGAAAGTTGCAAGCGAGAATTTCATCATCGCTTGCAGCTACGGTTGGCATCGTCTCCCACTCCTCCAGATGTCGAGGGCAAATGGGTGAGGTTTAGGACTGCGACTCAGACAGCTGCAATGGCTGCTCTGGGTACGCGGTCCAAACCTCCCCAAAGACATTGGCTGACAGAGGTGTTCAAGCTGGCTGAGAAAAAGCGACAGGCCTACTCTCATCAGCTACAGCATCCCACGTCAGAGAATGAGGAGGCTTACCGCAGCCTTCGCTCGGAGGTTTGGAGAGCCGTGAGGCGCTGCAAGGATGGGTGGTGGTCGTGGGTTGCTGAGGAGATGGAATCTGCCTCAATGGCCCGCGATCACAAATCCCTATTTAACTCCATCAAAAAAGTAACCTGCAGTGCCACACCTATTACAATCATTAGGGGAAAGAACGGTGATCCAATCTCCGACCACCAGGAACATGTTTGCAGATTTGCTGAGCATTTCTGTGAGGTCCTGGGGGAGGGGGAATCCCTCAGCCTGGAAAACATCATGGGACAAAGTGGGGATGACCCTGCTGAGGCTGCGGTGCCTCAAATATTGGAGAAAGTCACCCCTGTGAGTGGCTGGCTGAGGTGCCATCCATTGAGGAAGTACTGAAGTTGATCCAGAGTCTTAGACCAGGAAAAGCACCGGGCAGAGATGATCCCCAAAGCGAAATGCTGAGGGAGGGTGGCGTTTGTGCCAGACTGCCCTACATGACATCATAACAACATTCTGGGCCACTGGACAGGTTCCGCAGGATTGGAAGGATGCCTTGGTGGTCCCCCTCTTTAGGAAGGGGGACCGCACAGACTTTAACAACTACAAGGGCATCTGACTCCTCAGTGTGCCGGGAAAGGTCCTGGCAAGGATTATTTAACATCACCTTCTAGGCACGCTGAGGAGAGGCTTGCGGAGCCCCAATGCGGTTTCAGGAAAGGGGGGTCCTGCACAGATGCCATATTTTCTGTCCGTCTGCTACAGCAGAGGTGTAGGGAATTCCAACAAGACCTACATCTCTGCTTTATTGACCTGGCCAAGGCCTATGATACCATCAGTAGGCCTGGGCTCTGGGTAGTTCTTCGTGCTTTCGGAGTCCCTGACCCTTTGCTCATGATCATTAAGGACCATCATGATGGTGAGCGGGCCCGGGTAAAACTATGTGGCAGGGAGTCGGAGCCATTCCCTGTTCACCTTGGGGTGCGACAGGGATGTCCTCTGGCTCCAACATTATTTGACATCCATTTCGACCATGTAGTTCGTGAAGCCTTCAGTAGCTGTACCGGAGGAATTTCCATCTGGTACAGATACAATGGGAGGCTGATCAATGCCGGGGTGCGGTCAAGGGATGGCTCCTTATTGGTCAACCACGTTATGTATTTCGATGACCTGGTAATTGCGGCTCACTCAGAGGAGGAGTTGAAGGCACTGCTGCTGAAACTGGAGCATGCCAATACGAGGTGGGGCCTTACCATCAGCCCAACCAAAACGAAGCACCTGCCTGGGTATTTTGTACCATCGGACACTCCACCCCCACAACTCCCAATTGGTGATGGAGCAGTTGTGGAGAGAGTGGAGAGTTTCCCATATCTGGGCAGTGTACTCATGAGGTCTCAATCAGAATCAGTCGAGCGGCATTATCTTTTCTTCGGTTGCATAACGCTGTGTGGAAGCTACCTGGTCTGTCGCTCCGCATGAAGCTTCGGGTCTTCTCGGCCACGGTCATTCCCTCCCTTCTCTACACTTGCGAAACGTGGACACCCCTAATGGAACATTTTCGCCGGCTAGAAACATTTAGGCTGGCCTGCCTACGATCAATCCTGGATTTAACCAGGCTGGATTGTGTGAGGAGCTCACAAATCCTCAAAAGATCTGGACAAAGTCCCATCGGTGAGCACCTCCGTCAGGCAAGACTGCGTTGGCTGGGCCATGTAGCCCGCATGCCCAATCACCACATGCCCAAACAGCTTTTGTTCAGCCGGATCGAGGGGGCTAAACGAGCACGGCACAGGCTAGAAAAGAGATGGAGTGATGTGGTACAAGAGGACGTGGAGCTGAGTGGACTTGCCGATGACTGGTACCAGCGGTGTCAAGATCGGCCTCAGTGGAGGAGGCTCGTGAAGGACGCTACTGGGCAGTTGGAGGCAGTCGCCCTCCAACAACAACGGAAGGCGGAGGAGCGACATTCACAACAACGAGCGGAGCGCCGGGTGGCTAAATCACAGCAAATTGGCACAGTAGGGGGCAAAGGTGGTGCATCAGCCAGTCATCTCAGTCAGTCAACCCGTGGCACCTGGGTCTGCCCCGTGACCTCCTGCCATCGGGCGTTCGACACTTCACGTGGCCTCAAGGTGCACATAGCCTGGCACAAGAGTCGTGGTGACGTCACCGCCACTTAGTGGCGAATGGCGGTTGTTGTTGTCGTCTGTGTGTGTTTCTGTGTGTGTCTGTGGGTGTGTCTGTGTGTGTCTGTGGGTGTGTGTGTCTGTGTGTGTGTCTGTGTGTGTCTGTGTGTGTATGTCTGTGTGTGTGTGTCTGTGTCTGTGTGTGTCTGTGGGTGTGTCTGTGGGTGTGTCTGTGTGTGTTTCTGTGTGTGGTGTGTCTGTGTGTCTGTGTGTGTGTGTGAGTCTCACAAGGATGTAGTTGTTATCGTCGTCGTCATATCCCCCATTGGCGACGCCCCCTCGGCTTTCCTCCTCCCCCTCGTCCAAAGTAAAAAACCAAACCGCGTCCATGGCGGCGAGCTCCAGCTTCTGGCGCTTCGTCAGGGAAGTCTTGAAGATACGTTGGATCACTGCACACGTGACAACAACAACATCAGCCACAACAACTGAAGCTATCAACTAATTCTTTATACACCCACACCGCGTTATGCCCCCCCCCAACCCGAAGTGGCTGGTGTCATCATCCTCATCATCATCATCCTCATGGTCATCATCATCATCATTGTCATCACCCCTTGGAAGCAAAATGCTCTAAACGCATTTTTCAACTCACTAGAAGAGACCCACATAGACTCGCAGAGACCCACAGAGACTCATAGAGACTCACAGAGACCCACAGAGACTCACAGAGACTCATAGAGACCCATGCTCATAGAGAACAACAGAGACCCACTGACACCCACAGAGATCCACAGAGACTCACAGAGACTCAAAGAGACCCATACTCATTTTTTACCATAGAGACCCACAGAGATCCACAGATACCCACACTCATAGAGAACAACAGAGACCCACTGGCCCCCCGCGGCACTCCACATGGACGCACCATCCCCCTTCATTAATAATCATGAGCAGGTGACGAATGTTAAACTTCTTTCGCACCGTACGTTGACAACCGTGCTAATGTATGGGTCTATATGGGTGTCTCTGTGGATCTATGGGGTCTCCATGGGTGCCTCTGTGTGTCTCGGTGTGTCTATGGGTGTCTGTGTGTGTCTATGGGTGTCTCTGTGGGTCTATGGGTGTCTCTGTGCATCTCTGTAGGGCTCTGTGGGTCTCTGTGTGAGTCTGTGAGTCTCTGTGTGAGTCTGTGGGTCTCTGTGAGCCTGTGGCTCTGTGTGAGTCTATGGGTCTCTGTGTGAGCCCGTGGGTCTCTGTGTGAGTCTGTGGGTCTCTGTGTGAGCTTGTGGGTCTCTGTGTGAGTCTGTGGGTCTCTGTGTGAGACTATGGGTCTTTGTGCGAGCCTGTGGGTCTCTGTGTGAGACTGTAGGTCTCTGTGTGAGTCTATGGGTCTCTGTGTGAGCCTGTGGGTCTCTGTGTGAGCCTGTGTGTCTCTGTGTGAGTCTGTAGGTCTCTGTGTGAGTCTGTGCGCTAACCACTGCACCACCGCTCCCTACACACGCACAGTGCGCTAACCACTGCACCACCACTCCCTACACACACACAGTGCGCTAACCACTGCAACCACCGCTCCCCACACACACACAGTGCGCTAACCACTGCACCACCGCTCCACAGACACAGTGCGCTAACCACTGCACCACCGCTCCCCACACACACACAGTGCACTAATCACTGCACCACCGCTCCCCACACACACACAGTGCGCTAACCAATGCACCACCGCTCCACAAACAGTGCGCTAACCACTGCACCACCGCTCCCCACAGAGACTCACCACACAGAGACCCACAGACTCATCACACAGAGACCCATAGACTCACCACACAGAGACCCACAGACTCACAACACAGACAGCCACAGACTCACCACACAGACACCCACAGACTCACCACACGGAGACCCACAGACTCACCACACAGAGACCCACAGACTCACCACACAGACACCCACAGACTCACAACAAAGAGACCCACAGACTCACCATACAGAGACCCAGACTCACCACACAGAGACCCACAGACTCACCACACAGACACCCACAGACTCACCACACAGACACCCACAGACTCACCACACAGAGACCGACAGACTCACCACACAGAGACCCACAGACTCACCACACAGAGACCGACAGACTCACCACACAGAGACCCACAGACTCACCACACAGACACCCACAGACTCACCACACAGAGACCCACAGACTCACCACACAGAGACCCACACACTCACCACACAGAGACCCACAGACTCACCACACGGAGACCCACAGACTCACCACATGGAGACCCACAGACTCACCACACAGAGACCCACAGACTCGCCACACAGAGACCCACAGACTCACCACACAGAGACCCACAGACTCAACACACAGAGACCCAGACTCACCACAAGGAGACCCACAGACTCACCACAAGGAGACCCACAGACACACCACACAGAGGCCCACAGACTCACCACACAGAGACCCACAGACTCACCACACAGAGACCCACAGACTCACCACACAGAGACCCACAGACTCACCACACAGAGACCCACAGACTCACCACACAGAGCCCCGTGTGGGCACCTTCAGGCTGAGTCGACCTTGAGGAGGCCCAGACAGGGTTCAGATTTTCCCGCCACCGCCTCCACTCGTCCCGACCCGGAAGCGGAAGTAGAATCTGTAGATTGAGGGGCGCCCGGCTGCCGGGGGCGTGGCCGCGTTATCTCACGTCACTCGGCAGGGGCGTGGCTCTGCGTGGGCGTGGCTAGGAGTGGGCGTGGTCACTTCCGTCGCACTAAACGTCATCGGTGACGTCACGCGACCACGTGGCTCGTCAGTTGGCGACGGACGTGAAGGAGGCGGCTGCTTTTTCGTCTTCAGCGTCGACATCTTCAGATTCTTCATCATCCTAATCGCCGAGCACCTTCTGCTGAAGCCATTGACGTGGTGAGTTGTGTGGGTCAGTGTTGTGGGTCTGTGGTGAGTTGTCTGGGTCCGTGGTGAGTTGTGTGGGTCTGGGTTGTGGATCCGTGGTGAGTTGTGTGTTTTCTTGGTGAGAGTGTTGGTTCGTGGTGAGTTGTGTGGGTCCTTATTGTGGCGTATTGGTGAGTGTGGGTGTCCGTGGTGAGGATTCATGGTGAGTTGTGAGAGTCCGTGGTGAGGATGTGGGTTCGTGGTGAGTTGTGTGGGTTCGTGGTGATGTGGGTTTGTGGTGAGTTGTGTGGGTTCGTGGTGAGGATGTGGGTTTGTGGCGAGTTGTGTGGGTTCGTGGTGAGGATGTGGGTTTGTGGTGAGTTGTGTGGGTTCGTGGTGAGGATGTGGGTTCTTGGTTTGTTGTGTGGGTTCGTGGTGAGGATGTGGGTTTGTGGTGAGTTGTGTGGGTCCGTGGTGAGGATGTGGGTTTGTGGTGAGTTGTGTGGGTTCGTGGTGAGGATGTGGGTTCTTGGTTTGTTGTGTGGGTTCGTGGTGAGGATGTGGGTTTGTGGTGAGTTGTGTGGGTCCGTGGTGAGGATGTGGGTTTGTGGTGAGTTGTGTGGGTTCGTGGTGAGGATGTGGGTTCTTGGTTTGTTGTGTGGGTTCGTGGTGAGGATGTGGGTTTGTGGTGAGTTGTGTGGGTCCGTGGTGAGGATGTGGGTTTGTGGTGAGTTGTGAGGGTTCGTGGTGAGGATGTGGGTTTGTGGTGAGTTGTGTGGGTCCGTGGTGAGGATGTGGGTTTGTGGTGAGTTGTGAGGGTTCGTGGTGAGGATGTGGGTTTGTGGTGAGTTGTGAGGGTTCGTGGTGAGGATGTGGGTTTGTGGTGAGTTATGAGGGTTCGTGGTGAGGATGTGGGTTCTTGGTGAGGGTTGGTGGGTTCGTGGTGAGGATGTGGGTTTGTGGTGCGTGAGTCCATGCTAACAATGTGGCTGCTTTTTTGTCTTCAGCGTCGACATCTTCAGATTCTTCATCATCCTAATCGCCGAGCACCTTCTGCTGAAGCCATTGACGTGGTGAGTTGTGTGGGTCAGTGTTGTGGGTCTGTGGTGAGTTGTCTGGGTCCGTGGTGAGTTGTGTGGGTCCGTGTTGTGGATCCGTGGTGAGTTGTGTGGGTTCTTGGTGAGAGTGTTGGTTCGTGGTGAGTTGTGTGGGTCCTTATTGTGGCTTATTGGTGAGTGTGGGTGTCCGTGGTGAGGATTCATGGTGAGTTGTGAGGGTTCGTGGTGAGGATGTGGGTTTGTGGTGCGTGAGTCCATGCTAACAATGTGAGTCCACGTGGTAGCGGTGCAATCGCCCTCCACTGAACTCTGCCTGACTCTCCCCACCCTCCACTCTCCACGCAGAGACACCGAGAGATTTACGGAGCACAGCAACGCCATGCAGGTAGGCGTGGCCCCCTCCACTCAACATATGAACACCACCCTAACTTACAAACACCACCCACACTTACAAACACCACCCACACTTACGAACACCACCCACACTTACAAACACCACTCACACTTACAAACACCACCCTAACTTACAAACACCACCCACACTTACAAACACCACCCACACTTACAAACACCATCCACACTTACAAACACCACTCACACTTACAAACACCACCCTCACTTACAAACACCACCCACACTTACAAACACCACCCACACTTACAAACACCACCCACACTTACAAACACCACACCACACTTACAAACACCACTCACACTTACAAACACCACCCACACTTACAAACACCACCCTCACTTACAAACACCACCCTCACTTACGAACACCACTCTCACTTACAAACACCACCCTCACTTACAAACACCACCCTCACTTACAAACACCACCCTCACTTACAAACACCACCCTCACTTACAAACACCACCCTCACTTACGAACACCACCCTCACTTACAAACACCACCCTCACTTACAAACACCACCCACACTTACAAACACCACCAACACTTACAAACACCACTCACACTTACAAACACCATCCACTATTACAAACACCACCCACACTTACAAACACCACCCACACTTACAAACACCACCCACACTTACAAACACCACCCACACCTGCGAACACCACTCACACTTACAAACACCACCCATATATGTATACATATATATGTTTGTGTGTGTATATATGTATGTATGAATGTGTATGTGTGTGTGTGTGTATGAATGTGTATGTATGTGTGTATGTGTGTATATATATGTATCTATGAATGTGTATGTGTGTATGAATGTGTATGTGTGTGTGTGTATGTGTGTGTATGTGTGTGTGTATGCGTGTATGTGTATATGTGTGTATATATGTATGTGTGTGTATGTGTGCGTATGTATGGATTTGTGTGCGTGTAGACGAGGCAAGCTGGACCGAGTGGGAGGCAGCCTCCGCCTATCACCAGGTGGAGTGCGCTGACCGCCAGCTCCATGTTAATCCGCAGCAAATCACCCAAAGGTAAGAACGAAGGTGGAGTGCGCTGACCGCCAGCTCCATGTTAATCCGCAGCAAATCACCCAAAGGTAAGAACGAGAGAGGAGCAGGAGAATCATCAAAGTCTAAGAATGATGGCAGCTCAAATCAAAGCAGCTCAACCAAGTGGGCTGATATCATCGTCATCATCATCGTCGTCATCATCATCATCATCATCGTCGGCATCATCATTGTCGCTGTCGCGTGGAAATGTTTAGCAGCAGCCAAATAACACTTGGATTCAAGCGGGGTGATGTTGATTCCTCTAAATGTTGAGCGGGGGGATACTCACAAAGACACCCATAGACACACAGAGACACCCATAGACACACATTGACAACCATAGACACACAGAGACACCCATAGACACCCATAGACACTCATAGACACCCATAGACACCCATAGACACTCATAGACACACAGAGACAAACAGAGGCACCCGTAGACACACAAAGACCCACATAGACACCCAGACCCATAGAGACCCACAGAGGCACCGATAGAGACCCTACAAACCCACAGAGACACCCATAGACCCACAGAGGCAACCACAGAGACCCCGTGGACCCACAGAGACAGCCATAGAGACCCATACATTAACACGGTTGGCAACGTACGGTGCAAAAAGAAGTTTAACTTTCGTAGATGCAACCTGTACCGCCACGTGGGTCTACATTAGCGTTGAAGGGTTCCCAACGACTCGGAGGTTTAGGGGCTTTCGCCGTAAGTTTACTCGAAGCTTATTTCAGTACACGAGGGTGTAACAACTTCCCCAGGGGTCCCGGGCTACGTCCCACTAGCCCCCCCGTCACAGCCGGCTGCCCCGTGCTGCCTCCTCTGCGTCCGACCGTGGGTTCAGCCAACCCGGCCGACCGAGGAGCGCGGTCACCTCCAGCCCTGTACGCTGTGCTATCCCCTACTCCTACCCTCTTGCCCCTGGCTCCCCCCGTTCCACCCTACTCTGAGCCCCGGCTCCAGCAACGACCCCGCCTACGTCACGGGGTTCCCCTTTTTATACCAAGGGGAGACGTGA
Organism: Petromyzon marinus; assembly: GCF_048934315.1. Taxonomy (NCBI): domain Eukaryota; kingdom Metazoa; phylum Chordata; class Hyperoartia; order Petromyzontiformes; family Petromyzontidae; genus Petromyzon; species Petromyzon marinus. The sequence goes on from NW_027423180.1 coordinate 317,359, forward strand.
CGTCATGGAGCCGCCCGGCGCGCATGACGTCACGTTTCCATTTGACTCCTCTGCATTAGTAAAGGTCTCTGGTGAGTCTCTGTGAGTCTCTGTGGGTGTCAGTGGGTCTCTGTGGCTCTCTGTGGGTCTCTATTAGTCTCGGTGGGTCTCTTTGAGTCTCTGTGGGTCTCTTTGAGTCTGTAGAAAAATGCGTTTAGAGCATTTTTCTGCCACGTGGTGATGACGATGATGACGACGACGATGATGAGGATGATGACGACGGTGATGATTACGACGATGATGATGACACCAGCCACTTTGGGGGGGGGGGGGGGGGGCATAACGCGGTGTGTATACAAAACAAGTTGATAGCTTCAGTTGTTGTGGCTGATGTTGTTGTTGTTGTCACTTGTGCAGCGATCCAGCGTATCTTCAAGACTTCCCTGACTAAGCGCCAGAAGCTGGAGCTCGCCGCCATGGACGCGGTTTGGTTTTTTACTTTGGACGAGGGGGAGGAGGAAAGCCGAGGGGGCGTCGCCAATGGAGGATATGACGACGACGATAACAACTACATCCTTGTGAGACTCACACACACAGATACACACACACACAGACACACACACACACAGACACACACACACAGACACACACACACAGACACACACACAGACACACACACACACAGACACACACAGATACACAGACACACACACAGACACACACACACAGACACACACACAGACACAGACACACACAGACACACAAAGACACACACAGACACATACATACAAACACAGACACACAGACACACACAGACACACACACAGACACACACACACAGACACACACACAACTACATCCCTGTGAGGATCACACACAAGACAAAGATCCCCTATATAGCCTTCACAGACTGTAGGGGCAAGTGCTGTTAGCGAGCACCTATGAAGGCCAGAACGTTACACGAGGGGGTGGGTGGCCAGCACCACGACCGACCGCCTTTGTCTCCCCAGTGGCGATGTTTACACACCGCACCAGCTACTCATTTGAGGCTGAGTCGACCTAGGGGAGGCCAGGGACCGGTTCAGATAATCGTCACTGTTGGTGTTGGCCGTGAGTGGGAATCGAACCCGGGTCGCCGGGTTCATAGCGCAGCGTAACGCTAACCGCTGCACCACCGCTCCCCACACACACAGACACACACAGACACACACAGACACACACAGACCCCCAATTTGACCTTCACCCTGATGCTTCCCGTGACCTCCCCGTGACCCCACTTTGACCTTCACCCTGACCACTCCGCGTGACCTCCCCCGTGACCCCTGCAAGGTCCAGAACGAGCACTTCCACTACCGCTTCGAGCTGAACAAGAAGATTGGGCATGGTGGACAGGGCGTGGTGGTGCAGTGTCTGGACCACAAGACTCGGACGATGGTGGCGCTCAAGATCCTCGCCTCGCCCTCCAAGTGAGTGGGCCCTGGTGCAGCGGTGCAGTCAACAGCAACAGCAGCACCAACAACAACAACGATGTCAACAACAACAATGGGCCAACTATGGGACTGCTGTTGAGTGTTAGCTCACAGTGACAACAATAACAAACTATGGCTGAAACAACCTTTACTTGACTCTCCCTCGCTCGAGCACCCACCACCATCACGACCACTACCACCACCATCACCACCACCACTGTCACCACCATCACCACCATCACACTACCACCACCCCTCTCTCCCTACCACCACCACCATCACGACCACTGCCACCACCATCACACTAGAACCACCCCTCTCTCCCTACCACCACCACCACCATCACGACCACTGCCACCACCATCACCACCATCACACTACCACCACCACCATCACACTACCACCACCATCACGACCACTGCCACCACCCCTCTCTCTCTACCACCACCACACTACCACCATCACACTACCACCACCCCTCTCTCCCTACCACCACCACCACCATCACGACCACTGCCACCACCATCACGACCACTACCACCGCCCCTCTCTCCCTACCACCACCACCACCACCATCAGCACCATCACACTACCACCACCATAACACTGCCACCACTACCATCACGACCACTACCACCACCATCACACTACCACCACCATCACGACCACCACCACCATCACACTACCACCACCACCATCGCACTACCACCAACACCACCATCACACTACCACCCCCACACTACCACCATCACGACCACTACCACCACCACCACACCACCACCATCACCATCACACTAACACCACCACCACCATCACCACCACTGCCACCACCCCTCTCTCACTTCCACCACCACCATCACCACCATCACACTACCATCACCATCACACTACCACCACCATTACCACCACTACCACCACCCCTCTCTCCCTACCACCACCACCATCACCACCACCAGCACCACCATCCCCACACTACCACCACCACCCCCTCCCTACCACCACCCTTCCCCACCATCACCACCATCCCTCCTCTACGTTACGTCTAAACTCTCTGTCTCTGTGTCTCTGTGTCTCTCTCTGTGCACTCGCTCACTCGCTCGCAGCTCCAGGCAAGAGGACAATCAGCTCAGGGAGATCCAGATGTCCATGGAGCTGCAGAGCCACCGTAGCGACGTTGACTTCAACGTTGCAAAAGTCCTGGAGACTTTCTCCTTCCGAGGCCACAAATGCCTCGTCATGGAGCTGTTGAGGTACGAACAGCACCAGCACCACTCACTCACCATCACCACTACCGCCATCACCACCACTCACTCAACATCACCACCACCACTCACTCACCATCACCAGTACCACCATCACCACCACTCACTCACCATCACCACCACCACCACTCACTCACTTACCATCACCAGGACCACCACCACGACCACCACTCACTCACCATCACCATTACCACCATCACCACCACTCACTCACTCACTCAGCATCACCACCACCACCACTCACTCACCATTACCACTACCACCATCACCACCACCACTCACTCACCATCACCAATACCACCATCACCACCACTCACTCACTCACTATCACCACTACCACCACACCACCATCACCACCACCACTCACTCACCATCACCACTACCACCACCATCACCACAACCACTCACTCACCATCACCACTACCACCATCACCACTCACTCACCATCACCACCACCACCACCACTCACTCACCATCACCACTACCACCATCACCACCACTCACTTACTTACCATGACCACTACCACCACACCACCACCAGCACCACCACCACTCACTCACCATCACCATCACCACTACCGCCATCACCACCACTCACTCACTCACTCTCCATCACCACTACCACCATCACCACCATCACCACCACCACAACCACTCACCATCCACACCACCACCACCACTCACTCACCATCGCCACTACCACCATCACCACCACTCACTCACTCACTCACCATCACCACTACCACCATCACCAGCACTCACTCACCATCGCCACTACCACCATCACCACCACTCACTCACTCACTCACCATCACCACTACCACCATCACCACCACTCACTCACCATCACCACTACCACCACACCACCATCACCACCACCACCACAACCACTCGCCATCACCACCACCACCACTCACTCACCATCACCACTACCACCATCACCACCATCACCACAACCACTCACTCACCATCACCACTACCACCATCACCACTCAGTCACCATCACCATCACCACCACTCACTCACCATCACCACCATCACCAACACCACTACCACTCACCATCACCACCACCACTCACTCACCATCACAACTACCACCATCACCACCACTCACTTAATCACCATCACCACTACCACCACACCACCAGCACCACCACCACTCACTCACCATCACCACTACCACAATCACCACCACTCACTCACTCACTCACCACTACCACCATCACCACCACCACAACCACACACCATCACCACCACCACCACCACCACTCACTCACCATCACCACTACCACCATCACCACCATCACCACAACCACTCACTCACCATTACCACTACCACCACACCACCATCACCACCACCACCACCACCACCACTCACTCACCATCACCACTAACACCATCACCACCATCACCACAACCACTCACTCACCATCACCACTACCACCATCACCACTCACTCACCATCACCATCACCACCACTCACTCACCATCACCATCATCACCACCACCACAACCACTCACCATCACCACCACCACCACTCACTCACCATCACCAGTACCACCATCACCACCACTCACTCACTCACTCACCATCACCACCACCACCACTCACTCACCATCACCACTACCAACATCACCACCACTCACTCACTCACCATCACCACTACCACCACACCAGCACCACCACTCACTCACCATCACCACTACCACCATCACCACTCACTCACCATCACCACTGCCACCAGACCACCATCACCACCACCACAACCACTCACCATCAACACCACCACCACCACCACTCACTCACCATCACCACTACCACCATCACCACCATCACCACAACCACTCACTCACCATCACCACTACCACCATCACCACTCACTCACCATCACCACCACCACTCACTCACCATCACCACTACCACCATCACCACCACTCACTTAATCACCATCACAACTACCACCCCACCACCAGCACCACCACCACTCACTCACCATCACCACTACCACCATCACCACCACTCACTCACTGACTCACCATCACCACTACCACCCCACCAGCACCACCACAACTCACTCACCATCACCACTACCGCCATCACCACCACTCACTCACCATCACCGCCACCACTCACTCACTCACCATCACCACTACCACCAGCACCACCACCACTCACTCACTCACTCACCATCACCACTACCACCATCACCACCATCACCACCACCACCACCACTCACTCACCATCACCACTCACTCACCATCACCACCACCACTCACTCACCATCACCACTACCACCATCACCACCACTCACTCACCATCACCACTACCACCACACCACCAGCACCACCACCACTCACTCACCATCACCACTACCACCATCACCACCACTCACTCACTCACCATCACCACTACCACCATCACCACCACTCACTCACTCACTCACCAACACCACTACCACCACACCACCAGCAACACCACAACTCACTCACTCACCATCACCACTACAACCATCACCACCACTCACTCACCATCACGACCACTACTCACTCACCATCACCACTACCACCAGCACCACCACCACTCACTCACTCACTCACCATCACCACTACCACCATCACCACCACCACCATCACCACCACCACCACCACTCACTCACCATCACCCCTACCGCCATCACCACCACTCACTCACCATCACCACTACCACCACCACAACCACCATTCACTCACTCACTCACCATCACCACTACCACCACACCACCAGCACCCCCACCACTCACTCACTCACCATCACCACTACCACCACCACCACACCACCAGCAACACTAGCCACTCACTCACTCACCATCACCACTATCACCATCACCACCACTCACTCACCATCAGCACTACCACCATCACCACCATCAACACCACCACCACCACCACCACTCACTCACTCACTCACCATCACCACTACCACCATCAGCACCACTAACCCACCACAACACTACCACCATCACCACCATCACCACCATCACCACCACTCACCATCACCACTACCGCCATCACCACCACTCACTCACTCACCATCACCACTACCACCACCACTCACTCACCATCACCACCACTCACCATCACCACTACCACCATCACCACTCACTCACCATCACCATCACCACCACTCACTCACCATCACCACCATCACCACCACCACCACCACAACCACTCACCATCACCACCACCACCACTCACTCACCATCACCAGTACCACCATCACCACCACTCACTCACTCACCATCACCACCATCACCACCACCACCACTCACTCACCATCACCACTACCACCATCACCACCACCACTCACTCACCATCACCACTACCACCATCACCACCACTCACTCACTCACTCACCATCACCACTACCACCACACCGGCACCACCACCAACACTCACTCACCATCACCACTACCACCATCACCACCACTCACTCACCATCCCCACTGCCACCAGACCACCATCACCACCACCACAACCACTCACCATCACCACCACCACCACCACTCACTCACCATCACCACTACCACCATCACCACCATCACCACAACCACTCACTCACCATCACCACTACCACCATCACCACTCACTCACCATCACCACCACCACTCACTCACCATCACCACTACCACCATCACCACCACTCACTTAATCACCATCACAACTACCACCCCAGCACCAGCACCACCACCACTCACTCACCATCACCACTACCACCATCACCACCACCACTCACTCACCACTACCACCATCACCACCACTCACTCACTCACCATCACCACTACCACCACACCAGCACCACCACAACCACTCACTCACCATCACCACTACCACCATCACCACCACTCACTCACCATCACCACTGCCACCAGACCACCATCACCACCACCACAACCACTCACCATCACCACCACCACCACCACTCACTCACCATCACCACTACCACCATCACCACCATCACCACAACCACTCACTCACCATCACCACTACCACCATCACCACTCACTCACCATCACCACCACCACTCACTCACCATCACAACTACCACCATCACCACCACTCACTTAATCACCATCACAACTACCACCCCAGCACCAGCACCAGCACCACTCACTCACCATCACCACTACCACCATCACCACCACCACTCACTCACTCACCATCACCACTACCACCACACCACCAGCACCACCACCACTCACCCACAATCACCACTACCACCATCACCACCACTCACTCACTCACCATCACCACTACCACCATGACCACCACTCACTCACTCACTCACAAACACCACTACCACCACACTACCAGCACCACCACAACTCACTCACTCACCATCACCACTACCACCATCACCACCACTCACTCACCATCACCACCACTACTCACTCACCATCACCACTACCACCAGCACAACCACCACTCACTCACTCACTCACCATCACCACTACCACCATCACCACCACCACCATCACCACCACCACTCACTCACCATCACCCCTACCGCCATCACCACCACTCACTCACCATCACCACTACCACCACCACCACAACCACCATTCACTCACTCACTCACCATCACCACTACCACCACACCAACAGCACCACCACCACTAACTCACTCACCATCACCGCTACCACCACCACCACCACACCACCAGCAACACCAGCCACTCACTCACTCACCATCACCACTACCACCATCACCACCACTCACTCACTCACTCACCATCACCACTACCACCATCACCACCACTCACTCACCATCAGCACTACCACCATCACCACCATCACCACCATCAACACCACCACCACCACCACTCACTCACTCACCATCACCACTACCACCATCAGCACCACTAACCCACCAACACACTACCACCATCACCACCATCACCACCATCACCACCACCACTCCCTCACCATCACCACTACCGCCATCACCACCACTCACTCACTCACCATCACCACTACCACCACCACTCACTCACTCACCATCACCACCACTCACCATCACCACTACCACCATCACCACCCACTCACCACCACCACACCACCACCCTCAGAGACCCACAGAGAGGGGCATCGCTGACGCCTCTGTCTCCCCGTCACAGCACGAACCTCCATCGGCTACTCAGAGACATGGGGCAGGGGCACATCGACGAGGACATCGCGAGGGCCTACACCAGGGGCATCCTCCGCTTCCTCGCCTACGCCAAGTCCCGGGGCATCGTCCACGGGGACATCAAGCCGGTGAGCGGAGGGCAGGCTGGGGGCGCGGATGCTCGCTTTGACGCTCGGCACTCTGACAGATGTAGATGTCACTGGTTCTTCACGTTCTGTAGACGCAGATGCCACTGGTTCTTCACGTTCTGTAGACGCAGATGCCACTGGTTCTTCACGTTCTGTAGATGCCACTGGTTCTTCACGTTCTGTAGATGTAGATGCCACTGGTCCTTCACGTTCTGTAGATGCAGATGCCACTGGTTCTTCACATTCTGTAAATGTAGATGCCACTGGTTCTTCACGTTCTGTAGATGCCACTGGTTCTTCACGTTCTGTAGATGTAGATGCCACTGGTCTTTCACGTTCTGTAGATGTAGATGCCACTGGTTCTTCATGTTCCGTAGATGTAGATGCCACTGGTTCTTCACGTTCTGTAGATGTAGATGCCACTGGTTCTTCACATTCTGTAGACGCAGACGCCACTGGTTCTTCACGTTCTGCAGATGTAGATGCCACTGGTTTTTCACCTTTTGCAGATGTAGATGCCACTGATTCTTCACGTTCTGTAGATGTAGACGCCACTGGTTCTTCACGTTCTATAGATTTAGATGTCACTAGTTCTTCACATTCTGTAGATGTAGATGCCACTGGTTCTTCATGTTCTGTAGATGTAGATGCCACTGGTTTTTCACGTTCTGTAGATGTAGATGCCACTGGTCCTTCACGTTCTGTAGAAGCAGATGCAACTGGTTCTTCACGTTCTGTAGATGTAGATGCCACTGGTTCTGTTCTTCACGTTCTGTAGATGTAGATGCCACTGGTTCTTCACATTCTGTAGACACAGATGCCACTGGTTCTTCATGTTCTGCAGATGTAGACGCCATTGGTTCTTCACGTTCTGTAGATGTAGATGCCACTGGTTCTTCACGTTCTGCAGATGTAGATGCCACTGGTTCTTCACGTTCTGCAGATATCGATGGCACTGGTTCTTCACGTTCTGCAGATGTAGATGTCATTCGTTCTTCACGTTCTGCAGTTGTAGATGCCACTGGTTCTTCACGTTCTGCAGATGTAGATGCCACTGGTTCTTCACATTCAGCAGATGTAGATTGCCACTGGTTCTTCACGTTCTGTAGATGTAGACGCCACTGGTTCTTCACGTTCTGTAGATGTAGATGCCACTGGTTCTTCACGTTCTGTAGACGTAGATGCCACTGGTTCTTCACGTTCTGTAGATGTAGACGCCACTGATTCTTCACGTTCTGTGATGTAGATGCCACTGGTCCTTCACGTTCTGTAGATTAGATGCCACTGGTCCTTCACGTTATGCAGATGTAGATGCCACTGGTTCTTCAGGTTCTGCAAATATAGATGCCACTGGTTCTTCACATTCTGTAGATGTAGACGCCACTGGTTCTTCACGTTCTGTGATGTAGATGCCACTGGTCCTTCACGTTCTGTAGATTAGATGCCACTGGTTCTTCACGTTCTGTGATGTAGACGCCACTGGTTCTTCACATTCTGTAGACGTAGATGCCACTGGTCCTTCACATTCAGCAGATGTAGATTGCCACTGGATGTTCACGTTCTGCAGATGTAGATGCCACCACCGCCATCTATCGAACTTATGAACTCTCGGTTCTGAACAGCAGCAACTGGAGCGTACGGACTGGGTTTGGTTCGTATCTCTGAAAGTCCGCAAGCTGAACGTTCATAAGTAGAGGTAGTCACCTTACATAGACGTATAGTCCTAGAGAGTGGTCACCGCCTTGACCCCGCTGAGTGTGAATCCTCTCTCTCCCTGCCGCTCGCTCCCCATCCAGGGCAACATTCTGGTGAAAAACATCGCGAGCCGCGTTGCCAGAGTCACCGACTTCGGCGTCAGCTTCTTTGTGGACCGTCCACGTGAGTGGTGACCCCCCTACACCTGCACGTGTGTGGGTGTGTGTGTGTGTGGGTGTGTGGGTGTGTGTGTGGGTGTCTGTGTGTGTGGGTGTGTGTGTGGGTGTATGTGTGTGTGTCTGTGTGTGTGTGTCTGTGTGTGTGTCTGTGTGTGTGTCTGTGTGTGTGTGTCTGTGTGTGTGTGTGGGTGTCTGTGTGTGTGGGTGTCTGTGTGTGTGTGTGTGGGTGTCTGTGTGTGTGGGTTTCTCCACCCACCCACCCACCACCACCCCCCACACGCACGTACCCAGTCCACATTCACCATCACCGCTGCTGTCGCTTGTCGTCATCCACACAGCCCCGCGCGTGGGAGGCACCCTCGTCTACATGGCGCCCGAGGTGCTGCTCGGCTACCCGGTTACCTGCGCCGCGGACACGTGGTCCCTGGGCTGCACCGTCGCCAAGATGGCCACCGGCAGGGACCTCTTCCGCTCCTTCGGCCGCGACGACCACCTGGCATGCTGCATCGAGGTGACCGGGGAGCCTCCTTGGGGGAAGGGGGGGGGGGCACCTCAAGCGGGAGACTTGGCTCAGACCGGCCCCGCAGACATCCACCCAGCCAGTCACCCAGCCAGACACCCAGTCAGACACCCAGCCAGTCACCCAGTCAGACATGTAGAAGTCACCCAGCCAGTCACCTAGCCAGGCACGCAGCCACCCAACCAGCCACCTGGCCAGTCACGCAGCCAGTCACCCAGCCAGACATGCAGCCACCCGGCCAGTCACCCAGCCAGTCACCCAGCCAGTCACCCAGTCAGACACCCAGCCAGTCACCTGGCCAGTCACCCAGCCAGTCACCTGGCCAGTCACGCAGCCAGTCCCGCAACTAGCCACATGGCCAGTCACCCAGCCAGTCACGCAGCCAGTCACCCAGTCAGACACCCAGCCAGTCACCCAGCCAGTCACCCAGCCAGTCACCTAGCCAGTTATCCAGCCAGTCACCCAGCCAGACACGCAGCCAGTCACCCAGATAGTCACCCAGCCAGTCACCCAGCCAGTCACGCAGCCAGCCACCTGGCCAGTCACCCAGCCAGTCACCCAGTCAGACACCCAGCCAGTCACCCAGTCAGGCAACCAGCCAGTCACGCAGCCAGTCACCCAGCCAGTCACCCAGTCAGACACCCAGCCAGTCACCCAGCCAGTCACCCAGCCAGTCACCTGGCCAGTTACCCAGCCAGTCACCCAGCCAGACACGCAGCCAGTCACCCAGCTAGTCACCTGGCCAGTTACCCAGCCAGTCACCTACCGACTCGCCCACCCACTGACCGACCCACTCGCCCACTCACCCACCCACCTACCAACCTACGCACCCACCTACCCACCCACCTACCTACCGACACACCCACCCACCTACCAACCTACCTATCTACCCACCCACCCACTCGCCCACCTACCAACCTACTGACCCACCTACCCACTCACCCACCCACCTACCAACCTACCCACCCATCTACCCACCTACGCACCCATAATGCTCGATGTGACAATGTCACAATGAGATCTTCTTCTGCCGTACGGCCGATGAGAAATAGCTACGCAGCTCTATGGGCGCCTTACCTGGTTAAAGAAAAATAGTTTAGCTGTAGCGTGGGTCCCTTTGTAGATCCCTGTCCTTCTACATGAGTCTCTAGATCTCCAAGGGGCTCTGTATGGGTCTCTGTGAGGCCCTATTGTTCTATGTAAGTCTGTGGGTCTCTATGGGTCTCTGTATGGGTTTCTGTGAGGCCCTATTGTGCTATGTAAGTCTATGGGTCTCTATGGGTCTCTGTATGTGTCTCTGTGAGGCCCTATTGTTCTATGTAAGTCTATGGGTCTCTATGGGTCTCTGTATGTGTCTCTGTGAGTCCCTATGGTTCTATGTGAGTCTCTGAATCTCTATGGGTCTCTGTATAGGTTTCTGTGAGGCCCTATTGTTCTATGTAAGTCTATGGGTCTCTGTATGGGTTTCTGTGAGTCCCTATGGTTCTATGTGAGTCTCTGAATCTCTGTGGGTCTCTATGGATCTATGTATGGGTCTCTAGGAGTCCCTATGTTTCTATATGTCTCTGAATCTCTATGGGTCTCTCCGTGTAACACGCGTGTAACATGCGTGTAACACGCGTGTAACATGCGTGTAACAAGCGTGTAACAAGCGTGTCTCTCTCTCTGTCTCTGTCTTGAAATGGTTGTGCAGATCATGGGCATGCCTCCGAAAGACATGTTGGAGAGATCTCGCAACAAAGAGTACTTCTTTGGTGAGTAGAAGGGTGGTGTGGTGGTGGTGCGGTGATGGTGCTGTGGTGGTGGCGATGGTGGTGGTGTCGTGGTGGGGGGGGCCTGGGGGGATGGGGAGGGAGGAGGTGGTGGTTGGGGCTTGGGCCGACTCAGTAACGACCTGGGTTAGGGGCGATAAGTAACCAAAGCGGGGGTAGGTGGGTGGGTGGGTAGGTGGGTGGGAGTGTAGGTGTGGGTGGGTGAGTTGATATGTGGATGACGTGGTGGTTGGTGACACTGTGCGTGTCTCTCTCTCTCGTTCTCTCTCTCTCTGTGTCTCTCTCTTTATCTCTTTGTGTGTCTCTCTCTGTCTCTGCCTGTCTCCCTCTGTCTCTCGTTCTCTGTCTCTCTGTCTTTCTCTGTCTCTTTGTCTATATCACTCTCTCTCTCTCTCTCCCTGTCTCTCTATCCATCTCTGTCTCTCTCTCTCTGTGTGTGTCTCTGTCTCTCTCTCTGTCTCTGTCTCTCTGTCTTTCTGTCTTTGTCTCTCTGTCTGTCTCTCTGTCTCTGTGTCTCTCTCTGCCTATCTCTCTATCTCTCTCTCTGTGTCTCTCTCTGTGTCTCTCTGTGTGCGTCTCTATCTCTGTCTCTCCATCTTTCTGTCTCTCTGTCTCTCTCTGACTCTGTGTCTCTCTCTGCCTATCTCTCTATCTCTCTCTCTATCTGTGTCTCTCTCTGTCTCTCGTTCTCTGTCTCTCTGTCTTTCTCTGTCTCTTTGTCTCTATCACTCTCTCTCTCTCCCTGTCTCTCGATCCATCTCTTTCTCTCTCTCTCTCTGTCTCTCTCTGTCTCTCCTACTTTGTCTCTCTGTCTCTCTCTGTCTCTCTCTGCTTCTCTCTCTCCCTCCTGCAGACCATTTCGGCCATCCTCTCTGCCTGGGCAAGAAGCGTCACCCGGGAAGTATTCCCCTGCACTTCGTGCTGCGGGGATGTGGAGTTCAGCTCGTGAACTTTATCAGAAACTGCCTACAGTAAGAACACAGACAAAGATCCCCCGTGTAGCCTCTAGTAGGCTGTAGGGGCAAGTGCTGTTAGCGAGTAGCAGCAGCATCTATACACAGACAAAGATCCCCCGTGTAGCCTCTAGCAGGCTGTAGGGGCAAGTGCTGTTAGTAGCACCTATATACAGACAAAGATCCCCCGTGTAGCCTCTAGCAGGCTGTAGGGGCAAGTGCTGTTAGTAGCAGCGAGTAGCAGCACCTACACACAGATGAAGATCCCCCGTGTAGCCTCTAGCAGGCTGTAGGGGCAAGTGCTGTTAGCGAGTAGCAGCAGCACCTATACACAGACAAAGATCCCCGGTGTAGCCTCTAGCAGGCTGTCGGGGCAAGTGCTGTTAGTAGTAGCGAGTAGCAGCACCTCTACACAGACAAAGATCCCCCGTGTAGCCTCTAGCAGGCGGTAGGGACAAGTGCTGTTAGTAGTAGCGAGTAGCAGCACCTACACACAGACAAAGATCCCCCATGTAGCCTCTAGCAGGCTATAGGGGCAAGTGCTGTTAGTAGTAGCGAGTAGCAGCGCCTATACACAGACAAAGATCCCCCGTGTAGCCTCTAGCAGGCTGTAGGGGCAAGTTCTGTTAGTAGTAGCGAGTAGCAGTGCCTATACACAGACAAAGCTCCCCCGTGTAGCCTCTAGCAGGCTGTAGGGGCAAGTGCTGTTAGTAGTAGCGAGTAGCAGCTGCACCTATGCACAGACAAAGCTCCCCCGTGTAGCCTCTAGCAGGCTGTAGGGGCAAGTGCTGTTAGTTGTAGCGAGTAGCAGCACCTACACACAGACAAAGATCCCCCGTGTAGCCTCTAGCAGGCTGTAGGGGCAAGTGCTGTTAGTAGTAGCGAGTAGCAGCATCACCTATACACAGACCAAGATCCCCCGTGTAGCCTCTAGCAGGCTGTAGGGGCACGTGCTGTTAGTAGTAGCGAGTAGCAGCATCACCTATACACAGACAAAGATCCCCCGTGTAGCCTCTAGCAGGCTGTCGGGGCAAGTGCTGTTAGTAGTAGCGAGTAGCAGCACCTCTACACAGACAAAGATCCCCCGTGTAGCCTCTAGCAGGCTATAGGGGCAAGTGCTGTTAGTAGTAGCGAGTAGCATCGCCTATACACAGACAAAGATCCCCCGTGTAGCCTCTAGCAGGCTGTAGGGACAAGTGCTGTTAGTAGTAGCGAGTAGCAGCACCTACACACAGACAAAGATCCCCCGTGTAGCCTCTAGCAGGCTGTAGGGGCAAGTGCTGTTATTAGTGAGTAGCAGTGCCTATACACAGAGAAAGATCCCCCGTGTAGCCTCTAGCAGGCTGTAGGGGCAAGTGCTGTTAGTAGTAGCGAGTAGCAGCACCTACACGCAGATAAAGATCCCCCGTGTAGCCTCTAGCAGGCTGTAGGGGCAAGTGCTGTTAGCGAGTAGCGAGTAGCAGCATCTATGAAGGCCGGCGCTGTGGCACACACAGAGGGCGTGGGTGGCCAGCACCACCTCGCCCGGCCGCCTTTGTCTCCCGGGTGGCGATGTTTACACACCGCACCAGGTACTCATTTGAGGCTGAGTCGACCGAGGGGAGGGCCAGGACCGGTTGCTCAGATAAATGCAGTCACTGCTGTTGGCCGTGGTTTTTTTCGGTAAAGTCACGCAGGTAAAAAAAAGTAGAATAAAATAAATAAAAAATATCACGACGTTTCCATCGCAACACCAAGCGGTCGTCCTCAGGTGGAAAAAAATTAATCCAGCAGGGGAACAGCTGAACCAGGAAGAAGCACAGCGAGAGAGCTGTTACAACAACAAGACTTTATATATATACGTTGGCGAAGGGCGAGCAGGCAGGGTCTGAGCTGGAAAGGAATTCCATCCCTGCATGCAAGCGCATCAGTTGTGTTAATGGGGGAGCTCAGGGAGAGAGAGAGAGATTAGGGAGAGAGATTAGCATGAACTGGGCTTCCGTCGCCGCATAAGAGTATCGCCCCTGCATATGCGCGCAACAGCCGCGTTAATGGGAGAGTATCACTATGTTGATGGGAGAGATTATGCAAGAGAGATTAGTAGGATGAGCAGGTTAATATATACACACACACTCACACACGTCCGCAACAATAACACCCGCCATTCGCCACTAAGTGGCGGTGACATCACCACGGCGCTTGTGCCAGGCCATGTGCACGTTGAGGCCAAAGTGAAGTGTCGAACGCTCGCTGGCAGGAGGTCACGGGGCAGATCCAGCAGGTGCCACGGGTCGACTGACTGAGATGACTGCTGGCTGATGCACCACCTGTGTCCCCTACTGTGCCAACCTGCTGTGCTTTGGCCACCCGGTGTTCCGCTCATTGTTGTGAGCGTCGCTCTAATGCCTTCCATTGTTGTTGGAGCGCGACTGCCTCCAATCGCCGAGTAGCAGCGTCCTCCACAAGCCTCCTCCACAAGTACCCAGGCAGATGCTTAGTTTTGGTGGTGCTGATGGTAAGGCCCCAACTTTTAGTGGCATGCTCCTGTTTCAGCAGCAGTGCGTCCAACTCTTCTTCTGAGCAGCTATTACCAAATCATTGGCATACGTAACATGGTTGACCAATAGGGAGCCATCCGTTGACCGTACCTGGGCATCGATCAGCCTCCCATTATATCTGTACCAGATGTAAATTCCTCTGGTACAGCCATCGAAGGCTTCACAAACTACGTGGTCGAAATAAATGTGAAATAATGTGGGAGGCAGAGGACATCCCTGTCGCACCCCAAGGTGAACAGGGAATGGCTCTGACTCCAGTCCACGTAGTTTTACCTGGGCCCGCTCACCAATATGAAGGTCCTTAATCATCGTGAGCAGAGAGTCAGGGACTCCGAAAGCACAAAGAACAACCCAGAGCCCAGGCCTACTGATGGTTTCATAGCTCTTGACCAGGTCAATAAAGCAGAGATGTAGGTCTTGTTGGAATTCCCTACACCTCTACTGTAACAAACGGACAGAAAATATGGCATCTGTGCAAGACCGCCCTTTCCTGAAACCACATTGGGGCTCCGCAAGCCTCCCCTCAGCATGCCTGGAAAGGCGATGTTGAATAATCCTTGACAGGACCTTTCCCGGCACACTGAGGAATGAAATGCCCCTGTAGTTTTTTAAAGTCTGTGCGGTCCTCCTTCTTAAAGAGGGGGACCACTAGGGCATCCTTCCAATCCTGCGGAACCCGTCCAGTGGCCCAGACTGTTGTTATGATGTCATGTAGGGCAGTCTGTGCACAAACGCCACCCTCCCTCAGCATTTTGCTTGGGAGATCACCTCTGCCCGGTGCCTTTCCTGGTCTCAGACTCTGGATCGCCTTCAGTACTTCCTCAACAGATGACACCTCAGCCAGCCACTCACAGGGGGTGACAACCTCCTCCAATATTTGAGGCACCACAGCCTCAGCAGGGTCAACCCCACTTTGTCCCACGTTTTGCCAGGCTGAGGGATTCCCCCTTCCCCAGGACCTCACAGAAATGCTCAGCAAATCTGCAAACCCGTTCCTGGGGGTCGGAGATTGGATCACCGTTGTTTACCCTAACGATGGTAATATGTGTGGCGATGCAGGTTACTTTTTTTGATGTAGTTAAATAGAGATTTGTGATCGCAAGCCATTGAGGCAGACTCCATCTCCTCAGCAACCCACGACCACCACCCCTCACCCCCCTCTGTGCCCCCCCCTTTATCCCCCTCCGTGCCCCCCCTCACCCTAGCTGGGATCCAGAACGCCGCATGACACCGGAGCAGGCGCTGGCTCACGGCTGGCTCCAGAGCGACGACACCGCCAGCCCCAGCGACGACCTCCCCACCACCAGCCGGGCCCTCCCCACCACCAGCCGGGCCCTCCCCACCACCAGCCGGGCCCTCCCCACCACCAGCCGGGCCCTCCCCACCACCAGCCGGGCCCTCCCCAGAGCTGTGAAGCCACGGTGAGGCTCTCTCTGTGTGTATGGGTCTCTATGAGTATGGGTCTCTATGAGTATGGGTCTCTATGAGTATGGGTGTCTGTGGGTCTCTATGAGTATGGGTCTCTGTGGGTCTCTATGAGTATCGGTCTCTATGAGTATGGGTCTCTATGAGTATGGGTCTCTGCGGGTCTCTATGAGTATGGTCTCTGTGAGTATGGGTCTCTATGAGTATGCGTCTCTGTGAATCTCTGTGGGTGTCTATGAGTATGGGTCTCTATGAGTATGGGTCTCTATGAGTATGGGTCTCTGTGAATCTCTGTGGGTGTCTATGAGTCTGTAGAAACTCGTGATGGGCAAGTCCACTCCTGGGGGTGGGGACCGACTGTGACCTCTGGCCGTAGTCGCGGGATGCTGACGTGGTGGTGCTGTGGTGCTGCTGCCTCTCTCTCCACAGAGCTCAGCCGGAGAAGAGGCTTCCATCATCATCATCATCATCCTCCTCCTCATCGGAGGAGAAGGAGGAGGAGAAGGATGAAGAGAAGATGGAGGAGAAGGAGGAGAAGATGGAGGAGAAGGAGGAGGAGAAGATGGAGGAGAAGGAGGAGGTGGAGGAGAAGGAGGAGGAGAAGATGGAGGAGAAGGAGGAGGTGGAGGAGAAGGAGGAGAAGATGGAGGAGAAGGAGAAGGAGGTGGTGGTGGTGGCCGTGGTGCAAGAGGTCGAGACGAAGGAGTTGGAGGAGGAGACAGAAGAGAACAAGGAGAAGATGGAGAAGATGGAGGAGGTGGAGATGTGGCAACAGCAGAAGGAGGAGGAGGAGGAAGAGGAGAAGAAGAAGAAGAAGAGGAAGCGAGGGGGCTTGGCCCAACTGGGCAGGGCGCTCCGGTCCCTCTTCGGCCGCCTGCTGCTGTGTGGTGGACGGCCCACGGCAGAGTAGCGGCGTGGTGGTGGTGGTGGAGTCGGTGCCATCCACCACCACGAGCAGCACCACCACCGCAAGCACCACCCACCCACCCCATAACACCACACTCACCACACACACCCAGCCACACACACCCAGCCCACACACACACACTCACCCCACACACACACACTCATCCCACACACACTCACCCCACACACACACTCACCACACTCACACCACACCAGACACTCACACACACCCAGCCACACACCACACAAGCCCCACACTCACCCCACACACCACATACATACACGCACCATACACTCGCCACACACACACTCACCACACACACACTCACCACACATACACTCACCCCACCCACACCGCACCACGCACCACACACACACCCAGCCACACATCACACACAATGATCACACACACACACTTACCCTACATACACACTCACCCCACACACACACTCACCCCACACACACACTCACCCCACACACAAACACTCACACCACACTCTCCGCACCAGACACCACACACACACTGATCCCACACACATACTCACCACACACATATTCACCACACACACGCACCACACACACACTCACCCCACACACTCCCGTGGGAAATAGCTGTGGCAGAAGACGAAAGAGTGGAAACCCAGACATGGACTGGACACAGCCACTCTGACTGCACTCACCACACACTCAGCCCACCACACGCTCACCACACACTCAGCCCAGTAGCCTACCCAGGGCTCCCTTACCCCGGGACTCCAACCCATGCTGGTTTTCATCCGGTGGCAGTCCTCAAAGGAGGAGGATGAGGGAGGGAGTGACCTCGCCACACGGTTTCCAGGACATGGGGAGGGGGAAGGGAGGCCTGGTGCAGGCACTGGACGAGAAGCGTGCCTAGGCCCTGCCACGTGAAGTTTGTTAAGAAAAAAAGTTATAATTTAATCATATATAGCTCTGTACATAATATCGTAGTTTTGAATGTTTTTATTGTAAATATTATAATTATTGTAAGAATGTTGTGTTTTTCTAAGAGCGTTGTTATTGTGCATAAAGTCACCGGGACGTGAGATGACCTTGCGGACGTTGATTTTATGGGGTTTGGTGCCGTCGATTGTCAGTGACGTGTGGGGTCTGGGTTCATCTTGGCCGTGTCACTGGGGTTTATAATGGGCAGGTAGGGTGGGTTTATAATGGACAGGTAGGGTGGGTTTATAATGGACAGGTAGGGTGGGTTTATAATGGGCAGGTAGGGTGGGTTCATCTTGGCCGTGTCACTGGGGTTTATAATGGGCAGGTAGGGTGGGTTCATCTTGGCCGTGTCACTGGGGTTTATAATGGGCAGGTAGGGTGGGTTTATAATGGACAGGTAGGGTGGATTTATAATGGGCAGGTAGAGTGGGTTTATAATGGGCAGGTAGGGTTGGTTTATAATGTGCACGTAGAGTGGGTTCATAATGGACAGGTGGAGTGGATTTATAATGGGCAGGTAGGGTGGGATGGCGATTGGATGCCTTCCCCACGTAAGATGGCGGTTAGGTGCCTTCCCTATGCAAGATGGCGGTTGGGCGCCTTCCCTTTGTCCCTTTCCAAATAGATTGGTCCCTTTCCACGTTAATGGGTCTCTTTGTGAGTCTGTAGGCGTATGTTGTGAGTCTTCCGGCGTCCGTTGTGAGTCTGTGGGTGTCCGTTGTGAGTCTGTGGGTGTCTGTTGTGAGTCTGTGGGTGTCTGTTGTGAGTCTTCCGGCGTCCGTTGTGAGTCTGCTTGTGTCTGTTGCGAGTCTGTGGGTGTCCGTTGTGAGTCTTCCGGCGTCTGTTGTGAGTCTGCTTGTGTCTGTTGCGAGTCTGTGGGTGTCCGTTGTGAGTCTGCTTGTGTCCATTGTGAGTCTGGGGGTGTCCGTTGCGAGTCTGTGGGTATCCGTTGTGAGTCTGTGGGTGTCCATTGTGAGTTTGCGGGTGTCCATTGCGAGTCTGTGGGTGTCCGTTGTGAGTCTGTGGGCGAGTGCCTGTGTAAGTCTGTGGGTGTCCATTGTGAGTCTGTGGGTGTCCGTTGCGAGTCTGTGGGTGTCTGTTGTGAGTCTGCGGGTGTCCATTGTGAGTCTGTGGGTATCCGTTGTGAGTCTGTGGGTGTCCATTGTGAGTCTGTGGGTGTCCGTTGTGAGTCTGTGGGTGTCCGTTGCGAGTCTGTGGGTGTCTGTTGTGAGTCTGCGGGTGTCCATTGTGAGTCTGTGGGTATCCGTTGTGAGTCTGTGGGTGTCCATTGTGAGTCTGTGGGTGTCCGTTGTGAGTCTGTGGGTGTCCGTTGTGAGTCTGCGGGTGTCCGTTGTGAGTCTGCGGGTGTCCATTGTGAGTCTGTGGGTGTCCATTGTGAGTCTGCGGGTGTCCGTTGTGAGTCTGTGGGCGAGTGGCTGTGTAAGTCTGTGGGTGTCCATTGTGAGTCTGTGGGTGTCCGTTGTGAGTCTGCGGGTGTCCATTGTGAGTCTGCGGGTGTCCGTTGCGAGTCTGTGGGCGAGTGCCTGTGTAAGTCTGCCGGTCCCCCATGCTACGTCGAATCTCCTTTCGCGCCCTGCACGCGAGCCGAGTCCGCGGTGCAACGTTCGGCGATGCGACGGGGGAATCGCCTCGCCCCGTGGAGGCGGGAACAGGTGGGGCCCCGGGCCTCTGTCGCCATTTCCCGGCATCTGCCTGTGCCTGCGGTGATCCACCAACCCTCGCCTGGTTTGCAGGCGCCTGTCCACCCCCTCGCCTTCCCCAAACCGCAACGGCACCAAACAAAGTCGCCTCGATTATTCCCTTACTCCCCGTCACGTCGACTTCTTCTTGACATCGGAAATAAAAGTTCCGTGTGTAATACTTTTTTTTATTTCTTTGGGGCCGTCCATAAATGACGTCACGCGATTTTTGACGATTTTTAACACCCCCCCCTCAAATATGACGTCACAAAGCTCTGCCCCCCCCCCACACACTCCCACCCTCCCCAAAAAAAAACATATTTCCATTTTGAAAATAAAACATGCTTCAAATCGCTTAAAATTATTGTCACTGTAGTGCGTGTTTAACGTGGCGCTGCACTCCGATGTTGTAGGAGAAAACGTTTATTAAAAAGTCTTTTTAATTAAGTAGAAAGTGTCGTATGTATTTGTTGAAAGTTTTGATGTGACGTCACATTTCTCAAACCCCGCCCCCTCCCTCGTCACACATCGTCACAAATCTCTGACCCCTCCCCACCCCCCCCCCCTTCTAGGTGCGTGACGTCATTTATGGACGGCCCCTTATTGAGCACCCCCATCAGCCAAAGGCGGCCGTTGTGGCACTTGTGCAGAATGTTTGGGAGTGCCGATTGCCCAGAGAGCTCCCCCTAGAAGTGGGCGACTTATGTTGGCGCGCTTCCCTACCTAAGATGGCGGGTGGGCAGCTTCCCTACCTAAAATGGCGACCAGGAGTCTTCACTGCCTAAAATGGCGGTTGGGCGTCTTTCCTGCCGAATATGGCGGTTGGTTGCCTTCAAACAAGATTATGCTGAAGGGAAACAATAAAATGATAAAATATATATAAAACAATAAAATTTTCGACTGCAACACAAGCAGTCATGATCGGGTGTGAAAACCAACGGCAGGAAACATTTGAAAGAAGTGGCGGTGTGTATTTATTTATTGTTAAACGTTAGCACCACGGACAGCGATTTGGCAGTTTGTGTAAATGGACGAGTCCATCTATGTTCGGAAAAGAGGAGGGGGGAGACGAAAAATTAATGTATGCTGTCTGAAAGCCACCGTAAGCATGAACAATCGATTAAGACCCGAAATGGTGTATCAAATCCTTCCAATGATTGCTAAGCCATAATCCATCTTAAAAAAACCGCCACTTTTTTCAAATTTTCTTGCTGTGGTTTTCACACCTGATGATGATTGCTTGTGTTGCGGTTGTAAACGTCGTGATAATTTTGTTGTTTTACATTTTTATTATTTTATTGTTTCCCTTCTACGTGGTGACTTTACCGAAAGAACCAAGAATATGAATCCCTGCAGTCACGAACGCTTTAAATCAAAATTTAAGATGGAAGATTTTCACCATTCCGACCTAAGCTGGCGGTTGGGTGCCTTCCTTACGCAAGATGGCGGCTGGGAGCCGGCACCTCACTCACCTACCCACTAATTTACCTACCCACCCACTTATTTACTCACCCACCCACTAACTCGCCCACACTCAATCATCTGTCCACCCACTCATTCACTCACCCACTCACTCGTTCACTCACCCATCCGCTCATTCACTCATCTGTCCACCCACTCATTCACTCACCCGTTCATTCACTCACCCACCCACTCATTCACTCACCCACTCATTCATTCACTCACCCACCCACTCATTCACTCACCCACCCGTTCATTTATTCACCCACCCACTCATTCACTCACCCACTCATTCACTCACCCACCCACTCATTCACTCACCCGCTCATTCATTCACTCACCCACCCACTCATTCACTTACCCACCCGTTCATTCACTTACCCACCCACTCATTCACTCACCCACTCATTCACTCACCCACCCACTCATTCACTCACCTACCCGCTCATTCATTCACCCATCCGCTCATTCACTCACTCACCCACTCATTAACTTACTCACCCACTCATTCACTCATCCACCCACTTATTCCCTCACCCACCCACTCATTCACTAACCGACCCACCCACTCACTCACCCACCCGTTCATTCACTAACCCACCCACTCACTCACCCACCCACTCATTCACTCACCCACCCACCCACTCATTCACTCACCCACCCACTCATTCACTCACCCATCCACTCATTCACTCACCCATCCGCTCATTCACTCACTCACCCACTCATTAACTTACTCAACAACAACAACAACAACCGCCATTCGCCACTAAGTGGCGGTGACGTCACCACGACGCTTGTGCCAGGCTATGTGCACCCTGAGGCCACGTGAAGTGTCGAACCCCCGCTGGCAGGAGGTCACGGGGCAGACCCAGGTGCCACGGGTCGACTGACTGAGATGAGTGGCTGATGCACCACCTGTGCCCCCTACTGTGCCAACCTGCTGTGCTTTAGCCACCCGGCGCTCCGCTCGCTGTTGTGAGCGTCGCTCCTCCGCCCTCCGTTGTTGTTGGAGGGCGACTGCCTCCAACTGCCCAGTAGCATCCTTCACGAGCCTCCTCCACAGAGGCTGATCTTGACACCGCTGGTACCAGTCATCGGCAAGTCCACTCAGCTCCACGTCCTCCTGTACCACATCACTCCATCTCTTCTCTAGCCTGTGCCGCGCCCGCTTAGCCCCCTCAATCCGGCCAAACAAAAGCTGTTTCGGCATGCGGTGGCTGGGCATGCGGGCTACATGACCCAGCCATCGCAGCCTTGCCTGCCGGAGGAGCTCACCGATGGGACCCTGCCCAGATCTTTCAAGGATTTGTGAGCTCCTCACACAATCCAGTCTGGTTAAACCCAGGATGGATCGTAGGCAGGCCAGCCTAAATGTTTCTAACCGGCGAAGATGTTCCATTAGGGAGGTCCACGTTTCGCAAGCGTAGAGAAGGGAGGGAATGACCGTGGCCGAGAAGACCTGAAGCTTAGTGCGGAGCGACAGACCAGGTAGCTTCCACACAGCGTTACGCAACCGATGAAAAGATATTGCCGCTCGACTGATTCGGAGTGAGACCTCTGCTGTTAAACTGGAGCCAGTCATAAGCACACTGCCCAGGTATGGGAAACTCTCCACTCTCTCCACAACTGCCCCATCACCGATTGGGAGTTGTGGGGGTGGAGTGTCCGATGGTACAATATACCCAGGCAGGTGCTTAGTTTTGGTGGGGCTGATGGTAAGGCCCCACCTCTTAGTGGCACGCTCCAGTCTCAGCAGCAGCGTCTCCAACTCCTCCTCTGACTGAGCAGCTATTACCAAATCATCAGCATACATAACGTGGTTGAGCAATAGGGAGCCATCCCTTGACCGCACCCGGGCATCGATTAGCCTCCCATTATATCTGTACCATATGGAGATTCCCCCGGTACAGCTATTGAAGGCTTCACGAACTACGTGGTCAAAATAGATGTTAAATAATGTGGGAGCCAGAGGACATCCCTGTCGCACCCCAAGGTGTACAGGGAATGGCTCTGACTCCCGGCCACGTAGTTTTACCCGGGCCCGCTCACCATCATGAAGGTCCTTAATGATCGTGAGCAGAGGGTCAGGTACTCCAAAAGCACGAAGAACGACCCAGAGCCCAGGCCTACTGATGGTATCATAGGCCTTGACCAGGTCAATAAAGCAGAGATGTAGGTCTTGTTGGAATTCCCTACACCTCTGCTGTAGCAGACGGACAGAAAATATGGCATCTGTGCAGGACCGCCCTTTCTTGAAACCGCATTGGGGCTCCGCAAGCCTCTCCTCAGCGTGCCTGGCAAGGCGATGCTGAATAATCCTTGCCAGGAACCTACTCACCCACTCATTCACCCACCCACCCACTTATTTCCTCACCCACTCACTCACTCACCCACCCACTCATTCCCTCACCCATCCACTCATTCACTCACCCACCCACTCACATCCTCGCCCCTCCCCTCAACCCCCTCGCCCCTCCCCCTCACATCACCCACCCCCTCCCCTCAACCCCCCCTCGCTTCAACCCCCTCGCCCCTCCCCTCAACCCCCCTCGCCCCTCCCCCTCACATCACCCACCCCCTCCCCTCAACCCCCCTCCCCTCAACTCCATCGCTCCTCCCCTCTGGTCCCTCCCCTCAACCCCCTCGCCCCTCCCCTTCACCACCACCCCCTCCCCTCAAACCCCTCGCCCCTGCCCTCAATTCGTCGCTTAGCGACAAATTGAGGGGAGGGGTGAGGGGGGGTAAATGGGGTGACGTCACACGTCTATAAAAGCGCGGGAAACCCCTCCCCCAGCGATGGCGGCTGTCTCTGAGGCGGCCTCGCGGCCTCGTCCGATGGCGCCTCGAGCACCGCGGGGGCCACGCGGATCGACATCGGTGAGGGGGGAATCTGTGCGTCTCGTTGCTCCTCACCACCTCCTCACCACCTCCTCACCACCTCGTCAACCTCCTCACCCATCACCTCGTCAACCTCCTCACCCATCACCTCGTCAACCTCACCCATCACCTCGTCAACCTCCTCACCCATCACCTCGTCTCCCTCCTCACCCATCGCCTCACCTCGTCTCCCTCCTCACCCATCGCCTCACCTCGTCTCCCTCCTCACCCATCGCCTCACCTCGTCTCCCTCCTCACCCATCGCCTCACCTCGTCTCCCTCACCCATCACCTCACCTCGTCTCTCTCCTCACCCATCGCCTCACCTCGTCTCTTCACCAATCACCTCATCTCTCTCCTCACCCATCACCTCACCTCGTCTCTCTCCTCACCCATCAACTCACCTCGTCTCTCGCCTCACCCATCAACTCACCTCGTCTCTCTCCTCACCCATCAACTCACCTCGTCCCCCTCCTCACCCATCGCCTCACCTCGTGTCTCTTACCCATCACCTCACCTCGTCTCCCTCCTCACCCATCCCCTCACCTCGGCTCTCTCACGCATCACCTCACCTCGTCAACCTCCTCACCCATCACCTCGTCTCCCTCCTCACCCATCCCCTCACCTCGTCTCCTCACCCATCGCCTCACCTCGTCTCACCTCGTCTCCCTCCTCACCCATCACCTCACCTCGTCTCTCCCCACCCGTGAGGGTGAGTGATGGGTGGGTGTGAGAGTGAGTGGTGGGTGGGTGTGAGTGAGTGGTGGGTGGGTGTGAGAGTGAGTGGTGGGTGGGTGTGAGAGTGAGTGGTGGGTGAGAGTGAGTGGTGGGTGGGTGTGAGAGTGAGTGGTGGGTGGGTGTGAGAGTGAGTGGTGGGTGTGAGAGTGAGTGGTGGGTGGGTGTGAGAGTGAGTGGTGGGTGGGTGTGAGAGTGAGTGGTGGGTGGGTGTGAGAGTGAGTGGTGGGTGGGTGTGAGAGTGAGTGGTGGGTGGGTGTGAGAGTGAGTGGTGGGTGGGTGTGAGAGTGAGTGGTGGGTGGGTGTGAGAGTGAGTGGTGGGTGGGTGTGAGAGTGAGTGGTGGGTGGGTGTGAGTGAGTGGTGGGTGGGTGTGAGAGTGAGTGGTGGGTGGGTGTGAGAGTGAGTGGTGGGTGGGTGTGAGAGTGAGTGAATAAAAGTTCCGTGTGTAATACTTTTTTATCTCTTTGGGGCCGTCCATAAATGACGTCAGGCGATTTTTGACGATTTTTAACACCCCCCCCCCTCAAATATGACGTCACAAAGCTCTGCCCCCCCCCACACCCCCACCCTCCCCCAAAAAAACATTTCCATTTTGAAAATAAAACATGCTTCAAATCGCTTAAAATTATTGTCACTGTAGTGCGTATTTAACGTGGCGCTGCACTCCGATGTTGTAGCAGAAAACGTTTATTAAAAAGTCTTTTTAATTAAGTAGAAAGTGTCGTCTGTATTTGTTGAAAGTTTTGATGTGACGTCACATTTCCCAAACCCCGCCCCCTCCCTCGTCACACATCGTCACAAATCTCTGACCCCTCCCCACCCCCCCTCCTAGGTGCGTGACGTCATTTATGGACGGCCCCTTTTTGAGCACCTCCATCAGCCACAGGCGGCCGTTGTGGCACTTGTGCAGAATGTTTGGGAGTGCCGATTTCCCAGAGAGCTCCCCCTAGAAGTGGGCGACTTCTGTTGGCGCGCTTCCCTACCTAAGATGGCGGGTGGGCAACGTCTCTACCTAAAATGGCGGCCAGGAGTCTTCACTGCCTAAAATGGCGGTTGGGCGTCTTTCGTACCGAATATGGCGGTTGGTTGCCTTCAAACAAGATTATGCTGAAGGGAAACAATAAAATAATAAAATATATATAAAACAATAAAAAATTCTCACGACGTTTCGACTGCAACACAAGCAGTCATCATCGGGTGTGAAAACCAACGGCAGGAAACATTGAAAGAAGTGGCGGTGTGTATTTATTTATTTTTAAACGTTAGCACCACGGACAGCGATTTGGCAGTTTGTTTAAATGGACGAGTCCATCTATGTTCGGAAAAGAGGAGGGGGGAGACGAAAAATTAATGTATGCTGTCTGAAAGCCACCGTAAGCGTGAACAATCGATTAAGACCTGAAATGGTGTATCAAATCCTTCCAATGATTGCTAAGCCATAATCCATCTTAAAAAAACCGCCACTTTTTTCAAATTTTCTTGCTGTGGTTTTCACACCTGATGATGATTGCTTGTGTTGCGGTCGTAAACGTGATAATTTTATTGTTTTACATTTTTATTATTTTATTGTTTCCCTTCTACGTGGTGACTTTACCGAAAGAACCAAGAATATGAATCCCTGCAGTCACGAACGCTTTGAATCAAAATTTAAGATGGAAGATTTTCACCATTCCGACCTAAGCTGGCGGTTGGGTGCCTTCTTTACGCAAGATGGCGGCTGGGAGCCGGCACCTCACTCACCCACCCACTAATTTACCTACCCACCCACTTATTTACTCACCCACCCACTAACTCGCCCACACTCAATCATCTGTCCACCCACTCATTCACTCACCCACCCACTCGTTCACTCACCCACCCGCTCATTCACTCATCTGTCCACCCACTCATTCACTCACCCGTTCATTCACTCACCCACCCACTCATTCACTCACCCACTCATTCATTCACTCACCCACCCACTCATTCACTCACCCACCCGTTCATTCACTCACCCACCCACTCATTCACTCACCCACTCATTCACTCACCCACCCACTCATTCACTCACCCACTCATTCATTCACTCACCCACCCACTCATTCACTTACCTACCCGTTCATTCACTCACCCACCCACTCATTCACTCACCCACCCATTCACTCACCCACCCACTCATTCACTCACCTACCCGCTCATTCATTCACCCATCCGCTCATTCACTCACTCACCCACTCATTAACTTACTCACCCACTCATTCACTCACCCACCCACTTATTCCCTCACCCACCCACTCATTCACTAACCCACCGACCTATTCACTCACCCACCCGTTCATTCACTAAATCACCCACCCACTCACTTATTCACTCACCCACCCACCAACTCATTCACTCACCCATCCACTCATTCACTCACCCACCCACTCATTCACTCACCCACCCACTTATTCCCTCACCCACCCACTCATTCACTAACCCACCCACTCACTCACCCACCCACCCACCCACTCACCCACCCACTCATTCACTAACCCACCCACCCACTCACTCACCCACCCACTCATTCACTCACCCACCCACTCATTCACTCATCCACCCACTCACCTCCTTGCCCCTCCCCTCAACCCCCTCGCCCCCCCCACACCCCCACCCTCCCCAAAAAAAAACATTTTCATTTTGAAAATAAAACATGCTTCAAATCGCTTAAAATTATTGTCACTGTAGTGCGTATTTAACGTGGCGCTGCACTCCGATGTTGTAGGAGAAAACGTTTATTAAAATGTCTATTTAATTAAGTAGAAAGTGTCGTCTGTATTTGTTGAAAGTTCTGATGTGACGTCACATTTCTCAAACCCCGCCCCCTCCCTCGTCACACATCGTCACAAATCTCTGACCCCTCCCCACCCCCCCCTTCTAGGTGCGTGACGTCATTTATGGACGGCCCCTTTTTGAGCACCCCCATCAGCCACAGGCGGCCGTTGTGGCACTTGTGCAGAATGTTTGGGAGTGCCGATTTCCCAGAGAGCTCCCCCTAGAAGTGGGCGACTTCTGTTGGCGCGCTTCCCTACCTAAGATGGCGGGTGGGCAACGTCCCTACCTAAAATGGCGGCCAGGAGTCTTCACTGCCTAAAATGGCGGTTGGGCGTCTTTCGTACCGAATATGGCGGTTGGTTGCCTTCAAACAAGATTATGCTGAAGGGAAACAATAAAATAATAAAATATATATAAAACAATAAAATTCTCACGACGTTTCGACTGCAACACAAGCAGTCATCATCGGGTGTGAAAACCAACGGCAGGAAACATTGAAAGAAGTGGCGGTGTGTATTTATTTATTTTTAAACATTAGCACCACGGACAGCGATTTGGCAGTTTGTTTAAATGGACGAGTCCATCTATGTTCGGAAAAGAGGAGGGGGGAGACGAAAAATTAATGTATGCTGTCTGAAAGCCACCGTAAGCGTGAACAATCGATTAAGACCTGAAATGGTGTATCAAATCCTTCCAATGATTGCTAAGCCATAATCCATCTTAAAAAAACCGCCACTTTTTTCAAATTTTCTTGCTGTGGTTTTCACACCTGATGATGATTGCTTGTGTTGCGGTCGTAAACGTGATAATTTTATTGTTTTACATTTTTATTATTTTATTGTTTCCCTTCTACGTGGTGACTTTACCGAAAGAACCAAGAATATGAATCCCTGCAGTCACGAACGCTTTGAATCAAAATTTAAGATGGAAGATTTTCACCATTCCGACCTAAGCTGGCGGTTGGGTGCCTTCTTTACGCAAGATGGCGGCTGGGAGCCGGCACCTCACTCACCCACCCACTAATTTACCTACCCACCCACTTATTTACTCACCCACCCACTAACTCGCCCACACTCAATCATCTGTCCACCCACTCATTCACTCACCCACCCACTCGTTCACTCACCCACCCGCTCATTCACTCATCTGTCCACCCACTCATTCACTCACCCGTTCATTCACTCACCCACACACTCATTCACTCACCCACTCATTCATTCACTCACCCACCCACTCATTCACTCACCCACCCGTTCATTCACTCACCCACCCACTCATTCACTCACCCACTCATTCACTCACCCACCCACTCATTCACTCACCCACTCATTCATTCACTCACCCACCCACTCATTCACTTACCTACCCGTTCATTCACTCACCCACCCACTCATTCACTCACCCACCCATTCACTCACCCACCCACTCATTCACTCACCTACCCGCTCATTCATTCACCCATCCGCTCATTCACTCACTCACCCACTCATTAACTTACTCACCCACTCATTCACTCACCCACCCACTTATTCCCTCACCCACCCACTCATTCACTAACCCACCGACCTATTCACTCACCCACCCGTTCATTCACTAAATCACCCACCCACTCACTTATTCACTCACCCACCCACCAACTCATTCACTCACCCATCCACTCATTCACTCACCCACCCACTCATTCACTCACCCACCCACTTATTCCCTCACCCACCCACTCATTCACTAACCCACCCACTCACTCACCCACCCACCCACCCACTCACCCACCCACTCATTCACTAACCCACCCACCCACTCACTCACCCACCCACTCATTCACTCACCCACCCACCCACTCATTCACTCATCCACCCACTCACCTCCTTGCCCCTCCCCTCAACCCCCTCGCCCCCCCCACACCCCCACCCTCCCCAAAAAAAAACATTTTCATTTTGAAAATAAAACATGCTTCAAATCGCTTAAAATTATTGTCACTGTAGTGCGTATTTAACGTGGCGCTGCACTCCGATGTTGTAGGAGAAAACGTTTATTAAAATGTCTATTTAATTAAGTAGAAAGTGTCGTCTGTATTTGTTGAAAGTTCTGATGTGACGTCACATTTCTCAAACCCCGCCCCCTCCCTCGTCACACATCGTCACAAATCTCTGACCCCTCCCCACCCCCCCCTTCTAGGTGCGTGACGTCATTTATGGACGGCCCCTTTTTGAGCACCCCCATCAGCCACAGGCGGCCGTTGTGGCACTTGTGCAGAATGTTTGGGAGTGCCGATTTCCCAGAGAGCTCCCCCTAGAAGTGGGCGACTTCTGTTGGCGCGCTTCCCTACCTAAGATGGCGGGTGGGCAACGTCCCTACCTAAAATGGCGGCCAGGAGTCTTCACTGCCTAAAATGGCGGTTGGGCGTCTTTCGTACCGAATATGGCGGTTGGTTGCCTTCAAACAAGATTATGCTGAAGGGAAACAATAAAATAATAAAATATATATAAAACAATAAAATTCTCACGACGTTTCGACTGCAACACAAGCAGTCATCATCGGGTGTGAAAACCAACGGCAGGAAACATTGAAAGAAGTGGCGGTGTGTATTTATTTATTTTTAAACATTAGCACCACGGACAGCGATTTGGCAGTTTGTTTAAATGGACGAGTCCATCTATGTTCGGAAAAGAGGAGGGGGGAGACGAAAAATTAATGTATGCTGTCTGAAAGCCACCGTAAGCGTGAACAATCGATTAAGACCTGAAATGGTGTATCAAATCCTTCCAATGATTGCTAAGCCATAATCCATCTTAAAAAAACCGCCACTTTTTTCAAATTTTCTTGCTGTGGTTTTCACACCTGATGATGATTGCTTGTGTTGCGGTCGTAAACGTGATAATTTTATTGTTTTACATTTTTATTATTTTATTGTTTCCCTTCTACGTGGTGACTTTACCGAAAGAACCAAGAATATGAATCCCTGCAGTCACGAACGCTTTGAATCAAAATTTAAGATGGAAGATTTTCACCATTCCGACCTAAGCTGGCGGTTGGGTGCCTTCTTTACGCAAGATGGCGGCTGGGAGCCGGCACCTCACTCACCCACCCACTAATTTACCTACCCACCCACTTATTTACTCACCCACCCACTAACTCGCCCACACTCAATCATCTGTCCACCCACTCATTCACTCACCCACCCACTCGTTCACTCACCCACCCGCTCATTCACTCATCTGTCCACCCACTCATTCACTCACCCGTTCATTCACTCACCCACACACTCATTCACTCACCCACTCATTCATTCACTCACCCACCCACTCATTCACTCACCCACCCGTTCATTCACTCACCCACCCACTCATTCACTCACCCACTCATTCACTCACCCACCCACTCATTCACTCACCCACTCATTCATTCACTCACCCACCCACTCATTCACTTACCTACCCGTTCATTCACTCACCCACCCACTCATTCACTCACCCACCCATTCACTCACCCACCCACTCATTCACTCACCTACCCGCTCATTCATTCACCCATCCGCTCATTCACTCACTCACCCACTCATTAACTTACTCACCCACTCATTCACTCACCCACCCACTTATTCCCTCACCCACCCACTCATTCACTAACCCACCGACCTATTCACTCACCCACCCGTTCATTCACTAAATCACCCACCCACTCACTTATTCACTCACCCACCCACCAACTCATTCACTCACCCATCCACTCATTCACTCACCCACCCACTCATTCACTCACCCACCCACTTATTCCCTCACCCACCCACTCATTCACTAACCCACCCACTCACTCACCCACCCACCCACCCACTCACCCACCCACTCATTCACTAACCCACCCACCCACTCACTCACCCACCCACTCATTCACTCACCCACCCACCCACTCATTCACTCATCCACCCACTCACCTCCTTGCCCCTCCCCTCAACCCCCTCGCCCCCCCCACACCCCCACCCTCCCCAAAAAAAAACATTTTCATTTTGAAAATAAAACATGCTTCAAATCGCTTAAAATTATTGTCACTGTAGTGCGTATTTAACGTGGCGCTGCACTCCGATGTTGTAGGAGAAAACGTTTATTAAAATGTCTATTTAATTAAGTAGAAAGTGTCGTCTGTATTTGTTGAAAGTTCTGATGTGACGTCACATTTCTCAAACCCCGCCCCCTCCCTCGTCACACATCGTCACAAATCTCTGACCCCTCCCCACCCCCCCCTTCTAGGTGCGTGACGTCATTTATGGACGGCCCCTTTTTGAGCACCCCCATCAGCCACAGGCGGCCGTTGTGGCACTTGTGCAGAATGTTTGGGAGTGCCGATTTCCCAGAGAGCTCCCCCTAGAAGTGGGCGACTTCTGTTGGCGCGCTTCCCTACCTAAGATGGCGGGTGGGCAACGTCCCTACCTAAAATGGCGGCCAGGAGTCTTCACTGCCTAAAATGGCGGTTGGGCGTCTTTCGTACCGAATATGGCGGTTGGTTGCCTTCAAACAAGATTATGCTGAAGGGAAACAATAAAATAATAAAATATATATAAAACAATAAAATTCTCACGACGTTTCGACTGCAACACAAGCAGTCATCATCGGGTGTGAAAACCAACGGCAGGAAACATTGAAAGAAGTGGCGGTGTGTATTTATTTATTTTTAAACGTTAGCACCACGGACAGCGATTTGGCAGTTTGTTTAAATGGACGAGTCCATCTATGTTCGGAAAAGAAGAGGGGGGAGACGAAAAATTAATGTATGCTGTCTGAAAGCCACCGTAAGCGTGAACAATCGATTAAGACCTGAAATGGTGTATCAAATCCTTCCAATGATTGCTAAGCCATAATCCATCTTAAAAAAACCGCCACTTTTTTCAAATTTTCTTGCTGTGGTTTTCACACCTGATGATGATTGCTTGTGTTGCGGTCGTAAACGTGATAATTTTATTGTTTTACATTTTTATTATTTTATTGTTTCCCTTCTACGTGGTGACTTTACCGAAAGAACCAAGAATATGAATCCCTGCAGTCACGAACGCTTTGAATCAAAATTTAAGATGGAAGATTTTCACCATTCCGACCTAAGCTGGCGGTTGGGTGCCTTCTTTACGCAAGATGGCGGCTGGGAGCCGGCACCTCACTCACCCACCCACTAATTTACCTACCCACCCACTTATTTACTCACCCACCCACTAACTCGCCCACACTCAATCATCTGTCCACCCACTCATTCACTCACCCACCCACTCGTTCACTCACCCACCCGCTCATTCACTCATCTGTCCACCCACTCATTCACTCACCCGTTCATTCACTCACCCACCCACTCATTCACTCACCCACTCATTCATTCACTCACCCACCCACTCATTCACTCACCCACCCGTTCATTCACTCACCCACCCACTCATTCACTCACCCACTCATTCACTCACCCACCCACTCATTCACTCACCCACTCATTCATTCACTCACCCACCCACTCATTCACTTACCTACCCGTTCATTCACTCACCCACCCACTCATTCACTCACCCACCCATTCACTCACCCACCCACTCATTCACTCACCTACCCGCTCATTCATTCACCCATCCGCTCATTCACTCACTCACCCACTCATTAACTTACTCACCCACTCATTCACTCACCCACCCACTTATTCCCTCACCCACCCACTCATTCACTAACCCACCGACCTATTCACTCACCCACCCGTTCATTCACTAAATCACCCACCCACTCACTTATTCACTCACCCACCCACCAACTCATTCACTCACCCATCCACTCATTCACTCACCCACCCACTCATTCACTCACCCACCCACTTATTCCCTCACCCACCCACTCATTCACTAACCCACCCACTCACTCACCCACCCACCCACCCACTCACCCACCCACTCATTCACTAACCCACCCACCCACTCACTCACCCACCCACTCATTCACTCACCCACCCACCCACTCATTCACTCATCCACCCACTCACCTCCTTGCCCCTCCCCTCAACCCCCTCGCCCCCCCCACACCCCCACCCTCCCCAAAAAAAAACATTTTCATTTTGAAAATAAAACATGCTTCAAATCGCTTAAAATTATTGTCACTGTAGTGCGTATTTAACGTGGCGCTGCACTCCGATGTTGTAGGAGAAAACGTTTATTAAAATGTCTATTTAATTAAGTAGAAAGTGTCGTCTGTATTTGTTGAAAGTTCTGATGTGACGTCACATTTCTCAAACCCCGCCCCCTCCCTCGTCACACATCGTCACAAATCTCTGACCCCTCCCCACCCCCCCCTTCTAGGTGCGTGACGTCATTTATGGACGGCCCCTTTTTGAGCACCCCCATCAGCCACAGGCGGCCGTTGTGGCACTTGTGCAGAATGTTTGGGAGTGCCGATTTCCCAGAGAGCTCCGCCTAGAAGTGGGCGACTTCTGTTGGCGCGCTTCCCTACCTAAGATGGCGGGTGGGCAACGTCCCTACCTAAAATGGCGGCCAGGAGTCTTCACTGCCTAAAATGGCGGTTGGGCGTCTTTCGTACCGAATATGGCGGTTGGTTGCCTTCAAACAAGATTATGCTGAAGGGAAACAATAAAATAATAAAATATATATAAAACAATAAAATCACGACGTTTCGACTGCAACACAAGCAGTCATCATCGGGTGTGAAAACCAACGGCAGGAAACATTGAAAGAAGTGGCGGTGTGTATTTATTTATTTTTAAACGTTAGCACCACGGACAGCGATTTGGCAGTTTGTTTAAATGGACGAGTCGATCTATGTTCGGAAAAGAGGAGGGGGGAGACGAAAAATTAATGTATGCTGTCTGAAAGCCACCGTAAGCGTGAACAATCGATTAAGACCTGAAATGGTGTATCAAATCCTTCCAATGATTGCTAAGCCATAATCCATCTTAAAAAAACGCCACTTTTTTCAAATTTTCTTGCTGTGGTTTTCACACCTGATGATGATTGCTTGTGTTGCGGTCGTAAACGTCGTGATAATTTTATTGTTTTATATTTTTATTATGTTATTGTTTCCCTTCTACGTGGTGACTTTACCGAAAGAACCAAGAATATGAATCCCTGCAGTCACGAACGCTTTGAATCAAAATTTAAGATGGAAGATTTTCACCATTCCGACCTAAGCTGGCGGTTGGGTGCCTTCTTTACGCAAGATGGCGGCTGGGAGCCGGCACTTCACTCACCTACCCACTAATTTACCTACCCACCCACTTATTTACTCACCCACCCACTAACTCGCCCACACTCAATCATCTGTCCACCCACTCATTCACTCACCCACCCACTCGTTCACTCACCCACCCGCTCATTCACTCATCTGTCCACCCACTCATTCACTCACCCGTTCATTCACTCACCCACCCACTCATTCACTCACCCACTCATTCATTCACTCACCCACCCACTCATTCACTCACCCACCCGTTCATTCACTCACCCACCCACTCATTCACTCACCCACTCATTCACTCACCCACCCACTCATTCACTCACCCACTCATTCATTCACTCACCCACCCACTCATTCACTTACCTACCCGTTCATTCACTCACCCACCCACTCATTCACTCACCCACCCATTCACTCACCCACCCACTCATTCACTCACCTACCTGCTCATTCATTCACCCATCCGCTCATTCACTCACTCACCCACTCATTAACTTACTCACCCACTCATTCACTCACCCACCCACTTATTCCCTCACCCACCCACTCATTCACTAACCCACCGACCTATTCACTCACCCACCCGTTCATTCACTAACTCACCCACCCACTCACTCATTCACTCACCCACCCACCAACTAATTCACTCACCCATCCACTCATTCACTCACCCACCCACTCATTCACTCACCCACCCACTTATTCCCTCACCCACCCACTCATTCACTAACCCACCCACCCACTCACTCACCCACCCACTCACTCACCCACCCACCCACTCATTCACTAACCCACCCACTCACTCACCCACCCACTCATTCACTCACCCACCCACCCACTCATTCACTCATCCACCCACTCACCTCCTTGCCCCTCCCCTCAACCCCCTCGCCCCCCCCCCCACACCCCCACCCTCCCCAAAAAAAAAACATTTTCATTTTGAAAATAAAACATGCTTCAAATCGCTTAAAATTATTGTCACTGTAGTGCGTATTTAACGTGGCGCTGCACTCCGATGTTGTAGGAGAAAACGTTTATTAAAAAGTATTTTTAATTAAGTAGAAAGTGTCGTCTGTATTTGTTGAAAGTTCTGATGTGACGTCACATTTCTCAAACCCCGCCCCCTCCCTCGTCACACATCGGCACAAATCTCTGACCCCACCCCCCCTTCTAGGTGCGTGACGTCATTTATGGACGGCCCCTTTTTGAGCACCCCCATCAGCCACAGGCGGCCGTTGTGGCACTTGTGCAGAATGTTTGGGAGTGCCGATTTCCCAGAGAGCTCCCCCTAGAAGTGGGCGACTTCTGTTGGCGCGCTTCCCTACCTAAGATGGCGGGTGGGCAACGTCCCTACCTAAAATGGCGGCCAGGAGTCTTCACTGCCTAAAATGGCGGTTGGGCGTCTTTCGTACCGAATATGGCGGTTGGTTGCCTTCAAACAAGATTATGCTGAAGGGAAACAATAAAATAATAAAATATATATAAAACAATAAAATTCTCACGACGTTTCGACTGCAACACAAGCAGTCATCATCGGGTGTGAAAACCAACGGCAGGAAACATTGAAAGAAGTGGCGGTGTGTATTTATTTATTTTTAAACGTTAGCACCACGGACAGCGATTTGGCAGTTTGTTTAAATGGACGAGTCCATCTATGTTCGGAAAAGAGGAGGGGGGAGACGAAAAATTAATGTATGCTGTCTGAAAGCCACCGTAAGCGTGAACAATCGATTAAGACCTGAAATGGTGTATCAAATCCTTCCAATGATTGCTAAGCCATAATCCATCTTAAAAAAACCGCCACTTTTTTCAAATTTTCTTGCTGTGGTTTTCACACCTGATGATGATTGCTTGTGTTGCGGTCGTAAACGTCGTGAGAATTTTTCATTGTTTTATATATATTTTGTTATTTTGTTGTTTCTCTTCAACGTGACTTTACCGAAAGAACCAAGAATATGAATCCCTGCAGTCACGAACGCTTTGAATCAAAATTTAAGATGGAAGATTTTCACCATTCCGACCTAAGCTGGCGGTTGGGTGCCTTCTTTACGCAAGATGGCGGCTGGGAGCCGGCACCTCACTCACCCACCCACTAATTTACCTACCCACCCACTTATTTACTCACCCACCCACTAACTCGCCCACACTCAATCATCTGTCCACCCACTCATTCACTCACCCACCCACTCGTTCACTCACCCACCCGCTCATTCACTCATCTGTCCACCCACTCATTCACTCACCCGTTCATTCACTCACCCACCCACTCATTCACTCACCCACTCATTCATTCACTCACCCACCCACTCATTCACTCACCCACCCGTTCATTCACTCACCCACCCACTCATTCACTCACCCACTCATTCACTCACCCACCCACTCATTCACTCACCCACTCATTCATTCACTCACCCACCCACTCATTCACTTACCTACCCGTTCATTCACTCACCCACCCACTCATTCACTCACCCACCCATTCACTCACCCACCCACTCATTCACTCACCTACCCGCTCATTCATTCACCCATCCGCTCATTCACTCACTCACCCACTCATTAACTTACTCACCCACTCATTCACTCACCCACCCACTTATTCCCTCACCCACCCACTCATTCACTAACCTACCCACCCACTCACTCACCCACCCGTTCATTCACTAACCCACCCACCCACTTACTCACCCACCCACTCATTCACTCACCCACCCACCCACTCATTCACTCACCCACCCACTCATTCACTCACCCATCCACTCATTCACTCACCCATCCGCTCATTCACTCACTCACCCACTCATTAACTTAACAACAACAACAACAACCGCCATTCGCCACTAAATGGCGGTGACGTCACCACGACGCTTGTGCCAGGCTATGTGCACCCTGAGGCCACGTGAAGTGTCGAACCCCCGCTGGCAGGAGGTCACGGGGCAGACCCAGGTGCCACGGGTCGACTGACTGAGATGAGTGGCTGATGCACCACCTGTGCCCCCTACTGTGCCAACCTGCCGTGCTTTAGCCACCCGGCGCTCCGCTCGCTGTTGTGAGCGTCGCTCCTCCGCCCTCCGTTGTTGTTGGAGGGCGACTGCCTCCAACTGCCCAGTAGCATCCTTCACGAGCCTCCTCCACAGAGGCCGATCTTGACACCGCTGGTACCAGTCATCGGCAAGTCCACTCAGCTCCACGTCCTCCTGTACCACATCACTCCATCTCTTCTCTAGCCCGTGCCGCGCCCGCTTAGCCCCCTCAATCCGGCCAAACAAAAGCTGTTTCGGCATGCGGTGGCTGGGCATGCGGGCTACATGACCCAGCCATCGCAGCCTTGCCTGCCGGAGGAGCTCACCGATGGGACCCTGCCCAGATCTTTCAAGGATTTGTGAGCTCCTCACACAATCCAGTCTGGTTAAACCCAGGATGGATCGTAGGCAGGCCAGCCTAAATGTTTCTAACCGGCGAAGATGTTCCATTAGGGGGGTCCACGTTTCGCAAGCGTAGAGAAGGGAGGGAATGACCGTGGCCGAGAAGGCCTGAAGCTTAGTGCGGAGCGACAGACCAGGTAGCTTCCACACAGCGTTACGCAACCGATGAAAAGATATTGCCGCTCGACTGATTCGGAGTGAGACCTCTGCTGTTAAACTGGAGCCAGTCATAAGCACACTGCCCAGGTATGGGAAACTCTCCACTCTCTCCACAACTGCTCCATCACCGATTGGGAGTTGTGGAGGTGGAGTGTCCGATGGTACAAAATACCCAGGCAGGTGCTTAGTTTTGGTGGGGCTGATGGTAAGGCCCCACCTCTTAGTGGCACGCTCCGGTCTCAGCAGCAGCGTCTCCAACTCCTCCTCTGACTGAGCAGCTATTACCAAATCATCAGCATACATAACGTGGTTGAGCAATAGGGAGCCATCCCTTGACCGCACCCGGGCATCGATTAGCCTCCCATTATGTCTGTACCATATGGAGATTCCCCCGGTACAGTTATTGAAGGCTTCAGGAACTACGTGGTCAAAATAGATGTTAAACAATGTGGGAGCCAGAGGACATCCCTGTCGCACCCTAAGGTGAACAGGGAATGGCTCTGACTCCCGGCCACGTAGGAAAACGGTTTCCTTTTCCTGCTGACGACCGATTGTGTTGCGATCGAAACGTCGTAGCCTTTTGTTATTTTGTATTTTGTTTGAACCTATCTCCGAGACTTTACCGAAAGACCCAAAGAATATGAATTCCTGCAGTCACGAAAGCTTTAAGTCACTGACTCGCTCACTCACTCACCAACTTGCTCACACACTCACTCACCCACTTACCCACTGACACACTCATACACTCACTCACCCACTAACCCATTCACTTACTTACTCACACACTCACTCACCCAATAACTCACTCACCGACCCGCTCACTCACCCAGAACACCCACTCAATCAGCCACTCACTCACGCATACACTCACTCACACACTCACTCACACACCCACACACTCACACACCCACACACTCACACATTCACTCACTCACACTCACCCACCCACTTTCTCACTCACCCACCCACTCACTCACCCACCCACTCAATCACCAACCCACTCACTCACCCACTCACTTACTCATTCACTCACCCATTTACTCACCCACTCACACACTCACCCATTCACGCACTCACTCACCCACTCACCGACTCACTCATCCACTTACACACTCACTTACTCACCCACATACACACTCACCCACTCACTCACTCTCATGTGCTTACTCACCCACCCACTCACTCACACACCAACTCAGTCACACACTCACACATTCACTCACACACTCACTCACTCAACCATGCACTCACCCACCCACTTTCTCACTCACCCACTCTCTCAAGCACTCACCCACCCACACACTCACACACCCACATACTCACCCACCCTCACAATCACCCACACACTCACACACCCACACACTCACTCACACACCCACACACTCACACAACCACTCACTCACACACCCACTCACACACAACAACAACAACAAGCGCCATTCACCACTAAGTGGCGGTGACGTCACCACGATGCTTGTGCCAGGCTATGTGCACCCTGAGGCCACGTGAAGTGTCGAACGCCCGCTGGCAGGAGGTCACGGGGCAGACCCAGGTGCCACGGGTCGACTGAGATGACTGACTGATGCACCACTTGTGCCCCCTACTGTGCCAACCTGCTGTGCTTTAGCCACCCGGCGCTCCGCTCGTTGTTGTGAGCGTCGCTCCTCAACCCTCCGTTGTTGTTGGAGGGAGACTACCTCCAACTGCCCAGTAGCGTCCTTCACGAGCCTCGTCCACAGAGGCCGATCTTGACACCACTGGCACCAGTCATCGGCAAGTCCACTCAGCTCCACGTCCTCCCGTACCACATCACTCCATCTCTTTTCTAGCCCCTGCCGCGCCCATTTAGCCCGCTCAATCCGGCCAAATAAAAGCTGTTTCGGCATGCGGTGGCTGGGCATGCGGGCTACATGACCCAGCCATCGCAGCCTTGCCCGCCGGAGGAGCTCACTGATGGGACCTTGCCCAGATCTTTCAAGGATTTGTGAGCTCCTCACACAATCCAGTCTGGTTAAACCCAGGATTGATCGTAGGCAGGCCAGCCTAAATGTTTCTAACTGGCAAAGATGTTCCATTAGGGGGGTCCACGTTTCGCAAGCGTAGAGAAGGGAGGGAATGACCGTGGCCGAGAAGACCTGAAGCTTAGTGCGGAGCGACAGACCAGGTAGCTTCCACGCAGCGTCACGCAACCGATGAAAAGATATTGCCGCTCGACTGATTCGGAGTGAGACCTCTGCTGTTAAACTGGAGCCGGTCATAAGCACACTGGACAGGTATGGGAAACTCTCCACTCGCTCCACAACTGCCCCATCACCGATTGGGAGTTGTGGGGGTGGAGTGTCCGATGGTACAAAATACCCAGGCAGGTGCTTAGTTTTGGTGGGGCTGATGGTAAGGCCCCACCTCTTAGTGGCACGCTCCAGTCTCAGCAGCAGCGTCTCCAACTCCTCCTCTGAATGAGCAGCTATTACCAAATCATCAGCATACATAACGTGGTTGAGCAATAGGGAGCAATCCCTTGACTGCACCCGGGCATCGATCAGCCTCCCATTATATCTATACCATATGGAGATTCCCCCGGTACATCTATTGAAGGCTTCACGAACTACGTGGTCAAAATAGATTATAAATAATGTGGGAGCTAGAGGACATCCCTGTCGCACCCCAAGGTGTACAGGGAATGGCTCTGACTCCCGGCCACGTAGTTTTACCCGGGCCCACTCACCATCATGAAGGTCCTTAATGATCATGAGCAGAGGGTCAGGTACTCCAATAGCACGAAGAACAACCCAGAGCCCAGGCCTACTGATGGTATCATAGGCCTTGACCAGGTCAATAAAGCAGAGATGTAGGCCTTGTTGGAATTCCATACACCTCTGCTGTAGCAGACGGACAGAAAATATGGCATCTGTGCAGGACCGCCCTTTCCTGAAACCGCATTGGGGCTCTGCAAGCCTCTCCTCAGCCTGCCTGGCAAGGCGATGCTGAACAATCATTGCCAGGACCTTCCCCGGCACACTGAGGAGTGAGATGCCCCTGTAGTTGTTACAGTCTGCATGGTCCCCCTTCTTAAAAAGGGGGACCACCAGGGCATCCTTCCAATCCTGCAGAACCCATCCAGTGGTCCAGACTGTTGTTATGATGTCATATAGGGCAGTCTGGCACAAACGCCACCCTCCCTCAGCATTTCGCTTGGGAGATCATCTCTGCCTGCTGCCTTTCCTGGTCTCAGACTCCGGATCGCCTTCAGTACTTCCTCAACAGATGGCACCTCAGCCAGCCACTCACAGGGGGTGACTTCTTCCAATATTTGAGGCACCGCAGCCTCAGCAGGGTCATCCTCACTATGTGCCACGATGTTTTCCTGGCTGAGGGATTTTCCCTCCCCCAGGACCTCACAGAAATGCTCAGCAAATCAGCAAACCTGTTCCTGCGGGTCGGAGATTGAATCACCGTTTTTTCCCCTAATGATGGTAATAGGTGTGGCGCTGCAGGTTACTTTTTTGATGGAGTTAAATAGAGATTTCTGATCGCGGGCCACTGAGGCAGACTCCATCTCCTCAGCAACCCGCAACCACCACCCATCCTTGCAGCGCCTCA
This sequence comes from Petromyzon marinus, assembly GCF_048934315.1. NCBI lineage: Eukaryota > Metazoa > Chordata > Hyperoartia > Petromyzontiformes > Petromyzontidae > Petromyzon > Petromyzon marinus. Next base: position 360,275 of record NW_027423180.1, read on the forward strand.
CGGCTCTCCGAACCTCCGAGCAAAGGCTGCGGTAAGCCTCCTCATTCTCTGACGTGGGATTCTGTAGCCGATGACAGTGGGCCTGTCGCTTTTTCTCAACCATCCTGAACACCCCCTCTGTCAGCCAGGGTCTCTGGGGAGGTCTGGACCGCGTACCCAAAGCAACCATTGCAGCTGCATGAGTCACAGTCCTAAACCTCGCCCATTTACCCTTGACATCTAGAGGAGTCGGGGACGATGCCAATCCCAGCCGCAAGCGATGATGAAATTCTCGCTTGCAACTTTCATCAGATAACTAAGACCAGGCCACTTTAGGTTGGAATGGGGTCCTGGGTGTACACCCACCACCGGAATGGAAGAATGGCAGGTGCATCTTACAGATGACTAGTCGATGGTCAGAGGGCAGATCAGCTCCACGGTAGGTTCTGGTGTCAAGGCCATGGGCTCGCATCCGCTGGTCCGTCACTGTGTTGTCCAGTAGATGTTCTTACGACGTTTCGACCATAACACAAACGGTCGAAACGTCGTGAGAATTTTTATTGTTTTGTATATATTTTTTTATTATTTTATTGTTTCCCTTCAATGCGGCTTTACCGAAAGAGCTAAGAATATGAATTACTGCAGTCTCGAAAGCTTTAAATAAAAATGTATTGTCACATTGTAGTTGCGTATTTAACGTGGCACTGCACTCTGATGTTGTAGGAGAACACATTTTTTCCTTAAAAAATCTATTTAATTATTGTTTTATATATATATATTTTATCATTCTATTGTTTCCCTTCAACGTGACTTTACCGAAAGAACCACGAATATAAGTAGAACGTGCCGTGTCCATATTTACTTAAAGTTTTGCGCATTTCGATGTGACGTCACATTTCTCAAACCACGCCCCCCTCCTCGTCACGCATCGTCACAAATGTCTGACCCCTCCCCCCATCCCACCCCACCCCCTAGGTGCGTGACGTCATTCATGGACGGCCTCTTATCGTTTCACTCCTCATCACTGCCTGCAGCAGATTCGCGCAGGGCAGTGGCAACGTGCGACCCACCCCTTGTGACCTCAACGGGCTGTAGGGGGCAAGCGGGGTGGGTTGTCCAGCGCCACGCCCGACCGCCTTTGTCTCCCCCCAGTGGCGATATTTCACCACACACTTGAGGCTGAGTCTTCAGCGGGCGGGCGGGCGGGAATCGAGTTTGATTCCCTGGCCCGGCGTCCCTGCAATACAACAATGATCGATCCGTGATGAATTAAAAAAAATTATAATAAAGGTTTTGATTTAAAGCTTTCGTGACTGCAGTAATTTATATTCTTAGCTCTTTCGGTAAAGTCACGTTGAAGGGAAACAATAAAATAATAAAATATATATAAAACAATTAAAAAATTCTCGCGACGTTTCGACCATAACGCAAACGGTCATCATCAGGTGTGAAAAACTTCTTTCAAATGTTTTTTGCCGTTAGTTTTCACACCTGATGATGACCGTTTGCGTTATGGTCGAAACGTCGTGAGAATTTTTTTTATTGTTTTATATATATTGTATTATTTTATTGTTTCCCTTACATTAATTTTTCGTCTCCCCCCTCCTCTTTTCAGAACATAGATGGACTCGTCCTTCTAAACAAGCTGTCAAATCGCTGCGCATGGCACTGACGTTTTTATAAATAAATATATACACCGTTTAAAAATAAATAAATTAATGCGGACCGACACACCTGATGACGACCGTTTGTGTTTTGGTCGAAACGTCGTGAGAATGTTTTTTTATTGTTTTATATATATATTTTATTATTTTATTGTTTCCCTTCAATGTGACTTTAGTCACGAAAGCTTTAAATCAAGATTTAAAGGCTGTTTTATATTATTATATTTTTTGGGGGGGAGGGGGGAGGAGCAGAGCTTTGTGACGTCATATTTGAGGGCGGGGGTGGGGGTCTGACTTTTTGTGACGCCACGTGACTAGGGGTGGGTGGGTGGGGGGGGATAAAAAACATTCATCCAAAATCGCGTGACGTCGCTTATGGACCCAGCCCCTTAATTCGCTGTTTCACCGACCTTGGCACGTGCCTACGACGAGATCATTCTCTAGGGGGGGGGGGGGGGTGTGGGGTGTGGGGATGGATTCGTAGGCAAATGAGCTCTCTCGCGGGACTGGTGCGGACGGGGATTGGGGATTTCCCCCGGCTGAGAGGTGACACTTTTCACGCACTCACCCGTGACGACTGCCAAGCTAATGATCAGCCAAGGGTGTTCAGTGGCGCGTTCGGACCGCGAGCGAGCGGTGGTGGAGCGGTTGGCGCGATGCCGCCGCTGCCGCCGCCGCCACCGCCGCCGCCACGACCTAGCGAGCAGCACCTATGAAGGCCGAAGCGGCTACACGAGGGGGTGGGTAGCCAGCACCACGCCCGGCCGCCTTTGTCTCCCCAGTGGCGATGCTTACACACCGCACCAGGTACTCATTTGAGGCTGAGTCGACCTAGGGGAGGCCCAGGACCGGTTCAGATAATCGTCAATGGTGTTGGCACACAAATACAAAGCACGGTTGTTGATTTACCCTATGAATAACCCAACCGGTTAATTGGTCAGCCATTATCATTTACGTGGCATACATTAACCAACACCTCCCCCACCCCTCTGGTTTTTGCACACCCTGATTGACCTACAAGTGAAGACACCACAATTACCACCTCCCCCATCTGCTTAAGACCCAGATAGGAGGAAGGATTCCTATGTAACTCTGTGGCTGTCTGCCTAATGATGCTGCTGCTGCTGGTCGTGGTTGCGTTTGTTCTTACCGGCGATAAGTGACCAGGGTTACTCGGATCGTGAATGATGTTGTGGGTTAACTCTCCAGAACACACACACGCACGCACCGGTGAGTGCTGAACAAAGTAACTAATAGTCCACGTTTTGTTAACGTGACACAAACTGCTTACTGATTGGGCTGTGTCGGGTGGTGGCGGGTTTAACGACACAGCATTTATAATTGGTCTGACACTGGTGAGAATAGACCCTAAAGAAGGATGTTGTGTCTGGTCTAGGCCAAATCAGATTCAAAGACAATGTGTCATATCTTATCAGAGCCATGTCTGTTTGCATGTTCACCACGAGTACCGTGTGTGTGGTTAACACGGTAACTTCATGCCTTGCAAAAGGTTTATTTTGGCGTTTGAACATCTTTACACAACTCCTGTGTTATTTCCGTAACATCTTCATCGTGATCAACAACAACAACAACACCATCAACACCATCAACATCATCAACAACAACACCATCAACACCATTAACATCATCAACAACACCATCAACATCATCAACAACAACACCATCAACATCATCAACAACAACACCATCAACATCAACAACAACACCATCAATACCATCAACATCATCAACAACAACATTATCAACATCATCAACAACAACAACAACACCATCAATGCCATCAACATCATCAACAACAACACCATCAACATCAACAACACCATCAATACCATCAACATCATCAACAACATCAACACCATCAAAATCAACAACAACACCATCAATACCATGAACATCATCAACAACAACACCATCAACATCATGAACAACAACAACACCATCAATACCATCAACATCATCAACGACAACACCATCAACATCATCAACAACACCATCAACATCAACAACACCATCAACACCATCAACATCATCAACAACAACACCATCAACATCATCAACAACAACACCATCAACAACATCATCAACATCCATAATCCAGGTACTGTTATGGGTTTGATCGCGTAATATTTAAACGTGTCGCTAAACCTGCCACCACTCGACACAGCCAATTAGTAAGCGGTTTGTCACGTGAACAGAACGTGCCAAAAACCGTTACTAGAGCAAAGCCACAACATTTGGAATCTGAGTACGACGTTTCACCGGTAATTACAACTAGCTTCATCAGGCAGCAGCCAGAATCGTGGGGAAATCCCCCTGTTTCGCTCCTTAAATAGAGGGGTAGATGTAACGACGTCACTTGTGTGCGCTTCTTGCGTGAAATTGAGTGGGGAGGGGGGAGTGTTAATGAATGCATATGAATGACAATGGGCATCTTTTGCCGCTAGGGTTATTTATATGGTAATCAATTATGATACATTATGCATGCGCGTTATGCAAGCCCATTTGTTATTGTACTCCCCGTTGGTTGTGTGTACTAAAATAGCAGTACCGACGGTAATCCCGATTGAAGTTTGGTGACCTGTATAGGCATGCATTTAAACAATGTGTTATTTGATGGTCAGGTTAAAAGAAAATTGTATTTATCTCAATTTCGATAGATTCTCAAATTAGTCGTCGCCAGTAGTAACTAGTTTTGCGCGGAACTTTAATATTATCAAAAGCAATTGAGTGTCCTTGTTGGCACGCGTGTTAATTTTAGTCTCGTGCTGATCATTCGTCTTGTTTTCCCTACATAGCATTTGCCACAAGTGTAAGTAATCCGGTACACACCTTCTGTCGATAACTTCGGTAATACATCTTTCGTACCAGATATCATTTTTTGTATTTTATGTACCGTGCCAAATCTGACTCGGATGTTTTGTTTTTCCAAACATCTGGCTAGTTGATCAGTTACTCCCACAATATAGGGTATTATTTTTTTAGTTTTAATCACTTGGTCAGTTTCAATGCTCGTGTTATTTTTATTTGGTTTCGGAATTCAATGCCCTGTTGATTTGTGCATCATTGTAACCATTCAATTACAGCGCTTCATATACGTTTAATTTCACTTCTCAGACCATCACCATCTGACACTTCCTTAGCCCGATGTATGAGTGTCTTGATGAAAGCATATTTCTGTAAGCGATGATGGTGTGACTGCATTTAAGATAGGCGTCAGTGTGCATTTTCTCTTGGTAAATGCCGTGTGTTATTTTATCGTTTCGACCACGTCTGAGCAGAATATCCGGAAATGTGAGTTGTTCTGTCAGCTTCCACTTCCATGGTGAACTGGATGGATGGGTTTTGCGAGTTGAGATGATTTAGACATTAGTTAAGTGTATCTTTGCCATGTGGCCAGACCCACCAATGTTGTCATCCACGTATCCAAACCAAGAAGAGGGTTTTAGTGCGCTTGAAAATACTGCTTTTGTTTCAGAATCTTCCGAGTACAAATTCGCTATCACAGGAGACAAAGAAGAGCCCATTGCTGCTCCTTCCTTTTGTTTATAGAAGGCACCTTGCCACAATAAGTAGGTGTTCTTTAGACAGTGTTCAGCTAATCGTGGGATATCTTTGGCTGAACCTGCGTTCGTCACCAGAGTGTCGAGTATTTTAATAGACCCTTGACCAGAACCCTCGTGAACAGAGAAGTCACATCAAAACTTACGAGAATATCATTCGGGATAAGCGTTATATCTATAATTAAATTTACGAGATGTTCAGAGCTTTTAATGAATGAAGAGGTCCTACCAATGTACGGTTGTATTTGTTTCATTGCCTCGTGTTACTCTTTGGTTCTATTCGGTAAAGTCACGTAGGTAAAAAATAAAACAACAAAAATCACGACGTTTCGGCCACAACACAAGCGGCCTTCATCAGGTGAAGGGACCAGGCTGTCTCGAGGAGAGCGCTGAAGTGAAACAGAGCCAAGCTCAGACCGCGACCTTTAAGCTGTGTGCGAGGAAACAAGGTGCCTTGACAAAGGAATTAGCATAAACATTAGCATTTGATTGGCCGACTTAGCATGATGAACGGTGTAGAGGTGGTGTACATGCGGGTGAACATGCCGGTTGGCGCGGGGGGGGGGGGGGGGGGCGGGGGGGAGGGGGAGTTTACCTATTGATGGTGTGAAAAGGGAATTTTTAAGAGCTGCGAAAGTTTGGGGTACCACTCCTCATGTTAATTTGTATGTGGCAGAGTCTATTTGACTAACTATGGGTCTTAATGGGACATCAGGTTTGTGAATCTTTGGTAGCCCATAAAGTCTCGGGCGTTTTGACGCCCTTGGTTTGATCAGGCATTGCTCTTCCTTAGGAGTCGATTACTTGGCAATAATTACCGTTGTTTAAACCTACCAAGGTGTTGGTTGGGTCTCGTTTAATTTTAATCGAGTAAATGTTTGAATTTATTATCATAGTCCTCACGGGACATCACAACAGTCCATCGGCCCTTATCAGCGGCAAGAATTTGGATATCTTTATTTGATCTCGATTCTCTTAAGGCTTTGCGTCACTGAAAATAACATATATTTTTTTGGAAATTTACTGTTCTTAATCATTTTGGCAACCTCATGCACAGTCATCTCAGTGTATGTGGGAAATGTCTAACTGCTGATTCCACATCAACAACGATCTCATCGACACAGATTTCATATGGGGCAACGGCAACGTTGAGACCTTTAGACAGCAATGAAACCATACCGCTGATTAATTCAACGTTCGTCATGTTCAGGGGCGGAGCCAGGATTTTCAGCCCGGGGTGACATTCAACAAATGTTAATTTCAAGAATGATTTAGAGAAAGTCAGGCTGTTGAACTTAGACGCCATCGGTTGGCGGACACACGCTCTTGACAACGCTGTTGCAACGGAGTCCGCCAGACCGAGTGTCGTACACTTACACGCAGAATGTCACCCCCTCCTGTCAACCCCCCCTGGCTCCGCCCCTGTGTGTGACGTGTGTGTATGACGTGTGTATGACGCGTGTATGACGTGTGTGTATGACGCGTGTATGACGTGTGTATGACGTGTGTGCATGACGCGTGTATGACGTGTGTATGGATGAAGTGTGTATGTATGAAGTGTGTATGACCAGGGGCGGAGCCAGGATTTTCAGCCCGGGGTGACATGCAACAAATGTTAATTTCAAGAATGATTTAGAGAGAGTCAGGCTGTTGAACTTAGACGCCATCGGTTGGCGGACACACGCTCTGACAATGCAGTTGCAACGGAGTCCGCCAGACCGAGTGTCGTACACTTACACGCAGAATGTCACCCCTCCTGTCACCCCCCTGGCTCCGCCCCTGGACTCTTGTTGATAACCGTTTTGTTTGTATGTGTAAAGGAGTTCCCGACGACTCACTCGGAGGCTAAGGTAAGTTAAGGGCCTCCGCCAAGGGTTTATTACAAATCTTTAACAATACACAGGGGTTTAAAGCTTTCGTGACTGCAGTAATTCATATTCTTAGCTCTTTAGGTAAAGTCACGTTAAAGGGAAACAATAAAATAATAAAATATATATAAAACAATAAAAAATTCTCACGACGTTTCGACCATAACACAAACTGTCACCTGATGATGACCCTTTGTGTCATGGTCGAAACGTCGTGAGAATTTTTATTGTTTTATATATATTTTATTGTTTCCCTTCAACGTGACTTCACCGAAAGAGCTAACAATATTTAATACACAGGGGGTGAACAGCTTCCCAGGGGTTAGGGGGGTCCCCGGGCTAGGTCCCGACACAGCCGGCTGCCCTGTGCTGTCTCCTCTGCGCCGGCTGTGGGATCAGCCAACACGGCCGACCGAGGAGCCCAGCCACGTCCAGCCCTGGCACTGTGCCCTCTCCTATCCCTACCCTCTAGCCCCTGGCTCCCCGTTCCACACCTTCTCCGACCCCACTCTCCAGCTACGACCCCGCTGACGTCACGGCCCCCCCCCCTTTTATCTTTGAGGAGCCGTGACGTCACTCTGCTGCCCCGAGCGCGTGACGTCACGTCATCGCCCTGGACGGCACAAGTGACGCACGTCATCGCCCTGGACGGCACACGTGACCTCACGTCATCGCCCTGGACAGCACACGTGACGCCACTTCCCCATTCTACTCCTCTACATTTGTAGTGAGTTATCGGAGACGATTTGTAGACGCCACGTGTTTATTCAATAAACGCTTAACATAGTTTCATTTAGTTTCATTTATTTGGTATAGCCCTGTGAGCCATTCGGCTCTTGAATCGGGTGCAACCTCACCAAACAAAAAAACTAAAACATGAACAAGAAAACATCTTAAAGTGACTTTGCGTGCATGTGCAAAACAGAAAATTCATGGAATAAAAACATCAAAATATTCCTGAATTTGCACTGTACACCAACGCTGTGTGCAAAAATCCCAGTGGGATGCAAATCAAACAACAACAACAAGAAAACTTAGTTTAAGGCCATCAGTCTAACTCCGTACTACAATAAATAAAAAACATGGCCAAACCAACAGCAACATTCCCAGCCTTCACTAAGGCAACAGCCCGTTTTACTTATCACCTGGGGAGGTAACAGCCTCTGGACTCGCGCGTATTAACACCGGGCTAGAGCTCTTAGGTCCTCCGGCTACAAGCCCCGACCACTGGCCCACTCGGACCCGGGTGAGATCATCAGCCAGACCCAAAGCCCCCCGCTAAATTGGTTGATAAGCACTCTGTGAGACACTTCAGCACTCAGGCATTTACTAATGATGTGCTTCACTCGGATATTGACAAGGTCTGTGATAGCCCCAAACCTGACTACGGCTTGGGAGACCTTCAGTTACACGTTTATCCAAATTCTTAACAAACATGCTCCGTTGGTTAGATTTAAAATTAAAGGCAACCGCCCACCATGGTTTGATCCTTTGATTACAAAGCTCATGAAAACTAGGGACAAGGCTTGGGCATGTGCTCAGAAAAGTAATTTGGTCAATGACTGGCTAGAATACAGGATTTTCAGGAATAGATGCATCAAAAAAATCAGGCATGCAAAAAATGCCTACTTTTCCTCCACTCTCCTGGAATCACATGGCAATGCCAGGCTCTTCTGGAAAACAATCAAATGTATCGACAAGGCATCTAACACAGATACTCTGCCTGTTGTGCTTAACCGAAATGGGGAATATTTTTCAGAGCCCCAAAAAATTGTCGACAATTTTAACCTTCATTTTTCTGAAGCTGGTAATCTTTTTGATAATGTACTGGGAGTCACCCCGGCTCATGCAATTTCCTAAACTCCTGTCCAAACATTAAACGAATTTAGTTTCCAGCCTATCCACGAAAGTAATGTTCTGAAACAACTGTCCTACCTCAAAGGGTCCTCTACTGGAGCGGATAGTATTCCCGTCTTTGCTCTGCTAACTGTTGGTCACCTAATCTACAAACCTATAGCTCATATTTTCAATCTGTCCATCAAAGAAGCATCAGTACCTCTAGAATGGTAATATTCCTATATTCGTCCACTTCACAAAGGGGGCCCTAAAGATTATCCAAATAACTACGGACCTATCTCAATTTTGTCCCCATTGATGAAAATTCTTGAAAAATGTTTGAAATACCAAATAAGCAGTTTCAGATCAGAAGATCAGAAAGGGTTTTATTCGCCATGTAAGTTCACAACGACACGGAATTTACTTTGGCAGGATGGTGCATACATTCAACATATAGGAATCTAAAATCTTAAATAAGTTTTAAACAAGTCTTACTATAATAAGGGTTAAAAGTCTAACATTAAGGGGCTGAAGTATATAAAATTAAATAAATATCGAATATAAAATAGCTTTAAGATATAATTTAAAAATACAAATACGGAAACATAGTTAATATCAGCAACGTGTCGTTATGTAGATCAAATGTTAAAAACAGTGTTAGCCCTTGGCCTTGTTTAACAGGCCAGCAGCAGATGGGAAGAAACTGTTTTTATGGCGTGAGGTTTTGGTCCTGATGGACCGAAGCCTTCTGCCGGAGGGGAGTAGCTGAAACAGAGAGTGTCCAGGGTGGGAGAAATCGGCCATAATCTTCCTCGCTCGCCTCATAGACCTTGTCGTGTGCAGGTCCTCGAGGGTCGGTAGATTGCAGGCAATTACCTTCTCAGCAGTGTGGATGATACGCTGCAGTCTGCTCTTGTCCTTGGCAGTGGCAGCAGCGTACCAGACGGTTATGGAGGAGGTGAGGATGGATTCAATGATCGCTGTATAGAATTGCACCATCATTGTCTTTGGCAGGTTGAATTTCTTCAGCTGCCGTAGAAAGTACATCCTCTGTTGAGCTTTCTTGGTGAGGGAGCTGATGTTCAATTCCCACTTGAGGTCCCGGGAGAGAATAGTGCCCAGGAAGCGGAAGGACTCTACAATTTTGACTGGGGAGTCTAACAGGGTGATGGGGGTGAGTGGTGCTGTATTCTTCCTGAAGTCCACAACCATCTCAACTGTCTTTAGAGCATTTAGCTCTAAGTTGTTCTGGCTACACCAGGTCACCAGATTGTCAGCTTCCCACCTATAGTCAGACTCATCCCCACCAGAGATCAGCCCAATGAGGGTGGTGTCATCCGCAAACTTCAATAGTTTGACGGACAGATGATTGGAGGTGCAGCTGTTGGTATACAGGGAGAAGAGCAGAGGGGAAAGGACGCAGCCCTGAGGAGTTCCGGTGCTGATGGACCTGGAGCCAGAGACTTGTGTTCCCAGCTTAACGCACTGCTTCCTGTCAGACAGGAAGTCTGTGATCCATTTACAGGTGGTGTATGGCACGTTCAGCTGGAAGAGCTTGTCCTGAAGCAGGGCAGGGATGATGGTGTTGAAGGCAGAGCTGAAGTCCACAAACAGGATCCTGGCGTAGGATGCTGGGGCGTCCAGATGCTGTAGGGTGAAGTGGAGGGCCATGTTAACTGCATCGTCCACAGACCTGTTGGCTCTGTAGGCAAACTGAAGGGGGTCCAGGAGAGGGTCTGTGATGGCAACAAACTATTACATCGAAACCAATCTGGGTTCCGAAAAAATACAGCACCACACCTGCTGCATTAAACTCTCTTAATCACATTTACAGTAGCCTTGATAATAAGCAGTACTGTGCCTGTCTTTTTCTTGACCTGTCCAAAGCTTTTGATACAGTCGACCACAACACCCTGCTTAGTAAACTAAGTTGCCTCCGTTTCTCCAAACACGCAGTAGAATGGTTACAAAATTACCTCTCTTCTCGCACCCAAACTGTATTCGTAGATGGTTGGAGGTCAAACAGTGTTAAGATAACAAAAGGGTTTCCACAGGGTTCCATCCTTGGCCCCCTCTTGTTCTCTCTTTATATCAATGACTTGGGCACTGACCTGGATTATTTCAGGGTAAATCTGTTTGCAGATGACACGATACTGATTACTGCTGGCCGCTCTCTGGATGACGTGATTGCTAATCTCCAGGGTGATTTGAACAAACTACAACATCAGCTAGTTGCTCTTAAACTAGTCCTGAATACCTCCAAAACCAAGGTGCTATGCTTCTCACCAGGACTAAATTGCAGGAAGATATTTTTCCCCAATTATATTTCTTAAATAATCATCAAATAGAGCAAGTCATGATCTATAAGTATCTTAGGGTCATCTTTGATTACAAACTGAATTTTCAAGATTACATTGATTATATTGGTAAAAAGATAACATTTAAAATAGGTTTTCTGTATCGACACAAGCACTGCTTCTCCCCAATGTTCCGTTTGGAAATGATAAAAGCTACCATACTGCCTCTACTTGATTACTGTGACATCGTGTACAAATCAGCCCCAAGTACTGTACTGAAGAAGCTTGAATCAATGTATTACTCGGCCTTGAGATTTGCATTGAACTGCCCCTATAGGACTCACCACTGCGATCTCTACATTGGGTCAAACTTAACATCTCTTAATGATCGACGGCTTGTGCACCAGATCTTATTTATTCACGATGTACTTACAAAAAAATAAACAGACTACCAGCTGGATCTCCTCACTGTTTCTAAGAACAAATTTGACCTCAGGTCTTCGCTCATTTACCAGCTTCACATTCCTTATTGCCGTACAAATACTGGAGGAAGGGCCTTTACTATTGATGCCCCCGGGTCTGGAATGATATCGCCAATAAACTGCAACTTGGATCACTACCTATGAGATCTTCACTCAAAACTTATATAGAGTAGTTGTACACCCCTATCTGCCACTGCTATTCAAAATTGCCGGAATTCAAATGTATCGTTCCGGATGACCGCTGCAAAGTATAATCTTGAGTTTTGACTAGAGTGTGCTGATCTTCAAAGGTTTATTGAAAAAATGTGATGCTGCTACTGATACTCCTGCTGTTATGGAGTGACTCTTGCAGCCAGCTATGGCTGCAAAGTTTGGTCGTACATGTTATGTATATATCGTTTATTGTTGAATTTGAATGACAGTTCCTATGATTACTCATTGTTTTTTTCGGTAAAGTCACGTATGTAGAAATACAATAAAATTATATTAAAACAAGAACCAATCACGACGTTTCGATCACAACGCAAGCGATCTTCATCAGGTGTCAAGAACAAATCACGGAGGTAAATACAACAAAAGATGAGAGACGAGAATTCAACAAACCTGAAAAAACATTATGTGAAGCACATCCACTCAGGCCAACACCACAGTTAGACACTTCCTGGCAGACCACGAATTTCAAAAGAGTGTTAAATTTCGTGTTCAACCTTTGGATTGCACATACCAGCGTAGATAGAATGAAAAATACGAGGTACACGGTCAGTAGAAATACATATACTAGTCCACCAAGAGGTAAGGAGGGAGGAAAGACGGACAGGGAGGCAGGAAGTGTCTAACTGTGTTGTTGGCCTGACTGGATGTGCTTCACATAATGTTTTTTTCAGGTTTGTTGAATTCTCGTCTCTCATCTATTTGTTGTATTTACCTCCGTGATTTGTTCTTGACACCTGATGAAGATCGCTTGCGTTGTGATCGAAACGTAGTGATTGTTTTTTGTTTTAATATAATTTTATTGTATTTCTACATACGTGACTTTACCGAAAAAAACAATGAGTAATTTTATGCAGTCACGAAAGTTTTAATACTTTATTAGTTCCTATGATCACTGTTGCATTGCTTTTACAGCTTTATTTTGGTGATTTTGAAAACGTTTTGGTTTAGCCATGTATGTTTGTTGTAGTGCAGAGTTAGCCTGATAACTTTCATCTGCATTGTCTTATTATGGTTGTTATTGTTTGACTTGCATCCCACTGGGATTTTTGCACACAACGTTTGAAATACGGTGATTTTCTGGAAGACTTTGCTGTTTTTTCCTGTATGTTTCTGTTGCGTGTAGTCACTTTAACGTGTTTCTTGTTCATGTTTTTGTTTTTTGCGGTTGCACTCGAGTGAAGAGCCGCATGACTCACAGGGTTATACCTAATAAATGAAACTGAAAACTAAAAACACTACCAACACTCCAACTCAACACAAAGTCAACATCATCACCACCAACATCACCACCACCACTCAACACAAAGTTAACATCATCACCATTAACATCACCACCACCACTCCACACAAAGTCAACATCATCACCATCAACATCATCACCACCACTCCAACTCAACACAAAGTCAACATCATCACCACCAACATCGCCATTACCACTCAACACAAAGTCAACATCATCACCATCAACATCACCACCAGCACTACCACCACTCCAACACAAAATCAACATCATCAGCGTCAACATCACCACCACCACTCCACACAAAGTCAACATCATCACCATCAACATCACCACCACTCCACACAAAGTCAACATCATCACCATCAACATCACCACCACTACTTCACACAAAGTCAACATCATCAACATCACCACCACCACTCCACACAAAGTCAACATAATCACCATCAACATCACCACCACCACTCCACACAAAGTCAACATCACCATCACCACTCCACACAAAGTCAACATCATCACCATCAACATCACCACCACTACTCCACACAAAGTCAACATCATCACCATCAACATCACCACCACCACTCCACACAAAGTCAACATCATCACCATCAACATCACCACCACCCCTCCAACTCTACACAAAGTCAAAATCATCACCATCAACATCACCACCACTCCAACTCTACACGAAGTCAACATCATCACCATCAACATCACCACCACCACTCCACACAAAGTCAACATCATCACCATCAACATGTCCACCACCCCTCCAACTCTACACAAAGTCAACATCATCACCATCAACATCACCACCACCACTCTACACAAAGTCAACATCATCAACATCACCACCACCACCTCAACTCTACACAAAGTCAACATCATGACCATCAACATCACCACTCCACACAAAGTCAACATCATCACCATCAACATCACCACCACTACTCTACACAAAGTCAACATTATCAACATCACCACCACCACTCCACACAAAGTCAACATTATCAACATCACCACCACCACCACTCCACACAAAGTCAACATCATCACCATCAACATCACCACCACCACCACTCCACACAAAGTCAACATCATCACCATCAACATCACCACCACCACTCTACACAAAGTCAACATCATCACCATCAACATCACCGCCACCACTTCAACTCTACACAAAGTCAACATCACCACCATCAACATCACCACTCCACACAAAGTCAACATCATCACCATCTACATCACCACCACCACCACTCCACACAAAGTCAACATCATCACCATAAACATCACCACCACCACTCCACACAAAGTGAACATCATCACCATCAACATCACCACCACCACTCCAACTCTACACAAAGTTAACATCACCACCACCACTCCACACAAAGTCAACATCACCACCACCACTCCACACAAAGTCAACATCATCACCATCAACATCACCACCACTCCACACAAAGTCAACATCATCACCATCAACATCATCACCACCACTCCACACAAAGTCAACATCACCATCACCACTCCACACAAAGTCAACATCATCACCATCAACATCACCACCACTACTCCACACAAAGTCAACATCATCACCATCAACATCACCACCACCACTCCACACAAAGTCAACATCATCACCATCAACATCACCACCACTACTCCACACAAAGTCAACATCACCACCATCAACATCACCACCACCACTCCACACAAAGTCAACATCATCACCATCAACATCACCACCACCACTCCACACAAAGTCAACATCACCATCACCACTCCACACAAAGTCAACATCATCACCATCAACATCACCACCACTACTCCACACAAAGTCAACATCACCACCATCAACATCACCACCACCACTCCACACAAAGTCAACATCATCACCATCAACATCACCACCACTACTCCACACAAAGTCAACATCATCACCATCAACATCACCACCACCACTCCACACAAAGTCAACATCATCACCATCAACATCACCACCACTACTCCACACAAAGTCTACATCACCACCATCAACATCACCACCACCACTCCACACAAAGTCAACATCATCACCATCAACATCACCACCACTCCAACTCTACACGAAGGCAACATCATCACCATCAACATCACCACCACCACTCCACACAAAGTTAACATCATCACAATCAACATCACCACCACCACTCAACACAAAGTTAACATCATTACCATCAACATCACCACCACCACTCCACACAAAGTCAACATCATCACCATCAACATGTCCACCACCCCTCCAACTCTACACAAAGTCAACATCATCACCATCAACATCACCACCACCACTCTACAAAAAGTCAACATCATCAACATCACCACCACCACTCCACACAAAGTCAACATCACCACCACCACTCCACACAAAGTCAACATCATCACCATCAACATCACCACCACTCCACACAAAGTCAACATCATCACCATCAACATCATCACCACCACTCCACACAAAGTCAACATCACCATCACCACTCCACACAAAGTCAACATCATCACCATCAACATCACCACCACTACTCCACACAAAGTCAACATCATCACCATCAACATCACCACCACCACTCCACACAAAGTCAACATCATCACCATCAACATCACCACCACTACTCCACACAAAGTTAACATCACCACCATCAACATCACCACCACCACTCCAAACAAAGTCAACATCATCACCATCAACATCACCACTCCACACAAAGTCAACATCACCATCACCACTCCACACAAAGTCAACATCATCACCATCAACATCACCACCACTACTCCACACAAAGTCAACATCACCACCATCAACATCACCACCACCACTCCACACAAAGTCAACATCATCACCATCAACATCACCACCACTACTCCACACAAAGTCAACATCATCACCATCAACATCACCACCACCACTCCACACAAAGTCAACATCATCACCATCAACATCACCACCACTACTCCACACAAAGTCTACATCACCACCATCAACATCACCACCACCACTCCACACAAAGTCAACATCATCACCATCAACATCACCACCACTCCAACTCTACACGAAGTCAACATCATCACCATCAACATCACCACCACCACTCCACACAAAGTTAACATCATCACCATCAACATCACCACCACCACTCAACACAAAGTTAACATCATTACCATCAACATCACCACCACCACTCCACACAAAGTCAACATCATCACCATCAACATGTCCACCACCCCTCCAACTCTACACAAAGTCAACATCATCACCATCAACATCACCACCACCACTCTACAAAAAGTCAACATCATCAACATCACCACCACCACCTCAACTCTACACAAAGTCAACATCATCACCATCAACATCACCACTCCACACAAAGTCAACATAATCACCATCAACATCACCACCACCACTCCACACAAAGTCAACATTATCAACATCACCACCACCACTCCACACAAAGTCAACATTATCAACATCACCACCACCACTCCACACAAAGTCAACATCATCAACATCAACATCACCACCACCACCACTCCACACAAAGTCAACATCATCACCATCAACATCACCACTCAACACAAAGTCAACATCATCACCATCAACATCACCACCACCACTCTACACAAAGTCAACATCATCACCATCAACATCACCACCACCACTTCAACTCTACACAAAGTCAACATCATCACCATCAACATCACCACTCCACACAAAGTCAACATCATCACCATCAACATCACCACCACTCCACACAAAGTCAACATCATCACCATAAACATCACCACCACCACTCCACACAAAGTGAACATCATCACCATCAACATCACCACCACCACTCCAACTCTACACAAAGTTAACATCACCACCACCACTCCACACAAAGTCAACATCACCACCACCACTCCACACAAAGTCAACATCATCACCATCAACATCACCACCACTCCACACAAAGTCAACATCATCACCATCAACATCATCACCACCACTCCACACAAAGTCAACATCACCATCACCACTCCACACAAAGTCAACATCATCACCATCAACATCACCACCACTACTCCACACAAAGTCAACATCATCAACATCACAACCACCACTCCACACAAAGTCAACATCATCACCATCAACATCACCACCACTACTCCACACAAAGTCAACATCACCACCATCAACATCACCACCACCACTCCACACAAAGTCAACATCATCACCATCAACATCACCACCACCACTCCACACAAAGTCAACATCACCATCACCACTCCACACAAAGTCAACATCATCACCATCAACATCACCACCACTACTCCACACAAAGTCAACATCACCACCATCAACATCACCACCACCACTCCACACAAAGTCAACATCATCACCATCAACATCACCACCACTACTCCACACAAAGTCAACATCATCACCATCAACATCACCACCACCACTCCACACAAAGTCAACATCATCACCATTAACATCACCACCACTACTCCACACAAAGTCAACATCACCACCATCAACATCACCACCACCACTCCACACAAAGTCAACATCATCACCATCAACATCACCACCACTCCAACTCTACACGAAGTCAACATCATCACCATCAACATCACCACCACCACTCCACACAAAGTTAACATCATCACCATCAACATCACCACCACCACTCAACACAAAGTTAACATCATTACCATCAACATTACCACCACCACTCCACACAAAGTCAACATCATCACCATCAACATGTCCACCACCCCTCCAACTCTACACAAAGTCAACATCATCACCATCAACATCACCACCACCACTCTACAAAAAGTCAACATCATCAACATCACCACCACCACCTCAACTCTACACAAAGTCAACATCATCACCATCAACATCACCACTCCACACAAAGTCAACATCATCACCATCAACATCACCACCACCACTCCACACAAAGTCAACATTATCAACATCACCACCACCACTCCACACAAATTCAACATTATCAACATCACCACCACCACTCCACACAAAGTCAACATCATCACCATCAACATCACCAAAACCAAAACTCCACACAAAGTCAACATCATCACCATCAACATCACCACTCCACACAAAGTCAACATCATCACCATCAACATCACCACCACCACTCTACACAAAGTCAACATCATCACCATCAACATCACCACCACCACTTCAACTCTACACAAAGTCAACATCATCACCATCAACATCACCACTCCACACAAAGTCAACATCATCACCATCAACATCACCACCACCACCACTCCACACAAAGTCAACATCATCACCATAAACATCACCACCACCACTCCACACAAAGTCAACATCATCACCATCAACATCACCACCACCACTCCAACTCTACACAAAGTTAACATCACCACCACCACTCCACACAAAGTCAACATCACCACCACCACTCCACACAAAGTCAACATCATCACCATCAACATCACCACCACTCCACACAAAGTCAACATCATCACCATCAACATCACCACCACCACTCCACACAACGTAAAGAAGACCACCTCCCACCAATGCAATTAGCAGAACCGTTTTCTTTTTATTACTTTTTTGTCTCCAATTTCCAGAACGAAGCTCACGCCCGAAACCTCGCGACACACGCGACTCCTGAACCCGAGCGAGCAATGCCGACGCCTAACTTGCTGTAGTTGTCTGTGTGTGGATATTTTTGCCATTGTCCCCCCCCCCCCAGCACCCCCTCGATCTCCCCTCACCCCCCATTCCTGCCTGGTATGAAGGAGGCCGTGGGTTCGATCCCGACCCAGAACGCCTGCTGTATATTTGGAGTTTGCGTGTCTCTCTTCATCTCTCATCATCACGGTGGCTAGGAGATGTTAACTACCTCGCCTGCTACGCAGGAGGTCGTGGGTTTGATCCTGACCCTAACACCTGCTGCTGCTATATATTTGTAGTCTGCGTCTCCCTCTCATCATCATCACAGTGGCTAGGATATGTTAACTACTTCGCCTGGTATACAGCAGGTCGTGGGTTTGATCTTGACCCTAACACCTGCTGCTGCTGTATATTTTTAGTCTGGGTCTCTCTCCTCACGGTGGTGATTGTGTGGGGTTTTTTTCCGGGTCTCCTAAGGATTTTTTCCCACCTCCACAATTCCAATTATTTCGGCTGAGGCAGTCTTAAAAAAAAAACAATGCAAGACATTATTACGACGATGTTGATTATTATTATTATCATCATCGATGATGATTATTATCGTCATCATCGTAAAAAAAATTCGCCTGTTGCATTGTTTCATCGCAAGCAATGACGACGTGTGGTGAATGCGAGACCTTGATGATGACACTCTTTGTGGTTCTTTCGGTAAAGCCACGTAGTTAGAAATACAATGGAAACAAATCTCGACGTTTCGATGGCACCGTGAGCGACCTTCATCAGGTGGTAAAAGCTCAGCAAGGAAAACAACTGCTGAAGTGGGCGAGAGAGCTGCCGTGGCAAGAGGTTATATAGGCAAGAAGGGGGGAGGAGCAACGGGGGAGAGAGAGGGGGGAGGTGTGGGGTAGGGGGAAGGGTAGGGGCACTGCGTGAGCGCTAGGAGGAGTGAGGACGTGAGGCTGGGGGGGGGGGGGGGGAAGTGGGCGGGGCTAGAAGTGAATGGCTGGGAAAGCTGAGGATGCGAAATTAACTCAGAAAAATAGACTAGTACCCGGCAGATATGATGGATACAACCATAAACAGTTAAAGGTTTCGTTTTTTGGGTCTTTCGGTAAAGTCACGTAGAAGGGAAACAATGAAATAATAAAAAATATAAAACTATTTTATTGTTTCCCTTCTACGTGGTGGTGACTTTACCGAAAGAACGAAGAATATGAATCCCTGCAGTCACGAAATCTTTAAATCAAAACGTTAAGGGTTTACCTGGTTAATAACATCCTTCCAATGATTGCTCAATTTGTATCCATCTTCCCGGTTGAAGTTATGCCTGTGTTTATATATGCGAATGGCTTCATGAACAAACCTTTGATAGTAGCCCAAAGGTTTTCAGAGTACCTTGGTCTCGGAAAAACACAATATCACACGAGCCCAAAGCGTTATAACAATGGTCAGCCACGGCAGAGGTATTAGTTCTGCCGTGTTTAAGATCTGCCTTGTGTTCGCGAACACGGTCCGAGACATGTCGTTTCGTTTCCCCGATGTAACTGCTGCCGCAGCTACAACTCAGTTTGTAGGCTCCAGGGTATTGCATGTCAGGAATGACCTCCTTCACAGATGAGATCAGATCACGGATTTTTGTGTACTGTATTGAATCAGACCTGGATCTTGTGTTTGTTTAAGATTTTGGAAATCTTTTTGGTAACGCCGGCTATGTATGGTAACGTGATGGTTTTGATCGGCTTCTCAGTGGGTTGTTTCTCCATGGTTGGCGAAACAGCTTTGCGATGAATGCGGTCCGAGTACCCATTCATCTTGAGGGCCTGGTGTACGTGTTCCCGTTCACTGGCTAGGTGGTGTTGGTCGGAAATGCAGTGGGCCCTATTGTGTAGTGTTTTGATGAGGGAATTCTTCTGTGCCGAATGGTGGTGGGAATCAGATTTTTTTTGTCTTGCTGTGGTTTTACCACCTGATGAAGATTGCTTGTGTTGCAATCGAAACGTCGTGTTTTGTTTTATTTTATTTCTAGCTACTTGACTTTACCGAAAGAACCAAAGAGTATGGATTCCTGCAGTCACGAAAGCTTCAAATCAAGATTGATGATGATACTTTGATGTTATTGTTGTTTTCTGTTTTATCAAACAGAAACACACACAGGTTAGTGGTGAACTAAGTAACGAATTGGCCACGTTTTGTTTACGTGACAACCCCTTACTGATTGTAAATGTCACAGTGGGTTTACTCTCCAACACACACACACACACACCGGATAGTGCTTGACTAAGTAACTAATTGTCCACGTTTTGTTTATTTGAACAAACCTTCACTGATTGTAAACGTTGTAGTGGGTTTACTCTCCAACACACACACCGGATAGTGCTGGACTAAGTAACTAATTGTCCACGTTTTGTTTATTTGAACAAACCTTTACTGATTGTAAAAGTTGTAGTGGGTTTACTCTCCAACACACATACACCCATTAGTGCTGAAATAAGGAACTAATTGGCCACGTTTTGTTTATGTGACAACACCCGTACTAAATTGGGCTGTGCGTAGGGGCAGCAGTGGGGAGTTTTAACGACACGGCATTTATACACTTCGCGTGATCTAACCCCAAGGAAAAGCACAGAAACCTCCATCATCGTGGGTGAGGAGTTTTTTTTTTTAACGAAGCGCATTGAATGCACGGGGAACAGATTTAAGTGTTGGGCACGGACTCATGCCATTTCTGCTCGCGCATGCACGCGGGGTGCGTGTATGCGCGAGCGAAAGGTTGTTGTTATTTGACTTGCATCCCACTGGGATTGTTTTGCACCCAGCGTTGGTGTACGGTGCTATTTCAGAAATATCTTGATTTTTTTTCCTGGATTTTTATGTTTGCACAGTCACACAAAGTCACTTTAAGATGTTTTTCTTGTTCATGTTTTTTGTTTGTTGCGGTTGCACCCGATTCAAGAGCCGAATGGCTCACAGGGCTATACCAAATAAATGAAACTATGAACTATTATGCGAACGGGCGGGCATGCGAACGGGCGGGCATGCGAACAAACGAACGAACGGGCGCGCGTTATTGTACGTCGCCCATCGTGTTGTTGAAAAACCTCCGGAGCTTCCACGCCCTGGCGAAGACCCCCCACTCCGCCTGGCCCCCGCAACGGGAGCCCGACTCGTAGATGCCCACCACGTACCACTTGCCGTCCTCTTGCTTGCACATCAGAGCAGCGGAGGCGTTCGACTTCGGAGGGGAGATAAATGCCAACGACAAAAAAAACACGCGTGGGTATATATGCGAGTGTGTGGGTGAGTGTTTGTGGGGAGCGGTGGTGTAGCGGTCGGCGCTACGCTGCACTACGAACCCGGCGACCCGGGTTCTATCCCAGCTCACGGCCAACAGCACCAGTGACGATTATCTGAACCGGTCCCGGGCCTCCCCTTGGTCGACTCAGCCTCAAATGAGTACCCAGGTGCGGTGTAGGAATATCACCACTGGGGAGACAAAGGCGGTCGGGCGTGGTGCTGGCAACCCACCCCCCCGTGTGCTGTTCCGGCCTTCATAGTTGCTCGCTAACAGCACTTGTGTGAGTGTATGAGTGAGTGTGTATGAGTGAGTGTGTGTATGACAGTGCTGTGGGGGGAGGTCCAATTTCGATTGGCTCCTCCCCTCATGGCATCTGTGTCCACCACAGGGGCTAAACGGGGGCTCTGGACGGGTGCGAGGGGCTGGTAACCCCTCCACCGTCAATTAATCACCACTAAACCGCGAATTAAGTATATATCTAATAAGCTTGTGCCGGAGGCCCCGGAGGGCCAGGCGTCTATGACGTCTCCTGGCCAAACCCCAATTGGAGGAGCCAGGAGATTGAATATCTACCCTCGGGGCTCCTCCAGACACAAGGAAAACCACTACGGGTGGCGACGTGGAATGTTCGAACTCTCACTGCGGAGGAGAGGCTGCCACTCCTCTGTCGGGAGATCTATGTGGCAGTCAGGAGGTCCGGTGGACCGGTTCTGGCTCCTGCCTCCATGAGGGGTGGACAGTCCTCTACTCGGGGCAGCAGACTGCCAAACAACAGGGTGTGGCTCTTCTTTTGAATAAAAGAATGAAGGGGGCGTGGGAGCGTGGCGGTGAGGTGTGGGAAGCTGTAAGCCCCAGGCTACTTTGGGCTCGCCTTCCCATCAACCGCAGGCGAGGAATGGTGGTCGTGGTCACTTATGCCCCCACCGAAGATGAACATCCGTGGAGGGATACAGGCAAAGCCGATGAGTCAGATGCCTTCTATGACCTCCTGTCACAGGTGCTGGCTAAAGTGGCCCCTCGGGATAGAGTCATCATGTTGGGTGACTTCAATGCCCAAGTTGGTCAAGGTGCTGGCACCTGGTCTGGAGTGATTGGAGGGCATGGGCCAGATCAGCTCAATAACAACGGTAGGAGGCTGCTAGATTTTTGTGCAGCCCATGGGCTTGTAATTACCAACACGCTGTTCCGGCATCGGCGCATCCACACAACATCATGGATGCATGCCAGGTCCAAGCAAGAACATCTGCTGGACTACATAGTGACGGACCAGCGGATGCAAGCCCATGTCCTTGACACCAGGACCTACCGTGGAGCTGATCTGCCCTCTCACCATCGACTAGTCATCTGTAAGATGCGCCTGCCATTCTTCCACTCCGGTGATGGGTGTACACCCAGTACCCCATTCCAACCTAAAGTGGCCTGGTCTTAGTTATCTGATGAAATTTGCTAGCGAGAATTTCATCATCGCTTGCGGCTGAGATTGGCATCGTACCCAACTCCTCCTGATGTCGAGGGTAAATGGGCGAGGTTTAGGACTGTGACTCATGCAGCTGCAATGGCTAGTTTGGGTACGCGGTCCAGACCTCCCCAGAGACCCTGGCTGACAGAGGACGTGTTCAGGATGGTTGAGAAAAAGCGACAGGCCCATTGTCATCGGCTACAGAATCCCACGTCAGAGAATGAGGAGGCTTACCGCAGCCTTCGCTCGGAGGTTCGGAGAGCCGTGAGGCGCTGCAAAGATGGGTGGTGGTCGCGGGTTGCTGAGGAGATGGAGTCTGCCTCAGTGGCCCGCGATCACAAATCTCTATTTAACTCCATCAAAAAAGTAGCTTGCAGTGCCACACCTATTACCATCATTAGGGGAAAAAACGGTGATCCAATCTCCGACCCCCAGGAACAGGTTTGCAGATTTGCTGAGCATTTCAGTGAGGTCCTGGGGGAGGGAAAACCCCTCAGCCAGGAAAACATCATGGCACAAAGTGAGGCTGCGGTGCCTCAAATATTGGAGGAAGTCACCCCCTGTGAGTGGCTGGCTGAGGTGCCATCTGTTGAGGAAGTACTGAAGGCTATCCGGAGTCTGTGACCAGGAAAGGCAGCGGGCAGAGATGATCTCCCAAGCGAAATGCTGAGGGAGGGTGGCGTTTGTGCACAGACTGCCCTATATGACATCATAACAACAGTCTGGACCACTGGACGAGTTCCGCAGGATTGGAAGGATGCCCTGGTGGTCCCCCTTTTTAAGGGGGACCGCACAGACTGTAACAACTACAGGGGCATCTCACTCCTCAGTGTGCCGGGGAAGGTCCTGGCAAGGATTATTCAGCATCGCCTTGCCAGGCACGCTGAGGAGAGGCTTGCGGAGCCCCAATGCGGTTTCAGGAAAGGGTGGTCCTGCACAGATGCCATATTTTCTGTCCGTCTGCTACAGCAGAGGTGTAGGGAATTCCAACAAGACCTACATCTCTGCTTTGTTGACCTGGGCAAGGCCTATGATACCATCAGTAGGCCTGGGCTCTGGGTTGTTCTTCGTGCTTTTGGAGTACCTGACCCTCTGCTCACGATCATTAAGGACCTTCATGATGGTGAGGGGGCCCAGGTAAAACTACGTGGCCGGGAGTCAGGGCCATTCCCTGTACACCTTGGGGTGCGACAGGGATGTCCTCTGGCTCCCACATTATTTAACATCTATTTTGACCACGTAGTTCGTGAAGCCTTCAATAGCTGTACCGGGGGAATCTCCATATGGTACAGATATAATGGGAGGCTGATCGATGCCCGGGTGTGGTCAAGGGATAGCTCCCTATTGCTCAACCACGCTATGTATGCTGATGATTTGGTAATAGCTGCTCATTCAGAGAAGGAGTTGGAGACGCTGCTGCTGAGACTGGAGCATGCTACTAAGAGATGGGGCCTTACCATCAGGCCCACCAAAACTAAGCACCTGCCTGGGTATTTTGTACCATCGGACACTCCACCCCCACAACTCCAAATCGGTGATGGGGCAGTGTGTAGTGTAGTGTATAGTGTAGTGTGTAGTGTAGTAGTGTAGTGTATAGTGAAGTGTATAGTGTAGTGTATATTGTAGTATATAGTGTAGTGTACAGTGTAGTGTATAGTAGTGTATACTGTAGTATTTAGTAGTGTAGTCTATAGTAGTGTAGTGTATAGTGTAGTGTAGTGTATAGTGTAGTGTATAGTATAGTGTATAGTAGTGTATTGTGTAGTGTATAGTGTAGTATATAGTGTAGTGTGTAGTGTACAGTAGTGCAGTGTATAGTGTAGTGTACAGTGTAGTGTATAGTGTGTGTAGTGTAGTGTATAGTGTAGTGTATAGTGTAGTATGTAGTGTAGTGTGTAGTGCAGTGTATAGTGGAGTGCATAGTGTAGTGTATAGTGTAGTGTATAGTGTAGTGTGTAGTGTAGTGTATAGTGTAGTGTGTAGTGTATAGTGTAGTGTATAGTAGTGTAGTGTATAGTGTAGTGTTTCGTAGTGTATAGTAGTGTAAAGTGTAGTGTGTAGTGTTGTAGTGTATAGTGTAGTGTATAGTATTGTAGTGTATAGTGTAGTGTATCGTAGTGTATCGTAGTGTATAGTGGTGTAGTGTAGTGTATAGTAGTGTAGTGTATAGTAGTGTATAGTGTAGTGTATAGTGTAGTGTATAGTAGTGTAGTGTATAGTAGTGTAGTCTATAGTGTAGTGTGTAGTGTAGTGTATAGTGTAGTATATTTTAGTGTATAGTGTAGTATATATAGTAGTGTATAGTGTAGTGTTTAGTGTATAGTGTAGTGTATAGTGTAGTGTATAGTAGTGTATAGTAGTGTAGTGTATAGTAGTGTATAGTAGTGTATAGTAGTATATAGTAATGTATAGTAGTGTATAGTAGTGTAGTGTATAGTGTAATGTATAGAAGTGTATAGCAGTGTAGTGTATAGTAGTGTAGTGTATAGTGTAGTGTATAGTAGTGTAGTGTATAGTAGTGTGGTGTATAGTAGTGTATATTGTAGTGTGTAGTGTATAGTAGCGTAGTGTATAGTAGTGTATAGTGTAGTGTATAGTAGTGTATAGTAGTGTAGTGTATAGTGTAGTGTATTGTGTAGTGTATAGTAGTGTAGTGTGTAATGTATAGTAGTGTAGTGTGTAGTGTATAGTAGTATAGTGTATAGTGTAGTGTATAATGTAGTGTATAGTAGTGTAGTGTATAGTTGTGTATAGTAGTGTATAGTGTAGTGTATAGTGTAGTGTATAGTGTAGTGTACACTATTCTAGACTCACCGGCAATGGCACCACGCAGCTCCTAGGAGGCTGGGTGCAGATCTTTTGGCTTGAGATGCTGGAAACTCCGCAGCTGCCCTCCGTGGCCATCTGCACCTGCATCTGCCTCTGGTCGAGTGCTGGCCAACGCGAAGGGAGGGCAGAGAATCGAACAAAAATGTTTCAAATGTTACCCGGCCGAGGTGAAGCGAGAGCGCCGATGATCCTGGCTTTGAATACCCCCCCAAGTCGTTACCAACGCACGGGCAGCAGCGGCGGCGGAAGCAATGTGAGGGGACGGGAAGGGGAAGGGAGACGGAAGGGGAAGGGAGCGGAAGCTTCACCGACACGTCCCCGGAGTGCCGGTCCCGCGGTAAAGCGGAGACGGTGGCGCGCCGATACGCGGGGCGCAAGAGCCTGGACTCGCTGTGTTCAAGGTCCCTGAGAAAACATCCTCCTAAGGTTCAGCCTCCACTTCTCCCCAACGGTCCTCTCATCTTCGGATACCCGAAGGGCGACGGACCCCAACATCTTCAGGGGCCCTGTCAACGTGCTCGTCGGCCACGCCAAGCTCGCCGTGCACAGGGCGAGGAAGGTGGCCCTGGAGGGGAAACGTCCGGCCAGGCGGCCTGGGCGTCTTCCGCGCTTTCCGGTCGGAGCCAGTCCGGTCGGAGCCAGGGTGTGTGGGCCGGAGTTCCGCCGTGCGCGGCTGACCCACGCCGTGCCGGCCCTTCAAGGAGCGGTGGGCGCTGGAGGAGGGCCGTGTGGCTCGGTGGCAGATGACGGAGAGCTCTGCGTGCAGATTGTGAGCTACCCGTCGGAGGCCGTAGCACTGCGGGAAGGGCTGCGTGCCGATGCAGCACTTGTCGTAGTTAAAAATACATAATAATATTACAAATATTACATACAAAACATAGGGGGAACAAGGACATGGAGTAGAGAGAGAGAGGGCGTAGGTAGAGAGAGGGGGGTAGGTAGAGAAAGAGAGAGGGTAGAGAGAGAGGGGGTAGAGAGAGGGGGTAGGTAGAGAGAGGGGGTAGGTAGAGAGAGGGGGTAGGTAGAGAGAGGTGGTAGAGAGAGAGGGAAGAGGTAAGGAGAGCAGAGCTTGAAATCTTTCGTGAAATCTTTCATTTCAAACGGGCGGGTGGGGGGGGGGGGGTTACATAAAGCAGAGCATTAAAGAAGAAAACGAAATGATAAACGAAGCAAAGTGCCGACTACACCGAGCATCTTCTTGTTTCCTCTTATCGTAAAAAAAGGAAAAGACGGTAGGGGAGGGGAAGGGAGGGAAGGAGAGGGGATGAGAGGAGAGGGTAGCGGAGGGAGTAAGCGAGTAGGCGGGATCACCTTCGATGAAGCAGGTCTTCCGGGAGTAGTGCGTAGGCCGCTGGTAGTCTGGCAGGCAGGCCGGGCTCCTGTTGGTCACGGGAGTGGCGACCTTCAGCAGTGCTGCGTTGTACCGGTCGTGAACGGTGTAGCTCAGCACCCGCAGGTCCACGCCACCGCTCAGCCGGACACTCGGGGGCTGCGGGTCGCTCCTGAAATCGGCGGCAGCCAACGACGTCTTTATTCGCGACGAACTTTTGTTGCCGTGCAGCGGTGGCTGGGAAGACGTTGACGACCTCGCCTGGTATGCTAGAGGTCGTGGGTTCGATCCTGAGCCCTGATGTATATTTGTAATCTGCGTCTCTTTCTCTCTTCTCACGGTCTCGTTTGTTGTGTTTAGTTCCCCCGGCGCACCTCCGATTAGCCACGGTTGGCTACGTACAAAATAAGTTCAACGTACATACATAGGCTCACAGCAGAGAACCATAGACTCACACAGAGACCCATAGACTCACACAGAGCCCCATAGACTCAAACAGGGACCCATAGACTCACACAGAGCCCCATAGACTCACACAGAGACCAGTAGACTCCCACAGAGACCCATAGACTCACACAGAGACCCATAGACTCACACAGGGACCCATAGACTCACACAGAGACCCATAGACTCACACAGAGACCAGTAGACTCACACAGAGACACATAGACTCACACAGTGACCAGTAGGCTCACACAGAGACCCATAGACTCACATCAGAGACCCATAGACTCACACAGAGACCCATAGAATCACACAGAGACCAGTAGACTCACACAGTGACCCATAGACTCACATAGACACCCATAGACTCACACAGACACCCATAGACTCACACAGAGACCCATAGACTCACACAGAGACTAGTAGACTCACACAGAGACCAGTGGACTCACACAGAGACACATAGACTCACACAGAGACCAATAGACTCACATCAGAGCCCCATAGACTCACACAGAGACCAGTAGACTCACAAAGAGACCCATAGACTCACATCAGAGACCAATAGACTCACAGAGACGATTAGACTCACACAGAGACCCATAGACTCACACAGAGCCATATAGAATCATACAGCAGAGACCCATAGACTCGCAAAAAGCCACATAGACTCACACAGAGTCCCATAGACTCACACAGAGACCAGTAGACTCACACAGAAACACATAGACTCACACAGCAGAGACTCATAGACTCACCACACTGAGACCAATAGACTCACAGAGATCCACAGACTTACGTACACAGAAACTCATAGACTCACACAGAGATCAGTAGACTCACACAGAAACACAGACTCACACAGAGCCACATAGACTCACACAAAGACACATAGACTCACACAGAGCCCCATAGACTCACACAGGGACCCATAGACTCACACAGAGCCCCACAGACTTACACAGAGCCCCATAGACTCATACAGCAGAGACCCATAGACTCGCAAAAGCCACATAGACTCACACAGAGTCTCATAGACTCACACAGAGACCAGTAGACTCACACAGAAACACATAGACTCACACAGCAGAGACTCATAGACTCACCACACTGAGACCAATAGACTCACAGAGATCCACAGACTTACGTACACAGAAATTCATAGACTCACACAGAGATCAGTAGACTCACACAGAAACACAGACTCACACAGAGCCACATAGACTCACACAAAGACACATAGACTCACACAGAGCCCCATAGACTCACACAGGGACCCATAGACTCACACGGAGTCCCATAGACTCACACAGAGACGTATAGACTCACACGGAGACCCATAGACTCACACAGAGACCCGTAGACTCACACAGAGACACATAGACTCCCACAGAGCCCCATAGACTCCCACAGAGCCCCATAGACTCACACAGAGCCCCATAGACTCACACAGAGCCTCACAGACTCACACAGAGCCCCATAGACTCACACAGAGACCAATAGACTCACACAGAGACACATAGACTCACACAGAGACCAGTAGACTCACACAGAGACACATAGACTCACACAGAGACCCATAGACTCACACAGAGCCCCATAGACTCACACAGGGACCCATAGACTCACACAGAGACTCATAGACTCACACAGAGACCCGTAGACTCACACAGAGACACATAGACTCCCACAGAGCCCCATAGACTCACACAGAGCCCCATAGACTCACACAGAGCCCCATAGACTCACACAGAGCCCCATAGACTCACATAGAGACCAGTAGACTCACACAGAGACACATAGACTCACACAGAGACCAGTAGACTCACACAGAGACACATAGACTCACACAGAGACCCATAGACTCACACAGAGACCCATAGACTCACACAGAGCCCCATAGACTCACACAGAGACCCATAGATTCACACAAAGACCCATAGACTCACACAGAGATTCAAAAACCCACACAGAGACCCATAAACTCACACAGAGACCCATAGACTCACAAAGAGACCCATAGACTCACACTAAGACCAGTAGACTCACACAGAGACCCATAGACTCACACAGAGACCCATAGCCTCACACGGAGACTCATAGACTCACATGGAGACCCATAGACTCACACGGAGACCCATAGACTTACACAGAGACACAAAAACCCACACAGATACCCATAGACTCACACAGAGACCAATAGACTCACACAGAGACCCATAGACTCACACAGAGCCCCAAAGTCTCACACAGAGACCCATAGACTCACCCAGGGATCCATAGACTCACACGGAGACCCATAGACTCACACAGAGACCCATAGACTCACACAGAGACCCATAGACTCACACCGCGGCCTGCACCCCGACCTGTTTACGAGCAGGTTGACGCAGCCGGCGGTCGCGAGGAACCAAGAGGGCTTGACAAGCGTGGCGTGGCACAGCGTCGCGTTGTACTGCACCACCGCAGCCGCCCAGGGAGCCGGTGACTGGAACCCCTTCACACCGCAGGCTGCAGACAGCAGACGGCAGATGGCAGGTTTACTGTAACCAAGTTTACCATAACCAGGTTTAACATAACCAGGTTTAACATAACCAGGTTTACTCTAACCAGGTTTACCGTAACCAGGTTTAACATAACCGGGTTTACTCTAACCAGGTTTACTGTAACCAGGTTTACTGTAACCAGGTTTACCATAACCAGGTTTAACATAACCAGGTTTAACATAACCAGGTTTAACATAACCAGGTTTAACATAACCAGGTTTAATGTAACCAAGTTTAACATAACCAGGTTTAACATAACCAGGTATAACATAACCAAGTTTACCATAACCAGGTTTACTCTAACCAAGTTTAACATAACCAGGTTTACTGTAACCAGGTTTAACATAACCAGGTTTACTGTAACCAGGTTTACCATAACCAGGTTTACTGTAACCAGGTTTACTGTAACCAAGTTTAACATAACCAGGTTTACCGTAACCAGGTTTAATGTTCAGGTTTACCCTAACCAAGTTTCCATAACCAGGTTTACCTAACCAGGTTACCATAACCAAGTTTACCATAACAAAGTAACCAGGTTACCGTAACCAGGTTACCGTAACCAAGTTACCATAACCAAGTTAACCATAACCAAGGTTCCCTAACCAGGTTACCATAACCAAGTTTACCATAACAAAGTAACCAGGTTAATGTAACCAGGTTACCATAACCAAGTTTACCATAACAAAGTAACCAGGTTAATGTAACCAGGTTACCATAACCAAGTTTACCGTAACCAGGTTACCATAACCAAGTTTACCATAACAAAGTAACCAAGTTACCGTAACCAAGTTACCATAACCAAGTTACCGTAACCAGGTTACGGTAACCAAGTTACCATAACCAAGTTTACCGTAACAAAGTAACCAAGTTACTGTAACCAAGTTACCATAACCAAGTTACCATAACCAGGTTACCGTAACCAAGTAAAACTAAAAAATGACCCCCACTGAGACCGCGACATGAAGGTGTCTCTGCTCGTCGAGACTCACCCTTGGTGCTCGTGACGGGCCTCACGCTCCAATAGTTGATGCAGAAGCCCTTTCCTGAAAGAACAACAATGTCGAGATGCGGGGCGGACGGGCGGGAAATCAGCGGTCAGTGGAGATGTAAACAGCCGCACGAGTCGGGTACCAGAGGTCTGTGTTTGTAAGTTGATCTGTTTGCAAGTCCCAAATTTACTCCTGTACACTGTACACTATTTTACATACCACTACACTACCACAAAACTATATATGACTACACTACATTTTATACTACGACGATACATTATATACTACACGATTATATACGACACTACTATATACTACTACACTACATTATATACTACTACACTACGTTATATACTACACTACATTATATACTACTACACTACTTTATATACTACCACACTACTCAAAACTATATATGACTGCACTGCATTATATACTACTATGCTACATGATACACTACTACACTACATTATATACTACTACACTACATTATATACTACTACACTACTTTATATACTACCACACTACTCAAAACTATATATGACTGCACTGCATTATATACTACTATGCTACATGATACACTACTACACTACATTATATACTACTACGCTACATTATATACGGCACTACTATATACTACTACACTACATTACAAACTACTACACTACATTATATACTACTACACTACATTATATACTACTACGATACATTATATACTACACTACTATATACTACTACGCTACATTACATACTACTACACTATATTATATACTACTACACTACTCAAAGCTATATATGACTACACTGCATTATATACTACTACGCTACATGATATACTACTACACTAAAATATATACTACACTACATTATATACTACTACACTACATTATATACTACACTACTATATACTACTACGCTACATTACATACTACTACACTACATTATATACTACTACATTACATTATATACTACTACACTACATTATATACTACTACACTACTATAAACTACTACATACTAGGCGAGGTAGTTAACATCTCCTAGCCACTATGATGATGAGAGAGAGAGAAACACAGCCTCCAAATATACATCAGCAGTAATTGGCAGGCTTGGGTCGAATCCACGACCTCCTGCATACCAGGCGAGGTAATTAACATCTCCTAGCCACCGTGGTGCTAGCGTAGGCTGTGGCAGTGGTGTGGAGAGAAATAACCTGGAGACAAATGCACGTGACCACGGGTAGCACATGCTATTTAGTTTAACACGTATTTGTAGTAGTAAGGGAGAGGCTTTCGCTAACCAATATTATCCATGATAGAGGGTTGTTTTTTTGGGTTAGATTACGTACGTATAAACGCTGTGTCGTTGAACCGACCACCACCGCCCCGACACAGCCTAATTTGTGTAGAGGTTGTCACTTAAACAAAACGTGACCAATTAGTTCATTAAAACCAGCCTCATATGGCTAACCGCCTGATGAAGCTGCTGATTGTGATTACCAGCGAAACGTCACGTTAACTTGAATTGTAAACGTTGTTGTGGGTTTGCTCCCCAACGCACACCAGTTAGTGCTGAACTAAGTAAAAAATTGGCCACGTTTTGTTTACGTGACGAACCCTTACTGTTTGGTTGTGTCGGGTGGTGGTGGTGGGATTAACGACACATTTATACTTACACGACCTAACCCAACCAAAAAACACCTCTTATTCTTGGTTATTTCGGTAAAAATCACGTAGAAGGGAAACAATAAAATAATAAAAATATAAAACAATAAAATTCTCACGACGTTTCGACTGCAACACAAGCAATCATCATCAGGTGTGAAAACCACAGCAAGAAAATTTGAAACTGTGGTTTTCACACCTGATGATGATTGCTTGTGTAGCAGTCGAAACGTCGTGAGAATTTTATTGTTTTATATTTGTATTATTTTAATGTTTCCCTTCTACGTGGTGGTGACTTTACCGAAAGAACCAAGAATAATAATTTAATTGTTTTACAATAATTTTATTGTTTTATATTTGTATTATTTTAATGTTTCCCTTCTACGTGGTGGTGACTTTACCGAAAGAACCAAGAATAATAATTTAATTGTTTTACAATAATTTTATTGTTTTATATTTTTATTATTTTATCGTTTCCCTTCTACGTGGTGGTGACTTTACCGAAAGAACCAAGAATAATAATTTAATTGTTTTACAATAATTTTATTGTTTTATATTTTTATTATTTTAATGTTTCCCTTCTACGTGGTGGTGACTTTACCGAAAGAACCAAGAATAATAATTTAATTGTTTACCAATAATTTTATTGTTTTATATTTTTATTATTTTATCGTTTCCCTTCTACGTGGTGGTGACTTTACCGAAAGAACCAAGAATAATAATTTAATTGTTTTACAATAATTTTATTGTTTTATATTTTTATTATTTTAATGTTTCCCTTCTACGTGGTGGTGACTTTACCGAAAGAACCAAGAATAATAATTTAATTGTTTACCAATAATTTTATTGTTTTATATTTTTATTATTTTAATGTTTCCCTTCTACGTGGTGGTGACTTTACTGAAAGAACCAAGAATAATAATTTAATTGTTTTACAATAATTTTATTGTTTTATATTTTTTATTATTTTAATGTTTCCCTTCTACGTGGTGGTGATTTTACCGAAAGAACCAAGAATAATAATTTTATTGTTTTACAATAATTTTATTGTTTTATATTTTTATTATTTTATTGTTTCCCTTCTACGTGGTGGTGACTTTACCGAAAGAACCAAGAATAATAATTTAATTGTTTTACAATAATTTTATTGTTTTATATTTTTATTATTTTAATGTTTCCCTTCTACGTGGTGGTGACTTTACCGAAAGAACCAAGAATAATAATTTTATTGTTTTACAATAATTGTATTGTTTTATATTTTTTATTATTTTATTGTTTCCCTATCTACGTGGTGGTGACTTTACCGAAAGAACCAAGAATAATAATTTTATTGTTTTACAATAATTTTATTGTTTTATATTTTTATTATTTTATTGTTTCCCTTCTACGTGGTGGTGACTTTACCGAAAGAACCAAGAATATGAATCCCTGCAGTCACGAAAGCTTTAAATAAAAAAACACCTCTATTATGTTTCATGGTTCTTTCGGTAAAGTCACGTAGATAGAAAAAAACGTGATTAAAAATATCACGACACTTTTATCGCAACACAAGCGGCCGTCATCAGGAACAGGGAGGTTAGCCTCTGAGAGAAACCTGTTTATAAAGGTTTAGAGCTAATGTTAATGTAGGAGAAAGCTCCGACACTGGCAGGAGGTCTACACCAATCAGAGAGCTGCTTATAAAGGTTCAGAGATGGGCGGGGCAGCTAATGTTAATGTAGGAGAGGGCTCCGACACCGGCAGTAGGTCTACACCAATCAGAGAGCTGCTTATAAAGGTTTAGAGATGGGCGGGGCAGCTAATGTTAATGTTGAAGAGGGCACCAACACTGGCAGGAGGTCTACACCAATCAGAGAGCTGCTTATAAAGGTTTAGAGATGGGCGGGGCAGCTCATGTTAATGTTGGAGAGGGCTCCAACACCGGCAGTAGGTCTACACCAATCAGAGAGCTGTTTATAAAGGTTTAGAGATGGGCGGGGCAGCCAATGTTAATGTAGGAGAGGGCACCGACACCGGCAGTAGGTCTACACCAATCAAAGAGCTGCTTTAAAGGTTTAGAGATGGGCGGGGCAGCTAATGTTAATGTAGGAGAGGGCTCCAACACCGGCAGTAGGTCTACACCAATCAGAGAGCTGTTTATTAAGGTTTAGAGATGGGCGGGGCAGCTCATGTTAATGTAGAAGAGGGCACCAACACTGGCAGGAGGTTTACACCAATCAGAGCATTGCACCTCGCTCCACACACCCACACTGCTGACGGTGGAGGTTGACAAGAAAACACAAATCAAGTCACGAACCAAAGTGGTTGATGACATCTTTCCAATGATTGCTGGGCTCATAACCATCCTCTCGGTTGAAATTGTGCCTGTACATATGGCTGGCTTCACCCCTATTATGGATATCGGTCGCGAAAGCCTCCTACTACCACTACTACAACGTGTTAAGCAGCCAGCAAAACTTAGAATTTACATCTTTGTTGACCATTGTCAAACGTTTGTCTGGTACCCGAGTACTAATCTTTAGGAGACGATCCACACTCAAAATGTAACTTCTGCTCATCGGAAAACAAGAAAACGAGGGATAATCCTCATCGGGCCTCGCCGTGTGAGGTGCAGCCCTCTGCGGTGTGCCGGGAATGCCTCTCCAAGTGACGACGACGACAATAATAACGTTTCATCATTAGACCTCCTTTGCTGGTACCAAAATATAATAACAGGGGTTTTTCCACTTTTTCTGGCAATAAAACTGAAACCTTTTTTTTTACAATGATTCATGTTTACTGCATTAACCACAATACCTGCAGTCAAAATGCAAACAAAAAAACATACTATGATAATATATGATGGATTGTCCTTGAAACTGATTGGTCCACACCAAGGGACGGCTTTCTTTTGAGCCTCGACTCAATTGGTGCTCGAACAGATGACGCCAGAAGGCGTCACACAGCTCAAAGACAATGCCACTATCAAAGTAACGAGGGCTCGGGGTGAGCATCTACATCATTAGACCTCCTTTGCCGGTACCAAAATATAATAACAGGGTTTTTCCCCTTTTTCTGGCAACAAAACTGAAGCCTTTTTTTACAAGGATTCATGTTACTGCATTAGCCACAATACCTGCAGTCAAAATGCGAACAAAAACATACTACGATAATATATGCATTTCGATTTAAAGCTTTCGTGACTGCAAGGATTCATCTTCTTTGGTTCTTTCGGTAAAGTCACGTAGAATGAGAATAAAATAATAAAATAACACACGTCGTGAGAATTTTATCGCGTTATTTTATTATTTTATTCTCATTCTACGTGACTTTACCGAAAGAACCAAAGAAGATGAATATATGCATTGTCCTTGAAACTTATAGTGCATTGTCTTTGAGCTGTGTAACGCCTTTTGGCGTCATGTGGTTGAGCACCAATTGGGTCGAGGCTCCAAAGAAAGCCGTCCCTTGGTGTGGACCAATACGTTTCAAGGACAATGCATCATATATAATCATAGTATGTTTTTATATTCTTGGTTCTTTCGGTAAAGTCACGTGTTTTATATTTTTATTATTTTATTGTTTCCCTTCTACGTGGTGACTTTACCGAAAGAACCAAGAATATGAAACCCTGCAGTCACGAAAGCTTTAAATAAAAATTTAGTATGTTTTTTCGTTTGCATTTTGACTGCAGGTATTGTGGTTAATGCAGACATGAATCCGTGTAAAAAGGTTTCAGTTTTGTTGCCAGAAAAAAGGGGAAACCCCCTATTGTTATTATATTAATGATGTTCGTTGCGTTGATCGAAAGCACTTTGTTTACGTGACACAGCGGCTGGGTAAATGTTTAACTACCTCGCCTGGTGTACACGAGGTAGTGGATTCGATCCCGACCCTGATAATGCCTGCTGCTGTATATTTTGAGTGTGCATGTATCTCTCTCCCCGTGGTCACGTGGATTTTCCTCCTAGGTCATCCGGGTTTTTCTCATTCCGCACTCAGAATAGATGAGTATCTGGCTGCGGCTATAGATGACCACGTGATGATGATGATGACGACGAGCCACTTTGTTTAGCAGCTATCATTTGTGATGGGCCGGTCGCTTCTGTGCAATGTCTTACACCACTGCTGTTGGGGCGCCACGGTGGCTAAGATATGTTAACTACCTCGCCTGGTATACAGGAGGTCTATGTGGAGTCTGTGTCTCTCTCTTATCATCACGGTGGCTAGGAGATGTTAACTACCTCGCCTGGTATACAGGAGGTCTATCTGGAGTCTGTGTCTCTCTCTCATCATCACGGTGGCTAGGAGATGTTAACTACCTCGCCTGGTATATAGGAGGTCTATGTGGAGTCTGTGTCTCTCTCTCATCATCACGGTGGCTAGGAGATGTTGACTACCTCGCCTGGTATACAGGAGGTCTATGTGGGGTCTGTGTCTCTCTCTCATCATCACGGTGGCTAGGAGATGTTAACTACCTCGCCTGGTATACAGGAGGTCTATGTTGAATCTGTGTCTCTCTCTCATCATCACGGTGGCTAGGAGATGTTAACTACCTCGCCTGGTATACAGGAGGTCGTGGGTTCGATTCCGACCCTGATGATACCTGCTGCTGCTGTGTATTTGGAGTCTGTGTTTCTTTCTCTCATCATCACAGTGGCTAGGATATGTTAACTACCTCGCCTGGTATAGAGGAGGTCGTGGGTTCGATCCCGACCCTGAAGATGCCTGCTGCTGTATATTTGGAGTCTGTGTCTCTTTCTTTCATCACCATGGTGGCTAAAAGATGGTAACTACCTCGCCTGGTATACAGGAGGTCGTGGGTTCCATCTAGACCCTAACACCTGCTGTTGTATATTTGGAGTCTGAGTCTACAGTTCTATGTGTGAGTCTACGGGTCCCTCTGTGAGTCTACGGGCCTCTCTGTAAATCTCTGTATCTGTGTGAGTCTATGTATCTCTGTGTGAGTCTACGGGTCTCTGTGTGAGTCTATGGGTCTCTGTGTGAGTCTACGGGTCTCTGTATGGTCTATGTGTCTCTGTGTAAGTCTTCGCGTCTCTGTGTGAGTCTATGGGTCTCTGTGTGAGTCTACGGGTCTCTGTGTGAGTCTACGGGTCTCTGTGTGAGTCTACGGGTCTCTGCTGTGTGAGTCTACGGGTCTCTGTGTGAGTCTACGGGTCTCTGCTGTGTGAGTCTACGGGTCTCTGCTGTGTGAGTCTACGGGTCTCTGTGTGAGTCTACGGGTCTCTCTGTTATTCTCTGTATCTGTGTGAGTCTATGTATCTCTGTGTGAGTCTATGTATCTCTGTGTGAGTCTACGGGTTTCTGTGTGAGTTTACGGGTCTCTCTGTGATTCTCTGTATCTGTGTGCGTCTATGTATCTCTGTGTGAGTCTACGGATTTCTGTGTGAGTCTACATGTCTCTGTGTGAGTCAATGTATCTCTGTGTGAGTCTACGGGTCTCTGTGTGTGTCTACGGGTCTCTCTGTGATTCTATGTATCTGTGTGAGTCTATGTATCTCTGTGTCAGTCTATGTATCTCTGTGTGAGTCTACATGTCTCTGTGTGCGTCTACGGGTCTCTGTGTGAGTCTATGTATCTATGTGTGAGTCTATGGGTCTCTGTGTGAGTCAACGGGTCTCTGTGTGAGTCTACGGGTCTCTGTGTGATTCTCTCTATCTCTGTGTGAGTCTACGGGTCTCTGTATGGTCTATGTGTCTCTGTGTAAGTCTTCGCGTCTCTGTGTGAGTCTATGGGTCTCTGTGTGAGTCTACGGGTCTCTGTGTGAGTCTACGGGTCTCTGTGTGAGTCTACGGGTCTCTGCTGTGTGAGTCTACGGGTCTCTGTGTGAGTCTACGGGTCTCTGCTGTGTGAGTCTACGGGTCTCTGCTGTGTGAGTCTACGGGTCTCTGTGTGAGTCTACGGGTCTCTCTGTTATTCTCTGTATCTGTGTGATTCTCTCTATCTCTGTGTGAGTCTACGGGTCTCTGTGTGAGTCTATGGATCTCTGTGTGAGTCTATGGGTCTATGTGTGAGTCTGTGTGTCTCTGTGTGAGTCTATGTATCTCTGTGTGAGTCAATGTATCTCTGTGTGAGTCTACGGGTCTCTGTGTGTGTCTACGGGTCTCTCTGTGATTCTCTGTATCTGTGTGAGTCTATGTATCTCTGTGTGAGTCTATGTATCTCTGTGTGAGTCTACATGTCTCTGTGTGCGTCTACGGGACTCTGTGTGAGTCTATGTATCTCTGTGTGAGTCTATGGGTCTCTGTGTGAGTCTACGGGTCTCTGTGTGAGTCTACTGGTCTCTGTGTGATTCTCTCTATCTCTGTGTGAGTCTACGGGTCTCTGTGTGAGTCTACATGCCTCTGTGTGCGTCTACGGGTCTCTGTGTGAGTCTATGTATCTCTGTGTGAGTCTATCGGTCTCTGTGTGAGTCTACGGGTCTCTGTGTGAGTCTACGGGTCTCTGTGTGATTCTCTCTATCTCTGTGTGAGTCTACGGGTCTCTGTGTGAGTCTACAGATCTCTGTGTGAGTCTATGGGTCTCTGTGTGAGTCTATGGGTCTCTGTGTGAGTCTACGGATTTCTGTGTGAGTCTATGGGTCTCTGTGTGGTCTATGGGTCTCTGTGTAAGTCTTCGGGTCTCTGTGTGAGTCTATGAGTCTCTGTGTGAGTCTACAGGTCTCTGTGTGAGTCCACGGGTCTCTGTGTGAGTCTATGGGTCTCTGTGTGAGTCTATGGGTCTCTGTGTGAGTCTACAGATTTCTGTGTGAGTCTATGGGTCTCTGTGTGGTCTATGGGTCTCTGTGTAAGTCTTCGGGTCTCTGTGTGAGTCTATGAGTCTCTGTGTGAGTCTACAGGTCTCTGTGTGAGTCCACGGGTCTCTGTTTGAGTCTATGGGTCTCTATGTGAGTCTACGGGTCTCTGTGTGGTCTATGGGTCTCTGTGTAAGTCTTCGCATCTCTGTGTGAGTCTATGGGTCTCTGTGTGAGTCTACAGGTCTCTGTGTGAGTCTACGGGTCTCTGTGTGATTCTACGGGTCTCTGCTGTGTGAGTCTACGGGTCTCTGTGTGAGTCTACGGGTCTCTGTGTGAGTCTACGGGTCTCTGTGTGAGTCTACGGGTCTCTGCTGTCTGAGTCTACGGGTCTCTGTGTGAGTCTACGGGTCTCTGTGTGATTCTCCCTCTCTCTGTGTGAGTCTACGGGTCTCTGTGTGAGTCCACAGATCTCTGTGTGAGTCTACGGGTCTCTGTGTGAGTCTCTGGGTCTCTCTGTGAGTCTACGGGTCTCTGTGTGATTCTCTCTATCTCTGTGTGAGTCTACGGGTCTCTGTGTGAGTCTACATGCCTCTGTGTGCGTCTACGGGTCTCTGTGTGAGTCTATGTATCTCTGTGTGAGTCTATCGGTCTCTGTGTGAGTCTACGGGTCTCTGTGTGAGTCTACGGGTCTCTGTGTGATTCTCTCTATCTCTGTGTGAGTCTACGGGTCTCTGTGTGAGTCTACAGATCTCTGTGTGAGTCTATGGGTCTCTGTGTGAGTCTATGGGTCTCTGTGTGAGTCTACGGATTTCTGTGTGAGTCTATGGGTCTCTGTGTGGTCTATGGGTCTCTGTGTAAGTCTTCGGGTCTCTGTGTGAGTCTATGAGTCTCTGTGTGAGTCTACAGGTCTCTGTGTGAGTCCACGGGTCTCTGTGTGAGTCTATGGGTCTCTGTGTGAGTCTATGGGTCTCTGTGTGAGTCTACAGATTTCTGTGTGAGTCTATGGGTCTCTGTGTGGTCTATGGGTCTCTGTGTAAGTCTTCGGGTCTCTGTGTGAGTCTATGAGTCTCTGTGTGAGTCTACAGGTCTCTGTGTGAGTCCACGGGTCTCTGTTTGAGTCTATGGGTCTCTATGTGAGTCTACGGGTCTCTGTGTGGTCTATGGGTCTCTGTGTAAGTCTTCGCATCTCTGTGTGAGTCTATGGGTCTCTGTGTGAGTCTACAGGTCTCTGTGTGAGTCTACGGGTCTCTGTGTGATTCTACGGGTCTCTGCTGTGTGAGTCTACGGGTCTCTGTGTGAGTCTACGGGTCTCTGTGTGAGTCTACGGGTCTCTGTGTGAGTCTACGGGTCTCTGCTGTCTGAGTCTACGGGTCTCTGTGTGAGTCTACGGGTCTCTGTGTGATTCTCCCTCTCTCTGTGTGAGTCTACGGGTCTCTGTGTGAGTCCACAGATCTCTGTGTGAGTCTATGGGTCTCTGTGTGAGTCTATGGGTCTCTTTGTGAGTCTACGGATCTCTGTGTGAGTCTATGGGTCTCTGTGTGGTCTATGGGTCTCTGTGTAAGTCTTCGGGTCTCTGTGTGAGTCTTTGGGTCTCTGTGTGAGTCTACAGGTCTCTGTGTGAGTCTACGGGTCTCTGTGTGAGTCTCTGGGTCTCTCTGTGAGTCTACGGGTCTCTGTGTGGTCTATGGGTCTCTGTGTAAGTCTTCGGGTCTTTGTGTGAGTCTACGGGTCTCTGCTGTGTGAGTCTACGGGTCTCTGTGTGTGACTCTACGGGTCTCTGTGTGAGTCTACGGGTCTCTGTGTGAGTCTACGGGTCTCTGCTGTGTGAGTCTACGGGTCTCTGTGTGTGACTCTACGGGTCTCTGTGTGAGTCTACGTGTCTCTGTGTGAGTCTATGGGTCTCTGTGTGAGTCTACGGGTCTCTGTGTGAGTCTACGGGTCTCTGCTGTGTGAGTCTACGGGTCTCTGCTGTGTGACTCTACGGGTCTCTGTGTGAGTCTACGGGTCTCTGTGTGAGTCTATGGGTCTCTGTGTGAGTCTACGGGTCTCTGTGTGAGTCTACGGGTCTCTGCTGTGTGAGTCTACGGGTCTCTGTGTGAGTCTACGGGTCTCTGTGTGCGTGTTGAATTCCTCTCGCACCATGCCCAATCAGAGGCGCGGCTGTCGGGAACTTAAACACGACGCTTCCTCTCTACCTTCCAGGGAGTCATTGGCTCGGAGGGCCAGCGTGAGGCTGCTGCCCGTGGACACGATGCTCTGCTTCCCCGTGGAGCCCAGGGGCGTCGAGCAGAGCAGGGCCAGACTCTCGGCGGCCAGCGAGGCTCCGTCGAGCACCTCCACGCTGTCGATGGCGCACGGCTCGGAGGCGCTCAGCCTGCCATCGTCAGCAAATAACGATTCACCGCGCGCAGGTCTGAACGTCGCACACGTAGGTAAACAATGCAATTCAAACGAGCCTACGGGTCTCTGTGCGATTCTCTCTATCTCTGTGTGAGTTTAAGCGTCTCTGTGTGAGTCTACGGGTCTCTGTGTGAGTCTACGGGTCTCTGTGTGAATCTACGGGTCTCTCTGTGAGTCTACGGGTCTCTGTGTGAGTCTACGGGTCTCTGTGTGAGTCTACGGGTCTCTCTGTGAGTCTACGGGTCTCTGTGTGAGTCTACGGGTCTCTCTGTGATTTTCTGTATCTCTGTGTGAGTCTACAGTTCACTTTGTGATTATCTCTATCTCTCTGTGAGTCTACGGTACTCTGTGTGAGTCTACGGGTCTTTGTGTGAGTCTGTGGGTCTCTGTGTGAGTCTACGGGTCTCTGTGTGAGTCTACGGGTCTCTCTCTGATTCTCTGTATCTGTGTGTCTATGTATCTCTGTGTGAGTCTACGGGTCTCTGTGTGAGTCTACGGAACTCTGTGTGAGTCTACGGGTCTCTGTGTGAGTCTACGGGTCTCTGTGTGAGTCTACGGATCTCTGTGTGAGTCTACGGGTCTCTGTGTGAGTCTACGGATCTCTGTGTGAGTCTACAGTTCTCTGTGTGAGTCTACGGATCTCTGTGTGATTCTCTCTATCTCTGTGTGAGTCTACGGGTCTCTGTGTGAGTCTACGGGTCTCTCTGTGTGATACTCTCTATCTCTGTGTGAGTCTACGGATCTCTGTGTGATTCTCTCTATCTCTGTGTGAGTCTACGGGTCTCTGTGTGAGTCAACGGGTCTCTCTGTGTGATTCTCTCTATCTCTGTGTGAGTCTACGGGTCTCTGTGTGAGTCTACGGGTCTCTGTGTGAGTCTAGGGATCTCTGTGTGAGTCTACGGGTCTCTGTGTGAGTCTACGGGTCTCTGTGTGAGTCTACGGGTCTCTGTGTGAGTCTACGGGTCTCTGTGTGAGTCTACGGATCTCTGTGTGATTCTCTCTATCTCTGTGTGAGTCTACGGGTCTCTGTGTGAGTCTACGGGTCACTCACACAGAGAGGAATAAAAGGCGTACAAGTAGTGCAAGAAACTTCCATTTCGATGTTTGATCCTAATAACAATCGTAACGCAATACAGAGCGAAATTTTAAGGCGCAAATCCGTACCAAATAAATAAATAACGGGCCAACTCTTTGTTTTTTTTCGGTAAAGTCACGCAGAAATAATACAAAATAAAATTAGCATACGAGGTTTCTATCGCAACACAAGCAATCAACATCAGGTAGAGGAAACACATAACCGCAGATATACCTGATGATGATTGCTTGGGTTGCGATCGAAACGTCGTATGCTATTATATCATTTTATTTTTTATTATTTCCACGTGACTTTACAGTAAAAAAAAACAAAGAGTAATTCCTGCAGTCACAAAAGCGCCTAATCAAAATCGGGCCAAACCAAGCCCCTCTAAAACTTTCTAAAAACAATGCTACGTACAACAGCGTGACACTTTTCCCAACAAACGTCATTAAAACTTTACAATAGCGACGCACGCACGCACACACATCACACACACACATCACACACACACACGCCACTGAACCAAGCGTCCTTCGCTAGATACATAAGTCAATCCATAA
Source organism: Petromyzon marinus (assembly GCF_048934315.1). Taxonomy (NCBI): domain Eukaryota; kingdom Metazoa; phylum Chordata; class Hyperoartia; order Petromyzontiformes; family Petromyzontidae; genus Petromyzon; species Petromyzon marinus. The sequence goes on from NW_027423180.1 coordinate 404,489, forward strand.
CAGCCGGATTAACAAGAGCAGAAGCAGCAGCGCAACTATAATCGGGGAGGGCAGAGAGGCGTTCAGGGCAGACGCGTGCGTGCGGACGGACGGACGTGTGGGTTGGTGGGTGACCAAGATGATTAGATCTTCCGGTGAAAGATCAGGTGTACGTGTATGGATGGGGGGTTGGTGGGTGTGTTAACCAAGGTGGTTCAATGTCGCGATCGTGGCTCACCAATGCGATGCGCAAATTACGCCGGCTCACTCACTCACCTACTCACTCACTCACTGACTCACTCACTCACTCATCCACTTACTCACCGACTCACTCACTGACTCACTCACTCACTCACTGACTCACTCACTCACTGACTCACTCACTCATCCACTCACTCTCTCACTCACTGACTCACTCACTGACTCACTCACTGACTCACTCACTCATCCACTCACTCACCTACTCACTCACTGACTCACTCACTCACTGACTCACGCACTCACCGACTCACTCATCCACTCACTCACTCACTCACTGACTCACCCACTCACTGACTCACTCACTCACTGACTCACCCACTCACTGATTCACCCACTCACCGACTCACTCACTCACTAACTCACTCACTCACCGACTCACGCACTCACTGACTCACTCACTGACTCACTCACTAACTCACACACTCACTGACTCACTCACTCACCGACTCACGCACTCACTCGCTCACTCACTGACTCACTTACTCAATAACTCACCCACTCACCAACTCACGCACTCACTCACCGACTCACGTACTCACTGACTCACTCACCTACTCACTCACAAACTCACTCACTAACTCACCCACTCACTGACTCACCCACTCACTCACGCACTCACTCACCCACTCACTCACTCACACACTCACTGACTCACTCACTCACCTACTCACTCATCCACTCACTCACTGACTCACTCACTAACTCACACACTCACTGACTCACTCACTCACCTACTCATTCATTCACTCACTCACTGACTCACTCACTCACTTACTCACTCATCCACTCACTCACTGACTCACTCACTAACTCACCCACCCACTGACTCACCTACTCACTCACTCACTGACGTTGATTCTAAATGTGGAGTGAAAAACCGGAGGACCTGGAAAAAATTCAACGCGACCACGTGGAGAGAGAGATATACGGTGGCGAGGAGATGTTCACTACCTCGCCCGGTATACAGGAGGTCGTGGGTTCCATCCAGACCCTGATGATGCCTGCTGCTGCTGTATATTTGGAGTCTGCGTCTCTCTCTCTCATCATCACGGTGGCTAGGAGATGTTAACTACCTCGCCTGGTCTACAGGAGGTCTATGTGGAGTCTGTGTCTCTCTCTCTCATCATCATCACGGTGGCTAGGAGATGTTGACTACCTCGCCTGGTATACAGGAGGTCGTGGGTTCCATCCCGACCCTGACAATGCCTGCTGCTGTATATTTGGAGTCTGCGTGTCTCTCTCTCTCTCTCATCATCACGGTGGCTAGGAGATGTTAACTTCCTCGACTGGTGTACAGGAGGTCTATGTGGAGTCTGTTTCTCTCTCTCATCATCATCACGGTGGCTAGGAGATGTTAACTTCCTCGACTGGTATACAGGAGGTCTATGTGGAGTCTGTGTCTCTCTCTCTCTCATCATCACGGTGGCTAGGAGATGTTAACTACCTCGCCTGGTATACAGGAGGTCTACGTGGAGTCTGTGTCTCTCTCATCATCACGGTGGCTAGGAGATGTTAACTACCTCGCCTGGTCTACATGAGGTCGTGGGTTCCATCCTGACCCTAAAACCTGCTGCTGTATATTTGGAGTTTGCGTGTCTCTCTCTCTCATCATCACGGTGGCTAGGAGATGTTGACTACCTCGCCTGGTCTACAGGAGGTCTATGTGGAGTCTGTGTCTCTCTCTCATCATCATCACGGTGGCTAGGAGATGTCAACTACCTCGCCTGGTATGCAGGAGGTCGTGGGTTCGATTCCGACCCTGACGATGCCTGCTGCTGCTGTATATGTGGAGTATGTGTCTCTCTCTCTCATCATCATCACGGTGGCTAGGAGATGTTGACTACCTCGCCTGGTATACAGGAGGTCGTGGGTTCCATCCCGACCCTGACAATGCCTGCTGCTGTATATTTGGAGTCTGCGTGTCTCTCTCTCTCATCATCATCACGGTGGCTAGGAGATGTTAACTTCCTCGACTGGTATACAGGAGGTCTATGTGGAGTCTGTGTCTCTCTCTCTCATCATCACGGTGGCTAGGAGATGTTAACTACCTCGCCTGGTATACAGGAGGTCGTGGATTCCATCCCGACCCTAACGATGCCTGCTGATGCTATATATTTGGAGTCTGCGTCTCTCTCTCTCTTATCATCACGGTAACTAGGAGATGTTAACTACCTCGCCTGGTATACAGGAGGTCTACGTGGAGTCTGTGTCTCTCTCATCATCACGGTGGCTAGGAGATGTTAACTACCTCGCCTGGTTTACAGGAGGTCGTGGGTTCCATCCCGACCCTAACACCTGCTGCTGTATATTTGGAGTTTGCGTGTCTCTCTCATCATCACGGTGGCTAGAAGATGTTGACTACCTCGCCTGGTATACAGGAGGTCGTGGGTTCCATCCCGACCCTGACAATGCCTGATGCTGTATATTTGGAGTCTGCGTGTCTCTCTCTCTCATCATCATCACGGTGGCTAGGAGATGTTAACTACCTCGACTGGTGTACAGGAGGTCTATGTGGAGTCTGTGTCTCTCTCTCATCATCACGGTGGCTAGGAGATGTTAACTACCTCGCCTGGTATACAGGAGGTCGTGGATTCCATCCCGACCCTAACGATACCTGCTGATGCTATATATTTGGAGTCTGCGTCTCTCTCTCTCTTATCATCACGGTGGCTAGGAGATGTTAACTACCTCGCCTGGTATACAGGAGGTCTACGTGGAGTCTGTGTCTCTCTCATCATCACGGTGGCTAGGAGATGTTAACTACCTCGCCTTGTTTACAGGAGGTCGTGGGTTCCATCCCGACCCTAACACCTGCTGCTGTATATTTGGAGTTTGCGTGTCTCTCTCATCATCACGGTGGCTAGGAGATGTTGACTACCTCGCCTGGTATACAGGAGGTCGTGGGTTCCATCCCGACCCTGACAATGCCTGATGCTGTATATTTGGAGTCTGCGTGTCTCTCTCTCTCATCATCATCACGGTGGCTAGGAGATGTTAACTACCTCGACTGGTGTACAGGAGGTCTATGTGGAGTCTGTGTCTCTCTCTCATCATCACGGTGGCTAGGAGATGTTAACTACCTCGCCTGGTATACAGGAGGTCGTGGATTCCATCCCGACCCTAACGATGCCTGCTGCTGCTATATATTTGGAGTCTGCGTCTCTCTCTCTCTCTCTTATCATCACGGTGGCTAGGAGATGTTAACTACTTCGCCTGGTCTACAGGAGGTCTATGTGGAGTCTGTGTCTCTCTCATCATCACGGTGGCTAGGAGATGTTAACTACCTCGCCTGGTCTACAGGAGGTCGTGGGTTCCATCCCGACCCTAACACCTGCTGCTGTATATTTGGAGTTTGCGTGTCTCTCTCATCATCACGGTGGCTAGGAGATGTTAACTACCTCGCCTGGTATACAGGAGGTATATGTGGAGTCTGTGTCTCTCTCATCATCACGGTGGCTAGGAGATGTTAACTACCTCGCCTGGTATGCAGGAGGTTGTGGGTTCCATCCCGACCCTGAAGATGCCTGCTGCTGCTGCTGTATATTTGGAGTCTGCGTCTCTCTCTCATCATCATCTATGGGTCAGTATGGGTCTCTATGCGTTTCTATGGGTCTCTATGCGTCTATATGGGTCTCTATTGGTCTCTATGTATCTCTATGGGTCTCTATGTATCTCAATGCATCTCTATGTATATCTATGGGTCTCTATGGGACTCTATGTATCTCTATGGGTCTCTACATATCTCAATGCATCTCTATGCATATATATGGGGCTCTATGTATATATATGGATCTCTATGTATATCTATGGGTCTCTATGAATATATATGGGTCTGTATGGGTCTCTATGCGTCTCTATGGGTCTCTATTGGTCTCTATGTATCTCAATGGATCTCTATGGGTCTCTATGGGTCTCTATGTAAATCTATGGGTCTCTATGTATATCTATGGGGCTCTATGTATATCTATGGATCTCTATGTATATCTATGGGTCTCCATGAATATCTATGGGTGTGTATGGGTCTCTATGCGTCTCTATGAGTCTCTATTGGTCTATATGTAGCTCAATGGATCTCTATGGGTCTCTATGGGTCTCTATGTATCTCTATGGATCTCTATGTATCTCAATGGATCTCTATGAATATCTATGTGTCCCTATGGGTCTCTATGTATCTCAATGGATCTCTATGTATCTCTATGGGTCTCTATGTATATCTATGGGTCTCTATGGGTCTCTATGTATCTCAATGTATCTTTATGTATCTCTATGGGTCTCTATGGGTCTCTATGTATATATATGGGTCTCTATCTATGTCTATGGATCTCTATGTATATTTATGGGCCTCTATGCATCTCTATGCATCTCTATGCGTCTCTATGGGTCTATATGCATATATATGGCTCTCTTTGTATCTCTATGTGTAGCTACGTATCTCTATGGGTCTCTATGGATCTATATGGGTCTCTATGGGTCTCTATGTATCTCAATGGATCTATATGAGTCTCTATGAGTGTCTGGGTCTTCATGGGTCTCTATGTATATCTATGTGTCTCTATATTTGTATCTATATGGGTATCTACGTATTTCTATGGGTCTCTATGTATCTCTGTGGGTCTCTATGCATCTCTATGGGTCTCTACGCATCTCTATGGGCCTCTATGCGTCTCTATGGGTCTCTATGCGTCTCTATGTGTCTCTATGAGTCTCTGTGCGTCTCTATGCATTTTCACTTATGTCTGTGGGTCTTTATGCATCTATATGGGTCTCTATGCGTCTCTGTGTGTCTCTATGAGTCTCTGTGTGTCTCTATCCGTCTCTGTGTGTCTCTATGAGTCTCTGTGTGTCTCTATGCATTTACACTTATGTCTGTGGGTCTCTATGCGTCTGTATGGGTCTCTATGTGTCTCTGTGTGTCTCTATGAGTCTCTGTGCGTCTCTATGCATTTTCACTTATGTCTGTGGGTCTCTATGCATCTATATGGGTCGCTATGCGTCTCTGTGTGTCTCTATGAGTCTCTGTGCGTCTCTATGCATTTTCACTCATGTCTATGGGTCTCTATGCATCTATATGGGTCTCTATGCGTCTCTGTGTGTCTCTATGAGTCTCTGTGCGTCTCTATGCATTTTCACTCATGTCTTTGGGTCTCTATGCATCTATATGGGAATCGATGAGTCTCTGTGCGTCTCTATGCATTTTCACTTATGTCTGTGGGTCTCTATGCATCTATATGGGAATCGATGAGTCTCTGTGTGTCTCTATGAGTCTCTGTGCGTCTCTATGCATTTTCACTTATGTCTGTGGGTCTCTATGCATCTACATGGGTCTCTATGCATCTCTGTGTGTCTATATGAGTCTCTGTGCGTCTTTATGCATTTTCACTCATGTCTGTGGGTCTCTATGCATTAATTATACATCTACATAATTAATAGATTCACTCATGATTCATCGATTCACTAATAATTCGTCGATTCCCTCAGCATTCAATCATCATTCACTCATCACTCATCATTTACTCATCATTCACTCATCACTCATCATTCACTCATCATTCAATAATAACTAATCGTTCACTCATAAATAATCGATGCACTCATAATTCCTACAGAGCAGCAGGGGTGGTGTGGGGTGGGTGTCTTACCCTGCTGGTGAACATACAAATTGCAGGTTTCGTTTATCTCGGGGCTGCTGAGTGGGTGATGAGCGTGGGTGAGTGTGGGTGAGTGTGGGTGAGGAGCATGGGTGAGGGTGAGCATGGGTGAAGGTGAGCGTGGGTAAGGGTGTGGGTGAGCGTGGCTGAGGGTGTGGGTGAGCGTGGGTGAGGTTATGGGTGAGGAGCATGGGTGAGGGTGTGGGTTTTGGTGTGGGTGAGCGTGGCTGAGGGGGTGGGTGAGCGTGGGTGAGGTTATGTGTGAGGAGCATGGGTGAGGGTGTGGGTTTTGGTGTGGGTGAGTGTGGGTGAGCGTGGGTGAGTGTGAGTGTGGGTGAGGTTATGGGTGAGGAGCATGGGTGAGGGGGTGGGTGAGGAGCGTGGATGAGTATGGTTGAGGGTGTAGGTGAGTGTGGGTGAGGGTGTGGGTGAGTGTAGGTGAGCGTGGGTGAGCGTGGGTGAGCGTGGGTGAGGTTATGGGTGAGGAGCGTGAGTGAGGGTGTGGGTGAGTGTGGGTGAGCGTGGGTGAGGGTGTGGGTGAGCGTGGGTGAGTGTGGGTGAAGGTATGGGTGACCAATCGCTCTTTAATTTCATCAAAAAAGTAACCTGCAGCGCCACGCCTGTTACCATCATTAGGGGAAGGAACGGTGATCCAATCTCTGACCCCCAGGAACAGGTTTGAAGATTTGCTGAGCATTTCTGTGAGGTCCTGGGGGAGAAGAAATCTCTCAGCCTGGAAAACAACGTGGGACAAAGTGGGGATGACCCTGTCGAGGCTGCGGTGCCTCAAATATTGGAGGAAAAAGTCACCCCCTGTGAGTGGCTGGCTGAGGTGCCATCTTTTGAGGAAGTACTGAAGGCGATCCAGAGTCTGAGACCAGGAAAGGCAGTGGGCAGAGATGATCTCCCAAGCAAAATGCTGAGGGAGGGTGGCGTTTGTGCACAGACTGCCCTACATGACATCATAACAACAGTCTGGACCTACTGGACGGGTTCCGCAGGATTGGAAGGATGCCCTGGTGGTCACTCTCTTTATGAAGGGGGACCGCACAGACTGTAACAACTACAGGGGCATCTCACTCCTCAGTGTGCCGGGAAAGGTCCTGGCAAGGATTATTCAACATCGCCTCGCCAGGCACGCTGAGGAGAGGCTTGCGGAGCCCCAATGCGGTTTCAGGAAAGGGCGGTCCTGCACAGATGCCATATTTTCTGTCCGTCTGCTACAGCAGAGTTGTAGGGAATTCCAACAAGACCTACATCTATGCTTTATTGACCTTGTCAAGGCCTATGATACTATGAGTAGGACTGGGCTCTGGGTTGTTCTTCGTGCTTTTGGAGTCCCTGACCTGCTGCTCACGATCATTAAGGACCTTCATGATGGTGAGCGGGCCCAGGTAAAACTACGTGGACGGGAGTCGGAGCCATTCCCTGTACACGTTGGGGTGCGACAGGGATGTCCTCTGGCTCCCACATTATTTAACATTTATTTCGACCACGTAGTTCGTGAAGCCTTCAAAGCTGTAGCGGATGAATTTCCATCTGATGCAGATACAATGGGAGGTTGATTGATGCCCGGGTGCGGTCAAAGGATGGCTGCTCCCTATTGCTCAATCACGTTATGTATGCCGATGATCTGCTAATTGCTGCTCACTCAGAGGAGGAGTTGGAGGCGCTGCTGCTAAACCTGGAGCTTGCCACTAAGAGGTGGGGACTTACCATCAGCCCCACCAAAACTAAGCACCTGCCTGGGTATTTTGTACCATCGGACACTCCACCCCCACAACTCCCAATTGGTGATAGGGGAGTTGTGGAGAGAGTGGAGAGTTTCCCATACCTGGGCAGTGTGCTTATGACTGGCTCCAGTTTAACAGCAGAGGTCTCACTCCGAATCAGTCGAGCGGCAATATCTTTTGATCAGTTGCGTAACGCTGTGTGGAAGCTACCTGGTCTGTCGCTCCGCATGAAGCTTCAGGTCTTCTCTGCCACGGTCATTCCTTCCCTTCTCTACGCATGCGATACGTGGACCCCCCTAATGGAACATCTTCGCCGGTTAGAAACATTTAGGCTGGCCTGCCTACAATCCATCCTGAGTTTAACCATGCTGGATTGTGTGAGGAGCTCACAAATCCTTGAAAAATCTGGACAAAGTCCCATCGGCGAGCTCCTCTGGCAGGCAACGCTGCGTTGGCTGGGTCATGTAGCCCGCATGCCCAGCCACCGCATGCCTAAACATCTTTTGTTCGGCCGGATCGAGGGGGCTAAATGGGCGCGGCACGGGCTAGAGAAGAGATGGAGTGATGTGGTACAGGAGGACGTGGAGCTGAGTGGACTTGCCGATGACTGGTACCGGCAGTGTCAAGATCGGCCTCAGTGGAGGAGGCTCGTGAAGGACGCTACTGGGCAGTTGGAGGTAGTCGCCCTCCAACAACAACGAAGGGCGGAGCAGCGACGCTCACAACAACGAGCGGAGCGCCAGTTGGCTGAAGCACAGCAAGTTGGCACAGTAGGGGGCACAGGTGGTGCATCAGCCAGTCATCTCAGTTATCTCAGTCAGTCAACCCGTGGCACTTGGGTCTGCCCCGTGACCTCCTGCCAGCGGGCGTTCGACACTTCACGTGGCCCCAACGTGCACATGGCCTGGCACAAGAGTCGTGGTGACATCACCACCACTTAGTGGCGAATGGTGGTTGTTGTTGAGTGTGGGTGAGGGTGTGGGTGAGCGTGGGTGAACGTGGATGAGGGTATGGGTGAGCGTGGGTGAGGGTGTGGGTGAGGGCGTGGGTGAGAGTGGGTGACGAGTGTGGGTGAGCACCCACCTCGTGCTAACGAAGCGAAGTTTGATGATGAAGGAGTAGCCGGTGGTGATGGTGAAGATGACCTCCCGTGAGGTCGTGTTGTCCGTGAACCCCGGGGAGCAGAAGTTTCCGCTCGTGCCGGAGAACGCTGCCGAGACAGAGACAGACGCAGATAGACAGAGAGAGACATAGAGGGACAGAGAGACACAGAGACACAGAGAGATAGAGACAGAGAGATACACAGAGAGACAGAAAGACACAGAGAGAGAGACACACAGAGAGACGCAGAGATAGAGAGAGACACAGAGAGACAGAGAGACACAGAGAGACAGAGATAGACACAGAGATAGAGAGAGACTAAGAGAGACAGAGAGACGCAGAGAGACAGAGAGACACAGAGAGACAGAGAGATACAGAGAGAGAGAGAGACACAGAGAGACAGAGAGACGCAGAGAGATAGAGAGATAAAGAGAGAGAGAAAGAGAGAGACAGAGACACAGAGAGACAGAGAGACACAGAGAGACAGAGAGACACAGAGAGACAAAGAGATAAAGAGCGAGACAGAGAGAGACAGAGAAACAGAGAGGCACAGAGAGAGAGGCAGAGAGAGACAGAGAGAGCGAGGCATAGAGACAGAATAACAACAACAAAATCCAGAAAAACGCGTGTCAAAAATGTTACAAATTGATTAGCATTTTAATAAGGGAATTAAGTACTTGACCCCTCTGCAAAACATGACTTAGTACTTGGTGGCAAAACCCTTGTTGGCAATCACAGGGGTCAGACGTTTCTTGTAGTTGGCCACCAGGTTTGCACACATCTCAGGAGGGATTTTGTCCCACTCCTCTTTGCAGATCTTCTCCAAGTCATTAAAGTTTCGAGGCTGACGTTTGGCAACTCGAACCTTCAGCTCCCTCCACAGATTTTCTATGGGATTAAGGTCTGGAGACTTGCTAGGCTACTCCAGGACCTTAATGTGCTTCTTCTTGAACCATTCCTTGGTTGCCTTGGCCATTGTCATGCTGGAATACCCATCCACGACTCTTTTCAATGCCCTGGCTGAGTGAAGGAGGTTCTCACCCAAGATTTGATGGTACATGGCCCCGTCCATCGTCCCTTTAATGCGGTGAAGTTGTCCTGTCCCCTTAGCAGAAAAACACCCCCAAAGCATAATGTTTCCACCTCCATGTTTGACGGTGGGGATGGTGTTCTTGGGGTCATAGGCAGCATTCCTCCTCCTCCTCCAAACACAGCGAGTTGAGTTGATGCCAAAGAGCTCCATTTTGGTCTCATCTGACCACAACACTCTCACCCAGGTGTCCTCTGAATCATTCAGATGTTCATTGGCAAACTTCAGACGGGCATGTATATGTTCTTTCTTGAGCAGGGGGACCTTGCGGGCGCTGCAGGATTTCAGTCCTTCACGGCGTAGTGTGTTACCAATTGTTTTCTTGGTAACTATGGTCCCAGCTGCCTTGCGATCATTGACAAGATCCTCCCTTGTAGTTCTGGGCTGATTCCTCACCGTTCTCATGATCATTGCAACTCCACGAGGTGAGATCTTGCATGGAGCACAAGGCCGAGGTTGATTGACAGTTCTTTTGTGTTTCTTCCATTTGCGAACAATCGCACCAACTGTTGTCACCTTAACACCAAGCTGCTTGGCAATGGTCTTGTAGCCCATTCCAGCCTTGTGTAGGTTTACAATCTTGTCCCTGACATCCATGGAGAGCTCTTTGGTCTTGGCCATGGTAGAGAGTTTGGAATCTGATTGACTGATTGATTCTGGGGTCAGGTGTATTTTATACAGGTAACAAGCTGAGATTAGGAGCACTCCCTTTAAGAGTGTGCTCCTAATCTCAGCTCGTTACCAGTATAAAAGACACCTGGGAGCCAGAAATTGTTCTGCTTGAGATGGGGTCAAATACTTTTTTCCCTCAATAAAATGCAAATGAATTTATAACATTATTGACATGCATTTTTCTGGATGTATTTGTTGTTATTCTGCCTCTCACTGTTCAAATTAACCTCCCATTAAAATGATAGACTGATCATTTCTTTGTCAGTGGGCAAACGTACAAAATCAGCAGGGGATCAAATACTTTTTTCCCTCACTGTATAGTGTAGTGTATAGTGTAGTGTTTAGTGAAGTGTATAATGTAGTGTATAGTGTAGTGTATAGTAGTGTATAATGCAGTGTATAGTGTAGTGCATAGTGTAGTGCAGGGGTCGGGAACCTATGGCTCGCGAGCCAGATGTGGCTCTTTTGATGATTGCATATGGCTCGCAGATAAAACAAAATATTCTCACTTGTTTTAATCCATCCATCGATTTTTCACTGCGCATGTCCTGTTCAGGGCTGCAGGAGCAATTGTCCATTATTTTAATTGGATGATACTGGCCTACGTTTGCCGTTGCTGGGTAAAACAGGTAAACGCCCCCTTTTGAATCAGTCTGAGACTGCGTCTGCTCGGTCATTAGCTCAAAGCTAACCCTTCGACGAAGAAGATGGCGAAAAGAAAAAAAGACGACGAGTATCGTACATTTCAGGACGAATGGACCGAAGAATTCGCCTTTGTGGAGAGAGCGGGTTTTGCGGTGTGTCTAATTTGCAATGACAAAATTACACCGTTGAAACGGTCGAATGTAAAGCGGCACTTCGACACGCGCCACGCTACCTTTGCATCAAAATACCCTGCGGGAGACAGCAGAAAGAAAGCGTGCCAAGAGCTTCTGAGCAGGGTGCAAGCTAGCCAGCAGCAACTCCGCGTATGGACCCGGCAAGGTGACTATAATTCGGCTAGCTTTGCTGGTTCTTTAGCAATAGTGAGGAACGGAAAACCATTCACAGATGGCGAGTATGCTAAAACGTCCATGCTGGATGTAGCCAATGAACTTTTTGATGATCTTCCGAACAAAGACAAGATAATCAAACGGATACAAGACATGCCTCTGTCGGCAAGAACTGTTCATGATCGTACCATCGTGATGGCAAACAAAGTGGAGGAAACGCAAGTGAAGGACATAAATGCAGCGCCGTTCTTTTCTCTGGCTTTGGATGAGTCAACAGACGTGAGCCATTTGTCGCAGTTCAGCGTGATTGCAAGATATGCTGTTGGTGACACACTGCGCGAAGAAAGTCTTGCTGTTCTGCCATTAAAAGGGTCCACAAGAGGTGAGGATTTATTCAAGTCTTTCATGGAGTTTGCTCAAGAAAAAAAGTCTACCTATGGATAAACTTCTCTCAGTGTGTACTGATGGTGCTCCGTGTATGGTGGGGAAAAACAAAGGATTTGTGGCGCTTCTCCGTGAACATGAAAATAGACCCATCCTAAGTTTCCATTGCATTATACACCAGGAGGCACTTTGTGCTCAGATGTGTGACAGGCAGTTTGGCGAAGTGATGTCGCTGGTCATTCGTGTGATCAACTTTATTGTTGCCCGAGCCTTAAATGATCGCCAGTTTAAAACACTGCTGGATGAAGTTGTAAATAACTATCCTGGTCTGCTTTTGCACAGCAATGTGCGTTGGTTGTCAAGAGGGAAGGTGCTTAGCCGTTTTGCGGCTTGCCTGAACGAAATCCGGACTTTCCTTGAAATGAAAGGCGTCGGGCATCCTGAGCTAGCCGACACCGAGTGGCTCCTCAAGTTTTACTATCTCGTAGATTTGACTGAACATCTGAACCAGCTCAACGTGAAAATGCAAGGCATTGGAAATACAGTGTTATCCCTTCAACAAGCTGTATTTGCTTTTGAAAACAAGCTGGAGCTTTTCATCACGGATCTTGAAACAGGTCGTTTACTACATTTTGAAAAACTGAGCCAATTTAAAGATGCATGCACAGCAAGTGAGCCCATTCAAAACCTTGATCTCCACCAGCTAGCTGGCTGCACATCCAGTCTCCTACAGTCCTTCAAAGCACGCTTTGGAGAATTTCGTGAGCACACTCGTCTTTTTAAGTTCATCACCCATCCAAACGAGTGTTCACTGAACACAGCCGACCTGAATTACATCCCTGGTGTCTCCGTCAGAGATTTTGAAGCAGAAGTGGCTGACCTGAAGGCCTCAGACATGTGGGTGAATAAGTTCAAGTCACTGAATGAAGTTTTGGAAAGAATCACACGACAGAAAGCGGAGTTGGCGAGCAAGCACATGTGGACAGAAATGAAAAAACTCCAACCCGAAGACCAGCTGATTCTCAAAACTTGGAACGCGCTTCCTGTCACATACCACACACTGCAGCGGGTGAGTATTGCTGTATTGACCATGTTTGGATCTACGTATGCATGTGAGCAGTCATTCTCACATCTTAAAAACATCAAGTCCAACCTACGATCACGTTTAACGGATGAAAGCCTCAACGCTTGCATGAAGCTTAACCTCACCAAGTACCAACCCGACTACAAAGACATCAGCAAATCCATGCAGCACCAGAAGTCGCATTAATGGTGAGTGTTATAACAACATTATTTAAAAGAATAAATTCAGAGGCTTATTATACTGACATTTAGTTGAATTCACTTTTAAAATATATTATATGGCTCTCACTGAAATAAATTTCCAAATTTTTTGCTTTCATGGCTCTCTTAGTCAAAAAGGTTCCCGACCCCTGGTGTAGTGTGTAGTGTATAGTGTAGTAGTGTATAGTGTAGTGTATAGTAGTGTACAGTGTAGTGTATAGTGTAGTGTATAGTAGTGTACAGTGTAGTGTATAGTTGTGTATAGTGTAGTGTATAGTAGTGTAGTGTATAGTGTAGTGTATAGTAGTGTATAGTGGTGTAGTGTATAGTGTAGTGTATAATAGTGTATAGTTTAGTGTATAGTGTGTAGTGTATAGTAGTGTATAGTGTAGTGTATAGTGTAGTGTATAGTGGTATTCGTAGCTTAGTGTATAGTGCAGTGTATAGTGTAGTGTATAGTGTAGTGTATAGTAGTGTAGAGTGTAGTGTATAGTAGTATATTGTATAGTGTAGTGTGGAGTGTAGTGTATAGTGTTGTGTATAGTGTAGTGTAAAGTGTAGTGTATAGTGTAGTGTATAGTGTAGTGTAGTGTATAGTAGTGTAGTTTATAGTGGTGTAGTGTGTAGTGTAGTGTATAGTGTAATGTATAGTGTAGTGTATAGTGTAGTGTATAGTGTAGTATATAGTAGTATATTGTATAGTGTAGTGTGTAGTGTAGTGTACAGTGTTGTGTATAGTGTAGTGTAAAGTGTAGTGTATAGTGTAGTGTATAGTGTAGTGTATAGGGTACTGTATAGTGTATAGTGTAGTGTATAGTGTAGTGTATAGTAGTATATTGTATAGTGTAGTGTGTAGTGTAGTGTACAGTGTTGTGTATAGTGTAATGTAAAGTGTAATGTATAGTGTATAGTAGTGTAGTTTATAGTGGTGTAGTGTGTAGTGTAGTGTATAGAGTAGTGTATAGTGTAGTGTATAGTGTAGTGTATAGTAGTGTATAGTGGTGTAGTGTAGTGTATAGTGTAGTGTATAGTGTAGTGTATAGTGTAGTGTATAGTGTAAGGTGTAGTGTAGTGTATAGTGTAGTGTATAGTGTAGTTTATAGTAGTGTATAGTAGTGTAGTTTATAGTGGTGTAGTGTAGTGTATAGTGTAGTGTATAGTGTAGTGTATAGTGTAGTGTATAGTGTAGTGTATAGTGTAGTGTATAGTGTAGTGTATAGTGTAGTTTATAGTAGTGTAGTGTATAGTGCAGTGTATACTGTAGTGTATAGTGTAGTGTATAGTGTAGTGTATAGTGTAGCGTGTACATTGCACCGCTGCACGTAGCCACACCGTGTCTAACCGCGGGGGTGGGGGGGTGATAGAAGACCAACATCCACTCACGGATATTGTAGCTCGTGGGCACTTGCTACGGAGGAGCACTCGTTCTCGTCGTCGGTGACATCATCGGTGACGTCGTCGATGACGTCATTGGTGACGTCGTCGGTGACGTCGTCGGCGGCAGAGGCGTCGTAGCAACGGTCGGAAATCCTGAAGCAACCGATTTTAAAAATAGATATATTTTAGCAAACAGAACGATGTGCGCATTCCATTTCAGCAACGACCACAGAATGGGAACCTTCATTAAGGCTTTCAGGAGGAATGCGATGAGCTTCGAAGCTCTTTTTCACCGATGTCCAGTGTAGTGTATTACAATGTAATGCCTCGTGTATAGTAGCGCGGTGTTTCATAGCGTCGTGTATTGCAGCGTAGCGTATAGTGCTGTACGTATGTAATGTGTACCCCCAGGGGTCTGTGTACCCCTAGGGGTCTGTGCACCCCTTGGGGTCTGTGTACCCCCAGGGGTCTGCGTACCCCCAGGGGTCTGTGTACCCCCTAGGGGTCTGTGTACCCCCAGGGGTCTGTGTACCCCCTAGGGGTCTGCGTACCCCCAGGGGTCTGCGTACCCTCTAGGGGGTCTGCGTATCCCCTAGGGGTCTGCGTACCCCCAGGGGTCTGTGTACCCCCAGGGGTCTGCGTACCACCAGGGGTCTGTGTACCCCCAGGGGTCTGTGTACCCCCTAGGGGTCTGTGTACCCCCAGGGGTCTGTGTACCCCCTAGGGGGTCTGTGTACCTCCAGGGGGTCTGTGTACCCCCTAGGGGTCTGTGTACCCCCAGGGGTCTGTGTACCCCTAGGGGTCTGTGTACCCCTAGGGGTTTGTGTACCCCCTAGGGGTCTGTGTACTCGCTAGGGGTCTGTGTACCCCCTAGGGGGTTTGTGTACCCCCAGGGGTCTGCGTACCCTATAGGGGGTCTGTGTACCCCTAGGGGTCTGTGTACCCCCAGGGGTCTGTGTACCCCCTAGGGGTCTGTGTACCCCCAGGGGTCTGTGTACCCCTAGGGGTCTGTGTACCCCCAGGGGTCTGTGTACCCTCAGGTGTCTGTGTACCCCCTAGGGGGTCTGCGTACTCCCCAGGGGGTCTGTGTACCCCCAGGGGTCTGCGTACCCCCAGGGGTCTGTGCACACCTAGGGGTCTGCGTACCCCTAGGGGTCTGTGTAGCCCCAGGGGTCTGTGTACCCCCAGGGGGTCTGCGTACCCCTAGGGGTCTGTGTACCCCCAGGGGTCTGCGTACCCCCAGGGGTCTGTGTACCCCAGGGGGTCTGTGTACCCCCTAGGGGTCTGTGTACCCTTAGGGGGTCTCCGGTCTGTGTAGCCCTAGGGGTCTGCGTACACCTAGGGGTCTCCGGTCTGCGTACCCCCTAGGGGTCTGTGTACCCCCAGGGGTCTGTGTACCTCCTAGGGGTCTGTGTACCCCCAGGGGTCTGTGTACCCCCTAGGGGTCTGTGTACCCCCTAGGGGTCTGTGTACCCCTTAGGGGTCTGTGTACCCCTTAGGGGTCTGTGTACCCCTTAGGGGTCTGCGTACCACTGCTAGTCTATGGCACACCGCCGAGACGTCTGTAAGAAAGTGTTGGGCAGGCCTCACGACTTGTCCTACATTGAGGGCAGTGCATAATCGGATGTTTGGATCAGAATCGGAGCATTTATAGAATCCGAAGAGCTGTAAAGCCCTTTTGTCACCGATGTCCAGTTCAGGGGCCATGGGGTAAGGACGTTACAACAACAACATGCAGTTCAATTTTGATTTAAAGCTTTCGTGACTGCAGTAATTTATATTCTTAGCTCTTTCGGTAAAGTCACGTTGAAGTGAAACAATAAAATAATAAAATATATATTGAATTTTTATTGTTTTATATATATTTTATTATTTTATTGTTTCCCTTCAACGTGACTTTACCGAAAGAGCTAAGGATATAAGGGTTTTCACGCAAACAGAATGCGGCCAAGTCGTTACTCGCACAGCGCGATAACCGATTGTGTGTTCGAGAGCCAAGCGACAACGTTTACAAACCGAGTAACGACGTTTCGCCAGTGATTGCAACCAGCTTCATCAGGCGACAGCCAGATCCGTGGAGAAGCCCACCGGTTTCGTCGCTTAAAAATGACGACGACAATGTACGTTGAATTTTGATTCTAAAGCTTTCGTGACTGCGGTAATTCATATTCTTAGCTCTTTCGCTAAAGTCACGTTGAAGGGAAACAATAAAATAATAAAATATATAAAACAATAAAAATTCTCACGACGTTTAATTTTTATTATTTTATTATTTCCCTTCTACGTGGTGATGACTTTACCGAAAGAACCAAGAATATGAATCCCTGCATTCACGAAAGCTTTAAATCTAATAACTTAACAATAACCAAATGTTTATCATTCAGTCTTATCACTTTACTACCAAACACACACAAATATGCATCCTTGTACTGGCTGTGAAAGGCTGTGGGTTTTAAGTTAATGTAACAACTTAACAAGATCGACAATCGAGGATTTTGGGTTAGATCGTGTAAATACAAAATGTTGTGTCGTGTCAACGTTTGCGTGACAAACCCTTCCTGATTGTAAATATTGTAGTGGGTTTACTCTCCAACACACACACACACACAGGTTAGTGAACAACTAAGAAACTAATTGTCACGTTCTATTTACTTGACAAACCCTTCCTAATTGTAAATATTGTAGTGGGTTTACTCTCCAACAAACACACACACAGTTTAGTGAAGAACTAAGAAACTTATTGTCACGTTCTGTTTACTTGACAAACCCTTCCTGATTGTAAATGTTGTAGTGGGTTTACTCTCAAACACGAACACACAGGTTAGTGAAGAACTAATAAACTAATTGTCACGTTCTGTTTACTTGACAAACCCTTCCTGATTGTAAATATTGAAGTGGGTTTACTCTCCAACACACACACACAGGTTAATGAAGAACTAATAAACTAATTGTCACGTTCTATTTACTTAAAGAACCCTTCCTGATTATAAATATTGAAGTGGGTTTACTCTCCAACACACACAGGTTAGTGAACAACTAAGAAACTTATTGTCACGTTCTGTTTACTTGACAAACCCTTCCTAATTTTAAATATTGTAGTGGGTTTACTCTCCAACACACACACAGGTTAGTGAAGAACTAATAAACTAATTGTCACGTTCTGTTTACTTGACAAACCCTTCCTGATTGTAAATATTGAAGTGGGTTTACTCTCCAACACACACACACAGGTTAGTGGAGAACTAAGAAACTTGTTGTCACGTTCTGTGTACTTGACAAATCCTTCCTAATTGTAAATATTGAAGTGGGTTTACTCTCCAACACACAAACACACACAGGTTAGTGAACAACTAAGAAACTAATTGTCACATTCTGTTTGCTTGACAAACCCTTCCTGATTGTAAATATTGAAGTGGGTTTACTCTCCAACACACACACACACAGGTTAGTGAACAACTAAGAAACTTATTGTCACGTTCTGTTTAATTGACAAACCCTTCCTGATTGTAAATATTGTAGTGGGTTTACTCTCCAACACACACACACACACAGGTTAGTGAAGGACTAGGAAACTAATTGTCACGTTCTGTTTACTAGACAAACCCTTCCTGATTGTAAATATTGAAGTGGGTTTACTCTCCAACACACACACACAGGTTAGTGAAGAACTAAGGAACTAATTGTCACGTTCTATTTACTTGACAAACCCTTCCTGATTGTAAATATTGTAGTGGGTTTACTCTCCAACACACACACACACACAGGTTAGTGAACAACTAAGAAACTAATTGTCACGTTCTATTTACTTGACAAACCCTTCCTAATTGTAAATATTGTAGTGGGTTTACTCTCCAACAAACACACACACAGTTTAGTGAAGAACTAAGAAACTTATTGTCACGTTCTGTTTACTTGACAAACCCTTCCTGATTGTAAATGTTGTAGTGGGTTTACTCTCAAACACGAACACACAGGTTAGTGAAGAACTAATAAACTAATTGTCACGTTCTGTTTACTTGACAAACCCTTCCTGATTGTAAATATTGAAGTGGGTTTACTCTCCAACACACACACACAGGTTAATGAAGAACTAATAAACTAATTGTCACGTTCTATTTACTTAAAGAACCCTTCCTGATTATAAATATTGAAGTGGGTTTACTCTCCAACACACACAGGTTAGTGAACAACTAAGAAACTTATTGTCACGTTCTGTTTACTTGACAAACCCTTCCTAATTTTAAATATTGTAGTGGGTTTACTCTCCAACACACACACAGGTTAGTGAAGAACTAATAAACTAATTGTCACGTTCTGTTTACTTGACAAACCCTTCCTGATTGTAAATATTGAAGTGGGTTTACTCTCCAACACACACACACAGGTTAGTGGAGAACTAAGAAACTTGTTGTCACGTTCTGTGTACTTGACAAATCCTTCCTAATTGTAAATATTGAAGTGGGTTTACTCTCCAACACACAAACACACACAGGTTAGTGAACAACTAAGAAACTAATTGTCACATTCTGTTTGCTTGACAAACCCTTCCTGATTGTAAATATTGAAGTGGGTTTACTCTCCAACACACACACACACAGGTTAGTGAACAACTAAGAAACTTATTGTCACGTTCTGTTTAATTGACAAACCCTTCCTGATTGTAAATATTGTAGTGGGTTTACTCTCCAACACACACACACACACAGGTTAGTGAAGGACTAGGAAACTAATTGTCACGTTCTGTTTACTAGACAAACCCTTCCTGATTGTAAATATTGAAGTGGGTTTACTCTCCAACACACACACACAGGTTAGTGAAGAACTAAGGAACTAATTGTCACGTTCTATTTACTTGACAAACCCTTCCTGATTGTAAATATTGTAGTGGGTTTACTCTCCAACACACACACACACAGGTTAGTGAACAACTAAGAAACTTATTGTCACGTTCTGTTTACTTGGCAAACCCTTCCTAATTGTAAATATTGAAGTGGGTTTACTCTCCAACACACAAACGCACACAGGTTAGTGAACAACTAAGAAACTAAATGTCACGTTCTGTTTACTTGACAAACCCTTCCTGATTGTAAATATTCTAGTGGGTTTACTCTCCTACACACACACTGGTTAATGAAGAACTAATAAACTAATTGTCACGTTCTATTTACTTAACGAACCCTTCCTGATTGTAAATATTGAAGTGGGTTTACTCTCCAACACACACAGATTAGTAAACAACTAAGAAACTTATTGTCACGTTCTGTTTACTTGACAAACCCTTCCTAATTTTAAATATTGTAGTGGGTTTACTCTCCAACACACACACACAGGTTAGTGAAGAACTAATAAACTAATTGTCACGTTCTGTTTACTTGACAAACCCTTCCTGATTGTAAATATTGAAGTGGGTTTACTCTCCAACACACACACACAGGTTAGTGGAGAACTAAGAAACTTATTGTCACGTTCTGTGTACTTGACAAATCCTTCCTAATTGTAAATATTGATGTGGGTTTACTCTCCAACACACACACACAGGTTAGTGAACAACTAAGAAACTAATTGTCACATTCTGTTTGCTTGACAAACCCTTCCTGATTGTAAATATTGAAGTGGGTTTACTCTCCAACACACACACACACACAGGTTAGTGAACAACTAAGAAACTTATTGTCACGTTCTGTTTAATTGACAAACCCTTCCTGATTGTAAATATTGTAGTGGGTTTACTCTCCAACACACACACACACAGGTTAGTGAAGGACTAGGAAACTAATTGTCACGTTCTGTTTACTAGACAAACCCTTCCTGATTGTAAATATTGAAGTGGGTTTACTCTCCAACACACACACACACAGGTAAGTGAAGAACTAAGGAACTAATTGTCACGTTCTATTTACTTGACAAACCCTTCCTGATTGTAAATATTGTAGTGGGTTTACTCTCCAACACACACACACACAGGTTAGTGAACAACTAAGAAACTTATTGTCACATTCTGTTTACTTGGCAAACCCTTCCTAATTGTAAATATTGAAGTGGGTTTACTCTCCAACACACAAACACACACAGGTTAGTGAACAACTAAGAAACTAATTGTCACATTCTGTTTGCTTGACAAACCCTTCCTGATTGTAAATATTGAAGTGGGTTTACTCTCCAACACACACACACACAGGTTAGTGAACAACTAAGAAACTTATTGTCACGTTCTGTTTAATTGACAAACCCTTCCTGATTGTAAATATTGTAGTGGGTTTACTCTCCAACACACACACACACAGGTTAGTGAAGGACTAGGAAACTAATTGTCACGTTCTGTTTACTAGACAAACCCTTCCTGATTGTAAATATTGAAGTGGGTTTACTCTCCAACACACACACACACAGGTTAGTGAAGAACTAAGGAACTAATTGTCACGTTCTATTTACTTGACAAACCCTTCCTGATTGTAAATATTGTAGTGGGTTTACTCTCCAACACACACACACAGGTTAGTGAACAACTAAGAAACTTATTGTCACGTTCTGTTTACTTGGCAAACCCTTCCTAATTGTAAATATTGAAGTGGGTTTACTCTCCAACACACAAACGCACACAGGTTAGTGAACAACTAAGAAACTAAATGTCACGTTCTGTTTACTTGACAAACCCTTTCTGATTGTAAATATTGTAGTGGGTTTACTCTCCTACACACACACTGGTTAATGAAGAACTAATAAACTAATTGTCACGTTCTATTTACTTAACGAACCCTTCCTGATTGTAAATATTGAAGTGGGTTTACTCTCCAACACACACAGGTTAGTGAACAACTAAGAAACTTATTGTCACGTTCTGTTTACTTGACAAACCCTTCCTAATTTTAAATATTGTAGTGGGTTTACTCTCCAACACACACACACACGCACCGGTTCGTGCTGAACTAAGTAACGAATTGTCACGTGTTGTTTAAGTGACAAACCTGTCACTGATTGGCTGCGGCGGGTTTAACGACACAACATTAATATTCATGTGATCTAACCCAACAAAACCTCCTCTCTTATGGATGACAGAGGATCATCGACCATTCCCAAATGCACCGCCTCACTTTTTTCCCATACAACAGGTAAGTAGCTAGGAGATGTTAACTACCTCGCCAGGTATACAGGAGAGCGTGGGTTCTATCCAGACACCTGACGATGCCCGCCGCAGCTGTATATTTGAAGTCTATGTGTGTCTCTCTCATTACCAGTGGCTAAGATACGGTACGCAGGAAGTTCGTGGGTTCGATCCAGACCGTGATGATGCCCGCCGCTGCTGTATATTTGAACTCTGTGTGTGTCTCTCTCATTACAGTGGCTAAGATATGGTATGCAGGAAGTTCGTGGGTTCGATCCAGACCCTGATGATGCCTGCCGCTGCTGTATATTTGAACTCTGTGTGTGTCTCTTTCATTACAGTGGCTACGATACGGTACGCAGGAAGTTCGTGGGTTCGATCCAGACCCTGATGATGCCTGCCGCTGTATATTTGAAGTCTGTGTGTGTGTCTCTCTCATTACAGTGGCTAAGATATGGTATGCAGGAAGTTCGTGGGTTCGATCCAGACCCTGATGATGCCTGCCGCTGCATATTTGAACTCTGTGTGTGTGTGTCTCTCTCATTACTGTGGCTAAGATACGGTATGCAGGAAGTTCGTGGGTTCGATCCCGACAGCTGACGATGCCCGCTGCTGTATATTTGAAGTCTGTGTGTGTCTCTCTCATTACAGTGGCTAAGATACGGTATGCAGGAAGTTCGTGGGTTCGATCCAGACCCTGATGATGCCTGCCGCTGTATATTTGAAGTCTGTGTGTGTGTCTCTCTCATTACCAGTGGCTAAGATACGGTATGCAGGAAGTTCGTGGGTTCGATCCAGACCCTGATGATGCCTGCCGCTGCTGTATATTTGAACTCTGTGTGTGTGTCTCTCTCATTACAGTGGCTAAGATACGGTATGAAGGAAGTTCGTGGGTTCGATCCCGACAGCTGACGATGCCCGCCGCTGCTGTATATTTGACGTCTGCCCCTCTCTCTCTCTATCTCTCCCTCTCCCCATGCCGTTCCATTCTTCCTTTCGTAAACGTTTCAAAATGTCACACCTTGCTGGTGTTGCTGCTGCTGCTGCTACCGTCCGAGCCACTATTGAGGCATTCACCTGCGCACACCACGTGCAAGGCGCCACTGCCCGGGCACTTGTCCTGGCCGCCGAGTTGGCAGTCGAATACGCTACTCTCGTCACCCCGACAGGAGAGCCCAATGGGTCGGGCTGACGAGGAGGTCGAGGAGTTGGCCATCGAAGGTCGGGAGTCGACGACGCTCCAAGCTCCGCTGCCGCACCCAAGCAGACGGCAGACCACGTCGGCCGTGAGGTTCGCGGTTGTGGAGGTGGTGGAGGATGGGGTGGTGGTGGTGTCGGCCGTGAGGTTCGAGGTGGAGGATGATGTGGTGGTGGCGGTGGTGTTGGTGGTGGTGGCGGTGGT
Organism: Petromyzon marinus; assembly: GCF_048934315.1. NCBI lineage: Eukaryota > Metazoa > Chordata > Hyperoartia > Petromyzontiformes > Petromyzontidae > Petromyzon > Petromyzon marinus. Next base: position 427,514 of record NW_027423180.1, read on the forward strand.
GGTGGAGTTTTCGGCCGTGAGGTTCGAAGTGGAGGATGATGAGGTGGAGGATGATGAGGTGGTGGAGGTGGTGGTGGAGTTTTCAGCCGTGAGGTTCGAGGTGGAGGATGATGAGGTGGAGGATGATGAGGTGGTGGCGGTGATGGTGGAGTTTTCGGCCGTGAGGTTCGAGGTTGTGGAGGTGGTAGTGGTGGAGGATGGGGTGGTGGTGGTGGTGGTGTTGGTGGTGGTGGAGGATGGGGTGGTGGCGGTGTTGGTGGTGGTGGTGTTGTCGGCTGTGAGGTTCGAAGTGGAGGATGATGTGGTGGTGGCGGTGGTGGTGGAGTTTTCAGCCGTGAGGTTCGAGTTGGAGGATGATGAGGTGGAGGATGATGAGGTGGTGGCGGTGGTGGTGGAGTTTTCGGCCGTGAGGTTCGAGGTTGTGGAGGTGGTAGTGGTGGAGGATGGGGTGGTGGCGGTGGTGTTGGTGGTGGTGGCGGTGGTGGTGGAGTTTTCGGCCGTGAGGTTCGAGGTTGTGGAGGTGGTGGAGGAGGTGGAGGATGATGATGAGGTGGTGGTGGCGGTGGTGGTGGTGGAGTTTTCGGCCGTGAGGTTCGAGGAGGAGGCGCCGGTGGGTGAGGAGGTGGAGACGGGTGATGAGGTGGTGGTGGTCGTGGAGTTTTCGGCCGTGAGGTTCGAGGTGGTGGTGGTGGTGGGAGGTGTGGAGGGGTAGGAAGAGGTGTAGGAGGACGTGGAGGAGAAGGAGGAGGAGGGAGTGGAGGAGGAGGCACAGACGTCGTGCCAAGAGCCGTTGGAGAAATACTGCACGGAGCCCGAGCAAGTGCCAGGGTCACCGGAGAGACGGAGCACGGCGCCTGTGGGGAGGATAGAGAAGGCGATGGGAGACAACAGTAGCAGCAGCAGCAGCAGCGTCAACAACATAAACATTAATAAATAGCGTCAACAACATCAGCACCAACGTAATAAATAGCGTCAACGACGTCAGCATCATCAACAACAACGTCAACAGCATCGGTATGCATCATCACCAACATACACCCGCCAGCATCATCACCGTCATCAACATCATCAACAGCATCATCAACAGCATCATCAACAACATCATCAACATCACCCATCGCCATCATCGACAACAACATCGGCATCAACATCATCATCGCGTGGGAATTATCACAGCCGATGTAGATGCGGAGCAAGGTCCAGCAATGTCATTGTACTCAGGGCCTAACTACTGCTGCTACTGCTGTGCTATGTGGGGTGTGCATCGTGGCGTGGTCTTCTTGCTTGCTGGAGCTTTGTCCAAGCTTGCAAAATCGAACATCCTAACCCTAGCCACCAAACCCCACCCAGAAAACCCACCACACCCATCCCAGCCACCCTACCCACCCTCGCCACCCCACAACAGCCTACCCACCCTAGCCACCCCACAACACCCTACCCACCCTAGCCACCCAACAACACCCTACCCACTCTAGCCACCCCACTGCACCCTACCCACCCGACCACACCCACCCAACCCCACCGCAACCCAATCCACCCCAGCCCTAGCCCAACAAAATGAACCCCAATCCTACCCCACCCACTCCACCAAACTCAACCCCACCCACCCCACCCACTCCACCAAACTCAACCCCACCCACCCCACCCACCCCACCCACGCCACCCACTCCACCAAACTCAACCCCACCCCACCCCCACCCACGCCCCCACCCCCACCGCGACCCCCACCCCAACGTTCGTTCACCCGTGCACTGGACGATCGCCGCGCCGCCTCCGCCGCCGCCGCAATCTGCCCCCGCCGACGTCACAGCGCAGTGGGTGGGCGCCGGCTGCCACCGGGCGCAGGAGATGCTCCACCACGCCACGGGCGCCACGCCGATGCCTCCGCCGGCGTCGCTGCCGTTGAGCAGGCGGCCCAAGCGGCCGCAGCCGAGCTTAAGGCAGGCGGCGTCGGCCAGCGCCGGGAGGCGCTCGCCGCAGACGGTGCCCCACGAGCCGCCGTGGAGCAGCTCCAGGAGGCCCTGGCACGGCGTCGCGCTGCCGCTGCCGCTGAGTCGAACCTGGGGGTCTTCGTGGACGGTTCGCGGGGGGGGGGGTCCGGGGAGATCAGGGGTCGGCGGGTTGAGACAGAGGCGGCGCGGTGATTCGGCGATACGAGAAGTTCAAACGCACACACATCGCACGCGGAGACCCGCGCTGAGACTTGTAGACTCACACAAAGACCCATAGCCTATCACATACAGACCCATAGACTCACGCGGAGACCCATAGACTCACAGAGACCCACAGACTCACACAGAGACCCACAGACTCACACAGAGACCCATAGATGCACAAAAAGACCCATAGACTCACACAGAGACTCGTGGACTCGCACAGAGACTCGAAGACTGACGCAGAGACTCATAGACTCACACATAGACCAGTAGACTCACGCAGAGACTCATAGACTCACACATCGACCAGTAGACTCACACAGAGATCCATAGACTCACACAGAGACTCGGAGACTCACACAGAGACTCGTAGACTCACACAGAGACCCATAGACTCACACAGAGACTCGGAGACTCACACAGAGACTCGTAGACTCACACAGATAGCCATAGACTCACACAGAGACCCATAGACTCACACAAAGACCCATAGACTCACGCAGAGACTCGTAGACTCACGCAGAGACCCATAGACTCACACAGAGACCCATAGACTCACGCAGAGACTCGTAGACTCACGCAGAGACCCATAGACTCACGCAGAGACCCATAGACTCACACAGAGACCCATAAACTCACACAGAGACTTGTAGACTCACGCAGAGACTCGTAGACTCACGCAGAGACCCATAGACTCATGCAGAGCCCCATAGACTCACACAGATACCCATAGACTCCTCACACTAGGATCCACAGACTCACACAGAGACGTACAGCCTCACAGAGACTCATAGACTCACACAGAGACTCGTAGACTCACACAGAGACCCATAGACTCACAGAGAAACCCATAGCCTCTGACGTACAGACCCATAGACTCACACAGAGACCCACAGACTCACACACAGACCCATAGACTCACACAGAGACCCATAGACTCACAGAGACCTATAGACTCACACAGAGACCCATAGGCTCACATAGAGACCTATGGACTTACTCGGAGACCCATAGACTCACACAGAGACCCATAGACTCACACAGAGACCCATAGACTCACACAGAGACCCATAGGCTCACACAGAGGACCCATAGACTCACACAGAGACCCATAGACTCACGCAGAGACCCATAGACTCACACAGAGAACCATAGACTCACACAGAGACCCATAGACTCACACAGAGACCCATAGACTCACGCAGAGACCCATAGACTCACACAGAAACCCATAGACTCACGCGGAGACCCATAGCCTCACGCGGAGACCCATAGATTCAGGCAGACCCATAGACTACTCACACTGAGATCCATAGACTCACACAGAGGCTTACAGCCTCACAGAGACTCATAGACTCACACAGAGACCCAGACTCACACAAAGACCCATAGACTCACACAAAGACCAGTAGGCTCACACAGAGACCCATAGACTCACACAGAGACCCATAGACTCACACACAGACCCATAGACTCACACAGAGACCCATAGACTCACACAGAGACCCATAGACTCACGCAGAGACCCATAGACTCACACAGAAACCCATAGACTCACGCGGAGACCCATAGACTCACGCAGAGACCCATTGATTCAGGCAGACCCATAGACTCCCCACACTGAGATCCATAGACTCACACAGAGGCTTACAGCCTCACAGAGACTCATAGACTCACACAGAGACTCATAGACTCACACAAAGACCCAGACTCACACAAAGACCCATAGACTCACACAAAGACCCATAGTTTGTTGTCCCTCCCCCGAACCTCAGATTAGCCATGCTTGGCCACGTCCGGTGCGAAAGGGGTTCAACACACATACACATCTTCTTGGTTCTTTCGGTAAAGTCAAGTAGAAGGGAAATAATAAAATAATCAAAATATAAAACATAATAAAAGGAAATTCTCACGACATTGGAGCGCCGTCTTCCCGACAGCTCTGTTTCTTCACCTGAGGACGGCTGCTTGCGTTGTGGCCGAAACGTCGTGAGAATTTTATGTTATTAATGTTTTATATTTGTATCATTTTATTACTCCCCTTCTACGTGGTGGCGACTTTACTGAAAGAACCAAGAAGATGAATCCCTGCAGTCGCGAAAGCTTTAAATCGACACTCACACACGCGTACATACAACGGTCACTGTTTCTTATTCTTAACATCTCTCGAGGTTTTGCTTTCTGGCTCAAGGCGTGGCGAGAGGCGACTCACTCCAGTCCCAACTCGCGACGGTCGATAGAACAGCGGGAGCAGTGGTCGGCATTGAGGTATCTGAACAACAACAACAATATCAGTAGCAGCAACAGATTAAACTAAAACGATGTTGATATTTAACCAGGTGAGGACACCATCGAGCCGCTGTGTAGTCGCTCTTTATCATAAGCGACCTGGCTTTCACAAATGATAGCTCAATGAAGTGGGCTTCATCATCATCATCGCTGTCATCATCGCGTGGAAACCCTCTCAACGCGTAGCGACGTTGATTCTAAATGTGGAAGGGAAAAACCGGAGGAGACCCGGGGAAAAATCCACGCGACCACCGGGAGAGAGAGACACACAAACTCCATATATACAGCAGCAGCAGGCATCGTCAGGGTCGGGATCGAACCCACGGCCTCCTGTATACCAGGCGAGGTAGTTAACATCTCTTAGCCACCGTGGTGATGAGAGAGAGACACAAAGACTCCACATATACAGCAGCAGCAGGCAGCGTCAGGGTCGGGATCGAACCCACGACCTCCTGCATACCAGGCGAGGTAGTTAACATCTCCTAGCCACCGTGGTGATGAGAGCGACACACACAAACTCCACATATACAGAAGCAGCAGGCATCGTCAGGGTCGGGATCGAACCCACGACCTCCTGTATACCAGGCGAGGTAGTTAACGTCTCCTACCCACCGTGATGATGAGAGAGAGACACACACAGACTCCACATATACAGCAGCAGCAGGCATCGTCAGGGTCGGGATCGAACCCACGACCTCCTGTATACCAGGCGAGGTAGTTAACATCTCATAGCCACCGTGATTATGAGAGAGAGAAACACACAGACTCTACATAAACAGCAGCAGCAGGCATCGTCAGGGTCGGGATCGAACCCACGACCTCCTGCACACCAGGCGAGGTAGTTAACATCTCCTAGCCATTATTATCGTCGTCGTCGTCATCGTCACATGAGGCACTGGGATGCTGCTGGATGCTTTTCGATGCTACTCGGTCTTTTTTGAGGCCCGGCGTTACGCATCGTCTCACGCACTATAGCGGTCTGTGCTCTGTATCCCACCCTAGATTATATTCATCACAAGAAGGCCACTTGTGTTGTGGCCGAAACGTCGTGAGAATTTTATTGTGTTATTTTTTATTATTATTAATTAATTATTTCATTCTCATTCTACGTGACCTTACCGAAAGAACCGAAGAAGATGAATCCTTGCAGTCACGAAAGCTTAAAATCGAAAAAAAAACATACTATGATAATATATGTGGCATTGTCCTTGAAACTGATTGATCCACACCAAGGGACGGCTTATCTTTTGAGCCTCGACCCAATTGGTGCTCGACCAGACGGTCGAGCAAGAAAGTGCTCAACATTGGGCGGGCTCATCCCACGTTCTACAGTGTGCATGGGGGACGTTTTGGCCAAATAGTCTTCACCATTTCCTTGCAGGATCCATAATACAGGGGTTTTTTTGGGGGGGTTATATCACGTAAATGTAAATGTCTCATAAAATCATAGGGGTTTCCCCCTTTCTTCCGGCAACAAAACTGAAACCTTGGTGCGAGGAATCATGTTACTGCATTAACCACAATACTTGTGGTCAAAATACAAACAATAAAAAACATACTATGATAATATGCGATGCATTGTCCTTGAAACCGATTGGTCCACAACCAGAGACGGCTCCCTTTCGAGCATCGTCTCAACCGGGGTTAGACCAGAGGACGCCTAAAAAGGCGAACAGCTAAAAAGACAACGCCACTATCAGAGTAATGAGCTGTTCGCCTTGTGGCGTCCTTCTGGCATAACACCGTTTGAGACGAGGCTCGAAAGAAAGCCGTCTTTGGTGTGGACCAATCAGTTTCAAGGACAATGCATTTATTACATTTTGATTTAAAGCTTTCGTGACTGCAGGGATTCATATTCTTGGTTCTTTCGGTAAAGTCACCACCACGTAGAAGGGAAATAATAAAATAATAAAAATATAAAACAATACAATTATTGTAAAACAATAAATTATTATTCTTGGTTCTTTCGGTAAAGTCACCACCGCGTAGATAGGGAAACACTAAAATAATAAAAATATAAAACGATAGAATTATTGTAAAACAATAAAATTATTATTCTTGGCTCTTCCGGTAAAGTCACCACCACGTAGAAGGGAAACAATAAAATAATAAAAAAATATAAAACAATACAATTATTGTAAAACAATAAAATTATTATTCTTGGTTCTTCCGGTAAAGTCACCGCGTAGAAGGGAAACAATAAAATAATAAAAATATATAACAATAAAATTATTATTCTTGGCTCTTCTGGTAAAGTCACCACGTAGAAGGGAAACAATAAAATAATAAAAAAGTATAAAACGATAAAATTATCACGACGTTTACGACTGCAACACAAAGCAGCAATCACCATCGGGTGTGAAAACGACAGCAAAGAAAATCCTTTCAATTTTTCTTGCTGTGCTTTTCACACCTGATGATGATTGCTGCTTGTGTTGCAGTCGAAACGTCGTGAGAATTTTATTGTTATATTTTTTGTTATTATTTTATTGTTTCCTTTATACGTGACTTTACCGAAAGAACCAACAATATAATGCATTCGAGATTTAAATTCTAGATTTAAAGCTTCCGCGACTGCAAGGATCCATACTCTTTGGCTCTATTCGGTAAAGTCACGTAAAAAACAACAAATTTTAAAAAAACAATAAAAAAAATAAAAAAAAATACAAAATAAAAAAAAACTTAAAAAAAATGAAATTTTATTTTTATTTTAAAAAAATATAATGCATATATTATCAGTGTTTTTTGTCTGCATTCAGACCACGAGTATTGTTGTTAATGCAGTGACATGATTCCTTGCAAAAAGGTTTCAGTTCCGTTGCCAGAAAAAAGAGGGGGAAAAACCCTATTGTTATATTGTGGCACTGGCAAAGGAGGTGCCATGATCGAGACAGGGCGTCGTTTGTAGCAATAAACGGAGACGGCCTCCGGCCCGCATTCGTGTGCCCGGCGTCGATGCGGGAAGCCGCTCGTCGACAATTAGTCGCTGGCACTTACTCGGCGACAGAGCCTCACCGGTGGTGGTGCCGTTGGCGGTGGTGCTGTTGGCGGTGGTGTTGGTGGTGGCAGTGTTGGCGGTGGTGGCGGTGGTGGTGGTGTTGGCGGCGGTGGTGTTGGCGGTGGGGTTGGTGGCAGTGTTGGCGGTGGTGTTGGCGGTGGTGTTGGCGGTGGTGTTGGCGGTGGTGTTGGCGGTGGCAGTGTTGGCGGTGGTGTTGGCGGTGGTGTTGGTGGTGGTGTTGGCGGTGGGGTTGGTGGCAGTGTTGGTGGTGGCAGTGTTGGCGGTGGTGTTGGTGGTGGTGTTGGCGGTGACGGTGTTGACTGCGGCGGTGTTGGCGGTGGTGTTGGTGGCGGTGTTGGCGGCGGCGGTGTTGGTGGTGTTGGCGGTGGTGTTGGTGGCGGTGTTGGTGGCGGTGTTGGCGGTGGTGGTGGCGGTGTTAGCAGTGGTGTTGGTGGCGGTGTTAGCGGTGGTGCTGGTGGCAGTGTTGGCGGTGTTGGCGGTGTTGGCGGTGGTGGTGGTGGCGGTGTTAGCGGTGGTGTTGGTGGCAGTGTTGGCGGTGGTGGTGTCGGCGGTGGTGTTGGTGGCGGTGTTGGTGGCAGTGTTGGTGACGGTGTTGGTGGCGGTGTTGGTGGCGGTGTTGGTGGTGGTGGTGGTGGTGTTGGTGGCGGTGTTAGCGGTGGGGTTGGTGGCAGTGTTGGCGGCGGCGGTGTTGGCGGTGGCAGTGTTGGCGGCGGTGTTGGCAGTGGTGGTGTTGGTGGCAGTGTTGGTGGCGGTGTCGCTGGCGGCGGTGTTGGCGGTGTTGGCGGTGATGTTGGTGGTGTCGCTGGCGGCGGTGTTGGCGGTGGTGGCGGCAGCGGTGTTGGCGGTGTTGGCGGCAGTGTTGGTGGTGGTGTTGGTGGTGGTGTTGGCGGCGGTGTTGGCAGCGATGTTGGTGGCGGTGTTGGCGGTGTTGGCGGTGTTGGCGGTGGCGGTGCTGGCGGCGGTGTTTGCGGCAGTGTTGGCGGCGGCGGTCTTGGTGGTGTTGGTGGCGGCGGTGTTGGTGGCATTGGCGGCGGTGTTGGTGGCGGTGTTGGCGGTGGCGGTGTTGGTGGTGTTGGTGGTGATGTTGGCTGCGGTGTTGGCGGCGGTGTTGGCGGCGGTGTTGGTGGCGGTTGTGTTGGCGGTGTTGGTGGCGGTGTTGGTGTTGGCGGCGTTGGTGGCGTTGGCGGCGGTGTTGGTGGTGGTGTTGGCGGCGTCGGTGTTGGTGGCGGTGTTGGCGATGTTGGTGGTGGTGTTGGCGGCGGTGTTGGCGGCGGTGTTGGCGGCGGTGTTGGCGACGGTGGTGTCGGCCAGGCTCTCGTTGACGACTGAAATGAGAATGGAGAGAGCAGCAGTTGATGTCCGTGGGGCATTCTATTTTGTTGTGCCCAGTATCAAAGTTATGAAACAAGAACAATGAAAATAATGATGGGTATCATGAGACCCATTTTTTTTGCCAGTTCCAAAGTAACAATAGGTTTGCACCCTTTCTGGCAAAACAACAAGAGTGGTTTTAAGGTGTTCAAACACCAACATAGATGATAACCTTTCACAAGAAATCAAGAAACAACATTAACCTCACACGGTACTTGTGGTGAACACGCAAACAAACACATGGCTATGAGAGTAATAATGTTATATCCAGAGACAACAGCAGACCACTATATGGCCTAGTCTTACTGCCTCACTACCCAGTGTCTCACTACCCAGTGTCTCACTACCCAGTGTCTCACTACCCAGTGTCTCACTGTCTCACTACCCAGAGTCTTACTGCTTCACTACCCAGTGTCTCACTACCCAGTGTCTCACTACCCAGTGTCTCACTACCCTAGTGTCTCACTACCCACTGTCTCACTACCCAGTGTCTCACTACCCAGTGTCTCACTACCCAGTGTCTCACTACACAGTGTGTCACTACCCAGTGTCTCACTAGCAGTGTCTCACTACCCAGTGTCTCACTGTCTCACTACCCAGAGTCTTACTGCCTCACTACCTAGTGTCTCACTACCCAGAGTGGCACTACCCAGTGTCTCACTGTCTCACTACCCAGAGTCTTACTGCCTCACTAACCAGTGTCTCACTACCCAGAGTCGCACTGTCTCACTACCCAGTGTCTCACTACCCAGTGTCTCACTACCCTAGTGTCTCACTACCCAGTGTCTCACTACCCAGTGTCTCACTACCCAGAGTCTCACTGTCTCACTACCCAGAGTCTCACTGTCTCACTACCCAGTGTCTCACTACCCAGTGTCTAACTACCCAGTGTCTCACTGCCTCACTACCCAGTGTCTCACTACCCAGTGTCTCACTGTCTCACTACCCAGAGTCTCACTGCCTCACTACCCAGTGTCTCACTACCCAGTGTCTCACTGTCTCACTACCCAGAGTCTCACTGACTCACTACGCAGAGTATCACTGTCTCACTACCCAGAGTCTCACTGTCTCACTACCCAGTGTCTCACTGTCTCACTACCCAGAGTCTCACTGTCTCACTACCCAGTGTCTCACTACCCAGTGTCTCACTGTCTCATTACCCAGAGTCTCACTGTCTCACTACCCAGAGTCTCACTGTCTCACTACCCAGTGTCTCACTGTCTCACTACCCAGAGTCTCATTACCAGTGTTTCATTACCCAGTCTCTCACTACATGTGTCTCACCATTCAGTGTCTCACTACCCAGTGTCTCACTACCCAGTGTCTCACTACCCCAGTGTCTCTCTACCCAGTGTCTCACTACCCAGTGTCTCACTAGCAGTGTCTCACTACCCAGTGTCTCACTAGCAGTGTCTCACTACCCCAGCGTCTCACTACCCCACTGTTTCACTACCCAGTGTCTCACTACCCAGTGTCTCACTACCCAGTGTCTCACTACTAGTGTTTGACTAGCAGTGTCTCACTACCCAGGGTCTCCCTACCCAGTGTCTCACTACCCCAGTGTCTCACTACTCAGTGTCTCACTACCCAGTGTCTCACTACACAGTGTCTCACTACCCCAATGTCTCACTAGCAGTGTCTCACTAGCAGTGTCTCCCTACCCAGTGTCTCACTCCCCAGTGTCTCACTACCTGTGTCTCACTACCCCGGTGTCTCACTACCCAGTGTCTCACTACCCAGTGTCTCACTACACAGTGTCTCACTAGCAGTGTCTCACTACCCCAGTGTCTCACTACCCAGTGTCTCACTACCCAGTGTCTCACTACCCCAGTGTCTCACTACCCAGTGTCTCACTACCCAGTGTCACACTAGCAGTGTCTCAATAGCAGTGTCTCACTACCCCAGTGTCTCACTACCCCAGTGTCTCACTACCCAGTGTCTCACTTCCCAGTGTCTCACTACCCAGTCTCACTACCAGTGTCTCACTACCCAGCGTCTCACTACCCAGTGTCTCACTAGCAGTGTCTCACTACCCAGTGTCTCACTACCCAGTGTCTCACTAGCAATGTCTCACTACCCAGTGTCTCACTACCCAGCGTCTCACTACCCAGTGTTTCACTACCCGTGTCTCACTACCCAGTGTCTCACTACCCAGTGTCTCACTACCCAGTGTCTCACAAGCAGTTTCTCACTAGCAGTGTCTCACTACCCAGTGTCTCTCTACCCAGCGTCTCACTACCAGTGTCTCACTACCCAGTGTCTCATTACCAGTGTTTCATTACCCAGTCTCTCACTACATGTGTCTCACCATTCAGTGTCTCACTACCCAGTGTCTCACTACCCAGTGTCTCACTACCCAGTGTCTCACCATCCACTGTTTCACGACTGACATGCACTTGTAAATCATCATCTAGATCAGTGGTTCGTAACCTGGGTTCGATCGAACCCCAGGGGTTCGGTGAGTCGATCTCAGGGGTTCGGCAGAGCCCCCGCCACGGAGGTCCCGACACACTTGAATTATTGTGTAAATTTGTGATGACACACACGGCCCGCTTGGCCATCACTGGCTGCAGATGATCATGCTACACTGCTTGGCCAATCAGCGCTGCGGGGAATTTAGTGCGTACTCAGTAGTCAACGTGTGACTGTTGTTGTCGTACGTCGTGTGATTTCTTTAATATTTTATCCATACTAACTATGTCGGGCAAAAGAAGAAAGTGGTCGGACGAATATGTACAACATGGATTCTCATGTATCACGGAACGTGATGGGAGTGAGCGTCCTATCTGCATGATTTGCAACACCAAGTTGAGCAACTCTAGTCTTGCACCGGCAAAACTAAAGGAACACTTCTTGAAGCTGCATGGAGACGGGGAATACAAGAACACAACACTTGCTGAATTCAGGGTGAAGAGAGCCAGATTCGATGAAAGGGCCACTCTGCCTGCTCTTGGATTTGTACCTGTTAACAAACCGATCCTGACAGCATCGTACGAAGTTGCTTACCTGATCACAAAGCAGGGCAAGCCACACACCATTGCTGAAACACTTGTGAAACCAGCTGCATTAAAGATGGCGAATCTGATACTCGGAACAGCGGCCGAAGGTAAATTATCCCAAATTCCCCTTTCAAATGACACCGTCAGTGACAGAATAGAAGACATGAGTAAAGACATCTTGGCTCAAGTAGTCGCAGATCTGATTTCAAGCCCGGCAAAATTCAGCCTTCAACTTGACGAAACCACAGACGTTTCTGATCTAAGCCAGCTTGCTGTTTTTGTACGCTATGTGAAAGACGACATGATAAAAGAAGAGTTTTTATTTTGTAAGCCTCTTACAACAACAACGAAGGCAGCCGATGTGAAGAAGCTTGTGGATGACTTCTTCAGAGACAACAATCTTTCATGGGATATGGTTTCTGCAGTTTGTACGGACGGAGCTCCAGTCATGCTGGGAACAAAGTCTGGTTTTGGTGCGCTAGTAAAGGCCGATGCACCACACATCATTGTGACGCATTGTATTCTGCACAGGCATGCGTTGGCAACAAAAACCTTACCTCCAAAAATGGCAGAAGTATTAAAAACTGTGGTGGAATGTGTGAACTATGTGCGAAAAAGTGCTCTGAGGCACCGCATCTTCAGTGAGCTGTGTAAAGAAATGGGCTCTGAATTTGAGGTACTTCTGCTCCATTCTAATATTCGGTGGTTATCCTGGGGACAGGTGCTGAATCGTGTTTTTGCCATGCGTGTGGAATTAGCCCTGTTTTTGCAAGAGCACCAACACTGCCATGCAGATTGCTTCAAAAATCCTGAGTTCATTCTCATTTTAGCGTACATGGCTGATATATTCGCAGCTCTCAATCATCTCAATCAGCAGATGCAGGGTGGTGGAGTCAATATCATGGAAGCGGAAGAACACCTGAAGGCTTTTCAAAAAAAGCTACCGTTATGGAAACGACGAACAGAGAACAATAACTTCGCAAACTTCCCGCTTCTGGACGACTGTGCAAGTAAGATCGAAGATGTGTCTGGAATCGGAGATATTTCTGTATCCACGGAACTGAAGCAAACAATTGCCACGCACTTAGATGAGCTTGCAAAGTCTCTCGACGGATATTTCCCTACAAGAGAGTCATATCCAGCATGGGTGAGACAGCCGTTCACGTTTGCTGTTGAAACAGCAGATGTCAATGATGAATTCCTCGACGAAATCATTGAAATTCAGCAGAGCCAGGTTCAACAGCAACTCTTCAGAACAACAACGCTCTCAACGTTTTGGTGTCGACAAATGAACAAGTATCCAGTTATTGCTAAGAAAACCCTGGATTTTTTTATACCATTTGTTACAACATATCTTTGTGAGCAATCCTTTTCGAGGATGCTGGACATAAAAACGAAGAAAAGGAACAGACTTTGCTGTGAAAATGACATGAGAGTGGCACTTGCCAAGGTGAAGCCACGCATATCTGAACTGATCTCTCAAAGGCAACAGCAGAAATCACATTGATTTCCAGGTATGTAATTTGTTGTGAGTTTATGCATTGTGTTGGTTTTATTCTTTGAACAAGGTAATGTTCATGCACGGCTCATTTTGTGTACCAGTAAAAAACATATCTATGTCTTGAATTTGAAAAAAAATCACATTTTTTATCACTAAAGAGGGGTTCGGTGAATGCGCATATGAAACTGGTGGGGTTCGGTACCTCCAACAAGGTTAAGAACCACTGATCTAGATTCACAAAGTCATTGCTTTAGAACTGCTGCTTGTTATTGTCGTGTCTAATGTATTGTCCTCCCACGCCGTCCCCGACACCTCCGATTAGCCATGGTTGGCTCCGTAGAAGTTCACACGCAAACATAAGCTCACACAGAGGCCTATAGACTCATGCAGAAACGCCGTAGACTCACACAGACCCATTGCCTCACACAGAGACCCATAGACTTACCACTGCCCATAGACTCAACACTGCCTAAAGACTCAACATTGCCTATAGACTCAACATTGCCTATCGACTCAACATTGCCCATAAAATCAAGCCTGCCCATAGACTCAACACTGCACCATAAACTCAACACTGCACCATAGACTCAGCACTGCCCGTAGACTTAACACTGCCCATAAACTTAACACTGCCCATAAACTCAACACTTGCCCATAGTCTCAACACTGCACCATAGACCCAACACTGCCCATATACTCACTTTACTATATACAGTAAGGGAAACAAGTATTTGATCCCGTGCTGATTTTGTACGTTTGCCCTCTGACAAAGAAATTATCAGTCTATAATTGTAATGGTAGGTTTATTTGAACAGTGAGAGACAGAATAACAACAAGAAAATCCAGAAAAACGCATGTCAAAAATGTTATGAATTGATTAGCATTTATGTTATGAATTGATTAGCAAGTATTTGACCCCTCTGCAAAACATGACTTAGTACTTGGTGGCAAAACCCTTGTTGGCAATCACAGAGGTCAGACGTTTCTTGTAGTTGGCCACCAGGTTTGCACACATCTCAGGAGGGATTTTGTCCCACTCCTCTTTGCAGATCTTCTCCAAGTCATTAAGGTTTCGAGGCTGACGTTTGGAAACTCGAACCTTTAGCTCCCTCCACAGATTTTCTATGGGATTAAGGTCTGGAAACTGGCTAGGCCACTCCAGGACCTTAATGTGCTTCTTCTTGAGCCATTCCATTGTTGCCTTGGCCGTGTGTTTTGGGTCATTGTCATACTGGAATACCCATCCACGACTCATTTTGAATGCCCTGGCTGAGGGAAGGAGGTTCTCACCCAAGATTTGACGGTACATGGCCCTGTCCATCGTCCCTTTGATGCGGTGAAGATGTCCTGCCCCTTAGCAGAAAAACACTCCCAAAGCATAATGTTTCCACCTCCATGTTTGACGGTGATGAAGGTATTCTTGGGGTCATAGGCAGCATTCATCCTCCTCCAAACACGGCGAGTTGAATTGATGCCAAAGAGCTCCATTTTGGTCTCATCTGACCACAACACTTTTACCCAGTTGTCCTCTGAATAATTCAGATGTTCATTGGCAAACTTCAGACGGACATGTATATGTGCTTTCTTGAGCAGGGGGACCTTGCGGGCGCTGCAGGATTTCAGTCCTTCACGGCGTAGTGTGTTACCAATTGTTTTCTTGGTGACTATGGTCCCAGCTGCCTTGAGAGCATTGACAAGGTCCTCCCGTGTAGTTCTGGGCTGATTC
The DNA here is from genome assembly GCF_048934315.1 of Petromyzon marinus. NCBI lineage: Eukaryota > Metazoa > Chordata > Hyperoartia > Petromyzontiformes > Petromyzontidae > Petromyzon > Petromyzon marinus. The sequence continues at coordinate 442,575 of NW_027423180.1, forward strand.
CTCATCGTTCTCATGATCATTGCAACTCCACGAGGTGAGATTTTGCATGGAGCCCCAGGCCGAGGGAGATTGACAGTTCTTTTGTGTTTCTTCCATTTGCGAATAATCGCACCAACTGTTGTCACCTTCTCACCAAGCTGCTTGGCAATGGTCTTGTAGCCCATTCCAGCCTTGTGTAGGTCTACAATCTTGTCTCTGACATCCTTGGAGAGCTCTTTGGTCTTGGCCATGGTGGAGAGTTTGGAATCTGATTGATTGATTGCTTCTGTGGTCAGGTGTCTTTTATACAGGTAACAAGCTGAGATTTTGAGCACTACCTTTAAGAGTGTGCTCCTAATCTCAGCTCGTTACCTGTATAAAAGACACCTGGGAGCCAGAAATCTTTCTCATTGAGAGGGGCTCAAATACTTATTTTCCTCATTAAAATGCAAATAAATTTATAACATTTTTTACATGCGTTTTTCTGGATTTTTTTGTTGTTATTCTGTCTCACTGTTCAAATAAACCTACCATTAAAATTATAGACTGATCATTTCTTTGTCAGTGGGGAAACGTACAAAATCAGAAGGGATCAAATGATTTTTTCCCTCACTGTACAGCAGAAGCAGGTGTTAGGGTCTGGATGGAACCCACGACCTCCTGTATACCAGGCGAGGTAGGTAACATCTCCTAGCCACTGTGATGATGATGATGAGAGAGAAAGACACAGACTCCAAATATACAGCAGCAGGTGTTAGGGTCTGGATGGAACCCACGACCTCCTGTATACCAGGCGAGGTAGGTAACATCTCCAAGCCCCTGTGATGATGATGATGATGAGAGAGAGAGACACACACAGACTCCAAATATACAGCAGCAGCAGGTGTTAGGGTCTGGATGGGACCCACGACCTCCTGTATACCAGGCGAGGTAGGTAACATCTCGTAGCCACTGTGATGATGATGATGATGAGAGAGAGAGACACACACAGACTCCAAATATAGAACAGCAGCAGGTGTTAGGGTCTGGATGGAACCCACGACCTCCTGTATACCAGGCGAGGTAGGCAACATCTCCTAGCCACTGTGATGATGATGATGAGACGCCCACTCCCCTGGGGGGGAACTGGTCCAGCGAGGGGCCAAGAATCCACGCGTGACGCATGCCACCTCCCCTTTCCCGTAAGTGCCCTAATCGGTGCCATCGGCTGCGCTCGTCACCTGGAACGGATGTGTGTACGTGTGTGCGTGTACACGTGTATGTGTGTGCATGTGTGATTGTGATATCATCAGGAAAGTGCGGTCCTGCACAGATGCCATATTTTCTGTCCGTCTGCTACAGCAGAGGTGTAGGGAATTCCAGCAAGACCTACATCTCTGCTTTATTGACCTGGTCAAGGCCTATGATACCATCAGTAGGCCTGGCTTCTGGGTTGTTCTTCGTGCTTTTGGAGTACCTGACCCTCTGCTCACGATCATTAAGGACCTTCATGATGGTGAGCGGGCCCGGGTAAAACTACGTGGCCGGGAGTCAGAGCCATTCCCTGTACACCTTGGGGTGCGACAGGGATGTCCTCTGACTCCCACATTATTTAACATCTATTTTGACCATGTAGTTCGTGAAGTCTTCAATAGCTGTACCGGGGGAATCTCCATAAGGTACAGATATAACGGAAGGCTGATCGATGCCCGGGTGCGGTCAAGGGATGGCTCCCTGTTACTCAACCACGTTACGTATGCTGATGATTTGGTAATAGCTGCTCATTCAGAGGAGGAGTTGGAGACGCTGCTGCTGAGATTGGAGCGTGCCACTAATAGGTGGGGCCTTACCATCAGCCCCACCAAAACTAAGCAACTGCCTGGGCATTTTGTACCATCGGACACTCTACCCCCACAACTCCCAATCGGTGATGGGGCAGTTGTGGAGAGAGTGGAGAGTTTCCCATATCTGGGCAGTGTGCTTATGATCGGCTCCAGTTTAACAGCAGGGGTCTCACTCCGAATCAGTCGAGCGGCAATATATTTTCATCGGTTGCGTAACACTGTGTGGAAGCTACCTGGTCTGTCGCTCCGCACTAAGCTTCAGGTCTTCTCGGCCACGGTCATTCCCTCCGTTCTCTACGCTTGCGAAACGTGGACCCCCCTAATGGAACATCTTCGCCGGTTAGAAACATTTAGGCTGGCCTGCCTACGATCCATCCTGGGTTTAACAAGACTGGATTGTGTGAGGAACTCACAAATCCTTGAAAGATCTGGGCAAAGTCCCATCGGTGAGCTCCTCCGGCAGGCAAGGCTGCGGTGGCTGGGTCATGTAGCCCGCATGCCCAGCCACCGCATGCTGAAACAGCTTTTGTTTGGCCAAATCAAGGGGGCTAAACGGGCACGGCATGGGCTAGAGAAGAGATCGAGTGATGTGGTACAGGAGGACGTGGAGCTGAGTGGACTTGCCGATGACTGGTACCAGCGGTGTCAAGATCGGCCTCTGTGGAGGAGGCTCGTGAAGGACGCTACTGGGCAGTTGGAGGTAGTCGCCCTCCAACAACAACGGAGGGCGGAGGAGCGACGCTCACAACAACGAGCGAAGCGCCGGGTGGCTAAAGCACAGCAGGTTGGCACAGTAGGGGGCACAGGTGGTGCATCAGGCAGTCATCTCAGTCAGTCGACCCGTGGCACCTGGGTCTGCCCCGTGACCTCCTGCCAGCGGGCGTTCGACACTCCACGTGGCCTCAAGGTGCACATGTCCTGGCATAAGCGTCGTGGTGACGTCACCGCCACTTAGTGGCGAATGGCGATTGTTGTTGTGATATTTGTGTGTACGTGTATGTGCGTTCGTGTGTATGTGTGTGTATGATCGAGCGTGGTGATGAGTTAGGGGAACCTGTAAGCCCCAGGCTACTTTGGGCTCGCATTCACATCAACCAGAGGCGAGGAGCGGTGGTCGTGGTTACTTATGCCCCCACTGAAGACGAACATCCGTGGAAGGATGCAGGCAAGGCCGATGAGTCAGATGCCTTCTATGACCTCTTGTCACAGGTGCTGGCTAAAGTGGCCCCTCGGGATAGAGTCATCTTGTTGGGTGACTTCAATGCCCGAGTTGGTCATGATGCTGGCACCTGTCTGGAGTAATGGGAAGGCATGGGCCAGATCAGCTCAATAACAACGGCAGGAGGCTGCTAGATTTTTGTGCAGCCCATGGGCTTGTAATTACCAACACGCTGTTCCGGCATCGGCGCATCCACACCACATCATGGATGCATGCCGGGTCCAAGCAAGAACATCTGCTGGACTGCATAGTGATGGAACAGCGGATGCGGGCCCATGTCCTTTAAACCAGGACCTACCGTGGAGCTGATCTGCCCACTGACGTTCAACTTGTCATCTGTAATATGCGCCTGCCATTCATCCATTCCGATGGTGGATGTACACCCAGGACCCCATTCAAACCCTTAGTGGCATGGTCTCAGCTAGCTGATGAAAGTTACAAGTGAGATTTTCATCATCGCTTGCGGCTGGGGTTGGCATCGTCCCCCCTCCTCCTGATGTCGAGGGGAAATGAGTGAGGTTTAGCACTGTGGCTCATGCAGCTGCAATGACTGCTTTGGGTACACGGTCCAGACCTCCCCAGAGACCCTGGCTGACAGAGGAAGTGTTCAAGCTGGCTGGGAAAAAGCGACAGGCCCACTCTCATCATCTACAGCATCCCACGTCGTAGAATGAGGAGGCTTACCGCAGCCTTCGCTCGGAGGTTTGGAGAGCCGAGAGGTGCTGCAAGGATGGGTGGTGGTCGTGGGTTTCTGTCCCGCGATCACAAATCGCTCTTTAATACAATCAAAAAAGTAATCTGCAGCGCCACACCTATTACCATCATTAGGGGAAAGAACGGTGATCAAATATCCGACCCTCAGCAACAGGCTTGCAGATTTGCTGAGCATTTCTTTGAAGTCCTGGGGGAGGGGAAATCCCTCATCCAGGAAAACATCGTGGCACAAAGTGAGGATGACCCTGCTGAGGCTGCGGTGCCTCGAATATTGGAGGCGAAAGTCACCCCCTGTGAGTGGCTGGCTGAAGTGCCATCTGTTGAGGAAGTACTGAAGGCGATCCAGAGTCTGATACCAGGAAAGGCAGCGGGCAGAGATGATCTCCCAAGCGAAATCCTGAGGGCGGGTGGCGTTTGTGCACAGACTGCCCTACCTGACACCATAACAAAAGTCTGGACCACTGGACGTGTTCCACAGGATTGGAAGGATTCCCTGGTGGTCCCCCTCTTTAAGAAGGGCGACCGCACAGACTGTAACAACTGGAGGGGCATCTCACTCCTCAGTTTGCCAGGAAAGGTTCTGGCAAGGATTATTCAACATCGCCTTGCCAGTCATGCTAAAGAGAGGCTTGCTTTCAGGAAAGCGCGGTCCTGCACAGATGCCATATTTTCTGTCCGTCTGCTACAGCACAGGTGTAGGGAATTCCAACAAGACCTACATCTCTGCTTTATTGACCTGGTCAAGGCCTATGATACCATCAGTAGGCCTAGGCTCTGGGTTGTTCTTCGTGCTTTCGGAGTCTCTGACCCTCTGCTCATGATCATTAAGGACCTTAATGATGGTGAGCGGGCCCGGGTACAACTACGTGGCCGGGAGTCAGAGCCATTCCCTGTACACCTTGGGGTGCGACAGGGATGTCCTCTGGCTCCCACATTATTTAACATCTATTTTGACCATGTAGTTCGTGAAGTCTTCAATAGCTGTACCGGGGGAATCTCCATAAGGTACAGATATAATGGAAGGCTGATCGATGCCCGGGTGCCATCAAAGGAATGGCTCCCTATTGCTCAACCATGTTATGTACAGTATGCCGATGATCTGGTAATTGCTGGTAATTGCTGCTGAACCTGGAGCTTGCACCAAGAGGTGGGGCCTTACCATCAGCCCAACCAATACGATGTACCTGCCTGGGTATATTGTACCATCGGACACTCCACCCCCACAACTCCCAATCGGTGATGGAGCAGTTGTGGAGAGGGGAGAGTTTATCATACCTGGGCGGTGTGCTTATGACCGGCTCCGGTTTAACAGCAGAGGTCTCACTCCGAATCAGTTGAGCGGAAATAGCTTTTCATCGGTTGCGTGACGCTGCGTGGAAGCTACCTGGTCTGTCGCTCCGCACTAAGCTTCAGGTCTTCTCGGCAATGGTAATTCCCTCCCTTCTCTACGCTTGCAAAACGTGGACCCCCTTAATGGAACATCTTCGCCAGTTAGAAACATTTAGGCTAGCCTGCCTATGATCCATCCTGGGTTTAACCAGGCTGGATTGTGTGAGGAGCTCACAAATCCTTGAAAGATCTGGGCACGGTCCCATCGGTGAGCTCCTCCGGCGGGGAAGGCTGCGATGGCTGGGTCATGTAGCCCGCATGCCCAGCCACCGCATGCCGGATCGAGGGGGCTAGGCGGGCGCGGCACGGGCTAGAGAAGAGATGGAGTGATGTGGTACAGGAGGACGTGGAGCTTAGTGGACTTGCCGATGGCTGGTACCAGCGGTGTCAAGATCGGCCTCTGTGGAGGAGGCTCGTGAAGGACGCTACTGGGCAGTTGGAGGCAGTCGCCTTCCAACAACAACGTAGGGCGGAGGAGCGACGCTCACAACAACGAGCGGAGCTCCGGGTGGCTAAAGCACAGCAGGTTGGCACAGTAGGGGGCACAGGTGGTGCATCAGCCAGTCATCTCAGTCATCTTAGTCAGTCGACCCGTGGCACTTGGGTCTGCCCCGTGACCTCCTGCCAGCGGGCGTTCGACACTTCAAGTGGCCTCAAGGTGCACATGGCCTGGCACAAGTGTCGTGGTCACGTCACCGCCACTGATTGGCGAATGGCGGTTGTTGTTGTAGTGTGTAGTGTAGTGTGTGTGTAGTGTATGTGTGTGTAGTGTATGTGTGTGTAGTGTGTGTGTAGTGTGTGTATGTGTAGTGTGTGTGTAGTGTGTGTAGTGTGTGTGTAGTGTGTGTATATGTATATGTGTTTGTACGTGTAGTGTATGTGTATGTGTCGACTCAGCCTAAAATGAGTACCTGGTGCGGTGTGTAAATATCGCCACTGGGGAGACAAAGGCGGCCGGGCGTGCTGCTGGCCACCCACCCCCTCGTGTACCGTTACCGGCCTTCATAGGTGCTCGCTAACAGTACTTGCCCCTACAGTCTGTTAAGGATATACTGGGGGATCTTTGTCTTTGTGTGTTGAGCTTCTTTCGGCACCGTAATGTAGCCAACCATGGCGAATCTAAGAGGGGTGTGGGGGGAAGGGCAACAACCTATGGGTCTTTGTATGAGTGTTTGTGTGAGTCTATGGGTCTCTGTGTGAGTCTAAGGGACTCTGTGTAAGTTTATGGGTCTCTGTGTGAGTCTACAGGTATCTGTGTGAGTCTATGGGTCGCTGTGTGTATCTACGGGTCTCTGCATTAATCTACGGCGCTCTCAGTTAGTCGACTCGTCTCTCTGTGATTCTGCGGGTCTCTGTGTGAGTCTATGGGCCTCTGTGTAAGTCTATCGGTCTCTGTGTGAATCTGTGCGTCTCTCTCTGAGTCTATGGGTTTATGTGTGGGTCTATGGGCCTCTGTGTGAGTCTATGGGTCTCTGTGTGAGTATATGGGCCTCTGTGTGAGTCTGCGGGTCTCTGTTTGAGTCTATGGGCCTCTGTGTGAGTCTACAGGTCTCTGTGTGAATCTGTGGGTCTCTCTCTGAGTCTATGGGCCTCTGTGTGAGTCTATAGGTCTCTGTGTGAGTCTACGGGTCTCTGTGCGAGTCTACTTGTCTCTGTCTAAGTCTACTGGTCTCTGTATGAGTCTATGTGTCTCTGTGTGAGTCTACGGGTCTCTGTGTGAGTCTATGGGTCTCTGTGGGAGTCTACGGGTCTCTGTGTGAGTCTATGTGTCTCTGTGTGAGTCTATGGGTCTCTATGTGAGTCTACTGGTCTCTGTGTGAGTCTACTGGTCTCTGTGTGAGTCTACTGGTCTCTGTGTGAGTCTATGGGTTTCTGTTTGAGTCTACGGGTCTCTGTGTGAGTCTACGGGTCTCTGCGTGAGTCTACTGGTCCCTGCGTGTAACTACGGGTCTCTGTGCGAGTCTATGGGCCTCTGCGTGAGTCTCCCTGTCTCTGCGCCACTCTGGATGTGACAGTGTCCTCGTGCGCATTACCTGCCGCTCTCATCAGCAGGCCAAAGTGCAGGAGGATAGCGAGTAGAGTCCACATCTCTGCTTGTTGATCACCGTGTTAGTTTGTTCCACTGTAGCCTGTTAAGGAGACAGATGCCTCGACTCAAGAAAGTGCTCAACATTGGGCGGGCTCATCCCGCGTTCTACAGGGTGCATGGGGGACGTTTTGGCCAAATAGCCGTCACCATTTCCTGGCAGGATCCATAATACAGGTTTTTTTTTTGGGGGGGGGGGGGGTTATATCACGTAAATGTCTCACATAATGATAGGGTTTTTCCCACCTTTTTTCTGGCAACAAAACTGAAACCTTTTTTTGCGAGGAATCATGTTACTGCATTAACCACAATACTTGTGGTCAAAATACAAAAAAAAAAACACACTGATAATATATGCATTATATTATTGGTTCTTTTGGTAAAGTAACGTATAAAGGAAACAAAATAATAACAAACATATAACACGATAAAATTATCACGACGTTTCGACTGCAATACAAGCAATCATCATCAGGTGTCAAAAGCACAGCAAGAAAATTTGAAAGTATTTTCTTGCTGTGGTTTTCACACCCGATGGTGATTGCTGCTTTGTGTTGCAGTCGAAACGTCGTGATAATTTTATCGTTTTATATTTTTATTATTGTATTGTTTCCCTTCTACGTGGTGACTTTACCGAAAGAACCAAGAATATTAATCCCTGCAGTCACGAAAGCTTTAAATCAAAATGTAATAAATGCATTGTCCTTGAAACGGATTGGTCTACACCTGAGACGGCTCTCTTTTGAGTCTCGTCTCAATTGGTGCTAGACCAGAGGACGCCAAAAGGCATCACCCAGCTCAAAGACAATGCCACTGTCAAAGTAATGAGGGCTCGGGGTAAGCATCTACATCATTAGACCTCCTTTGCTACTGGCAAAAGGAGGTCTAATGATGTAAATGCCTCGTTAAATCTGCCACTACCCAACAAAGCCAATTAGTAAGGGGTTTGTCACATAAACAGAACTTCTAGATTTGAAGCATTCGTGACTGCAAGGATCCATACTCTTTGGTTCTATTCGGTAAAGTCACGTAGGTAATTCATTACTAGTGCAGCACACCGGTGTGTTGGAGAGCAAATCCACAACATTTACACTGAATATGATGTCATGTAGGGCAGTCTGTGCACAAACGCCACCCACCCTCAGCATTTCGCTTAGGAGCTCATCTCTGCCCGGTGCCTTTCCTGATCTCAGACTCTGGATCGCCTTCAGTACTTCCTCAACAAATGGCACCTCAGCCAGCCACTCACAGGGGGTGACTTTCGCCTCCAGTAATCACAACCGGCATCATCGGGCGGGTGTGTGTCGGGTGGTGGCAGGTTTAACGACGCGTAATTTCTATTTGCGCGATCTCACCCAATAAACCTGTATTATGGATTACATTGGTCGCGAAAGCCTGCGTGTTAAACTTATAACACAGGAGGTTGTGTTAAGATGTTGGCATTTTAATGTTAGTCTCTGGTCTCACGATGGTGGTGAGACTAGGCCATAGAGAAGGCTGTCACTGTCCCTGGTGTAGGCAAATTAGTTTCACATAGAATTACATTATCGGGGGCAGTGTGTTTGTTGGCATGTTTTGCCACAAGCACTTTGTGTGGTTAATGCAGACTTGATAATGCTTTGCTATAGGTGGAAAGATGTTAACGATCGCGCCTGCTATGCAGGAGGTCGTGGGTTTGTTCTTGACCCTGACAATGCCTGCTGCTGTATATTTGGAATCTGCGTCTCTCTCATCATCATCATCATCACAGTGGCTCGGAGATGTTAACTCCCTCGCCTGTTACGCACGAGGTCGTGGGTTCAATGCCGACCCCGGTTGTGTGGATCATTGTCCGGGTGTGAAGCCCCGCAGCGATGCACCGTCAAATGTGTTCTTGGTGGCAAATTGCAAGCTCACATTCTTCATCTTCGTGTTCTTAATTCTTTCTTACTTCTCCCTCTTCTTCTTCTTCTTCTTGATGAGGAAGATGTCACCAAAATGAAACGGGATGCTGCCCACTTACGGCACTTTGGGTTGCCCCCGCAGAGACTCACACAGCAGAGACAAACAGACTCATCACAGAGACCCTTAGATTCACAGAGACCCATGCATAGACTTACCACACAGAGACCCATAGAGTCACCCAGAGACGCACAGACTCATCACAGAGACCCTTAGATTCACAGAGGACCATGGACTCACCACACAGAGACCCATAGAGTCACCCAGAGACCAACAGACTCATCACAGAGACCCTTAGATTCACAGAGACCCATGGACTCACCACACAGAGACCCATAGAGTCACCCAGAGACCCACAGACTCATCACAGAGACCCTTAGATTCACAGAGACCCTTAGATTCACAGAGAACTATGGACTCACCACACAGAGACCCATAGAGTCACCCAGAGACCCACAGACTCATCACAGAGACCCTTAGATTTACAGAGACCCATGCATGGAATCACCACACAGAGACCCATAGAGTCACCCAGAGACAAACAGACGCATCACAGAGACCCTTAGATTCACAGAGACCCATGCATGGACTCACCACACAGAGACCCATAGAGTCACCCAGAGACCCACAGACTCATCACAGAGACCCTTAGATTCACAGAGACCCATGCATGGACTCACCACACAGAGACCCATAGAGTCACCCAGAGACCCACAGACTCATCACAGAGACCCTTAGATTCACAGAGAACCATTGACTCACCACACAGAGACCCATAGAGTCACCCAGAGACCCACAGACTCATCACAGAGACCCTTAGATTCACAGAGACCCATGCATGGACTCACCACACAGAGACCCATAGAGTCACCCAGAGACCCACACAATCATCACAGAGACCCTTAGATTCACAGAGACCCATGCATGGACTCACCACACAGAGACCCATAGAGTCACCCAGAGACCCACAGACTCATCACAGAGACCCTTAGATTCACAGAGACCCATGCATAGACTCACCACACAGAGACCCATAGAGTCACCCAGAGACCCACACACTCATCACAGAGACCCTTAGATTCACAGAGACCCATGCATGGACTCACCACACAGAGACCCATAGAGTCACCCAGAGACCAACAGACCCATCACAGAGACCCTTAGATTCACAGAGACCCATGCATAGACTCACCACACAGAGACCCATAGAGTCACCCAGAGACCCACACACTCATCACAGAGACCCTTAGATTCACAGAGACCCATGCATGGACTCACCACACAGAGACCCATAGAGTCACCCAGAGACCAACAGACTCATCACAGAGACCCTTAGATTCACAGAGACCCATGAATGGACTCACCACACAGAGACCCATAGAGTCACCCAGAGACCCACAGACTCATCACAGAGACCCTTAGATTCACAGAGAGCCATGCATGGACTCACCACACAGAGACCCATAGAGTCACCCAGAGACCCACAGACTCATCACAGAGACCCTTAGATTCACAGAGAACCATGTAATCACCACACAGAGACCCATAGAGTCACCCAGAGACCCACAGACTCATCACAGAGACCCTTAGATTCACAGAGACCCATGCATAGACTCACCACACAGAGACCCATAGAGTCACCCAGAGACCCACACACTCATCACAGAGACCCTTAGATTCACAGAGACCCATGCATGGACTCACCACACAGAGACCCATAGAGTCACCCAGAGACAAACAGACTCATCACAGAGAGCCTTAGATTCACAGAGACCCATGCATAGACTCACCACACAGAGACCCATAGAGTCACCCAGAGACCCACACACTCATCACAGAGACCCTTAGATTCACAGAGACCCATGCATGGACTCACCACACAGAGACCCATAGAGTCACCCAGAGACCAACAGACTCATCACAGAGACCCTTAGATTCACAGAGACCCATGCATGGACTCACCACACAGAGACCCATAGAGTCACCCAGAGACCCACAGACTCATCACAGAGACCCTTAGATTCACAGAGACCCATGCATGGACTCACCACACAGAGACCCATAGAGTCACCCAGAGACCCACACACTCATCACAGAGACCCTTAGATTCACAGAGAACCATGTAATCACCACACAGAGACCCATAGAGTCACCCAGAGACCCACAGACTCATCACAGAGACCCTTAGATTCACAGAGACCCATGCATGGACTCACCACACAGAGACCCATAGAGTCACCCAGAGACCCACACACTCATCACAGAGACCCTTAGATTCACAGAGACCCATGCATGGACTCACCACACAGAGACCCATAGAGTCACCCAGAGACAAACTGACTCATCACAGAGACCCTTAGATTCACAGAGACCCATGCATAGACTCACCACACAGAGACCCATAGAGTCACCCAGAGACCCACACACTCATCACAGAGACCCTTAGATTCACAGAGACCCATGCATGGACTCACCACACAGAGACCCATAGAGTCACCCAGAGACCAACAGACTCATCACAGAGACCCTTAGATTCACAGAGACCCATGCATAGACTCACCACACAGAGACCTATAGAGTCACCCAGAGACCCACAGACTCATCACAGAGACCTTTAGATTCACAGAGAACCATGGACTCACCACACAGAGACCCATAGAGTCACCCAGAGACCAACAGACTCATCACAGAGACCCTTAGATTCACAGAGAGCCATGCATGGACTCACCACACAGAGACCCATAGAGTCACCCAGAGACCCACAGACTCATCACAGAGACCCTTAGATTCACACAGAACCATGGACTCACCACACAGAGACCCATAGAGTCACCCAGAGACCCACAGACTCATCACAGAGACCCTTAGATTCACAGAGAACCATGGACTCACCACACAGAGACCCATAGAGTCACCCAGAGACCCACAGACTCATCACAGAGACCCTTAGATTCACAGAGACCCATGCATGGACTCACCACACAGAGACCCATAGAGTCACCCAGAGACCCACACACTCATCACAGAGACCCTTAGATTCACAGAGACCCATGCATGGACTCACCACACAGAGACCCATAGAGTCACCCAGAGACCCACAGACTCATCACAGAGACCCTTAGATTCACAGAGACCCATGCATAGACTCACCACACAGAGACCCATAGAGTCACCCAGAGACCCACACACTCATCACAGAGACCCTTAGATTCACAGAGAACCATGCATGGACTCACCACACAGAGACCCATAGAGTCACCCAGAGACCAACAGACCCATCACAGAGACCCTTAGATTCACAGAGACCCATGCATAGACTCACCACACAGAGACCCATAGAGTCACCCAGAGACCCACACACTCATCACAGAGACCCTTAGATTCACAGAGACCCATGCATGGACTCACCACACAGAGACCCATAGAGTCACCCAGAGACCAACAGACCCATCACAGAGACCCTTAGATTCAAAGAGACCCATGCATAGACTCACCACACAGAGACCCATAGAGTCACCCAGAGACCCACACACTCATCACAGAGACCCTTAGATTCACAGAGACCCATGCATGGACTCACCACACAGAGACCCATAGAGTCACCCAGAGACCAACAGACTCATCACAGAGACCCTTAGATTCACAGAGACCCATGCATGGACTCACCACACAGAGACCCATAGAGTCACCCAGAGACCCACAGACTCATCACAGAGACCCTTAGATTCACAGAGAGCCATGCATGGACTCACCACACAGAGACCCATAGAGTCACCCAGAGACCCACAGACTCATCACAGAGACCCTTAGATTCACAGAGAACCATGTAATCATCACACAGAGACCCATAGAGTCACCCAGAGACCCACAGACTCATCACAGAGACCCTTAGATTCACAGAGACCCATGCATAGACTCACCACACAGAGACCCATAGAGTCACCCAGAGACCCACACACTCATCACAGAGACCCTTAGATTCACAGAGACCCATGCATGGACTCACCACACAGAGACCCATAGAGTCACCCAGAGACAAACAGACTCATCACAGAGACCCTTAGATTCACAGAGACCCATGCATAGACTCACCACACAGAGACCCATAGAGTCACCCAGAGACCCACATACTCATCACAGAGACCCTTAGATTCACAGAGACCCATGCATGGACTCACCACACAGAGACCCATAGAGTCACCCAGAGACCAACAGACTCATCACAGAGACCCTTAGATTCACAGAGACCCATGCATGGACTCACCACACAGAGACCCATAGAGTCACCCAGAGACCCACAGACTCATCACAGAGACCCTTAGATTCACAGAGAGCCATGCATGGACTCACCACACAGAGACCCATAGAGTCACCCAGAGACCCACAGACTCATCACAGAGACCCTTAGATTCACAGAGAACCATGTAATCACCACACAGAGACCCATAGAGTCACCCAGAGACCCACAGACTCATCACAGAGACCCTTAGATTCACAGAGACCCATGCATAGACTCACCACACAGAGACCCATAGAGTCACCCAGAGACCCACACACTCATCACAGAGACCCTTAGATTCACAGAGACCCATGCATGGACTCACCACACAGAGACCCATAGAGTCACCCAGAGACAAACAGACTCATCACAGAGACCCTTAGATTCACAGAGACCCATGCATAGACTCACCACACAGAGACCCATAGAGTCACCCAGAGACCCACAGACTCATCACAGAGACCCTTAGATTCACAGAGAGCCATGCATGGACTCACCACACAGAGACCCATAGAGTCACCCAGAGACCCACAGACTCATCACAGAGACCCTTAGATTCACAGAGAACCATGTAATCACCACACAGAGACCCATAGAGTCACCCAGAGACCCACAGACTCATCACAGAGACCCTTAGATTCACAGAGACCCATGCATAGACTCACCACACAGAGACCCATAGAGTCACCCAGAGACCCACACACTCATCACAGAGACCCTTAGATTCACAGAGACCCATGCATGGACTCACCACACAGAGACCCATAGAGTCACCCAGAGACAAACAGACTCATCACAGAGAGCCTTAGATTCACAGAGACCCATGCATAGACTCACAACACAGAGACCCATAGAGTCACCCAGAGACCCACACACTCATCACAGAGACCCTTAGATTCACAGAGACCCATGCATGGACTCACCACACAGAGACCCATAGAGTCACCCAGAGACCAACAGACTCATCACAGAGACCCTTAGATTCACAGAGACCCATGCATGGACTCACCACACAGAGACCCATAGAGTCACCCAGAGACCCACAGACTCATCACAGAGACCCTTAGATTCACAGAGACCCATGCATGGACTCACCACACAGAGACCCATAGAGTCACCCAGAGACCCACACACTCATCACAGAGACCCTTAGATTCACAGAGAACCATGTAATCACCATACAGAGACCCATAGAGTCACCCAGAGACCCACAGACTCATCACAGAGACCCTTAGATTCACAGAGACCCATGCATGGACTCACCACACAGAGACCCATAGAGTCACCCAGAGACCCACACACTCATCACAGAGACCCTTAGATTCACAGAGACCCATGCATGGACTCACCACACAGAGACCCATAGAGTCACCCAGAGACAAACTGACTCATCACAGAGACCCTTAGATTCACAGAGACCCATGCATAGACTCACCACACAGAGACCCATAGAGTCACCCAGAGACCCACACACTCATCACAGAGACCCTTAGATTCACAGAGACCCATGCATGGACTCACCACACAGAGACCCATAGAGTCACCCAGAGACCAACAGACTCATCACAGAGACCCTTAGATTCACAGAGACCCATGCATAGACTCACCACACAGAGACCTATAGAGTCACCCAGAGACCCACAGACTCATCACAGAGACCTTTAGATTCACAGAGAACCATGGACTCACCACACAGAGACCCATAGAGTCACCCAGAGACCAACAGACTCATCACAGAGACCCTTAGATTCACAGAGAGCCATGCATGGACTCACCACACAGAGACCCATAGAGTCACCCAGAGACCCACAGACTCATCACAGAGACCCTTAGATTCACACAGAACCATGGACTCACCACACAGAGACCCATAGAGTCACCCAGAGACCCACAGACTCATCACAGAGACCCTTAGATTCACAGAGAACCATGGACTCACCACACAGAGACCCATAGAGTCACCCAGAGACCCACAGACTCATCACAGAGACCCTTAGATTCACAGAGACCCATGCATGGACTCACCACACAGAGACCCATAGAGTCACCCAGAGACCCACACACTCATCACAGAGACCCTTAGATTCACAGAGACCCATGCATGGACTCACCACACAGAGACCCATAGAGTCACCCAGAGACCCACAGACTCATCACAGAGACCCTTAGATTCACAGAGACCCATGGACTCACCACACAGAGACCCATAGAGTCACCCAGAGACCCACACACTCATCACAGAGACCCTTAGATTCACAGAGAACCATGCATGGACTCACCACACAGAGACCCATAGAGTCACCCAGAGACCAACAGACCCATCACAGAGACCCTTAGATTCACAGAGACCCATGCATAGACTCACCACACAGAGACCCATAGAGTCACCCAGAGACCCACAGACTCATCACAGAGACCCTTAGATTCACAGAGACCCATGCATGGACTCACCACACAGAGACCCATAGAGTCACCCAGAGACCCACAGACTCATCACAGAGACCCTTAGATTCACAGAGAACCATGGACTCACCACACAGAGACCCATAGAGTCACCCAGAGACCCACAGACTCATCACAGAGACCCTTAGATTCACAGAGACCCATGCATGGACTCACCACACAGAGACCCATAGAGTCACCCAGAGACCCACACACTCATCACAGAGACCCTTAGATTCACAGAGACCCATGCATGGACTCACCACACAGAGACCCATAGAGTCACCCAGAGACCCACAGACTCATCACAGAGACCCTTAGATTCACAGAGACCCATGCATAGACTCACCACACAGAGACCCATAGAGTCACCCAGAGACCCACACACTCATCACAGAGACCCTTAGATTCACAGAGAACCATGCATGGACTCACCACACAGAGACCCATAGAGTCACCCAGAGACCAACAGACCCATCACAGAGACCCTTAGATTCACAGAGACCCATGCATAGACTCACCACACAGAGACCCATAGAGTCACCCAGAGACCCACAGACTCATCACAGAGACCCTTAGATTCACAGAGAACCATGTAATCACCACACAGAGACCCATAGAGTCACCCAGAGACCCACAGACTCATCACAGAGACCCTTAGATTCACAGAGACCCATGCATAGACTCACCACACAGAGACCCATAGAGTCACCCAGAGACCCACACACTCATCACAGAGACCCTTAGATTCACAGAGACCCATGCATGGACTCACCACACAGAGACCCATAGAGTCACCCAGAGACAAACAGACTCATCACAGAGACCCTTAGATTCACAGAGACCCATGCATAGACTCACCACACAGAGACCCATAGAGTCACCCAGAGACCCACACACTCATCACAGAGACCCTTAGATTCACAGAGACCCATGCATGGACTCACCACACAGAGACCCATAGAGTCACCCAGAGACCAACAGACTCATCACAGAGACCCTAAGATTCACAGAGACCCATGCATGGACTCACCACACAGAGACCCATAGAGTCACCCAGAGACCCACAGACTCATCACAGAGACCCTTAGATTCACAGAGAGCCATGCATGGACTCACCACACAGAGACCCATAGAGTCACCCAGAGACCAACAGACTCATCACAGAGACCCTTAGATTCACAGAGACCCATGCATGGACTCACCACACAGAGACCCATAGAGTCACCCAGAGACCCACAGACTCATCACAGAGACCCTTAGATTCACAGAGACCCATGCATGGACTCACCACACAGAGACCCATAGAGTCACCCAGAGACCCACAGACTCATCACAGAGACCCTTAGATTCACAGAGAACCATGTAATCACCACACAGAGACCCATAGAGTCACCCAGAGACCCACAGACTAATCACAGAGACCCTTAGATTCACAGAGACCCATGCATAGACTCACCACACAGAGACCCATAGAGTCACCCAGAGACCCACACACTCATCACAGAGACCCTTAGATTCACAGAGACCCATGCATGGACTCACCACACAGAGACCCATAGAGTCACCCAGAGACAAACAGACTCATCACAGAGACCCTTAGATTCACAGAGACCCATGCATAGACTCACCACACAGAGACCCATAGAGTCACCCAGAGACCCACACACTCATCACAGAGACCCTTAGATTCACAGAGACCCATGCATGGACTCACCACACAGAGACCCATAGAGTCACCCAGAGACCAACAGACTCATCACAGAGACCCTAAGATTCACAGAGACCCATGCATGGACTCACCACACAGAGACCCATAGAGTCACCCAGAGACCCACAGACTCATCACAGAGACCCTTAGATTCACAGAGAGCCATGCATGGACTCACCACACAGAGACCCATAGAGTCACCCAGAGACCCACAGACTCATCACAGAGACCCTTAGATTCACAGAGAACCATGTAATCACCACACAGAGACCCATAGAGTCACCCAGAGACCCACAGACTCATCACAGAGACCCTTAGATTCACAGAGACCCATGCATAGACTCACCACACAGAGACCCATAGAGTCACCCAGAGACCCACACACTCATCACAGAGACCCTTAGATTCACAGAGACCCATGCATGGACTCACCACACAGAGACCCATAGAGTCACCCAGAGACAAACAGACTCATCACAGAGACCCTTAGATTCACAGAGACCCATGCATAGACTCACCACACAGAGACCCATAGAGTCACCCAGAGACCCACAGACTCATCACAGAGACCCTTAGATTCACAGAGAACCATGGACTCACCACACAGAGACCCATAGAGTCACCCAGAGACCCACAGACTCATCACAGAGACCCTTAGATTCACAGAGAACCATGGACTCACCACACAGAGACCCATAGAGTCACCCAGAGACCCACAGACTCATCACAGAGACCCTTAGATTCACAGAGACCCATGCATAGACTCACCACACAGAGACCCATAGAGTCACCCAGAGACCCACACACTCATCACAGAGACCCTTAGATTCACAGAGACCCATGCATGGACTCACCACACAGAGACCCATAGAGTCACCCAGAGACCAACAGACCCATCACAGAGACCCTTAGATTCACAGAGACCCATGCATAGACTCACCACACAGAGACCCATAGAGTCACCCAGAGACACCCACACACATCACAGAGACCCTTAGATTCACAGAGACCCATGCATGGACTCACCACACAGAGACCCATAGAGTCACCCAGAGACCAACAGACTCATCACAGAGACCCTTAGATTCACAGAGACCCATGCATGGACTCACCACACAGAGACCCATAGAGTCACCCAGAGACCCACAGACTCATCACAGAGACCCTTAGATTCACAGAGAGCCATGCATGGACTCACCACACAGAGACCCATAGAGTCACCCAGAGACCCACAGACTCATCACAGAGACCCTTAGATTCACAGAGAACCATGTAATCACCACACAGAGACCCATAGAGTCACCCAGAGACCTACAGACTCATCACAGAGACCCTTAGATTCACAGAGAGCCATGCATGGATTCACCACACAGAGACCCATAGAGTCACCCAGAGACCCACAGACTCATCACAGAGACCCTTAGATTCACAGAGACCCATGCATAGACTCACCACACAGAGACCCATAGAGTCACCCAGAGACCCACACACTCATCACAGAGACCCTTAGATTCACAGAGACCCATGCATGGACTCACCACACAGAGACCCATAGAGTCACCCAGAGACAAACAGACTCATCACATAGACCCTTAGATTCACAGAGACCCATGCATAGACTCACCACACAGAGACCCATAGAGTCACCCAGAGACCCACAGACTCATCACAGAGACCCTTAGATTAACAGAGAACCATGGACTCACCACACAGAGACCCATAGAGTCACCCAGAGACCAACATACTCATCACAGAGACCCTTAGATTCACAGAGAAACATGGACTCACCACACAGAGACCCATAGAGTCACCCAGAGACCCACAGACTCATCACAGAGACCCTTAGATTCACAGAGACCCATGCATAGACTCACCACACAGAGACCCATAGAGTCACCCAGAGACCCACAGACTCATCACAGAGACCCTTAGATTCACAGAGACCCATGCATGGACTCACCACACAGAGACCCATAGAGTCACCCAGTGACCCACAGACTCATCACAGAGACCCATAGATTCACAGAGAACCATGGACTCACCACACAGAGACCCATAGAGTCACCCAGAGACCCACAGACTCATCACAGAGACCCTTAGATTTACAGAGACCCATTTACTCACCACACAGAGACCCATAGAGTCACCCAGAGACCCATATACTCACACAGACACCCATAGACTCACACAATGACCTATTGACTCAAACAGAGACCCAGAGACTGACACAAAGACTCATAGAATCAAATATACACCCATAGACTCGCCATACAATGACCAATTGACTCACACAGAGACCTATAGACTCACACAGAGACCCATAGGCTCACCACACAATGACCCATAGACTCACCACACAATGACCAATTGACTCACACAGAGACCCATAGACTCACACACAGACCCAGAGACTCACACAGAGACCCATAGACTCACACAGAGACCCATAGACCCACACAGAGCCCTATAGACTCACCACACAGAGACCCATAAAGCCACTCAGAGACCCATATACTCACACATAGACCCATATAATCAAACAAAGACCCATACTCACCACACAATGACCCATTTGCTCACACAGAGACACATAGACTCACACAGAGACCCATAGACTCACACTGAGACCCATAGACTCAAACAGAGACCTATAGACTGAACACACATTGTCCCATAGACTCACACAGAGACACATAGACTCACACAGAGACTCATAGAAGCAAGCAGAGACCAATAGACTCAGCACTCAATGACCCATCAACTCACACAGAAATCCATAGACTCACACAGAGACCCATAGACTCACCACACAATGACCCATTGACTCACACAGAGACCCAGAGACTCACAGAGACCCATAGACTCACCACACAATGACCCAATGACTCACACAGAGACCCATAAACTCACACAGAGACCCATAGACTCACACAGAGACCCATAGAATCAAACGGAGACCCATAGACTCAACACATAATGACCCATTGACTCACACATAGACCCATAGACTCACCACACAGAGACCCATAGAGTCACCCAGAGACCCATATACTCACACAGTGACCCATATACTCACACATAGACCCATAGACTCACCACAAAATGACCCATTGACTCATGCAGAGATGCATATACTCACACAGAGACTCATAGACTCACACAGAAACCCATAGACTCACCACACAGAGACCCATAGAGTCACCCAGAGACCCATATACTCACACAGAGACCCATATACTCACACAGAGACCCATATAATCAAACAGAGACCCATAGACTCACCACACAATGACCCATTGACTCACACAGATCCATAGACCCACACAGAGACCCATAGACTCACAACAGAGACCCATAGTCACCCAGAGACCCATATACTCACACAGAGACCCATATATTCACACAGAGACCTATAGACTCACCACACAATGACCCATTGACTCGCGCAGAGACCCATAGACTCACACAGAAACCCATAGACTCACACAGAGACCCATAGACTCACACATAGACCCACAGACTCACACATACACCCATAGACTCACACATAGACACACAGAAACCCATAGACTCACACATAGACCCATAGACTCACACATACACACGTGCATACTGTACGTGCCCGCTTCCTGCCTCTTTCAGCATTCAACCAAATCTACCTCTTCCCCTGCAAATGCAAATCATCTCGTTCAATGCTGATTGCTAGATGTGTCCCACATGACACGCTGAGCAATCACAGCAATTAAATTTGAAAAAAGTGGCGGTTTTTTTAAGGTTAGCACCACGGAGAGCGATTTGACAGTTTGTTTTCACACCTGATGATGATTGCTTGTGTTGCAGTCGAAACGTCGTGAGAAATTTATTGTTTTAGATTTTTTATTATTTTATTGTTTCCCTCCTGCGTCACTTTACCGAAAGAACCAAGAATATGAATCCCTGCAGTCACGAAAGCTTTAAATCAACAATTAACTATTATTAACTACGAACTAGTGTATATTTTTCCAGTGGGAAAGGCTGCTGCTGCTGTTGCTCCTGCTTTGTATTAGCTCTGTTTCAGAAAGCGGATACCCTGGCCATCGCGCAAATGACAAGATCTCAACGAAAGTGATGGACTTATCACGTGGAAATTACAGACACATAGAGACCCATAGAGATGCATAGAGACCAATAGAGATGCATAGAGACCAATAGAGACTCGGACACTCATAATAAATCACAGAGGTCCATAGAGACCTGATAGAGACCCATAGAGCCCCATAAAGATACATAGAGTACCATAGAGACCCAGACACTCATAGAGATTCACAGTGGCCCATAGAGACCGTATAGAGACCCATAAAGACCCATAAAACACACAGTGATGCTCATAGATACACGGAGACCTACAGAGATACCTACATACTCATTGAGACACATAGAGACCCAAATAGTTACAGAGACCCATAGGTATACATATAGAACCATCGACATGCATAGATACCCATAGAGATGCATAGAGCACCATCGACATGCATAGATACCCATAGAGACACACATACCCATGGAGATGCATCGAGACCCAAATAGATACATAGAGACCTATAGAGACCCATATGCGAAACATAGAGACCCACAGAGATACATAGAGACCCATAGAGACACATAAAGACCCACAGAGATACATAGAGACCCATAGAGACACAAAGACCCACAGAGATACAAGATACCCACATGAATACATAGAGACCCATAGAGACACACATACCCATGGAGATGCATCGAGACCCAAATAGATACATAGATAACTATAGAGACCCCTATGCGACACATAGAGACCCACAGAGATACATAGAGACCCATAGAGACACATAAAGACTCACAGAGATACATAGAGACCCATAGAGGCACATAAAGACCCACAGAGATACATAGATACCTATAGAGACCCATAGAAACACATAAAGACCCACCGAGATACATAGAGACCTATAGAGACCCATACAGACACATAAAGACCCACAGAGATAGATAGAGACCTATAGAAACCCATAGAGACAAAGACCCACAGAGATACATAGAGACCTATAGAGACCCATAGAGACACATAAAGACCCACAGAGATACATAGAGACCCATAGAGACACATAAAGACCCACAGAGATGCATAGAGACATATAGAGACCCATAGAGACACATAAAGACCCACAGAGATACAAGATACCCACATGAGAACACAGAGACCCCATATACCAAACTCAACTTTTCTTTTTGAAAGCGACCTGGCTATAACAAATGACAGCTCAACGAAGTTGGCTGATCATCATCATCATCGTCGTGTGCAAATGAATGGCAGCAGCCAAAAACTCTCCAGATGCGTGGTGATGTGGCGGGGGGGGGGGGGGAGAAACCGGAAGAGCTGGAGCAAAGTCCAATGCGAACACCACGGGGAGAGAGAGATGCAGATTACAAACATATATTCAATATATATTCAAGTAGTGGCATCCCAAACTCTCACGGTGGTGTAATGTCATTTCATGCTAATTCCTTTGTCAAGGCGTTTTCTGTTTACCCCCTTCACAGCTTCTAAGGAGGCGACCTGCGCTTGGCTTTCTTCACTCCAACGCTGCCCTCTGGACAGTACGGTCCCTTCACCTGATGAAGGCCGCTTGTGTTGTGGCCCGAAACGTCGTGATTTTTTGCTGTTTTAGTTTTTTTTTTTTACCTACGTGACTTTACCGAATAGAAGCAAAGAGTAAACGTATAGCGGTAGGCATTGTCAGCTTCGGGATCGGACTCTCAACCTCCTGTATAGGGGCCGTCCGTAAATGACGTCACGCACCTAAGGGGGGGGGGAGGGGTCAGACATTTGTGACGATGCGTGACGAGGGGGGTGGGTGGGCGGGGTTTGAGAAATGTGACGTCACGTCAAACTGCGCAACTTTCAACAAATGCAGAAAACACGTTCTGGCTTCTTTCGGTAAAGTCACCACGTAGGATGGAAAAATAATAATAAAAATATATCACGTTTTATTTATTTTATTTTTGTTTATTATTTTTTTGTTTCCCTTTTACGTAGTGGCGACTTTACCGGAAGAACCAAGAATAATAATTGTATTGTTTTACAATTATTTTATTGTTTTATATTTTTATTATTTTAATGTTTCCCTTTTACGTAGTGGTGACTTTACCGAAAGAACCAAGAATAATAATGTTATTGTTTTACAATAATTTTATTGTTTTATATTTTTATTATTTTAATTTTTCCCTTCTACGTGGTGGTGACTTTACCGAAAGAACCAAGAATAATAATTTTATTGTTTTACAATAATTGTGTTGTTTTATATTTTTATTATTTGATTGTTTCCCTTCTACGTGGTGGTGACTTTACCGAAAGAACCAAGAAAAATAATTTTATTGTTTTTTTAAATGTGTTCTCCTACAACATCAGAGTGCAGCGCCACGTTAAATACGCAACTACAGTGTGACAATAGTTTAAAGCGATTTGAAGCATGTTTTATTTTAGTGGGGGGGGGGGGCAGGGCTTTGATGGGGGTCTGACTTTTTGTGACGCCACGTGACGACGGGGTGGGACAAAAATCGTCCAAAAATCGCGTGACGTCATTTATGGACGGCCCCATACAGGGAAAGGTAGTTAACATTTCGCCACGACGATGATGATGAAGATGAGAGAGAGAGAGACGCAAACTGGAAATACACAGCAGTTCGCAGACATGTGGTAAAATATGCAAACACGCATGGTTCTGATGACAAAAGTAATGTAATGCATTGCCTTTGGAACTGATTGGCCCTACCTCCACAGACAAGCAGTAGCCATATTTGTGGCCTAGTCTCAATACCTGTGTCTCGCTACAGTACGAAGACAATGGCACGCGTATCAGAGCATTTATAGCTGCAGATGTCTCACGGGACACCTTTTTTTTTGCCAGTATCAAAAGTACGTCAATTAAGAACAGGTCTGCACCCTTTCTGGCAGTAGAACGGGAAGTTGCGTGTTAAAATGTGTCAAACACCAAGACAGATGATATCTTTTGCAAAGAATCAAGTTACTACATTAACCACACGCACAGTACTTGCGGTGAACATGCAACCGACACACGGCTCTGATAGTAATAATAATGTTGAGTGGCATTGTCTTTGAATATGATTGGCCTACCTCTATAGACAGCAGGAGCCTCACTACCCAGTGTGTCACTACCCAGTGTCTCACTACCTGTGTCTTACTACCCCAGTGTCTCACTACCCAGTGTCTCACTACCCAAGTGTCTCACTACCCAGGGTCTCACTACACAGTGTCTCACTACACCAATGTCTCACTAGCCGTGTCTCACTACCCAGTGTCTCAAAACCCAGTGTCTCACTACCAGTGTCTCACTACCCAGCGTCTCACTACCCAGTGTCTCACTACCCAGTGTCTTACTACCTGTGTCTCACTACCCCAGTGTCTCACTACCCAGTGTCTCACTACCCAGTGTCTAACTACACAGTGTCTCACTACCCCAATGTCTCACTAGCAGTGTCTCACTACCCAGTGTCTCACAACCCAGTGTCTCACTACCAGTGTCTCACTACCCAGCGTCTCACTACCCAGTGTCTAACTACACAGTGTCTCACTACCCCAATGTCTCACTAGCAGTGTCTCACTAGCAGTGTCTCCTTACCCAGTGTCTCACTCCCCAGTGTCTCACTACCTGTGTCTCACTACCCCGGTGTCTCACTACCCAGTGTCTCACTACCCAGTGTCTCACTACTCAGTGTCTCACTAGCAGTGTCTCACTAGCAGTGTCTCACTACCCAGTGTCTCACTACCCCAGTGTTTCACTACCCAGTGTCTCACTAGCAGTGTCTCACTACTCAGTGTCTCACTACCCAGTGTGTCACTACCCAGTGTCTCACTACCCAGTGTCTCACTACCCAGTGTCTCACTAGCAGTGTCTCACCACCCAGTGTCTCACTACCCAGTGTCTCACTACCCAGTGTCTCACTACCCCAGTGTTTCACTACCCAGTGTCTCACTAGCAGTGTCTCACTACTCAGTGTCTCACTACCCAGTGTCTCACTACCCAGTGTTTCACTACCCAGTGTCTCACTACCCAGTTTATCACAACCCAGTGTCTCAGTAGCAGTGTCTCACTACCCAGTGTCTCACTACCCAGCGTCTCACTACCCAGCGTCTCACTATCCCAGTGTCTCACTAGCAGTGTCTCACTACCCAGTGTCTCACTAGCAGTGTCTCACTACCCAGTGTCTCACTATCCAGTGTCTCACTAGCAGTGTCTCACTACCCAGTGTCTCACTAGCAGTGTCTCACTAACCAGTGTCTCACTAGCAGTGTCTCACTACCAAGCGTCTCACTACCCCAGTGTCTCACTAGCAGTGTCTCACTAACCAGTGTCTCACTACCCAGTGTCTCACTACCCAGTGTCTCACTAGCAGTGTCTCACTACCCAGTGTCTCACTACCCAGCGTCTCACTACCCAGCGTCTCACTAGCAGTGTCTCACTATCCAGTGTCTCACTAGCAGTGTCTCACTACCCAGTGTCACACTACTCAGTGTCTCACTAGCAGTGTCTCACTACCCAGTGTGTCACTACCCAGTGTCTCACTACCCAGTGTCTGACTACCCAGCGTCTCACTACCCCAGTGTTTCACTACCCAGTGTCTCACTACCCAGTGTCTCACTACCCAGTGTCTCACTAGCAGTGTCTCACTACCCAGTGTCTCACTACCCAGTTTGTCACTACCCAGTGTCTCAGTAGCAGTGTCTCACTACCCAGTGTCTCACTACCCAGCATCTCACTACCCAGCGTCTCACTATCCCAGTGTCTCACTAGCAGTGTCTCACTACCCAGTGTCTCACTAGGAGTGTCTCACTACCCAGTGTCTCACTACCCAGTGTCTCACTAGCAGTGTCTCACTACCAGTGTCTCACTACCCAGTGTATCACTACCAAGCGTCTCACTACCCAGTGTCTCACTAGCAGTGTGTCACTACCCAGTGTCTCACTACCCAGTGTCTCACTACCCAGTGTCTCACTACCTGTGTCTCACTAGCAGTGTATCACTACCCAGTGTCTCACTACCTGTGTCTCACTACCTAGTGTCTCACTACCCAGTGTCTCACTAGCAGTGTCTCACTACTCAGTGTCTCACTACCCAGTGTGTCACTACCCAGTGTCTCACTACCCAGTGTCTCACTACCCAAGTGTCTCACTACCCAGGGTCTCACTACACAGTGTCTCACTACACCAATGTCTCACTAGCCGTGTCTCACTACCCAGTGTCTCAAAACCCAGTGTCTCACTACCAGTGTCTCACTACCCAGCGTCTCACTACCCAGTGTCTCACTACCCAGTGTCTCACTACCTGTGTCTCACTACCCCAGTGTCTCACTACCCAGTGTCTCACTACCCAGTGTCTAACTACACAGTGTCTCACTACTCCAATGTCTCACTAGCAGTGTCTCACTACCCAGTGTCTCACAACCCAGTGTCTCACTACCAGTGTCTCACTACCCAGCGTCTCACTACCCAGTGTCTAACTACACAGTGTCTCACTACCCCAATGTCTCACTAGCAGTGTCTCACTAGCAGTGTCTCCTTACCCAGTGTCTCACTCCCCAGTGTCTCACTACCTGTGTCTCACTACCCCGGTGTCTCACTACCCAGTGTCTCACTACCCAGTGTCTCACTACTCAGTGTCTCACTACCCAGTGTCTCACTACCCAGTGTCTCACTACCCAGTGTCTCACTACCCCAGTGTTTCACTACCCAGTGTCTCACTAGCAGTGTCTCACTACTCAGTGTCTCACTACCCAGTGTGTCACTACCCAGTGTCTCACTACCCAGTGTCTCACTACCCAGTGTCTCACTAGCAGTGTTTCACCACCCAGTGTCTCACTACCCAGTGTCTCACTACCCAGTGTCTCACTACCCCAGTGTTTCACTACCCAGTGTCTCACTAGCAGTCTCACTACTCAGTGTCTCACTACCCAGTGTCTCACTACCCAGTGTTTCACTACCCAGTGTCTCACTACCCAGTTTATCACAACCCAGTGTCTCAGTAGCAGTGTCTCACTACCCAGTGTCTCACTACCCAGCGGCTCACTACCCAGCGTCTCACTATCCCAGTGTCTCACTAGCAGTGTCTCACTACCCAGTGTCTCACTAGCAGTGTCTCACTACCCAGTGTCTCACTATCCAGTGTCTCACTAGCAGTGTCTCACTACCCAGTGTCTCACTAGCAGTGTCTCACTAACCAGTGTCTCACTAGCAGTGTCTCACTACCAAGCGTCTCACTACCCCAGTGTCTCACTAGCAGTGTCTCACTAACCAGTGTCTCACTACCCAGTGTCTCACTACCCAGTGTCTCACTACCCAGTGTCTCACTAGCAGTGTCTCACTACCCAGTGTCTCACTACCCAGCATCTCACTACCCAGCGTCTCACTATCCAGTGTCTCACTAGCAGTGTCTCACTACCCAGTGTCTCACTACCCAGTGTCTCACTACCCAGTGTCTCACTAGCAGTGTCTCACTACCCAGTGTCTCACTACCCAGTTTGTCACTACCCAGTGTCTCAGTAGCAGTGTCTCACTACCCAGTGTCTCACTACCCAGCATCTCACTACCCAGCGTCTCACTATCCCAGTGTCTCACTAGCAGTGTCTCACTACCCAGTGTCTCACTAGGAGTGTCTCACTACCCAGTGTCTCACTACCCAGTGTCTCACTAGCAGTGTCTCACTACCAGTGTCTCACTACCCAGTGTATCACTACCAAGCGTCTCACTACCCAGTGTCTCACTAGCAGTGTGTCACTACCCAGTGTCTCACTACCCAGTGTCTCACTACCCAGTGTCTCACTACCTGTGTCTCACTAGCAGTGTATCACTACCCAGTGTCTCACTACCTGTGTCTCACTACCTAGTGTCTCACTACCCAGTGTCTCACTAGCAGTGTCTCACTACTCAGTGTCTCACTACCCAGTGTGTCACTACCCAGTGTCTCACTACCCAGTGTCTCACTACCCAGTGTCTCACTAGCAGTGTCTCACTACCCAGTGTCTCACTACCCAGTGTCTCACTACCCCAGTGTTTCACTACCCAGTGTCTCACTAGCAGTGTCTCACTACTCAGTGTCTCACTACCCAGTGTCTCACTACCCAGTGTTTCACTACCCAGTGTCTCACTACCCAGTTTATCACAACCCAGTGTCTCAGTAGCAGTGTCTCACTACCCAGTGTCTCACTACCCAGCGTCTCACTACCCAGCGTCTCACTATCCCAGTGTCTCACTAGCAGTGTCTCACTACCCAGTGTCTCACTAGCAGTGTCTCACTACCCAGTGTCTCACTATCCAGTGTCTCACTAGCAGTGTCTCACTACCCAGTGTCTCACTAGCAGTGTCTCACTAACCAGTGTCTCACTAGCAGTGTCTCACTACCAAGCGTCTCACTACCCCAGTGTCTCACTAGCAGTGTCTCACTAACCAGTGTCTCACTACCCAGTGTCTCACTACCCAGTGTCTCACTACCCAGTGTCTCACTAGCAGTGTCTCACTACCCAGTGTCTCACTACCCAGCGTCTCACTACCCAGCGTCTCACTAGCAGTGTCTCACTACCCAGTGTCTCACTAGCAGTGTCTCACTACCCAGTGTCACACTACTCAGTGTCTCACTAGCAGTGTCTCACTACCCAGTGTGTCACTACCCAGTGTCTCACTACCCAGTGTCTGACTACCCAGCGTCTCACTACCCCAGTGTTTCACTACCCAGTGTCTCACTACCAGTGTCTCACTAGCAGTGTCTCACTACCCAGTGTCTCACTACCCAGTTTGTCACTACCCAGTGTCTCAGTAGCAGTGTCTCACAACCCAGTGTCTCACTACCCAGCATCTCACTACCCAGCGTCTCACTATCCCAGTGTCTCACTAGCAGTGTCTCACTACCCAGTGTCTCACTAGGAGTGTCTCACTACCCAGTGTCTCACTACCCAGTGTCTCACTAGCAGTGTCTCACTACCAGTGTCTCACTACCCAGTGTATCACTACCAAGCGTCTCACTACCCAGTGTCTCACTAGCAGTGTGTCACTACCCAGTGTCTCACTACCCAGTGTCTCACTACCCAGTGTCTCACTACCCAGTGTCTCACTAGCAGTGTCTCACTACCCAGTGTCTCACTACCCAGCGTCTCACTACCCAGCGTCTCACTAGCAGTGTCTCACTATCCAGTGTCTCACTAGCAGTGTCTCACTACCCAGTGTCACACTACTCAGTGTCTCACTAGCAGTGTCTCACTACCCAGTGTGTCACTACCCAGTGTCTCACTACCCAGTGTCTGACTACCCAGCGTCTCACTACCCCAGTGTTTCACTACCCAGTGTCTCACTACCCAGTGTCTCACTACCCAGTGTCTCACTAGCAGTGTCTCACTACCCAGTGTCTCACTACCCAGTTTGTCACTACCCAGTGTCTCAGTAGCAGTGTCTCACTACCCAGTGTCTCACTACCCAGCATCTCACTACCCAGCGTCTCACTATCCCAGTGTCTCACTAGCAGTGTCTCACTACCCAGTGTCTCACTAGGAGTGTCTCACTACCCAGTGTCTCACTACCCAGTGTCTCACTAGCAGTGTCTCACTACCAGTGTCTCACTACCCAGTGTATCACTACCAAGCGTCTCACTACCCAGTGTCTCACTAGCAGTGTGTCACTACCCAGTGTCTCACTACCTGTGTCTCACTAGCAGTGTATCACTACCCAGTGTCTCACTACCTGTGTCTCACTACCTAGTGTCTCACTACCCAGTGTCTCACTAGCAGTGTCTCACTACTCAGTGTCTCACTACCCAGTGTGTCACTACCCAGTGTCTCACTACCCAGTGTCTCACTACCCAAGTGTCTCACTACCCAGGGTCTCACTACACAGTGTCTTACTACACCAATGTCTCACTAGCCGTGTCTCACTACCCAGTGTCTCAAAACCCAGTGTCTCACTACCAGTGTCTCACTACCCAGCGTCTCACTACCCAGTGTCTCACTACCCAGTGTCTCACTACCTGTGTCTCACTACCCCAGTGTCTCACTACCCAGTGTCTCACTACCCAGTGTCTAACTACACAGTGTCTCACTACTCCAATGTCTCACTAGCAGTGTCTCACTACCCAGTGTCTCACAACCCAGTGTCTCACTACCAGTGTCTCACTACCCAGCGTCTCACTACCCAGTGTCTAACTACACAGTGTCTCACTACCCCAATGTCTCACTAGCAGTGTCTCACTAGCAGTGTCTCCTTACCCAGTGTCTCACTCCCCAGTGTCTCACTACCTGTGTCTCACTACCCCGGTGTCTCACTACCCAGTGTCTCACTACCCAGTGTCTCACTACTCAGTGTCTCACTAGCAGTGTCTCACTACCCAGTGTCTCACTACCCAGTGTCTCACTACCCAGTGTCTCACTACCCCAGTGTTTCACTACCCAGTGTCTCACTAGCAGTGTCTCACTACTCAGTGTCTCACTACCCAGTGTGTCACTACCCAGTGTCTCACTACCCAGTGTCTCACTACCCAGTGTCTCACTAGCAGTGTTTCACCACCCAGTGTCTCACTACCCAGTGTCTCACTACCCAGTGTCTCACTACCCCAGTGTTTCACTACCCAGTGTCTCACTAGCAGTGTCTCACTACTCAGTGTCTCACTACCCAGTGTCTCACTACCCAGTGTTTCACTACCCAGTGTCTCACTACCCAGTTTATCACAACCCAGTGTCTCAGTAGCAGTGTCTCACTACCCAGTGTCTCACTACCCAGCGTCTCACTACCCAGCGTCTCACTATCCCAGTGTCTCACTAGCAGTGTCTCACTACCCAGTGTCTCACTAGCAGTGTCTCACTACCCAGTGTCTCACTATCCAGTGTCTCACTAGCAGTGTCTCACTACCCAGTGTCTCACTAGCAGTGTCTCACTAACCAGTGTCTCACTAGCAGTGTCTCACTACCAAGCGTCTCACTACCCCAGTGTCTCACTAGCAGTGTCTCACTAACCAGTGTCTCACTACCCAGTGTCTCACTACCCAGTGTCTCACTACCCAGTGTCTCACTAGCAGTGTCTCACTACCCAGTGTCTCACTACCCAGCGTCTCACTACCCAGCGTCTCACTAGCAGTGTCTCACTACCCAGTGTCTCACTAGCAGTGTCTCACTACCCAGTGTCACACTACTCAGTGTCTCACTAGCAGTGTCTCACTACCCAGTGTGTCACTACCCAGTGTCTCACTACCCAGTGTCTGACTACCCAGCGTCTCACTACCCCAGTGTTTCACTACCCAGTGTCTCACTACCCAGTGTCTCACTACCCAGTGTCTCACTAGCAGTGTCTCACTACCCAGTGTCTCACTACCCAGTTTGTCACTACCCAGTGTCTCAGTAGCAGTGTCTCACTACCCAGTGTCTCACTACCCAGCATCTCACTACCCAGCGTCTCACTATCCCAGTGTCTCACTAGCAGTGTCTCACTACCCAGTGTCTCACTAGGAGTGTCTCACTACCCAGTGTCTCACTACCCAGTGTCTCACTAGCAGTGTCTCACTACCAGTGTCTCACTACCCAGTGTATCACTACCAAGCGTCTCACTACCCAGTGTCTCACTAGCAGTGTGTCACTACCCAGTGTCTCACTACCCAGTGTCTCACTACCCAGTGTCTCACTACCTGTGTCTCACTAGCAGTGTCTCACTACCCAGTGTCTCACTACCTGTGTCTCACTACCTAGTGTCTCACTACCCAGTGTCTTACTAGCAGTGTGTCACTACCCAGTGTCTCACTACCCAGTGTCTCACTACCTGTGTCTCACTAGCAGTGTCTCACTACCCCAGTGTCACACTAACCAGTGTCTCACTACCCCAGTGTCTCACTAGCAGTGTCTCACTACCCAGTGTCTCACTACCAAGTGTCTCACTACACAGTATCTCACAACCCAGTGTTTCACTAGCAGTGTCTCACTACCCAGTGTCTCACTACCCAGCGTCTGACTACCCAGAGTCTCACTACCCAGTGTCTCACTAGCAGTGTCTCACTACCCAGTGTCTCACTAGCAGTGTCTCACTACCCAGTGTCTCACTAGCAGTGTCTCACTACGCAGTGTGTCACTACCCAGTGTGTCACTACCCAGTGTCTCACTACCCAGAGTCTCACTACCCATTGTCTTACTAGCAGTGTCTCACTACCCAGTGTCTCACTACCCAGTGTCTCACAAGCAGTGTCCCACTACCAGTGTCTCACTACCCAGTGTCTCACAAGCAGTGTCCCACTACCAGTGTCTCACTACCCAGTTTCTCACTACCCAGTGTCTCACTACCCAGTGTCTCACTACCCCAGTGTCTCACTACCAGTGTCTCACTACCCAGTGTCTCACTACCCAGTGTCTCACAAGCAGTGTCCCACTACCAGTGTCTCACTACCCAGTGTCTCACAAGCAGTGTCCCACTACCAGTGTCTCACTACCCAGTGTCTCACTACCAGTTTCTCACTACCCAGTGTCTCACTAGCAGTGTCTCACTACCCAGTGTCTCTCAAGCAGTGTCTCACTACCCCTGTGTCTCACTACCTGTGTCTCACTACCCAGTGTCTCACTACCCAGTGTCTCACTACCCAGTGTGTCACTACCCAGTGTCTCACTACCCAGTGTCCCACTACCAGTGTCTCACAACCCAGCGTCTCACTACCCGGTGTATCACTACCCAGTGTCTCACTACCCAGTGTCCCACTACCCAGTGTCTCACTACCCAGTGTCTCACTACCCAGTGTCTCACTACCAGTTTCTCACTAACAGTGTCTCACTACCCAGTGTCTCACTACCCAGTGTCTCACTACCCCAGTGTCTCACTACCTGTGTCTCACTACCCAGTGTCTCACTACCCAGCATCTCACAAGCAGTGTCTCACTACCCAGTGTCTCACTACCCAGTGTCTCACTACCCCAGTGTCTCACTACCTGTGTCTCACTAAACCAGTGTCTCACTACCCAGTGTCTCACTACCCCAGTGTCTCTCTACCTGTGTCTCACTACCCAGTGTCTCACTAGCAGTGTCTCACTAGCAGTGTCTCACTACCCCAGTGTCTCACTACCCAGTGTCTCACTACCCAGTGTCTCACTAGCAGTGTCTCACTACCCACTGTCTCACTATCCAGTGTCTCACTACCCCAGTGTCTCACTACCCAGTGTCTCAATAGCAGTGTCTCACTACCCAGTGTCTCACTACCCAGTGTCTAACTACACAGTGTCTCACTACCCCAATGTCTCACTAGCAGTGTCTCACTACCCAGTGTCTCACAACCCAGTGTCTCACTACTAGTGTCTCACTACCCAGCGTCTCACTACCCAGTGTCTAACTACACAGTGTCTCACTACCCCAATGTCTCACTAGCAGTGTCTCACTAGCAGTGTCTCCCTACCCAGTGTCTCACTCCCCAGTGTCTCACTACCCAGTGTCTAACTACACAGTGTCTCACTACCCCAATGTCTCACTAGCAGTGTCTCACTACCCAGTGTCTCACAACCCAGTGTCTCACTACCAGTGCCTCACTACCCAGCGTCTCACTACCCAGTGTCTAACTACACAGTGTCTCACTACCCCAATGTCTCACTAGCAGTGTCTCACTAGCAGTGTCTCCCTACCCAGTGTCTCACTCCCCAGTGTCTCACTACCTGTGTCTCACTACCCCGGTGTCTCACTACCCAGTGTCTCACTACCCAGTGTCTCACTACTCAGTGTCTCACTAGCAGTGTCTCACTACCCAGTGTCTCACTACCAAGTGTCTCACTACCCAGTGTCACACTAGCAGTGTCTCACTACCCAGTGTGTCACTACCCAGTGTCTCACTACCCAGTGTCTCACTACCCAGTGTCACACTAGCAGTGTCTCACTACCCAGTGTGTCACTACCCAGTGTCTCACCACCCAGTGTCTCACTACCCAGTGTCTCACTACCCAGTGTCTCACTACCCCAGTGTTTCACTACCCAGTGTCTCACTAGCAGTGTCTCACTACTCAGTGTCTCACTACCCAGTGTCTCACTACCTAGTGTTTCACTAGCAGTGTCTCACTACCCAGTGTCTCACTAGCAGTGTCTCACTACGCAGTGTGTCACTACCCAGTGTGTCACTACCCAGTGTCTCACTACCCAGAGTCTCACTACCCATTGTCTTACTAGCAGTGTCTCACTACCCAGTGTCTCACTACCCAGTGTCTCACAAGCAGTGTCCCACTACCAGTGTCTCACTACCCAGTGTCTCACAAGCAGTGTCCCACTACCAGTGTCTCACTACCCAGTTTCTCACTACCCAGTGTCTCACTACCCAGTGTCTCACTACCCCAGTGTCTCACTACCAGTGTCTCACTACCCAGTGTCTCACTACCCAGTGTCTCACAAGCAGTGTCCCACTACCAGTGTCTCACTACCCAGTGTCTCACAAGCAGTGTCCCACTACCAGTGTCTCACTACCCAGTGTCTCACTACCAGTTTCTCACTACCCAGTGTCTCACTAGCAGTGTCTCACTACCCAGTGTCTCTCAAGCAGTGTCTCACTACCCCTGTGTCTCACTACCTGTGTCTCACTACCCAGTGTCTCACTACCCAGTGTCTCACTACCCAGTGTGTCACTACCCAGTGTCTCACTACCCAGTGTCCCACTACCAGTGTCTCACAACCCAGCGTCTCACTACCCGGTGTATCACTACCCAGTGTCTCACTACCCAGTGTCCCACTACCCAGTGTCTCACTACCCAGTGTCTCACTACCCAGTGTCTCACTACCAGTTTCTCACTAACAGTGTCTCACTACCCAGTGTCTCACTACCCAGTGTCTCACTACCCCAGTGTCTCACTACCTGTGTCTCACTACCCAGTGTCTCACTACCCAGCATCTCACAAGCAGTGTCTCACTACCCAGTGTCTCACTACCCAGTGTCTCACTACCCCAGTGTCTCACTACCTGTGTCTCACTAAACCAGTGTCTCACTACCCAGTGTCTCACTACCCCAGTGTCTCACTACCTGTGTCTCACTACCCAGTGTCTCACTAGCAGTGTCTCACTAGCAGTGTCTCACTACCCCAGTGTCTCACTACCCAGTGTCTCACTACCCAGTGTCTCACTAGCAGTGTCTCACTACCCACTGTCTCACTATCCAGTGTCTCACTACCCCAGTGTCTCACTACCCAGTGTCTCAATAGCAGTGTCTCACTACCCAGTGTCTCACTACCCAGTGTCTAACTACACAGTGTCTCACTACCCCAATGTCTCACTAGCAGTGTCTCACTACCCAGTGTCTCACAACCCAGTGTCTCACTACTAGTGTCTCACTACCCAGCGTCTCACTACCCAGTGTCTAACTACACAGTGTCTCACTACCCCAATGTCTCACTAGCAGTGTCTCACTAGCAGTGTCTCCCTACCCAGTGTCTCACTCCCCAGTGTCTCACTACCCAGTGTCTAACTACACAGTGTCTCACTACCCCAATGTCTCACTAGCAGTGTCTCACTACCCAGTGTCTCACAACCCAGTGTCTCACTACCAGTGCCTCACTACCCAGCGTCTCACTACCCAGTGTCTAACTACACAGTGTCTCACTACCCCAATGTCTCACTAGCAGTGTCTCACTAGCAGTGTCTCCCTACCCAGTGTCTCACTCCCCAGTGTCTCACTACCTGTGTCTCACTACCTCGGTGTCTCACTACCCAGTGTCTCACTACCCAGTGTCTCACTACTCAGTGTCTCACTAGCAGTGTCTCACTACCCAGTGTCTCACTACCAAGTGTCTCACTACCCAGTGTCACACTAGCAGTGTCTCACTACCCAGTGTGTCACTACCCAGTGTCTCACTACCCAGTGTCTCACTACCCAGTGTCACACTAGCAGTGTCTCACTACCCAGTGTGTCACTACCCAGTGTCTCACCACCCAGTGTCTCACTACCCAGTGTCTCACTACCCAGTGTCTCACTACCCCAGTGTTTCACTACCCAGTGTCTCACTAGCAGTGTCTCACTACTCAGTGTCTCACTACCCAGTGTCTCACTACCCAGTGTTTCACTACCCAGTGTCTCACTACCCAGTTTATCACAACCCAGTGTCTCAGTAGCAGTGTCTCACTACCCAGTGTCTCACTACCCAGCGTCTCACTACCCAGCGTCTCACTATCCCAGTGTCTCACTAGCAGTGTCTCACTACCCAGTGTCTCACTAGCAGTGTCTCACTACCCAGTGTCTCACTATCCAGTGTCTCACTAGCAGTGTCTCACTACCCAGTGTCTCACTAGCAGTGTCTCACTAACCAGTGTCTCACTAGCAGTGTCTCACTACCAAGCGTCTCACTACCCCAGTGTCTCACTAGCAGTGTCTCACTACCCAGTGTCTCAATAGCAGTGTCTCACTACCCAGCGTCTCACTACCCAGCATCTCACTAGCAGTGTCTCACTACCCAGTGTCTCACTAGCAGTGTCTCACTACCCAGTGTCACACTACTCAGTGTCTCACTAGCAGTGTCTCACTACCCAGTGTGTCACTACCCAGTGTCTCACTACCCAGTGTCTGACTACCCAGCGTCTCACTACCCCAGTGTCTCACTACCCAGTGTCTCACTACCCAGTGTCTCTCTAGCAGTGTCTCACTACCCAGTGTCTCACTACCCAGTTTGTCACTACCCAGTGTCTCATTAGCAGTGTCTCACTACCCAGTGTCTCACTACCCAGCATCTCACTACCCAGCGTCTCACTATCCCAGTGTCTCACTAGCAGTGTCTCACTACCCAGTGTCTCACTAGGAGTGTCTCACTACCCAGTGTCTCACTACCCAGTGTCTCACTAGCAGTGTCTCACTACCAGTGTCTCACTACCCAGTGTATCACTACCAAGCGTCTCACTACCCAGTGTCTCACTAGCAGTGTGTCACTACCCAGTGTCTCACTACCCAGTGTCTCACTACCCAGTGTCTCACTAGCAGTGTCTCACTACCCAGTGTCTCACTACCTGTGTCTCACTACCTAGTGTCTCACTACCCAGTGTCTCACTAGCAGTGTGTCACTACCCAGTGTCTCACTACCCAGTGTCTCACTACCCAGTGTCTCACTACCTGTGTCTCACTAGCAGTGTCTCACTACCCCAGTGTCACACTACCCAGTGTCTCACTACCCCAGTGTCTCACTAGCAGTGTCTCACTACCCAGTGTCTCACTACCAAGT
Source organism: Petromyzon marinus (assembly GCF_048934315.1). Lineage (NCBI taxonomy): Eukaryota > Metazoa > Chordata > Hyperoartia > Petromyzontiformes > Petromyzontidae > Petromyzon > Petromyzon marinus. Next base: position 480,374 of record NW_027423180.1, read on the forward strand.
GTCTCACTACACAGGTATCTCACAACCCAGTGTTTCACTAGCAGTGTCTCACTACCCAGTGTCTCACTAGCAGTGTCTCACTACCCAGTGTCTCACTACCCAGCGTCTGACTACCCAGAGTCTCACTACCCAGTGTCTCACTAGCAGTGTCTCACTACCCAGTGTCTCACTAGCAGTGTCTCACTACGCAGTGTGTCACTACCCAGTGTATAACTACCCAGTGTCTCACTACCCAGAGTCTCACTACCCATTGTCTTACTAGCAGTGTCTCACTACCCAGTGTCTCACTACCCAGTGTCTCACAAGCAGTGTCCCACTACCAGTGTCTCACTACCCAGTGTCTCACAAGCAGTGTCCCACTACCAGTGTCTCACTACCCAGTTTCTCACTACCCACTGTCTCACTACCCAGTGTCTCACTACCCCAGTGTCTCACTACCAGTGTCTCACTACCCAGTGTTTCACTACCCAGTGTCTCACAAGCAGTGTCCCACTACCAGTGTCTCACTACCCAGTGTCTCACAAGCAGTGTCCCACTACCAGTGTCTCACTACCCAGTGTCTCACTACCAGTTTCTCACTACCCAGTGTCTCACTAGCAGTGTCTCACTACCCAGTGTCTCTCAAGCAGTGTCTCACTACCCCTGTGTCTCACTACCTGTGTCTCACTACCCAGTGTCTCACTACCCAGTGTCTCACTACCCAGTGTGTCACTACCCAGTGTCTCACTACCCAGTGTCCCACTACCAGTGTCTCACAACCCAGCATCTCACTACCCGGTGTATCACTACCCAGTTTCTCACTAACAGTGTCTCAATACCCAGTGTCTCACTACCCAGTGTCTCACTACCCCAGTGTCTCACTACCTGTGTCTCACTACCCAGTGTCTCACTACCCAGCGTCTCACGAGCAGTGTCTCACTACCCAGTGTCTCACTACCCAGTGTCTCACTACCCCAGTGTCTCACTACCTGTGTCTCACTACCCCAGTGTCTCACTACCCAGTGTCTCACTACCCCAGTGTCTCACTACCTGTGTCTCACTACCCAGTGTCTCACTAGCAGTGTCTCACTAGCAGTGTCTCACTACCCCAGTGTCTCACTACCCAGTGTCTCACTACCCAGTGTCTCACTAGCAGTGTCTCACTACCCACTGTCTCACTATCCAGTGTCTCACTACCCCAGTGTCTCACTACCCAGTGTCTCAATAGCAGTGTCTCACTACCCAGTGTCTCACTACCCAGTGTCTCACTAGCAGTGTCTCACTACCCAGTGTCTCACTACCCAGTTTCTAATTACCCAGTGTCTCAGTAGCAGTGTCTCACTACCCAGTGTCTCACTAGCAGTGTCTCACTACCCAGTATCTCACTACCCAGTGTCTCACTACCCAGTGTCTCAATAGCAGTGTCTCAATACCCAGTGTCTCACTAGCAGTGTCTCACTACCCAGTGTCTCACTACCTGTGTCTCACTACCCAGAGTCTCACTACCCAGTGTCTCACTAGCAGTGTCTCACTACCCAGTGTCTCAATAGCAGTGTCCCACTACCAGTGTCTCACTACCCAGTGTCTCACTACCCAGTGTCTCACTGCCCAAGTGTCTCACTACCGAGTGTCTCACTACCCAGTGTCTCACTTCCCAGTGTCTCACTAACCAGTGTCTCACTAGCAGTGTCTCACTACCCCAGTGTCTGACTACCTGTGTCTCACTACCCAGTGTCTCACTACCCAGTGTCTCACTACCAGTGCCTCACTACCCAGTGTCTCACTACCCAGTGTCTCACTACCCAGTGTCTCACAAGCAGTGTCTCACTACCAGTGTCTCACTACCCAGTGTCTCACTACCCAGTGTCTCACTACCCCAGTGTCTCACTACCTGTGTCTCACTACCCAGTGTCTCACTAGCAGTGTCTCACTAGCAGTGTCTCACTACCCCAGTGTCTCACTACCCAGTGTCTCACTACCCAGTGTCTCACTAGCAGTGTCTCACTACCCACTGTCTCACTATCCAGTGTCTCACTACCCCAGTGTCTCACTACCCAGTGTCTCAATAGCAGTGTCTCACTACCCAGTGTCTCACTACCCAGTGTCTCACTACCCAGTGTCTCACTACCCAGAGTCTCACTACCCAGTGTCTCACTAGCAGTGTCTCACTACCCAGTGTCTCAATAGCAGTGTCCCACTACCAGTGTCTCACTACCCAGTGTCTCACTACCCAGTGTCTCACTACCCCAGTGTCTGACTACCTGTGTCTCACTACCCAGTGTCTCACTACCCAGTGTCTCACTACCCAGTGTCTCACTACCAGTGCCTCACTACCCAGTGTCTCACTACCCAGTGTCTCACTACCCAGTGTCTCACTACCCAGTGTCTCACAAGCAGTGTCTCACTACCAGTGTCTCACTACCCAGTGTCTCACTACCCAGTGTCTCACTACCCCAGTGTCTCACTACCTGTGTCTCACTACCCAGTGTCTCACTAGCAGTGTCTCACTAGCAGTGTCTCACTACCCCAGTGTCTCACTACCCAGTGTCTCACTACCCAGTGTCTCACTAGCAGTGTCTCACTACCCACTGTCTCACTATCCAGTGTCTCACTACCCCAGTGTCTCACTACCCAGTGTCTCAATAGCAGTGTCTCACTACCCAGTGTCTCACTACCCAGTGTCTCACTAGCAGTGTCTCACTACCCAGTGTCTCACTACCCAGTTTCTAACTACCCAGTGTCTCAGTAGCAGTGTCTCACTACCCAGTGTCTCACTAGCAGTGTCTCACTACCCAGTATCTCACTACCCAGTGTCTCACTACCCAGTGTCTCAATAGCAGTGTCTCACTACCCAGTGTCTCACTAGCAGTGTCTCACTACCCAGTGTCTCACTACCTGTGTCTCATTACCCAGTGTCTCACTACCCAGTGTCTCACTAGCAGTGTGTCACTATCCAATGTCTCACTACCCAGTGTCTCACTACCCAGTGTCTCACTATCTGTGTCTCACTAGCAGTGTCTCACTACCCCAGTGTCTCACTTCCCAGTGTCTCACTACCCAGTGTCTCACTACCCCAGTGTCTCACTACCCAGTGTCTCACTACCCAGTGTCTCAATAGCAGTGTCTCACTACCAAGTGTCTCACTAGCAGTGTCTCACTACCCTGTGTCTCACTACCCCAGTGTCTCACTACCAAGTGTCTCACTACCCAGTGTCTCACTACCCCAGTGCCTCACTACCCCAGTGTCTCACTACCCAGTGTCTCACTACCCAGTGTCTCACTACCCAGTGTCTCACTACCCAGTGTCTCACTACCCAGCGTCTCACTACCCAGAGTCTCACTAGCCAGTGTCTCACTAGCAGTGTCTCACTACCCAGTGTCTCACTAGCAGTGTCTCACTACCCAGTGTCTCACTAGCAGTGTCTCACTACCCCAGTGTGTCACTACCCAGTGTCTCACTACCCAGTATCTCAATATGACTGTCTCACTACCCAGTGTCTCACTACCCAGTGTCTCACTACCCCAGTGTCTCACTACCCAGTGTCTCACTACCCAGTGTCTCACTACCCAGTGTCTCACTACCAAATGTCTCACTAGCAGTGTCTCACTACCCTGTGCCTCACTACCCCAGTGTCTCACTACCCAGTGTCTCACTACCCAGAGTCTCACTACCCAGTGTCTCACTAGCAGTGTCTCACTACCCAGTGTCTCAATAGCAGTGTCCCACTACCAGTGTCTCACTACCCAGTGTCTCACTACCCAGTGTCTCACTGCCCAAGTGTCTCACTACCGAGTGTCTCACTACCCAGTGTCTCACTACCCAGTGTCTCACTAACCAGTGTCTCACTAGCAGTGTCTCACTACCCCAGTGTCTGACTACCTGTGTCTCACTACCCAGTGTCTCACTACCCAGTGTCTCACTACCCAGTGTCTCACTACCAGTGCCTCACTACCCAGTGTCTCACTACCCAGTGTCTCACTACCCAGTGTCTCACTACCCAGTGTCTCACAAGCAGTGTCTCACTACCAGTGTCTCACTACCCAGTGTCTCACTACCCAGTGTCTCACTACCAGTGCCTCACTACCCAGTGTCTCACTACCCAGTGTCTCACTACCAGTGTCTCACTACCCAGCGTCTCACTACCCAGTGTATCACTACCCAGTGTCTCACTAGCAGTGTCTCACTACCCAGTGTCTCACTAGCAATGTCTCACTACCCAGTGTCTCACTACCCAGTGTCTCACTAGCAGTGTCTGACTACCCAGTATCGCACTACCCAGTGTCTCACTAGCAGTGTCTCACTACCCAGTGTCGCACTACCCAGTGTCTCACTACGCCGTGTCTCACTACCCAGTGTCTAACTACCCAGTGTCTCACTACCCAGCGTCTCTCAAGCAGTGTCTCACTACCCCTGTGTCTCACTACCTGTGTCTCACTACCCAGTGTCTCACTACCCAGTGTCTCACTACCCAGTGTGTCCCTACCCTGTGTCTCACTACCTGTGTCTCACTACCCAGTGTCTCACTACCCAGTGTCTCACTACCCAGTGTGTCACTACCCAGTGTCTCACTACCCAGTGTCCCACTACCAGTGTCTCACTACCCAGTGTCTCACTACCCAGTGTCTCACTACCCCAGTGTTTCACTACCCAGTGTCTCACTAGCAGTGTCTCACTACTCAGTGTCTCACTACCCAGTGTCTCACTACCCAGTGTTTCACTAGCAGTGTCTCACTACCCAGTGTCTCACTAGCAGTGTCTCACTACGCAGTGTGTCACTACCCAGTGTGTCACTACCCAGTGTCTCACTACCCAGAGTCTCACTACCCATTGTCTTACTAGCAGTGTCTCACTACCCAGTGTCTCACTACCCAGTGTCTCACAAGCAGTGTCCCACTACCAGTGTCTCACTACCCAGTGTCTCACAAGCAGTGTCCCACTACCAGTGTCTCACTACCCAGTTTCTCACTACCCAGTGTCTCACTACCCAGTGTCTCACTACCCCAGTGTCTCACTACCAGTGTCTCACTACCCAGTGTCTCACTACCCAGTGTCTCACAAGCAGTGTCCCACTACCAGTGTCTCACTACCCAGTGTCTCACAAGCAGTGTCCCACTACCAGTGTCTCACTACCCAGTGTCTCACTACCAGTTTCTCACTACCCAGTGTCTCACTAGCAGTGTCTCACTACCCAGTGTCTCTCAAGCAGTGTCTCACTACCCCTGTGTCTCACTACCTGTGTCTCACTACCCAGTGTCTCACTACCCAGTGTCTCACTACCCAGTGTGTCACTACCCAGTGTCTCACTACCCAGTGTCCCACTACCAGTGTCTCACAACCCAGCGTCTCACTACCCGGTGTATCACTACCCAGTGTCTCACTACCCAGTGTCCCACTACCCAGTGTCTCACTACCCAGTGTCTCACTACCCAGTGTCTCACTACCAGTTTCTCACTAACAGTGTCTCACTACCCAGTGTCTCACTACCCAGTGTCTCACTACCCAGTGTCTCACAAGCAGTGTCCCACTACCAGTGTCTCACTACCCAGTGTCTCACAAGCAGTGTCCCACTACCAGTGTCTCACTACCCAGTTTCTCACTACCCAGTGTCTCACTACCCAGTGTCTCACTACCCCAGTGTCTCACTACCAGTGTCTCACTACCCAGTGTCTCACTACCCAGTGTCTCACAAGCAGTGTCCCACTACCAGTGTCTCACTACCCAGTGTCTCACAAGCAGTGTCCCACTACCAGTGTCTCACTACCCAGTGTCTCACTACCAGTTTCTCACTACCCAGTGTCTCACTAGCAGTGTCTCACTACCCAGTGTCTCTCAAGCAGTGTCTCACTACCCCTGTGTCTCACTACCTGTGTCTCACTACCCAGTGTCTCACTACCCAGTGTGTCACTACCCAGTGTCTCACTACCCAGTGTCCCACTACCAGTGTCTCACAACCCAGCGTCTCACTACCCGGTGTATCACTACCCAGTGTCTCACTACCCAGTGTCCCACTACCCAGTGTCTCACTACCAGTTTCTCACTAACAGTGTCTCACTACCCAGTGTCTCACTACCCAGTGTCTCACTACCCAGTGTCTCACTACCAGTGTCTCACTACCCAGCGTCTCACTACCCAGTGTATCACTACCCAGTGTCTCACTAGCAGTGTCTCACTACCCAGTGTCTCACTAGCAATGTCTCACTACCCAGTGTCTCACTACCCAGTGTCTCACTAGCAGTGTCTGACTACCCAGTATCGCACTACCCAGTGTCTCACTAGCAGTGTCTCACTACCCAGTGTCGCACTACCCAGTGTCTCACTACGCCGTGTCTCACTACCCAGTGTCTAACTACCCAGTGTCTCACTACCCAGCGTCTCTCAAGCAGTGTCTCACTACCCCTGTGTCTCACTACCTGTGTCTCACTACCCAGTGTCTCACTACCCAGTGTCTCACTACCCAGTGTGTCCCTACCCAGTGTCTCACTACCCAGTGTCTCACTACCAGTGTCTCACAACCCAGCGTCTCACTACCCGGTGTATCACCACCCAGTGTCTCACTACCAAGTGTCTCACTACACAGGTATCTCACAACCCAGTGTTTCACTAGCAGTGTCTCACTACCCAGTGTCTCACTAGCAGTGTCTCACTACCCAGTGTCTCACTACCCAGCGTCTGACTACCCAGAGTCTCACTACCCAGTGTCTCACTAGCAGTGTCTCACTACCCAGTGTCTCACTAGCAGTGTCTCACTACGCAGTGTGTCACTACCCAGTGTATAACTACCCAGTGTCTCACTACCCAGAGTCTCACTACCCATTGTCTTACTAGCAGTGTCTCACTACCCAGTGTCTCACTACCCAGTGTCTCACAAGCAGTGTCCCACTACCAGTGTCTCACTACCCAGTGTCTCACAAGCAGTGTCCCACTACCAGTGTCTCACTACCCAGTTTCTCACTACCCACTGTCTCACTACCCAGTGTCTCACTACCCCAGTGTCTCACTACCAGTGTCTCACTACCCAGTGTTTCACTACCCAGTGTCTCACAAGCAGTGTCCCACTACCAGTGTCTCACTACCCAGTGTCTCACAAGCAGTGTCCCACTACCAGTGTCTCACTACCCAGTGTCTCACTACCAGTTTCTCACTACCCAGTGTCTCACTAGCAGTGTCTCACTACCCAGTGTCTCTCAAGCAGTGTCTCACTACCCCTGTGTCTCACTACCTGTGTCTCACTACCCAGTGTCTCACTACCCAGTGTCTCACTACCCAGTGTGTCACTACCCAGTGTCTCACTACCCAGTGTCCCACTACCAGTGTCTCACTACCCAGTGTCTCACTACCCAGTGTCTCACTACCCCAGTGTTTCACTACCCAGTGTCTCACTAGCAGTGTCTCACTACTCAGTGTCTCACTACCCAGTGTCTCACTACCCAGTGTTTCACTAGCAGTGTCTCACTACCCAGTGTCTCACTAGCAGTGTCTCACTACGCAGTGTGTCACTACCCAGTGTGTCACTACCCAGTGTCTCACTACCCAGAGTCTCACTACCCATTGTCTTACTAGCAGTGTCTCACTACCCAGTGTCTCACTACCCAGTGTCTCACAAGCAGTGTCCCACTACCAGTGTCTCACTACCCAGTGTCTCACAAGCAGTGTCCCACTACCAGTGTCTCACTACCCAGTTTCTCACTACCCAGTGTCTCACTACCCAGTGTCTCACTACCCCAGTGTCTCACTACCAGTGTCTCACTACCCAGTGTCTCACTACCCAGTGTCTCACAAGCAGTGTCCCACTACCAGTGTCTCACTACCCAGTGTCTCACAAGCAGTGTCCCACTACCAGTGTCTCACTACCCAGTGTCTCACTACCAGTTTCTCACTACCCAGTGTCTCACTAGCAGTGTCTCACTACCCAGTGTCTCTCAAGCAGTGTCTCACTACCCCTGTGTCTCACTACCTGTGTCTCACTACCCAGTGTCTCACTACCCAGTGTCTCACTACCCAGTGTGTCACTACCCAGTGTCTCACTACCCAGTGTCCCACTACCAGTGTCTCACAACCCAGCGTCTCACTACCCGGTGTATCACTACCCAGTGTCTCACTACCCAGTGTCCCACTACCCAGTGTCTCACTACCCAGTGTCTCACTACCCAGTGTCTCACTACCAGTTTCTCACTAACAGTGTCTCACTACCCAGTGTCTCACTACCCAGTGTCTCACTACCCCAGTGTCTCACTACCTGTGTCTCACTACCCAGTGTCTCACTACCCAGCATCTCACAAGCAGTGTCTCACTACCCAGTGTCTCACTACCCAGTGTCTCACTACCCCAGTGTCTCACTACCTGTGTCTCACTAAACCAGTGTCTCACTACCCAGTGTCTCACTACCCCAGTGTCTCACTACCTGTGTCTCACTACCCAGTGTCTCACTAGCAGTGTCTCACTAGCAGTGTCTCACTACCCCAGTGTCTCACTACCCAGTGTCTCACTACCCAGTGTCTCACTAGCAGTGTCTCACTACCCACTGTCTCACTATCCAGTGTCTCACTACCCCAGTGTCTCACTACCCAGTGTCTCAATAGCAGTGTCTCCCTACCCAGTGTCTCACTACCCAGTGTCTAACTACACAGTGTCTCACTACCCCAATGTCTCACTAGCAGTGTCTCACTACCCAGTGTCTCACAACCCAGTGTCTCCCTACTAGTGTCTCACTACCCAGCGTCTCACTACCCAGTGTCTAACTACACAGTGTCTCACTACCCCAATGTCTCACTGGCAGTGTCTCACTAGCAGTGTCTCCCTACCCAGTGTCTCACTCCCCAGTGTCTCACTACCCAGTGTCTAACTACACAGTGTCTCACTACCCCAATGTCTCACTAGCAGTGTCTCACTACCCAGTGTCTCACAACCCAGTGTCTCACTACCAGTGCCTCACTACCCAGCGTCTCACTACCCAGTGTCTAACTACACAGTGTCTCACTACCCCAATGTCTCACTAGCAGTGTCTCACTAGCAGTGTCTCCCTACCCAGTGTCTCACTCCCCAGTGTCTCACTACCTGTGTCTCACTACCTCGGTGTCTCACTACCCAGTGTCTCACTACCCAGTGTCTCACTACTCAGTGTCTCACTAGCAGTGTCTCACTACCCAGTGTCTCACTACCAAGTGTCTCACTACCCAGTGTCACACTAGCAGTGTCTCACTACCCAGTGTGTCACTACCCAGTGTCTCACTACCCAGTGTCTCACTACCCAGTGTCACACTAGCAGTGTCTCACTACCCAGTGTGTCACTACCCAGTGTCTCACCACCCAGTGTCTCACTACCCAGTGTCTCACTACCCAGTGTCTCACTACCCCAGTGTTTCACTACCCAGTGTCTCACTAGCAGTGTCTCACTACTCAGTGTCTCACTACCCAGTGTCTCACTACCCAGTGTTTCACTACCCAGTGTCTCACTACCCAGTTTATCACAACCCAGTGTCTCAGTAGCAGTGTCTCACTACCCAGTGTCTCACTACCCAGCGTCTCACTACCCAGCGTCTCACTATCCCAGTGTCTCACTAGCAGTGTCTCACTACCCAGTGTCTCACTAGCAGTGTCTCACTACCCAGTGTCTCACTATCCAGTGTCTCACTAGCAGTGTCTCACTACCCAGTGTCTCACTAGCAGTGTCTCACTAACCAGTGTCTCACTAGCAGTGTCTCACTACCAAGCGTCTCACTACCCCAGTGTCTCACTAGCAGTGTCTCACTACCCAGTGTCTCAATAGCAGTGTCTCACTACCCAGCGTCTCACTACCCAGCGTCTCACTAGCAGTGTCTCACTACCCAGTGTCTCACTAGCAGTGTCTCACTACCCAGTGTCACACTACTCAGTGTCTCACTAGCAGTGTCTCACTACCCAGTGTGTCACTACCCAGTGTCTCACTACCCAGTGTCTGACTACCCAGCGTCTCACTACCCCAGTGTCTCACTACCCAGTGTCTCACTACCCAGTGTCTCACTAGCAGTGTCTCACTACCCAGTGTCTCACTACCCAGTTTGTCACTACCCAGTGTCTCATTAGCAGTGTCTCACTACCCAGTGTCTCACTACCCAGCATCTCACTACCCAGCGTCTCACTATCCCAGTGTCTCACTAGCAGTGTCTCACTACCCAGTGTCTCACTAGGAGTGTCTCACTACCCAGTGTCTCACTACCCAGTGTCTCACTAGCAGTGTCTCACTACCAGTGTCTCACTACCCAGTGTATCACTACCAAGCGTCTCACTACCCAGTGTCTCACTAGCAGTGTGTCACTACCCAGTGTCTCACTACCCAGTGTCTCACTACCCAGTGTCTCACTAGCAGTGTCTCACTACCCAGTGTCTCACTACCTGTGTCTCACTACCTAGTGTCTCACTACCCAGTGTCTCACTAGCAGTGTGTCACTACCCAGTGTCTCACTACCCAGTGTCTCACTACCCAGTGTCTCACTACCTGTGTCTCACTAGCAGTGTCTCACTACCCCAGTGTCACACTACCCAGTGTCTCACTACCCCAGTGTCTCACTAGCAGTGTCTCACTACCCAGTGTCTCACTACCAAGTGTCTCACTACACAGGTATCTCACAACCCAGTGTTTCACTAGCAGTGTCTCACTACCCAGTGTCTCACTAGCAGTGTCTCACTACCCAGTGTCTCACTACCCAGCGTCTGACTACCCAGAGTCTCACTACCCAGTGTCTCACTAGCAGTGTCTCACTACCCAGTGTCTCACTAGCAGTGTCTCACTACGCAGTGTGTCACTACCCAGTGTATAACTACCCAGTGTCTCACTACCCAGAGTCTCACTACCCATTGTCTTACTAGCAGTGTCTCACTACCCAGTGTCTCACTACCCAGTGTCTCACAAGCAGTGTCCCACTACCAGTGTCTCACTACCCAGTGTCTCACAAGCAGTGTCCCACTACCAGTGTCTCACTACCCAGTTTCTCACTACCCACTGTCTCACTACCCAGTGTCTCACTACCCCAGTGTCTCACTACCAGTGTCTCACTACCCAGTGTTTCACTACCCAGTGTCTCACAAGCAGTGTCCCACTACCAGTGTCTCACTACCCAGTGTCTCACAAGCAGTGTCCCACTACCAGTGTCTCACTACCCAGTGTCTCACTACCAGTTTCTCACTACCCAGTGTCTCACTAGCAGTGTCTCACTACCCAGTGTCTCTCAAGCAGTGTCTCACTACCCCTGTGTCTCACTACCTGTGTCTCACTACCCAGTGTCTCACTACCCAGTGTCTCACTACCCAGTGTGTCACTACCCAGTGTCTCACTACCCAGTGTCCCACTACCAGTGTCTCACAACCCAGCATCTCACTACCCGGTGTATCACTACCCAGTTTCTCACTAACAGTGTCTCACTACCCAGTGTCTCACTACCCAGTGTCTCACTACCCCAGTGTCTCACTACCTGTGTCTCACTACCCAGTGTCTCACTACCCAGCGTCTCACGAGCAGTGTCTCACTACCCAGTGTCTCACTACCCAGTGTCTCACTACCCCAGTGTCTCACTACCTGTGTCTCACTACCCCAGTGTCTCACTACCCCAGTGTCTCACTACCCAGTGTCTCACTACCCCAGTGTCTCACTACCTGTGTCTCACTACCCAGTGTCTCACTAGCAGTGTCTCACTAGCAGTGTCTCACTACCCCAGTGTCTCACTACCCAGTGTCTCACTACCCAGTGTCTCACTAGCAGTGTCTCACTACCCACTGTCTCACTATCCAGTGTCTCACTACCCCAGTGTCTCACTACCCAGTGTCTCAATAGCAGTGTCTCACTACCCAGTGTCTCACTACCCAGTGTCTCACTAGCAGTGTCTCACTACCCAGTGTCTCACTACCCAGTTTCTAACTACCCAGTGTCTCAGTAGCAGTGTCTCACTACCCAGTGTCTCACTAGCAGTGTCTCACTACCCAGTATCTCACTACCCAGTGTCTCACTACCCAGTGTCTCAATAGCAGTGTCTCAATACCCAGTGTCTCACTAGCAGTGTCTCACTACCCAGTGTCTCACTACCTGTGTCTCACTACCCAGAGTCTCACTACCCAGTGTCTCACTAGCAGTGTCTCACTACCCAGTGTCTCAATAGCAGTGTCCCACTACCAGTGTCTCACTACCCAGTGTCTCACTACCCAGTGTCTCACTGCCCAAGTGTCTCACTACCGAGTGTCTCACTACCCAGTGTCTCACTACCCAGTGTCTCACTAACCAGTGTCTCACTAGCAGTGTCTCACTACCCCAGTGTCTGACTACCTGTGTCTCACTACCCAGTGTCTCACTACCCAGTGTCTCACTACCCAGTGTCTCACTACCAGTGCCTCACTACCCAGTGTCTCACTACCCAGTGTCTCACTACCCAGTGTCTCACAAGCAGTGTCTCACTACCAGTGTCTCACTACCCAGTGTCTCACTACCCAGTGTCTCACTACCCCAGTGTCTCACTACCTGTGTCTCACTACCCAGTGTCTCACTAGCAGTGTCTCACTAGCAGTGTCTCACTACCCCAGTGTCTCACTACCCAGTGTCTCACTACCCAGTGTCTCACTAGCAGTGTCTCACTACCCACTGTCTCACTATCCAGTGTCTCACTACCCCAGTGTCTCACTACCCAGTGTCTCAATAGCAGTGTCTCACTACCCAGTGTCTCACTACCCAGTGTCTCACTACCCAGTGTCTCACTACCCAGAGTCTCACTACCCAGTGTCTCACTAGCAGTGTCTCACTACCCAGTGTCTCAATAGCAGTGTCCCACTACCAGTGTCTCACTACCCAGTGTCTCACTACCCAGTGTCTCACTACCCCAGTGTCTGACTACCTGTGTCTCACTACCCAGTGTCTCACTACCCAGTGTCTCACTACCCAGTGTCTCACTACCAGTGCCTCACTACCCAGTGTCTCACTACCCAGTGTCTCACTACCCAGTGTCTCACTACCCAGTGTCTCACAAGCAGTGTCTCACTACCAGTGTCTCACTACCCAGTGTCTCACTACCCAGTGTCTCACTACCCCAGTGTCTCACTACCTGTGTCTCACTACCCAGTGTCTCACTAGCAGTGTCTCACTAGCAGTGTCTCACTACCCCAGTGTCTCACTACCCAGTGTCTCACTACCCAGTGTCTCACTAGCAGTGTCTCACTACCCACTGTCTCACTATCCAGTGTCTCACTACCCCAGTGTCTCACTACCCAGTGTCTCAATAGCAGTGTCTCACTACCCAGTGTCTCACTACCCAGTGTCTCACTAGCAGTGTCTCACTACCCAGTGTCTCACTACCCAGTTTCTAACTACCCAGTGTCTCAGTAGCAGTGTCTCACTACCCAGTGTCTCACTAGCAGTGTCTCACTACCCAGTATCTCACTACCCAGTGTCTCACTACCCAGTGTCTCAATAGCAGTGTCTCACTACCCAGTGTCTCACTAGCAGTGTCTCACTACCCAGTGTCTCACTACCTGTGTCTCATTACCCAGTGTCTCACTACCCAGTGTCTCACTAGCAGTGTGTCACTATCCAATGTCTCACTACCCAGTGTCTCACTACCCAGTGTCTCACTATCTGTGTCTCACTAGCAGTGTCTCACTACCCCAGTGTCTCACTTCCCAGTGTCTCACTACCCAGTGTCTCACTACCCCAGTGTCTCACTACCCAGTGTCTCAATAGCAGTGTCTCACTACCCAGTGTCTCACTACCCAGTGTCTCACTAGCAGTGTCTCACTACCCAGTGTCTCACTACCCAGTTTCTAACTACCCAGTGTCTCAGTAGCAGTGTCTCACTACCCAGTGTCTCACTAGCAGTGTCTCACTACCCAGTATCTCACTACCCAGTGTCTCACTACCCAGTGTCTCAATAGCAGTGTCTCAATACCCAGTGTCTCACTAGCAGTGTCTCACTACCCAGTGTCTCACTACCTGTGTCTCACTACCCAGAGTCTCACTACCCAGTGTCTCACTAGCAGTGTCTCACTACCCAGTGTCTCAATAGCAGTGTCCCACTACCAGTGTCTCACTACCCAGTGTCTCACTACCCAGTGTCTCACTGCCCAAGTGTCTCACTACCGAGTGTCTCACTACCCAGTGTCTCACTACCCAGTGTCTCACTAACCAGTGTCTCACTAGCAGTGTCTCACTACCCCAGTGTCTGACTACCTGTGTCTCACTACCCAGTGTCTCACTACCCAGTGTCTCACTACCCAGTGTCTCACTACCAGTGCCTCACTACCCAGTGTCTCACTACCCAGTGTCTCACTACCCAGTGTCTCACAAGCAGTGTCTCACTACCAGTGTCTCACTACCCAGTGTCTCACTACCCAGTGTCTCACTACCCCAGTGTCTCACTACCTGTGTCTCACTACCCAGTGTCTCACTAGCAGTGTCTCACTAGCAGTGTCTCACTACCCCAGTGTCTCACTACCCAGTGTCTCACTACCCAGTGTCTCACTAGCAGTGTCTCACTACCCACTGTCTCACTATCCAGTGTCTCACTACCCCAGTGTCTCACTACCCAGTGTCTCAATAGCAGTGTCTCACTACCCAGTGTCTCACTACCCAGTGTCTCACTACCCAGTGTCTCACTACCCAGAGTCTCACTACCCAGTGTCTCACTAGCAGTGTCTCACTACCCAGTGTCTCAATAGCAGTGTCCCACTACCAGTGTCTCACTACCCAGTGTCTCACTACCCAGTGTCTCACTACCCCAGTGTCTGACTACCTGTGTCTCACTACCCAGTGTCTCACTACCCAGTGTCTCACTACCCAGTGTCTCACTACCAGTGCCTCACTACCCAGTGTCTCACTACCCAGTGTCTCACTACCCAGTGTCTCACTACCCAGTGTCTCACAAGCAGTGTCTCACTACCAGTGTCTCACTACCCAGTGTCTCACTACCCAGTGTCTCACTACCCCAGTGTCTCACTACCTGTGTCTCACTACCCAGTGTCTCACTAGCAGTGTCTCACTAGCAGTGTCTCACTACCCCAGTGTCTCACTACCCAGTGTCTCACTACCCAGTGTCTCACTAGCAGTGTCTCACTACCCACTGTCTCACTATCCAGTGTCTCACTACCCCAGTGTCTCACTACCCAGTGTCTCAATAGCAGTGTCTCACTACCCAGTGTCTCACTACCCAGTGTCTCACTAGCAGTGTCTCACTACCCAGTGTCTCACTACCCAGTTTCTAACTACCCAGTGTCTCAGTAGCAGTGTCTCACTACCCAGTGTCTCACTAGCAGTGTCTCACTACCCAGTATCTCACTACCCAGTGTCTCACTACCCAGTGTCTCAATAGCAGTGTCTCACTACCCAGTGTCTCACTAGCAGTGTCTCACTACCCAGTGTCTCACTACCTGTGTCTCATTACCCAGTGTCTCACTACCCAGTGTCTCACTAGCAGTGTGTCACTATCCAATGTCTCACTACCCAGTGTCTCACTACCCAGTGTCTCACTATCTGTGTCTCACTAGCAGTGTCTCACTACCCCAGTGTCTCACTTCCCAGTGTCTCACTACCCAGTGTCTCACTACCCCAGTGTCTCACTACCCAGTGTCTCACTACCCAGTGTCTCAATAGCAGTGTCTCACTACCAAGTGTCTCAATAGCAGTGTCTCACTACCCTGTGTCTCACTACCCCAGTGTCTCACTACCAAGTGTCTCACTACCCAGTGTCTCACTACCCCAGTGCCTCACTACCCCAGTGTCTCACTACCCAGTGTCTCACTACCCAGTGTCTCACTACCCAGTGTCTCACTACCCAGCGTCTCACTACCCAGAGTCTCACTAGCCAGTGTCTCACTAGCAGTGTCTCACTACCCAGTGTCTCACTAGCAGTGTCTCACTACCCAGTGTCTCACTAGCAGTGTCTCACTACCCCAGTGTGTCACTACCCAGTGTCTCACTACCCAGTATCTCAATATGACTGTCTCACTACCCAGTGTCTCACTACCCAGTGTCTCACTACCCCAGTGTCTCACTACCCAGTGTCTCACTACCCAGTGTCTCACTACCCAGTGTCTCACTACCAAATGTCTCACTAGCAGTGTCTCACTACCCTGTGCCTCACTACCCCAGTGTCTCACTACCCAGTGTCTCACTACCCAGAGTCTCACTACCCAGTGTCTCACTAGCAGTGTCTCACTACCCAGTGTCTCAATAGCAGTGTCCCACTACCAGTGTCTCACTACCCAGTGTCTCACTACCCAGTGTCTCACTGCCCAAGTGTCTCACTACCGAGTGTCTCACTACCCAGTGTCTCACTACCCAGTGTCTCACTAACCAGTGTCTCACTAGCAGTGTCTCACTACCCCAGTGTCTGACTACCTGTGTCTCACTACCCAGTGTCTCACTACCCAGTGTCTCACTACCCAGTGTCTCACTACCAGTGCCTCACTACCCAGTGTCTCACTACCCAGTGTCTCACTACCCAGTGTCTCACTACCCAGTGTCTCACAAGCAGTGTCTCACTACCAGTGTCTCACTACCCAGTGTCTCACTACCCAGTGTCTCACTACCAGTGCCTCACTACCCAGTGTCTCACTACCCAGTGTCTCACTACCAGTGTCTCACTACCCAGCGTCTCACTACCCAGTGTATCACTACCCAGTGTCTCACTAGCAGTGTCTCACTACCCAGTGTCTCACTAGCAATGTCTCACTACCCAGTGTCTCACTACCCAGTGTCTCACTAGCAGTGTCTGACTACCCAGTATCGCACTACCCAGTGTCTCACTAGCAGTGTCTCACTACCCAGTGTCGCACTACCCAGTGTCTCACTACGCCGTGTCTCACTACCCAGTGTCTAACTACCCAGTGTCTCACTACCCAGCGTCTCTCAAGCAGTGTCTCACTACCCCTGTGTCTCACTACCTGTGTCTCACTACCCAGTGTCTCACTACCCAGTGTCTCACTACCCAGTGTGTCCCTACCCAGTGTCTCACTACCCAGTGTCTCACTACCAGTGTCTCACAACCCAGCGTCTCACTACCCGGTGTATCACCACCCAGTGTCTCACTACCAAGTGTCTCACTACACAGGTATCTCACAACCCAGTGTTTCACTAGCAGTGTCTCACTACCCAGTGTCTCACTAGCAGTGTCTCACTACCCAGTGTCTCACTACCCAGCGTCTGACTACCCAGAGTCTCACTACCCAGTGTCTCACTAGCAGTGTCTCACTACCCAGTGTCTCACTAGCAGTGTCTCACTACGCAGTGTGTCACTACCCAGTGTATAACTACCCAGTGTCTCACTACCCAGAGTCTCACTACCCATTGTCTTACTAGCAGTGTCTCACTACCCAGTGTCTCACTACCCAGTGTCTCACAAGCAGTGTCCCACTACCAGTGTCTCACTACCCAGTGTCTCACAAGCAGTGTCCCACTACCAGTGTCTCACTACCCAGTTTCTCACTACCCACTGTCTCACTACCCAGTGTCTCACTACCCCAGTGTCTCACTACCAGTGTCTCACTACCCAGTGTTTCACTACCCAGTGTCTCACAAGCAGTGTCCCACTACCAGTGTCTCACTACCCAGTGTCTCACAAGCAGTGTCCCACTACCAGTGTCTCACTACCCAGTGTCTCACTACCAGTTTCTCACTACCCAGTGTCTCACTAGCAGTGTCTCACTACCCAGTGTCTCTCAAGCAGTGTCTCACTACCCCTGTGTCTCACTACCTGTGTCTCACTACCCAGTGTCTCACTACCCAGTGTCTCACTACCCAGTGTGTCACTACCCAGTGTCTCACTACCCAGTGTCCCACTACCAGTGTCTCACAACCCAGCATCTCACTACCCGGTGTATCACTACCCAGTTTCTCACTAACAGTGTCTCACTACCCAGTGTCTCACTACCCAGTGTCTCACTACCCCAGTGTCTCACTACCTGTGTCTCACTACCCAGTGTCTCACTACCCAGCGTCTCACGAGCAGTGTCTCACTACCCAGTGTCTCACTACCCAGTGTCTCACTACCCCAGTGTCTCACTACCTGTGTCTCACTACCCCAGTGTCTCACTACCCAGTGTCTCACTACCCCAGTGTCTCACTACCTGTGTCTCACTACCCAGTGTCTCACTAGCAGTGTCTCACTAGCAGTGTCTCACTACCCCAGTGTCTCACTACCCAGTGTCTCACTACTCAGTGTCTCACTAGCAGTGTCTCACTACCCACTGTCTCACTATCCAGTGTCTCACTACCCCAGTGTCTCACTACCCAGTGTCTCAATAGCAGTGTCTCACTACCCAGTGTCTCACTACCCAGTGTCTCACTAGCAGTGTCTCACTACCCAGTGTCTCACTACCCAGTTTCTAACTACCCAGTGTCTCAGTAGCAGTGTCTCACTACCCAGTGTCTCACTAGCAGTGTCTCACTACCCAGTATCTCACTACCCAGTGTCTCACTACCCAGTGTCTCAATAGCAGTGTCTCAATACCCAGTGTCTCACTAGCAGTGTCTCACTACCCAGTGTCTCACTACCTGTGTCTCACTACCCAGAGTCTCACTACCCAGTGTCTCACTAGCAGTGTCTCACTACCCAGTGTCTCAATAGCAGTGTCCCACTACCAGTGTCTCACTACCCAGTGTCTCACTACCCAGTTTCTAACTACCCAGTGTCTCAGTAGCAGTGTCTCACTACCCAGTGTCTCACTAGCAGTGTCTCACTACCCAGTATCTCACTACCCAGTGTCTCACTACCCAGTGTCTCAATAGCAGTGTCTCAATACCCAGTGTCTCACTAGCAGTGTCTCACTACCCAGTGTCTCACTACCTGTGTCTCACTACCCAGAGTCTCACTACCCAGTGTCTCACTAGCAGTGTCTCACTACCCAGTGTCTCAATAGCAGTGTCCCACTACCAGTGTCTCACTACCCAGTGTCTCACTACCCAGTGTCTCACTGCCCAAGTGTCTCACTACCGAGTGTCTCACTACCCAGTGTCTCACTACCCAGTGTCTCACTAACCAGTGTCTCACTAGCAGTGTCTCACTACCCCAGTGTCTGACTACCTGTGTCTCACTACCCAGTGTCTCACTACCCAGTGTCTCACTACCCAGTGTCTCACTACCAGTGCCTCACTACCCAGTGTCTCACTACCCAGTGTCTCACTACCCAGTGTCTCACAAGCAGTGTCTCACTACCAGTGTCTCACTACCCAGTGTCTCACTACCCAGTGTCTCACTACCCCAGTGTCTCACTACCTGTGTCTCACTACCCAGTGTCTCACTAGCAGTGTCTCACTAGCAGTGTCTCACTACCCCAGTGTCTCACTACCCAGTGTCTCACTACCCAGTGTCTCACTAGCAGTGTCTCACTACCCACTGTCTCACTATCCAGTGTCTCACTACCCCAGTGTCTCACTACCCAGTGTCTCAATAGCAGTGTCTCACTACCCAGTGTCTCACTACCCAGTGTCTCACTACCCAGTGTCTCACTACCCAGAGTCTCACTACCCAGTGTCTCACTAGCAGTGTCTCACTACCCAGTGTCTCAATAGCAGTGTCCCACTACCAGTGTCTCACTACCCAGTGTCTCACTACCCAGTGTCTCACTACCCCAGTGTCTGACTACCTGTGTCTCACTACCCAGTGTCTCACTACCCAGTGTCTCACTACCCAGTGTCTCACTACCAGTGCCTCACTACCCAGTGTCTCACTACCCAGTGTCTCACTACCCAGTGTCTCACTACCCAGTGTCTCACGAGCAGTGTCTCACTACCAGTGTCTCACTACCCAGTGTCTCACTACCCAGTGTCTCACTACCCCAGTGTCTCACTACCTGTGTCTCACTACCCAGTGTCTCACTAGCAGTTTCTCACTAGCAGTGTCTCACTACCCCAGTGTCTCACTACCCAGTGTCTCACTACCCAGTGTCTCACTAGCAGTGTCTCACTACCCACTGTCTCACTATCCAGTGTCTCACTACCCCAGTGTCTCACTACCCAGTGTCTCAATAGCAGTGTCTCACTACCCAGTGTCTCACTACCCAGTGTCTCACTAGCAGTGTCTCACTACCCAGTGTCTCACTACCCAGTTTCTAACTACCCAGTGTCTCAGTAGCAGTGTCTCACTACCCAGTGTCTCACTAGCAGTGTCTCACTACCCAGTATCTCACTACCCAGTGTCTCACTACCCAGTGTCTCAATAGCAGTGTCTCACTACCCAGTGTCTCACTAGCAGTGTCTCACTACCCAGTGTCTCACTACCTGTGTCTCATTACCCAGTGTCTCACTACCCAGTGTCTCACTAGCAGTGTGTCACTATCCAATGTCTCACTACCCAGTGTCTCACTACCCAGTGTCTCACTATCTGTGTCTCACTAGCAGTGTCTCACTACCCCAGTGTCTCACTTCCCAGTGTCTCACTACCCAGTGTCTCACTACCCCAGTGTCTCACTACCCAGTGTCTCACTACCCAGTGTCTCAATAGCAGTGTCTCACTACCAAGTGTCTCACTAGCAGTGTCTCACTACCCTGTGTCTCACTACCCCAGTGTCTCACTACCAAGTGTCTCACTACCCAGTGTCTCACTACCCCAGTGCCTCACTACCCCAGTGTCTCACTACCCAGTGTCTCACTACCCAGTGTCTCACTACCCAGCGTCTCACTACCCAGAGTCTCACTAGCCAGTGTCTCACTAGCAGTGTCTCACTACCCAGTGTCTCACTAGCAGTGTCTCACTACCCAGTGTCTCACTAGCAGTGTCTCACTACCCCAGTGTGTCACTACCCAGTGTCTCACTACCCAGTATCTCAATTTGACTGTCTCACTACCCAGTGTCTCACTACCCAGTGTCTCACTACCCCAGTGTCTCACTACCCAGTGTCTCACTACCCAGTGTCTCACTACCCAGTGTCTCACTACCAAATGTCTCACTAGCAGTGTCTCACTACCCTGTGCCTCACTACCCCAGTGTCTCACTACCCAGTGTCTCACTACCCAGAGTCTCACTACCCAGTGTCTCACTAGCAGTGTCTCACTACCCAGTGTCTCAATAGCAGTGTCCCACTACCAGTGTCTCACTACCCAGTGTCTCACTACCCAGTGTCTCACTGCCCAAGTGTCTCACTACCGAGTGTCTCACTACCCAGTGTCTCACTACCCAGTGTCTCACTAACCAGTGTCTCACTAGCAGTGTCTTACTACCCCAGTGTCTGACTACCTGTGTCTCACTACCCAGTGTCTCACTACCCAGTGTCTCACTACCCAGTGTCTCACTACCAGTGCCTCACTACCCAGTGTCTCACTACCCAGTGTCTCACTACCCAGTGTCTCACTACCCAGTGTCTCACAAGCAGTGTCTCACTACCAGTGTCTCACTACCCAGTGTCTCACTACCCAGTGTCTCACTACCAGTGCCTCACTACCCAGTGTCTCACTACCCAGTGTCTCACTACCAGTGTCTCACTACCCAGCGTCTCACTACCCAGTGTATCACTACCCAGTGTCTCACTAGCAGTGTCTCACTACCCAGTGTCTCACTAGCAATGTCTCACTACCCAGTGTCTCACTACCCAGTGTCTCACTAGCAGTGTCTGACTACCCAGTATCGCACTACCCAGTGTCTCACTAGCAGTGTCTCACTACCCAGTGTCGCACTACCCAGTGTCTCACTACGCCGTGTCTCACTACCCAGTGTCTAACTACCCAGTGTCTCACTACCCAGCGTCTCTCAAGCAGTGTCTCACTACCCCTGTGTCTCACTACCTGTGTCTCACTACCCAGTGTCTCACTACCCAGTGTCTCACTACCCAGTGTGTCCCTACCCAGTGTCTCACTACCCAGTGTCTCACTACCAGTGTCTCACAACCCAGCGTCTCACTACCCGGTGTATCACCACCCAGTGTCTCACTACCGAGTGTCTCACTACCCAGTGTCTCACTACCCAGTGTCTCACTACCAGTTTCTCACTAACAGTGTCTCACTACCCAGTGTCTCACTACCCAGTGTCTCACTACCCAGTGTCTCACTACCCAGCGTCTCACTACCCAGAGTCTCACTAGCCAGTGTCTCACTAGCAGTGTCTCACTACCCAGTGTCTCACTAGCAGTGTCTCACTACCCAGTGTCTCACTAGCAGTGTCTCACTACCCCAGTGTGTCACTACCCAGTGTCTCACTACCCAGTATCTCAATATGACTGTCTCACTACCCAGTGTCTCACTACCCAGTGTCTCACTACCCCAGTGTCTCACTACCCAGTGTCTCACTACCCAGTGTCTCACTACCCAGTGTCTCACTACCAAATGTCTCACTAGCAGTGTCTCACTACCCTGTGCCTCACTACCCCAGTGTCTCACTACCCAGTGTCTCACTACCCAGAGTCTCACTACCCAGTGTCTCACTAGCAGTGTCTCACTACCCAGTGTCTCAATAGCAGTGTCCCACTACCAGTGTCTCACTACCCAGTGTCTCACTACCCAGTGTCTCACTGCCCAAGTGTCTCACTACCGAGTGTCTCACTACCCAGTGTCTCACTACCCAGTGTCTCACTAACCAGTGTCTCACTAGCAGTGTCTCACTACCCCAGTGTCTGACTACCTGTGTCTCACTACCCAGTGTCTCACTACCCAGTGTCTCACTACCCAGTGTCTCACTACCAGTGCCTCACTACCCAGTGTCTCACTACCCAGTGTCTCACAAGCAGTGTCTCACTACCAGTGTCTCACTACCCAGTGTCTCACTACCCAGTGTCTCACTACCAGTGCCTCACTACCCAGTGTCTCACTACCCAGTGTCTCACTACCAGTGTCTCACTACCCAGCGTCTCACTACCCAGTGTATCACTACCCAGTGTCTCACTAGCAGTGTCTCACTACCCAGTGTCTCACTAGCAATGTCTCACTACCCAGTGTCTCACTACCCAGTGTCTCACTAGCAGTGTCTGACTACCCAGTATCGCACTACCCAGTGTCTCACTAGCAGTGTCTCACTACCCAGTGTCGCACTACCCAGTGTCTCACTACGCCGTGTCTCACTACCCAGTGTCTAACTACCCAGTGTCTCACTACCCAGCGTCTCTCAAGCAGTGTCTCACTACCCCTGTGTCTCACTACCTGTGTCTCACTACCCAGTGTCTCACTACCCAGTGTCTCACTACCCAGTGTGTCACTACCCAGTGTCTCACTACCCAGTGTCTCACTACCAGTGTCTCACAACCCAGCGTCTCACTACCCGGTGTATCACCACCCAGTGTCTCACTACCGAGTGTCTCACTACCCAGTGTCTCACTACCCAGTGTCTCACTACCAGTTTCTCACTAACAGTGTCTCACTACCCAGTGTCTCACTACCCACTGTCTCACTATCCAGTGTCTCACTACCCCAGTGTCTCACTACCCAGTGTCTCACTAGCAGTGTCTCACTACCCAGTGTCTCACTACCCAGTGTCTCAATAGCAGTGTCTCACTACCCCAGTGTCTGACTACCTGTGACTCACTACCCAGTGTCTCACTACCCAGTGTCTCGCTACCCAGTGTCTCACTACCAGTGCCTCACTACCCAGTGTCTCACTACCCAGTGTCTCACTACCCAGTGTCTCACTACCCAGTGTCTCACAAGCAGTGTCTCACTACCAGTGTCTCACTACCCAGTGTCTCACTACCCAGTGTCTCACTACCAGTGCCTCACTACCCAGTGTCTCACTACCCAGTGTCTCACTACCAGTGTCTCACTACCCAGCGTCTCACTACCCAGTGTATCACTACCCAGTGTCTCACTAGCAGTGTCTCACTACCCAGTGTCTCACTAGCAATGTCTCACTACCCAGTGTCTCACTACCCAGTGTCTCACTAGCAGTGTCTGACTACCCAGTATCGCACTACCCAGTGTCTCACTAGCAGTGTCTCACTACCCAGTGTCGCACTACCCAGTGTCTCACTACGCCGTGTCTCACTACCCAGTGTCTAACTACCCAGTGTCTCACTACCCAGCGTCTCTCAAGCAGTGTCTCACTACCCCTGTGTCTCACTACCTGTGTCTCACTACCCAGTGTCTCACTACCCAGTGTCTCACTACCCAGTGTGTCACTACCCAGTGTCTCACTACCCAGTGTCTCACTACCAGTGTCTCACAACCCAGCGTCTCACTACCCGGTGTATCACCACCCAGTGTCTCACTACCGAGTGTCTCACTACCCAGTGTCTCACTACCCAGTGTCTCACTACCAGTTTCTCACTAACAGTGTCTCACTACCCAGTGTCTCACTACCCACTGTCTCACTATCCAGTGTCTCACTACCCCAGTGTCTCACTACCCAGTGTCTCACTAGCAGTGTCTCACTACCCAGTGTCTCACTACCCAGTGTCTCAATAGCAGTGTCTCACTACCCCAGTGTCTCACTGCCCAAGTGTCTCACTACCCAGTGTCTCACTACCCAGTGTCTCAATAGCAGTGTCCCACTACCAGTGTCTCACTACCCAGTGTCTCACTACCCAGTGTCTCACTGCCCAAGTGTCTCACTACCGAGTGTCTCACTACCCAGTGTCTCACTACCCAGTGTCTCACTAACCAGTGTCTCACTAGCAGTGTCTCACTACCCCAGTGTCTGACTACCTGTGTCTCACTACCCAGTGTCTCACTACCCAGTGTCTCACTACCCAGTGTCTCACTACCAGTGCCTCACTACCCAGTGTCTCACTACCCAGTGTCTCACTACCCAGTGTCTCACAAGCAGTGTCTCACTACCAGTGTCTCACTACCCAGTGTCTCACTACCCAGTGTCTCACTACCAGTGCCTCACTACCCAGTGTCTCACTACCCAGTGTCTCACTACCAGTGTCTCACTACCCAGCGTCTCACTACCCAGTGTATCACTACCCAGTGTCTCACTAGCAGTGTCTCACTACCCAGTGTCTCACTAGCAATGTCTCACTACCCAGTGTCTCACTACCCAGTGTCTCACTAGCAGTGTCTGACTACCCAGTATCGCACTACCCAGTGTCTCACTAGCAGTGTCTCACTACCCAGTGTCGCACTACCCAGTGTCTCACTACACCGTGTCTCACTACCCAGTGTCTAACTACCCAGTGTCTCACTACCCAGCGTCTCTCAAGCAGTGTCTCACTACCCCTGTGTCTCACTACCTGTGTCTCACTACCCAGTGTCTCACTACCCAGTGTCTCACTACCCAGTGTGTCACTACCCAGTGTCTCACTACCCAGTGTCTCACTACCAGTGTCTCACAACCCAGCGTCTCACTACCCGGTGTATCACCACCCAGTGTCTCACTACCGAGTGTCTCACTACCCAGTGTCTCACTACCCAGTGTCTCACTACCAGTTTCTCACTAACAGTGTCTCACCACCCAGTGTCTCACTACCCACTGTCTCACTATCCAGTGTCTCACTACCCCAGTGTCTCACTACCCAGTGTCTCACTAGCAGTGTCTCACTACCCAGTGTCTCACTACCCAGTGTCTCAATAGCAGTGTCTCACTACCCCAGTGTCTGACTACCTGTGTCTCACTACCCAGTGTCTCACTACCCAGTGTCTCGCTACCCAGTGTCTCACTACCAGTGCCTCACTACCCAGTGTCTCACTACCCAGTGTCTCACTACCCAGTGTCTCACTACCCAGTGTCTCACAAGCAGTGTCTCACTACCAGTGTCTCACTACCCAGTGTCTCACTACCCAGTGTCTCACTACCAGTGCCTCACTACCCAGTGTCTCACTACCCAGTGTCTCACTACCAGTGTCTCACTACCCAGCGTCTCACTACCCAGTGTATCACTACCCAGTGTCTCACTAGCAGTGTCTCACTACCCAGTGTCTCACTAGCAATGTCTCACTACCCAGTGTCTCACTACCCAGTGTCTCACTAGCAGTGTCTGACTACCCAGTATCGCACTACCCAGTGTCTCACTAGCAGTGTCTCACTACCCAGTGTCGCACTACCCAGTGTCTCACTACGCCGTGTCTCACTACCCAGTGTCTAACTACCCAGTGTCTCACTACCCAGCGTCTCTCAAGCAGTGTCTCACTACCCCTGTGTCTCACTACCTGTGTCTCACTACCCAGTGTCTCACTACCCAGTGTCTCACTACCCAGTGTCTCACTACCCAGTATCTCACTACCAGTGTCTCACAACCCAGCGTCTCACTACCCGGTGTATCACCACCCAGTGTCTCACTACCGAGTGTCTCACTACCCAGTGTCTCACTACCCAGTGTCTCACTACCAGTTTCTCACTAACAGTGTCTCACTACCCAGTGTCTCACTACCCACTGTCTCACTATCCAGTGTCTCACTACCCCAGTGTCTCACTACCCAGTGTCTCACTAGCAGTGTCTCACTACCCAGTGTCTCACTACCCAGTGTCTCAATAGCAGTGTCTCACTACCCCAGTGTCTCATTGCCCAAGTGTCTCACTACCCAGTGTCTCACTACCCAGTGTCTCAATACCAGTTTCTCACTACCAGGTGTCTCACTACCCAGTGCCTCACTACCAGTATCTCACTACGAGTGTCTCACTACCCACTGTCTCACTACCCAGTGTCTCACTACCCCAGTGTCTCACTCCCCCAGTGTCTCACTACCCAGTGTCTCACTACCCAGTGTCTCACTAGCAGTGTCTCACTACCAGGTGTCTCACTACCCAGTGTCTCACAACCCAGTGTCTCAATAGCAGTGTCTCACTACCCCAGTGTCTCACTACCCAGTGTCTCACTGCCCAAGTGTCTCACTACCCAGTGTCTCACTACCCAGTGTCTCACTACCCAGTGTCTCACTACCAGTGCCTCACTACCCAGTGTCTCACTACCGAGTGTCTCACTACCCAGTGTCTCACTACCCAGTGTCTCACTACCAGTTTCTCACTAACAGTGTCTCACTACCCAGTGTCTCACTACCCACTGTCTCACTATCCAGTGTCTCACTACCCCAGTGTCTCACTACCCAGTGTCTCACTAGCAGTGTCTCACTACCCAGTGTCTCACTACCCAGTGTCTCAATAGCAGTGTCTCACTACCCCAGTGTCTGACTACCTGTGTCTCACTACCCAGTGTCTCACTACCCAGTGTCTCGCTACCCAGTGTCTCACTACCAGTGCCTCACTACCCAGTGTCTCACTACCCAGTGTCTCACTACCCAGTGTCTCACTACCCAGTGTCTCACAAGCAGTGTCTCACTACCAGTGTCTCACTACCCAGTGTCTCACTACCCAGTGTCTCACTACCAGTGCCTCACTACCCAGTGTCTCACTACCCAGTGTCTCACTACCAGTGTCTCACTACCCAGCGTCTCACTACCCAGTGTATCACTACCCAGTGTCTCACTAGCAGTGTCTCACTACCCAGTGTCTCACTACCCACTGTCTCACTATCCAGTGTCTCACTACCCCAGTGTCTCACTACCCAGTGTCTCACTAGCAGTGTCTCACTACCCAGTGTCTCACTACCCAGTGTCTCAATAGCAGTGTCTCACTACCCCAGTGTCTGACTACCTGTGACTCACTACCCAGTGTCTCACTACCCAGTGTCTCGCTACCCAGTGTCTCACTACCAGTGCCTCACTACCCAGTGTCTCACTACCCAGTGTCTCACTACCCAGTGTCTCACTACCCAGTGTCTCACAAGCAGTGTCTCACTACCAGTGTCTCACTACCCAGTGTCTCACTACCCAGTGTCTCACTACCAGTGCCTCACTACCCAGTGTCTCACTACCCAGTGTCTCACTACCAGTGTCTCACTACCCAGCGTCTCACTACCCAGTGTATCACTACCCAGTGTCTCACTAGCAGTGTCTCACTACCCAGTGTCTCACTAGCAATGTCTCACTACCCAGTGTCTCACTACCCAGTGTCTCACTAGCAGTGTCTGACTACCCAGTATCGCACTACCCAGTGTCTCACTAGCAGTGTCTCACTACCCAGTGTCGCACTACCCAGTGTCTCACTACGCCGTGTCTCACTACCCAGTGTCTAACTACCCAGTGTCTCACTACCCAGCGTCTCTCAAGCAGTGTCTCACTACCCCTGTGTCTCACTACCTGTGTCTCACTACCCAGTGTCTCACTACCCAGTGTCTCACTACCCAGTGTGTCACTACCCAGTGTCTCACTACCCAGTGTCTCACTACCAGTGTCTCACAACCCAGCGTCTCACTACCCGGTGTATCACCACCCAGTGTCTCACTACCGAGTGTCTCACTACCCAGTGTCTCACTACCCAGTGTCTCACTACCAGTTTCTCACTAACAGTGTCTCACTACCCAGTGTCTCACTACCCACTGTCTCACTATCCAGTGTCTCACTACCCCAGTGTCTCACTACCCAGTGTCTCACTAGCAGTGTCTCACTACCCAGTGTCTCACTACCCAGTGTCTCAATAGCAGTGTCTCACTACCCCAGTGTCTCACTGCCCAAGTGTCTCACTACCCAGTGTCTCACTACCCAGTGTCTCAATAGCAGTGTCCCACTACCAGTGTCTCACTACCCAGTGTCTCACTACCCAGTGTCTCACTGCCCAAGTGTCTCACTACCGAGTGTCTCACTACCCAGTGTCTCACTACCCAGTGTCTCACTAACCAGTGTCTCACTAGCAGTGTCTCACTACCCCAGTGTCTGACTACCTGTGTCTCACTACCCAGTGTCTCACTACCCAGTGTCTCACTACCCAGTGTCTCACTACCAGTGCCTCACTACCCAGTGTCTCACTACCCAGTGTCTCACTACCCAGTGTCTCACAAGCAGTGTCTCACTACCAGTGTCTCACTACCCAGTGTCTCACTACCCAGTGTCTCACTACCAGTGCCTCACTACCCAGTGTCTCACTACCCAGTGTCTCACTACCAGTGTCTCACTACCCAGCGTCTCACTACCCAGTGTATCACTACCCAGTGTCTCACTAGCAGTGTCTCACTACCCAGTGTCTCACTAGCAATGTCTCACTACCCAGTGTCTCACTACCCAGTGTCTCACTAGCAGTGTCTGACTACCCAGTATCGCACTACCCAGTGTCTCACTAGCAGTGTCTCACTACCCAGTGTCGCACTACCCAGTGTCTCACTACACCGTGTCTCACTACCCAGTGTCTAACTACCCAGTGTCTCACTACCCAGCGTCTCTCAAGCAGTGTCTCACTACCCCTGTGTCTCACTACCTGTGTCTCACTACCCAGTGTCTCACTACCCAGTGTCTCACTACCCAGTGTGTCACTACCCAGTGTCTCACTACCCAGTGTCTCACTACCAGTGTCTCACAACCCAGCGTCTCACTACCCGGTGTATCACCACCCAGTGTCTCACTACCGAGTGTCTCACTACCCAGTGTCTCACTACCCAGTGTCTCACTACCAGTTTCTCACTAACAGTGTCTCACTACCCAGTGTCTCACTACCCACTGTCTCACTATCCAGTGTCTCACTACCCCAGTGTCTCACTACCCAGTGTCTCACTAGCAGTGTCTCACTACCCAGTGTCTCACTACCCAGTGTCTCAATAGCAGTGTCTCACTACCCCAGTGTCTGACTACCTGTGTCTCACTACCCAGTGTCTCACTACCCAGTGTCTCGCTACCCAGTGTCTCACTACCAGTGCCTCACTACCCAGTGTCTCACTACCCAGTGTCTCACTACCCAGTGTCTCACTACCCAGTGTCTCACAAGCAGTGTCTCACTACCAGTGTCTCACTACCCAGTGTCTCACTACCCAGTGTCTCACTACCAGTGCCTCACTACCCAGTGTCTCACTACCCAGTGTCTCACTACCAGTGTCTCACTACCCAGCGTCTCACTACCCAGTGTATCACTACCCAGTGTCTCACTAGCAGTGTCTCACTACCCAGTGTCTCACTAGCAATGTCTCACTACCCAGTGTCTCACTACCCAGTGTCTCACTAGCAGTGTCTGACTACCCAGTATCGCACTACCCAGTGTCTCACTAGCAGTGTCTCACTACCCAGTGTCGCACTACCCAGTGTCTCACTACGCCGTGTCTCACTACCCAGTGTCTAACTACCCAGTGTCTCACTACCCAGCGTCTCTCAAGCAGTGTCTCACTACCCCTGTGTCTCACTACCTGTGTCTCACTACCCAGTGTCTCACTACCCAGTGTCTCACTACCCAGTGTCTCACTACCCAGTATCTCACTACCAGTGTCTCACAACCCAGCGTCTCACTACCCGGTGTATCACCACCCAGTGTCTCACTACCGAGTGTCTCACTACCCAGTGTCTCACTACCCAGTGTCTCACTACCAGTTTCTCACTAACAGTGTCTCACTACCCAGTGTCTCACTACCCACTGTCTCACTATCCAGTGTCTCACTACCCCAGTGTCTCACTACCCAGTGTCTCACTAGCAGTGTCTCACTACCCAGTGTCTCACTACCCAGTGTCTCAATAGCAGTGTCTCACTACCCCAGTGTCTCATTGCCCAAGTGTCTCACTACCCAGTGTCTCACTACCCAGTGTCTCAATACCAGTTTCTCACTACCAGGTGTCTCACTACCCAGTGCCTCACTACCAGTATCTCACTACGAGTGTCTCACTACCCACTGTCTCACTACCCAGTGTCTCACTACCCCAGTGTCTCACTCCCCCAGTGTCTCACTACCCAGTGTCTCACTACCCAGTGTCTCACTAGCAGTGTCTCACTACCAGGTGTCTCACTACCCAGTGTCTCACAACCCAGTGTCTCAATAGCAGTGTCTCACTACCCCAGTGTCTCACTACCCAGTGTCTCACTGCCCAAGTGTCTCACTACCCAGTGTCTCACTACCCAGTGTCTCACTACCAGTGCCTCACTACCCAGTGTCTCACTACCCAGTGTCTCACTACCCAGTGTCTCACAAGCAGTGTCTCACTACCAGTGTCTCACTACCCAGTGTCTCACTACCCAGTGTCTCACTACCAGTGCCTCACTACCCAGTGTCTCACTACCCAGTGTCTCACTACCAGTGTCTCACTACCCAGCGTCTCACTACCCAGTGTATCACTACCCAGTGTCTCACTAGCAGTGTCTCACTACCCAGTGTCTCACTAGCAATGTCTCACTACCCAGTGTCTCACTACCCAGTGTCTCACTAGCAGTGTCTGACTACCCAGTATCGCACTACCCAGTGTCTCACTAGCAGTGTCTCACTACCCAGTGTCGCACTACCCAGTGTCTCACTACGCCGTGTCTCACTACCCAGTGTCTAACTACCCAGTGTCTCACTACCCAGCGTCTCTCAAGCAGTGTCTCACTACCCCTGTGTCTCACTACCTGTGTCTCACTACCCAGTGTCTCACTACCCAGTGTCTCACTACCCAGTGTGTCACTACCCAGTGTCTCACCACCCAGTGTCTCACTACCGAGTGTCTCACTACCCAGTGTCTCACTACCCAGTGTCTCACTACCAGTTTCTCACTAACAGTGTCTCACTACCCAGTGTCTCACTACCCACTGTTTCACTATCCAGTGTCTCACTACCCCAGTGTCTCACTACCCAGTGTCTCACTAGCAGTGTCTCACTACCCAGTGTCTCACTACCCAGTGTCTCAATAGCAGTGTCTCACTACCCCAGTGTCTCACTGCCCAAGTGTCTCACTACCCAGTGTCTCACTACCCAGTGTCTCAATACCAGTTTCTCACTACCAGGTGTCTCACTACCCAGTGCCTCACTACCAGTATCTCACTACGAGTGTCTCACTACCCACTGTCTCACTACCCAGTGTCTCACTACCCCAGTGTCTCACTCCCCCAGTGTCTCACTACCCAGTGTCTCACTACCCAGTGTCTCACTAGCAGTGTCTCACTACCAGGTGTCTCACTACCCAGTGTCTCACAACCCAGTGTCTCAATAGCAGTGTCTCACTACCCCAGTGTCTCACTACCCAGTGTCTCACTGCCCAAGTGTCTCACTACCCAGTGTCTCACTACCCAGTGTCTCACTACCAGTTTCTCACTAACAGGGTCTCACTACCCAGTGTCTCACTACCAGTGTCTCACTACCCCAGTTTCTCACTACCTGTGTCTCACTACCCAGTGTCTCACTACCCAGCGTCTCACAAGCAGTGTCTCACTACCCCAGTGTCTCACTACCTGTGTCTCACTACCCAGTGTCTCACTACCAGTGTCTCACTACCCAGTGTGTCACTACCAGTGTCTCACAACCCAGCGTCTCACTACCCGGTGTATCACTACCCAGTGTCTCACTACCCAGTGTCTCACTACCCAGTGTCTCACCACCCAGTGTCTCACTACCCAGTGTCCCACTACCAGTGTCTCACTACCCAGTGTCTCACTACCAGTGTCTCACAACCCAGCGTCTCACTACCCGGTGTATCACTACCCAGTGTCTCACTACCGAGTGTCTCACTACCCAGTGTCCCACTACCAGTGTCTCACAACCCAGTGTCTCACTACCCAGTGTCGTCTCACTGCCCAAGTGTCTCACTACCCAGTGTCTCACTACCCAGTGTCTCACTACCTAGTGTCTCACTACCCAGTGTCTCACAAGCAGTGTCCCACTACCAGTGTCTCACTACCCCAGTGTCTCACTACCCCAGTGTCTCACTAACCAGTGTCTCACTACCCAGTGTCTCACTACCAGTGTCTCACTAGGAGTGTCTCACTACCCAAAATCTCACTACCCAGTGTGTCACTACCCAGTGTCTCACTACCCAGTGTCTCACTACCCCAGTGTCTCACTACCCAGTGTCTCACTACCCACTGTCTCACTACCCAGTGTCTCGCTACCAGTGTCTCACTACGAGTGTCTCACTACCCAGTGTCTCACTACCCAGCGTCTCACTACCCAGCGTCTCACTACCCAGTGTCTCACTACCGGTGTCTCACTACCCAGTGTCTCACTACCCAGTGTGTAACTACCCAGTGTCTCACTACCCAGTGTCTCACTACCCGTGTCTCACTACCCAGTGTCTCACTACCCAGTGTCTCCCGACCCAGTGTATCACTATCCAGTGTCTCACAACCCTGGCATCTTCATCTGCAAACGTGAACAAACAGTAGCATCTACATCTTCAGAACGTGAAAAACCAGTGGCATCTACATCTGTGGAATGTAAGAACCAGTGGCATCTACATCTGCAGAAGCTGAAGAACCAGTGACATCTACATCTGAACAACGTGAAGAACCAGTGGCATCTTCATCTACAGAAGCTGAAGAACCAGTAGCATCTACGTCTGCAGAAGGTGAAAAACCAATGGCATCTACATCTGCAGAATATAAAGAACCAGTGGCATCTTTCATTTGCAGAAAATGAAAAACCAGTGGCATCTACATCTTCAGAACGTGAAAAGCCAGTGGCATCCACACCTGCAGAACATGAAGAACCGGTGGCATCTACATCGGCAGAATATGAAGAACCAGTGGCATCCACATCTGCAGAACGTGAAGAACCATTGGCATCTACATCTGCAAAACGTGAAGAACCAGTGGCATCTACATCTGCAGAAGGTGAAGAACCAGTTGCATCTCCATCTGCAGAACGTGAAGAACCAGTGGTATCTACATTTGCAGAACGTGAAGAACCAGTGGCAACTACATCTGCAGCAGGTGAAGAACAAGTGACATCTTCATCTGCAAACGTGAACACCAGTGGCATCTACATCTGTAGAATGCAAAGAACCCGTGGCATCTATATATGCAGAAGGTGAAGAAACAGTGGCATCTACATCTGTAGAACATGAAGAACCATTTACATCTACATCAGCACAACGTGAATAACAAGTGGCATCTACGTCTGCAGAAGGTGAAAACCCAATGGCATCTACATCTGCAGAATATAAAGAACCAGTGGCATCTATCACCTGCAGAAAATGAAGAACCAGTGGCATCCACATCTGCAGAACGTGAAGAACCGGTGGCATCTACATCTGCAGAACGTGAAGAACCGTTGGCATCTACGTCTACAGGCGATTATACAACGTTTAACGCCATTCCCCGTGTTATTTGTACAGGCCATACAACATATATGGGGAGTCCCTGTACATTCAACAAGGCGGGGCAACAGCGATGGCAGCCCTGACAATGTTGAAATCCACCCCTGGTAACGATGGTCCATAACTCACACTCATACTTTGATGTGACTCGGACTTTACCACGAATATGGTTTTGCGCTGAGCTTTCTTTCATCCATCCCAGCCCCTCTGTGGGCCCTCTACACACATCGCACGTTGTGCCAGTTCACTCTAGGAAGCAACCCTGGGGGCTAAGGTCACGTCAGTATGCCACCTCGGGTGCTACAGTGGCTAAGAGATGTTAACTACCTTCCATGGTATACAGGAGGTCGTGAGTTCCATCCAGACCCTGAAGATGCCTGCTGCTGCAGTATATTTGGAGTCTGTGTCTCTCTTTCATCATCACAGTGGAGATGTTACCTACCTCGCCTGGTATACAGGAGGTCGTGGGTTTGATCCCGACCCGTGATGATGCCTGCTGCTGCTGAATATTTGGAGTCTGCGTCTCTCTCTCTCATCATCACAGTGGTGAGGAGATTCTAGATTTGAAGCTTTCGTGACTGCAAGGATCCATACTCTTTGGTTCTATTCGGTAAAGTCACGTAGGTAAAAAATAAAACAAAAAATAACGACGTTTCGGCCACAACACAAGTGGCCTTCATCAGGTGAAGGGACTGTACTGTCCAGAGGACAGCGTTGGAGTGAAGACAGCCAAGCTCAGGTCGCGTCCTTTAAGCTGTGTGGGAGGAAACCAAACGCTTTGACAAAGGAATTAGCATAAAATGCTGCAGAGGACCGGCACGGGGAGGGGGGGGGGGGTTACAAATGTTGGTGTGAAGGGAAATAAGCTGCTGTGAAAGTTTAGGATACCACTACTTGAATAAATATACTGTACCATTGAAAATTAGTTTAATGTTTGGTATGATTTAGAACATCTTTCCAATGATTGCTTAATTTGAAACCATCTTCTCGGTTGAAATTGTGTCTGTGTTTGTAAATCTGAATTGCCTCGTGGACAAATCTCTGATAAAAACCCGTGGGTTTGCAGAGAACCTTGGTATCGGAGAAAACTATATCGTGATCACCCACAGCGTTGCAACAGTGATCAGCTACGGCAGAAAAATTCGTTCTGCCGTGTTTCAAGTCTGATTTGTGCTCGCGAATTCGGTCAGAGACATGTCGTTTCGTCTCCCCGATATAGCAATCACCACAGGTGCAGCTCAATTTGTAAACCCCGGGGGGTACTGTAAGTCATTGCTTTCACACTCACTTCTGCTGCTGTATCTTCACCGAATTCTAAACAGATTCTGTTTAAGGCCAGCCTATCTTTAATCTCAGAGAGGATAAGGCTACTCCGATTTGAACTCGATACTTTAGACAGGACGCTCCTACAAGCTCATTTAATGTTAATACAAAAATGTCACCTTCTGATTGGAACCATGCAGACAACATGACTGCTTCTTCTGCTGATTCACTATCAGTCAAATGCAAAGCTAACCTGATTTCTTAATTCAACCACCTATCAAAGGAGAACCCAGTCCCACATATAACAAAACTAGACGTTAACAAAATCGTCATTAATCAGAGTAGCACCCCGATTTCGGACAATCTGAAAACAGTACTGGCTAGAGGGCTAAATTTTGCTGTCACCCCAAAACATATACCTGTAGATGATATCATCTCTCAGGTCGATGTAGCCCTCAAAGTCGTAGGACACATCCAAGCAGACGTTGTGAGAGCTGAAATAGCCACTATTCTTAAGAATGCTAAGAAACCCATTAGCAACATCAGCAAAAATGAACGCTCTGAACTCGCGAATTTTAAAAACAGAAATGATATAGTCATCCTCTCAGCCGACAAAGGCAACGCTACTGTAATTATGGATAAAGATTCATACAACAACAAAATCCAGAACCTGCTCAACGATGGAAGTTACTCAATAAATAAAAATGACCCTACTAATAGCCTAACGATAAAAACCAACAAGATCATCACAAGTTCGACCTCCCTAATCGAACCAACTAAACGTCCCTCCCTAAAACCTTCTGCTGCAAGACCCCCTAGATTCTATGGTCTTCCCAAGATTCATAAAGAAGGCACCCCACTACGACCCATGGTATCCACGATCAACTCCCCTACCTATAGACTAGCCCATTTTCTGTCAGATACCTTGCTGCCTTTCACTGGCAAGACCTCCTCAGAAGTACTTAACTCAGCCCAATTGGTCTCTATGGTCAAAGACGTTGTACTGTCCCCTGACGATATCCTTGTCAGCTTCGATGTGGTCTCTTTGTTCACCAAGGTCCCAGTACCTGATACCATTAAAATAATTTAAAATGTGGTCCAACATGGACTAGACCCTGATACACCTGTGCTGGTTAGGCACTGCCTCACAATACCTACTTTACTTGGAATGGCACCTTCTACAAACAAAATGAGGGTACCCCCATGGGATCCCTTTGTCACGAGTGATAGACAATGTTTTCATGGAGAAATTTGAATCAGACGCCATCCAGACTTCCACCCTCAGACCTTCCCTGTGGAAGAGATATGTAGACGACACTTTCGTCATTTGGCCACATGGCCTCTCAGCTTTGAACCTTTTCCTAGACCACATCAATTCGAGACATCCCGCCATCAAATTCACCATGGAAGTGGAGAATGATGGCAAGTTACCATTCTTGGATGTTCTGTTTGAGAGGAGACCTGATGGCTCATTGGGACATTCTGTCTACAGGAAAACCTACCCACACAGATTCCTACTTGAAACCTGATTCCCACCACCACCCGACTCAAAATAATTATCTCATCAAAACGTTATACCACAGGGCTTATTGCATTTCGGACCAACACCACCTGACCAGTGAATTAAAACATGTACATCTGGCCCTCAAGAGGAACGGATACTCTGACCGTACCATCCGCCAAGCTGTTTCTCCCTCCATACAGAAACAACCACTTGATACTCTGATCAAAAACATCACACTACCATATATAGCAGGCGTTACTAAAAAGATCTCCAAAATTCTAAACAAACACAAGATCCTGGTCCGGTTCAATACAGTACACAAAATCCGTGACCTGATCCCATCCGTGAAGGATGTCATTCCTGACTTACAGTACCCCGGGGTTTACAAATTGAGCTGTACCTGTGGTGATTGCTATATTGGGGAGACGAAACGACATGTCTCTGACCGAATTCGCGAGCACAAATCAGACTTGAAACACGGCAGAATGAATTCTTCTGCCGTAGCTGATCACTGTTACAACGCTGTGGTTGATCACGATATAGTTTTCTCCGATTCCAAGGTTCTCTGCAAACCCACGGGTTTTTATCAGAGATTTGTCCACGAGGCAATTCAGATTTACAAACACAGACAATTTTAACCGAGAAGATGGTTTCAAATTAAGCAATCATTGGAAAGATGTTCTAAATCATACCAACATTAAACTAATTTTCAATGGTACAGTATATTGATTCAAGTAGTGGTATCCTAAACTTTCACAGCAGCTTATTTCCCTTCACACCAACATTTGTAAACTCTCTCCCCCCCCCCCCCCCCCGTGCCGGTCCTCTACAGCATGTTATGCTAATTCCTTTGTCAAAGCGTTTGGTTTCCTCCCACACAGCTTAAAGGACGCGACCTGAGCTTGGCTGTCTTCACTCCAACGCTGTCCTCTGGACAGTACGGTCCCTTCACCTGATGAAGGCCACTTGTGTTGTGGCCGAAACGTCGTGATTTTTTGTTGTTTTATTTTTTACCTACATGACTTTACCGAATAGAACCAAATAGTATGGTGAAGAGATCTTAACTACCTCGCCTGGTATCCAGAAATTCATGGGTTCGATCCCAACCCTGATGATGCCTTCTGCTGTATATTTGAAGTCTGCGTCTGTCTCTCATCATCATCATCATCCTCACAGTGGCTAGGAGATGTTAACTACCTCGCCTTGTGTGCACGAGATCGTGGGCGCCACGGTGGCAAGGAGACGTTATGAACATCGCACGTGCCGCAATTAATTTTCGCGAGTCAATAATTTACGGCGGAATTGGTTCAACACTGGTCAAATTCTGGACAAGTTTTGACATTCCAGTGTCTCGTCATCAGCGGTATTTCTTTAACTTCCAGATGCTACAGACAAGGGCTCCCTCTCCCTCCTCCGCTCTGTCTCACTCTCTCAGATAGTGGGTCTTGGTTGGACGCAAATTTATTTAGTAGCACACAACACAAGACAACCATTAGCGTGGCTGCGGTGGATATGACAGCCTAAAAAAAAACACGCAGGCAACGCGTCCCCTTTGTAAGTGTGTGGCTCTCCATGCCTGTAGCCACACGCAAACTCCAAATATACAGCAGCAGGCATCGTCAGCGGTCGAGATCGATCCCACGACCTCCTAAATACCAGGCGAGGTAGGTAACATCTCTTAGCCACCGTGATGATGATGAGAGAGAGACACAGACTCCAAATATACAGCAGCAGGCATCGTTAGCGGTCGAGATCGAACCCACGACCTCCTGCATACCAGGCGAGGTAGTTAACATCTCATAGGCACCGCAGCGAAACCCGTCAGCCACAAGGCATCCCGGCGAGAAAGATGTATTTGCGTCGTGCATCGTGAATATTGTTATCACCATTATCATCGTTTCACATCAATTACGGCGTGTATGTGTGTGTTTGTGGTGAACACAAGACTTGGTGATGATGGTGCTGTCTCTTCGGTGTCCGAACTTACACCGGCGAAAAAAGTTACGTTCCATGAAAAACGTGTAACTAGTTTGGGGCTTCAGTTAACAGAGCGCGGAACGCTAAAAGCTCACCTGCAACGGAGTCTCTCTCGCACGGCGGAGAACAGAGACTCACACAGGAGCCCAGCGGAGGGGTGGAGGAGGCGGAAATAATGAGATGTTTAATCTTCGGTACGTCTCTCTCTCGCTCGACATCACCACCCCACCCGCCTGCACTCGGAAAGCCCTGATTACTCCCACATCACCACCTCCACCAACTCCACCCCGCCACTACCTCTCATCCCCACCACCACCCACCACCACCACCCCCACCCACCACCACCACCACCCCCACCCACCACCCACCACCCCCACCCACCACCCACCACCACCACCCACCACCACCACCCCACCACCACCCCACCACCCCACCACCACCACCACCCCACCACCACCCCACCACCACCACCTCCCCACCACCACCTCCCCACCACCACCTCCCCACCACCACCACCTCCTCACCACCACCTCCCCACCACCTCCCCACCACCTCTCCTCCCCACCACCACCACCCCACCACCACCTCCCCACCACCACCACCTCTCCTCCCCACCACCACCACCTCCCACCACCCCACCACCACCTCCGCTCCTCACCATCACCTCCCCTCCCCACTACCACCATCACCCCCACCACCCGACTACCACCCCACCACCACCACCTCCCCATGTTTCTTGGGGTCACGATGCAAACGATCTCGCAGTATCGGCGGCAGCCGTGCGTGACGGTGAGGCGAGGGATCGCGTCCCAGTCGACAGCGCTATGCAAAGTGCTGCCGAGGACATCAAAACATTGACACGTTGGGGGGCCCAACTGGTTCTTCCAGAACCAATGGGCACGTGAATGGACTTTGCAGGGAAAATAAACCATAACGCTGCACTATAATCCAGATGTTTGTCCACCCAGGCGGTGTGCCAAGATATGCATGAATGTGTGAAATAATATCATAACTCGAGAATCATTACATACATATTTACTACGCCACTGTACACTCAACTATACACTACGCTACTTACACTACACTGTACACTACACTACTATACACTTCACGACTATACACTATACTACTATACACTACTATACACTACACACTACACTACTATACACTGCACTACTATACACTGCACTACTATACACTGCACTACTATACACTACTATACTCTACACTACTATACACTACACTACTATACACTACACTACTAGATACTACACTACTATACACTACTATACTCTACACTACTATACACTACACTACTATACACTACACTATACACTATACCATACACTACACTATACACTACTATACACACACTCGACACTGCGGAATGCCACGTGCGATGTCTATCTTTGAGGAGGGAAGATCTCTCCAAGGAGAGGCCAAGCCACGTCTGTGGTCCTTCAATGAGAACGCGGTGGTCAGATGTATATCGAGCGCATCACTCCCGAGTCGAATCTTCTCCGAACATTAGACGGGTGATAAAAATAGCGGCCATCTCGGTGTAGGTGCACGCGGGAGCCGTCCCATTCCGACTCGGGGATGCTGACAGTGCGCTGTCTTTGAGTTGTACGCCTTGTGGTGTCATCTGGTCCAACACCAGTGGAGACTAGGCTCTAAGAAAAGCCGTCTCTCGGGTGTGGACCAATCAAATTCAAGGACAGTGCCATCATCATTATCAGAGTTGTCTCTTTTTGGTTGCATTTTGACTGCTTGTGTTGTGGTTATTGCAAACATGATCCCTTGTATAAAGGTGTCAGTTTTTGTGCCAGATAAAAGGGTAAAAACCTATTACTGTATCTTGCTACTGGCAAAGGAGGTCTCATAGTGTAAAGGATTACCCCGAGCTCTCAATAACTCTGACAGTGCGCGTTTTTTTTTAGTTGTACGCATTGTGGTGTCATCTGGTCTAACACCAGTGGAGACTAGGCTCTAAGAAAAGCTGTCTCGGGTGTGGACCAATCAAATTCAAGGACAGTGCCATCATCATTATCAGAGTTGTCTCTTTTTGGTTGCATTTTGACTGCTTGTGTTGTGGTTATTGCAAACATGATCCCTTGTATAAAGGTGTCAGTTTTTGTGCCAGATAAAAGGGTAAAAACCTATTACTGTATCTTGCTACTGGCAAAGGAGGTCTCATAGTGTAAAGGATTACCCCGAGCTCTCAATAACTCTGACAGTGCGCGTTTTTTTTTAGTTGTACGCCTTGTGGTGTCATCTGGTCTAACACCAGTGGAGACTAGGCTCTAAGAAAAGCTGTCTCGGGTGTGGACCAATCAAATTCAAGGACAGTGCCATCATCATTATCAGAGTTGTCTCTTTTTGGTTGCATTTTGACTGCTTGTGTTGTGGTTATTGCAAACATGATCCCTTGTATAAAGGTGTCAGTTTTTGTGCCAGATAAAAGGGTAAAAACCTATCACTATAGGCTAACGAGTCGTCGTCGAGGGCCCGGGGGGATGTCCATCCCACCGAGATGTAGACGGCCCTCGAATCGACGAAGAAAAGCCGTCCAATCTCCTCCCGCAGCAGTGAACTGACTTGCAGTTGGAACTTGGTGAACGATTTCCACCTTCAAGATTTGAAGCTTTCGTGACTGCAAGGATCCATACTCACATTAAACCAATTTTCAATGGTACAGTATATTTATTCAAGTAGTGGTATCCTAAACTTTCACAGCAGCTTATTTCCCTTCACACCAACATTTGTAACCCCCCTCCCCCCCCCCGTGCCGGTCCTCTACAGCATTTTATGCTAATTCCTTTGTCAAAGCGTTTGGTTTCCTCCCACACAGCTTAAAGGACGCTGTATTCACTCCAACGCTGTCCTCTGGACAGTGCGGTCCCTTCACCTGATGAAGGCCACTTGTGTTTTGGCCGAAACGTCGTTATTTTTTGTTTTATTTTTTACCTACGTGACTTTACCGAATAGAACCAAACAGTATGGATCCTTGCAGTCATGAAAGCTTCAAATCTAGAATCTCCTCACCACTGTGATGATGAGAGAGAGAGACGCAGACTCCAAATATTCAGCAGCAGCAGGCATCGTCACGGGTCGGGATCAAACCCACGACCTCCTGTATACCAGGCGAGGTAGGTAACATCTCCACTGTGATGATGAGAGAGAGACACATACTCCAAATATACAGCAGCAGCAGGCATCGTCAGGGTCTGGATGGAACTCACGACCTCCTGTATACCATGGAAGGTAGTTAACATCTCTTAGCCACTGTAGCACCCGAGGTGGCATACTGACGTGACCTTAGCCCCCAGGGTTGCTTCCTATAGTGACCTGGACAACGTGCGATGTGTGTAGAGGGCCCACAGAGGGCCTGGGATGGATGAAAGGAAGCTCAGCGCAAAACCATATTCGTGGTAAAGTCCGAGTCACATCAAAGTATGAGTGTGAGTTATGGACCATCGTGCCAGGGGTGGATTTCAACATTGTCAGGGCTGCCATCGCTGTTACCCCGCCTTGTTGAATGTACAGGGACTCCCCATATATGTTGTATGGCCTGTACAAAAAACACGGGGAATGGCGTTAAACGTTGTATAATCGCCTGTAGACGTAGATGCCAACGGTTCTTCACGCTCTGCAGATGTGGATGCCACTGGTTCTTCATTTTCTGCAGATGATAGATGCCACTGGTTCTTTATATTCTACAGATGTAGATGCCATTGGGTTTTCACCTTCTGCAGATGTAGATGCCACTTGTTATTCACGTTGTGCATATGTAGATGTAAATGGTTCTTCATGTTCTACAGATGTAGATGCCACTGTTTCTTCACCTTCTGCATATATAGATGCCACGGGTTCTATACATTCCACAGATGTAAATGCCACTGGTGTTCACGTTTCCTTTGTCAAACGTTTGGTTTCCTCCCACACAGCTTAAAGGACGCGACCTGGCTTGACTTTCTTTACTCCGACGCTGTCTTCGTGACAGCACGGTCCCCTTCACCTGATGAAGGCCACTTGTGTTGTGGCCGAAACGTCGTGAATTTTGTTATTTTGTCTTTTACCTTACGTGACTTTACCGAATAGAACCAAAGAGTAAGGATTTCCACCTTGGAAGATTGCGGGCTGCTGCGGCGCATGCCGATTCGACCCAGAATGGCGGACGAGTTAAGTTTTTTCAGTTTTTCAGTTTTATTTATTTTGGTATGGCCCTGTGAGCCATTCGGCTCTTGAATCGGAGTGCAACCGCAACAAAACAACTAAAACACATGAACAAGAAAAACATCTTCAAGTGACTACTGTGTGTTGACTGTGCGAAACAGAAAATCCATTAAAAAAACAGCAAAATATTCCTGAAAAAAGCACCGTGCACCAACGCTGTGTGCAAAAAAATCCCAGTGGGATGCAATTCAAACAACAACAACAACAACCACAAGAAAGCTTAGATTAAGGCCATGAGTGTAACTCCGTACTACAACAAAACAAACATGTCCAAACCAAAAAAAAGTTTGCAAAATCACCAAAAAATAAAGCCATAATTGCAACGTAACAGCGAGCACAGGGACTATGACCGAATTTTTAACAATAAACTACGTAAATAACACGTAACACCAAAATCCTGTAGCCATAGCTGGCTGCATGAGTCACTCCACAACAACAGAAGCATCGGTCGGAGTATCAAATTTTTCAATGCCCTTCCCACCATTTCGGGGCTGCAAACCCCGAAATGGCGGGAAGGTCCAGCGCTCCGGTCGCCTCGGTTATGACAGCGGCGGGAAGAGCGTGTTTGCCGTCCGGTAGAAGTCGCGGCAGTCATCCGCTCAAAGAGATGAGCG
Organism: Petromyzon marinus; assembly: GCF_048934315.1. NCBI lineage: Eukaryota > Metazoa > Chordata > Hyperoartia > Petromyzontiformes > Petromyzontidae > Petromyzon > Petromyzon marinus. Next base: position 523,846 of record NW_027423180.1, read on the forward strand.
GCGGCCAACGGCCGACAGCAAACCCTCCCCCAGGTGCCCCGGCGATGCCCAGCCCAGCTCCTGCGGAGGTGGCTTGGCTGGGCTCGCCGTGCACTCCCGAGCCGACTGGAGCACGTTCGTCGAGAGCGGGGCGCTCGAAGGGGGACGACGCCTTCCTTAGTTCGGCGTCGTCATCGGGTGACGCAACAGCTGGGTCATTACGTTTAAATCGCCGACTCGGGACATGACGGGCGAAGTGTTCGTTGGCACTTGTGGCACCAAATGTAGTGTCTTCGAAAAGTTGCTCACACCGACGCGTTGGAACAGGTCACCTGCTTACACTTTATTCGCCTATTCTTGCACCAGTTGTAGGCACTCTTATAACTATCTATACGGTCACTTGTGTTTAACCTCTCCCCACTCTTGTTTACCTTTCACCTCGCTTATCCTGCACTCGGCAGCTCTGCTCTCAGCGTCTCCGCACACAGCGACTCTACATCTCCACCGCCGCCCTCACCTAGGCTCCCTCAGACCCGCTCAGACCGTCTGTGCCTTTACCTATGGCATCGGTCGTGCAAAAACAACTTAAACACCTCGATCATTGTACAACGATCATTTTTATTAACAGATATTGAAGCATTTACAGTATGCATACGTGACACTCCCCATTTTGCCTGGGATGTAGTGAGCAAAATTTATAGTCTTTGAAAGTGGAGGAAAGGTCTCCAGATGCACCACCATTCACATCACTCACTTCTTCTTCCTCCTCCTCCTCCTTCTGCCACCAAACCTCAAAGTGTTTAGCGAAAGTCTTCGGCCCTACTTCTCGTTAGGGTCTCCTTTTTGAACTGGATGCGCTGCTTCAACTTCGCATTAATTATGACTTCGTCATGCATGGGAGAAGATGACTTGCCTGCGTTTTCACTTGTGACTGCAGCAGATCCAATCTATGAACCCCCTCGCAAACATTTTCAACCTCTCACCTCACCAAACGTACATTTCCACTCGAGTGGTAATCCGCTCGCATTCGTCCATTACGCACCTCCGATCAGCACGGTTGGCTACATACGGTGTGAAAGAAGGTCAACATACATGCATACATTGTATAAAAATGGCTACAAAAAGATCTGAATAATTATAGGCCAATATCTATTATTTTACCAGTAAGCTAAAATATTCGAGGGAATAAAAAGTTAAATCACAAATAAACTGCTGCCTAAAAAGTCACAATCTCCTGCGCAGTAAACAGGTTTTCGAGAGGATTCCTGCACCACCACAGCTACGATGGATGTATTATTATTGTTTTCTTCAGTACCCTGGATAAAGGCCACTACTGCTGTGCACTATTCTTTGACTTGGTAAAAGCCTTTGACACTGTTGACTAAGATATTCTAATCACAAGACTTGGCCAGCTAAAATGTTCAGACAGTACAATAAAAGAATTCCTCAGAGTAACGCGAGCATATACGGCGATAGGAAAAGGTCCTTAAAATGAATGTAACAATATTCATACAAACAGTAATGAAGGAGCCTGTTCCTACAAGTGATAACCTCACGTCCACAAATATTAATATAGCAAAGGCTGTTCCACAGGGTTCCATGCTGGGCCCAATTCTGTTTTTATATTGAAACAATCTTGGACTAAACTTAAATCACTCAGAATTAAATCAATTTGCTGATGACACTTGTCATGCGGATATTTGATAAATCCCCAAACGAAGTCAAACAGAATCTCCAACATAATTTCGACTTAATTCAACATCAATTTTCATAAGTAAAATTGCCCCTAAAGCCCCCCAAAAAAACAAACATCGTTTCATTCCATTCACCTATTACAGATATGAGAAAGAACATCATTTAACAAACGGAGTGTTTAAAATACTTGGGTTTACTGATCGATTAAAAGCTTACATTCCAACCCCATATTGATCACATATGAAAGTAAATCTAATCAAAAATAGGGTTTTCACACGGGAAAAAAGTTGTCCCATCTATTGTGCCTGTAAATTGTGGAAGCTATCATTCTACCACTCCTTTTCAGCTACTACGACACGGCTTAAAGTATATCGACTAGTGCAACGCTAAACAGACTAACCGAAATTTCTAATTCTGCTCTTTGATTTCTACTGGATGTACCACACAGGACCCACCATTCTGACCGTAGGTACATAAAATAAATGAAAACTAAATTATTTACTTTATTTTACCTACGTGACTTTACGGAAAACACCAAAGAGTATGAATCCTTGCAGTCACGAATTCTCAAATCTAGACCTAAAATCAAATCTCACATCCCTCGACGCAAGAAGAAATCATCTAACATTAGGGCCCTGTTCGTCCATTAAATCCTTATTGGCAAATCTGCGCTACACTATTATTGAACTTCTTACATTCCATATGTAGCTAATTCATTAACCCCACTGTCAAACCCAATAAATCTGAGACATCCGTCTAATTGCCATTTTTAACGATCCCAAAGAACGAGAATTGGAATAGCTGACAAAGCTTTTACCATCGCAGCACCACCGTTTTGGAACAATCTCGTTCCCTTCAGCTTAACGTCGTAAATATTCCTTCAGCAAAATGATCATGAACCAGATTAGTGCTGAATACAGCAAGCACATTTGCAAATGAGGTTATTAACTTTTGACCCCTTTAACCGTGCATCATCGATAGTTACATTTTTAATGCGTATATTTTATTATAGGGATCTGCTACTTACTCTGTTGTTGTTGTTGTCTTGGCGTTGTCTGAGACTGTTGTTGTTGTCTCGGTGTGGTCTGGGACTGTTGTTATTGTATCGGTAGTGGGTAGTTTGCGATAAACTACTTCAGGGCGTGATGACCCTGCCTTACGCGAGTCCCAGGCACAGTTGGCCCGGCCGTCAGTACCTGGTAAGGGTTACGCGGTCTTCTCACTGCCTTGTGATCGTCTCGGGAGAGTCAATGGCTAAGGGAGCAAACCCCTACAGAAAATCAGGAGTGGGGCCCCTTAGGCGGTTTTGTGACGCAAAGCGGCACATTCCCGGCAGCCCCTGCAGCCAAACTGGTACCAAACGTCGTGCTACGCACTCGTATGAACATCGCCAGCAAGGCCGAGGGGGGGGATCCTGACGCATGGGCAACACCAGGATTTCCAGAGTAACCTGCCCGGGCTTTGCGCCAACACGAGGTGCAAGAATGGGGAGAGGACACTCCTTCTCGGCCACCTAACCGTGGCCAAGAAACACGGGCGGCAGCAGCTCACGGGTTATAAGCTCATTTTAGATTGGCGTAAAAAAATGGGCGCCATGGGTTTCCATCGTCAGTGGGAGGGGTCATTGCACCCTAGTGGATAGCTACCGCCGCCCGCCTCAAGCTGGGCAGCCTCCGGCCAACAAGCTGCTTTCCCGCCACGGCTCACCTGCTCCAGTGGGTGCTTGGAGCTTATGGTTCATTACCAGACAAGTGGGCTGCAACACCTGCACCAGACAAAAGCAAAACAAAACGAAAGAAGGTTCCAGCCCTTCATTTTGCAAGCTGGTAATGTAAGCACAGCGTGTTCTGGACTCTCCGGAGATCTATAGCAGATTGAGGACATCGGCAAGACTGCAGCTACCGACGGGGAGCTGGGCGAGACTCCGTGTGGATATTGTTGTCGGTTGTCTATCGCTACCCGAATGCGATCACTGTGCATATGCTATGCACTTCCTATGATTATTTCATTTAATCGAATATCTACCTTAACGCTGCCCATTGTTAAACTACTGGAAAGTAGACAGCATACAATTGTAATAAAAGCACTTCCACGACAACTGTTGACTGGCATCTCTCTTTGAACACATTCCTGCGGAGGGGGCTGGTAGGAAATTTTGAAGTAATTGTGCACGGATATTTAAGCCAAACTTGTTAGGAGTCGTGCGCAGAAGAAAGCAAAATGAAAAGTGAGCAGAATTATAAAACGACGCCAGAAAGTTGCAGTGTAAAAGAGGTTTCACCAGAAAGTGCAGTGTTATAACCCCCTGCCTCCTGTGAAGAATTAATCCCGGTTGGGCTTCCAGTCCATATAAGGGCACCACGGGGTGACCAGCCCCTCCCCACCCAGACCCACCCCCACCCCTCCCACCCCCCACCCAACCCCTCCCACCCCCCACCCAACCCCACCCAGCCCCTCCCCACCCTCCCCACCCAGGCCCTCCCCACCCTCTCCACCCAGCCCCTCCCTACCCTCCCCTCTCCACCCAGCCCCACCCCTGCGACGTGGACAGACATCCACAGACATACACAATTAATCCCCTGCCTCCTGTGAATTAATCCCGGGTTGGGCTTCCAGTCCACTACGTTTCCTACCAGTATTATATGACTGCACAGCTCTGCTCTCTCTTTCTCTCTCCGGATGGCTCCACACTCTCTCACTCTCTCTGCCGTGACGCGCGCCTCCCTGCTCAACTGTCGTCGCGCGTCTCTCCCCCTCGCTCCCTGTCCACCGCTGGCTGACGGCGTGCCGGCAGGAGAGACGGCTACGCTGGAAGGACCGCCAGGTGGCCGGTGGCGAGTAGAGCGTGGCGATGACGCAGTCCGGGCTCCAGGCTTCCCACACCGACCCAGCGTCCTCTCACTGCCTCCCCTTATATTCCCCTCGGTGGAGCAAGCTCCGCCTCCGGACACGCCCCCTCGTAGAACCTTCTCGACCGTTCTCGTACGTACCCTCTAGCTCCGCCTCCGGACACGCCCCCTCGTAGAACCTTCTCGACCGTTCTCGCGCGTACTCTCTAGCTCCGCCTCCGGACACGCCCCCTCGTAGAACCTTCTCCACCGTTCTCGCGCGTACTCTCTAGCTCCGCCTCCGGACACGCCCCCTCGTAGAACCTTCTCGACCGTTCTCGCACGTACTCTCTAGCTCCGCCTCCGGACACACCCCTTTCGTAGAACTTTCTCGACCGTTCTCGCGCGTACTCTCTAGCTCCTCCGGTCACCTTTGGCCCAGATGGATCCCACACTTCCCATTGGGTATTAGTTACCAAGTGGTGGCTTATGCAGATACCCCTCGTCAACCCCTAGATGGCGCTCTCTCATTCCATCACCTCCCCCCTCCCCCCCCCCCTCGTGATGAAAAGACGAGCCGTCCCAGCTAGGAATGGACCCGAACAAGTAATGGAAAGAGCGACCTAACCCTGGTGGCAACAAGCACAAGAGAGCATACATAATGAAGAATAGCGCATGAACGATAACGAACGCAAGAACAAGGAAGCAAGGTGAATACCCAACACAGGCAAAGGCACACACGAACGTTAACGGAATCGGGGCGTCTTTGAACGGGTCTGTGACGCCGTACCATCCCCTGCATCCGTATCCAGCCCTGCATGGGTTGGCTCGGCAGGAGGAAGGGCGGTCGGTCAGCGGAAGGGTGATGAAGTCCGTCGCTGCGGGGCTGGATCGTGCGGGGTCAGCGTCCGCAGCAGCAGCCAAGGGCTTCGCTGCCGCGGACGGTAAAACAGAATCCCACGGGGGATCAATCTGCAAACCGCTCTGGCACGTCGGACACATCAGACCCTGGCAGGCCAATTGTTGGGGATGAAGAAGCAACGCCCGTAGGAAAGAATTGCGTCAACCGAAATGGGTGGACGAACCAACGACGGAGAGACCCCCGCCTCGAATGTGCACGCACTGTGGATGCCTAACCTCTACCACTTCAACAGGACCGTGCCATGGCCTGTGTAACTTGGGAGAGGTGCCCATCACCGACAGACCATGGCATGTCGCGGCCGGACCCGCGTGCACAACGCTCGTTGCGAGCCCGCGTTTTAGCGGCGTTGACCCGAGCCGCCTCCCGCACCTCAGAAATCCGGCGCAGGGAGTCTCGGACGTAGTCAGGTAGGGTCCCCGTTCAGCGTCTCCATCAGTCGTGCCCAATTGGGTATCAATGGGGTGGCACGTTCTCCCTTCCGTACACGAGGGAAAACGGTGAGAATCCCGTGGAAGCGTGCGGGGCCATTCTATACACGGCGAGCACGCTCGGCGCGTGTAAATCCCAATCGGCCTGTTTTTCATTGACAGTGTGGCAAAGCATGACAGTCAGAGTACGATTCAGTCACGATAGAGTACGCCGATTGATCGGGCAAGGGCCATGCCATCGGCCACCGAGCAAAATATTCCACACCCACCAAAAGGTATTTGTTACCCCTGGGAGTGATCGGGAATGGGCCCAGGACATCAAGGGCCACCAGCTCGTTGATGCGCGTGACCGAAATGGATCGCAACGGCGGAAGACATCTTTGGTGCGGCGGTTTCCGCCAAGTGCCGTCAGGGCAGGAACGTGATGCCGGGGCGAAAAGTAATTCCATTGCAGCGTCAGCAAAGTTTTTTGAACGCCGAGGTGCAACAATTTATCCCCATGCACACGATTGAGATAAAACGGCGCCGATACCCATGTCGCTGGCGTCGGTGTCTTAATATAAACGGCAAGGAAAAATCTGGATATTCGAGCGTCGGTGCATCGGATAAGCGACTGCCAGGTGGCTGCGTGTCTGGCTGGGTGACTGGCTGGGTGATTGGCTGGGTGACTGGCTTGTTAACTGACTGGGTGACTGGCTTGGTAACTGGCTGGGTGACTGGTTGGGTGACTGGCTGGGTGACTGGCTGGGTAGCTGCGTGTCTGTCTGGGTAACTGGCTGGGTGACTGGCTGGGTGACTGGCCGGGTGACTGGCCGGGTGGCTGCGTGTCTGTCTGTGTAACTGGCTGGGTGACTGGCTGGGTGACTGGTTGGGCGGCTGTGTGTCTGGCTGGGTGACTGGCTGGGTGACTGGCCGGGTGGCTGCGTGTCTGGCTGGGTAACTGGCTGGGTGACTGGCCAGGTGGCTGGTCGGGTGACTGCGTGGCTGGCTGGGTGACTTCTGCGTGTCTGGCTGGGTGACTGGCCAGGTTGCTGACTGGTTGGGTGACTGGCTGGGTCACTGGTTGGGTGTCTGGCTGGGTGGCTGTCTACGGGGCCGGTCTGGGCCAAGTCTCCCGCTTGAGGTGTCCCCCCCCCCTTCCCCCAAGGAGGCTCCCCGGTCACCTCGATGCAGCATGCCAGGTGGTCGTCGCGGCCGAAGGAGCGGAAGAGGTCCCTGCCGGTGGCCATCTTGGCGACGGTGCAGCCCAGGGAGCACGTGTCCGCGGCGCAGGTAACCGGGTAGCCCAGCAGCACCTCGGGGGCCACGTAAACGAGGGTGCCTTCTCTACGCTTGCGAAACGTGGACCCCCCTAATGGAACATCTTTGCCGGTTAGAAACATTTAGGTTGGCCTGCATATGATCCATCCTGGGTTTAACCAGGCTGGATTGTGTGAGGAGCTCACAAATCATTGAAAGATCTGGACAAAGTCCCATCGGTGAGCTCCTTTGACAGGCTAGGCTGCGTTGGCTGGGCCATGTAGCCCGCATGCCCAGCCACCGAATGCCTAAACAGCTTTTGTTCGGCCGGATCGAGGGGGCTAAACGGGCGCGGCACGGGCTAGAGAAGAGATGGAGTGACGTGGTACAGGAGGACGTGGAGCTGAGTGGACTTGCCGATGACTGGTAATAGCGTTGTAAAGATCAGCCTCTGTGGAGGAGGCTCGTGAAGGACGCTGCTGGGCAGTTGGAGGCAGTCGTCCTCCAACAACAACGTGCAGAGTGCCGGGTGGCTAAAGCACAGCAAGTTGGCACAGTAATGGGGCACAGGTGGTGCATCAGCCAGTCATCTCAGTCATCTCAGTCAGTCAACCCGTGGCACTTGGGTCTGCCCCGTGACCTCCTACCAGCGGGCGTTCGACACTTCACGTGGCTTCAAGGTCCACATGGCCTGGCACAAGCGTCGTGGTGATGCCACTGCCACTTAGTGGTGAATGGCGGTTGTTGTTGTGGGTGTCTGTGTGTGTCTGTGTGAGTCTGTTTATGTCTGTGTGTGTGTGTGTGTCTGTGTGCGTCTGTATCCGGTAAAACAATCCCCTACCTCCTCGTGGTGCCGGACAGGCAACGCTGTCGTGGACAGTGCTGTGGGGGGGAGGGCCAATTCCGATTGTCCTTTCTCCTCATGGCGTCTGTGACCACCACAGCAGCTAAATTGGGGCTCTGGACAGGTGCAAGGGGCTGGTAACCCCTCCACCTTCAATTAACTACCACTAAACCACGACCGAAAAATGTAATTAACAAGCTTGTGATGGAGGCCCCGGGGGAGACAGGCGTCTATGACGTCTCCTGGCCAAACCTCATTTGTCGGAGCCAGAAGACTGAATATTTACCCTCAGGGCTCCTCCAGAAACAAAAAGCCACTACGGATGGCCACGTGGAACACTCACTGCGGAGGAGAGGCTGCCACTCCTCTGTGGGGAGTTGGACCGGTACCGCCTGGATCTCTGTGGTATTAAGGAGGTCCGGGGGACCGGTTCTGGCTCCTGCCACCATGAGGGGTGGACAGTCCTATACCCGGGGCAGGAGACTGCCAAACAACAGGGAGTGGCTCTTCTTCTGAACAAAAGAATGAAGGGGTGTGGGAGAGTGGTGGTGAGGTGTGGGAAGCTGTAAGCCCCAGGCTACTTTGGGCTCGACTTCCCATCAACCGGAGGCGAGGAGTAGTGGTCGTGGTTACTTATGCCCCCACTGAAGACGAACAGCCGTGGAGGGATGCAGGCAAGGCTGATGAGTCAGATGCCTTCTATGATGCTAGGTGCTAGCTAAGGTGGCCCCTCGGGACAGAGTCATCTTGTTGGGTGACTTTAATGTCCGAGTTGGTCATGATGGTGGCATCTGGTCTAAAGTGATTGGAAGGCATGGGACAGATCAGCTCAATAACAAAGGTAGGAGGCTGCTAGATTTTTATGCAGCCCATGGGCTTGTAATTACCAACACGCTGTTCCGGTATCAGCGCATCCATACATCATGGATGCATGCCGGGTCCAATTAAAAACATCTGCTGGACTACGTAGTGATGGAACAGCAGATGCGGGCCCATGTCCTTGACACCAGGACCTACCGTGGAGCTGATCTACCCTCTGACCATCGACTAGTTATCTGTAAGATGCGCCTGCCATTCTTCACTCGGGTGGTGGGTGTACACCCAGGACCCATTCAAACCTAAGGTAGCCTGGTCTCAGCTAGCTGATGAAAGTTGCAAGCGAGAATTTCATCATCGCTTGCAGCTACGGTTGGCATCGTCTCCCACTCCTCCAGATGTCGAGGGCAAATGGGTGAGGTTTAGGACTGCGACTCAGACAGCTGCAATGGCTGCTTTGGGTACGCGGTCCAAACCTCCCCAAAGACATTGGCTGACAGAGGTGTTCAAGCTGGCTGAGAAAAAGCGACAGGCCTACTCTCATCAGCTACAGCATCCCACGTCAGAGAATGAGGAGGCTTACCGCAGCCTTCGCTCGGAGGTTTGGAGAGCCGTGAGGCGCTGCAAGGATGGGTGGTGGTCGTGGGTTGCTGAGGAGATGGAATCTGCCTCAATGGCCCGCGATCACAAATCCCTATTTAACTCCATCAAAAAAGTAACCTGCAGTGCCACACCTATTACAATCATTAGGGGAAAGAACGGTGATCCAATCTCCGACCACCAGGAACATGTTTGCAGATTTGCTGATCATTTCTGTGAGGTCCTGGGGGAGGGGGAATCCCTCAGCCTGGAAAACATCATGGGACAAAGTGGGGATGACCCTGCTGAGGCTGCGGTGCCTCAAATATTGGAGAAAGTCACCCCTGTGAGTGGCTGGCTGAGGTGCCATCCATTGAGGAAGTACTGAAGTTGATCCAGAGTCTTAGACCAGGAAAAGCACCGGGCAGAGATGATCCCCAAAGCGAAATGCTGAGGGAGGGTGGCGTTTGTGCCAGACTGCCCTACATGACATCATAACAACATTCTGGGCCACTGGACAGGTTCCGCAGGATTGGAAGGATGCCTTGGTGGTCCCCCTCTTTAGGAAGGGGGACCGCACAGACTTTAACAACTACAAGGGCATCTGACTCCTCAGTGTGCCGGGAAAGGTCCTGGCAAGGATTATTTAACATCACCTTCTAGGCACGCTGAGGAGAGGCTTGCGGAGCCCCAATGCGGTTTCAGGAAAGGGGGGTCCTGCACAGATGCCATATTTTCTGTCCGTCTGCTACAGCAGAGGTGTAGGGAATTCCAACAAGACCTACATCTCTGCTTTATTGACCTGGCCAAGGCCTATGATACCCTCAGTAGGCCTGGGCTCTGGGTAGTTCTTCGTGCTTTCGGAGTCCCTGACCCTTTGCTCATGATCATTAAGGACCATCATGATGGTGAGCGGGCCCGGGTAAAACTATGTGGCAGGGAGTCGGAGCCATTCCCTGTTCACCTTGGGGTGCGACAGGGATGTCCTCTGGCTCCAACATTATTTGACATCCATTTCGACCATGTAGTTCGTGAAGCCTTCAGTAGCTGTACCGGAGGAATTTCCATCTGGTACAGATACAATGGGAGGCTGATCAATGCCGGGGTGCGGTCAAGGGATGGCTCCTTATTGGTCAACCACGTTATGTATTTCGATGACCTGGTAATTGCGGCTCACTCAGAGGAGGAGTTGAAGGCACTGCTGCTGAAACTGGAGCATGCCAATACGAGGTGGGGCCTTACCATCAGCCCAACCAAAACGAAGCACCTGCCTGGGTATTTTGTACCATCGGACACTCCACCCCCACAACTCCCAATTGGTGATGGAGCAGTTGTGGAGAGAGTGGAGAGTTTCCCATATCTGGGCAGTGTACTCATGAGGTCTCAATCAGAATCAGTCGAGCGGCATTATCTTTTCTTCGGTTGCATAACGCTGTGTGGAAGCTACCTGGTCTGTCGCTCCGCATGAAGCTTCGGGTCTTCTCGGCCACGGTCATTCCCTCCCTTCTCTACACTTGCGAAACGTGGACCCCCCTAATGGAACATTTTCGCCGGCTAGAAACATTTAGGCTGGCCTGCCTACGATCAATCCTGGATTAAACCAGGCTGGATTGTGTGAGGAGCTCACAAATCCTCAAAAGATCTGGACAAAGTCCCATCGGTGAGCACCTCCGTCAGGCAAGACTGCGTTGGCTGGGCCATGTAGCCCGCATGCCCAATCACCGCATGCCCAAACAGCTTTTGTTCAGCCGGATCGAGGGGGCTAAACGAGCACGGCACAGGCTAGAAAAGAGATGGAGTGATGTGGTACAAGAGGACGTGGAGCTGAGTGGACTTGCCGATGACTGGTACCAGCGGTGTCAAGATCGGCCTCAGTGGAGGAGGCTCGTGAAGGACGCTACTGGGCAGTTGGAGGCAGTCGCCCTCCAACAACAACGGAAGGCGGAGGAGCGACATTCACAACAACGAGCGGAGCGCCGGGTGGCTAAATCACAGCAAATTGGCACAGTAGGGGGCAAAGGTGGTGCATCAGCCAGTCATCTCAGTCACTCAACCCGTGGCACCTGGGTCTGCCCCGTGACCTCCTGCCATCGGGCGTTCGATACTTCACGTGGCCTCAAGGTGCACATAGCCTGGCACAAGAGTCGTGGTGACGTCACCGCCACTTAGTGGCGAATGGCGGTTGTTGTTGTCGTCTGTGTGTGTTTCTGTGTGTGTCTGTGGGTGTGTCTGTGTGTGTCTGTGGGTGTGTGTGTCTGTGTGTGTGTCTGTGTGTGTCTGTGTGTGTATGTCTGTGTGTGTGTGTCTGTGTCTGTGTGTGTCTGTGGGTGTGTCTGTGGGTGTGTCTGTGTGTGTTTCTGTGTGGGTGTGTCTGTGTGTCTGTGTGTGTGTGTGAGTCTCACAAGGATGTAGTTGTTATCTTCGTCGTCATATCCCCCATTGGCGACGCCCCCTCGGCTTTCCTCCTCCCCCTCGTCCAAAGTAAAAAACCAAACCGCGTCCATGGCGGCGAGCTCCAGCTTCTGGCGCTTCGTCAGGGAAGTCTTGAAGATACGTTGGATCACTGCACACGTGACAACAACAACAACATCAGCCACAACAACTGAAGCTATCAACTAATTCTTTATACACCCACACCGCGTTATGCCCCCCCCCAACCCGAAGTGGCTGGTGTCATCATCCTCATCATCATCATCCTCATGGTCATCATCATCATCATTGTCATCACCCCTTGGAAGCAAAATGCTCTAAACGCATTTTTCAACTCACTAGAAGAGACCCACATAGACTCGCAGAGACCCACAGAGACTCACAGAGACTCATAGAGACCCATGCTCATAGAGAACAACAGAGACCCACTGACACCCACAGAGATCCACAGAGACTCACAGAGACTCAAAGAGACCCATACTCATTTTTTACCATAGAGACCCACAGAGATCCACAGATACCCACACTCATAGAGAACAACAGAGACCCACTGGCCCCCCGCGGCACTCCACATGGACGCACCATCCCCCTTCATTAATAATCATGAGCAGGTGACGAATGTTAAACTTCTTTCGCACCGTACGTTGACAACCGTGCTAATGTATGGGTCTATATGGGTGTCTCTGTGGATCTATGGGGTCTCCATGGGTGCCTCTGTGTGTCTCGGTGTGTCTATGGGTGTCTGTGTGTGTCTATGGGTGTCTCTGTGGGTCTATGGGTGTCTCTGTGCATCTCTGTAGGGCTCTGTGGGTCTCTGTGTGAGTCTGTGAGTCTCTGTGTGAGTCTGTGGGTCTCTGTGAGCCTGTGGCTCTGTGTGAGTCTATGGGTCTCTGTGTGAGCTCGTGGGTCTCTGTGTGAGTCTGTGGGTCTCTGTGTGAGCTTGTGGGTCTCTGTGTGAGTCTGTGGGTCTCTGTGTGAGACTATGGGTCTTTGTGCGAGCCTGTGGGTCTCTGTGTGAGACTGTAGGTCTCTGTGTGAGTCTATGGGTCTCTGTGTGAGCCTGTGGGTCTCTGTGTGAGCCTGTGTGTCTCTGTGTGAGTCTGTAGGTCTCTGTGTGAGTCTGTGCGCTAACCACTGCACCACCGCTCCCTACACACGCACAGTGCGCTAACCACTGCACCACCACTCCCTACACACACACACAGTGCGCTAACCACTGCAACCACCGCTCCCCACACACACACAGTGCGCTAACCACTGCACCACCGCTCCACAGACACAGTGCGCTAACCACTGCACCACCGCTCCCCACACACACACAGTGCACTAATCACTGCACCACCGCTCCCCACACACACACAGTGCGCTAACCAATGCACCACCGCTCCACAAACAGTGCGCTAACCACTGCACCACCGCTCCCCACAGAGACTCACCACACAGAGACCCACAGACTCATCACACAGAGACCCATAGACTCACCACACAGAGACCCACAGACTCACCACACAGACAGCCACAGACTCACCACACAGACACCCACAGACTCACCACACGGAGACCCACAGACTCACCACACAGAGACCCACAGACTCACCACACAGACACCCACAGACTCACAACAAAGAGACCCACAGACTCACCATACAGAGACCCAGACTCACCACACAGAGACCCACAGACTCACCACACAGACACCCACAGACTCACCACACAGACACCCACAGACTCACCACACAGAGACCGACAGACTCACCACACAGAGACCCACAGACTCACCACACAGAGACCGACAGACTCACCACACAGAGACCCACAGACTCACCACACAGACACCCACAGACTCACCACACAGAGACCCACAGACTCACCACACAGAGACCCACACACTCACCACACAGAGACCCACAGACTCACCACACGGAGACCCACAGACTCACCACATGGAGACCCACAGACTCACCACACAGAGACCCACAGACTCACCACACAGAGACCCACAGACTCACCACACAGAGACCCACAGACTCAACACACAGAGACCCAGACTCACCACAAGGAGACCCACAGACTCACCACATGGAGACCCACAGACTCACCACACAGAGACCCACAGACTCACCACACAGAGACCCACAGACTCACCACACAGAGACCCACAGACTCAACACACAGAGACCCAGACTCACCACAAGGAGACCCACAGACTCACCACAAGGAGACCCACAGACACACCACACAGAGGCCCACAGACTCACCACACAGAGACCCACAGACTCACCACACAGAGACCCACAGACTCACCACACAGAGACCCACAGACTCACCACACAGAGACCCACAGACTCACCACACAGAGCCCCGTGTGGGCACCTTCAGGCTGAGTCGACCTTGAGGAGGCCCAGACAGGGTTCAGATTTTCCCGCCACCGCCTCCACTCATCCCGACCCGGAAGCGGAAGTAGAATCTGTAGATTGAGGGGCGCCCGGCTGCCAGGGGCGTGGCCGCGTTATCTCACGTCACTCGGCAGGGGCGTGGCTCTGCGTGGGCGTGGCTAGGAGTGGGCGTGGTCACTTCCGTCGCACTGAACGTCATCGGTGACGTCACGCGACCACGTGGCTCGTCAGTTGGCGACGGACGTGAAGGAGGCGGCTGCTTTTTCGTCTTCAGCGTCGACATCTTCAGATTCTTCATCATCCTAATCGCCGAGCACCTTCTGCTGAAGCCATTGACGTGGTGAGTTGTGTGGGTCAGTGTTGTGGGTCTGTGGTGAGTTGTCTGGGTCCGTGGTGAGTTGTGTGGGTCTGTGTTGTGGATCCGTGGTGAGTTGTGTGGGTTCTTGGTGAGAGTGTTGGTTCGTGGTGAGTTGTGTGGGTCCTTATTGTGGCTTATTGGTGAGTGTGGGTGTCCGTGGTGAGGATTCATGGTGAGTTGTGAGAGTCCGTGGTGAGGATGTGGGTTCGTGGTGAGTTGTGTGGGTTTGTGGTGAGTTGTGTGGGTTCGTGGTGAGGATGTGGGTTTGTGGCGAGTTGTGTGGGTTCGTGGTGAGGATGTGGGTTTGTGGTGAGTTGTGTGGGTTCGTGGTGAGGATGTGGGTTCTTGGTTTGTTGTGTGGGTTCGTGGTGAGGATGTGGGTTTGTGGTGAGTTGTGTGGGTCCGTGGTGAGGATGTGGGTTTGTGGTGAGTTGTGTGGGTTCGTGGTGAGGATGTGGGTTCTTGGTTTGTTGTGTGGGTTCGTGGTGTGGATGTGGGTTTGTGGTGAGTTGTGTGGGTCCGTGGTGAGGATGTGGGTTTGTGGTGAGTTGTGTGGGTTCATGGTGAGAATGTGGGTTCTTGGTTTGTTGTGTGGGTTCGTGGTGAGGATGTGGGTTTGTGGTGAGTTGTGTGGGTCCGTGGTGAGGATGTGGGTTTGTGGTGAGTTGTGAGGGTTCGTGGTGAGGATGTGGGTTTGTGGTGAGTTGTGTGGGTCCGTGGTGAGGATGTGGGTTTGTGGTGAGTTGTGAGGGTTCGTGGTGAGGATGTGGGTTTGTGGTGAGTTGTGAGGGTTCGTGGTGAGGATGTGGGTTTGTGGTGAGTTATGAGGGTTCGTGGTGAGGATGTGGGTTCTTGGTGAGGGTTGGTGGGTTCGTGGTGAGGATGTGGGTTTGTGGTGCGTGAGTCCATGCTAACAATGTGGCTGCTTTTTCGTCTTCAGCGTCGACATCTTCAGATTCTTCATCATCCTAATCGCCGAGCACCTTCTGCTGAAGCCATTGACGTGGTGAGTTGTGTGGGTCAGTGTTGTGGGTCTGTGGTGAGTTGTCTGGGTCCGTGGTGAGTTGTGTGGGTCCGTGTTGTGGATCCGTGGTGAGTTGTGTGGGTTCTTGGTGAGAGTGTTGGTTCGTGGTGAGTTGTGTGGGTCCTTATTGTGGCTTATTGGTGAGTGTGGGTGTCCGTGGTGAGGATTCATGGTGAGTTGTGAGGGTTCGTGGTGAGGATGTGGGTTTGTGGTGCGTGAGTCCATGCTAACAATGTGAGTCCACGTGGTAGCGGTGCAATCGCCCTCCACTGAACTCTGCCTGACTCTCCCCACCCTCCACTCTCCACGCAGAGACACCGAGAGATTTACGGAGCACAGCAACGCCATGCAGGTAGGCGTGGCCCCCTCCACTCAACATATGAACACCACCCTAACTTACAAACACCACCCACACTTACAAACACCACCCACACTTACGAACACCACCCACACTTACAAACACCACCCACACTTACAAACACCACCCTAACTTACAAACACCACCCACACTTACAAACACCACCCACACTTACGAACACCACCCACACTTACAAACACCACTCACACTTACAAACACCACCCTAACTTACAAACACCACCCACACTTACAAACACCACCCACACTTATAAACACCATCCACACTTACAAACACCACTCACACTTACAAACACCACCCTCACTTACAAACACCACCCACACTTACAAACACCACCCACACTTACAAACACCACCCACACTTACAAACACCACAAACACCACTCACACTTACAAACACCACTCACACTTACAAACACCACCCACACTTGCAAACACCATCCTCACTTACAAACACAACTCACACTTACAAACACCACCCACACTTACAAACACCACCCTCACTTACAAACACCACCCTCACTTACGAACACCACTCTCACTTACAAACACCACCCTCACTTACAAACACCACCCTCACTTACAAACACCACCCTCACTTACAAACACCACCCTCACTTACAAACACCACCCTCACTTACAAACACCACCCACACTTACAAACACCACCAACACTTACAAACACCACTCACACTTACAAACACCATCCACTATTACAAACACCACCCACACTTACAAACACCACCCACACTTACAAACACCACCCACACTTACAAACACCACCCACACCTGTGAACACCACTCACACTTACAAACACCACCCATATATGTATACATATATATATGTATGTGTATATATGTATGTATGAATGTGTATGTGTGTGTGTATGAATGTGTATGTATGTGTGTATGTGTGTATATATATGTATCTATGAATGTGTATGTGTGTATGAATGTGTATGTGTGTGTGTGTATGTGTGTGTATGTGTGTGTATGCGTGTATGTGTATATGTGTGTATATATGTATGTGTGTGTATGTGTGTGTATGTATGGATTTGTGTGCGTGTAGACGAGGCAAGCTGGACCGAGTGGGAGGCAGCCTCCGCCTATCACCAGGTGGAGTGCGCTGACCGCCAGCTCCATGTTAATCCGCAGCAAATCACCCAAAGGTAAGAACGAGAGAGGAGCAGGAGAATCATCAAAGTCTAAGAATGATGGCAGCTCAAATCAAAGCAGCTCAACCAAGTGGGCTGATATCATCGTCATCATCATCGTCGTCATCATCATCATCATCATCGTCGGCATCATCATTGTCGCTGTCGCGTGGAAATGCTTAGCAGCAGCCAAATAACACTTGGATTCAAGCGGGGTGATGTTGATTCCTCTAAATGTTGAGCGGGGGGATACTCACAAAGACACCCATAGACACACAGAGACACCCATAGACACACATTGACAACCATAGACACACAGAGACACCCATAGACACACAGAGACACTCATAGACACCCATAGACACCCATAGACACTCATAGACACACAGAGACACACAGAGACACCCGTAGACACACAGAGACCCACAGAGACACCCAGACCCACAGAGGCACCGATAGAGACCCGACAAACCCACAGAGACACCCATAGACCCACAGAGACACTCATAGACACCCATAGACACTCATAGACACCCATAGACACCCATAGACACTCATAGACACACAGAGACAAACAGAGGCACCCGTAGACACACAAAGACCCACATAGACACCCAGACCCATAGAGACCCACAGAGGCACCGATAGAGACCCTACAAACCCACAGAGACACCCATAGACCCACAGAGGCAACCACAGAGACCCCGTGGACCCACAGAGACAGCCATAGAGACCCATACATTAACACGGTTGGCAACGTACGGTGCAAAAAGAAGTTTAACTTTCGTAGATGCAACCTGTACCGCCACGTGGGTCTACATTAGCGTTGAAGGGTTCCCAACGACTCGGAGGTTTAGGGGCTTTCGCCGTAAGTTTACTCGAAGCTTATTTCAGTACACGAGGGTGTAACAACTTCCCCAGGGGTCCCGGGCTACGTCCCACTAGCCCCCCCGTCACAGCCGGCTGCCCCGTGCTGCCTCCTCTGCGTCCGACCGTGGGTTCAGCCAACCCGGCCGACCGAGGAGCGCGGTCACCTCCAGCCCTGTACGCTGTGCTATCCCCTACTCCTACCCTCTTGCCCCTGGCTCCCCCCGTTCCACCCTACTCTGAGCCCCGGCTCCAGCAACGACCCCGCCTACGTCACGGGGTTCCCCTTTTTATACCAAGGGGAGACGTGACGTCATGGAGCCGCCCGGCGCGCATGACGTCACGTTTCCATTTGACTCCTCTGCATTAGTAAAGGTCTCTGGTGAGTCTCTGTGAGTCTCTGTGGGTGTCAGTGGGTCTCTGTGGCTCTCTGTGGGTCTCTATTAGTCTCGGTGGGTCTCTTTGAGTCTCTGTGGGTCTCTTTGAGTCTGTAGAAAAATGCGTTTAGAGCATTTTTCTGCCACGTGGTGATGACGATGATGACGACGACGATGATGAGGATGATGACGACGGTGATGATTACGACGATGATGATGACACCAGCCACTTTGGGGGGGGGGGGGCATAACGCGGTGTGTGTGTATACAAAACAAGTTGATAGCTTCAGTTGTTGTGGCTGATGTTGTTGTTGTTGTCACTTGTGCAGCGATCCAGCGTATCTTCAAGACTTCCCTGACTAAGCGCCAGAAGCTGGAGCTCGCCGCCATGGACGCGGTTTGGTTTTTTACTTTGGACGAGGGGGAGGAGGAAAGCCGAGGGGGCGTCGCCAATGGAGGATATGACGACGACGATAACAACTACATCCTTGTGAGACTCACACACACAGACACACAGACACACACACACACAGACACACACACAGACACACACACAGACACACACACACAGACACACACACACACAGACACACACACAGACACACACACACACAGACACAGACACACAGACACACACAGATACACAGACACACACACAGACACACACACACAGACACACACACAGACACAGACACACACAGACACACAAAGACACACACAGACACATACATACAAACACAGACACACAGACACACACAGACACACACACAGACACACACACACACAGACACACACACAACTACATCCCTGTGAGGATCACACACAAGACAAAGATCCCCTATATAGCCTTCACAGACTGTAGGGGCAAGTGCTGTTAGCGAGCACCTATGAAGGCCAGAACGTTACACGAGGGGGTGGGTGGCCAGCACCACGACCGACCGCCTTTGTCTCCCCAGTGGCGATGTTTACACACCGCACCAGCTACTCATTTGAGGCTGAGTCGACCTAGGGAAGGCCAGGGACCGGTTCAGATAATCGTCACTGTTGGTGTTGGCCGTGAGTGGGAATCGAACCCGGGTCGCCGGGTTCATAGCGCAGCGTAACGCTAACCGCTGCACCACCGCTCCCCACACACACAGACACACACAGACACACACAGACACACACAGACCCCCAATTTGACCTTCACCCTGATGCTTCCCGTGACCTCCCCGTGACCCCACTTTGACCTTCACCCTGACCACTCCGCGTGACCTCCCCCATGACCCCTGCAAGGTCCAGAACGAGCACTTCCACTACCGCTTCGAGCTGAACAAGAAGATTGGGCATGGTGGACAGGGCGTGGTGGTGCAGTGTCTGGACCACAAGACTCGGACGATGGTGGCGCTCAAGATCCTCGCCTCGCCCTCCAAGTGAGTGGGCCCTGGTGCAGCGGTGCAGTCAACAGCAACAGCAGCACCAACAACAACAACAACAACGATGTCAACAACAACAATGGGCCAACTATGGGACTGCTGTTGAGTGTTAGCTCACAGTGACAACAATAACAAACTATGGCTGAAACAACCTTTACTTGACTCTCCCTCGCTCGAGCACCCACCACCATCACGACCACTACCACCACCATCACCACCACCACTGTCACCACCATCACCACCATCACACTACCACCACCCCTCTCTCCCTACCACCACCACCACCATCACGACCACTGCCACCACCATCACCATCACACTACCACCACCCCTCTCTCCCTACCACCACCACCACCATCACGACCAATGCCACCACCATCACCACCATCACACTACCACCACCACCATCACACTACCACCACCATCACGACCACTGCCACCACCCCTCTCTCTCTACCACCACCACACTACCACCATCACACTACCACCACCCCTCTCTCCCTACCACCACCACCACCATCACGACCACTGCCACCACCATCACGACCACTACCACCGCCCCTCTCTCCCTACCACCACCACCACCATCAGCACCATCACACTACCACCACCATCACACTGCCACCACTACCATCACGACCACTACCACCACCATCACACTACCACCACCATCACGACCACCACCACCATCACACTACCACCACCACCATCACACTACCACCAACACCACCATCACACTACCACCCCCACACTACCACCATCACGACCACTACCACCACCATCACACCACCACCATCACCATCACACTAACACCACCACCACCATCACCACCACTGCCACCACCCCTCTCTCACTTCCACCACCACCATCACCACCATCACACTACCACCACCATCACCATCACACTACCACCACCATCACCACCACTACCACCACCCCTCTCTCCCTACCCCCACCACCACCACCATCACCACCACCAGCACCACCATCCCCACACTACCACCACCACCCCCTCCCTACCACCACCCTTCCCCACCATCACCACCATCCCTCCTCTACGTTACGTCTAAACTCTCTGTCTCTGTGTCTCTGTGTCTCTCTCTGTGCACTCGCTCACTCGCTCGCAGCTCCAGGCAAGAGGACAACCAGCTGAGGGAGATCCAGATGTCTATGGAGCTGCAGAGCCAACGTAGCGACGTGGACTTCAACGTTGCAAAAGTCCTGGAGACTTTCTCCTTCCGAGGCCACAAATGCCTCGTCATGGAGCTGTTGAGGTACGAACAGCACCAGCACCAGCACCACTCACTCACTCACCATCACCACTACCGCCATCACCACCACTCACTCAACATCACCACCACCACTCACTCACCATCACCAGTACCACCATCACCACCACTCACTCACCATCACCACCACCACCACTCACTCACTTACCATCACCAGGACCACGACCACCACTCACTCACCATCACCATTACCACCATCACCAACACTCACTCACTCACTCAGCATCACCACCATCACCACCACCACCACTCACTCACCATTACCACTACCACCATCACCACCACCACTCACTCACCATCACCAATACCACCATCACCACCACTCACTCACTCACTATCACCACTACCACCACACCACCATCACCACCACCACAACCACTCACCATCACCACCACCACCACCACCACCACTCACTCACCATCACCACTACCACCATCACCACCATCACCACAACCACTCACTCACCATCACCACTACCACCATCACCACTCACTCACCATCACCACCACCACTCACTCACCATCACCACTACCACCATCACCACCACTCACTTAATCACCATCACAACTACCACCCCAGCACCAGCACCACCACCACTCACTCACCATCACCACTACCACCATCACCACCACCACTCACTCACTCACCATCACCACTACCATCACACCACCAGCACCACCACCACTCACCCACCATCACCACTACCACCATCACCACCACTCACTCACTCACTCACCATCACCACTACCACCATGACCACCACTCACTCACTCACTCACCAACACCACTACCACCACACCACCAGCACCACCACAACTCACTCACTCACCATCACCACTACCACCATCACCACCACTCACTCACCATCACCACCACTACTCACTCACCATCACCACTACCACCAGCACAACCACCACTCACTCACTCACTCACCATCACCACTACCACCATCACCACCACCACCATCACCACCACCACCACTCACTCACCATCACCCCTACCGCCATCACCACCACTCACTCACCATCACCACTACCACCACCACCACAACCACCATTCACTCACTCACTCACTCACCATCACCACTACCACCACACCACCAGCACCACCACCACTCACACACTCACCATCACCACTACCACCACCACCACACCACCAGCAACACCAGCCACTCACTCACTCACCATCACCACTACCACCATCACCACCACTCACTCACTCACTCACCATCACCACTACCACCATCACTCACTCACCATCAGCACTACCACCATCACCACCATCAACACCACCACCACCACTCACTCACTCACCATCACCACTACCACCATCAGCACCACTAACCCACCAACACACTACCACCATCACCACCATCACCACCACCACTCACTCACCATCACCACTACCGCCATCACCACCACTCACTCACTCACCATCACCACTACCACCACCACTCACTCACTCACCATCACCACCACTCACCATCACCACTACCACCATCACCACCCACTCACCACCACCACACCACCACCCACAGAGACCCACAGAGATGGGCATCGCTGACGCCTCTGTCTCCCCGTCACAGCACGAACCTCCATCGGCTACTCAGAGACATGGGGCAGGGGCACATCGACGAGGACATCGCGAGGGCCTACACCAGGGGCATCCTCCGCTTCCTCGCCTACGCCAAGTCCCGGGGCATCGTCCACGGAGACATCAAGCCGGTGAGCGGAGGGCAGGCTGGGGGCGCGGACGCTCGCTTTGACGCTCGGCACTCACGTTCTGTAGACGCAGATGCCACTGGTTCTTCACGTTCTGTAGACGCAGATGCCACTGGTTCTTCACGTTCTGTAGATGCCACTGGTTCTTCACGTTCTGTAGATGTAGATGCCACTGGTCCTTCACGTTCTGTAGATGCAGATGCCACTGGTTCTTCACATTCTGTAAATGTAGATGCCACTGGTTCTTCACGTTCTGTAGATGCCACTGGTTCTTCATGTTCTGTAGATGTAGATGCCACTGGTCCTTCACGTTCTGTAGATGTAGATGCCACTGGTTCTTCATGTTCCGTAGATGTAGATGATACTGGTTCTTCACGTTCTGTAGATGTAGATGCCACTGGTTCTTCACATTCTGTAGACGCAGACGCCACTGGTTCTTCACCTTTTGCAGATGTAGATGCCACTGATTCTTCACGTTCTGTAGATGTAGACGCCACTGGTTCTTCACGTTCTATAGATTTAGATGTCACTAGTTCTTCACATTCTGTAGATGTAGATGCCACTGGTTCTTCATGTTCTGTAGATGTAGATGCCACTGGTTTTTCACGTTATGTAGATGTAGATGCCACTGGTTCTTCACGTTCTGTAGATGTAGATGCCACTGGTCCTTCACGTTCTGTAGAAGCAGATGCAACTGGTTCTTCACGTTCTGTAGATGTAGATGCCACTGGTTCTTCACATTCTGTAGACACAGATGCCACTGGTTCTTCATGTTCTGCAGATGTAGACGCCATTGGTTCTTCACGTTCTGTAGATGTAGATGCCACTGGTTCTTCACGTTCTGCAGATGTAGATGCCACTGGTTCTTCCCGTTCTGCAGATATCGATGGCACTGGTTCTTCACGTTCTGCAGATGTAGATGTCATTCGTTCTTCACGTTCTGCAGTTGTAGATGCCACTGGTTCTTCACGTTCTGCAGATGTAGATGCCACTGGTTCTTCACATTCAGCAGATGTAGATTGCCACTGGTTCTTCACGTTCTGTAGATGTAGACGCCACTGGTTCTTCACGTTCTGTAGATGTAGATGCCACTGGTTCTTCACGTTCTGTAGACGTAGATGCCACTGGTTCTTCACGTTCTGTAGATGTAGACGCCACTGGTTCTTCACGTTCTGTGATGTAGATGCCACTGGTCCTTCACGTTCTGTAGATTAGATGCCACTGGTTCTTCTCGTTCTGCAGATGTAGATGCCACTGGTTCTACACGTTCTGTAGATGTAGATGCCACTGGTTCTTCATGTTCTGTAGATGTAGACGCCACTGGTTCTTCACATTCTGTAGACGTACATGTCACTGGTCCTTCACATTCAGCAGATGTAGATTGCCACTGGATGTTCACGTTCTGCAGATGTAGATGCCACCATCGCCATCTATCGAACTTATGAACTCTCGGTTCTGAACAGCAGCAACTTGAGCGTACGGACTGGGTTTGGTTCGTATCTCTGAAAGTTCGCAAGCTGAACGTTCATAAGTAGAGGTAGTCACCGTACATAGACGTACAGTCCTAGAGAGTGCTCGCCGCCTTGACCCCGCTGAGTGTGAATCCTCTCTCTCCCTGCCGCTCGCTCCCCATCCAGCGCAACATTCTGGTGAAAAACATCGCGAGCCGCGTTGCCAGAGTCACCGACTTCGGCCTCAGCTTCTTTGTGGACCGTCCACGTGAGTAGTGACCCCCCTACACCTGCACGTGTGTGGGTGTGTGTGGGTGTGTGTGGGTGTGTGTGGGTGTGTGGGTGTGTGGGTGTCTGTGCGTGTGGGTGTCTGTGTGTGTGGGTGTGTGTGTGTGTGGGTGTCTGTGTGTGTGGGTGTGTGTGGGTGTGTGGGTGTGTGTGGGTGTCTGTGTGTGTGGGTGTCTGTGTGTGTGTGTGGGTGTCTGTGTGTGTGGGTTTCTCCACCCACCCACCCACCCACCACCACCCCCCACACACGCACGTACCCAGTCCACATTCACCATCACCGCCGCTGTCGCTTGCCGTCATCCACACAGCCCCGTGCGTGGGAGGCACCCTCGTCTACGTGGCGCCCGAGGTGCTGCTGGGCTACCCGGTCACCTGCGCCGCGGACACGTGGTCCCTGGGCTGCACCGTCGCCAAGATGGCCACCGGCAGGGACCTCTTCCGCTCCTTCGGCCACGACGACCACCTGGCATGCTGCATCGAGGTGACCGGGGAGCCTCCTTGGGGGAAGGCGGGGGGGGACACCTCAAGCGGGAGACTTGGCCCAGACCGGCCCCGCAGACATCCACCCAGCCGGCCACCCAGCCAGTCACCCAGCCAGTCGCCCAGCCAGTCACCCAGCCAGTCACCCAGTCAGACACCCAGCCAGTCACCTGGCCAGTCACCCAGCCAGTCACCCAGCCAGCCACCCAGTCAGACACCCAGCCAGTCACCCAGCCAGTCATGCAGCCAGTTCCGCAGCCAGCCACATGGCCAGTCACCCAGCCAGTCACGCAGCCAGTCACCCAGTCAGACACCCAGCCAGTCACCCAGCCAGTCACCCAGCCAGTCACCTAGCCAGTTATCCAGCCAGTCACCCAGCCAGACACGCAGCCAGTCACCCAGATAGTCACCCAGCCAGTCACCCAGCCAGTCACCCAGCCAGTCACGCAGCCAGCCACCTGGCCAGTCACCCAGCCAGTCACCCAGCCAGTCACGCAGCCAGTCACCCAGCCAGTCACCCAGTCAGACACCCAGCCAGTCACCCAGCCAGTCACCCAGCCAGTCACCTGGCCAGTTACCCAGCCAGTCACCCAGCCAGACACGCAGCCAGTCACCCAGCTAGTCACCTGGCCAGTTACACAGCCAGTCACCTAGCCAGTCACCCAGCCAGTCACCCAGCTAGTCACCTGGCCAGGTACCCAGCCAGTCACCTGGCCAGTCACCCAGCCAGTCACCCAGCCAGTCACCCAGCCAGTCACACAGCCAGTCACCTAGCCAGTCACCCAGCCAGTCACCCAGCCAGTCACCTGGCCAGTTACCCACCGACTCGCCCACCCACTGACCGACCCACTCGCCCACTCACCCACCCACCTACCAACCTACGCCCCCACCTACCCACCCACCTACCTACCGACACACCCACCCACCTACCAACCCACCTATCTACCCACCAACCCACTCGCCCACCTACCAACCTACTGACCCACCTACCCACTCACCCACCCACCTACCAACCTACCCACCCATCTACCCACCTACGCACCCATAATGCTCGATGTGACAATGTCACAATGAGATCTTCTTCTGCCGTACGGCCGATGAGAAATAGCTACGCAGCTCTGTGGGCGCCTTACCTGGTTAAAGAAAAATAGTTTAGCTGTAGCGTGGGTCCCTTTGTAGGTCCCTGTCCTTCTACATGAGTCTCTAGATCTCCAAGGGGCTCTGTATGGGTCTCTGTGATGCCCTATTGTTCTATGGAAGTCTGTGGGTCTCTATGGGTCTCTGTATGGGTTTTTGTGAGGCCCTATTGTTCTATGTAAGTCTATGGGTCTCTATGGGTGTCTGTATGGGTCTCTGTGAGGCCCTATTGTTCTATGTAAGTCTATGGGTCTCTATGGGTCTCTGTATGTGTCTCTGTGAGTCCCTATGGTTCTATGTGAGTCTCTGAATCTCTATGGGTCTCTGTATGGGTTTCTGTGAGGCCCTATTGTTCTATGTAAGTCTATGGGTCTCTATGGGTCTCTGTATGTGTCTCTGTGAGTCCCTATGGTTCTATGTGAGTCTCTGAATCTCTATGGGTCTCTGTATGGGTTTCTGTGAGGCCCTATTGTTCTATGTAAGTCTATGGGTCTCTGTATGGGTTTCTGTGAGTCCCTATGGTTCTATGTGAGTCTCTGAATCTCTGTGGGTCTCTATGGATCTATGTATGGGTCTCTAGGAGTCCCTATGTTTCTATATGTCTCTGAATCTCTATGGGTCTCTCCGTGTAACACGCATGTAACATGCGTGTAACACGCGTGTAACATGCGTGTAACAAGCGTGTAACAAGCGTTTCTCTCTCTCTGTCTTGAAATGGTTGTGCAGATCATGGGCATGCCTCCGAAAGACATGTTGGAGAGATCTCGCAACAAAGAGTACTTCTTTGGTGAGTAGAAGGGTGGTGTGGTGGTGGTGCGGTGATGGTGCTGTGGTGGTGGCGATGGTGGTGGTGTCGTGGTGGGGGGGGGCCTGGGGGGATGGGGAGGGAGGAGGTGGTGGTTGGGGCTTGGGCCGACTCAGTAACGACCTGGGTTAGGGGCGATAAGTAACCAAAGCGGGGGTAGGTGGGTGGGTGGGTAGGTGGGTGGGAGTGTAGGTGTGGGTGGGTGAGTTGATATGTGGATGACGTGGTGGTTGGTGACACTGTGCGTGTGTCTCTCTCTCTCGTTCTCTCTCTCTGTGTCTCTCTCTTTATCTCTGTGTGTGTCTCTCTCTGTCTCTGCCTGTCTCCCTCTGTCTCTCGTTCTCTGTCTCTCTGTCTTTCTCTGTCTCTTTGTCTATATCACTCTCTCTCTCTCCCTGTCTCTCTATCCATCTCTGTCTCTCTCTGTGTGTCTCTGTCTCTCTCTCTGTCTCTGTCTCTCTGTCTTTCTGTCTCTCTGTCTGTCTCTCTGTCTCTGTGTCTCTCTCTGCCTATCTCTCTATCTCTCTCTCTGTGTGTCTCTCTCTGTGTCTCTCTGTGTGCGTCTCTGTCTCTCCATCTTTCTGTCTCTCTGTCTCTTTCTGTCTCTGTGTCTCTCTCTGCCTATCTCTCTATCTCTCTCTCTATCTGTGTCTCTCTCTGTCTCTCGTTCTCTGTCTCTCTGTCTTTCTCTGTCTCTTTGTCTCTATCACTCTCTCTCTCTCCCTGTCTCTCGATCCATCTCTTTCTCTCTCTCTCTCTCTGTCTCTCTCTGTCTCTCCTACTTTGTCTCTCTGTCTCTCTCTGTCTCTCTCTGCTTTTCTCTCTCTCTCTCTCTCCCTCCTGCAGACCATTTCGGCCATCCTCTCTGCCTGGGCAAGAAGCGTCACCCGGGAAGTATTCCCCTGCACTTCGTGCTGCGGGGATGTGGAGTTCAGCTCGTGCACTTTATCAGAAACTGCCTACAGTAAGAACACAGACAAAGATCCCCCGTGTAGCCTCTAGCAGGCTGTAGGGGCAAGTGCTGTTAGCGAGTAGCAGCAGCATCTATACACAGACAAAGATCCCCCGTGTAGCCTCTAGCAGGCTGCAGGGGCAAGTGCTGTTAGTAGCACCTATATACAGACAAAGATCCCCCGTGTAACCTCTAGCAGGCTGTAGGGGCAAGTGCTGTTAGTAGCAGCGAGTAGCAGCACCTACACACAGATAAAGATCCCCCGTGTAGCCTCTAGCAGGCTGTAGGGGCAAGTGCTGTTAGCGAGTAGCAGCAGCACCTATACACAGACAAAGATCCCCGGTGTAGCCTCTAGCAGGCTGTCGGGGCAAGTGCTGTTAGTAGTAGCGAGTAGCAGCGCCTATACACAGACAAAGATCCCCCGTGTAGCCTCTAGCAGGCTGTAGGGGCACGTGCTGTTAATAGTAGCGAGTAGCTGCATCACCTATACACAGACAAAGATCCCCCGTGTAGCCTCTAGCAGGCTGTCGGGGCAAGTGCTGTTAGTAGTAGCGAGTAGCAGCACCTCTACACAGACAAAGATCCCCCGTGTAGCCTCTAGCAGGCTGTAGGGACAAGTGCTGTTAGTAGTAGCGAGTAGCATCGCCTATACACAGACAAAGATCCCCCGTGTAGCCTCTAGCAGGCTGTAGGGACAAGTGCTGTTAGTAGTAGCGAGTAGCAGCACCTACACACAGAAAAAGATCCCCCGTGTAGCCTCTAGCAGGCTGTAGGGGCAAGTGCTGTTATTAGTGAGTAGCAGTGCCTATACACAGAAAAAGATCCCCCGTGTAGCCTCTAGCAGGTTGTAGGGGCAAGTGCTGTTAGTAGTAGCGGGTAGCAGCATCACCTATACACAGACAAAGATCCCCCGTGTAGCCTCTAGCAGGCTGTAGGGGCAAGTGCTGTTACTAGTAGCGAGTAGCAGTACCTACACACAGATAAAGATCCCCCGTGTAGCCTCTAGCAGGCTGTAGGGGCAAGTGCTGTTAGTTGTAGCGAGTAGCAGCACCTACACACAGACAAAGATCCCCCGTGTAGCCTCTAGCAGGCTGTAGGGGCAAGTGCTGTTACTAGTAGCGAGTAGCAGCACCTACACACAGATAAAGATCCCCCGTGTAGCCTCTAGCAGGCTGTAGGGACAAGTGCTGTTAGTAGTAGCGAGTAGCAGCACCTACACACAGAAAAAGATCCCCCGTGTAGCCTCTAGCAGGCTGTAGGGGCAAGTGCTGTTATTAGTGAGTAGCAGTGCCTATACACAGAAAAAGATCCCCCGTGTAGCCTCTAGCAGGTTGTAGGGGCAAGTGCTGTTAGTAGTAGCGGGTAGCAGCATCACCTATACACAGACAAAGATCCCCCGTGTAGCCTCTAGCAGGCTGTAGGGGCAAGTGCTGTTACAAGTAGCGAGTAGCAGCACCTACACACAGATAAAGATCCCCCGTGTAGCCTCTAGCAGGCTGTAGGGGCAAGTGCTGTTAGTAGTAGCGAGTAGCAGCACCTACACGCAGATAAAGATCCCCCGTGTAGCCTCTAGCAGGCTGTAGGGGCAAGTGCTGTTATTAGTGAGTAGCAGTGCCTATACACAGAAAAAGATCCCCCGTGTAGCCTCTAGCAGGTTGTAGGGGCAAGTGCTGTTAGTAGTAGCGGGTAGCAGCATCACCTATACACAGATAAAGATCCCCCGTGTAGCCTCTAGCAGGCTGTAGGGGCAAGTGCTGTTACAAGTAGCGAGTAGCAGCACCTACACACAGATAAAGATCCCCCGTGTAGCCTCTAGCAGGCTGTAGGGGCAAGTGCTGTTAGTAGTAGCGAGTAGCAGCACCTACACGCAGATAAAGATCCCCCGTATATCCTCTAGCAGGCTGTAGGGGCAAGTGCTGTTAGTAGTAGCGAGTAGCAGCACCTATGCACAGACAAAGCTCCCCCGTGTAGCCTCTAGCAGGCTGTAGGGGCAAGTGCCGTTAGTACTATCGAGTAGCAGCACCTATACACAGACAAAGATCCCCGTGTAGCCTCTAGCAGGCTGTAGGGGAAAGTGCTGTTAGTTGTAGCGAGTAGCAGCACCTACACACAGACAAAGATCCCCCGTGTAGCCTCTAGCAGGCTGTAGGGGCAAGTGCTGTTACTAGTAGCGAGTAGCAGCACCTACACACAGATAAAGATCCCCCGTGTAGCCTCTAGCAGGTTGTAGGGGCAAGTGCTGTTAGCGAGTAGCGAGTAGCAGCACCTACACGCAGATAAAGATCCCCCGTGTAGCCTCTAGCAGGCTGTAGGGGCAAGTGCTGTTAGCGAGTAGCGAGTAGCAGCATCTATGAAGGCCGGCGCTGTGGCACACACAGAGGGCGTGGGTGGCCAGCACCACCACGCCCGGCCGCCTTTGTCTCCCGGGTGGCGATATTTACACACCGCACCAGGTACTCATTTGAGGCTGAGTCGACCGAGGGGAGGGCCAGGACCGGTTGCTCAGATAAACGCAGTCCCTGCTGTTGGCCGTGGTTTTTTTCGGTAAAGTCACGCAGGTAAAAAAAAGTAGAATAAAATAAATATAAAATATCACGACGTTTCCATCGCAACACCAAGCGGTCGTCCTCAGGTGGAAAAAAATTAATCCAGCAGGGGAACAGCTGAACCAGGAAGAAACACAGCGAGAGAGCTGTTACAACAACAAGACTTTATATATATGTGTTGTCGAAGGGCGAGCAGGCAGGGTCTGAGCTGGAAAGGAATTCCATCCCTGCATGCAAGCGCGTCAGTTGTGTTAATGGGGGAGATCAGGGAGAGAGAGAGAGATTAGGGAGAGAGATTAGCATGAACTGGGCTTCCGTCGTCGCATAAGAGTATCGCCCCTGCATATGCACGCAACAGCCGCGTTAATGGGAGAGTATCACTATGTTGATGGGAGAGATTATGCAAGAGAGATTAGTGGGATGAGCAGGTTAATATATACACACACACTCACACACGTCCGCAACAATAACAACCGCCATTCGCCACTAAGTGGCGGTGACATCACCACGGCGCTTGTGCCAGGCCATGTGCATGTTGAGGCCAAAGTGAAGTGTCGAACGCTCGCTGGCAGGAGGTCACGGGGCAGATCCAGCAGGTGCCACGGGTCGACTGACTGAGATGACTGCTGGCTGATGCACCACCTGTGCCCCCTACTGTGCCAACCTGCTGTGCTTTGGCCACCCGGTTTCAGCAGCAGTGCGTCCAACTCTTCCTCTGAGCAGCTATTACCAAATCATTGGCATACGTAACATGGTTGACCAATAGGGAGTCATCCGTTGACCGTACCTGGGCATCGATCAGCCTCCCATTATATCTGTACCAGATGTAAATTCCTCTGGTACAGCCATCGAAGGCTTCACAAACTACGTGGTCGAAATAAATGTGAAATAATGTGGGAGGCAGAGGACATCCCTGTCGCACCCCAAGGTGAACAGGGAATGGCTCTGACTCCAGTCCACGTAGTTTTACCTGGGCCCGCTCACCAATATGAAGGTCCTTAATCATCGTGAGCAGAGAGTCAGGGACTCCGAAAGCACAAAGAACAACCCAGAGCCCAGGCCTACTGATGGTTTCATAGCTCTTGACCAGGTCAATAAAGCAGAGATGTAGGTCTTGTTGGAATTCCCTACACCTCTACTGTAACAAACGGACATAAAATATGGCATCTGTGCAAGACCGCCCTTTCCTGAAACCACATTGGGGCTCCGCAAGCCTCCCCTCAGCGTGCCTGGCAAGGCGATGTTGAATAATCCTTGCCAGGACCTTTCCCGGCACACTGAGGAATGAAATGCCCCTGTAGTTTTTAAAGTCTGTGCGGTCCTGCTTCTTAAAGAGGGGGACCACTAGGACATCCTTCCAATCCTGCGGAACCCGTCCAGTGGCCCAGACTGTTGTTATGATGTCATGTAGGGCAGTCTGTGCACAAACGCCACCCTCCCTCAGCATTTTGCTTGGGAGATCACCTCTGCCCGGTGCCTTTCCTGGTCTCAGACTCTGGATCGCCTTCAGTACTTCCTCAACAGATGACACCTCAGCCAGCCACTCACAAGGGGTGACAACCTCCTCCAATATTTGAGGCACCACAGCCTCAGCAGGGTCAACCCCACTTTGTCCCACGTTTTGCCAGGCTGAGGGATTCCCCCTTCCCCAGGACCTCACAGAAATGCTCAGCAAATCTGCAAACCCGTTCCTGGGGGTCGGAGATTGGATCACCGTTGTTTACCCTAACGATGGTAATATGTGTGGCGATGCAGGTTACTTTTTTTGATGTAGTTAAATAGAGATTTGTGATCGCAAGCCATTGAGGCAGACTCCATCTCCTCAGAAACCCACGACCACCACCCCTCACCCCCCTCTGTGCCCCCCCCTTTATCCCCCTCCGTGCCCCCCCTCACCCTAGCTGGGATCCAGAACGCCGCATGACACCGGAGCAGGCGCTGGCTCACGGCTGGCTCCAGAGCGACGACACCGTCAGCCCCAGCGACGACCTCCCCACCACCAGCCGGGCCCTCCCCACCACCAGCCGGGCCCTCCCCACCACCAGCCGGGCCCTCCCCACCACCAGCCGGGCCCTCCCCACCACCAGCCGGGCCCTCCCCAGAGCTGTGAAGCCACGGTGAGGCTCTCTCTGTGTGTATGGGTCTCTATGAGTATGGGTCTCTATGAGTATGGGTCTCTATGAGTATGGGTGTCTGTGGGTCTCTATGAGTATGGGTCTCTGTGGGTCTCTATGAGTATCGGTCTCTATGAGTATGGGTTTCTATGAGTATGGGTCTCTGCGGGTCTCTATGAGTATGGTCTCTGTGAGTATGGGTCTCTATGAGTATGCGTCTCTGTGAATCTCTGTGGGTGTCTATGAGTATGGGTCTCTATGAGTATGGGTCTCTATGAGTATGGGTCTCTATGAGTATGGGTCTCTGTGAATCTCTGTGGGTGTCTATGAGTCTGTAGAAACTCGTGATGGGCAAGTCCACTCCTGGGGGTGGGGACCGACTGTGACCTCTGGCCGTAGTCGCGGGATGCTGACGTGGTGGTGCTGTGGTGCTGCTGCCTCTCTCTCCACAGAGCTCAGCCGGAGAAGAGGCTCCCATCATCATCATCATCATCCTCCTCATCGGAGGATGAGGAGGAGGAGAAGGAGGAGAAGGATGAAGAGAAGATGGAGGAGAAGGAGGAGAAGATGGAGGAGAAGGAGGAGGAGAAGATGGATGAGAAGGAGGAGGTGGAGGAGAAGGAGGAGGAGAAGATGGAGGAGAAGGAGGAGGTGGAGGAGAAGGAGGAGGAGAAGTTGGAGGAGAAGGAGAAGGAGGTGGTGGTGGTGGCCGTGGTGCAAGAGGTCGAGACGAAGGAGTTGGAGGAGGAGACAGAAGAGAACAAGGAGAAGATGGAGAAGATGGAGGAGGTGGAGATGTGGCAACAGAAGAAGGAGGAGGAGGAGGAAGAGGAGAAGAAGAAGAAGAAGAGGAAGCGAGGGGGCTTGGCCCAACTGGGCAGGGCGCTCCGGTCGCTCTTCGGCCGCCTGCTGCTGTGTGGTGGACGGCCCACGGCAGAGTAGCGGCGTGGTGGTGGTGGTGGAGTCGGTGCCATCCACCACCACGAGCAGCACCACCACCGCAAGCACCACCCACCCACCCCATAACACCACACTCACCACACACCCAGCCACACACACCCAGCCCACACACACACACTCACCCCACACACACACACTCATCCCACACACACTCACCCCACACACACACTCACCACACTCACACCACACCAGACACTCACACACACCCAGCCACACACCACACAAGCCCCACACTCACCCCACACACCACATACATACACGCACCATACACTCGCCACACACACACTCACCACACACACACTCACCACACATACACTCACCCCACCCACACCGCACCACGCACCACACACACACCCAGCCACACACCACACACAATGATCCCACACACACACTTACCCTACATACACACTCACCCCACACACACACTCACCCCACACACACACACTCACCCCACACACAAACACTCACACCACACTCTCCGCACCAGACACCACACACACACTGATCCCACACACATACTCACCACACACATATTCACCACACACACGCACCACACACACACTCACCCCACACACTCCCGTGGGAAATAGCTGTGGCAGAAGACGAAAGAGTGGAAACCCAGACATGGACTGGACACAGCCACTCTGACTGCACTCACCACACACTCAGCCCACCACACGCTCACCACAAACTCAGCCCAGTAGCCTACCCAGGGCCCCCTTACCCCGGGACTCCAACCCATGCTGGTTTTTATCCGGTGGCAGTCCTCAAAGGAGAAGGATGAGGGAGGGAGTGACCTCGCCACACGGTTTCCAGGACATGGGGAGGGGGAAGGGAGGCCTGGTGCAGGCACTGGACGAGAAGCGTGCCTAGGCCCTGACACGTGAAGTTTGTTAAGAAAAAAAGTTATAATTTAATCATATATAGCTCTGTACATAATATCGTAGTTTTGAATGTAATTATTGTAAATATTATAATTATTGTAAGAATGTTTTGTTCTTCTAAGAGCGTTGTTATTGTGCATAATGTCATCATATAGCTCTGTACATAATATCGTAGTTTTGAATGTTTTATTGTAAATATAATTATTGTAAGAATGTTTTGTTCTTCTAAGAGCGTTGTTATTGTGCATAATGTCATCATATAGCTCTGTACATAATATCGTAGTTTTGAATGTTTTATTGTAAATATAATTATTGTAAGAATGTTTTGTTCTTCTAAGAGCATTGTTATTGTGCATAAAGTCATCGGGACGTGAGATGACCTTGCGGACGTTGATTTTGTGGGGTTTGGTGCCGTCGATTGTCAGTGACGTGTGGGGTCTGGGTTCATCTTTGCCGTGTCACTGGGGTTTATAATGGACAGGTAGGGTGGGTTTATAATGGACAGGTAGGGTGGGTTTATAATGGACAGGTAGGGTGGGTTTATAATGGGCAGGAAGGGTGGGTTCATCTTGACCGTGTCACTGAGGTTTATAATGGACAGGTAGGGTGGGTTTATAATGGACAGGTAGGGTGGGTGTATAATGGGCAGGTAGGGTGGGTTTATAATGGGCAAGTAGGGTGGGTTCATCTTGGCCGTGTCACTGGGGTTTATAATGGGCAGGTAGGGTGGGTTTATAATGGACAGGTAGGGTGGGTTTATAATGGGCAGGTAGGGTGGGTTTATAATGGGCAGGTAGAGTGGGTTTATATTGGGCAGGGAGGGTGGGTTTATAATGGAAATGTAGGGTGGGTTTATAATGGGCAGGTAGATTGGGTCTATAATGGGCAGGTAGGGTGGGTTTATAATGGACAGGTAGGGTGGGTTCATAATGGGCAGGTAGGGTGGGTTTATAATGGACAGGTATGGTGGGTTCATCTTGGCCGTGTCACTGGGGTTTATAATGGGCAGGTAGGGTGGGTTTATAATGGGCAGGTAGAGTGGGTTTATAATGGGCAGGTAGAGTGGGTTCATAATGGGCAGGTAGTGTGGGTTTATAATGGGTAGGTAAGGTTGGTTTATAATGGGCAGGTAGGGTGGGTTTATAATGGCCAGGAGGAGGAGCTTGGCCCAACTGGGCAGGGCGCTCCGGTCGCTCTTCGTCCGCCTGCTGCTGTGTGGTGGACGGCCCACGGCAGAGTAGCGGCGTGGTGGTGGTGGTGGTGGAGTCGGTGCCATCCACCACCGCGAGCAGCACCACCACCGCAAGCACCACCCACCCACCCCATAACACCACACTCACCACACACACCCAGCCACACACACCCAGCCCACACACACACACTCACCCCACACACACACACTCATCCCACACACACTCACCCCACACACACACTCACCACACTCACACCACACCAGACACTCACACACACCCAGCCACACACCACACAAGCCCCACACTCACCCCACACACCACATACATACACGCACCATACACTCGCCACACACACACTCACCACACACACACTCACCACACATACACTCACCCCACCCACACCGCACCACGCACCACACACACACCCAGCCACACACCACACACAATGATCCCACACACACAATTACCCTACATACACACTCACCCCACACACACACTCACCCCACACACACACTCACCCCACACACAAACACTCACACCACACTCTCCGCACCAGACACCACACACACACTGATCCCACACACATACT
Source organism: Petromyzon marinus (assembly GCF_048934315.1). NCBI lineage: Eukaryota > Metazoa > Chordata > Hyperoartia > Petromyzontiformes > Petromyzontidae > Petromyzon > Petromyzon marinus. The sequence continues at coordinate 559,982 of NW_027423180.1, forward strand.
CACCATACACATATTCACCACACACACGCACCACACACACACTCACCCCACACACTCCCGTGGGAAATAGCTGTGGCAGAAGACGAAAGAGTCGAAACCCAGACATGGACTGGACACAGCCACTCTGACTGCACTCACCACACACTCAGCCCAGTAGCCTACCCAGGGCTCCCTTACCCCGGGACTCCAACCCATGCTGGTTTTCATCCGGTGGCAGTCCTCAAAGGAGGAGGATGAGGGAGGGAGTGACCTCGCCACACGGTTTCCAGGACATGGGGAGGGGGAAGGGAGGCCTGGTGCAGGCACTGGACGAGAAGCGTGCCTAGGCCCTGCCACGTGAAGTTTGTTAAGAAAAAAAGTTATAATTTAATCATATATAGCTCTGTACATAATATCGTAGTTTTCAATGTTTCATTGTAAATATTATAATTATTGTAAGAATGTTTTGTTCTTCTAAGAGCGTTGTTATTGTGCATAAAGTCATCATATAGCTCTGTACATAACATCGTAGTTTTGAATGTTTTATTGTAAATATTATAATTATTGTAAGAATGTTTTGTTCTTCTAAGAGCGTTGTTATTGTGCATAAAGTCATCATATAGCTCTGTACATAATATCGTAGTTTTGAATGTTTTATTGTAAATATAATTATTGTAAGAATGTTTTGTTCTTCTAAGAGCGTTGTTATTGTGCATAAAGTGATCATATAGCTCTGTACATAATATCGTAGTTTTGAATGTTTTATTGTAAATATAATTATTGTAAGAATGTTTTGTTCTTCTAAGAGCGTTGTTATTGTGCATAAAGTCATCGGGACGTGAGATGACCTTGCGGACGTTGATTTTGTGGGGTTTGGTGCCGTCGATTGTCAGTGACGTGTGGGGTCTGGGTTCATCTTGGCCGTGTCACTGGGGATTATAATGGACAGGTAGGGTGGGTTTATAATGGACAGGTAGGGTTGGTTTATAATGGGCAGGTAGAGTGGGTTTATAATGGCCAGGTAGAGTGGGTTTATAATGGACAGGTAGGGTGGGTTTATAATGGGCAGGTAGAGTGGGTTTATAATGGCCAGGTAGAGTGGGTTTATAATGGCCAGGAGGAGGAGGAGGAGAAGAAGAAGAGGAAGCGAGGGGGCTTGGCCCAACTGGGCAGGGCGCTCCGGTCGCTCTTCGGCCGCCTGCTGCTGTGTGGTGGACGGCCCACGGCAGAGTAGCGGCGTGGTGGTGGTGGTGGAGTCGGTGCCATCCACCACCACGAGCAGCACCACCACCGCAAGCACCACCCACCCACCCCGTAACACCACACTCACCACACACACCCAGCCACACAAACCCAGCCCACAGACACCCACTCACCCCACACACACACACACTCACCCCACACACACTCACCCCACACACACACTCACCCCACACACACCCTCACCACACACACTCACCCCACACACAAACTCACCCCACACACACACCCTCACCACACACACTCACCCCACACACACACTCACCCCACACACACACCCTCACCACACACACTCACCCCACACACACACTCACCCCACACACACACCCTCACCACACACACACTCACCCCACACACACACCCTCACCACACACACACTCACCCCACTCACACACACACTCACCACACACACTCACCCACACACACACTCACCCCACACACACTCACCCCACACACTCCCGTGGGAAACAGCTGTGGCAGAAGACGAAAGAGTGGAAACACAGACATGGACTTGACACAGCCACTCTGACTCAGCCCACCACACACTCACCACACACACCCAGCCCACACACACCCACTCACCCCACACACACACACACTCACCCCACACACACTCACCCCACACACATACTCACCACACACACATTCACCACACACACTTACCACACACACTCACCCCACACACTCCCGTGGGAAATAGCTGTGGCAGAAGACGAAAGAGTGGAAACCCAGACATGGACTGGACACAGCCACTCTGACTGCACTCACCACACACTCAGCCCACCACACGCTCACCACACACTCAGCCCAGTAGCCTACCCAGGGCTCCCTTACCCCGGGACTCCAACCCATGCTGGTTTTCATCCGGTGGCAGTCCTCAAAGGAGGAGGATGAGGGAGGGAGTGACCTCGCCACACGGTTTCCAGGACATGGGGAGGGGGAAGGGAGGCCTGGTGCAGGCACTGGGCGAGAAGCCTGCCTAGGCCCTGCCACGTGAAGTTTGTTAAGAAAAAAAAGTTATAATTTAATCATATATAGCTCTGTACATAATATCGTAGTTTTGAATGTTTTATTGTAAATATTATAATTATTGTAAGAATGTTTTGTTCTTCTAAGAGCGTTGTTATTGTGCATAAAGTCATCATATAGCTCTGTACATAATATCGTAGTTTTGAATGTTTTATTGTAAATATTATAATTATTGTAAGAATGTTTTGTTCTTCTAAGAGCGTTGTTATTGTGCATAAAGTCATCGGGACGTGAGATGACCTTGCGGACGTTGATTTTGTGGGGTCTGGTGCCGTCGATTGTCAGTGACGTGTGGGGTCTGGGTTCATCTTGGCCGTGTCACTGGGGTTTATAATGGGAAGGTAGGGTGGGTTTATAATGGACAGGTAGGGTGGGTTTATAATGGACAGGTAGGGTGGGTTCATCTTGGCCGTGTCACTGGGGTTTATAATGGACAGGTAGGGTGGGTTTATAATGGGCAGGTAGGGTGGGTTTATAATGGACAGGTAGGGTGGGTTTATAATGGGCAGGTAGGGTGGGTTCATCTTGGCCGTGTCACTGGGGTTTATAATGGGCAGGTAGCGTGGGTTCATCTTGGCCGTGTCACTGGGGTTTATAATGGGGAGGTAGGGTGGGTTTATAATGGACAGGTAGGGTAGGTTATAATGGACAGGTAGGGTGGGTTTATAATGGGCAGGTAGGGTGGGTTTATAATGGGCAGGTAGGGTGGGTTTATAATGGGCAGGTAGAGTGGGTTAATAATGGGCAGGTAGAGTGGGTTTATAATGGACAGGTAGGTTGGGTTTATAATGGGCACGTAGAGTGGGTTCATAATGGACAGGTAGAGTGGGTTAATAATGGGCAGGTAGAGTGGGTTTATAATGGGCACGTAGAGTGGGTTCATAATGGACAGGTGGGGTGGATTTATAATGGGCAGGTAGGGTGGAATGGCGATTGGATGCCTTCCCCACGTAAGATGGCGGTTAGGTGCCTTCCCTATGCAAGATGGCGGTTGGGCGCCTTCCCTTGGTCCCTTTCCAAATAGATTGGTCCCTTTCCACGTTAATGGGTCTCTTTGTGAGTCTGTGAGCGTATGTTGTGAGTCTTCCGGCGTCCGTTGCGAGTCTGCGGGTGTCCGTTGTGAGTCTTCCAGCGTCCATTGTGAGTCTGTGGGTGTCTGTTGTGAGTCTGTGGGTGTCCGTTGTGAGTCTTCCGGCGTCCGTTGTGAGTCTGCTTGTGTCCGTTGTGAGTCTGTGGGTGTCTGTTGTGAGTCTGTGGGTGTCTGTTGCGAGTCTGTGGGTGTCCGTTGTGAGTCTGCGGGTGTCCGTTGTGAGTCTGTGGGTGTCCGTTCTGAGTCTGCGGGTGTCCGTTGTGAGTCTGTGGGTGTCTGTTGCCAGTCTGTGGGTGTCCGTTGTGAGTCTGTGGGTGTCCGTTGTGAGTCTGCGGGTGTCTGTTGCCAGTCTGTGGGTGTCCGTTGCGAGTCTGTGGGTGTCCGTTGTGAGTCTGTGGGTGTCCGTTGTGAGTCTGTGGGTGTCCGTTGTGAGTCTGTGGGTGTCCGTTGCGAGTCTGCAGGTGTCTGTTGTGAGTCTGTGGGTGTCTGTTGTGAGTCTGTGGGTGTCCGTTGTGAGTCTGTGGGTGTCCGTTGTGAGTCTGTGGGGGTCCGTTGTGAGTCTGTGGGTGTCTGTTGCCAGTCTGTGGGTGTCCGTTGTGAGTCTGTGGGTGTCCGTTGTGAGTCTGCGGGTGTCTGTTGCCAGTCTGTGGGTGTCCGTTGCGAGTCTGTGGGTGTCCGTTGTGAGTCTGTGGGTGTCCGTTGTGAATCTGTGGGTGTCCGTTGTGAGTCTGTGGGTGTCCGTTGTGAGTCTGTGGGTGTCCGTTGTGAGTCTGTGGGTGTCTGTTGTGAGTCTGTGGGTGTCCGTTGTGAGTCTGTGGGTGTCCGTTGCGAGTCTGTGGGTGTCCCTTGCGAGTCTGTGGGTGTCCCTTGCGAGTCTGTGGGTGTCCCTTGCGAGTCTGTGGGTGTCCGTTGTGAGTCTGTGGGTGTCCGTTGTGAGTCTGTGGGTGTCCGTTCTGAGTCTGCGGGTGTCTGTTGTGAGTCTGCGGGTGTCTGTTGTGAGTCTGTGGGTGTCCATTTTGAGTCTGTGGGTGTCCGTTGTGAGTCTGTGGGTGTCTGTTGTGAGTCTGTGGGTGTCTGTTGTGAGTCTGTGGGTATCCGTTGTGAGTCTGTGGGTGTCCATTGTGAGTCTGTGGGTGTCCGTTGCGAGTCTGTGCGTGTCTGTTCTGAGTCTGCGGGTGTCCATTGTGAGTCTGTGGGTATCCGTTGTGAGTCTGTGGGTGTCCATTGTGAGTCTGCGGGTGTCCATTGCGAGTCTGTGGGTGTCCGTTGTGAGTCTGCGGGTGTCCGTTGTGAGTCTGTGGGTGTCCATTGCGAGTCTGTGGGTGTCCGTTGTGAGTCTGCGGGTGTCCGTTGTGAGTCTGTGGGTGTCCGTTGTGAGTCTGTGGGTGTCCGTTGTAAGTCTGTGGGTGTCCATTGTGAGTCTGCGGGTGTCCGTTGTGAGTCTGCGGGTGTCTGTTACCAGTCTGTGGGTGTCCGTTGCGAGTCTGCGGGTGTCCGTTGCGAGTCTGCGGGTGTCCGTTGTGAGTCTGCGGGTGTCCGTTGCGAGTCTGCGGGTGTCTGTTGTGAGTCTGTGGGTGTCTGTTGTGAGTCTGTGGGTGTCCGTTGTGAGTCTGTGGGTGTCCGTTGTGAGTCTGTGGGTGTCCGTTGTGAGTCTGTGGGTGTCTGTTGCCAGTCTGTGGGTGTCCGTTGTGAGTCTGCGGGTGTCCGTTGCGAGTCTGTGGGCGAGTGCCTGTGTAAGTCTGCCGGTCCCCCATGCTACGTGGAAACTCCTTTCCCGCCCTGCACGCGAGCCGAGTCCGCGGTGCAACGTTCGGCGATGCGACGGGGGAATCGCCTCGCCCCGTGGAGGCGGGAACAGGTGGGGCCCCGGGCCTCTGTCGCCATTTCCCGGCATCTGCCTGTGCCTGCGGTGATCCACCAACCCTCGCCTGGTTTGCAGGCGCCTGTCCACCCCCTCGCCTTCCCCAAACCGCAACGGCACCAAACAAAGGCGCCTCGATTATTCCCTTACTCCCCGTCACGTCGACCTCTTCTTGACATCGGAAATAAAAGTTCCGTGTGTAATACTTTTTTTTCTCTTTGGGGTCGTCCATAAATGACGTCACGCGATTTTTGAGGATTTTTAACACCCCCCCTCAAATATGACGTCACAAAGCTCTGCCCCCCCCCCCCACACACCCTCCCCCCAAAAAAACATTTCCATTTTGAAAATAAAACATGCTTCAAATCGCTTAAAATTATTGTCACTGTAGTGTGTATTTAACGTGGCGCTGCACTCGGATGTTGTAGGAGAAAACGTTTATTAAAAAGTATTTTTAATTAAGTAGAAAGTGTCGTCTGTATTTGTTGAAAGTTTTGATGTGACGTCACATTTCTCAAACCCCGCCCCCTTCCTCGTCACACATCGTCACAAATCTCTGACCCCTCCCCACCCCCCCTCCTAGGTGCGTGACGTCATTTATGGACGGCCCCTTATTGAGCACCCCCATCAGCCACAGGCGGCCGTTGTGGCACTTGTGCAGAATGTTTGGGAGTGCCGATTTCCCAGAGAGCTCCCCCTAGAAGTGGGCGACTTCTGTCGGCGCGCTTCCCTACCTAAGATGGCGGGTGGGCAACGTCCCTACCTAAAATGGCGACCAGGAGTCTTCACTGCCTAAAATGGCGGTTGGGCGTCTTTCCTGCCGAATATGGCGGTTGGTTGCCTTCAAACAAGATTATGCTGAAGGGAAGCAATAAAATAATTAAATATATAAAACAATTAAATTCTCACGACGTTTCGACTGCAACACAAGCAGTCATCATCGGGTGTGAAAACCAACGTCAAGAAACATTTGAAAGACGTGGGGGTTTGTATTTATTTATTTTTAAACATTAGCACCACGGACAGCGATTTGACAGTTTGTTTAGATGGACGAGTCCATCTATGTTCGGAAAAGAGGAGGGGGGAGACGAAAAATTAATGTATGCTGTCTGAAAGCCACCGTAAGCGTGAACAATCGATTAAGACCCGAAATGGTGTATCAAATCCTTCCAATGATTGCTAAGCCATAATCCATCTGAAAAAAAACGCCACTTTTTACAAATTTTCTTGCTGTGGTTTTCACACCTGATGATGATTGCTTGTGTTGCGGTCGTAAACGTCGTGATAATTTTATTGTTTTACATTTTTATTATTTTATTGTTTCCCTTCTACGTGGTGACTTTACCGAAAGAACCAAGAATATGAATCCCTGCAGTCACGAACGCTTTAAATCAAAATTTAAGATGGAAGATTTTCACCATTCCGACCTAAGCTGGCGGTTGGGTGCCTTCCTTACGCAAGATGGCGGCTGGGAGCCGGCACCTCACTCACCCACCCACTAATTTACCTACCCACCCACTTATTTACTCACCCACCCACTAACTCGCCCACACTCAATCATCTGTCCACCCACTCATTTACTCACCCACCCACTCGTTCACTCACCCACTCCCTCATTCACTCATCTGTCCACCCACTCATTCACTCACCTGTTCATTCACTCACCCACCCACTGATTCACTCACCCACTCATTCATTCACTCACCCACCCACTCATACACTCACCCACCCGTTCATTCACTCACCCACTCATTCACTCACCCACTCATTCACTCACCCACCCACTCATTCACTCACCCACTCATTCATTCACTCACCCACCCACTCATTCACTTACCCACCCGTTCATTCACTCACCCACCCACTCATTCACTCACCCACTCATTCACTCACCCACCCACTCATTCACTCACCCACCCACTCATTCACTCACCTACCCGCTCATTCATTCACCCATCCGCTCATTCACTCACTCACCCACTCATTAACTTACTCACCCACTCATTCACTCACCCACCCACTTATTCCCTCACCCACCCACTCATTCACTAACCCACCCACCCACTCACTCACCCACCCGTTCATTCACTAACCCACCCACCCACCCACTCACCCACCCATTCATTCACTCACCCACCCACCCACTCATTCACTCACCCATCCACTCATTCACTCACCCATCCACTCATTCACTCACCCACCCACTCACCTCCTCGCCCCTCCCCTCAACCCCCTCGACCCTCCCCCTCACATCACCCACCCCCTCCCCTCAACCCCCCTCGCCTCAACCCCATCGCCCCTCCCCTCAACCCCCTCCCCTCAACCCCCTCACCCCTCCCCTCAACCCCCCTCGCCCCTCCCCCTCACCACCACCCCCTCCCCTCAACCCGCCTCGCCTCAACCCCTTCACCCCTCCCCTCAATTAGTCGCTTAGCGACAAATTGAGGGGAGGGGTGAGGGGGGGTAAATGGGGTGACGTCACACGTCTATAAAAGCGCGGGAAACCCCTCCCCCAGCGATGGCGGCTGTCTCTGAGGCGGTCTCGCGGCCTCGTCCGATGGCGCCTCGAGCACCGCGGGGGCCACGCGGATCGACATCGGTGAGGGGGGAATCTGTGCGTCTCGTTGCTCCTCACCACCTCCTCACCACCTCGTCAACCTCCTCACCCATCACCTCGTCCCCCTCCTCACCCATCACCTCGTCTCTCTCCTCACCCATCACCTCGTCAACCTCCTCACCCATCACCTCACCTCGTCCCCCTCCTCACCCATCGCCTCACCTCGTCTCCCTCCTCACCCATCGCCTCACCTCGTCTCTCTCACCCATCACCTCACCTCGTCCCCCTCCTCACCCATCACCTCACCTCGTCAACCTCACCCATCACCTCATCAACCTCCTCACCCATCACCTCGTCTCCTCACCCATCGCCTCACCTCGTCTCTCCCCACCCGTGAGGGTGAGTGGTGGGTGGGTGTGAGAGTGGTGGGTGGGTGTGAGAGTGAGTGGTGGGTGGGTGTGAGAGTTAGTGGTGGGTGGGTGTGAGAGTGAGTGGTGGGTGGGTGTGAGAGTGAGTGGTGGGTGGGTGTGAGAGTGAGTGGTGGGTGGGTGTGAGAGTGAGTGGTGGGTGGGTGTGAGAGTGAGTGGTGGGTGGGTGTGAGAGTGAGTGGTGGGTGGGTGTGAGAGTGAGTGGTGGGTGGGTGTGCGAGTGAGTGGTGGGTGGGTGTGCGAGTGAGTGGTGGGTGGGTGTGCGAGTGAGTGGTGGGTGGGTGTGCGAGTGAGTGGTGGGTGGGTGTGCGAGTGAGTGGTGGGTGGGTGTGCGAGTGAGTGGTGGGTGGGTGTGCGAGTGAGTGGTGGGTGGGTGTGCGAGTGAGTGGTGGGTGGGTGTGCGAGTGAGTGGTGGGTGGGTGTGCGAGTGAGTGGTGGGTGGGTGTGAGAGTGAGTTGTGGGTGGGTGTGAGAGTGTGAGAGTGAGTGGTGGGTGGGTGTGAGAGTGAGTGGTGGGTGGGTGTGAGAGTGAGTAGTGGGTGGGTGTGAGAGTGAGTAGTGGGTGGGTGTGAGAGTGTGAGAGTGAGTGGTGGGTGGGTGTGAGAGAGTGGAGAGTGGGTGTGGGTGGGTGTGAGTGAGTGGTGGGTGGGTGTGAGTGAGTGGTGGGTGGGTGTGAGTGAGTGAGTGGTGGGTGGGTGTGAGTGAGTGAGTGGTGGGTGGGTGTGAGTGAGTGAGTGAGTGGTGGGTGGGTGTGAGAGTGAGTGGTGGGTGGGTGTGAGAGTGAGTGGTGGGTGGGTGTGAGAGTGAGTGGTGGGTGGGTGTGAGTGAGTGGTGGGTGGGTGTGAGAGTGAGGAGTGAGTGGTGGGTGGGTGTGAGAGTGAGTGGTGGGTGAGTGGGTGGGTGTGAGAGTGAGTGAGTGGTGGGTGGGTGGGTGTGAGAGAGTGAGTGGTGGGTGGGTGGGTGTGAGAGTGAGTGAGTGGTGGGTGGGTGTGAGAGAGTGAGTTGTGGGTGGGTGGCTGAGAGTGGTGGGTGGGTGTGAGTGGTGGGTGGGTGTAAGTGGTGGGTGGGTGTGAGTGAGTGGTGGGTGGGTGTGAGTGAGTGGTGTTTGGGTGTGAGTGAGTGGTGGGTGGGTGTGAGAGTGAGTGGTGGGTGGGTGTGAGTGGTGGGTGGGTGTGAGTGAGTGGTGGGTGGGTGTGAGAGTGAGTGGTGGGTGAGTGGATGGGTGTGAGAGTGAATGGTGGGTGTGAGAGTGAGCGAGTGGTGGGTGGGTGTGAGAGAGCGAGTGGTGGGTGGGTGTGAGAGTGAGTGGTGGGTGGGTGTGAGTGAGTGGTGGGTGGGTGTGAGTGAGTGGTGGGTGAGTGGGTGGGTGTGAGCGTGACTGGTGGGTGAGTGGGTGGGTGTGAGAGTGAGTGAGTGGTGTGGGTGGAGAATAGTGAGTGGTGGGTGGGTGGGTGTGAGAGTGAGTGGTGGGGGAGAGTGAGTGGTGGGTGGGTGTGAGTGAGTGGTGGGTGGGTGGGAGGTGTGGAGTGAGTGGTGGGTGAGTGGGTGGGTGTGAGAGTGAGGAGGGTGGGTGGGTGTGAGAGTGAGTGAGTGGTGGGTGGGTGTGAGAGTGAGTGAGTGTGGGTGGGTGTGAGAGAGTGAGTGGTGGGTGGGTGGGTGTGAGAGTGAGTGAGTGGTGGGTGGGTGTGAGAGAGTGAGTTGTGGGTGGGTGGCTGAGAGTGGTGGGTGGGTGTGAGTGGTGGGTGTGAGTGTGGGTGGGTGGGTGTGAGTGGTGGGTGGGTGTGTGTGAGTGGTGGGTGGGTGTGAGTGAGTGGTGGGTGGTGTGAGTGAGTGGTGTTTGGGTGTGAGTGAGTGGTGGGTGGGTGTGAGAGTGAGTGGTGGGTGGGTGTGAGTGAGTGGTGGGTGGGTGTGAGAGTGAGTGGTGGGTGAGTGGGTGGGTGTGAGAGTGAGTGAGTGGTGGGTGGGTGTGAGAGTGAGCGAGTGGTGGGTGGGTGTGAGAGAGCAGGTGGTGGGTGGGTGTGTGAGAGCGAGTGGTGTGTGGGCGATTGGCATTTGTTGCAATAAAGTTCCACATTCATAACCAGAGACCCACGGAGACACCCATAGATTAGGGGCCGTCAATGAATGACGTCACGCACCTGGGGGGGGGGGGGGTTCAGACATTTGTGACGATGTGTGACGAAGGGGGGGGGGTGGGGTTTGAGAAACGTGACGTCACATCCAAATGCGCAATTTTAAATGAATATAGAATCTGTTACATCCTCCTCCCCCACGGGGGGGGGGGTGGGGTTTGAGAAACGTGACGTCACATCCAAATGCGCAATTTTAAATGAATATAGAATTGTTACATCAACACTAATTATACTCCTACAACATCAGAGTGCAGCGCCACATTAAATACGCACTACAATAGTTTGAAGCACGTTTTATTTTCAAAATGGAAATATGGTTTTGGGGGGGGGGGCGTGGGGGGCAGAGCTTTGTGACGTCATATTTGAGGGGGGGGGCGTCAAAATTGTCCAAAATCGCGTGACGTCATTTATGGACGCCCCCTTATCTACGTTTGGCTCCTTTACGGTGTGCGAAAGGAGCTCAACACGCACGCACACACAAAAACCCTGTCACCCTGTGTTGCGTTTTATGTTTCGTCGCGCAGCAGATTCCAGTGCTGTTGTTGCAGAAGTAGCATCAGCAGCTGGTTCACCTGCTTGTGGCTTGCAGGAGGGGGTGGCACTCCGCCAGCTCGTCCACCTGGACGGGCCGGTGAGTCCCGGCCTCGATCGCCCGCTCGCGCACTCACTCACCCCTCTGAGCATTCGCCCACTCACTCACCCGCTTGCCCGCTCACTCGCGCGCCGCTCTCGGCGCTCGCGAATTTGCTCGCTCGCTCGCTCGCCCACTCATTCCTCCAAGCACTCGCTCACCCACTCGATCACACATTCACTCATCCCTCCAAGCACTACCTCACTCACTCACCCACTCGCTCGCCCACTCATTCCTCCAAGCACTCGCTCACTCACCTACTCGATCACACATCCACTCATCCCTCCAAGCACTACCTCACTCACTCACCCACTCGCTCACTCGCTCACCCCTCCGAGCGCTCACCCACTCAGCACCCGCCAGCTCGCCCGTTTGCTCACTCACCCCTTCAGGCACTTGCTCACTCGCGTATCCACTCACTCATTCACCCGTACACTCATTCATTCACTCACCCACTCGCTCGCTCATCCATCCACTCATTCACCCGTACACTCATTCATTCACTCACCCACTCATTCATCCCTACACTCATTCATCCCTACACTCACTCATTCATACATACACTCATTCACTCATTCATACATACACTCATTCACTCACTCATCCATACACTCATTCACTCACTCATCCACTCATCTACTCATGCTGCTGCTATTGCTGCTACTGTTGATGATGATACATTTATACTGTTGCTGCTGATTACGATGCTGATGACGATGATGATGTTGACAACACAGATGATGCTACTTTTGATGAAGCTACTCTGCTACTGTTGGCAATGCTGTTGATGTCCATGCTGCTGACGACGATGCTGCTGATGACAACGCTGATGAAGCTGCTGGTGACGATGATGATGCTAGTCGGTTGCTGCTGCTGATGATGATGATGATGCTAGTCTGCTGCTGATGCTGTTGATGGCGATGCTATTCTGCTGCTGATGATGAAACAGGTATGTACGGAGTTGGTGCAACGTCGAGTTCAACGCGAGGAGCAGGCTGAGAAAATCAGCAGCATCAGCAGCAGGTCAGCGCCAGCCTGCGCAAGGGCGCCAACCGGAGACACAGCCAGCGGCAGCAGGGTGGCAAGGTGAGGGCGGAGAGGGCAGGGTGACGTCACCGCCACTTAGTGGCACATGGCGGTTGTTGTTGTTGTGTCTGTGTGTATTGGTATCTGTGCACGTGTGTGTGTATCTCTGTATCTGTGTGTGTGTATCTGTGTTTTTGTGTGTGTGTGTATCTGCGTGTGATTGTGTGTGTGTGTGTATCCCAGCGACAGGAGACCATGGGTGAAGATGATCTGGGTCTCAGCGGGGCCTCTGCAGAGGACGTGGAAGGAGAGCTGATCCGGCACGTGTGTGAGACCGAGCTTCTGGCAGGTATGGACTCTACCCACCATCACCACCCGTGTCTCACCCCCCCGTGTCTCACCCCCCCCGTGTCTCACCCCCCCCGTGTCTCACCCCCCCCGTGTCTCACCCCCCCCGTGTCTCACCCCCCCCGTGTCTCACCCCCCCGTGTCTCACCCCCCCCCGTGTCTCACCCCCCCCGTGTCTCACCCCCCCCGTGTCTCACCCCCCCGTGTCTCACCCCCCCGTGTCTCACCCCCCCGTGTCTCACCCCCCCGTGTCTCACCCCCCCGTGTCTCACCCCCCCGTGTCTCACCCCCCCGTGTCTCACCCCCCCGTGTCTCACCCCCCCCGTGTCTCACCCCCCCGTGTCTCACCCCCCCGTGTCTCACCCCCCCGTGTGTCACCCCCCCGTGTGTCACCCCCCCGTGTGTCACCCCCCCGTGTCTCACCCCCGCGTGTCTCACCCCCGCGTGTCTCACCCCCCCCCCCCCCCCCGTGTCTCTGTGGGTCTCTGTGGGTCTCTATGGGTCTGTTTTAGCTAAAAGTTAGCATGAACTTGATTGCGGCTAGTACATTGTTAATTAGTTCATAGTTTTCAGTAGTTTTCCGGAAGTTATTATTCTCTTAGTTCATAGTTGGCAGTAGTTTTACGGCAGTTATAGATTTATTAGTTTATATTTAGTAGCAACGTCAGATTTTTTTTTTGCGTATTTCCCAGCGCGGCCGCCGTGGAAGGCCCCTCCGGCTCTCCTCAAGGCCATCGCCAGCATCTTGACGGCCACGAGCGAGCGTTGGTTTTGTGATGGAGGCACGGCAGCACCAGGCCCTGGCCTCCCTCGCCGATCTTCTTCCGCACCTCATAGCGGTAGTGGAGCTGTTCCTGGCGGATCGAGGGAGGCGGAGGCCGGTGGTCAGTCATGGCAATCGGAACGTTTAACGCTCGGTGGCAGCAGCAGTCGGGGACTTCTGCGACCGGCATTATCCACAACGGAGGTTTTTTTTTTAGTTTGGGGTTAGATCGCGTAAATATATAAACGTGTCGTTAAACTACTGAACGCTGTGAAACTTGGGGGGCTGTTTGCCTTTTGGCGTTCTCTCGTCTAACACTGGGTAGTGAGACACTGGGTAGTGAGACACTGGGTAGTGAGACACTGGGTAGTGAGACACTGGGTGGTGAGAACCTGGGTAATGAGACGCTGGGTAGTGAGGCACTTGGTGGTGAGACACTGGGTAATGAGACACTGGGTAGTGAGACACTGGGTGGTGAGACGCCGGGTGGTGAGATGCTGGGTAATGAGACACTGGATAGCGAGACACTGGGTGGTGAGACACTGGGTGGTGAGACACTGGGTAGTGAGACACTGGTAGTGAGACACTGGGTGGCGAGACACTGGGTGGCGAGACACTGGGTAGTGAGACACTGGGTGATGAGACACTGGGTAGTGAGACACTGGGTGGTGAGACACTGGGTGGCGAGACGCTGGGTAGTGAGACGCTGGGGTAGTGAGACGCTGGAGTAGTGAGACGCTGGGGTAGTGAGACGCTGGGGTAGCGAGACGCTGGGGTAGCGAGACGCTGGGGTAGCGAGACGCTGGGGTAGCGAGACGCTGGGTGGCGAGACGCTGGGGTAGTGAGACGCTGGGGTAGTGAGACGCCGGAGTAGTGAGACGCCGGGGTAGTGAGACGCCGGGGTATCGAGACGCCGGGGTATCGAGACGCTGGGGTAGCGAGACGCTGGGGTAGCGAGACGCTGGGGTAGCGAGACGCTGGGGTAGCGAGACGCTGGGGTAGTGAGACGCTGGGGTAGTGAGACGCTGGGGTAGTGAGACGCTGGGGTAGTGAGACGCTGGGGTAGTGAGACGCTGGGGTAGTGAGACGCTGGGGTAGTGAGACGCTGGGGTAGTGAGACGCTGGGGTAGTGAGACGCTGGGGTAGTGAGACGCTGGGGTAGTGAGACGCTGGGGTAGTGAGACGCTGGGGTAGTGAGACGCTGGGGTAGTGAGACGCTGGGGTAGTGAGACGCTGGGGTAGTGAGACGCTGGGGTAGTGAGACGCTGGGGTAGTGAGACGCTGGGGTAGTGAGACGCTGGGGTAGTGAGACACGGCCCTAAAGAAGGCTGTTGTCTCTGGTGTAGACCAATCAGTTTCAAAGACAATGCCACATTATCAGAGCGTGTTTTTGTTTGCATGTTCACCACAAGTGCCGTGTGTGGTTAATGCAGACATGATTGATAATTGTTTTTTTACCCTTTTATCTGGCAACAAACTGACACTTTTTTTTACGAGGAGCCATGTTTGCATTGACCACAATACCTGCGGTCGGAATGCAAACGAAAACATACGACTTTGATAATGTATTGGCACTGTCCTTGAAATTGATTGGTCCACACCCGAGACTTCTTTCCTTAGAGCCTTGTCTCACATTGGTGTTGGACCAGATGAAGCCACAAGGCACACAACTCAAAGACAATGCACCATCAGGGTACGAGAGCTCGGGCTAAGCATTTACACCATTGGAACCTCCTTGGCCAGTAGCAAAATATGATAATTGTTTTTTTTTTACCCTTTTATCTGGCAACAGAGACATGATTCTTTGCAAACAGTTTCTCTTTGGGTCTACATGGGTCTCTATTGGCGTCTCTGTCGATGTGAGCCTCAGGGATGTTGCTGTGGTTGTCGTAGCCGCCGCTCTTGTAGCCACCCCAGGATTTGTCCTCGTCCAGCGTGAAGAACCACACCTCTTGCATGGCTGCCCAGTTCCAACTTCTGGCGACGACTCAGCTGAGGCGCAAAAGAGATCCAGGATTGCTGCACGCGTGACGACAACAATAACAACTTGAACTATAAACTATTTCTATTTTATGAGACCTCCTTTGCCAGTAACAAAATATAGCAATAGGTTTTTACCCTTTTAGCTGGCACAAAAACTGACACCTTTATACAAGGGATCATATTTGCAATAACCACAACAGAAGCAGTTTTGTGCCAGCTAAAAGGGTAAAAACCTATTACTATATTTCTATTTTGTGTATACGCCAGGTAAGACCCCTGCTAGAGCTACGTCATCACCGTCATCATAATCATGTGGAAACTTGGCAATCCACTGAGACACACAGAGACCCATTCTCATAGAGACCCAAGGAGACCAATAGAGACTCGTAGAGACCCTTTCCCATATAGAACCACCGAGACCTACAGAGATCTATACTCCTACATAACCATAGAGACCCATACTAAATCTAAACTATTTTTTATTTGACCAGGTAAGGCCCCACCAAAGTGGCTGATATCAACATCATCATCACGTGGAACTTTATAGTGGCAGCCAAGTACTCTATACCCAAGTAACATGGCCACTGTGAAGTCACCCACGTAACATGGCCACCGTGAAGTCACCCACGTAACATGGCCACCGTGAAGTCACCCACGTAACATGGCCGTGGTGACATCCCCCCATTCACCGTGGCCACTTCCCCTCACTGCTGTTCTCACCTTGAGGCGATTTGCTGCGGATAGAGCCAGTGCCGGCTGCGGACAGCGCACTCCACGTGTTGCCAGAAACTCCCTCCCACGTGCTCCAGCTCTCCTTGTCTACAACAACCGCCATTCGCCACTAAGTGGCGGTGACGTCACCACGACGCTTGTGCCAGGCCATATGAACCTGGAGGCCACACGAAGTGTTGAACGCCCGCTGGCAGGTCATGGGGCAGACCCAAGTGCCACGGGGCGACTGACTGAGCTGACTGAGATGACTGGCTGATGCTCCACCTGTGCTCCCTACTGTGCCAACCTGCTGTGCTTTAGCCACCCAGCGCTCCGCTCATTGTTGTGAGCATCGCTCCTCCGCCCTCTGTTGTTGGAGGGCGACTGCCTCCAACTGCCCAGTAGCGTCCTTCACGAGCCTCCACAGAGGCCGACCTTGACACCGCTGGTACCAGTCATCGGCATGTCCACTCAGCTCCACGTCCTGTACCACATCACTGCATCTCTTCTCTAGCCCGTGCCGTGCCCGTTTAGCCCCCTCGATCCGGCCGAACAAAAGCTGTTTAGGCATGCGGTGGCTGGGCATTGGCTACATGACCCAGGCAACGCAGCCTTGCCTGCCAGAGGAGCTCACCGATGGACCTTGTCCAGATCTTTCAAGGATTTGTGAGCTTGCACAATCCAGCCTGGTTAAACCCAGGATGGATCGTAGGCAGGCTAGCCTAAATGGTTCTAACCGGCGAAGATGTTCCATTAGGGGGGTCCACGTTTCGCAAGCGT
The DNA here is from genome assembly GCF_048934315.1 of Petromyzon marinus. Classification (NCBI taxonomy): domain Eukaryota; kingdom Metazoa; phylum Chordata; class Hyperoartia; order Petromyzontiformes; family Petromyzontidae; genus Petromyzon; species Petromyzon marinus. The sequence continues at coordinate 576,559 of NW_027423180.1, forward strand.
AGAGAATGGAGGGAATGACCGTGGCCGAGAAGACCTGAAGCTTAGTGCGGAGCGACAGACCAGGTAGCTTCCACACAGCGTTACGCAACCAATGAAAAGATATTGCCGCTCGACTAATTCGGAGCAAGACCTCTGCTGTTAAACTGGAGCCGGTCATAAGCACACTGCCCAGGTATGGGAAACTCTCCACTCTCTCCACAACTGCCCCATCACCGATTGGGAGTTGTGGGAGTGGAGTGTCCGATGGTACAAAATACCCAGGCGGGTGCTTAGTTTTGGCGGGGCTGATGGTAAGACCCCATCTCTTAGTGGCACGCTCCAGTCTCAGCAGCAGCATCTCCAACTCCTATGAATATGCAGCTATTACCAAATCATCGGCATGCATAACGTGGTTGAGCAATAGGGAGCCATCCCTTGACCGCACCCGGGCATAGATCAGCCTCCCATTATATCTGTACCAAATGGAGATTCCCCCGGTACAGCTATTGAAGGCTTCACGAACTACGTGGTCAAAATAGATGTTAAACAATGTAGGAGCCGGAGGACATCCCTGTCGCACCCCAAGGTGTACATGGAATGGCTCTGACTCCCGGCCACGTAGTTTTACCCGGGCCCGCTCACCATCATGAAGGTCCTTAATGATTGTGAGCAGAGGGTCAGGGACTCCAAAAGCACGAAGAACAACCCCAAGCCCAGGCCTACTGATGGTATCATAGGTTTTGACCAGTTCAATAAAGCAGAGATGTGTAGGTCTTGCTGGAATTCCCTACATCTCTGCTGTAGCAGACGGACAGAAAATATGGCATCTGTGCAGGACCGCCCTTTCCTGAAACCGCATTGGGGCTTCACGCCTCTCCTCAGCGTGCCTGGCAAGGCGATGTTGAATAATCCTTGCCAGAACCTTTCCCGGCACACTGAGGAGTGAGATGCCCCTGTAGTTTTTACAGTCTGTGCGGTCCCCCTTCTTAAAGAAGGGGACCACCAGGGCATCCTTCCAATCCTGCGGAACCCGTCCAGTGATCCAGACTGTTATAATGTCATATAGGGCAGTCTGTGCACAAACGCCACCCTCCCTCAGCATTTCGCTTGGGAGATCATGTCTGCCCGGTGCCTTTCCTGGTCTCAGACTCCGGATCGCCTTCAGTACTTCTTCAACAGATGGCACCTCAGCCAGCCGCTCACAGGGGGTGACTTCTTATAATATTTGAGGCACTCATCCCCACTTTGTGCCACGATGTTTTCCAGGACCTCAGAAATGCTCAGCAAATCTGCAAACCTGCAAACCTGTTCCTGGGGGTCGGAGAGTGGATCACCGTTTTTTCCCCTAATGATGGTAATAGGTGTGATGCTGCAGGTGACTTTTTTTGATGGAGTTAAATAGAGATTTGTGATCGCGGGCCACTGAAGCAGACTCCATCTCCTCAGCAATCCGCGACCACCACCCATCCTTGCAGCGCCTCACGGCTCTCCAAACTTCCGAGCGAAGGCTGCGGTAAGGCTCCTCATTCTCTGACGTGGGATTCTGTAGCCGATGACAGTGGGCCTGTCACTTTTTCTCTACTATCTTGAACACCTCTGTCAGCCAGGGTCTCTGGGGAGGTCTGGACCGTGTACCCAAAGCCATTGCAGCTGCATGAGTCAGTCCTAAACCTTGCCCATATATTTCGATTTAAAGCTTTCGTGACTGCAAGGATTCAACTTCTTTGGTTCTTTCGGTCAAGTCACGTAGAGTGAGAATAAAATAATAAATTGATAAAATAAAATAAGAAAATAAAATTTACACTTAATTAATTGTATTTTACGATGACCTTCAGACCGCAGCTCTTTCGCTGGCATTGACTCTTAATACCTCTCACACCACGGTTAATGGTATGGTTTACAACATGGAGTATAACAGCGCCTCGCAGCTGTCTCTCTCCCCCTCCTCTGTTCCGACCATGGATGAACTCGTCCGTCTGAACGGGGCCCGTAGCTATCCATGTTGCTAAAGTTGAGGGTAAGAATCCACCCATTTTTTCGCCATATAGCATTGTGATATATAATGACTTATTGTTGGTAGCTTAGCTGATTGGAGAATATATAGAGTTCATTGATAACATTGAGGTAATTTATATTTTAGTTTTTTATTAGTTCACTATATAGTATTCATTATATATTGTAGTGTATACCCAGTTACTGTGAATAGCTCGGATGTGTAGGCCTTGACTTCAACATAGCCATTTCTGTGACCAGTCACAAGCTAATCACTCAGTTATTTCAATGCTCAATTCGCCTAGTTATTTCAATGCTAAATTCTCCTGTTTGATTTGTACTAGGTGCCTCTGTGAATGTGTATGCTCTGACTTTAACATAGCTATTTCTGTGACCATTTACAAGCTAATCACTCAGCCATTTCAATGCTAAATTATATGCTAATTCCTTTGTCAAGGGGTGCCTCTGCGGATGTGTATGCTTTAACATAGCCATTTCTGTGACCAGTCACAAGCTAATCACTCAGCCATTTCAATGCTAAATTCTATGCTAATTCCTTTGTCAAGGCGCTTTGTTTCTTCTCACACAGCTTAAAGGTCGCGATCTGAGCATGGCTTTTTCACTCCAGCGCTGTCCTCCTGACAGTCTCGTCCCTTCACCTGATGAAGGCCGCTTGTGTTGTGGCCGAAACGTCGTTAGAATATTGTGTTATTTTATTTTATCAATTTATTATTTTATTCTCATTCTACGTGACTCGCCCATATACCCTCAATCAGGAGGAGTGGGGGACGATGCCAACCCCAGCCGCAAGCGATGATGAAATTCTTGCTTGCAACTTTCATCACCTGAGACCAGGCCAGTTTAGGTTGGAATGGGGTCCTGGGTGTACACCCACCACCGGAGTGGAAGAATGGCAGGCGCATCTTACAGATGACTAGTCGATGGTCAGAGGGCAGATCAGCTCCACGGTAGGTCCTGGTTTAAAGGACATGGGCTTGCATCCGCTGGTCCATCACTATGTAGTCCAGCGTGTTGGTAATTACAAGCCCATGGGCTGCACAAAAATCTAGCAGCCTCCTACCGTTGTTATTAAGCTGATCTGGCCCATGCCCTCCAATCACTCCAGACCAGATGCCAGCGTCATGACCAACTCGGGCATTGAAGTCACCCAACAAGATGACTCTATCCCGAGGGGCCACTTTAGCCAGCACCTGTGACAGGAGGTCATAGAAGGCATCTGACTCATCGGCTTTGCCTGCATCCCTCCACGGATGTTCGTCTTCGGTGGTGGCATAAGTAACCACGACCACCACTCCTCGCCTCCAGTTGATGGGAAGGCGAGCCCAAAGTAGCCTGGGGCTTACAACTTCTCACACCTCACCGCCACGCTCCCACGCCCCCTTCATTCTTTTGTTCAAAAGAAGAGCCACACCCTGTTGTTTGGCAGTCTGCTGCCCCGAGTAGAGGACTGTCCACCCTTCATGGTGGCAGGAGCCAGAACCGGTCCACCGGACCTCCTGAATGCCACAGAGATCCAGGTGGTACCGGTCTAGCTCCCGACAGGAGTGGCAGTCTCTCCTCCGCAGTGAGCATTCGAACATTCCACATGGCCGCACGAAGTGGCATTTCGTTGTTTCTGGAGGAGCCCTGAGGGTAGAGATTCAATCTCCTGGCTCGGCCAATTGGGGTTTGGCCAGGAGACGTCATGGACGCCTGTCTTCCCGGGGCCTCCGGCACAAGCTTATTAGTTACATTTTTAATTGTGGTTTCTTGGTAAATTTTTGAAGGTGGAGGGGTTACCAGCCCCTCGCACCTGTCCAGAGCCCCCGTTTAGCCACTGGTGGTCACAGACGCCATGAGGGAAGGGGCCAATCGGAATTGGCCCTCCCTCCACAGCACTGTCCACGACAGAGTTGCCCGTCCGGCACAGAGAGGAGGTAGGGGGTTGTTTTGCCTCATAAACACACACATACACACATACATACAAACATATATAAACACACAAAAACAAAGGTGAAGTAGGCTCCTCTACACACACAGACTTCAAATAGTAGGCGTCAGGGTCGGGATCGAACCGACAACCTCCTGTATACCAAGTGAGGTCATTAACATCTCGTCACTGTGGCACCACAGAGTAGTGTACAGGCATTGCAAACACTCCCAGCGCGAGGCCGACTCACTACATCTCACTGAGGATCGCTCCGCTGGTTTGCAAGTGCGAGTTTGCGTTTTAAGTCGATGTTAAATATATATTTCATGGAAGCTGGTTCGTAAGTGTGGGTGGTGTCTGTAAGTGCGAGTGTTGGTAAGAGTGGATCATGTTCGTAAGTGAGGGTGGTGTTCGTAAGTGAGGGTGGTGTTCGTAAGTGAGGGTATTCGTAAGTGAGGGTATTCGTAAGTGAGGGTGGTGTTCGTAAGTCGAGTGGAGGGGGCCACGCCTACCTCAATGACGTTGATTCTCAGATCCCACTGTCTCTCATGCAGTAGTCCCCAGGGTCTCTGTGTGGAGAGCGGTGAAGGGGGGGACGGTGGAGAGAGTCACTACAGACTCACATCCTCACCACTAACCCACATCCCAACCAGAAACCCACCATCCTCACCACGAACCCACACACTCGCTAAGAACCCACAACACGGACCCACATTCTCACCACGGACTCACAACTCGAACTCGCATGCTCACCATGAACCCTCACTACGAAGTCGCCACAGGGACACACATCCTTACTAAGAAACTACATCTTCACGACGATCCCACATCCTCACCATGGACCCACATACTCACCAAGAACCCACAACACGGACCCACATCCTCACCAAGAACCCACGACACGGACCCACATCCTCGCCAAGAACCCACGACACGGACCCACATCCTCGCCAAGAACCCACGACACGGACCCACATCCTCGCCAAGAACCCACGACACGGACCCACATCCTCACCAAGAACCCACGACACGGACCCACATCCTCACCAAGAACCCACAACACGGACCCACATCCTCACCAAGAACCCACAACACGGACCCACATCCTCACCAAGAACCCACAACACGGACCCACATCCTCACCAAGAACCCACAACACGGACCCACATCCTCACCAAGAACCCACAACACGGACCCACATCCTCGCCAAGAACCCACGACACGGACCCACATCCTCGCCAAGAACCCACGACACGGACCCACATCCTCACCAAGAACCCACGACACGGACCCACATCCTCACCAAGAACCCACAACACGGACCCACATCCTCACCAAGAACCCACAACACGGACCCACATCCTCACCAAGAACCCACAACACGGACCCACATCCTCACCAAGAACCCACAACACGGACCCACATCCTCACCAAGAACCCACAACACGGACCCACATCCTCACCAAGAACCCACAACACGGACCCACATCCTCACCAAGAACCCACAACAAGGACCCACATCCTCACCAAGAACCCACAACACGGACCCACATCCTCACCAAGAACCCACGACACGGACCCACATCCTCGCCAAGAACCCACGACACGGACCCACATCCTCGCCAAGAACCCACGACACGGACCCACATCCTCGCCAAGAACCCACGACACGGACCCACATCCTCACCAAGAACCCACGACACGGACCCACATCCTCACCAAGAACCCACAACACGGACCCACATCCTCACCAAGAACCCACAACACGGACCCACATCCTCACCAAGAACCCACAACACGGACCCACATCCTCACCAAGAACCCACAACACGGACCCACATCCTCACCAAGAACCCACAACACGGACCCACATCCTCACCAAGAACCCACAACACGGACCCACATCCTCACCAAGAACCCACAACACGGACCCACATCCTCACCAAGAACCCTCAATACGGACCCACATCCTCACCAAGAACCCACAACACGAACCCACATCCTCACCAAAAACCCACAATATGGACCCACACACTCGCCACGAACCCACACAACTCACCTCTTCAAGATTTTTAATCGAATGGCTTCCGCAGAAGATGCTCGAAAGACGAAGATGAAGCAGCTGGAAGATTAAGAAGCAGCCTCCTTCGCACCCGTCTCAAACTCTGAGGAAGCACGTGGCGAAGTGACGTCACGAGTGACGTAACAACGTGAGCGATGTGACCACGCCTCCTGCAACCACGCCCTGTTGAGTGACGTAACACGATGCGACCACGCCCACCCCTGAGCTCTTCCTCTGGGCCCTTGACCCCCATCCCACGCTTCGATTTTCGCTTCCGGGTCGGGGCTAGTGGAGGCGGCGGCGGCGGGAAAATCTGAGCCCTAATAAAGTATTAAAGCTTTCGTGACTGCATAAAATTACTCATTGTTTTTTTCGGTAAAGTCACGTATGTAGAAATACAATAAAATTATATTAAAACAAAAAACAATCACGACGTTTCGATCACAACGCAAGCAATCTTCATCAGGTGTCAAGAACAAATCATGGAGGTAAATACAACAAAAAGATGAGAGACGAGAATTCAACAAACCTGAAAAAACATTACGTGAAGCACATCCAGTCAGGCCAACAACACAGTTAGACACTTCCTGGCAGACCACGAATTTCAGAAGAGTGTTAAATTTCGTGTTCAACCTTTGGAGTGCACATACCAGCATAGAATGAAAAATACGAGTTACACGGTCAGTAGAAATACATATACAAGTCTACCAAGAGGTAAGGAGGGAGGAAAGACGGACAGGGAGGCAGAGAGAGGGGGGGGGGGAGCCGGAGGGATGAACAGAAGCTTAAATAGGAAATACGGTTGGAGGGGGGGAGGGGCCAGAGCGAGAGAAACAGCTCAAACACGCACATCTTACACATACAAAACGGCAGCTCACGAAATTTAACACTTCTGAAATGTGTGGTGGGTGGGTGGATGAGCGGATGGGTGGATGAGTGTGTGGGTGGGTGGTTGAGTGGGTGAGTGTGGGTGGATGGATGAGTGGGTGAGTTGGTAGATGAGTGGGTGGATGAGTGGGGGGTGGATGGGTGGATGAGTGTGTGGTTGGGTGAGTGGGTGGCTGAGTGGGTGGCTGAGTGCTCCCCTCTATCGCCCCCCCCCCTCCTCCCGCCAGGTCACCGTGCCCGCCCCCACAAGCCTCGGCAAAGGCGCGCGGCGGTGGAGTGGGACAGCGACCTGGAGAACACCCCACCGCTGAGGACGCGGGGGGAGGGGCCGGCGTCTCGGGGAGCGAGGGGAGGGGCCACCCCCTCCGGCCCCGCTACACTTTCATGAGTCGTGCCACTCATGAAAGTGTAGCGACGACATTGACACACTCCTCCCGATGTGGCGCTTTATTGAAGACCCGTTCACTTGACATCGCGAACATTCCCGTGGCCACCGGTCCCTTCAAACCCACAGCTGACTCCCCCTGTCATTACCTCCCGTGGCCACCGGTCCCTTCGCACTCACAGCTGACTCCCCCTGTCATTACCTCCCGTGGCCACCGGTCCCTTCACACCCACAGCTGACTCCCCCTGTCATTACCTCCCATGGCCACCGGTCCCTTCACACTAACAGCTGACTCCCCCTGTCATTACCTCCCGTGGCCACCGGTCGCTTCACACTCACAGCTGACTCCCCTGTCATTACCTCCCGTAGCCACCGGTCCCTTCACACTCACAGCTGACTCCCCTTGTCATTACCTCTCGTGGCCACCGGTCCCTTCACACTCACAGCTGACTCCCCCTGTCATTACCTCCCGTGGCCACCGGTCCCTTCACTCACAGCTGACTCCCCCTGTCATTACCTCCCGTGGCCACTGGTCCACTCACACTCACAGCTGACTCCCCCTGTCATTACCTCCCGTGGCCACTGGTCCACTCACACTCACAGCTGACTCCCCCTGTCATTTCCTCCTGTGGCCACCGGTCCCTTCACACTCACAGCTGACTCCCCCTGTCATTTCCTCCCGTGGCCACCAGTCCCTTCAAACTCACAGCTGACTCCCCCTGTCATTACCTCCCGTGGCCACCGGTCCCTTCACACTCACAGCTGACTCCCCCTGTCATTACCTCCCGTGGCCACCAGTCCCTTCGCACTCACAGCTGACTCCCCCTGTCATTACCTCCCGTGGCCACCGGTCCCTTCACACTCACAGCTGACTCCCCCTGTCATTACCTCCCGTGGCCAGCGGTCCCTTCACTCACAGCTGACTCCCCCTGTCATTACCTCCCGTGGCCACCGGTCCCTTCACACTCACAGCTGACTCCCTCTGTCATTATATCCCGTGGCCACCGGTCCCTTCACACTCACAGCTGACTCCCCCTGTCATTACCTCCCGTGGCCACCGGTCCCTTCACACTCACAGCTGACTCCCCCTGTCATTACCTCCCGTGGCCACCAGTCCCTTCACACTCACAGCTGACTCCCCCTCTCATTACCTCCCGTGGCCACCGGTCCCTTCACACTCGCAGCTGACTCTCCCTGTCATTACCTCCCGTGGCCACCGGTCCCTTCACACCCACAGCTGACTCCCCCTGTCATTACCTCCCGTGGCCACCGGTCCCTTCACACTCACAGCTGACTCCCCCTTGTCATTACCTCCCATGGCCACCGGTCCCTTCACACTCACAGCTGACTCCCCCTGTCATTACCGCCTGTGGCCACCGGTCCCTTCACACTCACAGCTGACTCCCCCTGTCATTACCTCCCGTGGCCACCGGTCCCTTCGCACTCACAGCTGACTCCCCCTGTCATTACCTCCAATGGCCACCAGTCCCTTCACACTCACAGCTGACTCCACCTGTTATTACCTCCCGTGGCCACCGGTCCCTTCACACTCACAGCTGACTCCCCTGTCATTACAAAAGTATGGAAAAAGGTGCTTCATACCCTTTCTGGCAATAAAACAGCAGGTGTTCAAACGGCAAATATAAACCGTTTCACTACAAGGAATCAAGTTACTGTCATTAATAAAAATACGGAGCGTGTTTTTGCTTCCATGTCCACCACAAGCGTCGTGCGTGGGGTTAGTCACGATTCCCCTGCAAAGGGCCTTAGTGCGGAGTCCCGTTGTTTTATTGCCAGGAAGGGGTCAAAAACCTCTCATTTCCTCATACAGCGGTTGGGTTCACAAAGCCCCCGGGTCACGCTGTGTGGTTCCCAATGCCCGGGTTCGTAACGGCCGGGTTCATAGTGGTCGGGTTAATCACGGCCGAGGTTCGTAATGGCCGGGCTCACGGTGGCCGTGTCACGCTGTGTGGTTCATAGCGGCCTCCTACACCGCCACCTCTTCTGCCTCCACCACCACCACCTTCACCTCTTCTCTGTCGCCCACAGCACAACCTCGTTACACGTAGGAGGAGCAGGAAGACCGCAGCAGCGACGACTCAACGGATTCATCGATGCCTCCGCCGCCGCCGCCACCACCTCCTCGAAGCAAGAACCCCGCTCAGCCAAGACCTGGGCGACGAGGTGGTGGAGGAGGAGGCGGCAAGACGTCGGTCAGCGCCAGGATCGAGCGCAAGTGAAGGAATCCACGGTGGGGGTGGCAGCGTGCCACTGATCTCGTAGTGCCTGGGTTCGAGCCCTGTGTCTGAGTCTCTCTCTCTCCGAGTCTCTCTCAGAGGGGGTGTCGCTTGTTGATCTGTAGCCAAAACGTTTTGTGTTCAAATAAAATCGTCTTTAAACGTATAAAGTCATGTTTTTATTTTCTTCTTCAAGCCACCGACGACAATCAACAACGGTAAGCCAAGGGACTGCACAAACAAGACAAAGCTCCCCCGTGTAGCCTCTAGCAGGCTGTAGGGGCAAGTGCTGTTAGTAGCGAGTAGCAGCACCTATACACAGACAAAGATCCCCCGTGTAGCCTCTAGCAGGCTGTAGGGCCAAGTGCCGTTAGTAGTAGCAAGTAGCAGCACCTACACACAGACAATGATCCCCCGTGTAGCCTCTAGCAGGCTGTAGGGGCAAGTGCTGTTAGTAGCAAGTAGCAGCACCTACACACAGAAAAAGATCCCCCATGTAGCCTCTAGCAGGCTGAAGGGACAAGTGCTGTTAGTAGTGAGTAGCAGCACCTACATACAGACAAAGATCCCCCATGTAGCCTCTAGCAGGCAGTAGGGACAAGTGCTGTTAGTAGTAGCGAGTAGCAGCACATACACGCAGACAAAGATCCCCCGTGTAGCCTCTAGCAGGCTGTAGGGACAAGTGGTGTTAGTAATAGCGAGTAGCAGCAACTACACGCAGACAAAGATCCCCCGTGTAGCCTCTAGCAGGCTGTAGAGGCAAGAGCTATTTGCGAGTAGCAGCACCTATACACGGACAAAGATCCCCCGTGTAGCCTCTAGCAGGCTGTAGGGACAAGTGCTGTTAGTAGTGAGTAGCAGCACCTATACACAGACAAAGATCCCCGGTGTAGCCTCTACACACACAGTGTGCTAACCACTGCACCACCGCTCCCCACACACACACAGTGCGCTAACCACTGCACCACCGCTCCCCACACACAGTGCGCTAACCACTGCACCACCACTGCCCACACACTCACCAGACAGAGACCCACAGACTCAGCACACAGAGACCCACAGACTCACCACACACAGATCCACAGATTCATCACACAGAGACCCACAGACTCACCAGAGGCCCACAGACTCACCACACAGAGACCCACAGACTCACCACAGAGAGACCCACAGATTCACCACACAGAGACCCACAGACTCACCAGACAGAGACCCACAGACTCACCACACAGAGACCCACAGACTCACCACACAGAGACCCACAGACTCACCACACAGAGACGCACAGACTCACCACACAGAGACCCACAGACTCACCACACAGAGACCGACAGACTCACCACACAGAGACCCACAGGCTCACCACACAGAGACCCACAGACTCACCACACAGACCCACAGACTCACCACACAGAGATCCACAGACTCTAGATTTAAAGCTTTCGTGACTGCAAGGATCCATACTCTTTGGTTCTATTGGTTAAAGTCACATAGGTAAAAAATAAAATAACAAAAATCACGACGTTTCAGCCACAACACAAGCGGCCTTCATCAGGTGAAGGGACGAGACTGTCTGGAGGACAGCGCTGGAGTGAAAAAAAGCCACGCTCAGATCACGACCTTTAAGCCGTGTGAGAAGAAACAAAGCGCCTTGACAGAGGAATTAGCATATAATTTAGCATTGAAATGGCTGAGTGATTAGCTTGTGACTGGTCACAGAAATGGCTATGTTAAAGTTCAAGCATACACATCCGCAAAGGCACCCCTTGACAAAGGAATGAGCATAGAATTTAGCATTGAAATAGCTGAGTGATTAGCTTGTAACTAGCTTGTAACTGGTCACAGAAATAACTATATGCTTAGTTTTTTCGGTAAAGTCACGTTGAAGGGAAACAACAAAATAATAAAATATATAAAACAATAAAAATTCTCACGACGTTTCGACCATAACTCAAACGGTCGTCTTCAGGTGTGTTGGTTCGCATACATTTATTTTTAAACGGCGCATTTATTTATTTATAAAAAACGTTAGCGCCACGCGCAGTGATTTGACAGTTTACCCAGGACTAGTCCATCTATATTCTGAAAAGAGGAGGGGGAGACGAAGTTGCCTCTGTGGTAGTAGTTACATTGGAGAAACCAAACGCCATGTCTCGGACCGCATTCGTGAACACAAAGCAGACCTTAAACACGGTAGGACCAACACCTCGGCCGTGGCAGATCATTGTTCTAATTCAGTAGGCTCACATGCCATTGACTTTTCCAAGACAGAGGTTCTTTGTAAGACATCTGGCTTCCATGAGAGATTCGTTCATGAGGCTATCCACATATACAAGCACAGAGACAATTTCAACCGAGAAGATGGATTCTATCTTAGCAATCATTGGAAAGATTTGATAAACCATTTCAGGTCTTAATTGATTGTTCACGCTTACAGTGGCTTTCAGACAGCATACATTATAAAAAATTTCGTCTCCCCCTCCTCTTTTCAGAATATTTATGGACTAGTCCTGGGTAAACTGCCAAATCGCTGCGCGTGGCGCTAACGTTTTTTTATTATAAATAAATAAATGTGCCGTTTAAAAATAAATTTATGCGAACCAACACACCTGAAGACGACCGTTTGAGTTATGGTCGAAACGTCGTGAGAATTTTTTTATTGTTTTATATATATTTTATTATTTTATTGTTTCTCTTCAACGTGACTTTACCGAAAAAACTAAGAATATGAATTACTGCAGTCACGAAAGCTTTAAATCAAAATAGAAATAACTATGTTAAAGTCAGAGCATATACATTCACCGAGGTACCTAGTACAAATCAAACAGGAGAATTTAGCGAAACACAACCACGCTCAGACCGCGGACCTTTAAGCTGTGTGCGAGCAAACAAGGTGTCCTGACAAAGAAATTAGCATAAACATTAGCATTTGATTGGCCGATTATAGAAAAGAGGTGGTGTAGGTGCCGGTGGACTTGCCGTTTGGCGCGGGGGGGGGGGGGGAGTTTACCTATTGATGGTGTGAAAAGGGAATTTATAAGAGCTGCGAAAGTTTGGGGAACCACTACTTGAAAAATATACTGTACCATTGAATTTAGTTTAATGTTTAGTTCGATTTAGAACATCTTTCCAATGGTTGCTTAATTCTCCTGTTTGATTTGTACTAGGTGCCTCGGTGAATGTATATGCTCTGACTTTAACATAGCTATTTCTGCGACCAGTTAAAGCTAATCACTCAGCTATTTCAATGCTAAATTCTATGCTAATTCCTTTGTCAAGGGGTGCCTTTGCGGATGTGTATGCTTTAACTTTAACATAGCCATTTCTGTGACCAGTCACAAGCTAATCACTCAGCCATTTCAATGCTAAATTATATGCTAATTCCTTTGTTAAGGCGCTTTGTTTCTTCTCACACAGCTTAAAGGCCGTGATCTGAGCGTGGCTTTTTTCACTCCAGCGCTGTCCTCCAGACAGTCTCGTCCCTTCACCTGATGAAGGCCGCTTGTGTTGTGGCCGAAACGTCGTGATTTTTGTTATTTTATTTTTTTACCTACTTGACTTTACCCAATAGAACCAAAGAGTACCCACAGACTCACCACACAGAGACCCACAGACTCACCACACAGAGACCCACAGACTCACCACACAGAGACCCACAGTCTAACCACACAGAGACCCACAGACTCACCATAGAGACCCACAGACTCACCACACAGAGACCCACAGACTCACCACACAGAGACCCACAGACTCACCACACAGAGACCCATAGACTCATCACACAGAGACCCACAGACTCACCACAGAGACCCACGGACTCACCACACAGAGACCCACAGACTCACCAAACAGAGACCCACAGACTCACCACACAGAGACCCACAGACTCACCACACAGAGACCCACAGTCTCACCACACAGAGACCTACAGACTCACCACACAGAGACCCACAGACTCACCACACAGACACCCACAGACTCACCACAAAGAGATCCATAGACTCACCACACGGAGACCCACAGACTCACCACACGGAGACCCACTGACTCACCACAGAAACCCACAGACTCACCACACAGAGACCCACAGACTCACCACACAGAGACCCACAGATTCACCACACAGAGACCCACAGACTGACCACACAGAGACCCACAGACTCACCACACAGAGACCCACAGACTCACCACACAGAGACCCATAGACTCATCACACAGAGACGCACAGACTCACCACACAGAGACCCACAGATTCATCACACAGAGACCCACAGACTGACCACACCCAGACCCACAGACTCACCACACAGAGACCCACAGACTCACCACACAGAGACCCACAGTCTCACCACACAGAGACCTACAGACTCACCACACAGAGACCCACAGACTCACCACACACAGACACCCACAGACTCACCACACAGAGACCCACAGACTCACCACACAGACCCACAGACTCACCACACAGAGATCCACAGACTCTAGATTTAAAGCTTTCGTGACTGCAAGGATCCATACTCTTTGGTTCTATTGGGTAAAGTCACATAGGTAAAAAATAAAATAACAAAAATCACGACGTTTCAGCCACAACACAAGCGGCCTTCATCAGGTGAAGGGACGAGACTGTCTGGAGGACAGCGCTGGAGTGAAAAAAAGCCACGCTCAGATCACGACCTTTAAGCCGTGTGAGAAGAAACAAAGCGCCTTGACAGAGGAATTAGCATATAATTTAGCATTGAAATGGCTGAGTGATTAGCTTGTGACTGGTCACAGAAATGGCTATGTTAAAGTTCAAGCATACACATCCGCAAAGGCACCCCTTGACAAAGGAATGAGCATAGAATTTAGCATTGAAATAGCTGAGTGATTAGCTTGTAACTAGCTTGTAACTGGTCACAGAAATAACTATATTCTTAGTTTTTTCGGTAAAGTCACGTTGAAGGGAAACAACAAAATAATAAAATATATAAAACAATAAAAATTCTCACGACGTTTCGACCATAACTCAAACGGTCGTCTTCAGGTGTGTTAGTTCGCATACATTTATTTTTAAACGGCGCATTTATTTATTTATAAAAAACGTTAGCGCCACGCGCAGTGATTTGACAGTTTACCCAGGACTAGTCCATCTATATTCTGAAAAGAGGAGGGGGGAGACGAAGTTGCCTCTGTGGTAGTAGTTACATTGGAGAAACCAAACGCCATGTCTCGGACCGCATTCGTGAACACAAAGCAGACCTTAAACACGGTAGGACCAACACCTCGGCCGTGGCAGATCATTGTTCTAATTCAGTAGGCTCACATGCCATTGACTTTTCCAAGACAGAGGTTCTTTGTAAGACATCTGGCTTCCATGAGAGATTCGTTCATGAGGCTATCCACATATACAAGCACAGAGACAATTTCAACCGAGAAGATGGATTCTATCTTAGCAATCATTGGAAAGATTTGATAAACCATTTCAGGTCTTAATTGATTGTTCACGCTTACAGTGGCTTTCAGACAGCATACATTATAAAAAATTTCGTCTCCCCCTCCTCTTTTCAGAATATTTATGGACTAGTCCTGGGTAAACTGCCAAATCGCTGCGCGTGGCGCTAACGTTTTTTTATTATAAATAAAGAAATGTGCCGTTTAAAAATAAATTTATGCGAACCAACACACCTGAAGACGACCGTTTGAGTTATGGTCGAAACGTCGTGAGAATTTTTTTATTGTTTTATATATATTTTATTATTTTGTTGTTTCTCTTCAACGTGACTTTACCGAAAAAACTAAGAATATGAATTACTGCAGTCACGAAAGCTTTAAATCAAAATAGAAATAACTATGTTAAAGTCAGAGCATATACATTCACCGAGGTACCTAGTACAAATCAAACAGGAGAATTTAGCGAAACACAACCACGCTCAGACCGCGGACCTTTAAGCTGTGTGCGAGCAAACAAGGTGTCCTGACAAAGAAATTAGCATAAACATTAGCATTTGATTGGCCGATTATAGAAAAGAGGTGGTGTAGGTGCCGGTGGACTTGCCGTTTGGCGCGGGGGGGGGGGAAGTTTACCTATTGATGGTGTGAAAAGGGAATTTATAAGAGCTGCGAAAGTTTGGGGAACCACTACTTGAAAAATATACTGTACCATTGAATTTAGTTTAATGTTTAGTTCGATTTAGAACATCTTTCCAATGGTTGCTTAATTCTCCTGTTTGATTTGTACTAGGTGCCTCGGTGAATGTATATGCTCTGACTTTAACATAGCTATTTCTGCGACCAGTTAAAGCTAATCACTCAGCTATTTCAATGCTAAATTCTATGCTAATTCCTTTGTCAAGGGGTGCCTTTGCGGATGTGTATGCTTTAACTTTAACATAGCCATTTCTGTGACCAGTCACAAGCTAATCACTCAGCCATTTCAATGCTAAATTATATGCTAATTCCTTTGTCAAGGCGCTTTGTTTCTTCTCACACAGCTTAAAGGCCGTGATCTGAGCGTGGCTTTTTTCACTCCAGCGCTGTCCTCCAGACAGTCTCGTCCCTTCACCTGATGAAGGCCGCTTGTGTTGTGGCCGAAACGTCGTGATTTTTGTTATTTTATTTTTTTACCTACTTGACTTTACCCAATAGAACCAAAGAGTACCCACAGACTCACACCACAGAGACCCACAGACTTTTACGGAAGCGGTGAGAGGACACCTGGTCACGGCGGACATCGCGCTCGCCGGCACCAGGCTGAGGCTCGTCAATGCGTACGCGCCAAGCGCGAGCCGTGACAGGGAGTCGTTCTTCGCGGGCGCACTGCGGGACGCACTGGGGGAGGCCGCCGTGGACGGGGTGATCACCGTCGTGGGCGGGGATTTTAACTGCACCCTAAACCCGGCCCTCGACCGTAACGGCGTTGAACCCCACCCGGAGGCCGCGAGGGCACTGGCCGAAATTGTGAACAGACAGCGGTTAATTGACGCGTGGCGCCTCCAACATCCCGCGCAGCTCCAATACACGTGGTGCAGGTGCGGCGCTCAGGGGCGGATCAGCCTCGCGAGGCTCGACCGACTCTACATCAGCCCGGACGGGGCCAACCTGCTCGGCGAGAGTCGGGTGGTCCCGACGGGTTTCTCTGACCACCACATGGTCACCGCACGGCTGCGCCCCCCCCCTGGTCGAGCGGCGCAGCCCGTACTGGCGACTCGACCTGCGTCTACTGGAGAACGCTGACTTCCAGGCGGCCTTCAGGGCCCTCTGGAGGGAGTGAGAAACGCGCAGGAGGGCCTTTGAGTCCCCCCTACAATGGTGGGATAATGGGAAGGCCCAGGTGGCGACGCTGTGCCGGCGTTTCGCGAGCCAGCACGCGGCGGTCGGGCGGGAGGAGGAGGACCGACTGCGGAACGAGCTGCTGGCGCTGGAGGCGGAGCTGGGCTCGCCCCAGGCCAGGGCAACCCACCACGCACTCCTGGAGCAGCAGCGGCTGCTCAGGGCAGTATCGGACCAGGCGGCCTATGAGGCTTTCGTAAAGCAGAGAATGCAGCATCTCGTCCAGATGGACGCGCCGACAAGACTCTTCTTCAGGCAAGGGGGACGGCCGAGTACCAGGAACGTCATCTCCAGGTTACAGGCCCCCGGCAGAGAGACTCACACCAGCGACGCGGGCATCGCAGGGGTAGTCCAGGGCTTCTTTGGGGCGCTGACCACCGCGGAGGGCGTCCAAGGGGAAGCCCTGAACGAACTGCTGGAGGGCGTCCCCACACTGACCCCCCCGCGAGGGAGCAGCTGGAGGGAGCGCTCACCCTCCGGGAGCTGGAGGTGGCAGTGAGGGGCCTCGCCGCGGGGAAGGCGCCGGGGATCGACGGCCTGCCGGCCGAGTTCTTTAAGGTCTTCTGGAGCGAACTCGGGCCCTCCCTGAGCGAGGTCCTGAACGCGAGCCTAGCGGCGGGAGAGATGCCGCACAGCAGCAGGAGGCAAGTGGTGACGCTGCTGCTGCCCAAGAAGGGGGACCTCGGCTGCATCGCCAACTGGCGGCCGGTGTCCGTCCTCTGCACGGACTACAAAATAGTGGCCAGGGCGCTGGTCAACCGGCTGAAGAGCACGGCCGGGAATGTGGTACAATCTGACCAGACATACTGCGTTCCGGGACGCTCCATCCACGACAACATAGCCGTGGTACGGGACGTGGTGGAATTGGCGACGGCACACGGGATAGAAACGGGCCTCCTCTTCCTGGATCAGGAAAAGGCATTTGATCGGATGGACCACGGGTACTTGTACGCAGTGCTCAAAGCCTTTGGGTTTGGCGAACAGTTCGTGGCATACATAAGGCTCCTGTACACGAACGCGTCGAGCCTGATGAAGGTGAACAATAAACTCAGAGCCCCTCTGGCGGTCACGAGGGGGATCAGGCAAGGGTGCCCACTCTCGGGACTGCTGTACGCGCTCTGTATCGAGCCGCTCCTGTGCAGGCTGAGGCGCACCCTGTCTGGCCTCCAGATCCCGGGGCCGGGAACCGCCGAGGTCCGGCTCTCGGCGTACGCGGACGACCTCTGTGTTGTCATTAACGATGCGCGCGACGTGGAGGCGGTCCGCGGGGCGGTCCGCCTCTATGAAGGCGCCTCCTCTGCGAGGCTGAACTGGGCCAAGTGCGAGGCGCTGGCCCTGGGGCCGAGGGGTGCGGTGCGCGCCCTGGCGCTCCCGGGAGGTGTGGAGTGGGGAACGGGGGGCGTCAAGTACCTCGGGGTGCACCTGGGCGACCCCGCCACCGAGGCGAAGAATGGGGCCGAGGTAGCAGACAAAATCGCGGAGAAACTGAAAACGTGGGCCAGGCTCTCTCCACAGATGTCGTATAGGGGTAGAATCCTCGTGGTAAACAACCTGGCGGCGGCTCTGTTATGGCACAGAGCAAAAGTGCTCCACCCGCCGGAGTGGCTGATGGTTCGAGCGCAGAGCGCCTTCACCTCCTTCGTTTGGCACGGGCGGCACTGGCAGAGACCGGGCGTCCTCTGTCTGCCGGTGGAGGAGGGTGGCCAGGGCCTTGTCAGTGTCGTCAGCCGAGTGATGGCTTTCAGGATACAACATATACAGCGTCTGGTGTACGGGGAGGGGGAGCAGCCCTGGCGGTCCCTGGCCCTCGGCCTGCTGAGACAGGCCGGGCGGCTGGGGTACGGCCAGGAGCTCTTCCTGACCAACGCGGGGCTCGTCGACCAAGGCCCGCTGTCGACCTACTACCGCAGCCTCCTCGGCGCGTGGCGCAGCATCGAGTGGGCCAGGCTCCCCGAGGGGTACGGCGCGGCCCTCTTTGTGAGGGAGCCGCTGTTTGCCAACCATCTTTTCCAGGGACTGAGCGCGGAACGCACCCTGGCCCTGCGGTTCGTGGCGGGGGGCGTCAGGACGGGCGGCGACCTGCTGAACCCCGGCCGGCGGTCGTGGCGGACGGCGCTGGCGATCGCGGAGGCGGCCGGGCTCCGCACCGTGCTCGCGGGTGCCGGGGTGCTCCGGGTAGTCCTGCGGACGATGCGGGGACTCGCGGTGAGACTGGAGGACGCGGGCGGCGGGGAGGGCCCTTCCTTCCCCCCGCTGGCTCTCTCCTGCCGCGCCCCCCCCCGGCCGCGAGGACGCCGGGAAACTGTTGAAGCTGGAGGGGTGCAGGGGCGTGCCGTTGAAAGGCGCGCACAAGAAGAGCGTCTACGCCGTCTGTGTCAGGGCCCTGCTCAGCGCGGACCTGGGCGACCTGGCGGACACGAAGTGGAGAGGGCACTTCGCGGCGCTGTGCGACGAGCCCCCCCCCAATGGCGGGACCTTTACCGCCCCCCCACGACCAAGCGATGCGGAGACCTACAGTGGAGGCTGGTGCACCAGACTCTGCCAACCGCGGTGTGGGTGAGCCGGGTCGCGCCGGGGGCCTCGGACAAGTGCGCATTTTGCGAACAGATGGAGGACATCATTCACCAGTACCTCCAATGCAAGAGGCTGGCGCCGTTGTTTCGTTTTATAGCGCGGACATTCGAGAGGCTGGGCATCCCGCTCCGGGAGAGCAGTTTCGTGTACGGGGTGACGGGGGAGACGAGCGACAAACGAGACGTCGCGAACTTCGTGTGTGCTGAGGCCAAATTGGCAATATACATCACGCGTAAACGGAAGCTGGAGGGAGACGGCGGTGGCGGTGGGGTGCTGGCGGCAACCCAGGCCCTGGTGAAGGCGCGGCTCGGGCTCGAGTTCGCACATTACAGGCACACCGGCGGGGAGGGCGATTTCCTGGCGAAGTGGAAGCGCGCGAGGACCGCCCTGTGCCGAGTTGAACGCGGCGCGCTCGTCATTACGTTTGACCCCCTCCCTGACCCTCCCCCCCCCCCCTGGCCCCCCCCGCGACCCCCGCCCCCTGCCCCCTCTGACCCCCCCCCACCACGCGCCTGGCGTGGATGAAGCGTGATTGCGTACGATGGATACGGGGGTTTTTCTTTTCCACTGATTTGCTGTGGGTGACGGCGTGCGTGCCGCCGCCCAGTGTGGTTTTTGGTTTCCCCCAATGAGTCGCTGGCTGATTTGTATTACTACACCAAGGCTTCGCTGCACGTACAGCAGGAAGCCTGAATAAAGGCGAATAAAAGTCAAAGTCTGTGCACTCGCTCACTCGCTCGCAGCTCCAGGCAAGAGGAGAACCAGCTGAGGGAGATGCAGATGTCCATGGAGCTGCAGAGCCACCGTAGCGACGTGGACTTCAACGTTGCCAGAGTCCTGGAGACTTTCTCCTTCCGAGGACACAAATGCCTCGTCATGGAGCTGTTGAGGTACGAAAAGCACCAGCACCACTCACTCACTCACCATCACCACTACCACCACCACTCACTCAACATCACCACCACCACTCACTCACTCACCATCACCAGTACCACCATCACCACCACTCACTCAACATCACCACCACCACTCACTCACCTTTACCAGTACCACCATCACCACCACTCACTTACCATCACCACCACCACTCACTCACTCACCATCACCACTACCACCACCATCACCACCACCACAACCACTTACCATCACCACCAGCACCACCACTCACTTACCATCACCAATACCACCATCACCACCACTCACTCACTCACTCACCATCACCACCATCACCACCATCACCACCACCACTCACTCACCATCACCACTACCACCATCACCACCACCACTCACTCACCATCACCAATACCGCCATCACCACCACTCACTCACTCACTCACCATCACCACTACCACCACACCAGCACTACCACCACCACTCACTCACCATCACCACTACCACCATCACCACTATCACCACAACCACTCACTCACCATCACCACTACCACCATCACCACTCACTCACCATCACCACCACCACCACTCACTCACCATCACCACTACCACCATCACCACCACTCACTCACTCACTCACCATCATCACTACCACCATCAACACCACCACCACAACCACTCACCATCACCACCACCACTCACTCAACATCGCCACTACCACCATCACCACCATCACACTACCACCACCCCTCTCTCCCTATCACCACCACCACCACCATCACGACCACTGCCACCACCCCTCTCTCACTACCACCACCACACTACCACCATCACACCACCACCACCCCTCTCTCCCTACCACCACCATCACGATCACTGCCATTACCATCACAACCACTACCACTCACCCCTCTCTCCCTACCCACCACCATCACCACCATCATACCACCACCACCATCACCACTACCACCACTACCATCACGACCACTACCGCCACCATTCAACTACCACCACCATCACCACCACCATCACGACCACTACCACCACCACCATCACACTACCACCATCACCCCTCTCTCCCTACCACCACCACCATCACACTACCACCACCACCATCACACTACCACCACCATCACACTACCACCCCCACACTACCACCATCACGGCCACTACCACCACCATCACCATCACACTACCACCATCACCATCACACTACCACCACCATCACCACCACTACCACCACCCCTCTCTCCCTACCACCACCACCACCATCACCACCACCACCATCCCCACACTACCACCACCACCCCCTCCCTACCACCACCCTTCCCCACCATCACCACCATCCCTCCTCTACGTTACGTCTAAACTCTCTGTCTCTGTGTCTCTGTGTCTCTCTCTGTGCACTCGCTCACTCGCTCGCAGCTCCAGGCAAGAGGAGAACCAGCTGAGGGAGATGCAGATGTCCATGGAGCTGCAGAGCCACCGTAGCGACGTGGACTTCAACGTTGCCAGAGTCCTGGAGACTTTCTCCTTCCGAGGACACAAATGCCTCGTCATGGAGCTGTTGAGGTACGAAAAGCACCAGCACCACTCACTCACTCACCATCACCACTACCACCACCACTCACTCAACATCACCACCACCACTCACTCACTCACCATCACCAGTACCACCATCACCACCACTCACTCAACATCACCACCACCACTCACTCACCTTTACCAGTACCACCATCACCACCACTCACTTACCATCACCACCACCACTCACTCACTCACCATCACCACTACCACCACCATCACCACCACCACAACCACTTACCATCACCACCAGCACCACCACTCACTCACCATCACCAATACCACCATCACCACCACTCACTCACTCACTCACCATCACCACCATCACCACCACCACCACCACCACTCACTCACCATCACCACTACCACCATCACCACCACCACTCACTCACCATCACCAATACCGCCATCACCACCACTCACTCACTCACCATCACCACTACCACCACACCAGCACTACCACCACCACTCACTCACCATCACCACTACCACCATCACCACTATCACCACAACCACTCACTCACCATCACCACTACCACCATCACCACTCACTCACCATCACCACCACCACCACTCACTCACCATCACCACTACCACCATCACCACCACTCACTCACTCACTCACCATCATCACTACCACCATCAACACCACCACCACAACCACTCACCATCACCACCACCACTCACTCAACATCGCCACTACCACCATCACCACCATCACACTACCACCACCCCTCTCTCCCTATCACCACCACCACCACCATCACGACCACTGCCACCACCCCTCTCTCACTACCACCACCACACTATCACCATCACACCACCACCACCCCTCTCTCCCTACCACCACCATCACGATCACTGCCATTACCATCACAACCACTACCACCACCCCTCTCTCCCTACCACCACCATCACCACCATCACACTACCACCACCACCATCACACTACCACCACTACCATCACGACCACTACTGCCACCATCACACTACCACCACCATCACCACCACCATCACGACCACTACCACCACCACCATCACACTACCACCATCACCCCTCTCTCCCTACCACCACCACCATCACACTACCACCACCACCATCACACTACCACCACCATCACACTACCACCCCCACACTACCACCATCACGGCCACTACCACCACCATCACCATCACACTACCACCATCACCATCACACTACCACCACCATCACCACCACTACCACCACCCCTCTCTCCCTACCACCACCACCATCACCACCACCACCATCCCCACACTACCACCACCACCCCCTCCCTACCACCACCCTTCCCCACCATCACCACCATCCCTCCTCTACGTTACGTCTAAACTCTCTGTCTCTGTGTCTCTGTGTCTCTCTCTGTGCACTCGCTCACTCGCTCGCAGCTCCAGGCAAGAGGAGAACCAGCTGAGGGAGATGCAGATGTCCATGGAGCTGCAGAGCCACCGTAGCGACGTGGACTTCAACGTTGCCAGAGTCCTGGAGACTTTCTCCTTCCGAGGACACAAATGCCTCGTCATGGAGCTGTTGAGGTACGAAAAGCACCAGCACCAGCACCACTCACTCACTCACCATCACCACTATCACCATCACCACCACTCACTCAACATCACCACCACCACTCACTCACTCACCATCACCACTACCACCATCACCACCACTCACTCAACATCACCACCACCACTCACTCACTTACCATCACCAGTACCACCATCACCACCACTCACTCAACATCACCACCACCACTCACTCACCTTTACCAGTACCACCATCACCACCACTCACTTACCATCACCACCACCACTCAATCACTCACCATCACCACTACCACCACCATCACCACCACCACAACCACTTACCATCACCACCAGCACCACCACTCACTCACCATCACCAATACCACCATCACCACCAGTCACTCACTCACTCACCATCACCACCATCACCACCACCACCACCACTCACTCACCATCACCACTACCACCATCACCACTATCACCACAACCACTCACTCACCATCACCACTACCACCATCACCACTCACTCACCATCACCACCACCACCACTCACTCACCATCACCACTACCACCATCACCACCACTCACTCACTCACTCACCATCATCACTACCACCATCACCACCACCACCACAACCACTCACCATCACCACCACCACTCACTCAACATCGCCACTACCACCATCACCACCATCACACTACCACCACCCCTCTCTCCCTATCACCACCACCACCACCACCATCACGACCACTGCCACCACCCCTCTCTCACTACCACCACCACACTACCACTATCACACCACCACCACCCCTCTCTCCCTACCACCACCATCACGACCACTGCCATTACCATCACAACCACTACCACCACCCCTCTCTCCCTACCACCACCATCACCACCATCACACTACCACCACCACCATCACACTACCACCACTACCATCACGACCACTACCGCCACCATCACACTACCACCGCCATCACCACCACCATCACGACCACTACCACCACCACCATCACACTACCACCATCACCCCTCTCTCCCTACCACCACCACCATCACACTACCACCACCACCATCACACTACCACCCCCACACTACCACCATCACGGCCACTACCACCACCATCACCATCACACTACCACCATCACCATCACACTACCACCACCATAACCACCACTACCACCACCCCTCTCTCCCTACCACCACCACCACCATCACCACCACCACCATCCCCACACTACCACCACCACCCCCTCCCTACCACCACCCTTCCCCACCATCACCACCATCCCTCCTCTACGTTACGTCTAAACTCTCTGTCTCTGTGTCTCTGTGTCTCTCTCTGTGGACTCGCTCACTCGCTCGCAGCTCCAGGCAAGAGGAGAACCAGCTGAGGGAGATGCAGATGTCCATGGAGCTGCAGAGCCACCGTAGCGACGTGGACTTCAACGTTGCCAGAGTCCTGGAGACTTTCTCCTTCCGAGGACACAAATGCCTCGTCATGGAGCTGTTGAGGTACGAAAAGCACCAGCACCACTCACTCACTCACCATCACCACTATCACCATCACCACCACTCACTCAACATCACCACCACCACTCACTCACTCACTCACCATCACCACTACCACCATCACCACCACTCACTCAACATCACCACCACCACTCACTCACTTACCATCACCAGTACCACCATCACCACCACTCACTCAACATCACCACCACCACTCACTCACCTTTACCAGTACCACCATCACCACCACTCACTTACCATCACCACCACCACTCATTCACTCACCATCACCACTACCACCACCATCACCACCACCACAACCACTTACCATCACCACCAGCACCACCACTCACTCACCATCACCAATACCACCATCACCACCAGTCACTCACTCACTCACTCACCATCACCACTATCACCACACCAGCACTACCACCACCACTCACTCACCATCACCACTACCACCATCACCACTATCACCACAACCACTCACTCACCATCACCACTACCACCATTACCACTCACTCACCATCACCACCACCACCACTCACTCACCATCACCACTACCACCATCACCACCACTCACTCACTCACTCACCATCATCACTACCACCATCACCACCACCACCACAACCACTCACCATCACCACTATCACCACAACCACTCACTCACCATCACCACTACCACCATCACCACTCACTCACCATCACCACCACCACCACCACTCACTCACCATCACCACTACCACCATCACCACCACTCACTCACTCACTCACCATCATCACTACCACCATCAACACCACCACCACAACCACTCACCATCACCACCACCACTCACTCAACATCGCCACTACCACCATCACCACCATCACACTACCACCACCCCTCTCTCCCTATCACCACCACCACCACCATCACGACCACTGCCACCACCCCTCTCTCACTACCACCACCACACTACCACCATCACACCACCACCACCCCTCTCTCCCTACCACCACCATCACGACCACTGCCATTACCATCACAACCACTACCACCACCCCTCTCTCCCTACGACCACCATCACCACCATCACACTACCACCACCACCATCACACTACCACCACTACCATCACGACCACTACCGCCACCATCACACTACCACCACCATCACCACCACCATCACGACCACTACCACCACCACCATCACACTACCACCATCACCCCTCTCTCCCTACCACCACCACCATCACACTACCACCACCACCATCACACTACCACCACCATCACACTACCACCCCCACACTACCACCATCACTGCCACTACCACCACCATCACCATCACACTACCACCATCACCATCACACTACCACCACCATCACCACCACTACCACCACCCCTCTCTCCCTACCACCACCACCACCATCACCACCACCACCATCCCCACACTACCACCACCACCCCCTCCCTACCACCACCCTTCCCCACCATCACCACCATCCCTCCTCTACGTTACGTCTAAACTCTCTGTCTCTGTGTCTCTGTGTCTCTCTCTGTGCACTCGCTCACTCGCTCGCAGCTCCAGGCAAGAGGAGAACCAGCTGAGGGAGATGCAGATGTCCATGGAGCTGCAGAGCCACCGTAGCGACGTGGACTTCAACGTTGCCAGAGTCCTGGAGACTTTCTCCTTCCGAGGACACAAATGCCTCGTCATGGAGCTGTTGAGGTACGAAAAGCACCAGCACCACTCACTCACTCACCATCACCACTACCACCACCACTCACTCAACATCACCACCACCACTCACTCACTCACCATCACCAGTACCACCATCACCACCACTCACTCAACATCACCACCACCACTCACTCACCTTTACCAGTACCACCATCACCACCACTCACTTACCATCACCACCACCACTCACTCACTCACCATCACCACTACCACCACCATCACCACCACCACAACCACTTACCATCACCACCAGCACCACCACTCACTCACCATCACCAATACCACCATCACCACCACTCACTCACTCACTCACCATCACCACCATCACCACCACCACCACCACCACTCACTCACCATCACCACTACCACCATCACCACCACCACTCACTCACCATCACCAATACCGCCATCACCACCACTCACTCACTCACCATCACCACTACCACCACACCAGCACTACCACCACCACTCACTCACCATCACCACTACCACCATCACCACTATCACCACAACCACTCACTCACCATCACCACTACCACCATCACCACTCACTCACCATCACCACCACCACCACTCACTCACCATCACCACTACCACCATCACCACCACTCACTCACTCACTCACCATCATCACTACCACCATCAACACCACCACCACAACCACTCACCATCACCACCACCACTCACTCAACATCGCCACTACCACCATCACCACCATCACACTACCACCACCCCTCTCTCCCTATCACCACCACCACCACCATCACGACCACTGCCACCACCCCTCTCTCACTACCACCACCACACTATCACCATCACACCACCACCACCCCTCTCTCCCTACCACCACCATCACGATCACTGCCATTACCATCACAACCACTACCACCACCCCTCTCTCCCTACCACCACCATCACCACCATCACACTACCACCACCACCATCACACTACCACCACTACCATCACGACCACTACTGCCACCATCACACTACCACCACCATCACCACCACCATCACGACCACTACCACCACCACCACCATCACACTACCACCATCACCCCTCTCTCCCTACCACCACCACCATCACACTACCACCACCACCATCACACTACCACCACCATCACACTACCACCCCCACACTACCACCATCACGGCCACTACCACCACCATCACCATCACACTACCACCATCACCATCACACTACCACCACCATCACCACCACTACCACCACCCCTCTCTCCCTACCACCACCACCATCACCACCACCACCATCCCCACACTACCACCACCACCCCCTCCCTACCACCACCCTTCCCCACCATCACCACCATCCCTCCTCTACGTTACGTCTAAACTCTCTGTCTCTGTGTCTCTGTGTCTCTCTCTGTGCACTCGCTCACTCGCTCGCAGCTCCAGGCAAGAGGAGAACCAGCTGAGGGAGATGCAGATGTCCATGGAGCTGCAGAGCCACCGTAGCGACGTGGACTTCAACGTTGCCAGAGTCCTGGAGACTTTCTCCTTCCGAGGACACAAATGCCTCGTCATGGAGCTGTTGAGGTACGAAAAGCACCAGCACCAGCACCACTCACTCACTCACCATCACCACTATCACCATCACCACCACTCACTCAACATCACCACCACCACTCACTCACTCACCATCACCACTACCACCATCACCACCACTCACTCAACATCACCACCACCACTCACTCACTTACCATCACCAGTACCACCATCACCACCACTCACTCAACATCACCACCACCACTCACTCACCTTTACCAGTACCACCATCACCACCACTCACTTACCATCACCACCACCACTCAATCACTCACCATCACCACTACCACCACCATCACCACCACCACAACCACTTACCATCACCACCAGCACCACCACTCACTCACCATCACCAATACCACCATCACCACCAGTCACTCACTCACTCACCATCACCACCATCACCACCACCACCACCACTCACTCACCATCACCACTACCACCATCACCACTATCACCACAACCACTCACTCACCATCACCACTACCACCATCACCACTCACTCACCATCACCACCACCACCACTCACTCACCATCACCACTACCACCATCACCACCACTCACTCACTCACTCACCATCATCACTACCACCATCACCACCACCACCACAACCACTCACCATCACCACCACCACTCACTCAACATCGCCACTACCACCATCACCACCATCACACTACCACCACCCCTCTCTCCCTATCACCACCACCACCACCACCATCACGACCACTGCCACCACCCCTCTCTCACTACCACCACCACACTACCACCATCACACCACCACCACCCCTCTCTCCCTACCACCACCATCACGACCACTGCCATTACCATCACAACCACTACCACCACCCCTCTCTCCCTACCACCACCATCACCACCATCACACTACCACCACCACCATCACACTACCACCACTACCATCACGACCACTACCGCCACCATCACACTACCACCGCCATCACCACCACCATCACGACCACTACCACCACCACCATCACACTACCACCATCACCCCTCTCTCCCTACCACCACCACCATCACACTACCACCACCACCATCACACTACCACCCCCACACTACCACCATCACGGCCACTACCACCACCATCACCATCACACTACCACCATCACCATCACACTACCACCACCATAACCACCACTACCACCACCCCTCTCTCCCTACCACCACCACCACCATCACCACCACCACCATCCCCACACTACCACCACCACCCCCTCCCTACCACCACCCTTCCCCACCATCACCACCATCCCTCCTCTACGTTACGTCTAAACTCTCTGTCTCTGTGTCTCTGTGTCTCTCTCTGTGCACTCGCTCACTCGCTCGCAGCTCCAGGCAAGAGGAGAACCAGCTGAGGGAGATGCAGATGTCCATGGAGCTGCAGAGCCACCGTAGCGACGTGGACTTCAACGTTGCCAGAGTCCTGGAGACTTTCTCCTTCCGAGGACACAAATGCCTCGTCATGGAGCTGTTGAGGTACGAAAAGCACCAGCACCAGCACCACTCACTCACTCACCATCACCACTATCACCATCACCACCACTCACTCAACATCACCACCACCACTCACTCACTCACTCACCATCACCACTACCACCATCACCACCACTCACTCAACATCACCACCACCACTCACTCACTTACCATCACCAGTACCACCATCACCACCACTCACTCAACATCACCACCACCACTCACTCACCTTTACCAGTACCACCATCACCACCACTCACTTACCATCACCACCACCACTCAATCACTCACCATCACCACTACCACCACCATCACCACCACCACAACCACTTACCATCACCACCAGCACCACCACTCACTCACCATCACCAATACCACCATCACCACCAGTCACTCACTCACTCACTCACCATCACCACTACCACCACACCAGCACTACCACCACCACTCACTCACCATCACCACTACCACCATCACCACTATCACCACAACCACTCACTCACCATCACCACTACCACCATTACCACTCACTCACCATCACCACCACCACCACTCACTCACCATCACCACTACCACCATCACCACCACTCACTCACTCACTCACCATCATCACTACCACCATCACCACCACCACCACAACCACTCACCATCACCACTATCACCACAACCACTCACTCACCATCACCACTACCACCATCACCACTCACTCACCATCACCACCACCACCACCACCACTCACTCACCATCACCACTACCACCATCACCACCACTCACTCACTCACTCACCATCATCACTACCACCATCAACACCACCACCACAACCACTCACCATCACCACCACCACTCACTCAACATCGCCACTACCACCATCACCACCATCACACTACCACCACCCCTCTCTCCCTATCACCACCACCACCACCATCACGACCACTGCCACCACCCCTCTCTCACTACCACCACCACACTACCACCATCACACCACCACCACCCCTCTCTCCCTACCACCACCATCACGACCACTGCCATTACCATCACAACCACTACCACCACCCCTCTCTCCCTACGACCACCATCACCACCATCACACTACCACCACCATCACACTACCACCACTACCATCACGACCACTACCGCCACCATCACACTACCACCGCCATCACCACCACCACGACCACTACCACCACCACCATCACACTACCACCATCACCCCTCTCTCCCTACCACCACCACCATCACACTACCACC
Organism: Petromyzon marinus; assembly: GCF_048934315.1. Classification (NCBI taxonomy): domain Eukaryota; kingdom Metazoa; phylum Chordata; class Hyperoartia; order Petromyzontiformes; family Petromyzontidae; genus Petromyzon; species Petromyzon marinus. The sequence continues at coordinate 607,472 of NW_027423180.1, forward strand.
ACCACCATCACACTACCACCACCATCACACTACCACCCCCACACTACCACCATCACGGCCACTACCACCACCATCACCATCACACTACCACCATCACCATCACACTACCACCACCATCACCACCACTACCACCACCCCTCTCTCCCTACCACCACCACCACCATCACCACCACCACCATCCCCACACTACCACCACCACCCCCTCCCTACCACCACCCTTCCCCACCATCACCACCATCCCTCCTCTACGTTACGTCTAAACTCTCTGTCTCTGTGTCTCTGTGTCTCTCTCTGTGCACTCGCTCACTCGCTCGCAGCTCCAGGCAAGAGGAGAACCAGCTGAGGGAGATGCAGATGTCCATGGAGCTGCAGAGCCACCGTAGCGACGTGGACTTCAACGTTGCCAGAGTCCTGGAGACTTTCTCCTTCCGAGGACACAAATGCCTCGTCATGGAGCTGTTGAGGTACGAAAAGCACCAGCACCAGCACCACTCACTCACTCACCATCACCACTATCACCATCACCACCACTCACTCAACATCACCACCACCACTCACTCACTCACCATCACCACTACCACCATCACCACCACTCACTCAACATCACCACCACCACTCACTCACCGTCACCAGTACCACCATCACCACCACTCACTCACCATCACCACCACCACTCACTCAATTAAATTCACCACGACCACCACCAGCACCACCACTCACTCACTCACCATCACCACTACCACCACCACCATCACCACCACCACTCACCATCACCACCAGCACCACCACTCACTCACCATCACCATTACCACCATCACCACCACCACCACTCACTCACTACTACCACCACCATCACCACCATCACCACAACCACCATCACCACCACTCACTCACTCACTCACCATCACCACTACCACCACTACCACCATCACCACTCACTCACCATCACCACCACCACTCACTCACCATCACCACTACCACCATCACCACCACTTACTCACTCACTCACCATCACCACTACCACCACACCAGCACCACCACCACCACTAACTCACCATCACCACCAGCACCACCACTCACTCACCATCACCATTACCACCATCACCACCACTCACTTACTCAATCACCATCACCACCATCACCACCACCACCACCACTCACTCACCATCACCACCACCACTCACTCACCATCACCAATACCACCATCACCACCACTCACTCACTCACCATCACCACTACCACCAGCACCACCACCACCACTCACTCACTACTACCACCACCATCACCACCATCACCACAACCACCATCACCACCACTCACTCACTCACTCACCATCACCACTACCACCACTACCACCATCACCACTCACTCACCATCACCACCACCACTCACTCACCATCACCACTACCACCATCACCACCACTTACTCACTCACTCACCATCACCACTACCACCACACCAGCACCACCACCACCACTAACTCACCATCACCACTACCACCATCACCACCACTCACTCACCATCACCACTGCCACCAGCCCACCATCACCACCACCACAACCACTCACTATCACCACCACCACCACCACCACCACTCACTCACCATCACCACTACCACCATCACCACCACTCACTCACTCACCATCACCACTACCACTACACCACCAACACCACCATAACTCACTCACTCACCATCACCACTACCGCCATCACCACCACTCACTCACCATCACCACCACCACTCACTCAATCACCAACACCAATACCACCATGACCACCACTCACTCACCATCACCACTCACTCACCATCACCACCACCACCACTCACTCACCATCACCACTACCACCACCACCACCACTCACTCACTCACTCACCATCACCACCACACCACCAGCAACACCAGCCACTCACTCACCATCACCACTACCACCATCGACCACCACTCACTCACTCACTCACCATCACCACTACCACCACACCAGCACCACCACTCACTCACCATCACCAATACCACCATCACCACCACTCACTCACCATCACCACTGCCACCAGACCACCATCACCACCACCACCACAAAAACTCACCATCACCACCACCACCACTCACTCACCATCACCACTACCACCATCACCACCATCACCACAACCACTCACTCACCATCACCACTACCACCATCACCACTCACTCACCATCACCACCACCACTCACTCACCATCACCACTACCACCATCACCACCACTCACTTACTCACTATCACCACTACCACCACACCACCAGCACCACCACCACTCACTCACCATCACCACTACCACCATCACCACCACTCACTCACTCACCATCACCACTACCACCACACCACCTGCACCACCACAACTCACTCACTCACCATCACCACTACCGCCATCACCACCACTCACTCACCATCACCACCACCACACACTCACTCACCATCACCACTACCACCAGCACCACCACCACTCACTCACCATCACCACTACCACCATCAACACCACCACAACCACTCACCATCACCACCACCACCATCAACACCACCACAACCACTCACCATCACCACCACCACTCACTCACCATCGCCACTACCACCATCACCACCACTCACTCACTCACTCACCATCACCACTACCACCATCACCACCATCACCACAACCACTCACTCACCATCACCACTACCACCATCACCACTCACTCACCATCACCATCACCACCACTCACTCACCATCACCACCATCACCACCACCACAACCACTCACCATCACCACTACCACCACTCACTCACCATCACCACCATCACCACCACCACTCACTCACCATCACCACTACCACCATCACCACCACCACTCACTCACCATCACCACTACCACCATCACCACCACTCACTCACTCACCATCACCACTACCACCGCACCACCACCACCACTAACTCACCATCACCACTACCACCATCACCACCACTCACTCACTCACCATCACCACTGCCACCAGACCACCATCACCACCACCACCACAACCACTCACTATCATCACCACCACCACCACCACCACCACTCACTCACCATCACCACTACCACCAACACCACCATCACCACAACCACTCACTCACCATCACCACTACCACCATCACCACTCACTCACCATCACCACCACCACTACCACCATCACCACCACTCACTTACTCACTATCACCACTACCACCACACCACCAGCACCACCACCACTCACTCACCATCACCACTACCACCACACCACCAGCACCACCACAACTCACTCACTCACCATCACCACTACCACTACCGCCATCACCACCACTCACTCACCATCACCACCACCACTAACTCACTCACCATCACCACTACCACTAGCACCACCACCACTCACTCACTCACTCACCATCACCAATACCACCATGACCACCACTCAATCACCATCACCACTCACTCACCATCACCACTACCACCATCACCACCACTGATTCACTCACCATCACCACTACCACCACACCACCAGCACCACCACCACTCACTCACCATCACCACTACCACCATCACCACCACTCACTCACTCACTCACCATCACCACTACCACCATCACCACCACTCACTCACCATCACCACTACCACCAGCACCACCACCACCACTCACTCACCATCACCACTACCACCATCACCACCACTCACTTACTCACTATCACCACTACCACCACACCACCAGCACCACCACCACACACTCACCATCACCACTACCACCATCACCACCACTCACTCACTCACCACTACCACCACACCACCAGCACCACCACAACTCACTCACTCACCATCACCACTACCGCCATCACCACCACTCACTCACCATCACCACCACCACTCACTCACTCACCATCACCACTACCACCAGCACCACTCACTCACTCACCATCACCACTACCACCAGCAGCACCACAACCACTCACTCACCATCACCACTACTACCACACCACCATCACCACCACAACCACTCACCATCACTACCACCACCACCACTCACTCACCATCACCACCATCACCAAAACCACTCACTCACCATCACCACTAACACCATCACCACTCACTCACCATCACCATCACCACCACTCATTCACCATCACCACAACCACTCACCATCACCACTACCACCACTCACTCACTATCACCAGTACCACCATCACCACCACTCACTCACTCACCATCACCACCATCAGCACCACCACTCACTCACCATCACCACTACCACCATCACCACCACCACTCACTCACCATCACCACTACCACCATCACCACCACTCACTCACTCACCATCACCACTACCACCACACCAGCACCACCGACACCACTAACTCACCATCACCACTACCACCATCACCACCACTCACTCACCATCACCACTGCCACCAGACCACCATCACCACCACCACAACCACTCACTATCACCACCACCACCACTCACTCACCATCACCACTACCACCAACACCACCATCACCACAACCACTCACTCACCATCACCACTACCACCATCACCACTCACTCACCATCACCACCACCACTCACTCACCATCACCACTACCACCATCACCACCACTCACTTACTCACTATCACCACTACCACCACACCACCAGAACCACCACCACTCACTCACCATCACCACTACCACCATCACCACCACTCACTCACTCACCATCACCACTACCACCACACCACCAGAACCACCACAACTCACTCACTATCACCATCACCACTACCGCCATCACCACCACTCACTCACCATCACCACCACCACTCACTCACTCACCATCACCACTACCACTAGCACCACCACCACTCACTCACTCACTCACCATCACCAATACCACCATCACCACAACTCACTCACTCACTCACCAACACCACTACCACCACACCACCAGCACCACCACAACTCACTCACCATCACCACTACCACCATCACCACCACTCACTCACTCACTCACCATCACCACTACCACCACACCACCAGCACCACCACCACTCACTCACCATCACCACTACCACCATCACCACCACTCACTCACTCACCATCACCACTACCACCATCACCACAACTCACTCACTCACTCACCAACACCACTACCACCACACCACCAGCACCACCACAACTCACTCACTAACCATCACCACTACCATCATCACCACCACTCACTCACCATCATCACTACCACCAGCACCACCACCACTCACTCACTCACCATCACCACTACCACCATCACCACCACCACCACTCACTCACCATCACCACTACCGCCATCACCACCACCACCACCATTCACTCACTCACTCACCATCACCACTACCACCACACCACCAGCACCACCACCACTCACTCACTCACCATCACCACCAGCAACACCAGCCACTCACTCACCATCACCACTACCACCACCACCACCACACACTCACCATCACCAGTACCACCATCACCACCACTCACTCACTCACTCACCATCACCACCATCACCACCACCACCACTCACTCACCATCACCAATACCACCATCACCACCACCACTCACTCACCATCACCACTACCACCATCGACCACCACTCACTCACTCACCATCACCACTACCACCACACCAGCACCACCACCACCACTCACTCACCATCACCACTGCCACCAGACCACCATCACCACCACCACAAAAACTCACCATCACCACCACCACCACCACTCACTCACCTTCACCACTACCACCATCACCACCATCACCACAACCCCTCACTCACCATCACCACTACCACCATCACCACTCACTCACCATCGCCACCACCACTCACTCACCATCACCACCATCACCACCACTCACTTACTCACTATCACCACTACCACCACACCACCAGCACCACCACCACTCACTCACCATCACCACTACCACCATCACCACCACTCACTCACTCACCATCACCACTACCACCACACCACCAGAACCACCACAACTCACTCACCATCACCACTACCGCCATCACCACCACTCACTCACCATCACCACCACCACTCACTCACTCACCATCACCAATACCACCATGACCACCACCACCACTCACTCACCATCACCACCATCACCACTCACTCACCATCACCACTACCACCATCACCACCACTCATTCACTCACCATCACCACTACCACCACACCACCAGCACCACCACCACTCACTCACCATCACCACTACCACCATCACCACCACTCACTCACTCACCATCACCACTACCACCATCACCACCACTCACTCACCATCACCACTACCATCATCACCACCACTCACTCACTCACCATCACCAATACCACCATGACCACCACCACCACTCACTCACCATCACCACCATCACCACTCACTCACCATCACCACTACCACCATCACCACCTATCATTCACTCACCATCACCACTACCACCACACCACCAGCACCACCACCACTCACTCACCATCACCACTACCACCATCACCACCACTCACTCACTCACCAACACCACTACCACCACACCACCAGCACCACCACAACTCACTCACTAACCATCACCACTACCACCATCACCACCACCACCACTCACTCACCATCGCCACTACCGCCATCACCACCACCACCACCACCATTCACTCACTCACTCACCATCACCACTACCACCACACCACCAGCACCACCACCACTCACTCACTCACCATCACCACCACCACCACCACTCACTCACCATCACCACTACCACCACCACCACCACACCACCAGCAACACCAGCCACTCACTCACCATCACCACTACCACCACCACCACCACACACTCACCATCACCACCACTCACTCACTCACCATCACCACCACCACCACCACTCACTCACCATCACCAATACCACCATCACCACCACCACTCACTCACCATCACCACTACCACCATCGACCACCACTCACTCACTCACCATCACCACTACCACCACACCAGCACCACCACCACCACTCACTCACCATCACCACTACCACCATCACCACCACTCACTCACCATCACCACTGCCACCAGACCACCATCACCACCACCACAAAAACTCACCATCACCACCACCACCACTCACTCACCATCACCACTACCACCATCACCACCATCACCACAACCACTCACTCACCATCACCACTACCACCATCACCACTCACTCACCATCACCACCACCACTCACTCACCATCACCACCACTCACTTACTCACTATCACCACTACCACCACACCACCAGCACCACCACCACTCACTCACCATCACCACTACCACCATCACCACCACTCACTCACTCACCATCACCACTACCACCACACCACCAGCACCACCACAACTCACTCACTCACCATCACCACTACCGCCATCACCACCACTCACTCACCACCACCACTCACTCACTCACCATCACCACTACCACCAGCACCACCACCACTCACTCACACACTCACCATCACCACTACCACCATCACCACCACTCACTCACTCACTCACCATCACCACTACCACCACACCACCAGCACCACCACAACTCACTCACTCACCATCAACACTACCGCCATCACCACCACTCACTCACCATCACCACCACCACTCACTCACCATCACCACTACAACCAGAACCACCACCACTCACTCACTCACTCAACATCACCACTACCACCACCACCACCACCACCACTCACTCACCATCACCACTACCGCCATCACCACCACTCACTCACCATCACCACTACCACCATCACCACCACTCACTTACTCACTATCACCACAAACACCACACCACCAGCACCACCACCACTCACTCACCACTACCACCATCACCAACACTCACTCACTCACCATCACCACTACCACCACCACCACCACTCACTCACCATCACCAGTACCACCATCACCACCACTCACTCACTCACTCACCATCACCACCACCACTCACTCACCATCACCAATACCACCATCACCACCACCACTCACTCACCATCACCACTACCACCACACCAGCACCACCACCACCACTCACTCACCATCACCAATACCACCATCACCACCACTCACTCACCATCACCACTGGCACCAGACCACCATCACCACCACCACAAAAACTCACCATCACCACCACCACCACCACTCAATCACCATCACCACTACCACCATCACCACCATCACCACAACCACTCACTCACCATCACCACTACCACCATCACCACTCACTCACCATCACCACCACCACCACTCACTCACCATCACCACTACCACCATCACCACCACTCACTTACTCACTATCACCACTACCACCACACCACCAGCACCACCACCACACACTCCCCATCACCACTACCACCATCACCACCACTCACTCACTCACCATCACCACTACCACCACACCAGCACCACCACCACCACTAACTCACCACCACTCACTCACCATCACCACTACCACCACACCACCACCACAACCACTCACTATCACCACCACCACCACCACCAGTCACTCACCATCACCACTACCACCAACACCTCCATCACCACAACCACTCACTCACCATCACCACTACCACCATCACCACTCACTCACCATCACCACCACCACTCACTCACCATCACCACTACCACCATCACCACCACTCACTTACTCACTATCACCACTACCACCACACCACCACCAGCACCACCACCACTCACTCACCATCACCACTACCACCATCACCACCACTCACTCACTCACCATCACCACTACCACTACACCACCAGTACCACCATAACTCACTCACTCACCATCACCACTACCGCCATCACCACCACTCACTCACCATCACCACCACCACTCACTCAATCACCATCACCAATACCACCATGACCACCACCACCACTCACTCACCATCACCACTCACTCACCATCACCACCACCACCACTCACTCACCATCACCACTACCACCATCACCACCACTCATTCACTCACTATCACCAATACCACCACACCACCAGCACCACCACCACTCACTCACCATCACCACTACCACCATCACCACCACTCACTCACCATCACCACCAGCACCACCACCACTCACTCACTCACCACCACCATCACCACCACCACCACTCACTCACCATCACCACTACCGCCATCACCTCCAGCATTCACTCACTCACTCACCATCACCACTACCACCACACCACCAGCACCACCACCACTCACTCACTCACCATCACCACTACCACCATCGACCACCACTCACTCACTCACTCACCATCACCACTACCACCACTCACTCACCATCACCACTGCCACCAGACCACCATCACCACCACCACAAAAACTCACCATCACCACCACCACCACCACTCACTCACCATCACCACTACCACCATCAACACCATCACCACAACCACTCACTCACCATCACCACTACCACCATCACCACTCACTCACCATCACCACCACCACTCACTCACCATCACCACTACCACCATCACCACCACTCACTTACTCGCTATCACCACTACCACCACACCACCAGCACCACCAAAACTCACTCACCATCACCACTACCACCATCACCACCACTCACTCACTCACTCACCATCACCACTACCACCATCACCACCACTCACTTACTCACTATCACCACAAACACCACACCACCAGCACCACCACCACTCACTCACCACTACCACCATCACCAACACTCACTCACTCACCATCACCACTACCACCACCACCACCACTCACTCACCATCACCAGTACCACCATCACCACCACTCACTCACTCACTCACCATCACCACCACCACTCACTCACCATCACCAATACCACCATCACCACCACCACTCACTCACCATCACCACTACCACCACACCAGCACCACCACCACCACTCACTCACCATCACCAATACCACCATCACCACCACTCACTCACCATCACCACTGGCACCAGACCACCATCACCACCACCACAAAAACTCACCATCACCACCACCACCACCACTCAATCACCATCACCACTACCACCATCACCACCATCACCACAACCACTCACTCACCATCACCACTACCACCATCACCACTCACTCACCATCACCACCACCACCACTCACTCACCATCACCACTACCACCATCACCACCACTCACTTACTCACTATCACCACTACCACCACACCACCAGCACCACCACCACACACTCCCCATCACCACTACCACCATCACCACCACTCACTCACTCACCATCACCACTACCACCACACCAGCACCACCACCACCACTAACTCACCACCACTCACTCACCATCACCACTACCACCACACCACCACCACAACCACTCACTATCACCACCACCACCACTCACTCACCATCACCACTACCACCAACACCACCATCACCACAACCACTCACTCACCATCACCACTACCACCATCACCACTCACTCACCATCACCACCACCACTCACTCACCATCACCACTACCACCATCACCACCACTCACTTACTCACTATCACCACTACCACCACACCACCACCAGCACCACCACCACTCACTCACCATCACCACTACCACCATCACCACCACTCACTCACTCACCATCACCACTACCACTACACCACCAGCACCACCATAACTCACTCACTCACCATCACCACTACCGCCATCACCACCACTCACTCACCATCACCACCACCACTCACTCAATCACCATCACCAATACCACCATGACCACCACCACCACTCACTCACCATCACCACTCACTCACCATCACCACCACCACCACTCACTCACCATCACCACTACCACCATCACCACCACTCATTCACTCACTATCACCAATACCACCACACCACCAGCACCACCACCACTCACTCACCATCACCACTACCACCATCACCACCACTCACTCACCATCACCACCAGCACCACCACCACTCACTCACTCACCACCACCATCACCACCACCACCACTCACTCACCATCACCACTACCGCCATCACCTCCAGCATTCACTCACTCACTCACCATCACCACTACCACCACACCACCAGCACCACCACCACTCACTCACTCACCATCACCACTACCACCATCGACCACCACTCACTCACTCACTCACCATCACCACTACCACCACTCACTCACCATCACCACTGCCACCAGACCACCATCACCACCACCACAAAAACTCACCATCACCACCACCACCACCACTCACTCACCATCACCACTACCACCATCAACACCATCACCACAACCACTCACTCACCATCACCACTACCACCATCACCACTCACTCACCATCACCACCACCACTCACTCACCATCACCACTACCACCATCACCACCACTCACTTACTCGCTATCACCACTACCACCACACCACCAGCACCACCACCACTCACTCATCATCACCACTACCACCATCACCACCACTCACTCACTCACCATCACCACTACCGCCATCACCATCACTCACTCACCATCACCACCACCACGCACTCACTCACCAGCACCACTACCACCAGCACCACCACCACTCACTCACTCACCATCACCACTACCACCACCAGCACCAACACCACTCACTCACCATCACCACTACCACCATCAACACCACCACAACCACTCACCATCACCACCACCACTCACTCACCATCGCCACTACCACCATCACCACCACTCACTCACTCACTCACCATCACCACTACCACCATCACCACCATCACCAAAACCACTCACTCACCATCACCACTACTACCACACCACCATCACCACCACAACCACTCACCATCACTACCACCACCACCACCACTCACTCACCAACACCACCATCACCACAACCACTCACTCACCATCACCACTACCACCATCACCACTCACTCACCATCACCATCACCACCACTCACTCACCATCACCACCATCACCACCACCACTCACCATCACCACTACCACCACTCACTCACCATCACCACCATCACCACCACCACCACTCACTCACCATCACCACTACCACCATCACCACTACCACCACTCACTCACCATCACCACTACCACCATCACCACCACTCACTCACTCACCATCACCACTACCACCGCACCACCACCACCACTAACTCACCATCTCCACTACCACCATCACCACCACTCACTCACCATCACCACTGCCACCAGACCACCATCACCACCACCACAACCACTCACTATCACCACCACCACCACTCACTCACCATCACCACTACCACCAACACCACAACCACTCACCATCACCACTCACTCACCATCACCACCACCACTCACTCACCATCACCACTACCACCATCACCACCACTCACTTACTCACTATCACCACTACCACCACAGCACCAGCACCACCACCACTCACTCACCATCACCACTACCACCACACCACCAGCACCACCACAACTCACTCACTCACCATCACCACTACCACTACCGCCATCACCACCACTCACTCACCATCACCACCACCACTAACTCACTCACCATCACCACTACCACTAGCACCACCACCACTCACTCACTCACCATCACCAATACCACCATGACCACCACCACCACTCACTCACCATCACCACCATCACCACTCACTCACCATCACCACTACCACCATCAACACCACTGATTCACTCACCATCACCACTACCACCACACCACCAGCACCACCACCACTCACTCACCATCACCACTACCACCATCACCACCACTCACTCACTCACCATCACCACTACCACCATCACCACCACTCACTCACTCACTAACTCACCAACACCACTACCACCACACCACCAGCACCACCACAACTCACTCACAATCACCACTACCACCATCACCATCACTCACTCACCATCACCACTACCACCAGCACCACCACCACTCACTCACTCACCATCACCACTACCACCATCACCACCACCACCACCACCACTCACTCACCATCACCACTACCGCCATCACCACCACCACCACCATTCACTCACTCACTCACCATCACCACTACCACCACACCACCAGCACCACCACCACTCACTCACTCACCATCACCACCACCACCACTCACTCACTCACTCACCATCACCACCACCACACCACCAGCAACACCAGCCACTCACTCACCATCACCACTACCACCACCACACACTCACCATCACCAGTACCACCATCACCACCACTCACTCACTCACCATCACCATTATCACCACCACCACCACTCACTCACCATCACCAATACCACCATCACCACCACCACTCACTCACCATCACCACTACCACCATCGACCACCACTCACTCACCATCACCACTACCACCACACCAGCACCACCACCACCACTCACTCACCATCACCACTGCCACCAGACCACCATCACCACCACAAAAACTCACCATCACCACCACCACCACTCAATCACCATCACCACTACCACCATCACCACAACCACTCACTCACCATCACCACTACCACCATCACCACTCACTCACCATCACCACCACCACTTACTCACCATCACCACCACCACTCACTCACCATCACCACTACCACCATCACCACCACTCACTTACTCACTATCACCACTACCACCATACCACCAGCACCACCACCACTCACTCACCATCACCACTACCACCATCACCACCACTCACTCACTCACCATCACCACTACCACCACACCACCAGCACCACCACAACTCACTCACTCACCATCACCACTACCGCCATCACCACCACCACTCACTCACCATCACCACCACCACTCACTCACTCACCATCACCACTACCACCAGCACCACCACCACTCACTCACTCATTCACCATCACCACTACCACCATCACCACCACTCACTCACTCACCATCACCACTGCCACCACACCACCAGCACCACCACAACTCACTCACTCCCTCACCATCAACACTACCGCCATCACCACCACTCACTCACCATCACCACCACCACTCACTCACCATCACCACTACAACCAGCACCACCACCACTCACTCACTCACTCACCATCACCACTACCACCACCACCACCACTCACTCACCATCACCACTACCGCCATCACCACCACTCACTCACCATCACCACTACCACCATCACCACCACTCACTTACTCACTATCACCACTACCACCACACCACCAGCACCACCACCACTCACTCACCATCACCACTACCACCATCACCAACACTCACTCACCATCACCACTACCACCACCACCACCACTCACTCACCATCACCAGTACCACCATCACCACCACTCACTCACTCACTCACCATCACCACCACCACCACTCACTCACCATCACCAATACCACCATCACCACCACTCACTCACCATCACCACTGCCCCCAGACCACCATCACCACCACCACCACCACCACTCACTCACCATCACCACTACCACCATCACCACCATCACCACAACCACTCACTCACCATCACCACTCACTCACCACCACCACCACCACTCACTCACCATCACCACCACCACTCACTCACCATCACCACTACCGCCATCACCACCACTCACTCACCATCACCACTACCACCATCACCACCACTCACTTACTCACTATCACAAGTACCACCAAACCACCAGCACCACCACCACTCACTCACCATCACCACTACCACCATCACCAACACTCACTCACTCACCATCACCACTACCACCACCACCACCACCACTCACTCACGATCACCAGTACCACCATCACCACCACTCACTCACTCACCATCACCACCACCACCACTCACTCACCATCACCAATACCACCATCACCACCACCACTCACTCACCATCACTACTACCACCACACCAGCACCACCACCACCACTCGCTCACCATCACCAATACCACCATCACCACCACTCACTCACCATCACCACTGCCACCAGACCACCACCACCACAAAAACTCACCATCACCACCACCACCACCACTCACTCACCATCACCACTACCACCACCACCACCACTCACTCACGATCACCAGTACCACCATCACCACCACTCACTCACTCACCATCACCACCACCACCACTCACTCACCATCACCAATACCACCATCACCAACACTCACTCACTCACCATCACCACTACCACCACCACCACCACTCACTCACGATCACCAGTACCACCATCACCACCACTCACTCACTCACCATCACCACCACCACCACTCACTCACCATCACCAATACCACCATCACCACCACCACTCACTCACCATCACCACTACCACCATCGACCACCACTCACTCACTCACCATCACCACTACCACCACACCAGCACCACCACCACCACTCACTCACCATCACCACTGCCACCAGACCACCATCACCACCACCACAAAAACTCACCATCACCACCACCACCACCACTCACTCACCATCACCACTACCACCATCAACACCATCACCACAACCACTCACTCACCATCACCACTACCACCATCACCACTCACTCACCATCACCACCACCACCACTCACTCACCATCACCACTACCACCATCACCACCACTCACTTACTCGCTATCACCACTACCACCACACCACCAGCACCACCACCACTCACTCATCATCACCACTACCACCATCACCACCACTCACTCACTCACCATCACCACTACCACCACACCACCAGCACCACCACAACTCACTCACTCACCATCACCACTACCGCCATCACCACCACTCACTCACCATCACCACCACCACGCACTCACTCACCAGCACCACTACCACCAGCACCACCACCACTCACTCACTCACCATCACCACTACCACCACCAGCACCACCACCACTCACTCACCATCACCACTACCACCATCACCAACACTCACTCACCATCACCACTACCACCACCACCACCACTCACTCACCATCACCAGTACCACCATCACCACCACTCACTCACTCACTCACCATCACCACCACCACCACTCACTCACCATCACCAATACCACCATCACCACCACTCACTCACCATCACCACTGCCCCCAGACCACCATCACCACCACCACCACCACCACTCACTCACCATCACCACTACCACCATCACCACCATCACCACAACCACTCACTCACCATCACCACTCACTCACCACCACCACCACCACTCACTCACCATCACCACCACCACTCACTCACCATCACCACTACCGCCATCACCACCACTCACTCACCATCACCACTACCACCATCACCACCACTCACTTACTCACTATCACAAGTACCACCAAACCACCAGCACCACCACCACTCACTCACCATCACCACTACCACCATCACCAACACTCACTCACTCACCATCACCACTACCACCACCACCACCACCACTCACTCACGATCACCAGTACCACCATCACCACCACTCACTCACTCACCATCACCACCACCACCACTCACTCACCATCACCAATACCACCATCACCACCACCACTCACTCACCATCACTACTACCACCACACCAGCACCACCACCACCACTCGCTCACCATCACCAATACCACCATCACCACCACTCACTCACCATCACCACTGCCACCAGACCACCACCACCACAAAAACTCACCATCACCACCACCACCACCACTCACTCACCATCACCACTACCACCACCACCACCACTCACTCACGATCACCAGTACCACCATCACCACCACTCACTCACTCACCATCACCACCACCACCACTCACTCACCATCACCAATACCACCATCACCAACACTCACTCACTCACCATCACCACTACCACCACCACCACCACTCACTCACGATCACCAGTACCACCATCACCACCACTCACTCACTCACCATCACCACCACCACCACTCACTCACCATCACCAATACCACCATCACCACCACCACTCACTCACCATCACCACTACCACCATCGACCACCACTCACTCACTCACCATCACCACTACCACCACACCAGCACCACCACCACCACTCACTCACCATCACCACTGCCACCAGACCACCATCACCACCACCACAAAAACTCACCATCACCACCACCACCACCACTCACTCACCATCACCACTACCACCATCAACACCATCACCACAACCACTCACTCACCATCACCACTACCACCATCACCACTCACTCACCATCACCACCACCACCACTCACTCACCATCACCACTACCACCATCACCACCACTCACTTACTCGCTATCACCACTACCACCACACCACCAGCACCACCACCACTCACTCATCATCACCACTACCACCATCACCACCACTCACTCACTCACCATCACCACTACCACCACACCACCAGCACCACCACAACTCACTCACTCACCATCACCACTACCGCCATCACCACCACTCACTCACCATCACCACCACCACGCACTCACTCACCAGCACCACCACCACCAGCACCACCACCACTCACTCACTCACCATCACCACTACCACCACCAGCACCAACACCACTCACTCACCATCACCACTACCACCATCAACACCACCACAACCACTCACCATCACCACCACCACTCACTCACCATCGCCACTACCACCATCACCACCACTCACTCACTCACTCACCATCACCACTACCACCATCACCACCATCACCAAAACCACTCACTCACCATCACCACTACTACCACACCACCATCACCACCACAACCACTCACCATCACTACCACCACCACCACCACTCACTCACCATCACCACCATCACCACAACCACTCACTCACCATCACCACTACCACCATCACCACTCACTCACCATCACCATCACCACCACTCACTCAACATCACCACCACCACTCACCATCACCACTACCACCACTCACTCACCATCACCACCATCACCACCACCACCACCACTCACTCACCATCACCACTACCACCATCACCACCACCACTCACTCACCATCACCACTACCACCATCACCACCACTCACTCACTCACCATCACCACTACCACCGCACCACCACCACCACTAACTCACCATCTCCACTACCACCATCACCACCACTCACTCACCATCACCACTGCCACCAGACCACCATCACCACCACCACAACCACTCACTATCACCACCACCACCACTCACTCACCATCACCACTACCACCAACACCACCATCACCACAACCACTCACCATCACCACTCACTCACCATCACCACCACCACTCACTCACCATCATCACTACCACCATCACCACCACTCACTTACTCACTATCACCACTACCACCACACCACCAGCACCACCACCACTCACTCACCATCACCACTACCACCACACCACCAGCACCACCACAACTCACTCACTCACCATCACCACTACCACTACCGCCATCACCACCACTCACTCACCATCACCACCACCACTAACTCACTCACCATCACCACTACCACTAGCACCACCACCACTCACTCACTCACCATCACCAATACCACCATGACCACCACCAACACTCACTCACCATCACCACCATCACCACTCACTCACCATCACCACTACCACCATCACCACCACTGATTCACTCACCATCACCACTACCACCACACCACCAGCACCACCACCACTCACTCACCATCACCACTACCACCATCACCACCACTCACTCACTCACCATCACCACTACCACCATCAACACCACCACAACCACTCACCATCACCACCACCACTCACTCACCATCGCCACTACCACCATCACCACCACTCACTCACTCACTCACCATCACCACTACCACCATCACCACCATCACCAAAACCACTCACTCACCATCACCACTACTACCACACCACCATCACCACCACAACCACTCACCATCACTACCACCACCACCACCACTCACTCACCAACACCACCATCACCACAACCACTCACTCACCATCACCACTACCACCATCACCACTCACTCACCATCACCATCACCACCACTCACTCACCATCACCACCATCACCACCACCACTCACCATCACCACTACCACCACTCACTCACCATCACCACCATCACCACCACCACCACTCACTCACCATCACCACTACCACCATCACCACTACCACCACTCACTCACCATCACCACTACCACCATCACCACCACTCACTCACTCACCATCACCACTACCACCGCACCACCACCACCACTAACTCACCATCTCCACTACCACCATCACCACCACTCACTCACCATCACCACTGCCACCAGACCACCATCACCACCACCACAACCACTCACTATCACCACCACCACCACTCACTCACCATCACCACTACCACCAACACCACAACCACTCACCATCACCACTCACTCACCATCACCACCACCACTCACTCACCATCACCACTACCACCATCACCACCACTCACTTACTCACTATCACCACTACCACCACAGCACCAGCACCACCACCACTCACTCACCATCACCACTACCACCACACCACCAGCACCACCACAACTCACTCACTCACCATCACCACTACCACTACCGCCATCACCACCACTCACTCACCATCACCACCACCACTAACTCACTCACCATCACCACTACCACTAGCACCACCACCACTCACTCACTCACCATCACCAATACCACCATGACCACCACCACCACTCACTCACCATCACCACCATCACCACTCACTCACCATCACCACTACCACCATCAACACCACTGATTCACTCACCATCACCACTACCACCACACCACCAGCACCACCACCACTCACTCACCATCACCACTACCACCATCACCACCACTCACTCACTCACCATCACCACTACCACCATCACCACCACTCACTCACTCACTAACTCACCAACACCACTACCACCACACCACCAGCACCACCACAACTCACTCACAATCACCACTACCACCATCACCATCACTCACTCACCATCACCACTACCACCAGCACCACCACCACTCACTCACTCACCATCACCACTACCACCATCACCACCACCACCACCACCACTCACTCACCATCACCACTACCGCCATCACCACCACCACCACCATTCACTCACTCACTCACCATCACCACTACCACCACACCACCAGCACCACCACCACTCACTCACTCACCATCACCACCACCACCACTCACTCACTCACTCACCATCACCACCACCACACCACCAGCAACACCAGCCACTCACTCACCATCACCACTACCACCACCACACACTCACCATCACCAGTACCACCATCACCACCACTCACTCACTCACCATCACCATTATCACCACCACCACCACTCACTCACCATCACCAATACCACCATCACCACCACCACTCACTCACCATCACCACTACCACCATCGACCACCACTCACTCACCATCACCACTACCACCACACCAGCACCACCACCACCACTCACTCACCATCACCACTGCCACCAGACCACCATCACCACCACAAAAACTCACCATCACCACCACCACCACTCAATCACCATCACCACTACCACCATCACCACAACCACTCACTCACCATCACCACTACCACCATCACCACTCACTCACCATCACCACCACCACTTACTCACCATCACCACCACCACTCACTCACCATCACCACTACCACCATCACCACCACTCACTTACTCACTATCACCACTACCACCATACCACCAGCACCACCACCACTCACTCACCATCACCACTACCACCATCACCACCACTCACTCACTCACCATCACCACTACCACCACACCACCAGCACCACCACAACTCACTCACTCACCATCACCACTACCGCCATCACCACCACCACTCACTCACCATCACCACCACCACTCACTCACTCACCATCACCACTACCACCAGCACCACCACCACTCACTCACTCATTCACCATCACCACTACCACCATCACCACCACTCACTCACTCACCATCACCACTGCCACCACACCACCAGCACCACCACAACTCACTCACTCCCTCACCATCAACACTACCGCCATCACCACCACTCACTCACCATCACCACCACCACTCACTCACCATCACCACTACAACCAGCACCACCACCACTCACTCACTCACTCACCATCACCACTACCACCACCACCACCACTCACTCACCATCACCACTACCGCCATCACCACCACTCACTCACCATCACCACTACCACCATCACCACCACTCACTTACTCACTATCACCACTACCACCACACCACCAGCACCACCACCACTCACTCACCATCACCACTACCACCATCACCAACACTCACTCACCATCACCACTACCACCACCACCACCACTCACTCACCATCACCAGTACCACCATCACCACCACTCACTCACTCACTCACCATCACCACCACCACCACTCACTCACCATCACCAATACCACCATCACCACCACTCACTCACCATCACCACTGCCCCCAGACCACCATCACCACCACCACCACCACCACTCACTCACCATCACCACTACCACCATCACCACCATCACCACAACCACTCACTCACCATCACCACTCACTCACCACCACCACCACCACTCACTCACCATCACCACCACCACTCACTCACCATCACCACTACCGCCATCACCACCACTCACTCACCATCACCACTACCACCATCACCACCACTCACTTACTCACTATCACAAGTACCACCAAACCACCAGCACCACCACCACTCACTCACCATCACCACTACCACCATCACCAACACTCACTCACTCACCATCACCACTACCACCACCACCACCACCACTCACTCACGATCACCAGTACCACCATCACCACCACTCACTCACTCACCATCACCACCACCACCACTCACTCACCATCACCAATACCACCATCACCACCACCACTCACTCACCATCACTACTACCACCACACCAGCACCACCACCACCACTCGCTCACCATCACCAATACCACCATCACCACCACTCACTCACCATCACCACTGCCACCAGACCACCACCACCACAAAAACTCACCATCACCACCACCACCACCACTCACTCACCATCACCACTACCACCACCACCACCACTCACTCACGATCACCAGTACCACCATCACCACCACTCACTCACTCACCATCACCACCACCACCACTCACTCACCATCACCAATACCACCATCACCAACACTCACTCACTCACCATCACCACTACCACCACCACCACCACTCACTCACGATCACCAGTACCACCATCACCACCACTCACTCACTCACCATCACCACCACCACCACTCACTCACCATCACCAATACCACCATCACCACCACCACTCACTCACCATCACCACTACCACCATCGACCACCACTCACTCACTCACCATCACCACTACCACCACACCAGCACCACCACCACCACTCACTCACCATCACCACTGCCACCAGACCACCATCACCACCACCACAAAAACTCACCATCACCACCACCACCACCACTCACTCACCATCACCACTACCACCATCAACACCATCACCACAACCACTCACTCACCATCACCACTACCACCATCACCACTCACTCACCATCACCACCACCACCACTCACTCACCATCACCACTACCACCATCACCACCACTCACTTACTCGCTATCACCACTACCACCACACCACCAGCACCACCACCACTCACTCATCATCACCACTACCACCATCACCACCACTCACTCACTCACCATCACCACTACCACCACACCACCAGCACCACCACAACTCACTCACTCACCATCACCACTACCGCCATCACCACCACTCACTCACCATCACCACCACCACGCACTCACTCACCAGCACCACTACCACCAGCACCACCACCACTCACTCACTCACCATCACCACTACCACCACCAGCACCACCACCACTCACTCACCATCACCACTACCACCATCACCAACACTCACTCACCATCACCACTACCACCACCACCACCACTCACTCACCATCACCAGTACCACCATCACCACCACTCACTCACTCACTCACCATCACCACCACCACCACTCACTCACCATCACCAATACCACCATCACCACCACTCACTCACCATCACCACTGCCCCCAGACCACCATCACCACCACCACCACCACCACTCACTCACCATCACCACTACCACCATCACCACCATCACCACAACCACTCACTCACCATCACCACTCACTCACCACCACCACCACCACTCACTCACCATCACCACCACCACTCACTCACCATCACCACTACCGCCATCACCACCACTCACTCACCATCACCACTACCACCATCACCACCACTCACTTACTCACTATCACAAGTACCACCAAACCACCAGCACCACCACCACTCACTCACCATCACCACTACCACCATCACCAACACTCACTCACTCACTCACCATCACCACTACCACCACCACCACCACCACTCACTCACGATCACCAGTACCACCATCACCACCACTCACTCACTCACCATCACCACCACCACCACTCACTCACCATCACCAATACCACCATCACCACCACCACTCACTCACCATCACTACTACCACCACACCAGCACCACCACCACCACTCGCTCACCATCACCAATACCACCATCACCACCACTCACTCACCATCACCACTGCCACCAGACCACCACCACCACAAAAACTCACCATCACCACCACCACCACCACTCACTCACCATCACCACTACCACCACCACCACCACTCACTCACGATCACCAGTACCACCATCACCACCACTCACTCACTCACCATCACCACCACCACCACTCACTCACCATCACCAATACCACCATCACCACCACCACTCACTCACCATCACCACTACCACCATCGACCACCACTCACTCACTCACCATCACCACTACCACCACACCAGCACCACCACCACCACTCACTCACCATCACCACTGCCACCAGACCACCATCACCACCACCACAAAAACTCACCATCACCACCACCACCACCACTCACTCACCATCACCACTACCACCATCAACACCATCACCACAACCACTCACTCACCATCACCACTACCACCATCACCACTCACTCACCATCACCACCACCACCACTCACTCACCATCACCACTACCACCATCACCACCACTCACTTACTCGCTATCACCACTACCACCACACCACCAGCACCACCACCACTCACTCATCATCACCACTACCACCATCACCACCACTCACTCACTCACCATCACCACTACCACCACACCACCAGCACCACCACAACTCACTCACTCACCATCACCACTACCGCCATCACCACCACTCACTCACCATCACCACCACCACGCACTCACTCACCAGCACCACTACCACCAGCACCACCACCACTCACTCACTCACCATCACCACTACCACCACCAGCACCAACACCACTCACTCACCATCACCACTACCACCATCAACACCACCACAACCACTCACCATCACCACCACCACTCACTCACCATCGCCACTACCACCATCACCACCACTCACTCACTCACTCACCATCACCACTACCACCATCACCACCATCACCAAAACCACTCACTCACCATCACCACTACTACCACACCACCATCACCACCACAACCACTCACCATCACTACCACCACCACCACCACTCACTCACCATCACCACCATCACCACAACCACTCACTCACCATCACCACTACCACCATCACCACTCACTCACCATCACCATCACCACCACTCACTCAACATCACCACCACCACTCACCATCACCACTACCACCACTCACTCACCATCACCACCATCACCACCACCACCACCACTCACTCACCATCACCACTACCACCATCACCACCACCACTCACTCACCATCACCACTACCACCATCACCACCACTCACTCACTCACCATCACCACTACCACCGCACCACCACCACCACTAACTCACCATCTCCACTACCACCATCACCACCACTCACTCACCATCACCACTGCCACCAGACCACCATCACCACCACCACAACCACTCACTATCACCACCACCACCACTCACTCACCATCACCACTACCACCAACACCACCATCACCACAACCACTCACCATCACCACTCACTCACCATCACCACCACCACTCACTCACCATCATCACTACCACCATCACCACCACTCACTTACTCACTATCACCACTACCACCACACCACCAGCACCACCACCACTCACTCACCATCACCACTACCACCACACCACCAGCACCACCACAACTCACTCACTCACCATCACCACTACCACTACCGCCATCACCACCACTCACTCACCATCACCACCACCACTAACTCACTCACCATCACCACTACCACTAGCACCACCACCACTCACTCACTCACCATCACCAATACCACCATGACCACCACCAACACTCACTCACCATCACCACCATCACCACTCACTCACCATCACCACTACCACCATCACCACCACTGATTCACTCACCATCACCACTACCACCACACCACCAGCACCACCACCACTCACTCACCATCACCACTACCACCATCACCACCACTCACTCACTCACCATCACCACTACCACCATCACCACCACTCACTCACTAACTCACCAACACCACTACCACCACACCACCAGCACCACCACAACTCACTCACAATCACCACTACCACCATCACCACCACTCACTCACCATCACCACTACCACCAGCACCACCACCACTCACTCACTCACCATCACCACTACCGCCATCACCACCACCACCATTCACTCACTCACTCACCATCACCACTACCACCACACCACCAGCACCACCACCACTCACTCACTCACCATCACCACCACCACCACCACTCACTCACTCACCATCACCACCACCACACCACCAGCAACACCAGCCACTCACTCACCATCACCACTACCACCACCACACACTCACCATCACCAGTACCACCATCACCACCACTCACTCACTCACCATCACCATTATCACCACCACCACCACTCACTCACCATCACCAATACCACC
Source organism: Petromyzon marinus (assembly GCF_048934315.1). Lineage (NCBI taxonomy): Eukaryota > Metazoa > Chordata > Hyperoartia > Petromyzontiformes > Petromyzontidae > Petromyzon > Petromyzon marinus. Next base: position 633,525 of record NW_027423180.1, read on the forward strand.
ATCACCACCACCACTCACTCACCATCACCACTACCACCATCGACCACCACTCACTCACTCACCATCACCACTACCACCACACCAGCACCACCACCACCACTCACTCACCATCACCACTGCCACCAGACCACCATCACCACCACAAAAACTCACCATCACCACCACCACCACCACTCAATCACCATCACCACTACCACCATCACCACAACCACTCACTCACCATCACCACTACCACCATCACCACTCACTCACCATCACCACCACCACTTACTCACCATCACCACCACCACTCACTCACCATCACCACTACCACCATCACCACCACTCACTTACTCACTATCACCACTACCACCATACCACCACCACCACCACCACTCACTCACCATCACCACTACCACCATCACCACCACTCACTCACTCACCATCACCACTACCACCACACCACCAGCACCACCACAACTCACTCACTCACCATCACCACTACCGCCATCACCACCACCACTCACTCACCATCACCACCACCACTCATTCACTCACCATCACCACTACCACCAGCACCACCACCACTCACTCACTCATTCACCATCACCACTACCACCATCACCACCACTCACTCACTCACTCACCATCACCACTGCCACCACACCACCAGCACCACCACAACTCACTCACTCACCATCAACACTACCGCCATCACCACCACTCACTCACCATCACCACCACCACTCACTCACCATCACCACTACAACCAGCACCACCACCACTCACTCACTCACTCACCATCACCACTACCACCACCACCACCACTCACTCACCATCACCACTACCGCCATCACCACCACTCACTCACCATCACCACTACCACCATCACCACCACTCACTTACTCACTATCACCACTACCACCACACCACCAGCACCACCACCACTCACTCACCATCACCACTACCACCATCACCAACACTCACTCACTCACCATCACCACTACCACCACCACCACCACTCACTCACCATCACCAGTACCACCATCACCACCACTCACTCACTCACTCACCATCACCACCACCACCACTCACTCACCATCACCAATACCACCATCACCACCACTCACTCACCATCACCACTGCCCCCAGACCACCATCACCACCACCACCACCACCACTCACTCAGCATCACCACTACCACCATCACCACCATCACCACAACCACTCACTCACCATCACCACTACCACCATCACCACTCACTCACCACCACCACCACCACTCACTCACCATCACCACCACCACTCACTCACCATCACCACTACCGCCATCACCACCACTCACTCACCATCACCACTACCACCATCACCACCACTCACTTACTCACTATCACAACTACCACCACACCACCAGCACCACCACCACTCACTCACCATCACCACTACCACCATCACCAACACTCACTCACTCACCATCACCACTACCACCACCACCACCACTCACTCACGATCACCAGTACCACCATCACCACCACTCACTCACTCACCATCACCACCACCACCACTCACTCACCATCACCAATACCACCATCACCACCACCACTCACTCACCATCACCACTACCACCACACCAGCACCACCACCACCACTCGCTCACCATCACCAATACCACCATCACCACCACTCACTCACCATCACCACTGCCACCAGACCACCACCACCACAAAAACTCACCATCACCACCACCACTCACTCACCATCACCACTACCACCATCACCACCATCACCACACCCACTCACTCACCATCACAACTACCACCATCACCACTCACTCACCATCACCACCACCACTCACTCACCATCACCACTACCACCATCACCAACACTCACTCACTCACCATCACCACTACCACCACCACTCACTCACCATCACCAGTACCACCATCACCACCACTCACTCACTCACCACCACCACCACCACCACCACTCACTCACCATCACCAATACCACCATCACCACCACCACCACTCACTCACCATCACCAATACCACCATCACCACCACTCACTCACCATCACCACTGCCACCAGACCACCATCACCACCACCACAAAACTCACCATCACCACCACCACCACTCACTCACCATCACCACTACCACCATCACCACCATCACCACAACCACTCACTCACCATCACCACTACCACCATCACCACTCACTCACCATCACCACCACCACTCACTCACCATCACCACTACCGCCATCACCACCACTCACTCACCATCACCACTACCACCATCACCACCACTCACTTACTCACTATCACCACTACCACCACACCACCAGCACCACCACCACTCACTCAGCATCACCACTACCACCATCACCAACACTCACTCACTCCCTCACCATCACCACTACCACCACCACCACTCACTCACGATCACCAGTACCACCATCACCACCACTCACTCACTCACTCACCATCACCACCACCACCACTCACTCACCATCACCAATACCACCATCACCACCACCACTCACTCACCATCACCACTACCACCACACCAGCACCACCACCACCACTCGCTCACCATCACCAATACCACCATAACCACCACTCACTCACCATCACCACTGCCACCAGACCACCACCACCACAAAAACTCACCATCACCACCACCAGAACTCACTCACCATCACCACTACCACCATCACCACCATCACCACACCCACTCACTCACCATCACAACTACCACCATCACCACTCACTCACCATCACCACCACCACTCACTCACCATCACCACTACCACCATCACCAACACTCACTCACTCACCATCACCACTACCACCACCACCACCACTCACTCACGATCACCAGTACCACCATCACCACCACTCACTCACTCACTCACCATCACCACCACCACCACTCACTCACCATCACCAATACCACCATCACCACCACCACTCACTCACCATCACCACTACCACCACACCAGCACCACCACCACCACTCGCTCACCATCACCAATACCACCATCACCACCACTCACTCACCATCACCACTGCCACCAGACCACCACCACCACAAAAACTCACCATCACCACCACCACCACCACTCACTCACCATCACCACTACCACCATCACCACCATCACCACACCCACTCACTCACCATCACAACTACCACCATCACCACTCACTCACCATCACCACCACCACTCACTCACCATCACCACTACCACCATCACCAACACTCACTCACTCACCATCACCACTACCACCACTCACTCACCATCACCAGTACCACCATCACTCACTCACTCACCATCACCACCACCACTCACTCACCATCACCAATACCACCATCACCACCACCACTCACTCACCATCACCACTACCACCACACCAGCACCACCACCACCACTCACTCACCATCACCAATACCACCATCACCACCACTCACTCACCATCACCACTGCCACCAGACCACCATCACCACCACCACCACCACAAAAACTCACCATCACCACCACCACCACTCACTCACCATCACCACTACCAACATCACCACCATCACCACAACCACTCACTCACCATCACCACTAACACCATCACCACTCACTCACCATCACCACTACCACCATCACCACCACTCACTTACTCACTATCACCACTACCACCACACCACCAGCACCACCACCACACACTCACCATCACCACTACCACCATCACCACCACTCACTCACTCACCATCACCACTACCACCACACCACCAGCACCACCACAACTCACTCACTCACCATCACCACTACCGCCATCACCACCACTCACTCACCATCACCACCACCACTCACTCACTCACCATCACCACTACCACCAGCACCACCACCACTCACTCACTCACTCACCATCACCACCACCACCACTCACTCACCATCACCAATACCACCATCACCACCACCACTCACTCACCATCACCACTACCACCACACCAGCACCACCACCACCACTCGCTCACCATCACCAATACCACCATCACCACCACTCACTCACCATCACCACTGCCACCAGACCACCACCACCACAAAAACTCACCATCACCACCACCACTCACTCACCATCACCACTACCACCATCACCACCATCACCACACCCACTCACTCACCATCACAACTACCACCATCACCACTCACTCACCATCACCACCACCACTCACTCACCATCACCACTACCACCATCACCAACACTCACTCACTCACCATCACCACTACCACCACCACTCACTCACCATCACCAGTACCACCATCACCACCACTCACTCACTCACCACCACCACCACCACCACTCACTCACCATCACCAATACCACCATCACACCACCACCACCACTCACTCACCATCACCAATACCACCATCACCACCACTCACTCACCATCACCACTGCCACCAGACCACCATCACCACCACCACAAAACTCACCATCACCACCACCACCACTCACTCACCATCACCACTACCACCATCACCACCATCACCACAACCACTCACTCACCATCACCACTACCACCATCACCACTCACTCACCATCACCACCACCACTCACTCACCATCACCACTACCGCCATCACCACCACTCACTCACCATCACCACTACCACCATCACCACCACTCACTTACTCACTATCACCACTACCACCACACCACCAGCACCACCACCACTCACTCAGCATCACCACTACCACCATCACCAACACTCACTCACTCCCTCACCATCACCACTACCACCACCACCACTCACTCACGATCACCAGTACCACCATCACCACCACTCACTCACTCACTCACCATCACCACCACCACCACTCACTCACCATCACCAATACCACCATCACCACCACCACTCACTCACCATCACCACTACCACCACACCAGCACCACCACCACCACTCGCTCACCATCACCAATACCACCATAACCACCACTCACTCACCATCACCACTGCCACCAGACCACCACCACCACAAAAACTCACCATCACCACCACCAGAACTCACTCACCATCACCACTACCACCATCACCACCATCACCACACCCACTCACTCACCATCACAACTACCACCATCACCACTCACTCACCATCACCACCACCACTCACTCACCATCACCACTACCACCATCACCAACACTCACTCACTCACCATCACCACTACCACCACCACCACCACTCACTCACGATCACCAGTACCACCATCACCACCACTCACTCACTCACTCACCATCACCACCACCACCACTCACTCACCATCACCAATACCACCATCACCACCACCACTCACTCACCATCACCACTACCACCACACCAGCACCACCACCACCACTCGCTCACCATCACCAATACCACCATCAGCACCACTCACTCACCATCACCACTGCCACCAGACCACCACCACCACAAAAACTCACCATCACCACCACCACCACCACTCACTCACCATCACCACTACCACCATCACCACCATCACCACACCCACTCACTCACCATCACAACTACCACCATCACCACTCACTCACCATCACCACCACCACTCACTCACCATCACCACTACCACCATCACCAACACTCACTCACTCACCATCACCACTACCACCACTCACTCACCATCACCAGTACCACCATCACTCACTCACTCACCATCACCACCACCACTCACTCACCATCACCAATACCACCATCACCACCACCACTCACTCACCATCACCACTACCACCACACCAGCACCACCACCACCACTCACTCACCATCACCAATACCACCATCACCACCACTCACTCACCATCACCACTGCCACCAGACCACCATCACCACCACCACCACCACAAAAACTCACCATCACCACCACCACCACTCACTCACCATCACCACTACCAACATCACCACCATCACCACAACCACTCACTCACCATCACCACTAACACCATCACCACTCACTCACCATCACCACTACCACCATCACCACCACTCACTTACTCACTATCACCACTACCACCACACCACCAGCACCACCACCACACACTCACCATCACCACTACCACCATCACCACCACTCACTCACTCACCATCACCACTACCACCACACCACCAGCACCACCACAACTCACTCACTCACCATCACCACTACCGCCATCACCACCACTCACTCACCATCACCACCACCACTCACTCACTCACCATCACCACTACCACCAGCACCACCACCACTCACTCACTCACTCACCATCACCACTACCACCAGCAGCACCACAACCACTCACTCACCATCACCACTACTACCACACCACCATCACCACCACAACCACTCACCATCACTACCACCACCACCACCACTCACTCACCATCACCACCATCACCACAACCACTCACTCACCATCACCACTACCACCATCACCACTCACTCACCATCACCACCACCACTCACTCAACATCACCACTACCACCATCACCACCACTCACTTACTCACTATCACCACTACCACCACACCACCAGCACCACCACCACTCACTCACCATCACCACTACCACCATCACCACCACTCACTCACTCACCATCACCACTCCCACCACACCACCAGAACCACCACAACTCACTCACTCACCATCACCACTACCGCCATCACCACCACTCACTCACCATCACCACCACCACTCACTCACCATCACCAATACCACCATCACCACCACTCACTCACCATCACCACTGCCCCCAGACCACCATCACCACCACCACCACCACTCACTCACCATCACCACTACCACCATCACCACCATCACCAAAACCACTCACTCACCATCACCACTACCACCATCACCACTCACTCACCATCACCACCACCACTCACTCACCATCACCACCACCACTCACTCACCATCACCACTACCGCCATCACCACCACTCACTCACCATCACCACTACCACCATCACCACCACTCACTTACTCACTATCACAACTACCACCACACCACCAGCACCACCACCACTCACTCACCATCACCACTACCACCATCACCAACATTCACTCACTCACCATCACCACTACCACCACCACCACTCACTCACGATTACCAGTACCACCATCACCACCACTCACTCACTCACCATCACCACCACCACCACTCACTCACCATCACCACCACCACTCACTCACCATCACCACTACCACCACACCAGCACCACCACCACCACTCGCTCACCATCACCAATACCACCATCACCACCACTCACTCACCATCACCACTGCCACCAGACCACCACCACCACAAAAACTCACCATCACCACCACCACCACCACTCACTCACCATCACCACTACCACCATCACCACCATCACCACACCCACTCACTCACCATCACAACTACCACCATCACCACTCACTCACCATCACCACCACCACTCACTCACCATCACCACTACCACCATCACCAACACTCAATCACTCACCATCACCACTACTACCACCACCACCACCACTCACTCAACATCACCAGTACCACCATCACCACCACTCACTCACTCACCATCACCACCACCACCACCACCACTCACTCACCATCACCAATACCACCATCACCACCACCACTCACTCACCATCACCACTACCACCACACCAGCACCACCACCACCACTCACTCACCATCACCAATACCACCATCACCACCACTCACTCACCATCACCACTGCCACCAGACCACCATCACCACCACCACAAAACTCACCATCACCACCACCACCACTCACTTACCATCACCACTACCACCATCACCACCATCACCACAACCACTCACTCACCATCACCACTACCACCATCACCACTCACTCACCATCACCACCACCACTCACTCACCATCACCACTACCGCCATCACCACCACTCACTCACCATCACCACTACCACCATCACCACCACTCACTTACTCACTATCACCACTACCACCACACCACCAGCACCACCACCACTCACTCACCATCACCACTACCACCATCACCAACACTCACTCACTCACTCACCATCACCACTACCACCACCACCACCACTCACTCACGATCACCAGTACCACCATCACCACCACTCACTCACTCACTCACCATCACCACCACCACCACCACTCACTCACCATCACCACTACCACCATCACCACCACTCACTCACTCACCATCACCACTACCACCACACCACCAGCACCACCACAACTCACTCACTCACCATCACCACTACCGCCATCACCACCACCACTCACTCACCATCACCACCACCACTCACTCACTCACCATCACCACTACCACCAGCACCCACCACCACTCACTCATTCACCATCACCAACCACCATCACCACCACTCACTCACTCACACCATCACCACTGCCACCACACCACCAGCACCACCACAACTCACTCACTCACCATCAACACTACCGCCATCACCACCACTCACTCACCATCACCACCACCACTCATTCACCATCACCACTACAACCAGCACCACCACCACTCACTCACTCACTCACCATCACCACTACCACCACCACCACCACTCACTCACCATCACCACTACCGCCATCACCACCACTCACTCACCATCACCACTACCACCATCCACCACCACTCACTTACTCACTATCACCACTACCACCACACCACCAGCACCACCACCACTCACTCACCATCACCACTACCACCATCACCAACACTCACTCACTCACCATCACCACTACCACCACCACCACCACTCACTCACCATCACCAGTACCACCATCACCACCACTCACTCACTCACCATCACCACCACCACCACTCACTCACCATCACCAATACCACCATCACCACCACTCACTCACCATCACCACTGCCCCCAGACCACCATCACCACCACCACCACCACCACTCACTCACCATCACCACTACCACCATCACCACCATCACCACAACCACTCACTCACCATCACCACTACCACCATCACCACTCACTCACCACCACCACCACCACTCACTCACCATCACCACCACCACTCACTCACCATCACCACTACCGCCATCACCACCACTCACTCACCATCACCACTACCACCATCACCACCACTCACTTACTCACTATCACAACTACCACCACACCACCAGCACCACCACCACTCACTCACCATCACCACTACCACCATCACCAACACTCACTCACTCACCATCACCACTACCACCACCACCACCACCACTCACTTACGATCACCAGTACCACCATCACCACCACTCACTCACTCACCATCACCACCACCACCACTCACTCACCATCACCAATACCACCATCACCACCACCACTCACTCACCATCACCACTACCACCACACCAGCACCACCACCACCACTCGCTCACCATCACCAATACCACCATCACCACCACTCACTCACCATCACCACTGCCACCAGACCACCACCACCACAAAAACTCACCATCACCACCACCACCACCACTCACTCACCATCACCACTACCACCATCACCACCATCACCACACCCACTCACTCACCATCACAACTACCACCATCACCACTCACTCACCATCACCACCACCACTCACTCACCATCACCACTACTACCACACCACCATCACCACCACAACCACTCACCATCACTACCACCACCACCACCACTCACTCACCATCACCACCATCACCACAACCACTCACTCACCATCACCACTACCACCATCACCACTCACTCACCATCACCACCACCACTCACTCAACATCACCACTACCACCATCACCACCACTCACTTACTCACTATCACCACTACCACCACACCACCGAGCACCACCACCACTCACTCACCATCACCACTACCACCATCACCACCACTCACTCACTCACCATCACCACTCCCACCACACCACCAGAACCACCACAACTCACTCACTCACCATCACCACTACCGCCATCACCACCACTCACTCACCATCACCACCACCACTCACTCACCATCACCAATACCACCATCACCACCACTCACTCACCATCACCACTGCCCCCAGACCACCATCACCACCACCACCACCACTCACTCACCATCACCACTACCACCATCACCACCATCACCAAAACCACTCACTCACCATCACCACTACCACCATCACCACTCACTCACCATCACCACCACCACTCACTCACCATCACCACCACCACTCACTCACCATCACCACTACCGCCATCACCACCACTCACTCACCATCACCACTACCACCATCACCACCACTCACTTACTCACTATCACAACTACCACCACACCACCAGCACCACCACCACTCACTCACCATCACCACTACCACCATCACCAACATTCACTCACTCACCATCACCACTACCACCACCACCACTCACTCACGATTACCAGTACCACCATCACCACCACTCACTCACTCACCATCACCACCACCACCACTCACTCACCATCACCACCACCACTCACTCACCATCACCACTACCACCACACCAGCACCACCACCACCACTCGCTCACCATCACCAATACCACCATCACCACCACTCACTCACCATCACCACTGCCACCAGACCACACCACCACAAAAACTCACCATCACCACCACCACCCACCACTCACTCACCATCACCACTACCACCATCACCACCATCACCACACCCACTCACTCACCATCACAACTACCACCATCACCACTCACTCACCATCACCACCACCACTCACTCACCATCACCACTACCACCATCACCAACACTCAATCACTCACCATCACCACTACTACCACCACCACCACCACTCACTCAACATCACCAGTACCACCATCACCACCACTCACTCACTCACCATCACCACCACCACCACCACCACTCACTCACCATCACCAATACCACCATCACCACCACCACTCACTCACCATCACCACTACCACCACACCAGCACCACCACCACCACTCACTCACCATCACCAATACCACCATCACCACCACTCACTCACCATCACCACTGCCACCAGACCACCATCACCACCACCACAAAACTCACCATCACCACCACCACCACTCACTTACCATCACCACTACCACCATCACCACCATCACCACAACCACTCACTCACCATCACCACTACCACCACAACCACTCACTCACCATCACCACTACCACTATCACCACTCACTCACCATCACCACCACCACTCACTCAACATCACCACTACCACCATCACCACCACTCACTTACTCACTATCACCACTACCACCACACCACCAGCACCACCACCACTCACTCACCATCACCACTACCACCATCACCACCACTCACTCACTCACCATCACCACTCCCACCACACCACCAGAACCACCACAACTCACTCACTCACCATCACCACTACCGCCATCACCACCACTCACTCACCATCACCACCACCACTCACTCACCATCACCAATACCACCATCACCACCACTCACTCACCATCACCACTGCCCCCAGACCACCATCACCACCACCACCACCACTCACTCACCATCACCACTACCACCATCACCACCATCACCAAAACCACTCACTCACCATCACCACTACCACCATCACCACTCACTCACCATCACCACCACCACTCACTCACCATCACCACCACCACTCACTCACCATCACCACTACCGCCATCACCACCACTCACTCACCATCACCACTACCACCATCACCACCACTCACTTACTCACTATCACAACTACCACCACACCACCAGCACCACCACCACTCACTCACCATCACCACTACCACCATCACCAACATTCACTCACTCACCATCACCACTACCACCACCACCACTCACTCACGATTACCAGTACCACCATCACCACCACTCACTCACTCACCATCACCACCACCACCACTCACTCACCATCACCACCACCACTCACTCACCATCACCACTACCACCACACCAGCACCACCACCACCACTCGCTCACCATCACCAATACCACCATCACCACCACTCACTCACCATCACCACTGCCACCAGACCACCACCACCACAAAAACTCACCATCACCACCACCACCACCACTCACTCACCATCACCACTACCACCATCACCACCATCACCACACCCACTCACTCACCATCACAACTACCACCATCACCACTCACTCACCATCACCACCACCACTCACTCACCATCACCACTACCACCATCACCAACACTCAATCACTCACCATCACCACTACTACCACCACCACCACCACTCACTCAACATCACCAGTACCACCATCACCACCACTCACTCACTCACCATCACCACCACCACCACCACTCACTCACCATCACCAATACCACCATCACCACCACCACTCACTCACCATCACCACTACCACCACACCAGCACCACCACCACCACTCACTCACCATCACCAATACCACCATCACCACCACTCACTCACCATCACCACTGCCACCAGACCACCATCACCACCACCACAAAACTCACCATCACCACCACCACCACTCACTTACCATCACCACTACCACCATCACCACCATCACCACAACCACTCACTCACCATCACCACTACCACCATCACCACTCACTCACCATCACCACCACCACTCACTCACCATCACCACTACCGCCATCACCACCACTCACTCACCATCACCACTACCACCATCACCACCACTCACTTACTCACTATCACCACTACCACCACACCACCAGCACCACCACCACTCACTCACCATCACCACTACCACCATCACCAACACTCACTCACTCACTCACCATCACCACTACCACCACCACCACCACTCACTCACGATCACCAGTACCACCATCACCACCACTCACTCACTCACTCACCATCACCACCACCACCACCACTCACTCACCATCACCACTACCACCATCACCACCACTCACTCACTCACCATCACCACTACCACCACACCACCAGCACCACCACAACTCACTCACTCACCATCACCACTACCGCCATCACCACCACCACTCACTCACCATCACCACCACCACTCACTCACTCACCATCACCACTACCACCAGCACCACCACCACTCACTCACTCATTCACCATCACCACTACCACCATCACCACCACTCACTCACTCACCATCACCACTGCCACCACACCACCAGCACCACCACAACTCACTCACTCACCATCAACACTACCGCCATCACCACCACTCACTCACCATCACCACCACCACTCATTCACCATCACCACTACAACCAGCACCACCACCACTCACTCACTCACTCACCATCACCACTACCACCACCACCACCACTCACTCACCATCACCACTACCGCCATCACCACCACTCACTCACCATCACCACTACCACCATCACCACCACTCACTTACTCACTATCACCACTACCACCACACCACCAGCACCACCACCACTCACTCACCATCACCACTACCACCATCACCAACACTCACTCACTCACCATCACCACTACCACCACCACCACCACTCACTCACCATCACCAGTACCACCATCACCACCACTCACTCACTCACCATCACCACCACCACCACTCACTCACCATCACCAATACCACCATCACCACCACTCACTCACCATCACCACTGCCCCCAGACCACCATCACCACCACCACCACCACCACTCACTCACCATCACCACTACCACCATCACCACCATCACCACAACCACTCACTCACCATCACCACTACCACCATCACCACTCACTCACCACCACCACCACCACCACTCACTCACCATCACCACCACCACTCACTCACCATCACCACTACCGCCATCACCACCACTCACTCACCATCACCACTACCACCATCACCACCACTCACTTACTCACTATCACAACTACCACCACACCACCAGCACCACCACCACTCACTCACCATCACCACTACCACCATCACCAACACTCACTCACTCACCATCACCACTACCACCACCACCACCACCACTCACTTACGATCACCAGTACCACCATCACCACCACTCACTCACTCACCATCACCACCACCACCACTCACTCACCATCACCAATACCACCATCACCACCACCACTCACTCACCATCACCACTACCACCACACCAGCACCACCACCACCACTCGCTCACCATCACCAATACCACCATCACCACCACTCACTCACCATCACCACTGCCACCAGACCACCACCACCACAAAAACTCACCATCACCACCACCACCACCACTCACTCACCATCACCACTACCACCATCACCACCATCACCACACCCACTCACTCACCATCACAACTACCACCATCACCACTCACTCACCATCACCACCACCACTCACTCACCATCACCACTACCACCATCACCAACACTCACTCACTCACCATCACCACTACCACCACCACTCACTCACCATCACCAGTACCACCATCACCACCACTCACTCACTCACCACCACCACCACCACTCACTCACCATCACCAATACCACCATCACCACCACCACCACTCACTCACCATCACCAATACCACCATCACCACCACTCACTCACCATCACCACTGCCACCAGACCACCATCACCACCACCACAAAACTCACCATCACCACCACCACCACTCACTCACCATCACCACTACCACCATCACCACCATCACCACAACCACTCACTCACCATCACCACTACCACCATCACCACTCACTCACCATCACCACCACCACTCACTCACCATCACCACTACCGCCATCACCACCACTCACTCACCATCACCACTACCACCATCACCACCACTCACTTACTCACTATCACCACTACCACCACACCACCAGCACCACCACCACTCACTCAGCATCACCACTACCACCATCACCAACACTCACTCACTCCCTCACCATCACCACTACCACCACCACCACTCACTCACGATCACCAGTACCACCATCACCACCACTCACTCACTCACTCACCATCACCACCACCACCACTCACTCACCATCACCAATACCACCATCACCACCACCACTCACTCACCATCACCACTACCACCACACCAGCACCACCACCACCACTCGCTCACCATCACCAATACCACCATAACCACCACTCACTCACCATCACCACTGCCACCAGACCACCACCACCACAAAAACTCACCATCACCACCACCAGAACTCACTCACCATCACCACTACCACCATCACCACCATAACCACACCCACTCACTCACCATCACAACTACCACCATCACCACTCACTCACCATCACCACCACCACTCACTCACCATCACCACTACCACCATCACCAACACTCACTCACTCACCATCACCACTACCACCACCACCACCACTCACTCACGATCACCAGTACCACCATCACCACCACTCACTCACTCACTCACCATCACCACCACCACCACTCACTCACCATCACCAATACCACCATCACCACCACCACTCACTCACCATCACCACTACCACCACACCAGCACCACCACCACCACTCGCTCACCATCACCAATACCACCATCACCACCACTCACTCACCATCACCACTGCCACCAGACCACCACCACCACAAAAACTCACCATCACCACCACCACCACCACTCACTCACCATCACCACTACCACCATCACCACCATCACCACACCCACTCACTCACCATCACAACTACCACCATCACCACTCACTCACCATCACCACCACCACTCACTCACCATCACCACTACCACCATCACCAACACTCACTCACTCACCATCACCACTACCACCACTCACTCACCATCACCAGTACCACCATCACTCACTCACTCACCATCACCACCACCACTCACTCACCATCACCAATACCACCATCACCACCACCACTCACTCACCATCACCACTACCACCACACCAGCACCACCACCACCACTCACTCACCATCACCAATACCACCATCACCACCACTCACTCACCATCACCACTGCCACCAGACCACCATCACCACCACCACCACAAAAACTCACCATCACCACCACCACCACTCACTCACCATCACCACTACCAACATCACCACCATCACCACAACCACTCACTCACCATCACCACTAACACCATCACCACTCACTCACCATCACCACTACCACCATCACCACCACTCACTTACTCACTATCACCACTACCACCACACCACCAGCACCACCACCACACACTCACCATCACCACTACCACCATCACCACCACTCACTCACTCACCATCACCACTACCACCACACCACCAGCACCACCACAACTCACTCACTCACCATCACCACTACCGCCATCACCACCACTCACTCACCATCACCACCACCACTCACTCACTCACCATCACCACTACCACCAGCACCACCACCACTCACTCACTCACTCACCATCACCACTACCACCAGCAGCACCACAACCACTCACTCACCATCACCACTACTACCACACCACCATCACCACCACAACCACTCACCATCACTACCACCACCACCACCACTCACTCACCATCACCACCATCACCACTACCACCATCACCACTCACTCACCATCACCATCACCACCACTCACTCACCATCACCACCATCACCACCACCACAACCACTCACCATCACCACTACCACCACTCACTCACTATCACCAGTACCACCATCACCACCACTCACTCACTCACCATCACCACCATCACCACCACCACCACTCACTCACCATCACCACTACCACCATCACCACCACCACTCACTCACCATCACCACTACCACCATCACCACCACTCACTCACTCACTCACCATCACCACTACCACCACACCAGCACCACCAACACCACTAACTCACCATCACCATTACCACCATCACCACCACTCACTCACCATTACCACTGCCACCAGACCACCATCACCACCACCACAACCACTCACTATCACCACCACCACCACCACTCACTAACCATTGCCACTACCACCAACACCACCATCACCACAACCACTCACTCACCATCACCACTACCACCATCACCACTCACTCACCATCACCACCACCACTCACTCAACATCACCACTACCACCATCACCACCACTCACTTACTCACTATCACCACTACCACCACACCACCAGCACCACCACCACTCACTCACCATCACCACTACCACCATCACCACCACTCACTCACTCACCATCACCACTCCCACCACACCACCAGAACCACCACAACTCACTCACTCACCATCACCACTACCGCCATCACCACCACTCACTCACCATCACCACCACCACTCACTCACCATCACCAATACCACCATCACCACCACTCACTCACCATCACCACTGCCCCCAGACCACCATCACCACCACCACCACCACTCACTCACCATCACCACTACCACCATCACCACCATCACCAAAACCACTGACTCACCATCACCACTACCACCATCACCACTCACTCACCATCACCACCACCACTCACTCACCATCACCACCACCACTCACTCACCATCACCACTACCGCCATCACCACCACTCACTCACCATCACCACTACCACCATCACCACCACTCACTTACTCACTATCACAACTACCACCACACCACCAGCACCACCACCACTCACTCACCATCACCACTACCACCATCACCAACACTCACTCACTCACCATCACCACTACCACCACCACCACTCACTCACGATTACCAGTACCACCATCACCACCACTCACTCACTCACCATCACCACCACCACTCACTCACCATCACCACTACCACCACACCAGCACCACCACCACCACTCGCTCACCATCACCAATACCACCATCACCACCACTCACTCACCATCACCACTGCCACCAGACCACCACCACCACAAAAACTCACCATCACCACCACCACCACCACTCACTCACCATCACCACTACCACCATCACCACCATCACCACACCCACTCACTCACCATCACAACTACCACCATCACCACTCACTCACCATCACCACCACCACTCACTCACCATCACCACTACCACCATCACCAACACTCAATCACTCACCATCACCACTACTACCACCACCACCACCACTCACTCAACATCACCAGTACCACCATCAACACCACTCACTCACTCACCATCACCACCACCACCACCACCACTCACTCACCATCACCAATACCACCATCACCACCACCACTCACTCACCATCACCACTACCACCACACCAGCACCACCACCACCACTCACTCACCATCACCAATACCACCATCACCACCACTCACTCACCATCACCACTGCCACCAGACCACCATCACCACCACCACAAAACTCACCATCACCACCACCACCACTCACTTACCATCACCACTACCACCATCACCACCATCACCACAACCACTCACTCACCATCACCACTACCACCATCACCACTCACTCACCATCACCACCACCACTCACTCACCATCACCACTACCGCCATCACCACCACTCACTCACCATCACCACTACCACCATCACCACCACTCACTTACTCACTATCACCACTACCACCACACCACCAGCACCACCACCACTCACTCACCATCACCACTACCACCATCACCAACACTCACTCACTCACTCACCATCACCACTACCACCACCACCACCACTCACTCACGATCACCAGTACCACCATCACCACCACTCACTCACTCACTCACCATCACCACCACCACCACCACTCACTCACCATCACCAATACCACCATCACCACCACCACTCACTCACCATCACCACTACCACCACACCAGCACCACCACCACCACTCGCTCACCATCACCAATACCACCATAACCACCACTCACTCACCATCACCACTGCCACCAGACCACCACCACCACCACAAAAACTCACCATCACCACCACCACCACTCACTCACCATCACCACTACCACCATCACCACCATCACCACACCCACTCACTCACCATCACAACTACCACCATCACCACTCACTCACCATCACCACCACCACCACACCAGCACCACCACCACCACTCACTCACCATCACCAATACCACCATCACCAAAACTCACTTACTCACCATCACCACTACCACCATCACCAACACTCACTCACTCACCATCACCACTACCACAACCACCACCACTCACTCACGATCACCAGTACCACCATCACCACCACTCACTCACTCACTCACCATCACCACCACCACCACTCACTCACCATCACCAATACCACCATCACCACCACCACTCACTCACCATCACCACTACCACCACACCAGCACCACCACCACACCAGCACCACCACCACCACTCGCTCACCATCACCAATACCACCATCACCACCACTCACTCACCATCACCACTGCCACCAGACCACCACCACCACAAAAACTCACCATCACCACCACCACCACCACTCACTCACCATCACCACTACCACCATCACCACCATCACCACACCCACTCACTCACCATCACAACTACCACCATCACCACTCACTCACCATCACCACCACCACTCGCTCACCATCACCACTACCACTATCACCAACACTCACTCACTCACCATCACCACTACCACCACCACCACTCACTCACCATCACCAGTACCACCATCACCACCACTCACTCACTCACCATCACCACCACCACCACCACTCACTCACTCACCATCACCAATACCACCATGACCACCACCACCACTCACTCACCATCACCACCATCACCACTCACTCACCATCACCACTACCACCATCACCACCACTGATTCACTCACCATCACCACTACCACCACACCACCAGCACCACCACCACTCACTCACCATCACCACTACCACCATCACCACCACTCACTCACTCACCATCACCACTACCACCATCACCACCACTCACTCACTAACTCACCAACACCACTACCACCACACCACCAGCACCACCACCACTCACTCACCATCACCACTAACACCATCACCACCACTCACTCACTCACCATCACCACTACCACCACCACCACCACTCACTCAACATCACCAGTACCACCATCACCACCACTCACTCACTCACCATCACCACCACCACCACCACTCACTCACCATCACCAATACCACCACTCACTCACCATCACCACTACCACCACACCAGCACCACCACCACCACTCACTCACCATCACCAATACCACCATCACCACCACTCACTCACCATCACCACTGCCACCAGACCACCATCACCACCACCACCACAAAACTCACCATCACCACCACCACCACCACTCACTCACCATCACCACTACCACCATCACCACCATCACCACAACCACTCACTCACCATCACCACTACCACCATCACCACTCACTCACCATCACCACCACCACTCACTCACCATCACCACTACCGCCATCACCACCACTCACTCACCATCACCACTACCACCATCACCACCACTCACTTACTCACTATCACCACTACCACCACACCACCAGCACCACCACCACTCACTCACCATCACCACTACCACCATCACCAACACTCACTCACTCACTCACCATCACCACTACCACCACCACCACCACTCACTCACGATCACCAGTACCACCATCACCACCACTCACTCACTCACTCACCATCACCACCACCACTCACTCACCATCACCAATACCACCATCACCACCACCACTCACTCACCATCACCACTACCACCACACCATCACCACCACCACCACTCGCTCACCATCACCAATACCACCATAACCACCACTCACTCACCATCACCACTGCCACCAGACCACCACCACCACAAAAACTCACCATCACCACCACCACCACCACTCACTCACCATCACCACTACCACCATCACCACCATCACCACACCCACTCACTCACCATCACAACTACCACCATCACCACTCACTCACCATCACCACCACCACTCACTCACCATCACCACTACCACCACACGAGCACCACCACCACACCAGCACCACCACCACCACTCGCTCACCATCACCAATACCACCATCACCACCACTCACTCACCATCACCACTGCCACCAGACCACCACCACCACCACAAAAACTCACCATCACCACCACCACCACCACTCACTCACCATCACCACTACCACCATCACCACCATCACCACACCCACTCACTCACCATCACAACTACCACCATCACCACTCACTCACCATCACCACCACCACTCACTCACCATCACCACTACCACCATCACCAACACTCACTCACTCACTCACCATCACCACTACCACCACTCACTCACCATCACCAGTACCACCATCACCACCACTCACTCACTCACCATCACCACCACCACCACCACTCACTCACCATCACCAATACCACCATCACCACCACCACTCACTCACCATCACCACTACCACCACACCAGCACCACCACCACACCAGCACCACCACCACCACTCGCTCACCATCACCAATACCACCATCACCACCACTCACTCACCATCACCACTGCCACCAGACCACCACCACCACAAAAACTCACCATCACCACCACCACCACCACTCACTCACCATCACCACTACCACCATCACCACCATCACCACACCCACTCACTCACCATCACAACTACCACCATCACCACTCACTCACCATCACCACCACCACTCACTCACCATCACCACTACCACCATCACCAACACTCACTCACTCACCATCACCACTACCACCACTCACTCACCATCACCAGTACCACCATCACCACCACTCACTCACTCACCATCACCACCACCACCACCACCACTCACTCACCATCACCAATACCACCATCACCACCACCACTCACTCACCATCACCACTACCACCACACCAGCACCACCACCACCACTCACTCACCATCACCAATACCACCATCACCACCACTCACTCACCATCACCACTGCCACCAGACCACCATCACCACCACCACAAAAACTCACCATCACCACCACCACCACTCAATCACCATCACCACTACCACCATCACCACAACCACTCACTCACCATCACCACTACCACCATCACCACTCACTCACCATCACCACTACCACCATCACCACCACTCACTTACTCACTATCACCACTACCACCACACCACCAGCACCACCACCACACACTCACCATCACCACTACCACCATCACCACCACTCACTCACTCACCATCACCACTACCACCACACCACCAGCACCACCACAACTCACTCACTCACCATCACCACTACCGCCATCACCACCACTCACTCACCATCACCACCACCACTCACTCACTCACCATCACCACTACCACCAGCACCACCACCACTCACTCACTCACTCACCATCACCACTACCACCAGCAGCACCACAACCACTCACTCACCATCACCACTACTACCACACCACCATCACCACCACAACCACTCACCATCACTACCAACACCACCACTCACTCACCATCACCATCACCACCACTCACTCACCATCACCACCATCACCACCACCACAACCACTCACCATCACCACTACCACCACTCACTCACTATCACCAGTACCACCATCACCACCACTCACTCACTCACCATCACCACCATCACCACCACCACCACTCACTCACCATCACCACTACCACCATCACCACCACCACTCACTCACCATCACCACTACCACCATCACCACCACTCACTCACTCACCATCACCACTACCACCACACCAGCACCACCAACACCACTAACTCACCGTCACCATTACCACCATCACCACCACTCACTCACCATTACCACTGCCACCAGACCACCATCACCACCACCACAACCACTCACTATCACCACCACCACCACCACTCACTCACCATCACCACTACCACCAACACCACCATCACCACAACCACTCACTCACCATCACCACTACCACCATCACCACTCACTCACCACCACCACCACCACTCACTCACCATCACCACTACCACCATCACCACCATCACCACACCCACTCACTCACCATCACAACTACCACCATCACCACTCACTCACCATCACCACCACCACTCACTCACCATCACCACTACCATCATCACCAACACTCACTCACTCACCATCACCACTACCACCACCACCACCACTCACTCACGATCACCAGTACCACCATCACCACCACTCACTCACTCACTCACCATCACCACCACCACCACTCACTCACCATCACCAATACCACCATCACCACCACCACTCACTCACCATCACCACTACCACCACACCAGCACCACCACCACACCAGCACCACCACCACCACTCGCTCACCATCACCAATACCACCATCACCACCACTCACTCACCATCACCACTGCCACCAGACCACCACCACAAAAACTCACCATCACCACCACCACTCACTCACCATCACCACTACCACCATCACCACCATCACCACACCCACTCACTCACCATCACAACTACCACCATCACCACTCACTCACCATCACCACCACCACTCACTCACCATCACCACTACCACCATCACCAACACTCACTCACTCACCATCACCACTACCACCACTCACTCACCATCACCAGTACCACCATCACCACCACTCACTCACTCACCATCACCACCACCACCACCACCACTCACTCACCATCACCAATACCACCATCACCACCACCACTCACTCACCATCACCACTACCACCACACCAGCACCACCACCACACCAGCACCACCACCACCACTCGCTCACCATCACCAATACCACCATCACCACCACTCACTCACCATCACCACTGCCACCAGACCACCACCACCACAAAAACTCACCATCACCACCACCACCACCACTCACTCACCATCACCACTACCACCATCACCACCATAACCACACCCACTCACTCACCATCACAACTACCACCATCACCACTCACTCACCATCACCACCACCACTCACTCACCATCACCACTACCACCATTACCAACACTCACTCACTCACCATCACCACTACCACCACTCACTCACCATCACCAGTACCACCATCACCACCACTCACTCACTCACCATCACCACCACCACCACCACCACTCACTCACCATCACCAATACCACCATCACCACCACCACTCACTCACCATCACCACTACCACCACACCAGCACCACCACCACCACTCACTCACCATCACCAATACCACCATCACCACCACTCACTCACCATCACCACTGCCACCAGACCACCATCACCACCACCACAAAAACTCACCATCACCACCACCACCACTCAATCACCATCACCACTACCACCATCACCACAACCACTCACTCACCATCACCACTACCACCATCACCACCACTCACTTACTCACTATCACCACTACCACCACACCACCAGCACCACCACCACACACTCACCATCACCACTACCACCATCACCACCACTCACTCACTCACCATCACCACTACCACCACACCACCAGCACCACCACAGCTCACTCACTCACCATCACCACTACCGCCATCACCACCACTCACTCACCATCACCACCACCACTCACTCACTCACCATCACCACTACCACCAGCACCACCACCACTCACTCACTCACTCACCATCACCACTACCACCAGCAGCACCACAACCACTCACTCACCATCACCACTACTACCACACCACCATCACCACCACAACCACTCACCATCACTACCACCACCACCACTCACTCACCATCACCATCACCACCACTCACTCACCATCACCACCATCACCACCACCACAACCACTCACCATCACCACTACCACCACTCACTCACTATCACCAGTACCACCATCACCACCACTCACTCACTCACCATCACCACCATCACCACCACCACCACTCACTCACCATCACCACTACCACCATCACCACCACCACTCACTCACCATCACCACTACCACCATCACCACCACTCACTCACTCACTCACCATCACCACTACCACCACACCAGCACCACCAACACCACTAACTCACCATCACCATTACCACCATCACCACCACTCACTCACCATTACCACTGCCACCAGACCACCATCACCACCACCACAACCACTCACTATCACCACCACCACCACCACTCACTCACCATCACCACTACCACCAACACCACCATCACCACAACCACTCACTCACCATCACCACTACCACCATCACCACTCACTCACCATCACCACCACCACTCACTCACCATCACCACTACCACCATCACCACCACTCACTCACTCACTCACCATCACCACTCCCACCACACCACCAGAACCACCACAACTCACTCACTCACCATCACCACTACCGCCATCACCACCACTCACTCACCATCACCACCACCACTCACTCACTCACCATCACCACTACCACTAGCACCACCACCACTCACTCACTCACTCACCATCACCAATACCACCATGACCACCACCACCACTCACTCACCATCACCACTCACTCACCATCACCACCATCACCACTCACTCACCATCACCACTACCACCACACCACCAGCACCACCACCACTCACTCACCATCACCACTACCACCATCACCACAACTCACTCACTCACTCACCATCACCACTACCACCATCACCACAACTCACTCACTCACTCACCAACACCACTACCACCACACCACCAGCACCACCACAACTCACTCACTAACCATCACCACTACCACCATCACCACCACTCACTCACCACCATCACTACCACCAGCACCACCACTCACTCACTCAATCACCATCACCACTACCACCATCACCACTACCACCATCACCACCACCACCACCACCACTCACTCACCATCACCACTACCGCCATCACCACCACCATTCACTCACTCACCATCACCACTACCACCACACCACCAGCACCACCACCACTCACTCACTCACCATCACCACCACCACCACCACCACTCACTCACTCACTCACCATCACCACTACCACCACCACCACACCACCAGCAACACCAGCCACTCACTCACCATCACCACTACCACCATCGACCACCACTCACTCACTCACCATCACCACTACCACCACACCAGCACCACCACCACCACTCACTCACCATCACCACTACCACCATCACCACCACTCACTCACCATCACCACTGCCACCAGACCACCATCACCACCACCACCACAAAAACTCACCACCACCACCACTCACTCACCATCACCACTACCACCATCACCACCATCACCACAACCACTCACTCACCATCACCACCACTCACTTACTCACTATCACCACTACCACCACACCACCAGCACCACCACCACTCACTCACCATCACCACTACCACCATCACCACCACTCACTCACTCACTCACCATCACCACTACCACCACACCACCAGCACCACCACAACTCACTCACTCACCATCACCACTACCGCCATCACCACCACTCACTCACCATCACCACCACCACTCACTCACTCACCATCACCACTACCACCAGCACCACCACCACTCACTCACTCACCATCACCACTACCACCATTCACCACCACTCACTCACTCACCATCACCACTACCACCACACCACCAGCACCACCACAACTCACTCACTCACCATCAACACTACCGCCATCACCACCACTCACTCACCATCACCACCACCACCACCACTCACTCACCATCACCACTACAACCAGCACCACCACCACTCACTCACTCACTCACCATCACCACTACCACCACCACCACCACTCACTCACCATCACCACTACCGCAATCACCACCACTCACTCACCATCACCACTACCACCATCACCACCACTCACTTACTCACTATCACCACTACCACCACACCACCAGCACCACCACCACTCACTCACCATCACCACTACCACCATCACCAACACTCACTCACTCACCATCACCACTACCACCACCACCACCACCACTCACTCACCATCACCAGTACCACCACCACCAACACTCACTCACTCACTCACCATCACCAATACCACCACCACCACTCACTCACCATCACCACTACCACCACACCAGCACCACCACCACCACTCACTCACCATCACCAATACCACCATCACCACCACTCACTCACCATCACCACTGCCACCAGACCACCATCACCACCACCACAAAAACTCACCATCACCACCACCACCACTCACTCACCATCACCACTACCACCATCACCACAACCACTCACTCACCATCACCACTACCACCATCACCACTCACTCACCATCACCACCACCACTCACTCACCATCACCACTACCACCATCACCACCACTCACTTACTCACTATCACCACTACCACCACACCACCAGCACCACCACCACACACTCCCCATCACCACTACCACCATCACCACCACTCACTCACTCACCATCACAACTACCACCACACCACCAGCACCACCACAACTCACTCACTCACCATCACCACTACCGCCATCACCACCACTCACTCACCATCACCACCACCACTCACTCACTCACCATCACCACTACCACCAGCACCACCACCACTCACTCACTCACTCACCATCACCACTATCACCACCACCACCACTCACTCACCATCACCACTACCACCATCACCACAACCACTCACTCACCATCACCACTACCACCATCACCACTCACTCACCATCACCACCACCACTCACTCACCATCACCACTACCACCATCACCAAAACTCACTTACTCACTATCACCACTACCAACACACCACCAGCACCACCACCACACACTCCCCATCACCACTACCACCATCACCACCACTCACTCACTCACTCACCATCACAACTACCACCACACCACCAGCACCACCACAACTCACTCACTCACCATCACCACTACCGCCATCACCACCACTCACTCACCATCACCACCACCACTCACTCACTCACCATCACCACTACCACCAGCACCACCACCACTCACTCACTCACTCACCATCACCACTACCACCAGAACCACCACTACTCACTCACTCACCATCACCACCACCACAACCACTCACCATCACCACTACCACCACTCACTCACTATCACCAGTACCACCGTCACCACCACTCACTCACTCACCATCACCACCATCACCACGACCACCACTCACTCACCATCACCACTACCACCATCACCACCACCACTCACTCACCATCACCACTACCACCATCACCACCACTCACTCACTCACTCACCATCACCACTACCACCACACCAGCACCACCAACACCACTAACTCACCATCACCATTACCACCATCACCACCACTCACTCACCATTACCACTGCCACCAGACCACCACCACCACCACAACCACTCACTATCACCACCACCACCACCACCACTCACTCACCATCACCACTACCACCAACACCACCATCACCACAACCACTCACTCACCATCACCACTACCACCATCACCACCACCACTCACTCACCATCACCACTACCACCACACCAGCACCACCACCACACCAGCACCACCACCACCACTCGCTCACCATCACCAATACCACCATCACCACCACTCACTCACCATCACCACTGCCACCAGACCACCACCACCACAAAAACTCACCATCACCACCACCACCACCACTCACTCACCATCACCACTACCACCATCACCACCATCACCACACCCACTCACTCACCATCACAACTACCACCATCACCACTCACTCACCATCACCACCACCACTCACTCACCATCACCACTACCACCATCACCAACACTCACTCACTCACCATCACCACTACCACCACTCACTCACCATCACCAGTACCACCATCACCACCACTCACTCACTCACCATCACCACCACCACCACCACCACTCACTCACCATCACCAATACCACCATCACCACCACCACTCACTCACCATCACCACTACCACCATCACCAACACTCACTCACTCACCATCACCACTACCACCACTCACTCACCATCACCAGTACCACCATCACCACCACTCACTCACTCACCATCACCACCACCACCACCACCACTCACTCACCATCACCAATACCACCATCACCACCACCACTCACTCACCATCACCACTACCACCACACCAGCACCACCACCACACCAGCACCACCACCACCACTCGCTCACCATCACCAATACCACCATCACCACCACTCACTCACCATCACCACTGCCACCAGACCACCACCACCACAAAAACTCACCATCACCACCACCACCACCACTCACTCACCATCACCACTACCACCATCACCACCATCACCACACCCACTCACTCACCATCACAACTACCACCATCACCACTCACTCACCATCACCACCACCACTCACTCACCATCACCACTACCACCATCACCAACACTCACTCACTCACCATCACCACTACCACCACTCACTCACCATCACCAGTACCACCATCACCACCACTCACTCACTCACCATCACCACCACCACCACTCACTCACCATCACCAATACCACCATCACCACCACCACTCACTCACCATCACCACTACCACCACACCAGCACCACCACCACCACTCACTCACCATCACCAATACCACCATCACCACCACTCACTCACCATCACCACTGCCACCAGACCACCATCACCACCACCACAAAAACTCACCATCACCACCACCACCACTCAATCACCATCACCACTACCACCATCACCACAACCACTCACTCACCATCACCACTACCACTATCACCACTCACTCACCATCACCACTACCACCATCACCACCACTCACTTACTCACTATCACCACTACCACCACACCACCAGCACCACCACCACACACTCACCATCACCACTACCACCATCACCACCACTCACTCACTCACCATCACCACTACCACCACACCACCAGCACCACCACAACTCACTCACTCACCATCACCACTACCGCCATCACCACCACTCACTCACCATCACCACCACCACTCACTCACTCACCATCACCACTACCACCAGCACCACCACCACTCACTCACTCACTCACCATCACCACTACCACCAGCAGCACCACAACCACTCACTCACCATCACCACTACTACCACACCACCATCACCACCACAACCACTCACCATCACTACCACCACCACCACTCACTCACCATCACCATCACCACCACTCACTCACCATCACCACCATCACCACCACCACAACCACTCACCATCACCACTACCACCACTCACTCACTATCACCAGTACCACCATCACCACCACTCACTCACTCACCATCACCACCATCACCACCACCACCACTCACTCACCATCACCACTACCACCATCACCACCACCACTCACTCACCATCACCACCACTCACTCACTCACTCACCATCACCACTACCACCACACCAGCACCACCAACACCACTCACTCACCATCACCATTACCACCATCACCACCACTCACTCACCATTACCACTGCCACCAGACCACCATCACCACCACCACAACCACTCACTATCACCACCACCACCACCACTCACTCACCATCACCACTACCACCAACACCACCATCACCACAACCACTCACTCACCATCACCACTACCACCATCACCACTCACTCACCATCACCACCACCACTCACTCACCATCACCACTCCCACCACACCACCAGAACCACCACAACTTACTCACTCACCATCACCACTACCGCCATCACCACCACTCACTCACCATCACCACCACCACTCACTCACTCACCATCACCACTACCACTAGCACCACCACCACTCACTCACTCACTCACCATCACCAATACCACCATGACCACCACCACCACTCACTCACCATCACCACTCACTCACCATCACCACCATCACCACTCACTCACCATCACCACTACCACCACACTACCAGCACCACCACCACTCACTCACCATCACCACTACCACCATCACCACAACTCACTCACTCACTCACCATCACCACTACCACCATCACCACAACTCACTCACTCACTCACCAACACCACTACCACCACACCACCAGCACCACCACAACTCACTCACTAACCATCACCACTACCACCATCACCACCACTCACTCACCACCATCACTACCACCAGCACCACCACCACTCACTCACTCAATCACCATCACCACTACCACCATCACCACTACCACCATCACCACCACCACCACCACCACTCACTCACCATCACCACTACCGCCATCACCACCACCATTCACTCACTCACCATCACCACTACCACCACACCACCAGCACCACCACCACTCACTCACTCACCATCACCACCACCACCACCACTCACTCACTCACTCACCATCACCACTACCACCACCACCACACCACCAGCAACACCAGCCACTCACTCACCATCACCACTACCACCATAGACCACCACTCACTCACTCACCATCACCACTACCACCACACCAGCACCACCACCACCACTCACTCACCATCACCACTACCACCATCACCACCACTCACTCACCATCACCACTGCCACCAGACCACCATCACCACCACCACCACAAAAACTCACCACCACCACCACTCACTCACCATCACCACTACCACCATCACCACCATCACCACAACCACTCACTCACCATCACCACCATCACCACCACTCACTTACTCACTATCACCACTACCACCACACCACCAGCACCACCACCACTCACTCACCATCACCACTACCAACATCACCACCACTCACTCACTCACTCACCATCACCACTACCACCACACCACCAGCACCACCACAACTCACTCACTCACCATCACCACTACCGCCATCACCACCACTCACTCACCATCACCACCACCACTCACTCACTCACCATCACCACTACCACCAGCACCACCACCACTCACTCACTCACCATCACCACTACCACCATTCACCACCACTCACTCACTCACCATCACCACTACCACCACACCACCAGCACCACCACAACTCACTCACTCACCATCAACACTACCGCCATCACCACCACTCACTCACCATCACCACCACCACCACCACTCACTCACCATCACCACTACAACCAGCACCACCACCACTCACTCACTCACTCACCATCACCACTACCACCACCACCACTCACTCACCATCACCACTACCGCAATCACCACCACTCACTCACCATCACCACTACCACCATCACCACCACTCACTTACTCACTATCACCACTACCACCACACCACCAGCACCACCACCACTCACTCACCATCACCACAACCACCATCACCAACACTCACTCACTCACCATCACCACTACCACCACCACCACCACTCACTCACCATCACCAGTACCACCACCACCAACACTCACTCACTCACTCACCATCACCAATACCACCACCACCACTCACTCACCATCACCACTACCACCACACCAGCACCACCACCACCACTCACTCACCATCACCAATACCACCATCACCACCACTCACTCACCATCACCACTGCCACCAGACCACC
Organism: Petromyzon marinus; assembly: GCF_048934315.1. NCBI lineage: Eukaryota > Metazoa > Chordata > Hyperoartia > Petromyzontiformes > Petromyzontidae > Petromyzon > Petromyzon marinus. Next base: position 666,024 of record NW_027423180.1, read on the forward strand.
ATCACCACCACCACAAAAACTCACCATCACCACCACCACCACTCACTCACCATCACCACTACCACCATCACCACAACCACTCACTCACCATCACCACTACCACCATCACCACTCACTCACCATCACCACCTCCACTCACTCACCATCACCACTACCACCATCACCACCACTCACTTACTCACTATCACCACTACCACCACACCACCAGCACCACCACCACACACTCCCCATCACCACTACCACCATCACCACCACTCACTCACTCACCATCACAACTACCACCACACCACCAGCACCACCACAACTCACTCACTCACCATCACCACCACCACTCACTCACTCACCATCACCACTACCACCAGCACCACCACCACCACTCACTCACTCACTCACCATCACCACTACCACCACCACCACCACTCACTCACCATCACCACTACCACCATCACCACAACTCACTCACCATCACCACTACCACCATCACCACAACCACTCACTCACCATCACCACTACCACCATCACCACTCACTCACCATCACCACCACCACTCACTCACCATCACCACTACCACCATCACCACCACTCACTTACTCACTATCACCACTACCAACACACCACCAGCACCACCACCACACACTCCCCATCACCACTACCACCATCACCACCACTCACTCACTCACCATCACAACTACCACCACACCACCAGCACCACCACAACTCACTCACTCACCATCACCACTACCGCCATCACCACCACTCACTCACCATCACCACCACCACTCACTCACTCACCATCACCACTACCACCAGCACCACCACCACTCACTCACTCACTCACCATCACCACTACCACCAGAACCACCACTACTCACTCACTCACCATCACCACCACCACAACCACTCACCATCACCACTACCACCACTCACTCACTATCACCAGTACCACCGTCACCACCACTCACTCACTCACCATCACCACCATCACCACCACCACCACTCACTCACCATCACCACTACCACCATCACCACCACCACTCACTCACCATCACCACTACCACCATCACCACCACTCACTCACTCACTCACCATCACCACTACCACCACACCAGCACCACCAACACCACTAACTCACCATCACCATTACCACCATCACCACCACTCACTCACCATTACCACTGCCACCAGACCACCACCACCACCACAACCACTCACTATCACCACCACCACCACCACTCACTCACCATCACCACTACCACCAACACCACCATCACCACAACCACTCACTCACCATCACCACTACCACCATCACCACTCACTCACCATCACCACCACCACTCACTCACCATCACCACTACCACCATCACCACCACTCACTTACTCACTATCACCACTACCACCACTACCACCATCACCACCACTCACTCACTCACCATCACCACTCCCACCACACCACCAGAACCACCACAACTCACTCACTCACCATCACCACTACCGCCATCACCACCACTCACTCACCATCACCACCACCACTCACTCAATCACCATCACCACTACCACTAGCACGACCACCACTCACTCACTCACCATCACCACTACCACCATCACCACAACTCACTCACTCACTCACCAACACCACTACCACCACACCACCAGCACCACCACAACTCACTCACTAACCATCACCACTACCACCATCACCACCACTCACTCACCACCATCACTACCACCAGCACCACCACCACTCACTCACTCACTCACCATCACCACTACCACCATCACCACTACCACCATCACCACCACCACCACCAGTCACTCACCATCACCACTACCGCCATCACCACCACCACCATTCACTCACTCACTCACCATCACCACTACCACCACACCACCAGCACCACCACCACTCACTCACTCACCATCACCACCACCACCACTCACTCACTCACTCACCATCACCACTACCACCACCACCACACCACCAGCAACACCAGCCACTCACTCACCATCACCACTACCACCATCGACCACCACTCACTCACTCACCATCACCACTACCACCACACCAGCACCACCACCACCACTCACTCACCATCACCACTACCACCATCACCACCACTCACTCACCATCACCACTGCCACCAGACCACCATCACCACCACCACAAAAACTCACCATCACCACCACCACCACTCACTCACCATCACCACTACCACCATCACCACCATCACCACAACCACTCACTCACCATCACCACTACCACCACACCAGCACCACCACCACCACTCGCTCACCATCACCAATACCACCATAACCACCACTCACTCACCATCACCACTGCCACCAGACCACCACCACCACAAAAACTCACCATCACCACCACCACCACTCACTCACCATCACCACTACCACCATCACCACCATCACCACACCCACTCACTCACCATCACAACTACCACCATCACCACTCACTCACCATCACCATCACCACCATCACCAACACTCACTCACTCACCATCACCACTACCACCACCACCACCACTCACTCACGATCACCAGTACCACCATCACCACCACTCACTCACTCACTCACAGTCACCACCACCACCACTCACTCACCATCACCAATACCACCATCACCACCACCACTCACTCACCATCACCACTACCACCACACCAGCACCACCACCACACCAGCACCACCACCACCACTCGCTCACCATCACCAATTCCACCATCACCACCACTCACTCACCATCACCACTGCCACCAGACCACCACCACCACAAAAACTCACCATCACCACCACCACCACCACTCACTCACCATCACCACTACCACCATCACCACACCCACTCACTCACCATCACAACTACCACCATCACCACTCACTCACCATCACCACCACCACTCACTCACCATCACCACTACCACCATCACCAACACTCACTCACTCACCATCACCACTACCACCACTCACTTACCATCACCAGTACCACCATCACCACCACTCACTCACTCACCATCACCACCACCACCACTCACTCACCATCACCACTACCACCATCACCACAACCACTCACTCACCATCACCACTCACTCACCATCACCACCACCACTCACTCACCATCACCACTACCACCATCACCACCACTCACTTACTCACTATCACCACTACCACCACACCACCAGCACCACCACCACACACTCCCCATCACCACTACCACCATCACCACCACTCACTCACTCACCATCACAACTACCACCACACCACCAGCACCACCACAACTCACTCACTCACCATCACCACTACCGCCATCACCACCACTCACTCACCATCACCACCACCACTCACTCACTCACCATCACCACTACCACCAGCACCACCACCACTCACTCACCATCACCACTACCACCACCACCACCACTCACTCACCATCACCACTACCACCATCACCACAACCACTCACTCACCATCACCACTACCACCATCACCACTCACTCACCATCACCACCACCACTCACTCACCATCACCACTACCACCATCACCACCACTCACTTACTCACTATCACCACTACCAACACACCACCAGCACCATCACCACACACTCCCCATCACCACTACCACCATCACCACCACTCACTCACTCACCATCACAACTACCACCACACCACCAGCACCACCACAACTCACTCACTCACCATCACCACTACCGCCATCACCACCACTCACTCACCATCACCACCACCACTCACTCACTCACCATCACCACTACCACCAGCACCACCACCACTCACTCACTCACTCACCATCACCACTACCACCAGAACCACCACTACTCACTCACTCACCATCACCACCACCACAACCACTCACCATCACCACTACCACCACTCACTCACTATCACCAGTACCACCATCACCACCACCACTCACTCACTCACCATCACCACCATCACCACCACCACCACTCACTCACCATCACCACTACCACCATCACCACCACCACTCACTCACCATCACCACTACCACCATCACCACCACTCACTCACTCACCATCACCACTACCACCACACCAGCACCACCAACACCACTAACTCACCATCACCATTACCACCATCACCACCACTCACTCACCATTACCACTGCCACCAGACCACCATCACCACCACCACAACCACTCACTATCACCACCACCACCACCACTCACTCACCATCACCACTACCACCAACACCACCATCACCACAACCACTCACTCACCATCACCACTACCACCATCACCACTCACTCACCATCACCACCACCACTCACTCACCATCACCACTACCACCATCACCACCACTCACTTACTCACTATCACCACTACCACCACACCACCAGCACCACCACCACTCACTCACCATCACCACTACCACCATCACCACCACTCACTCACTCACCATCACCACTCCCACCACACCACCAGAACCACCACAACTCACTCACTCACTATCACCACTACCGCCATCACCACCACTCACTCACCATCACCACCACCACTCACTCACTCACCATCACCACTACCACTAGCACCACCCCCACTCACTCACTCACTCACCATCACCAATACCACCATGACCACCACCACCACTCACTCACCATCACCACTCACTCACCATCACCACCATCACCACTCACTCACCATCACCACTACCACCACACCACCAGCACCACCACCACTCACTCACCATCACCACTACCACCATCACCACAACTCACTCACTCACTCACCATCACCACTACCACCATCACCACAACTCACTCACTCACTCACCAACACCACTACCACCACACCACCAGCACCACCACAACTCACTCACTAACCATCACCACTACCACCATCACCACCACTCACTCACCACCATCACTACCACCAGCACCACCACCACTCACTCACTCACTCACCATCACCACTACCACCATCACCACTACCACCATCACCACCACCACCACTCACTCACCATCACCACTACCGCCATCACCACCACCATTCACTCACTCACTCACCACTACCACCACACCACCAGCACCACCACCACTCACTCACTCACCATCACCACCACCACCACTCACTCACTCACCATCACCACTACCACCACCACCACACCACCAGCAACACCAGCCACTCACTCACCATCACCACTACCACCATCGACCACCACTCACTCACTCACCATCACCACTACCACCACACCAGCACCACCACCACCACTCACTCACCATCACCACTACCACCATCACCACCACTCACTCACCATCACCACTGCCACCAGACCACCATCACCACCACCACAAAAACTCACCATCACCACCACCACCACTCACTCACCATCACCACTACCACCATCACCACAACCACTCACTCACCATCACCACTACCACCACACCAGCACCACCACCACCACTCGCTCACCATCACCAATACTACCATAACCATCACTCACTCACCATCACCACTGCCACCAGACCACCACCACCACAAAAACTCACCATCACCACCACCACCACTCACTCACCATCACCACTACCACCATCACCACCATCACCACACCCACTCACTCACCATCACAACTACCACCATCACCACTCACTCACCATCACCATCACCACTACCACCATCACCAACTCTCACTCACTCACCATCACCACTACCACCACCACCACCACTCACTCACGATCACCAGTACCACCATCACCACCACTCACTCACTCACTCACCATCACCACCACCACCACCACCACCACTCACTCACCATCACCAATACCACCATCACCACCACCACTCACTCACCATCACCACTACCACCACACCAGCACCACCACCACACCAGCACCACCACCACCACTCGCTCACCATCACCAATTCCACCATCACCACCACTCACTCACCATCACCACTGCCACCAGACCACCACCACCACAAAAACTCACCATCACCACCACCACCACCACTCACTCACCATCACCACTACCACCATCACCACCATCACCACACCCACTCACTCACCATCACAACTACCACCATCACCACTCACTCACCATCACCACCACCACTCACTCACCATCACCACTACCACCATCACCAACACTCACTCACTCACCATCACCACTACCACCACTCACTCACCATCACCAGTACCACCATCACCACCACTCACTCACTCACCATCACCACCACCACCACTCACTCACCATCACCAATACCACCATCACCACCACCACTCACTCACCATCACCACTACCACCACACCAGCACCACCACCACCACTCACTCACCATCACCAATACCACCATCACCACCACTCACTCACCATCACCACTGCCAAAAGACCACCATCACCACCACCACAAAAACTCACCATCACCACCACCACCACTCACTCACCATCACCACTACCACCATCACCACAACCACTCACTCACCATCACCACTACCACCATCACCACTCATTCACCATCACCACTACCACCATCACCAGCACTCACTTACTCACTATCACCACTACCACCACACCACCAGCACCACCACCACACACTCACCATCACCACTACCACCATCACCACCACTCACTCACTCACCATCACCACTACCACCACACCACCAGCACCACCATAACTCACTCACTCACCATCACCACTACCGCCATCACCACCACTCACTCACCATCACCACCACCACTCACTCACTCACCATCACCACTACCACCAGCACCACCACCACTCACTCACTCACTCACCATCACCACTACCACCAGCAGCACCACAACCACTCACTCACCATCACCACTACTACCACACCACCATCACCACCACAACCACTCACCATCACTACCACCACCACCACTCACTCACCATCACCACCATCACCACAACCACTCACTCACCATCACCACTACCACCATCACCACTCACTCACCATCACCATCACCACCACTCACTCACCATCACCACCATCACCACCATCACCACCACCACTCACCATCACCACTACCACCACTCACTCACTATCACCAGTACCACCATCACCACCACTCACTCACCATCACCACCATCACCACCACCACCACTCACTCACCATCACCACTACCACCATCACCACCACCACTCACTCACCATCACCACTACCACCATCACCACCACTCACTCACTCACTCACCATCACCACTACCACCACACCAGCACCACCAACACCACTAACTCACCATCACCATTACCACCATCACCACCACTCACTCACCATTACCACTGCCACCAGACCACCATCACCACCACCACAACCACTCACTATCACCACCACCACCACCACCACCACTCACTCACCATCACCACTACCACCAACACCACCATCACCACAACCACTCACTCACCATCACCACTACCACCATCACCACTTACTCACCATCACCACCACCACTCACTCACCATCACCACTACCACCATCACCACCACTCACTTACTCACTATCACCACTACCACCACACCACCAGCACCACCACCACTCACTCACCATCACCACTACCACCATCACCACCACTCACTCACTCACCATCACCACTCCCACCACACCACCAGAACCACCACAACTCACTCACTCACCATCACCACTACCGCCATCACCACCACTCACTCACTCACCATCACCACTACCACTAGCACCACCACCACTCACTCACTCACTCACCATCACCAATACCACCATGACCACCACTCACTCACCATCACCACTCACTCACCATCACCACCATCACCACTCATTCACCATCACCACTACCACCACACCACCAGCACCACCACCACTCACTCACCATCACCACTACCACCATCACCACAACTCACTCACTCACTCACCATCACCACTACCACCATCACCACAACTCACTCACTCACTCACCAACACCACTACCACCACACCACCAGCACCACCACAACTCACTCACTAACCATCACCACTACCACCATCACCACCACTCACTCACCACCATCACTACCACCAGCACCACCACCACTCACTCACTCACCATCACCATTACCACCATCACCACTACCACCATCACCACCACCACCACCACTCACTCACCATCACCACTACCGCCATCACCACCACCACCATTCACTCACTCACTCACCATCACCACTACCACCACACCACCAGCACCACCACCACTCACTCACTCACCATCACCACCACCACCACCACCACTCACTCACTCACCATCACCACTACCACCACCACCACACCACCAGCAACACCAGCCACTCACTCACCATCACCACTACCACCATCGACCACCACTCACTCACTCACCATCACCACTACCACCACACCAGCACCACCACCACCACTCACTCACCATCACCACTACCACCATCACCACTACTCACTCACCATCACCACTGCCACCAGACCACCATCACCACCACCACAAAAACTCACCATCACCACCACCACCACTCACTCACCATCACCACTACCACTATCACCACCATCACCACAACCACTCACTCACCATCACCACCATCACCACCACTCACTTACTCACTATCACCACTACCACCACACCACCAGCACCACCACCACTCACTCACCATCACCACTACCACCATCACCACCATTCACTCACTCACTCACCATCACCACTACCACCACACCACCAGCACCACCACAACTCACTCACTCACCATCAACACTACCGCCATCACCACCACTCACTCACCATCACCACCACCACTCACTCACCATCACCACTACAACCAGCACCACCACCACTCACTCACTCACTCACCATCACCACTACCACCACCACCACCACTCACTCACCATCACCACTACCGCCATCACCACCACTCACTCACCATCACCACTACCACCATCACCACCACTCACTTACTCACTATCACCACTACCACCACACCACCAGCACCACCACCACTCACTCACCATCACCACTACCACCATCACCAACACTCACTCACCATCACCACTACCACCACCACCACTCACTCACCATCACCAGTACCACCATCACCACCACTCACTCACTCACCATCACCAATACCACCATCACCACCACCACTCACTCACCATCACCACTACCACCACACCACCACCACCACTCACTCACCATCACCAATACCACCATCACCACCACTCACTCACCATCACCACTGCCACCAGACCACCATCACCACCACCACAAAAACTCACCATCACCACCACCACCACTCACTCACCATCACCACTACCACCATCACCACAACCACTCACTCACCATCACCACTACCACCATCACCACTCACTCACCATCACCACCACCACTCACTCACCATCACCACTACCACCATCACCACCACTTACTTACTCACAATCACCACTACCACCACACCACCAGCACCACCACCACACACTCCCCATCACCACTACCACCATCACCACCACTCACTCACTCACCATCACAACTACCACCACACCACCAGCACCACCACAACTCACTCACTCAGCATCACCACTACCGCCATCACCACCACTCACTCACCATCACCACCACCACTCACTCACTCACCATCACCACTACCACCAGCACCACCACTCACTCACCATCACCACTCACTCACCATCACCACCACCACCACTCACTCACCATCACCACTACCACCATCACCACCACTCATTCACTCACCATCACCACTACCACCACACCACCAGCACCACCACCACTCACTCACCATCACCACTACCACCATCACCACCACTCACTCACTCACCATCACCACCACTCACTCACTCAACAACACCACTACCACCATACCACCAGCACCACCACAACTCACTCACTCACCATCACCACTACCACCATCACCACCGCTCACTCACCATCACCACCACCACTCACTCACCATCACCACTACCACCAGCACCACCACCACTCACTCACTCACCATCACCACTACCACCATCACCACCACCACCCACTCACCATCACCACTACCGCCATCACCACCACCACCATTCACTCACTCACTCACCATCACCACCACCACTCACTCACTCACCATTACCACTACCACCACCACCACACCACCAGCAACACCAGCCACTCACTCACTCACCATCACCACTACCACCATCACCACCACTCACTCACTCACCATCACCACTACCACCATCACCACCACTCACTCACCATCAGCACTACCACCATCACCACCATCAACACCACCACCACCACTCACTCACTCACCATCACCACTACCACCATCAGCACCACTAACCCACCAACACACTACCACCATCACCACCATCACCACCATCACCACCACCACTCACTCACCATCACCACTACCACCATCACCACCACTCACTCACTCACCATCACCACTATCACCACCACTCACTCACCATCAGCACTACCACCATCACCACAATCACCACCACCACTCACTCACCATCACCACTACCGCCATCAACACCACTCACTCACTCACTATCACGACCACATAGACTCATCACACAGAGACCCACAGACTCATCACACAGAGACACACAGACTCACCACACAGAGACCCACAGACTCACCACACAGAGACCCACAGTCTCACCACACAGAGACCCACAGACTCACCACACAGAGACCCACAGACACACCAGACAGAGACCCACAGATTCACCACACAGAGACCCCAGCATCACCACCACTCACCATCACCACTACCACCATCACCACCACCACCACTCACTCACCATCACCACTCACTCCCCAGCACCACCACTATCACCACCACTCACTCACCATCACCACTAGCACCGTCACCACCACTCATTCACTCACCATCATCACTACCACCACACCACCATCACCACCACTACCACCATCACCACCACTCACTCACTCACCAAAACCACTACCACCTTACCACCAGCACCACCACAACTCACTCATTCACCATCACCACTACCACCATCACCACCACTCACTCACCATCACCACCACCACTCACTCACCATCACCACTACCACCAGCACCACCAGCACTCACTAACTCACTCACCATCACCACTACCACCACACCAGCACCACCACCACCACTCACTCACCATCACCACTACCACCATCACCACCACTCACTGACCATCACCACTGCCACCAGACCACCATCACCACCACCACAAACACTCACCATCACCACTACCACCATCACCACCACTCACTCACCATCACCACTACCGCCATCACCACCACCACCATTCACTCACTCACTCACCATCACCACTACCACCACACCACCACCACTCACTCACTCACCATCACCACCACCACTCACTCACTCACTCACCATCACCACTACCACCACCACCAGCAACACCAGCCACTCACTCACCATCACCACTACCACCATCACCACCACTCACTCACTCACCATCACCACTACCACCATCACCACCACTAACACCATCACCACCACTCACTCACCATCAGCACTACCACCATCACCACCACCACTCACTCACCATCACCACTACCGCCATCACCACCACCCACTCACTCACCAACACCACCACATACACTCATCACACAGAGACCCACAGACTCATCACACAGAGACACACAGACTCACCACACAGAGACCCACAGACTCACCACACAGAGACCCATAGACTCACCAGAAAGACCCACAGACTCACCACACAGAGACCCACAGACTCATCACACAGAGACACATAGACTCATCACAAAGAGACCCATAGACTCACCACACAGAGACCCACAGACTCATCACACAGAGACACATAGACTCACCACACAGAGACACACAGACTCACCACACAGAGACCCACAGAGTCACCACACAGAGACCCACAGACTCACGACACAGAGACCCACAGACTCACCACACAGAGACCCACAGACTCATCACACAGAGACACATAGACTCACCACACAGAGACCCACAGACTCACCACACAGAGACCCACAGACTCATCAAACAGAGACCCACAGACTCATCACACAGAGACACATAGACTCACCACACAGAAACCCACAGACTCACCACACAGAGACCCACAGACTCATCACACAGAGACCCACAGACTCATCACACAGAGACACACAGACTCACCACACAGAGACCCCCAGACTCACCACACAGAGACCCACAGTCTCACCACACAGAGACCAACAGACTCACCACACATAGACCAACAGACTCACCAGACAGAGACCCACAGACTCACCACACATAGACCCACAGACTCACCACACAGAGACCCACAGACTCACCACAAAGAGACCCATAGACTCACCACAGACACCCAGAGACTCACCGCACAGAGACCCACAGACTCACCACATACAGACACCCACAGACTCACCACACAGAGACCCACAGACTCACCACACAGAGACCCACAGACTCACAACACAGACACCCACAGACTCACCACACAGAGACCCACAGACTCACCACACAGAGACCCACAGACTCACCACACGGAGACCGACTGACTCACCACAGAGACCCACAGACTCACCACACAGAGACCCACAGACTCACCACACAGAGACCCACATACTCACCACACAGAGACCCACAGACTCACCACACAGAGACCCACAGACTCACCACACAGCGACCCACTGACTCATCACACCGAGAACCACAGACTCACCACATAGAGACCCACAGACTCACCACACAGACACCCACAGACTCAACAAACAGAGACCCACAGACTCACCACACAGAGACCTACAGACTCATCACACAGAGACACACAGACTCACCACACAGAGACCCACAGACTCCCAACACAGAGACCCACAGACTCACCACACAGACACCCATAGACTCACCACACAGAGACCCACAGACTCACCACACGGAGACCGACTGACTCACCACAGAGACCCACAGACTCACCACACAGAGACCCACAGACTCACCACACAGACACCCACAGACTCACCGCACAGAGACCCACAGACTCTCCACACAGAGACCCACAGACTCACCACACAGAGACCCACAGACTCACCACACAGAGACCCACAGACTAACCACACAGAGACCCACAGACTCACCACATGGAGACCCACAGACTCACCACACGGAGACACACAGACTCACCACACAGAGACCCACAGACTAACCACACAGAGACCCACAGACTCACCACACAGAGACCCACAGACTCACCACATGGAGACCCACAGACTCACCACACGGAGACCCACAGACTCACCACACGGAGACCCACAGGCTCACCACACAGAGACCCACAGACTCACCACACAGAGACCCACAGACTCACCACACAGAGACCCACAGACTCACCACACGGAGACCTACAGACTCACCACACAGAGACCCACAGACTCACCACACAGAGACCCACAGACTCACCGCACAGAGACCCACAGACTCACCACACAGACACCCACAGACTCACCGCACAGAGACCCACAGACTCACCACACAGAGACCCGCAGACTCACCACACAGAGACCCACAGACTCATCAAACAGAGACCCACAGACTCATCACACAGAGACACATAGACTCACCACACAGAAACCCACAGACTCACCACACAGAGACCCACAGACTCATCACACAGAGACCCACAGACTCATCACACAGAGACACACAGACTCACCACACAGAGACCCACAGACTCACCACACAGAGACCCACAGTCTCACCACACAGAGACCCACAGACTCACCACACAGAGACCCACAGACACACCAGACAGAGACCCACAGACTCACCACACAGAGACCCCAACATCACCACCACTCACCATCACCACTACCACCATCACCACCACTCACTCACCATCACCACTCACTCCCCAGCACCACCACTATCACCACCACTCACTCACCATCACCACTAGCACCGTCACCACCACTCATTCACTCACCATCATCACTACCACCACACCACCATCACCACCACTACCACCATCACCACCACTCACTCACTCACCAAAACCACTACCACCTTACCACCAGCACCACCACAACTCACTCACTCACCATCACCACTACCACCATCACCACCACTCACTCACCATCACCACCACCACTCACTCACCATCACCACTACCACCAGCACCCCCAGCACTCACTAACTCACTCACCATCACCACTACCACCACACCAGCACCACCACCACCACTCACTCACCATCACCACTACCACCATCACCACCACTCACTGACCATCACCACTGCCACCAGACCACCATCACCACCACCACAACCACTCACCATCACCACTACCACCATCACCACCACTCACTCACCATCACCACTACCGCCATCACCACCACCACCATTCACTCACTCACTCACCATCACCACTACCACCACACCACCACCACTCACTCACTCACCATCACCACCATCACTCACTCACCATCACCACTACCACCACCACCACACCACCAGCAACACCAGCCACTCACTCACCATCACCACTACCACCATCACCACCACTCACTCACTCACCATCACCACTACCACCATCACCACCACTAACACCATCACCACCACTCACTCACCATCAGCACTACCACCATCACCACCACCACTCACTCACCATCACCACTACCGCCATCACCACCACCCACTCACTCACCAACACCACCACATACACTCATCACACAGAGACCCACAGACTCATCACACAGAGACACACAGACTCACCACACAGAGACCCACAGACTCACCACACAGAGACCCACAGACTCACCAGACAGACCCACAGACTCACCACACAGAGACCCACAGACTCATCACACAGAGACACATAGACTCATCACAAAGAGACCCATAGACTCACCACACAGAGACCCACAGACTCATCACACAGAGACACATAGACTCACCACACAGAGACACACAGACTCACCACACAGAGACCCACAGAGTCACCACACAGAGACCCACAGACTCACGACACAGAGACCCACAGACTCACCACACAGAGACCCACAGACTCATCACACAGAGACACATAGACTCACCACACAGAGACCCACAGACTCACCACACAGAGACCCACAGACTCATCACACAGAGACCCACAGACTCATCACACAGAGACACACAGACTCACCACACAGAGACCCACAGACTCACCACACAGAGACCCACAGTCTCACCACACAGAGACCAACAGACTCACCACACATAGACCAACAGACTCACCAGACAGAGACCCACAGACTCACCACACATAGACCCACAGACTCACCACAAAGAGACCCATAGACTCACCACAGACACCCAGAGACTCACCGCACAGAGACCCACAGACTCACCACATACAGACACCCACAGACTCACCACACAGAGACCCACAGACTCACCACACAGAGACCCACAGACTCACCACACAGACACCCACAGACTCACCACACAGAGACCCACAGACTCACCACACAGAGACCCACAGACTCACCACACGGAGACCGACTGACTCACCACAGAGACCCACAGACTCACCACACAGAGACCCACAGACTCACCACACAGAGACCCACATACTCACCACACAGAGACCCACAGACTCACCACACAGAGACCCACAGACTCACCACACAGCGACCCACTGACTCATCACACAGAGACCCACAGACTCACCACACAGAGACCCACAGACTCACCACACAGACACCCACAGACTCAACAAACAGAGACCCACAGACTCACCACACAGAGACCTACAGACTCATCACACAGAGACACACAGACTCACCACACAGAGACCCACAGACTCCCAACACAGAGACCCACAGACTCACCACACAGACACCCATAGACTCACCACACAGAGACCCACAGACTCACCACACGGAGACCGACTGACTCACCACAGAGACCCACAGACTCACCACACAGAGACCCACAGACTCAACACACAGACACCCACAGACTCACCGCACGGAGACACACAGACTCACCACACAGAGACCCACAGACTAACCACACAGAGACCCACAGACTCACCACACAGAGACCCACAGACTCACCACATGGAGACCCACAGACTCACCACACGGAGACCCACAGACTCACCACACGGAGACCCACAGGCTCACCACACAGAGACCCACAGACTCACCACACAGAGACCCACAGACTCACCACACAGAGACCCACAGACTCACCACACGGAGACCTACAGACTCACCACACAGAGACCCACAGACTCACCACACAGAGACCCACAGACTCACCGCACAGAGACCCACAGACTCACCACACAGACACCCACAGACTCACCGCACAGAGACCCACAGACTCACCACACAGAGACCCGCAGACTCACCACACAGAGACCCACAGACTCATCACACAGAGACCCACAGACTCACCACACAGTGATCCACAGACTCACCACACAGAGACCCACAGACTCACCACGCAGAGACCCACAGACTCACCACGCAGAGACCCATAGACTCACCACACAGAGACCCACAGACTCACCACACAGAGACCCACAGACTCACCACACAGAGACCCACAGACTCACCACACAGAAACCCATAGACTCACCACACAGAGACCCACAGACTCACCACACAGAGACCCACAGACTCACCACACAGAGACCCACAGACTCACCACACAGAGACCCACAGACTCACCACACAGAGACCCACAGTCTCACCACACAGAGACCAACAGACTCACCACACATAGACCAACAGACTCACCAGACAGAGACCCACAGACTCACCACACATAGACCCACAGACTCACCACAAAGAGACCCATAGACTCACCACAGACACCCAGAGACTCACCGCACAGAGACCCACAGACTCACCACATACAGACACCCACAGACTCACCACACAGAGACCCACAGACTCACCACACAGAGACCCACAGACTCATCACACAGACACCCACAGACTCACCACACAGAGACCCACAGACTCACCACACGGAGACCTACAGACTCACCACACAGAGACCCACAGACTCACCACACAGAGACCCACAGACTCACCGCACAGAGACCCACAGACTCACCACACAGACACCCACAGACTCACCGCACAGAGACCCACAGACTCACCACACAGAGACCCGCAGACTCACCACACAGAGACCCACAGACTCATCACACAGAGACCCACAGACTCACCACACAGTGATCCACAGACTCACCACACAGAGACCCACAGACTCACCACGCAGAGACCCACAGACTCACCACGCAGAGACCCATAGACTCACCACACAGAGACCCACAGACTCACCACACAGAGACCCACAGACTCACCACACAGAGACCCACAGACTCACCACACAGAAACCCATAGACTCGCAACACAGAGACCCACAGACTCACCACACAGAGACCCACAGACTCACCACACAGAGACCCACAGACTCACCACACAGAGACCCACAGACTCACCACACAGAGATCCACAGACTCACCACACAGAGACCCACAGACTCACCACACAGAGACCCACAGACTCACCACACAGAGACCCACAGACTCACCACATTGAGACCCACAGACTCACCACACAGAGACACACAGACTCACCACACAGAGACCCACAGACTAACCACACAGAGACCCACAGACTCACCACACAGAGACCCACAGACTCACCACACGGAGACCCACAGACTCACCACACGGAGACCCACAGACTCACCACACGGAGACCCACAGGCTCACCACACAGAGACCCACAGACTCACCACACAGAGACCCACAGACTCACCACACAGAGACCCACAGACTCACCACACGGAGACCTACAGACTCACCACACAGAGACCCACAGACTCACCACACAGAGACCCACAGACTCACCGCACAGAGACCCACAGACTCACCACACAGACATCCACAGACTCACCGCACAGAGACCCACAGACTCACCACACAGAGACCCGCAGACTCACCACACAGAGACCCACAGACTCATCACACAGAGACCCACAGACTCACCACACAGTGATCCACAGACTCACCACACAGAGACCCACAGACTCACCACGCAGAGACCCACAGACTCACCACGCAGAGACCCATAGACTCACCACACAGAGACCCACAGACTCACCACACAGAGACCCACAGACTCACCACACAGAAACCCATAGACTCGCAACACAGAGACCCACAGACTCACCACACAGAGACCCACAGACTCACCACACAGAGACCCACAGACTCACCACACAGAGATCCACAGACTCACCACACAGAGACCCACAGACTCACCACACAGAGACCCACAGACTCACCACACAGAGACCCATAGACTCACCACACAGAGACCCACAGACTCACCACACAGAGACCCATAGACTCGCCACACAGAGACCCACAGACTCACCACACAGAGACCCACAGCCTCACCACACAGAGACCCACAGACTCACCACACAGAGACCCACAGACTCACCACACAGAGACCCACAGACTCACCACACAGAGACCCACAGACTCACCACACAGAGACCCACAGACTCACCATACAGAGACCCAGACTCACCACACAGAGACCCACAGACTCACCACACAGAGACCCACAGACTCACCACACAGAGCCCCGTGTGGGCACCTTCAGGCTGAGTCGACCTTGAGGAGGCCCAGACAGGGTTCAGATTTTCCCGCCACCGCCTCCACTCGTCCCGACCCGGAAGCGGAAGTAGAATCTGTAGATTGAGGAGCGCCCGGCTGCCGGGGGCGTGGCCGCGTTATCACACGTCACTCTGCAGGGGCGTGGCTCTGCGTGGGCGTGGCTAAGAGTGGGCGTGGTCACTTCCGTCGCACTGAACGTCATCGGTGACGTCACGCGACCACGTGGCTCGTCAGTTGGCGACGGACGTGAAGGAGGCGGCTGCTTTTTCGTCTTCAGCGTCGACATCTTCAGATTCTTCATCATCCTAATCGCCGAGCACCTTCTGCTGAAGCCATTGACGTGGTGAGTTGTGTGGGTCAGTGTTGTGGGTCTGTGGTGAGTTGTCTGGGTCCGTGGTGAGTTGTGTGGGTCTGTGTTGTGGATCCGTGGTGAGTTGTGTGGGTTCTTGGTAAGAGTGTTGGTTCGTGGTGAGTTGTGTGGGTCCTTATTGTGGCTTATTGGTGAGTGTGGGTGTCCGTGGTGAGGATTCATGGTGAGTTGTGAGAGTCCGTGGTGAGGATGTGGGTTCGTGGTGAGTTGTGTGGGTTCGTGGTGATGTGGGTTTGTGGTGAGTTGTGTGGGTTCGTGGTGAGGATGTGGGTTTGTGGCGAGTTGTGTGGGTTCGTGGTGAGGATGTGGGTTTGTGGTGAGTTGTGTGGGTTCGTGGTGAGGATGTGGGTTCTTGGTTTGTTGTGTGGGTTCGTGGTGAGGATGTGGGTTTGTGGTGAGTTGTGTGGGTCCGTGGTGAGGATGTGGGTTTGTGGTGAGTTGTGTGGGTTCGTGGTGAGGATGTGGGTTCTTGGTTTGTTGTGTGGGTTCGTGGTGAGGATGTGGGTTTTTGGTGAGTTGTGTGGGTCCGTGGTGAGGATGTGGGTTTGTGGTGAGTTGTGTGGGTTCGTGGTGAGGATGTGGGTTCTTGGTTTGTTGTGTGGGTTCGTGGTGAGGATGTGGGTTTGTGGTGAGTTGTGTGGGTCCGTGGTGAGGATGTGGGTTTGTGGTGAGTTGTGAGGGTTCGTGGTGAGGATGTGGGTTTGTGGTGAGTTGTGTGGGTCCGTGGTGAGGATGTGGGTTTGTGGTGAGTTGTGAGGGTTCTTGGTGAGGATGTGGGTTTGTGGTGAGTTGTGAGGGTTCGTGGTGAGGATGTGGGTTTGTGGTGAGTTATGAGGGTTCGTGGTGAGGATGTGGGTTCTTGGTGAGGGTTGGTGGGTTCGTGGTGAGGATGTGGGTTTGTGGTGCGTGAGTCCATGCTAACAATGTGGCTGCTTTTTCGTCTTCAGCGTCGACATTTTCAGATTCTTCATCATCCTAATCGCCGAGCACCTTCTGCTGAAGCCATTGACGTGGTGAGTTGTGTGGGTCAGTGTTGTGGGTCTGTGGTGAGTTGTCTGGGTCCGTGGTGAGTTGTGTGGGTCCGTGTTGTGGATCCGTGGTGAGTTGTGTGGGTTCTTGGTAAGAGTGTTGGTTCGTGGTGAGTTGTGTGGGTCCTTATTGTGGCTTATTGGTGAGTGTGGGTGTCCGTGGTGAGGATTCATGGTGAGTTGTGAGGGTTCGTGGTGAGGATGTGGGTTTGTGGTGCGTGAGTCCATGCTAACAATGTGAGTCCACGTGGTAGCGGTGCAATCGCCCTCCACTGAACTCTGCCTGACTCTCCCCACCCTCCACTCTCCACGCAGAGACACCGAGAGATTTACGGAGCACAGCAACGCCATGCAGGTAGGCGTGGCCCCCTCCACTCAACATATGAACACCACCCTAACTTACAAACACCACCCACACTTACAAACACCACCCACACTTACGAACACCACCCACACTTACAAACACCACCCACACTTACAAACACCACCCTAACTTACAAACACCACCCACACTTACAAACACCACCCACACTTACGAACACCACCCACACTTACAAACACCACTCACACTTACAAACACCACCCTAACTTACAAACACCACCCACACTTACAAACACCACCCACACTTACAAACACCATCCACACTTACAAACACCACTCACACTTACAAACACCACCCTCACTTACAAACACCACCCACACTTACAAACACCACCCACACCTACAAACACCACCCACACTTACAAACACCACAAACACCACTCACACTTACAAACACCACTCACACTTACAAACACCACCCACACTTGCAAAAACCATCCACACTTACAAACACAACTCACACTTACAAACACCACCCACACTTACAAACACCACCCTCACTTACAAACACCACCCTCACTTACGAACACCACTCTCACTTACAAACACCACCCTCACTTACAAACACCACCCTCACTTACAAACACCACCCTCACTTACAAACACCACCCTCACTTACAAACACCACCCACACTTACGAACACCACCCACACTTACAAACACCACCCACACTTACAAACACCACCCTAACTTACAAACACCACCCACACTTACAAACACCACCCACACTTACGAACACCACCCACACTTACAAACACCACTCACACTTACAAACACCACCCTAACTTACAAACACCACCCACACTTACAAACACCACTCACACTTACAAACACCACCCTCACTTACAAACACCACCCACACTTACAAACACCACCCACACTTACAAACACCACCCTCACTTACGAACACCACTCTCACTTACAAACACCACCCTCACTTACAAACACCACCCACACTTACAAACACCACCCACACTTACAAACACCATCCACACTTACAAACACCACCCACACTTACAAACACCACCCACACTTACAAACACCACAAACACCACTCACACTTACAAACACCACTCACACTTACAAACACCACCCACACTTGCAAACACCATCCACACTTACAAACACAACTCACACTTACAAACACCACCCACACTTACAAACACCACCCTCACTTACAAACACCACCCTCACTTACGAACACCACTCTCACTTACAAACACCACCCTCACTTACAAACACCACCCTCACTTACAAACACCACCCTCACTTACAAACACCACCCTCACTTACAAACACCACCCTCACTTACGAACACCACCCTCACTTACAAACACCACCCTCACTTACAAACACCACCCACACTTACAAACACCACCCACACTTACAAACACCACAAACACCACTCACACTTACAAACACCACTCACACTTACAAACACCACCCACACTTGCAAACACCATCCACACTTACAAACACAACTCACACTTACAAACACCACCCACACTTACAAACACCACCCTCACTTACAAACACCACCCTCACTTACGAACACCACTCTCACTTACAAACACCACCCTCACTTACAAACACCACCCTCACTTACAAACACCACCCTCACTTACAAACACCACCCTCACTTACAAACACCACCCTCACTTACGAACACCACCCTCACTTACAAACACCACCCTCACTTACAAACACCACCCACACTTACAAACACCACCAACACTTACAAACACCACTCACACTTACAAACACCATCCACTATTACAAACACCACCCACACTTACAAACACCACCCACACTTACAAACACCACCCACACTTACAAACACCACCCACACCTGTGAACACCACTCACACTTACAAACACCACCCATATATGTATACATATATATGTTTGTGTGTGTATATATGTATGTATGAATGTGTATGTGTGTGTGTGTATGAATGTGTATGTATGTGTGTATGTGTGTATATATATGTATCTATGAATGTGTATGTGTGTATGAATGTGTATGTGTGTGTGTGTATGTGTGTGTATGTGTGTGTGTATGCGTGTATGTGTATATGTGTGTATATATGTATGTGTGTGTATGTGTGTGTATGTATGGATTTGTGTGCGTGTAGACGAGGCAAGCTGGACCGAGTGGGAGGCAGCCTCCGCCTATCACCAGGTGGAGTGCGCTGACCGCCAGCTCCATGTTAATCCGCAGCAAATCACCCAAAGGTAAGAACGAGAGAGGAGCAGGAGAATCATCAAAGTCTAAGAATGATGGCAGCTCAAATCAAAGCAGCTCAACCAAGTGGGCTGATATCATCGTCATCATCATCGTCGTCATCATCATCATCGTCGGCATCATCATTGTCGCTGTCGCGTGGAAATGCTTAGCAGCAGCCAAATAACACTTGGATTCAAGCGGGGTGATGTTGATAGAGACCCGACAAACCCACAGAGACACCCATAGACCCACAGAGACACTCATAGACACCCATAGACACTCATAGACACCCATAGACACCCATAGACACTCATAGACACACAGAGACAAACAGAGGCACCCGTAGACACACAAAGACCCACATAGACACCCAGACCCATAGAGACCCACAGATGCACCGATAGAGACCCTACAAACCCACAGAGACACCCATAGACCCACAGAGGCAACCACAGAGACCCCGTGGACCCACAGAGACAGCCATAGAGACCCATACATTAACACGGTTGGCAACGTACGGTGCAAAAAGAAGTTTAACTTTCGTAGATGCAACCTGTACCGCCACGTGGGTCTACATTAGCGTTGAAGGGTTCCCAACGACTCGGAGGTTTAGGGGCTTTCGCCGTAAGTTTACTCGAAGCTTATTTCAGTACACGAGGGTGTAACAACTTCCCCAGGGGTCCCGGGCTACGTCCCACTAGCCCCCCCGTCACAGCCGGCTGCCCCGTGCTGCCTCCTCTGCGTCCGACCGTGGGTTCAGCCAACCCGGCCGACCGAGGAGCGCGGTCACCTCCAGCCCTGTACGCTGTGCTATCCCCTACTCCTACCCTCTTGCCCCTGGCTCCCCCCGTTCCACCCTACTCTGAGCCCCGGCTCCAGCAACGACCCCGCCTACGTCACGGGGTTCCCCTTTTTATACCAAGGGGAAACGTGACGTCATGGAGCCGCCCGGCGCGCATGACGTCACGTTTCCATTTGACTCCTCTGCATTAGTAAAGGTCTCTGGTGAGTCTCTGTGAGTCTCTGTGGGTGTCAGTGGGTCTCTGTGGCTCTCTGTGGGTCTCTATTAGTCTCGGTGGGTCTCTTTGAGTCTCTGTGGGTCTCTTTGAGTCTGTAGAAAAATGCGTTTAGAGCATTTTTCTGCCACGTGGTGATGACGATGATGACGACGACGATGATGAGGATGATGACGACGGTGATGATTACGACGATGATGATGACACCAGCCACTTTGGGGGGGGGGGGGCATAACGCGGTGTGTGTGTATACAAAACAAGTTGATAGCTTCAGTTGTTGTGGCTGATGTTGTTGTTGTTGTCACTTGTGCAGCGATCCAGCGTATCTTCAAGACTTCCCTGACTAAGCGCCAGAAGCTGGAGCTCGCCGCCATGGACGCGGTTTGGTTTTTTACTTTGGACGAGGGGGAGGAGGAAAGCCGAGGGGGCGTCGCCAATGGAGGATATGACGACGACGATAACAACTACATCCTTGTGAGACTCACACACACAGACACACAGACACACACACACACAGACACACACACAGACACACACACACACAGACACACACACACAGACACACACACACACAGACACACACACAGACACACACACACAGACACAGACACACAGACACAGACACACAGACACACACAGATACACAGACACACACAGACACACACACACAGACACACACACAGACACAGACACACACAGACACAGACACATACATACAAACACAGACACACAGACACACACAGACACACACACAGACACACACACACAGACACACACACAACTACATCCCTGTGAGACTCACACACAAGACAAAGATCCCCTATATAGCCTTCACAGACTGTAGGGGCAAGTGCTGTTAGCGAGCACCTATGAAGGCCAGAACGTTACACGAGGGGGTGGGTGGCCAGCACCACGACCGACCGCCTTTGTCTCCCCAGTGGCGATGTTTACACACCGCACCAGCTACTCATTTGAGGCTGAGTCGACCTAGGGGAGGCCAGGGACCGGTTCAGATAATCGTCACTGTTGGTGTTGGCCGTGAGTGGGAATCGAACCCGGGTCGCCGGGTTCATAGCGCAGCGTAACGCTAACCGCTGCACCACCGCTCCCCACACACACAGACACACACAGACACACACAGACACACACAGACCCCCAATTTGACCTTCACCCTGATGCTTCCCGTGACCTCCCCGTGACCCCACTGTGACCTTCACCCTGACCACTCCGCGTGACCTCCCCCGTGACCCCTGCAAGGTCCAGAACGAGCACTTCCACTACCGCTTCGAGCTGAACAAGAAGATTGGGCATGGTGGACAGGGCGTGGTGGTGCAGTGTCTGGACCACAAGACTCGGACGATGGTGGCGCTCAAGATCCTCGCCTCGCCCTCCAAGTGAGTGGGCCCTGGTGCAGCGGTGCAGTCAACAGCAACAGCAGCACCAACAACAACAACAACAACGATGTCAACAACAACAATGGGCCAACTATGGGACTGCTGTTGAGTGTTAGCTCACAGTGACAACAATAACAAACTATGGCTGAAACAACCTTTACTTGACTCTCCCTCGCTCGAGCACCCACCACCATCACGACCACTACCACCACCATCACCACCACCACTGTCACCACCATCACCACCATCACACTACCACCACCCCTCTCTCCCTACCACCACCACCACCACCATCACGACCACTGCCACCACCATCACCATCACACTACCACCACCCCTCTCTCCCTACCACCACCACCACCATCACGACCAATGCCACCACCATCACCACCATCACACTACCACCACCACCATCACACTACCACCACCATCACGACCACTGCCACCACCCCTCTCTCTCTACCACCACCACACTACCACCATCACACTACCACCACCCCTCTCTCCCTACCACCACCACCACCATCACGACCACTGCCACCACCATCACGACCACTACCACCGCCCCTCTCTCCCTACCACCACCACCACCATCAGCACCATCACACTACCACCACCATCACACTGCCACCACTACCATCACGACCACTACCACCACCATCACACTACCACCACCATCACGACCACCACCACCATCACACTACCACCATCACACTACCACCAACACCACCATCACACTACCACCCCCACACTACTACCATCACGACCACTACCACCACCATCACACCACCACCATCACCATCACACTAACACCACCACCACCATCACCACCACTGCTACCACCCCTCTCTCACTTCCACCACCACCATCACCACCATCACACTACCACCACCATCACCATCACACTACCACCACCATCACCACCACTACCACCACCCCTCTCTCCCTACCCCCACCACCACCACCATCACCACCACCAGCACCACCATCCCCACACTACCACCACCACCCCCTCCCTACCACCACCCTTCCCCACCATCACCACCATCCCTCCTCTACGTTACGTCTAAACTCTCTGTCTCTGTGTCTCTGTGTCTCTCTCTGTGCACTCGCTCACTCGCTCGCAGCTCCAGGCAAGAGGACAACCAGCTTAGAGAGATCCAGATGTCTATGGAGCTGCAGAGCCAACGTAGCGACGTGGACTTCAACGTTGCAAAAGTCCTGGAGACTTTCTCCTTCCGAGGCCACAAATGCCTCGTCATGGAGCTGTTGAGGTACGAACAGCACCAGCACCAGCACCACTCACTCACTCACCATCACCACTACCGCCATCACCACCACTCACTCAACATCACCACCACCACTCACTCACCATCACCAGTACCACCATCACCACCACTCACTCACCATCACCACCACCACCACTCACTCACTTACCATCACCAGGACCACTACCACGACCACCACTCACTCACCATCACCATTACCACCATCACCAACACTCACTCACTCACTCAGCATCACCACCATCACCACCACCACCACTCACTCACCATTACCACTACCACCATCACCACCACCACTCACTCACCATCACCAATACCACCATCACCACCACTCACTCACTCACTATCACCACTACCACCACACCACCATCACCACCACCACAACCACTCACCATCACCACCACCACCACCACCACCACTCACTCACCATCACCACTACCACCATCACCACCATCACCACAACCACTCACTCACCATCACCACTACCACCATCACCACTCACTCACCATCACCACCACCACTCACTCACCATCACCACTACCACCATCACCACCACTCACTTAATCACCATCACAACTACCACCCCAGCACCAGCACCACCACCACTCACTCACCATCACCACTACCACCATCACCACCACCACTCACTCACTCACCATCACCACTACCATCACACCACCAGCACCACCACCACTCACCCACCATCACCACTACCACCATCACCACCACTCACTCACTCACTCACCATCACCACTACCACCATGACCACCACTCACTCACTCACTCACCAACACCACTACCACCACACCACCAGCACCACCACAACTCACTCACTCACCATCACCACTACCACCATCACCACCACTCACTCACCATCACCACCACTACTCACTCACCATCACCACTACCACCAGCACAACCACCACTCACTCACTCACTCACCATCACCACTACCACCATCACCACCACCACCATCACCACCACCACCACTCACTCACCATCACCCCTACCGCCATCACCACCACTCACTCACCATCACCACTACCACCACCACCACAACCACCATTCACTCACTCACTCACTCACCATCACCACTACCACCACACCACCAGCACCACCACCACTCACACACTCACCATCACCACTACCACCACCACCACACCACCAGCAACACCAGCCACTCACTCACTCACCATCACCACTACCACCATCACCACCACTCACTCACTCACTCACCATCACCACTACCACCATCACCACCACTCACTCACCATCAGCACTACCACCATCACCACCATCAACACCACCACCACCACTCACTCACTCACCATCACCACTACCACCATCAGCACCACTAACCCACCAACACACTACCACCATCACCACCATCACCACCACCACTCACTCACCATCACCACTACCGCCATCACCACCACTCACTCACTCACCATCACCACTACCACCATCACTCACTCACTCACCATCACCACCACTCACCATCACCACTACCACCATCACCACCCACTCACCACCACCACACCACCACCCACAGAGACCCACAGAGAGGGGCATCGCTGACGCCTCTGTCTCCCCGTCACAGCACGAACCTCCATCGGCTACTCAGAGACATGGGGCAGGGGCACATCGACGAGGACATCGCGAGGGCCTACACCAGGGGCATCCTCCGCTTCCTCGCCTACGCCAAGTCCCGGGGCATCGTCCACGGGGACATCAAGCCGGTGAGCGGAGGGCAGGCTGGGGGCGCGGACGCTCGCTTTGACGCTCGGCACTCTGACAGATGTAGATGTCACTGGTTCTTCACGTTCTGTAGACGCAGATGCCACTGGTTCTTCACGTTCTGTAGACGCAGATGCCACTGGTTCTTCACGTTCTGTAGATGCCACTGGTTCTTCACGTTCTGTAGATGTAGATGCCACTGGTCCTTCACGTTCTGTAGATGCAGATGCCACTGGTTCTTCACATTCTGTAAATGTAGATGCCACTGGTTCTTCACGTTCTGTAGATGCCACTGGTTCTTCACGTTCTGTAGATGTAGATGCCACTGGTCCTTCACGTTCTGTAGATGTAGATGCCACTGGTTCTTCATGTTCCGTAGATGTAGATGCCACTGGTTCTTCACGTTCTGTAGATGTAGATGCCACTGGTTCTTCACATTCTGTAGACGCAGACGCCACTGGTTCTTCACCTTTTGCAGATGTAGATGCCACTGATTCTTCACGTTCTGTAGATGTAGACGCCACTGGTTCTTCACGTTCTATAGATTTAGATGTCACTAGTTCTTCACATTCTGTAGATGTAGATGCCACTGGTTCTTCATGTTCTGTAGATGTAGATGCCACTGGTTTTTCACGTTATGTAGATGTAGATGCCACTGGTTCTTCACGTTCTGTAGATGTAGATGCCACTGGTCCTTCACGTTCTGTAGAAGCAGATGCAACTGGTTCTTCACGTTCTGTAGATGTAGATGCCACTGGTTCTTCACATTCTGTAGACACAGATGCCACTGGTTCTTCATGTTCTGCAGATGTAGACGCCATTGGTTCTTCACGTTCTGTAGATGTAGATGCCACTGGTTCTTCACGTTCTGCAGATGTAGATGCCACTGGTTCTTCCCGTTCTGCAGATATCGATGGCACTGGTTCTTCACGTTCTGCAGATGTAGATGTCATTCGTTCTTCACGTTCTGCAGTTGTAGATGCCACTGGTTCTTCACGTTCTGCAGATGTAGATGCCACTGGTTCTTCACATTCAGCAGATGTAGATTGCCACTGGTTCTTCACGTTCTGTAGATGTAGACGCCACTGGTTCTTCACGTTCTGTAGATGTAGATGCCACTGGTTCTTCACGTTCTGTAGACGTAGATGCCACTGGTTCTTCACGTTCTGTAGATGTAGACGCCACTGGTTCTTCACGTTCTGTGATGTAGATGCCACTGGTCCTTCACGTTCTGTAGATTAGATGCCACTGGTTCTTCTCGTTCTGCAGATGTAGATGCCACTGGTTCTACACGTTCTGTAGATGTAGATGCCACTGGTTCTTCATGTTCTGTAGATGTAGACGCCACTGGTTCTTCACATTCTGTAGACGTACATGTCACTGGTCCTTCACATTCAGCAGATGTAGATTGCCACTGGATGTTCACGTTCTGCAGATGTAGATGCCACCATCGCCATCTATCGAACTTATGAACTCTCGGTTCTGAACAGCAGCAACTTGAGCGTACGGACTGGGTTTGGTTCGTATCTCTGAAAGTTCGCAAGCTGAACGTTCATAAGTAGAGGTAGTCACCGTACATAGACGTACAGTCCTAGAGAGTGCTCGCCGCCTTGACCCCGCTGAGTGTGAATCCTCTCTCTCCCTGCCGCTCGCTCCCCATCCAGCGCAACATTCTGGTGAAAAACATCGCGAGCCGCGTTGCCAGAGTCACCGACTTCGGCCTCAGCTTCTTTGTGGACCGTCCACGTGAGTGGTGACCCCCCTACACCTGCACGTGTGTGGGTGTGTGTGGGTGTGTGTGGGTGTGTGTGGGTGTGTGGGTGTGTGGGTGTCTGTGCGTGTGGGTGTCTGTGTGTGTGGGTGTGTGTGTGTGTGGGTGTCTGTGTGTGTGGGTGTGTGTGGGTGTGTGGGTGTGTGTGGGTGTCTGTGTGTGTGGGTGTCTGTGTGTGTGTGTGGGTGTCTGTGTGTGTGGGTTTCTCCACCCACCCACCCACCCACCACCACCCCCCACACACGCACGTACCCAGTCCACATTCACCATCACCGCCGCTGTCGCTTGCCGTCATCCACACAGCCCCGTGCGTGGGAGGCACCCTCGTCTACATGGCGCCCGAGGTGCTGCTGGGCTACCCGGTCACCTGCGCCGCGGACACGTGGTCCCTGGGCTGCACCGTCGCCAAGATGGCCACCGGCAGGGACCTCTTCCGCTCCTTCGGCCACGACGACCACCTGGCATGCTGCATCGAGGTGACCGGGGAGCCTCCTTGGGGGAAGGCGGGGGGGGACACCTCAAGCGGGAGACTTGGCCCAGACCGGCCCCGCAGACATCCACCCAGCCGGCCACCCAGCCAGTCACCCAGCCAGTCACCCAGCCAGTCACCCAGCCAGTCACCCAGTCAGACACCCAGCCAGTCACCTGGCCAGTCACCCAGCCAGTCACCCAGCCAGCCACCCAGTCAGACACCCAGCCAGTCACCCAGCCAGTCATGCAGCCAGTCCCGCAGCCAGCCACATGGCCAGTCACCCAGCCAGTCACGCAGCCAGTCACCCAGTCAGACACCCAGCCAGTCACCCAGCCAGTCACCCAGCCAGTCACCTAGCCAGTTATCCAGCCAGTCACCCAGCCAGACACGCAGCCAGTCACCCAGATAGTCACCCAGCCAGTCACCCAGCCAGTCACCCAGCCAGTCACGCAGCCAGCCACCTGGCCAGTCACCCAGCCAGTCACCCAGCCAGTCACGCAGCCAGTCACCCAGCCAGTCACCCAGTCAGACACCCAGCCAGTCACCCAGCCAGTCACCCAGCCAGTCACCTGGCCAGTTACCCAGCCAGTCACCCAGCCAGACACGCAGCCAGTCACCCAGCTAGTCACCTGGCCAGTTACACAGCCAGTCACCTAGCCAGTCACCCAGCCAGTCACCCAGCTAGCCACCTGGCCATGTACCCAGCCAGTCACCTGGCCAGTCACCCAGCCAGTCACCCAGCCAGTCACACAGCCAGTCACCTAGCCAGTCACCCAGCCAGTCACCCAGCCAGTCACCTGGCCAGTTACCCACCGACTCGCCCACCCACTGACCGACCCACTCGCCCACTCACCCACCCACCTACCAACCTACGCCCCCACCTACCCACCCACCTACCTACCGACACACCCACCCACCTACCAACCCACCTATCTACCCACCGACCCACTCGCCCACCTACCAACCTACTGACCCACCTACCCACTCACCCACCCACCTACCAACCTACCCACCCATCTACCCACCTACGCACCCATAATGCTCGATGTGACAATGTCACAATGAGATCTTCTTCTGCCGTACGGCCGATGAGAAATAGCTACGCAGCTCTGTGGGCGCCTTACCTGGTTAAAGAAAAATAGTTTAGCTGTAGCGTGGGTCCCTTTGTAGGTCCCTGTCCTTCTACATGAGTCTCTAGATCTCCAAGGGGCTCTGTATGGGTCTCTGTGAGGCCCTATTGTTCTATGGAAGTCTGTGGGTCTCTATGGGTCTCTGTATGGGTTTTTGTGAGGCCCTATTGTTCTATGTAAGTCTATGGGTCTCTATGGGTGTCTGTATGGGTCTCTGTGAGGCCCTATTGTTCTATGTAAGTCTATGGGTCTCTATGGGTCTCTGTATGTGTCTCTGTGAGTCCCTATGGTTCTATGTGAGTCTCTGAATCTCTATGGGTCTCTGTATGGGTTTCTGTGAGGCCCTATTGTTCTATGTAAGTCTATGGGTCTCTATGGGTCTCTGTATGTGTCTCTGTGAGTCCCTATGGTTCTATGTGAGTCTCTGAATCTCTATGGGTCTCTGTATGGGTTTCTGTGAGGCCCTATTGTTCTATGTAAGTCTATGGGTCTCTGTATGGGTTTCTGTGAGTCCCTATGGTTCTATGTGAGTCTCTGAATCTCTGTGGGTCTCTATGGATCTATGTATGGGTCTCTAGGAGTCCCTATGTTTCTATATGTCTCTGAATCTCTATGGGTCTCTCCGTGTAACACGCATGTAACATGCGTGTAACACGCATGTAACATGCGTGTAACAAGCGTGTAACAAGCGTGTCTCTCTCTCTGTCTTGAAATGGTTGTGCAGATCATGGGCATGCCTCCGAAAGACATGTTGGAGAGATCTCGCAACAAAGAGTACTTCTTTGGTGAGTAGAAGGGTGGTGTGGTGGTGGTGCGGTGATGGTGCTGTGGTGGTGGCGATGGTGGTGGTGTCGTGGTGGGGGGGGGCCTGGGGGGATGGGGAGGGAGGAGGTGGTGGTTGGGGCTTGGGCCGACTCAGTAACGACCTGGGTTAGGGGCGATAAGTAACCAAAGCGGGGGTAGGTGGGTGGGTGGGTAGGTGGGTGGGAGTGTAGGTGTGGGTGGGTGAGTTGATATGTGGATGACGTGGTGGTTGGTGACACTGTGCGTGTGTCTCTCTCTCTCGTTCTCTCTCTCTGTGTGTCTCTCTCTTTATCTCTTTGTGTGTCTCTCTCTGTCTCTGCCTGTCTCCCTCTGTCTCTCGTTCTCTGTCTCTCTGTCTTTCTCTGTCTCTTTGTCTATATCACTCTCTCTCTCTCCCTGTCTCTCTATCCATCTCTGTCTCTCTCTGTGTGTCTCTGTCTCTCTCTCTGTCTCTGTCTCTCTGTCTTTCTGTCTCTCTGTCTGTCTCTCTGTCTCTGTGTCTCTCTCTGCCTATCTCTCTATCTCTCTCTCTCTGTGTGTCTCTCTCTGTGTCTCTCTGTGTGCGTCTCTGTCTCTCCATCTTTCTGTCTCTCTGTCTCTTTCTGTCTCTGTGTCTCTCTCTGCCTATCTCTCTATCTCTCTCTCTATCTGTGTCTCTCTCTGTCTCTCGTTCTCTGTCTCTCTGTCTTTCTCTGTCTCTTTGTCTCTATCACTCTCTCTCTCTCTCCCTGTCTCTCGATCCATCTCTTTCTCTCTCTCTCTCTGTCTCTCTCTGTCTCTCCTACTTTGTCTCTCTGTCTCTCTCTGTCTCTCTCTGCTTTTCTCTCTCTCTCTCTCTCCCTCCTGCAGACCATTTCGGCCATCCTCTCTGCCTGGGCAAGAAGCGTCACCCGGGAAGTATTCCCCTGCACTTCGTGCTGCGGGGATGTGGAGTTCAGCTCGTGCACTTTATCAGAAACTGCCTACAGTAAGAACACAGACAAAGATCCCCCGTGTAGCCTCTAGCAGGCTGTAGGGGAAAGTGCTGTTAGTTGTAGCGAGTAGCAGCACCTACACACAGACAAAGATCCCCCGTGTAGCCTCTAGCAGGCTGTAGGGGCAAGTGCTGTTACTAGTAGCGAGTAGCAGCACCTACACACAGATAAAGATCCCCCGTGTAGCCTCTAGCAGGTTGTAGGGGCAAGTGCTGTTAGCGAGTAGCGAGTAGCAGCACCTACACGCAGATAAAGATCCCCCGTGTAGCCTATAGCAGGCTGTAGGGGCAAGTGCTGTTAGCGAGTAGCGAGTAGCAGCATCTATGAAGGCCGGCGCTGTGGCACACACAGAGGGCGTGGGTGGCCAGCACCACCACGCCCGGCCGCCTTTGTCTCCCGGGTGGCGATATTTACACACCGCACCAGGTACTCATTTGAGGCTGAGTCGACCGAGGGGAGGGCCAGGACCGGTTGCTCAGATAAACGCAGTCCCTGCTGTTGGCCGTGATTTTTTTCGGTAAAGTCACGCAGGTAAAAAAAAGTAGAATAAAATAAATATAAAATATCACGACGTTTCCATCGCAACACCAAGCGGTCGTCCTCAGGTGGAAAAAAATTAATCCAGCAGGGGAACAGCTGAACCAGGAAGAAACACAGCGAGAGAGCTGTTACAACAACAAGACTTTATATATATGCGTTGTCGAAGGGCGAGCAGGCAGGGTCTGAGCTGGAAAGGAATTCCATCCCTGCATGCAAGCGCGTCAGTTGTGTTAATGGGGGAGATCAGGGAGAGAGAGAGAGATTAGGGAGAGAGATTAGCATGAACTGGGCTTCCGTCGCCGCATAAGAGTATCGCCCCTGCATATGCGCGCAACAGCCGCGTTAATGGGAGAGTATCACTATGTTGATGGGAGAGATTATGCAAGAGAGATTAGTGGGATGAGCAGGTTAATATATACACACACACTCACACACGTCCGCAACAATAACACCCGCCATTCGCCACTAAGTGGCGGTGACATCACCACGGCGCTTGTGCCAGGCCATGTGCACGTTGAGGCCAAAGTGAAGTGTCGAACGCTCGCTGGCAGGAGGTCACGGGGCAGATCCAGCAGGTGCCACGGGTCGACTGACTGAGATGACTGCTGGCTGATGCACCACCTGTGTCCCCTACTGTGCCAACCTGCTGTGCTTTGGCCACCCGGTGTTCCGCTCATTGTTGTGAGCGTCGCTCTAATGCCTTCCATTGTTGTTGGAGCGCGACTGCCTCCAATCGCCGAGTAGCAGCGTCCTCCACAAGCCTCCTCCACAAGTACCCAGGCAGATGCTTAGTTTTGGTGGTGCTGATGGTAAGGCCCCAACTTTTAGTGGCATGCTCCTGTTTCAGCAGCAGTGCGTCCAACTCTTCTTCTGAGCAGCTATTACCAAATCATTGGCATACGTAACATGGTTGACCAATAGGGAGCCATCCGTTGACCGTACCTGGGCATCGATCAGCCTCCCATTATATCTGTACCAGATGTAAATTCCTCTGGTACAGCCATCGAAGGCTTCACAAACTACGTGGTCGAAATAAATGTGAAATAATGTGGGAGGCAGAGGACATCCCTGTCGCACCCCAAGGTGAACAGGGAATGGCTCTGACTCCAGTCCACGTAGTTTTACCTGGGCCCGCTCACCAATATGAAGGTCCTTAATCATCGTGAGCAGAGAGTCAGGGACTCCGAAAGCACAAAGAACAACCCAGAGCCCAGGCCTACTGATGGTTTCATAGCTCTTGACCAGGTCAATAAAGCAGAGATGTAGGTCTTGTTGGAATTCCCTACACCTCTACTGTAACAAACGGACAGAAAATATGGCATCTGTGCAAGACCGCCCTTTACTGAAACCACATTGGGGCTCCGCAAGCCTCCCCTCAGCGTGCCTGGCAAGGCGATGTTGAATAATCCTTGCCAGGACCTTTCCCGGCACACTGAGGAATGAAATGCCCCTGTAGTTTTTTAAAGTCTGTGCGGTCCTCCTTCTTAAAGAGGGGGACCACTAGGGCATCCTTCCAATCCTGCGGAACCCGTCCAGTGGCCCAGACTGTTGTTATGATGTCATGTAGGGCAGTCTGTGCACAAACGCCACCCTCCCTCAGCATTTTGCTTGGGAGATCACCTCTGCCCGGTGCCTTTCCTGGTCTCAGACTCTGGATCGCCTTCAGTACTTCCTCAACAGATGACACCTCAGCCAGCCACTCACAGGGGGTGACAACCTCCTCCAATATTTGAGGCACCACAGCCTCAGCAGGGTCAACCCCACTTTGTCCCACGTTTTGCCAGGCTGAGGGATTCCCCCTTCCCCAGGACCTCACAGAAATGCTCAGCAAATCTGCAAACCCGTTCCTGGGGGTCGGAGATTGGATCACCGTTGTTTACCCTAACGATGGTAATATGTGTGGCGATGCAGGTTACTTTTTTTGATGTAGTTAAATAGAGATTTGTGATCGCAAGCCATTGAGGCAGACTCCATCTCCTCAGCAACCCACGACCACCACCCCTCACCCCCCTCTGTGCCCCCCCCTTTATCCCCCTCCGTGCCCCCCCTCACCCTAGCTGGGATCCAGAACGCCGCATGACACCGGAGCAGGCGCTGGCTCACGGCTGGCTCCAGAGCGACGACACCGCCAGCCCCAGCGACGACCTCCCCACCACCAGCCGGGCCCTCCCCACCACCAGCCGGGCCCTCCCCACCACCAGCCGGGCCCTCCCCACCACCAGCCGGGCCCTCCCCACCACCAGCCGGGCCCTCCCCAGAGCTGTGAAGCCACGGTGAGGCTCTCTCTGTGTGTATGGGTCTCTATGAGTATGGGTCTCTATGAGTATGGGTCTCTATGAGTATGGGTGTCTGTGGGTCTCTATGAGTATGGGTCTCTGTGGGTCTCTATGAGTATCGGTCTCTATGAGTATGGGTCTCTATGAGTATGGGTCTCTGCGGGTCTCTATGAGTATGGTCTCTGTGAGTATGGGTCTCTATGAGTATGCGTCTCTGTGAATCTCTGTGGGTATCTATGAGTATGGGTCTCTATGAGTATGGGTCTCTATGAGTATGGGTCTCTGTGAATCTCTGTTGGTGTCTATGAGTCTGTAGAAACTCGTGATGGGCAAGTCCACTCCTGGGGGTGGGGACCGACTGTGACCTCTGGCCGTAGTCGCGGGATGCTGACGTGGTGGTGCTGTGGTGCTGCTGCCTCTCTCTCCACAGAGCTCAGCCGGAGAAGAGGCTTCCATCATCATCATCATCATCCTCCTCCTCATCGGAGGAGAAGGAGGAGGAGAAGGATGAAGAGAAGATGGAGGAGAAGGAGGAGAAGATGGAGGAGAAGGAGGAGGAGAAGATGGAGGAGAAGGAGGAGGTGGAGGAGAAGGAGGAGGAGAAGATGGAGGAGAAGGAGGAGGTGGAGGAGAAGGAGGAGGAGAAGATGGAGGAGAAGGAGAAGGAGGTGGTGGTGGTGGCCGTGGTGCAAGAGGTCGAGACGAAGGAGTTGGAGGAGGAGACAGAAGAGAACAAGGAGAAGATGGAGAAGATGGAGGAGGTGGAGATGTGGCAACAGCAGAAGAAGGAGGAGGAGGAGGAAGAGGAGAAGAAGAAGAAGAGGAAGCGAGGGGGCTTGGCCCAACTGGGCAGGGCGCTCCGGTCGCTCTTCGGCCGCCTGCTGCTGTGTGGTGGACGGCCCACGGCAGAGTAGCGGCGTGGTGGTGGTGGTGGAGTCGGTGCCATCCACCACCACGAGCAGCACCACCACCGCAAGCACCACCCACCCACCCCATAACACCACACTCACCACACACACCCAGCCACACACACCCAGCCCACACACACACACTCACCCCACACACACACACTCATCCCACACACACTCACCCCACACACACACTCACCACACTCACACCACACCAGACACTCACACACACCCAGCCACACACCACACAAGCCCCACACTCACCCCACACACCACATACATACACGCACCATACACTCGCCACACACACACTCACCACACACACACTCACCACACATACACTCACCCCACCCACACCGCACCACGCACCACACACACACCCAGCCACACATCACACACAATGATCCCACACACACACTTACCCTACATACACACTCACCCCACACACACACTCACCCCACACACACACTCACCCCACACACAAACACTCACACCACACTCTCCGCACCAGACACCACACACACACTGATCCCACACACATACTCACCACACACATATTCACCACACACACGCACCACACACACACACACCCCACACACTCCCGTGGGAAATAGCTGTGGCAGAAGACGAAAGAGTGGAAACCCAGACATGGACTGGACACAGCCACTCTGACTGCACTCACCACACACTCAGCCCACCACACGCTCACCACACACTCAGCCCAGTAGCCTACCCAGGGCTCCCTTACCCCGGGACTCCAACCCATGCTGGTTTTCATCCGGTGGCAGTCCTCAAAGGAGGAGGATGAGGGAGGGAGTGACCTCGCCACACGGTTTCCAGGACATGGGGAGGGGGAAGGGAGGCCTGGTGCAGGCACTGGACGAGAAGCGTGCCTAGGCCCTGCCACGTGAAGTTTGTTAAGAAAAAAAGTTATAATTTAATCATATATAGCTCTGTACATAATATCGTAGTTTTGAATGTTTTTATTGTAAATATTATAATTATTGTAAGAATGTTGTGTTTTTCTAAGAGCGTTGTTATTGTGCATAAAGTCACCGGGACGTGAGATGACCTTGCGGACGTTGATTTTGTGGGGTTTGGTGCCGTCGATTGTCAGTGACGTGTGGGGTCTGGGTTCATCTTGGCCGTGTCACTGGGGTTTATAATGGGCAGGTAGGGTGGGTTTATAATGGACAGGTAGGGTGGGTTTATAATGGACAGGTAGGGTGGGTTTATAATGGGCAGGTAGGGTGGGTTCATCTTGGCCGTGTCACTGGGGTTTATAATGGGCAGGTAGGGTGGGTTCATCTTGGCCGTGTCACTGGGGTTTATAATGGGCAGGTAGGGTGGGTTTATAATGGACAGGTAGGGTGGATTTATAATGGGCAGGTAGAGTGGGTTTATAATGGGCAGGTAGGGTTGGTTTATAATGTGCACGTAGAGTGGGTTCATAATGGACAGGTGGAGTGGATTTATAATGGGCAGGTAGGGTGGGATGGCGATTGGATGCCTTCCCCACGTAAGATGGCGGTTAGGTGCCTTCCCTATGCAAGATGGCGGTTGGGCGCCTTCCCTTTGTCCCTTTCCAAATAGATTGGTCCCTTTCCACGTTAATGGGTCTCTTTGTGAGTCTGTAGGCGTATGTTGTGAGTCTTCCGGCGTCCGTTGTGAGTCTGTGGGTGTCCGTTGTGAGTCTGTGGGTGTCTGTTGTGAGTCTGTGGGTGTCTGTTGTGAGTCTTCCGGCGTCCGTTGTGAGTCTGCTTGTGTCTGTTGCGAGTCTGTGGGTGTCCGTTGTGAGTCTTCCGGCGTCCGTTGTGAGTCTGCTTGTGTCTGTTGCGAGTCTGTGGGTGTCCGTTGTGAGTCTGCTTGTGTCCATTGTGAGTCTGTGGGTGTCCGTTGCGAGTCTGTGGGTATCCGTTGTGAGTCTGTGGGTGTCCATTGTGAGTCTGCGGGTGTCCATTGCGAGTCTGTGGGTGTCCGTTGTGAGTCTGTGGGCGAGTGCCTGTGTAAGTCTGTGGGTGTCCATTGTGAGTCTGTGGGTGTCCGTTGCGAGTCTGTGGGTGTCTGTTGTGAGTCTGCGGGTGTCCATTGTGAGTCTGTGGGTATCCGTTGTGAGTCTGTGGGTGTCCATTGTGAGTCTGTGGGTATCCGTTGTGAGTCTGCGGGTGTCCGTTGTGAGTCTGCGGGTGTTCGTTGTGAGTCTGTGGGTGTCTGTTGTGAGTCTGTGGGTGTCCATTGCGAGTCTGTGGGTGTCCGTTGTGAGTCTGTGGGCGAGTGGCTGTGTAAGTCTGTGGGTGTCCATTGTGAGTCTGTGGGTGTCCGTTGTGAGTCTGCGGGTGTCCATTGTGAGTCTGCGGGTGTCCGTTGCGAGTCTGTGGGCGAGTGCCTGTGTAAGTCTGCCGGTCCCCCATGCTCCGTCGAATCTCCTTTCGCGCCCTCCACGCGAGCCGAGTCCGCGGTGCAACGTTCGGCGATGCGACGGGGGAATCGCCTCGCCCCGTGGAGGCGGGAACAGGTGGGGCCCCGGGCCTCTGTCGCCATTTCCCGGCATCTGCCTGTGCCTGCGGTGATCCACCAACCCTCGCCTGGTTTGCAGGCGCCTGTCCACCCCCTCGCCTTCCCCAAACCGCAACGGAACCAAACAAAGTCGCCTCGATTATTCCCTTACTCCCCGTCACGTCGACTTCTTCTTGACATCGGAAATAAAAGTTCCGTGTGTAATACTTTTTTATCTCTTTAGGGCCGTCCATAAATGACGTCACGCGATTTTTAACGATTTTTAACACCCCCCCCTCAAATATGACGTCACAAAGCTCTGCCCCCCCCCCCCACACACTCCCACCCTCCCCAAAAAAAAACATATTTCCATTTTGAAAATAAAACATGCTTCAAATCGCTTAAAATTATTGTCACTGTAGTGCGTGTTTAACGTGGTGCTGCACTCGGATGTTGTAGGAGAAAACGTTTATTAAAAAGTCTATTTAATTAAGTAGAAAGTGTCGTCTGTATTTGTTGAAAGTTTTGATGTGACGTCACATTTCTCAAACCCCGCCCCCTCCCTCGTCACACTTCGTCACAAATCTCTGACCCCTCCCCACCCCCCCCTTCTAGGTGCGTGACGTCATTTATGGACGGCCCCTTTTTGAGCACCCCCATCAGCCACAGGCGGCCGTTGTGGCACTTGTGCAGAATGTTTGGGAGTGCCGATTTCCCAGAGAGCTCCCCCTAGAAGTGGGCGACTTCTGTTGGCGCGCTTCCCTACCTAAGATGGCGGGTGGGCAACGTCCCTACCTAAAATGGCGGCACAGGAGTCTTCACTGCCTAAAATGGCGGTTGGGCGTCTTTCGTACCGAATATGGCGGTTGGTTGCCTTCAAACAAGATTTTGCTGAAGGGAAACAATAAAATAATAAAATATATAAAACAATAAAATTCTCACGACGTTTCGACTGTAACACAAGCAGTCATCATCAGGTGTGAAAACCAACGGCAGGAAACATTTGAAAGAAGTGGCGGTGCGTATTTATTTATTTATTTGTTTGTTTTTTGCGTTAGCACCACGGACAGCGATTTGGCTGTTTGTTTAGATGGACGAGTCCATCTATGTTCGGAAAAGAGGAGGGGGGAGACGAAAAATTAATGTATGCTGTCTGAAAGCCACCGTAAGCGTGAACAATCGATTAAGACCTGAAATGGTGTATCAAATCCTTCCAATGATTGCTAAGCCATGATCCATCTTACAAAAAACGCTACTTTTTTCAAATTTTCTTGCTGTGCTTTTCACACCTGATGATGATTGCTTGTGTTGCGGTCGTAAACGTCGTGATAATTTTATTGCTTTACATTTTTATTGTTTCCCTTCTACGTGGTGACTTTACCGAAAGAACCAAGAATATGAATCCCTGCAGTCACGAACGCTTTGAATAAAAATTTAAGATGGAAGATTTTCACCATTCCGACCTAAGCTGGCGGTTGGGTGCCTTCTTTACGCAAGATGGCGGCTGGGAGCCGGCACCTCACTCACCCACCCACTAATTTACCTACCCACCCACTTATTTACTCACCCACCCACTAACTCGCCCACACTCAATCATCTGTCCACCCACTCATTCACTCACCCACCCACTCGTTCACTCACCCATCCGCTCATTCACTCATCTGTCCACCCACTCATTCACTCACCCGTTCATTCACTCACCCACCCACTCATTCACTCACCCACTCATTCATTCACTCACCCACCCGTTCATTCACTCACCCACCCACTCATTCACTCACCCACTCATTCACTCACCCACCCACTCATTCACTCACCCACTCATTCATTCACTCACCCACCCACTCATTCACTTACCTACCCGTTCATTCACTCACCCACCCACTCATTCACTCACCCACTCATTCACTTACCCACCCACTCATTCACTCACCTACCTGCTCATTCACTCACCCATCCACTCATTCACTCACCCACCCACCCACTCACTCACCCACCCACTCATTCACTAACCCACCCACCCACTCACTCACCCACCCACTCATTCACTCACCCACCCACTCATTCACTCATCCACCCACTCACCTCCTCGCCCCTCCCCTCAACCCCCTCGCCCCTCCCCCCCCCACACCCCCACCCTCCCCAAAAAAAAACCATTTCCATTTTGAAAAAAAAACATGCTTCAAATCGCTTAAAATTATTGTCACTGTAGTGCGTATTTAACGTGGCGCTGCACTCCGATGTTGTAGGAGAAAACGTTTATTAAAAAGTCTATTTAATTAAGTAGAAAGTGTCGTCTGTATTTGTTGAAAGTTCTGATGTGACGTCACATTTCTCAAACCCCGCCCCCGCCTCGTCACACATCGTCACAAATCTCTGACCCCTCCCCACCCCCCTTCTAGGTGCGTGACGTCATTTATGGACGGCCCCTTTTTGAGCACCCCCATCAGCCACAGGCGGCCGTTGTGGCACTTGTGCAGAATGTTTGGGAGTGCCGATTTCCCAGAGAGCTCCCCCTAGAAGTGGGCGACTTCTGTCGGCGCGCTTCCCTACCTAAGATGGCGGGTGGGCAACGTCCCTACCTAAAATGGCGACCAGGAGTCTTCACTGCCTAAAATGGCGGTTGGGCGTCTTTCCTGCCGAATATGGCGGTTGGTTGCCTTCAAACAAGATTATGCTGAAGAGAAACAATAAAATAATTAAATATATATATAAAACAATAAAATTCTCACGACGTTTCGACTGCAACACAAGCAGTCATCATCGGGTGTGAAAACCAACGTCAAGAAACATTTGAAAGACGTGGGGGTTTGTATTTATTTATTTTTAAACATTAGCACCACGGACAGCGATTTGACAGTTTAGATGGACGAGTCCATCTATGTTCGGAAAAGAGGAGGGGGGAGACGAAAAATTAATGTATGCTGTCTGAAAGCCACCGTAAGCGTGAACAATCGATTAAGACCCGAAATGGTGTATCAAATCCTTCCAATGATTGCTAAGCCATAATCCATCTGAAAAAAACCGCCACTTTTTACAAATTTTCTTGCTGTGGTTTTCACACCTGATGATGATTGCTTGTGTTGCGGTCGTAAACGTCGTGATAATTTTATTGTTTTACATTTTTATTATTTTATTGTTTCCCTTCTACGTGGTGACTTTACCGAAAGAACCAAGAATATGAATCCCTGCAGTCACGAACGCTTTAAATCAAAATTTAAGATGGAAGA
Organism: Petromyzon marinus; assembly: GCF_048934315.1. Lineage (NCBI taxonomy): Eukaryota > Metazoa > Chordata > Hyperoartia > Petromyzontiformes > Petromyzontidae > Petromyzon > Petromyzon marinus. The sequence goes on from NW_027423180.1 coordinate 708,735, forward strand.
TTTTCACCATTCCGACCTAAGCTGGCGGTTGGGTGCCCTCCTTACGCAAGATGGCGGCTGGGAGCCGGCACCTCACTCACCCACCCACTAATTTACCTACCCACCCACTTATTTACTCACCCACCCACTAACTCGCCCACACTCAATCATCTGTCCACCCACTCATTTACTCACCCACCCACTCGTTCACTCACCCACTCCCTCATTCACTCATCTGTCCACCCACTCATTTACTCACCTGTTCATTCACTCACCCACCCACTCATTCACTCACCCACTCATTCATTCACTCACCCACCCACTCATACACTCACCCACCCGTTCATTCACTCACCCACTCATTCACTCACCCACTCATTCACTCACCCACCCACTCATTCACTCACCCACTCATTCATTCACTCACCCACCCACTCATTCACTTACCCACCCGTTCATTCACTCACCCACCCACTCATTCACTCACCCACTCATTCACTCACCCACCCACTCATTCACTCACCCACCCACTCATTCACTCACCTACCCGCTCATTCATTCACCCATCCGCTCATTCACTCACTCATCCACTCATTAACTTACTCACCCACTCATTCACTCACCCACCCACTTATTCCCTCACCCACCCACTCATTCACTAACCCACCCACCCACTCACTCACCCAACCGTTCATTCACTAACCCACCCACCCACCCACTCACCCACCCATTCATTCACTCACCCACCCACCCACTCATTCACTCACCCATCCACTCATTCACTCACCCACCCACTCATTCACTCACCCACCCACTTATTCCCTCACCCACCCACTCAATCACTAACCCACCCACTCACTCACCCACCCACTCATTCACTCACCCACCCACCCACTCATTCACTCACCCATCCACTCATTCACTCACCCACCCACTCACCTCCTCGCCCCTCCCCTCAACCCCCTCGACCCTCCCCCTCACATCACCCACCCCCTCCCCTCAACCCCCCTCGCCTCAACCCCATCGCCCCTCCCCTCAACCCCCTCCCCTCAACCCCCTCACCCCTCCCCTCAACCCCCCTCGCCCCCCCCCTCACCACCACCCCCTCCCCTCAACCCGCCTCACCTCAACCCCTTCACCCCTCCCCTCAATTAGTCGCTTAGCGACAAATTGAGGGGAGGGGTGAGGGGGGGCAAATGGGGTGACGTCGCGCGTCTATAAAAGCGCGGGAAACCCCTCCATCTCAACCCCCTCGCCCCTCGCCACCAGCGATGGCGGCTGTCTCTGAGGTGGCCTCGCGGCCTCGTCCGATGGCGCCTCGAGCACCGCGGGGGCCACGCGGATCGACATCGGTGAGGGGGGAATCTGTGCGTCTCGTTGCTCCTCACCACCTCCTCACCACCTCCTCACCACCTCGTCAACCTCCTCACCCATCACCTCGTCAACCTCCTCACCCATCACCTCGTCAACCTCACCCATCACCTCGTCAACCTCCTCACCCATCACCTCGTCTCCCTCCTCACCCATCGCCTCACCTCGTCTCCCTCCTCACCCATCGCCTCACCTCGTCTCCCTCCTCACCCATCGCCTCACCTCATCTCCCTCCTCACCCATCACCTCACCTCGTCTCTCTCCTCACCCATCGCCTCACCTCGTCTCTTCACCAATCACCTCATCTCTCTCCTCACCCATCACCTCACCTCGTCTCTCTCCTCACCCATCAACTCACCTCGTCCCTCGCCTCACCCATCAACTCACCTCGTCTCTCGCCTCACCCATCAACTCACCTCGTCTCTCTCCTCACCCATCAACTCACCTCGTCCCCCTCCTCACCCATCGCCTCACCTCGTGTCTCTTACCCATCACCTCACCTCGTCTCCCTCCTCACCCATCCCCTCACCTCGGCTTTCTCACGCATCACCTCACCTCGTCAACCTCCTCACCCATCACCTCGTCTCCCTCCTCACCCATCCCCTCACCTCGTCTCCTCACCCATCGCCTCACCTCGTCTCACCTCGTCTCCCTCCTCACCCATCACCTCACCTCGTCTCTCCCCACCCGTGAGGGTGAGTGATGGGTGGGTGTGAGAGTGAGTGGTGGGTGGGTGTGAGAGTGAGTGGTGGGTGGGTGTGAGTGAGTGGTGGGTGGGTGTGAGAGTGAGTGGTGGGTGGGTGTGAGAGTGAGTGGTGGGTGAGAGTGGTGGGTGGGTGTGAGAGTGGTGGGTGGGTGTGAGAGTGAGTGGTGGGTGGGTGTGAGAGTGAGTGGTGGGTGGGTGTGAGAGTGAGTGGTGGGTGGGTGTGAGAGTGAGTGGTGGGTGGGTGTGAGAGTGAGTGGTGGGTGGGTGTGAGAGTGAGTGGTGGGTGGGTGTGAGAGTGAGTGGGTGTGAGAGTGAGTGGTTGGTGGGTGTGAGAGTGAGTGGTGGGTGTGAGAGTGAGTGGTGGGTGGGTGTGAGAGTGAGTGGTGGGTGGGTGTGAGAGTGAGTGAATAAAAGTTCCGTGTGTAATACTTTTTTTATATCTTTGGGGCCGTCCATAAATGACGTCAGGCGATTTTTGACGATTTTTAACACCCCCCCCCCCCTCAAATATGACGTCACAAAGCTCTGCCCCCCCCCACACCCCCACCCTCCCCAAAAAAAAACATTTCCATTTTGAAAATAAAACATGCTTCAAATCGCTTAAAATTATTGTCACTGTAGTGCGTGTTTAACGTGGCGCTGCACTCCGATGTTGTAGGAGAAAACGTTTATTAAAAAGTATTTTTAATTAAGTAGAAAGTGTCGTCTGTATTTGTTGAAAGTTTTGATGTGACGTCACATTTTCCAAACCCCGCCCCCTCCCTCGTCACACATCGTCACAAATCTCTGACCCCTCCCCACCCCCCCTCCTAGGTGCGTGACGTCATTTATAGACGGCCCCTTTTTGAGCACCCCCATCAGCCACAGGCGGCCGTTGTGGCACTTGTGCAGAATGTTTGGGAGTGCCGATTTCCCAGAGAGCTCCCCCTAGAAGTGGGCGACTTCTGTTGGCGCGCTTCCCTACCTAAGATGGCGGGTGGGCAACGTCCCTACCTAAAATGGCGGCCAGGAGTCTTCACTGCCTAAAATGGCGGTTGGGCGTCTTTCGTACCGAATATGGCGGTTGGTTGCCTTCAAACAAGATTATGCTGAAGGGAAACAATAAAATAATAAAATATATATAAAACAATAAAATTCTCACGACGTTTCGACTGCAACACAAGCAGTCATCATCGGGTGTGAAAACCAACGGCAGGAAACATTGAAAGAAGTGGCCGTGTGTATTTATTTTTAAACGTTAGCACCACGGACAGCGATTTGGCAGTTTGTTTAAATGGACGAGTCCATCTATGTTCGGAAAAGAGGAGGGGGGAGACGAAAAATTAATGTATGCTGTCTGAAAGCCACCATAAGCGTGAACAATCGATTAAGACCTGAAATGGTGTATAAAATCCTTCCAATGATTGCTAAGCCATAATCCATCTTTAAAAAACGCCACTTTTTTCAAATTTTCTTGCTGTGGTTTTCACACCTGATGATGATTGCTTGTGTTGCGGTCGTAAACGTCGTGATAATTTTATTGTTTTACATTTTTATTATTTTATTGTTTCCCTTCTACGTGGTGACTTTACCGAAAGAACCAAGAATATGAATCCCTGCAGTCACGAACGCTTTGAATCAAAATTTAAGATGGAAGATTTTCACCATTCCGACCTAAGCTGGCGGTTGGGTGCCTTCTTTACGCAAGATGGCGGCTGGGAGCCGGCACCTCACTCACCCACCCACTAATTTACCTACCCACCCACTTATTTACTCACCCACCCACTAACTCGCCCACACTCAATCATCTGTCCACCCACTCATTCACTCACCCACCCACTCGTTCACTCACCCACCCGCTCATTCACTCATCTGTCCACCCACTCATTCACTCACCCGTTCATTCACTCACCCACCCACTCATTCACTCACCCACTCATTCACTCACCCACCCACTCATTCACTCACCCACCCGTTCATTCACTCACCCACCCACTCATTCACTCAACCACTCATTCACTCACCCACCCACTCATTCACTCACCCACTCATTCATTCACTCACCCACCCACTCATTCACTTACCCGTTCATTCACTCACCCACCCACTCATTCACTCACCCACCCATTCACTCACCCACCCACTCATTCACTCACCTACCCGCTCATTCATTCACCCATCCGCTCATTCACTCACTCACCCACTCATTAACTTACTCACCCACTCATTCACTCACCCACCCACTTATTCCCTCACCCACCCACTCATTCACTAACCCACCGACCTATTCACTCACCCACCCGTTCATTCACTAACTCACCCACCCACTCACTTATTCACTCACCCACCCACCAACTCATTCACTCACCCATCCACTCATTCACTCACCCACCCACTCATTCACTCACCCACCCACTTATTCCCTCACCCACCCACTCATTCACTAACCCACCCACCCACTCACTCACCCACCCACCCACCCACTCACCCACCCACTCATTCACTAACCCACCCACCCACTCACCCACCCACTCATTCACTCACCCACCCACCCACTCATTCACTCATCCACCCACTCACCTCCTTGCCCCTCCCCTCAACCCCCTCGCCCCCCCCACACCCCCACCCTCCCCCAAAAAAAACATATTTTCATTTTGAAAATAAAACATGCTTCAAATCGCTTAAAATTATTGTCACTGTAGTGCGTATATAACGTGGCGCTGCACTCCGATGTAGGAGAAAACGTTTATTAAAAAGTCTATTTAATTAAGTAGAAAGTGTCGTCTGTATTTGTTGAAAGTTCTGATGTGACGTCACATTTCTCAAACCCCGCCCCCTCCCTCATCACACATCGTCACAAATCTCTGACCCCTCCCCACCCCCCCCTTCTAGGTGCGTGACGTCATTTATGGACGGCCCCTTTTTGAGCACCCCCATCAGCCACAGGCGGCCGTTGTGGCACTTGTGCAGAATGTTTGGGAGTGCCGATTTCCCAGAGAGCTCCGCCTAGAAGTGGGCGACTTCTGTTGGCGCGCTTCCCTACCTAAGATGGCGGGTGGGCAACGTCCCTAAACTAAAATGGCGGCCAGGAGTCTTCACTGCCTAAAATGGCGGTTGGGCGTCTTTCGTACCGAATATGGCGGTTGGTTGCCTTCAAACAAGATTATGCTGAAGGGAAACAATAAAATAATAAAATATATATAAAACAATAAAATTCTCACGACGTTTCGACTGCAACACAAGCAGTCATCATCGGGTGTGAAAACCAACGGCAGGAAACATTGAAAGAAGTGGCCGTGTGTATTTATTTTTAAACGTTAGCACCACGGACAGCGATTTGGCAGTTTGTTTAAATGGACGAGTCCATCTATGTTCGGAAAAGAGGAGGGGGGAGACGAAAAATTAATGTATGCTGTCTGAAAGCCACCATAAGCGTGAACAATCGATTAAGACCTGAAATGGTGTATAAAATCCTTCCAATGATTGCTAAGCCATAATCCATCTTAAAAAAAACGCCACTTTTTTCAAATTTTCTTGCTGTGGTTTTCAGACCTGATGATGATTGCTTGTGTTGCGGTCGTAAACGTCGTGATAATTTTATTGTTTTACATTTTTATTATTTTATTGTTTCCCTTCTACGTGGTGACTTTACCGAAAGAACCAAGAATATGAATCCCTGCAGTCACGAACGCTTTGAATCAAAATTTAAGATGGAAGATTTTCACCATTCCGACCTAAGCTGGCGGTTGGGTGCCTTCTTTACGCAAGATGGCGGCTGGGAGCCGGCACCTCACTCACCCACCCACTAATTTACCTACCCACCCACTTATTTACTCACCCACCCACTAACTCGCCCACACTCAATCATCTGTCCACCCACTCATTCACTCACCCACCCACTCGTTCACTCACCCACCCGCTCATTCACTCATCTGTCCACCCACTCATTCACTCACCCGTTCATTCACTCACCCACCCACTCATTCACTCACCCACTCATTCACTCACCCACTCACTCATTCACTCACCCACCCGTTCATTCACTCACCCACCCACTCATTCACTCACCCACTCATTCACTCACCCACCCACTCATTCACTCACCCACTCATTCATTCACTCACCCACCCACTCATTCACTTACCCGTTCATTCACTCACCCACCCACTCATTCACTCACCCACCCATTCACTCACCCACCCACTCATTCACTCACCTACCCGCTCATTCATTCACCCATCCGCTCATTCACTCACTCACCCACTCATTAACTTACTCACCCACTCATTCACTCACCCACCCACTTATTCCCTCACCCACCCACTCATTCACTAACCCACCGACCTATTCACTCACCCACCCGTTCATTCACTAACTCACCCACCCACTCACTTATTCACTCACCCACCCACCAACTCATTCACTCACCCATCCACTCATTCACTCACCCACCCACTCATTCACTCACCCACCCACTTATTCCCTCACCCACCCACTCATTCACTAACCCACCCACCCACTCACTCACCCACCCACCCACTCACCCACCCACTCATTCACTAACCCACCCACCCACTCACCCACCCACTCATTCACTCACCCACCCACCCACTCATTCACTCATCCACCCACTCACCTCCTTGCCCCTCCCCTCAACCCCCTCGCCCCCCCCACACCCCCACCCTCCCCCAAAAAAAACATATTTTCATTTTGAAAATAAAACATGCTTCAAATCGCTTAAAATTATTGTCACTGTAGTGCGTATTTAACGTGGCGCTGCACTCCGATGTAGGAGAAAACGTTTATTAAAAAGTCTATTTAATTAAGTAGAAAGTGTCGTCTGTATTTGTTGAAAGTTCTGATGTGACGTCACATTTCTCAAACCCCGCCCCCTCCCTCATCACACATCGTCACAAATCTCTGACCCCTCCCCACCCCCCCCTTCTAGGTGCGTGACGTCATTTATGGACGGCCCCTTTTTGAGCACCCCCATCAGCCACAGGCGGCCGTTGTGGCACTTGTGCAGAATGTTTGGGAGTGCCGATTTCCCAGAGAGCTCCGCCTAGAAGTGGGCGACTTCTGTTGGCGCGCTTCCCTACCTAAGATGGCGGGTGGGCAACGTCCCTAAACTAAAATGGCGGCCAGGAGTCTTCACTGCCTAAAATGGCGGTTGGGCGTCTTTCGTACCGAATATGGCGGTTGGTTGCCTTCAAACAAGATTATGCTGAAGGGAAACAATAAAATAATAAAATATATATAAAACAATAAAATTCTCACGACGTTTCGACTGCAACACAAGCAGTCATCATCGGGTGTGAAAACCAACGGCAGGAAACATTGAAAGAAGTGGCCGTGTGTATTTATTTTTAAACGTTAGCACCACGGACAGCGATTTGGCAGTTTGTTTAAATGGACGAGTCCATCTATGTTCGGAAAAGAGGAGGGGGGAGACGAAAAATTAATGTATGCTGTCTGAAAGCCACCATAAGCGTGAACAATCGATTAAGACCTGAAATGGTGTATAAAATCCTTCCAATGATTGCTAAGCCATAATCCATCTTAAAAAAAACGCCACTTTTTTCAAATTTTCTTGCTGTGGTTTTCAGACCTGATGATGATTGCTTGTGTTGCGGTCGTAAACGTCGTGATAATTTTATTGTTTTACATTTTTATTATTTTATTGTTTCCCTTCTACGTGGTGACTTTACCGAAAGAACCAAGAATATGAATCCCTGCAGTCACGAACGCTTTGAATCAAAATTTAAGATGGAAGATTTTCACCATTCCGACCTAAGCTGGCGGTTGGGTGCCTTCTTTACGCAAGATGGCGGCTGGGAGCCGGCACCTCACTCACCCACCCACTAATTTACCTACCCACCCACTTATTTACTCACCCACCCACTAACTCGCCCACACTCAATCATCTGTCCACCCACTCATTCACTCACCCACCCACTCGTTCACTCACCCACCCGCTCATTCACTCATCTGTCCACCCACTCATTCACTCACCCGTTCATTCACTCACCCACCCACTCATTCACTCACCCACTCATTCACTCACCCACTCACTCATTCACTCACCCACCCGTTCATTCACTCACCCACCCACTCATTCACTCACCCACTCATTCACTCACCCACCCACTCATTCACTCACCCACTCATTCATTCACTCACCCACCCACTCATTCACTTACCCGTTCATTCACTCACCCACCCACTCATTCACTCACCCACCCATTCACTCACCCACCCACTCATTCACTCACCTACCCGCTCATTCATTCACCCATCCGCTCATTCACTCACTCACCCACTCATTAACTTACTCACCCACTCATTCACTCACCCACCCACTTATTCCCTCACCCACCCACTCATTCACTAACCCACCGACCTATTCACTCACCCACCCGTTCATTCACTAACTCACCCACCCACTCACTTATTCACTCACCCACCCACCAACTCATTCACTCACCCATCCACTCATTCACTCACCCACCCACTCATTCACTCACCCACCCACTTATTCCCTCACCCACCCACTCATTCACTAACCCACCCACCCACTCACTCACCCACCCACCCACTCACCCACCCACTCATTCACTAACCCACCCACCCACTCACCCACCCACTCATTCACTCACCCACCCACCCACTCATTCACTCATCCACCCACTCACCTCCTTGCCCCTCCCCTCAACCCCCTCGCCCCCCCCACACCCCCACCCTCCCCCAAAAAAAACATATTTTCATTTTGAAAATAAAACATGCTTCAAATCGCTTAAAATTATTGTCACTGTAGTGCGTATTTAACGTGGCGCTGCACTCCGATGTAGGAGAAAACGTTTATTAAAAAGTCTATTTAATTAAGTAGAAAGTGTCGTCTGTATTTGTTGAAAGTTCTGATGTGACGTCACATTTCTCAAACCCCGCCCCCTCCCTCGTCACACATCGTCACAAATCTCTGACCCCTCCCCACCCCCCCCTTCTAGGTGCGTGACGTCATTTATGGACGGCCCCTTTTTGAGCACCCCCATCAGCCACAGGCGGCCGTTGTGGCACTTGTGCAGAATGTTTGGGAGTGCCGATTTCCCAGAGAGCTCCGCCTAGAAGTGGGCGACTTCTGTTGGCGCGCTTCCCTACCTAAGATGGCGGGTGGGCAACGTCCCTAAACTAAAATGGCGGCCAGGAGTCTTCACTGCCTAAAATGGCGGTTGGGCGTCTTTCGTACCGAATATGGCGGTTGGTTGCCTTCAAACAAGATTATGCTGAAGGGAAACAATAAAATAATAAAATATATATAAAACAATAAAATTATCACGACGTTTCGACTGCAACACAAGCAGTCATCATCGGGTGTGAAAACCAACGGCAGGAAACATTGAAAGAAGTGGCGGTGTGTATTTATTTATTTTTAAACGTTAGCACCACGGACAGCGATTTGGCTGTTTGTTTAAATGGACGAGTCCATCTATGTTCGGAAAAGAGGAGGGGGGAGACGAAAAATTAATGTATGCTGTCTGAAAGCCACCGTAAGCGTGAACAATCGATTAAGACCTGAAATGGTGTATCAAATCCTTCCAATGATTGCTAAGCCATAATCCATCTTAAAAAAACCGCCACTTTTTTCAAATTTTCTTGCTGTGGCTTTCACACCTGATGATGATTGCTTGTGTTGCGGTCGTAAACGTCGTGATAATTTTATTGTTTTATATTTTTATTATTTTATTGTTTCCCTTCTACGTGGTGACTTTACCGAAAGAACCAAGAATATGAATCCCTGCAGTCACGAACGCTTTGAATCAAAATTTAAGATGGAATATTTTCACCATTCCGACCTAAGCTGGCGGTTGGGTGCCTTCTTTACGCAAGATGGCGGCTGGGAGCCGGCACCTCACTCACCCACCCACTAATTTACCTACCCACCCACTTATTTACTCACCCACCCACTAACTCGCCCACACTCAATCATCTGTCCACCCACTCATTCACTCACCCACCCACTCGTTCACTCACCCACCCGCTCATTCACTCATCTGTCCACCCACTCATTCACTCACCCGTTCATTCACTCACCCACCCACTCATTCACTCACCCACTCATTCATTCACTCACCCACCCACTCATTCACTCAACCACCCGTTCATTCACTCACCCACCCACTCATTCACTCACCCACTCATTCACTCACCCACCCACTCATTCACTCACCCACTCATTCATTCACTCACCCACCCACTCATTCACTTACCTACCCGTTCATTCACTCACCCACCCACTCATTCACTCACCCACCCATTCACTCACCCACCCACTCATTCACTCACCTACCTGCTCATTCATTCACCCATCCGCTCATTCACTCACTCACCCACTCATTAACTTACTCACCCACTCATTCACTCACCCACCCACTTATTCCCTCACCCACCCACTCATTCACTAACCCACCGACCTATTCACTCACCCACCCGTTCATTCACTAACTCACCCACCCACTCACTCATTCACTCACCCACCCACCAACTCATTCACTCACCCATCCACGCATTCACTCACCCACCCACTCATTCACTCACCCACCCACTTATTCCCTCACCCACCCACTCATTCACTAACCCACCCACCCACTCACTCACCCACCCACTCACTCACCCACCCACCCACTCATTCACGAACCCACCCACCCACTCACTCACCCACCCACTCATTCACTCACCCACCCACCCACTCATTCACTCATCCACCCACTCACCTCCTTGCCCCTCTCCTCAACCCCCTCGCCCCTCCCCCCCCCACACCCCCACCCTCCCCAAAAAAAAACATTTTCATTTTGAAAATAAAACATGCTTCAAATCGCTTAAAATTATTGTCACTGTAGTGCCTATTTAACGTGGCGCTGCACTCCGATGTTGTAGGAGAAAACGTTTATTAAAAAGTATTTTTAATTAAGTAGAAAGTGTCGTCTGTATTTGTTGAAAGTTCTGATGTGACGTCACATTTCTCAAACCCCGCCCCCTCCCTCGTCACACATCGGCACAAATCTCTGACCCCTCCCCACCCCCCCCCCCCTTCTAGGTGCGTGACGTAATTTATGGACGGCCCCTTTTTGAGCACCCCCATCAGCCACAGGCGGCCGTTGTGGCACTTGTGCAGAATGTTTGGGAGTGCCGATTTCCCAGAGAGCTCCCCCTAGAAGTGGGCGACTTCTGTTGGCGCGCTTCCCTACCTAAGATGGCGGGTGGGCAACGTCCCTACCTAAAATGGCGGCACAGGAGTCTTCATTGCCTAAAATGGCGGTTGGGCGTCTTTCCTGCCGAATATGGCGGTTGGTTGCCTTCAAACAATATTATGCTGAAGGGAAACAATAAAATAATAAAATATATATAAAACAATAAAATTCTCACGACGTTTCGACTGCAACACAAGCAGTCATCATCGGGTGTGAAAACCAACGGCAGGAAACATTGAAAGAAGTGGCGGTGTGTATTTATTTATTTTTAAACGTTAGCACCACGGACAGCGATTTGGCTGTTTGTTTAGATGGACGAGTCCATCTATTTTGATTTAAAGCTTTCGTGACTGCAGTAATTCATATTCTTAGTTTTTTCGGTAAAGTCACGTTGAAGAGAAACAACAAAATAACAAAATATATATAAAACAATAAAAAATTCTCACGACGTTTCGACCATAACTCAAACGGTCATCATCAGGTGTGTTGGTTTGCATAAATTTATTTTTAAACGGCAAATTTATTTATTTATAAAAAACGTTGGCGTCACGCGCAGCGATTGGCAGTTTGCCCAGGACTAGTCCATCTATTTTTTTGAAAAGAGGAGGGGGGAGACGAAATTTTTTATAATGTATGCTGTCTGAAAGCCACTGTAAGCGTGAACAATCAATCAAGAACTGAAATGATTTATCAAATCTTTCCAATGATTGCTAAGATAGAATCCATCTTCTCGGTTGAAATTGTCTCTGTGCTTGTATATGTGGATAGCCTCATGAACGAATCTCTCATGGAAGCCAGATGGCTTACAAAGAACCTCCGTCTTGGAAAATGGCATGTGAGCCATGTCTTGGACCGCATTCGTGAACATAAAGCAGACCTTAAACACGGTAGGACCAACACCTCGGCCGTAGCAGATCATTGTTCTAATTCAGTAGGCTCACATGCCATTGACTTTTCCAAGACGGAGGTTCTTTGTAAGCCATCTGGCTTCCATGAGAGATTCGTTCATGAGGCTATCCACATATACAAGCACATAGACAATTTCAACCGAGAAGGTGGATTCTATCTTAGCAATCATTGGAAAGATTTGATAAATCATTTCAGTTCTTGATTGATTGTTCACGCTTACAGTGGCTTTCAGACAGCATACATTATAAAAAATTTCGTCTACCCCCTCCTCTTTTAAAAAAAAAATAGATGGACTAGTCCTGGGCAAACTGCCAATCGCTGCGCGTGACGCCAACGTTTTTTTATAAATAAATAAATTTGCCGTTTAAAAATAAATTTATGCAAACCAACACACCTGATGATGACCGTTTGAGTTATGGTCGAAACGTCGTGAGAATTTTTTATTGTTTTATATATATTTTGTTATTTTGTTGTTTCTCTTCAACGTGACTTTACCGAAAAAACTAAGAATATGAGTCCATCTATGTTCGGAAAAGAAGAGGGGGGAGACGAAAAATTAATGTATGCTGTCTGAAAGCCACTGTAAGCGTGAACAATCGATTAAGACCCGAAATGGTGTATCAAATCCTTCCAATGATTGCTAAGCCATAATCCATCTTACAAAAACCGTCACTTTTTTCAAATTTTCTTGCTGTGGTTTTCACACCTGATGATGATTGCTTGTGTTGCGGTCGTAAACGTCGTGATAATTTTGTTGTTTTACATTTTTATTATTTTATTGTTTCCCTTCTACGTGGTGACTTTACCGAAAGAACCAAGAATATGAATCCCTGCAGTCACGAACGCTTTAAATCAAAATTTAAGATGGAAGATTTTCACCATTCCGACCTAAGCTGGCGGTTGGGTGCCTTCCTTACGCAAGATGGCGGCTGGGAGCCGGCACCTCACTCACCTACCCACTAATTTACCTACCCACCCACTTATTTACTCACCCACCCACTAACTCGCCCACACTCAATCATCTGTCCACCCACTCATTCACTCACCCACTCACTCGTTCACTCACCCATACGCTCATTCACTCATCTGTCCACCCACTCATTCACTCACCCGTTCATTCACTCACCCACCCACTTATTCACTCACCCACTCATTCATTCACTCACCCACCCACTCATTCACTCACCCACCCGTTCATTCACTCACCCACCCACTCATTCACTCACCCACTCATTCACTCACCCACCCACTCATTCACTCACCCGCTCATTCATTCACTCACCCACCCACTCATTCACTTACCCACCCGTTCATTCACTCACCCACCCACTCATTCACTCACCCACTCATTCACTCACGCACCCACTCATTCACTCACCTACACGCTCATTCATTCACCCATCCGCTCATTCACTCACTCACCCACTCATTAACTTACTCACCCACTCATTCACTCATCCACCCACTTATTCCCTCACCCACCCACTCATTCACTAACCTACCCACCCACTCACTCACCCACCCGTTCATTCACTAACCCACCCACCCACTTACTCACCCACCCACTCATTCACTCACCCACCCACCCACTCATTCACTCACCCACCCACTCATTCACTCACCCATCCACTCATTCACTCACCCATCCGCTCATTCACTCACTCACCCACTCATTAACTTACTCAACAACAACAACAACAACCGCCATTCGCCACTAAGTGGCGGTGACGTCACCACGACGCTTGTGCCAGGCTATGTGCACCCTGAGGCCACGTGAAGTGTCGAACCCCCGCTGGCAGGAGGTCACGGGGCAGACCCAGGTGCCACGGGTCGACTGACTGAGATGAGTGGCTGATGCACCACCTGTGCCCCCTACTGTGCCAACCTGCCGTGCTTTAGCCACCCGGCGCTCCGCTCGCTGTTGTGAGCGTCGCTCCTCCGCCCTCCGTTGTTGTTGGAGGGCGACTGCCTCCAACTGCCCAGTAGCATCCTTCACGAGCCTCCTCCACAGAGGCCGATCTTGACACCGCTGGTACCAGTCATCGGCAAGTCCACTCAGCTCCACGTCCTCCTGTACCACATCACTCCATCTCTTCTCTAGCCCGTGCCGCGCCCGCTTAGCCCCCTCAATCCGGCCAAACAAAAGCTGTTTCGGCATGCGGTGGCTGGGCATGCGGGCTACATGACCCAGCCATCGCAGCCTTGCCTGCCGGAGGAGCTCACCGATGGGACCCTGCCCAGATCTTTCAAGGATTTGTGAGCTCCTCACACAATCCAGTCTGGTTAAACCCAGGATGGATCGTAGGCAGGCCAGCCTAAATGTTTCTAACCGGCGAAGATGTTCCATTAGGGGGGTCCACGTTTCGCAAGCGTAGAGAAGGGAGGGAATGACCGTGGCCGAGAAGACCTGAAGCTTAGTGCGGAGCGACAGACCAGGTAGCTTCCACACAGCGTTACGCAACTGATGAAAAGATATTGCCGCTCGACTGATTCGGAGTGAGACCTCTGCTGTTAAACTGGAGCCAGTCATAAGCACACTGCCCAGGTATGGGAAACTCTCCACTCTCTCCACAACTGCCCCATCACCGATTGGGAGTTGTGGGGGTGGAGTGTCCGATGGTACAAAATACCCAGGCAGGTGCTTAGTTTTGGTGGGGCTGATGGTAAGGCCCCACCTCTTAGTGGCACGCTCCAGTCTCAGCAGCAGCGTCTCCAACTCCTCCTCTGACTGAGCAGCTATTACCAAATCATCAGCATACATAACGTGGTTGAGCAATAGGGAGCCATCCCTTGACTGCACCCGGGCATCGATTAGCCTCCCATTATGTCTGTACCATATGGAGATTCCCCCGGTACAGCTATTGAAGGCTTCAGGAACTACGTGGTCAAAATAGATGTTATACAATGTGGGAGCCAGAGGACATCCCTGTCGCACCCTAAGGTGAACAGGGAATGGCTCTGACTCCCGGCCACGTAGGAAAACGGTTTCCTTTTCCTGCTGACGACCGATTGTGTTGCGATCGAAACGTCGTAGCCTTTTGTTATTTTGTATTTTGTTTGAACCTATCTCTGAGACTTTACCGAAAGACCCAAAGAATATGAATTCCTGCAGTCACGAAAGCTTTAAGTCACTGACTCGCTCACTCACTCAACAACTTGCTCACACACTCACTCACCCACTTACCCACTGACACACTCATACACTCACTCACCCACTAACCCATTCACTTACTTACTCACACACTCACTCACCCACTAACTCACTCAGCGACCTGCTCACTCACCCAGAACACCCACTCAATCAGCCACTAACTCACGCATACACTCACTCACACACTCACTCACACACCCACACACTCACACACCCACACACTCACACATTCACTCACTCACACTCACCCACCCACTTTCTCACTCACCCACCCACTCACTCACCCACCCACTCAATCACCAACCCACTCACTCACCCACTCACTTACTCATTCACTCACCCATTTACTCACCCACTCACACACTCACCCATTCACGCACTCACTCACCCACTCACCGACTCACTCATCCACTTACACACTCACTTACTCACCCACATACACACTCACCCACTCACTCACTCTCATGTGCTTACTCACCCACCCACTCACTCACACACCAACTCAGTCACACACTCACACATTCACTCACACACTCACTCACTCAACCATGCACTCACCCACCCACTTTCTCACTCACCCACTCTCTCAAGCACTCACCCACCCACCCACACACTCACACACCCACATACTCACCCACCCTCACAATCACCCACACACTCACACACCCACACACTCACTCACACACCCACACACTCACACAACCACTCACTCACACACCCACTCACACACAACAACAACAACAACAACAAGCGCCATTCACCACTAAGTGGCGGTGACGTCACCACGATGCTTGTGCCAGGCTATGTGCACCCTGAGGCCACGTGAAGTGTCGAATGCCCGCTGGCAGGAGGTCACGGGGCAGACCCAGGTGCCACGGGTCGACTGAGATGACTGACTGATGCACCACTTGTTCCCCCTACTGTGCCAACCTGCTGTGCTTTAGCCACCCGGCGCTCCACTCGTTGTTGTGAGCGTCGCTCCTCAACCCTCCGTTGTTGTTGGAGGGCGACTACCTCCAACTGCCCAGTAGCGTCCTTCACGAGCCTCGTCCACAGAGGCCGATCTTGACACCACTGGCACCAGTCATCGGCAAGTCCACTCAGCTCCACGTCCTCCCGTACCACATCACTCCATCTCTTTTCTAGCCCCTGCAGCGCCCATTTAGCCACCTCAATCCGGCCAAATAAAAGCTGTTTCGGCATGCGGTGGCTGGGCATGCGGGCAACATGACCCAGCCATCGCAGCCTTGCCCGCCGGAGGAGCTCACTGATGGGACCTTGCCCAGATCTTTCAAGGATTTGTGAGCTCCTCACACAATCCAGTCTGGTTAAACCCAGGATTGATCGTAGGCAGGCCAGCCTAAATGTTTCTAACTGGCAAAGATGTTCCATTAGGGGGGTCCACGTTTCGCAAGCGTAGAGAAGGGAGGGAATGACCGTGGCCGAGAAGACCTGAAGCTTAGTGCGGAGCGACAGACCAGGTAGCTTCCACGCAGCGTCACGCAACCGATGAAAAGATATTGCCGCTCAACTGATTCGGAGTGAGAACTCTGCTGTTAAACTGGAGCCGGTCATAAGCACACTGGCCAGGTATGGGAAACTCTCCACTCGCTCCACAACTGCCCCATCACCGATTGGGAGTTGTGGGGGTGGAGTGTCCGATGGTACAAAATACCCAGGCAGGTGCTTAGTTTTGGTGGGGCTGATGGTAAGGCCCCACCTCTTAGTGGCACGCTCCAGTCTCAGCAGCAGCGTCTCCAACTCCTCCTCTGAATGAGCAGCTATTACCAAATCATCAGCATACATAACGTGGTTGAGCAATAGGGAGCAATCCCTTGACTGCACCCGGGCATCGATCAGCCTCCCATTATATCTATACCATATGGAGATTCCCCCGGTACATCTATTAAAGGCTTCACGAACTACGTGGTCAAAATAGATTATAAATAATGTGGGAGCTAGAGGACATCCCTGTCGCACCCCAAGGTGTACAGGGAATGGCTCTGACTCCCGGCCACGTAGTTTTACCCGGGCCCACTCACCATCATGAAGGTCCTTAATGATCATGAGCAGAGGGTCAGGTACTCCAATAGCACGAAGAACAACCCAGAGCCCAGGCCTACTGATGGTATCATAGGCCTTGACCAGGTCAATAAAGCAGAGATGTAGGCCTTGTTGGAATTCCATACACCTCTGCTGTAGCAGACGGACAGAAAATATGGCATCAGTGCAGGACCGCCCTTTCCTGAAACCGCATTGGGGCTCTGCAAGCCTCTCCTCAGCCTGCCTGGCAAGGCGATGCTGAACAATCATTGCCAGGGCCTTCCCCGGCACACTGAGGAGTGAGATGCCCATGTAGTTGTTACAGTCTGCATGGTCCCCCTTCTTAAAAAGGGGGACCACCAGGGCATCCTTCCAATCCTGCAGAACCCATCCAGTGGTCCAGACTGTTGTTATGATGTCATATAGGGCAGTCTGTGCACAAACGCCACCCTCCCTCAGCATTTCGCTTGGGAGATCATCTCTGCCTGCTGCCTTTCCTGGTCTCAGACTCCGGATCGCCTTCAGTACTTCCTCAACAGATGGCACCTCAGCCAGCCACTCACAAGGAGGGTGACTTCTTCCAATATTTGAGGCACCGCAGCCTCAGCAGGGTCATCCTCACTATGTGCCACGATGTTTTCCTGGCTGAGGGATTTTCCCTCCCCCAGGACCTCACAGAAATGCTCAGCAAATCAGCAAACCTGTTCCTGCGGGTCGGAGATTGAATCACCGTTTTTTCCCCTAATGATGGTAATAGGTGTGGCGCTGCAGGTTACTTTTTTGAGGGAGTTAAATAGAGATTTCTGATCGTGGGCCACTGAGGCAGACTCCATCTCCTCAGCAACCCGCAACCACCACCCATCCTTGCAGCACCTCACGGCTCTCCGAACCTCCGAGCAAAGGTGCGTGACGTCATTCATGGACGGCCTCTTATCGTTTCACTCCTCATCACTGCCTGCAGCAGATTCGCGCAGGGCAGTGGCAACGTGCGACCCACCCCTTGTGACCTCAACGGGCTGTAGGGGGCAAGCGGGGTGGGTTGTCCAGCGCCACACCCGACCGCCTTTGTTTCCCCCCAGTGGCGATATTTCACCACACACTTGAGGCTGAGTCTTCAGCGGGCGGGCGGGCGGGAATCGAGTTTGATTCCCCGGCCCGGCGTCCCTGCAATACAACAATGATCGATCCGTGATGAATTAAAAAAAATAATGATAAAGGTTTTGATTTAAAGCTTTCGTGACTGCAGTAATTTATATTCTTAGCTCTTTCGGTAAAGTCACGTTGAAGGGAAACAATAAAATAATAAAATATATATAAAACAATTAAAAAATTCTCACGACGTTTCGACCATAACGCAAACGGTCATCATCAGGTGTGAAAAACTTCTTTCAAATGTTTTTTGCCGTTGGTTTTCACACCTGATGATGACCGTTTGCGTTATGGTCGAAACGTCGTGAGAATTTTTTTTTATTGTTTTATATATATTGTATTATTTTATTGTTTCCCTTACATTAATTTTTCGTCTCCCCCCTCCTCTTTTCAGAACATAGATGGACTCGTCCTTCTAAACAAGCTGTCAAATCGCTGCGCATGGCACTGACGTTTTTATAAATAAATATATACACCGTTTAAAAATAAATAAATTAATGCGGACCGACACACCTGATGACGACCGTTTGTGTTTTGGTCGAAACGTCGTGAGAATGTTTTTTTATTGTTTTATATATATTTTATTATTTTATTGTTTCCCTTCAACGTGACTTTAGTCACGAAAGCTTTAAATCAAGATTTGAAGGCTGTTTTATATTATTATATTTTTTGGGGGGGAGGGGGGAGGAGCAGAGCTTTGTGACGTCATATTTGAGGGCGGGGGTCTGACTTTTTGTGACGCCACGTGACTAGGGGTGGGTGGGTGGATGGGGGGGGGGGATAAAAAACATTCATCCAAAATCGCGTGACGTCGCTTATGGACCCAGCCCCTTAATTCGCTGTTTCACCGACCTTGGCACATGCCTACGACGAGATCATTCTCTAGGGGGGGGGGGTGTGGGGTGTGGGGATGGATTCGTAGGCAAATGAGCTCTCTCGCGGGACTGGTGCGGACGGGGATTGGGGATTTCCCCCGGCTGAGAGGTGACACTTTTCACGCACTCACCCGTGACGACTGCCAAGCTAATGATCAGCCAAGGGTGTTCAGTGGCGCGTTCGGACCGCGAGCGAGCGGTGGTGGAGCGGTTGGCGCGATGCCGCCGCTGCCGCCGCCGCCACCGCCGCCGCCACGAACCTGACGACCTGAGTTTGACTCCAGCCCGCGGGGCCAATGCCAAGCGACGATTATCCGAGCATAGATGGACTCGTCCTTTTAAACACACTGTCAAATCGCTATCCGTGGTGCTAACGTTTTTTTTTTATAAATAAATGCAAACACCTTCTTTGGTTCTTTCGGTAAAGTCACCACGTAGAATGAGAATAAAATAATAAATTGATAAAATAAAATAACACAATAATATTCTCACGACGTTTCGGCCACAACACAAGCGCTGTCCTACCAGACAGTCTCGCCCCCTTCACCTGATGAAGGACGCTTGTGTTGTGGCCGAAACGTCGTGAGAATATTATTGTGTTATTTTACTTTATCAATTTATTATTTTATTCTCATTCTACGTGACTTTACCGAAAGAACCAAAGAAGATGAATCATTGCAGTCACGAAAGCTTTAAATCGAAAAATGCAAACACCGTTTGAAAATAAATTAATAAATACGCCGTTTGGAAAATAAATTAATAAATACAAACCGCCACTTCTTTCAAATGCTTCTTGCCGTTGGTTTTTTTCACACCTGATGATGACTGTTTGTGTTACAGTCGTAAACGTCGTGAGAATTTTATTGTTTTATATATATATTTTATTATTGTATTGTTTCCCTTCAACGTGACTTTACCGAAAGAACCAAGAATATAATATTATCATAGTATGTTTTTTGTTGTTGTTGTTTTGTCATTTTGACTGCAGGTATTGTGGTTAATGCAGTGACATGAATCCTTGCAAAAAAAGGTTTCGGTTTTGTTGCCAGAAAAAAAGGGGGAAACCCCCCCCTGTTATAAGAACACCATATAGCCACAAGATCACTCGCAACAGCGCCACCTATTGGACATGTCACAAGATGAAGGCCGCTTGTATTGTGGCCGAAACGTCGTGATTTTTTGTTATTTTATTTTTCACCTACGTGACTTTACCCAATAGAACCAAAGAGTATGGATCCTAGCAGTCACGAAAGCTTTAAATCTAGAATGTCACAAGCCGCCACTAGCGATTGTGCAAGTTCATGCGGGGGACCTCCGCAGGTGGCTGCTTGTGTGTGTGTGTCGGAGCGGTAGTGGTAGTGGTTGTGTAAACTTCGCCGGTGAGGAGACAAAGGCGGTCGGGCGTGGTGCTGGACACCCGCGCCCCTCGTGTGCCCCAGTGCCGCCCTTCATAGGCGTTGCTCTATTTATTTATTTTTTAACGATCAGAGGAAACAAGAAGATCCTCCGTTCATCATTTCGTTTTTTTATTCTTTGCTTTATGTAACCCCCCCTTTTAAATGAAAGACCCAACAACAAAATATGTTTTTCTTTTTTTTCTGCTCTTCTTACCCCTTCCCTCTCTCTCTACCCCCCTCTCTGCAGAAGAATTCGTTCTGTGAAGGATGTCATTCCTCACTTACAGTACCCCGGAGTTTACAAATTGATCTGCACCTGTGGTGACTGCTATATCGGGGAGACGAAACGACATGTCTCTGACCGAATTCGCGAGCACAAATCAGATTTGAAACACGGCAGAACGAATCCTGAGCTTGGCTGTGTTCACTCCAGCGCTGTCCTCTAGACAGTCTGGACCCTTCACCTGATGAAGGCCACTTGTGTTGTGGCTGAAACGTCGTGAATTTTTTATGTTTTGTTGTTTTTTTTACGTGACTTTACCGAATAGAACCAAAGAGTATGGATCCTTGCAGTCACGAAAGCTTCAAATCTAGAAGCCACGTGAAGTGTCGAACGCCCGCTGGCAGGAGGTGTCGCTGTTCGACTGACTGAGATGACTGGTCGATGCACCACCTGTGACACACACACACAGTGTACACATACAACACACAAAGACAAAGATCCCCCGTATAGCCTTAACAGACTGTAGGGGCAAGTGCTGTTAGTGAGCAGCACCTATGAAGGCCGAAACGGCTACACGAGGGGGTGGGTAGCCAGCACCACGCCCGGCCGCCTTTGTCTCCCCAGTGGCGATGCTTACACACCGCACCAGGTACTCATTTGAGGCTGAGTCGACCTAGGGGAGGCCCAGGACCGGTTCAGATAATCGTCAATGGTGTTGGCACACAAATACAAAGCACGGTTGTTGATTTACCCTATGAATAACCCAACCGGTTAATTGGTCAGCCATTATCATTTACGTGGCATACATTAACCAACACCTCCCCCACCCCTCTGGTTTTTGCACACCCTGATTGACCTACAAGTGAACACACCACAATTACCACCTCCCCCATCTGCTTAAGACCCAGATAGGAGGAAGGATTCCTATGTAACTCTGTGGCTGTCCGCCTAATGATGCTGCTGCTGCTGGTCGTGGTTACGTTTGTTCTTGCCGGCGATAAGTGACCAGGGTTACTCGGATCGTGAATGATGTTGTGGGTTAACTCTCCAGAACACACACATGCACGCACCGGTGAGTGCTGAACAAAGTAACTAATAGTCCACGTTTTGTTAACGTAACACAAACTGCTTACTGATTGGGCTGTGTCGGGTGGTGGCGGGTTTAACGACACAGCATTTATAATTGGTCTGACACTGGTGAGAATAGACCCTAAAGAAGGATGTTGTGTCTGGTCTAGGCCAAATCAGATTCAAAGACAATGTGTCATATCTTATCAGAGCCATGTCTGTTTGCATGTTCACCACGAGTACCGTGTGTGTGGTTAACACGGTAACTTCATGCCTTGCAAAAGGTTTATTTTGGCGTTTGAACATCTTTACACAACTCCTGTGTTATTTCCGTAACATCTTCATCGTCATCAACAACAACAACAACACCATCAACACCATCAACATCATCAACAACAACACCATCAACACCATTAACATCATCAACAACACCATCAACATCATCAACAACAACACCATCAACATCATCAACAACAACACCATCAACATCAACAACAACACCATCAATACCATCAACATCATCAACAACAACAGTATCAACATCATCAACAACAACAACAACACCATCAATGCCATCAACATAATCAACAACAACACCATCAACATCAACAACACCATCAATACCATCAACATCATCAACAACAACAACATCAACACCATCAAAATCAACAACAACACCATCAATACCATGAACATCATCAACAACAACACCATCAACATCATGAACAACAACAACACCATCAATACCATCAACATCATCAACGACAACACCATCAACATCATCAACAACACCATCAACATCAACAACACCATCAACACCATCAACATCATCAACAACAACACCATCAACATCATCAACAACAACACCATCAACAACATCCATAATCCAGGTACTGTTATGGGTTTGATCGCGTAATATTTAAACGTGTCGCTAAACCTGCCACCACCCGACACAGCCAATTAGTAAGCGGTTTGTCACGTGAACAGAACGTGCCAAAAACCGTTACTAGAGCAAAGCCACAACATTTGGAATCTGAGTACGACGTTTCACCGGTAATTACAACTAGCTTCATCAGGCAGCAGCCAGAATCGTGGGGAAATCCCCCTGTTTCGCTCCTTAAATAGAGGGGTAGATGTAACGACGTCACTTGTGTGCGCTTCTTGCGTGAAATTGAGTGGGGAGGGGGGAGTGTTAATGAATGCATATGAATGACAATGGGCATCTTTTGCCGCTAGGGTTATTTATATGGTAATCAATTATGATACATTATGCATGCGCGTTATGCAAGCCCATTTGTTATTGTACTCCCCGTTGGTTGTGTGTACTAAAATAGCAGTACCGACGGTAATCCCGATTGAAGTTTGGTGACCTGTATAGGCATGCATTTAAACAATGTGTTATTTGATGGTCAGGTTAAAAGAAAATTGTATTTATCTCAATTTCGATAGATTCTCAAATTAGTCGTCGCCAGTAGTAACTAGTTTTGCGCGGAACTTTAATATTATCAAAAGCAATTGAGTGTCCTTGTTGGCACGCGTGTTAATTTTAGTCTCGTGCTGATCATTCGTCTTGTTTTCCCTACATAGCATTTGCCACAAGTGTAAGTAATCCGGTACACACCTTCTGTCGATAACTTCGGTAATACATCTTTCGTACCAGATATCATTTTTTGTATTTTATGTACCGTGCCAAATCTGACTCGGATGTTTTGTTTTTCCAAACATCTGGCTAGTTGATCAGTTACTCCCACAATATAGGGTATTATTTTTTTAGTTTTAATCACTTGGTCAGTTTCAATGCTCGTGTTATTTTTATTTGGTTTCGGAATTCAATGCCCTGTTGATTTGTGCATAATTGTAACCATTCAATTACAGCGCTTCATATACGTTTAATTTCACTTCTCAGACCATCACCATCTGACACTTCCTTAGCCCGATGTATGAGTGTCTTGATGAAAGCATATTTCTGTAAGCGATGATGGTGTGACTGCATTTAAGATAGGCGTCAGTGTGCATTTTCTCTTGGTAAATGCCGTATGTTATTTTATCGTTTCGACCACGTCTGAGCAGAATATCCAGAAATGTGAGTTGTTCTGTCAGCTTCCACTTCCATGGTGAACTGGATGGATGGGTTTTGCGAGTTGAGATGATTTAGACATTAGTTAAGTGTATCTTTGCCATGTGGCCAGACCCACCAATGTTGCCATCCACGTATCCAAACCAAGAAGAGGGTTTTAGTGCGCTTGAAAATACTGCTTTTGTTTCAGAATCTTCCGAGTACAAATTCGCTATCACAGGAGACAAAGAAGAGCCCATTGCTGCTCCTTCCTTTTGTTTATAGAAGGCACCTTGCCACAATAAGTAGGTGTTCTTTAGACAGTGTTCAGCTAATCGTGGGATATCTTTGGCTGAACCTGCGTTCGTCACCAGAGTGTCGAGTATTTTAATAGACCCTTGACCAGAACCCTCGTGAACAGAGAAGTCACATCAAAACTTACGAGAATATCATTCGGGATAAGCGTTATATCTATAATTACATTTACGAGATGTTCAGAGCTTTTAATGAATGAAGAGGTCCTACCAATGTACGGTTGTATTTGTTTCATTGCCTCGTGTTACTCTTTGGTTCTATTCGGTAAAGTCACGTAGGTAAAAAATAAAACAACAAAAATCACGACGTTTCGGCCACAACACAAGCGGCCTTCATCAGGTGAAGGGACCAGGCTGTCTCGAGGAGAGCGCTGAAGTGAAACAGAGCCAAGCTCAGACCGCGACCTTTAAGCTGTGTGCGAGGAAACAAGGTGCCTTGACAAAGGAATTAGCATAAACATTAGCATTTGATTGGCCGACTTAGCATGATGAACGGTGTAGAGGTGGTGTACATGCGGGTGAACATGCCGGTTGGCGCGGGGGGGGGGGGGGGGCGGGGGGGAGGGGGAGTTTACCTATTGATGGTGTGAAAAGGGAATTTTTAAGAGCTGCGAAAGTTTGGGGTACCACTACTCATGTTAATTTGTATGTGGCAGAGTCTATTTGACTAACTATGGGTCTTAATGGGACATCAGGTTTGTGAATCTTTGGTAGCCCATAAAGTCTCGGGCGTTTTGACGCCCTTGGTTTGATCAGGTATTGCTCTTCCTTAGGAGTCGATTACTTGGCAATAATTACCGTTGTTTAAACCTACCAAGGTGTTGGTTGGGTCTCGTTTAATTTTAATCGAGTAAATGTTTGAATTTATTATCATAGTCCTCACGGGACATCACAACAGTCCATCGGCCCTTATCAGCGGCAAGAATTTGGATATCTTTATTTGCTCTCGATTCTCTTAAGGCTTTGCGTCACTGAAAATAACATATATATTTTTTTGGAAATTTACTGTTCTTAATCATTTTGGCAACCTCATGCACAGTCATCTCAGTGTATGTGGGAAATGTCTAACTGCTGATTCCACATCAACAACGATCTCATCGACACAGATTTCATATGGGGCAACGGCAAAGTTGAGACCTTTAGACAGCAATGAAACCATACCGCTGATTAATTCAACGTTCGTCATGTTCAGGGGCGGAGCCAGGATTTTCAGCCCGGGGTGACATTCAACAAATGTTAATTTCAAGAATGATTTAGAGAGAGTCAGGCTGTTGAACTTAGACGCCATCGGTTGGCGGACACACGCTCTGACAATGCAGTTGCAACGGAGTCCGCCAGACCGAGTGTCGTACACTTACACGCAGAATGTCACCCCTCCTGTCACCCCCCTGGCTCCGCCCCTGGACTCTTGTTGATAACCGTTTTGTTTGTATGTGTAAAGGAGTTCCCGACGACTCACTCGGAGGCTAAGGTAAGTTAAGGGCCTCCGCCAAGGGTTTATTACAAATCTTTAACAATACACAGGGGTTTAAAGCTTTCGTGACTGCAGTAATTCATATTCTTAGCTCTTTTGGTAAAGTCACGTTGAAGGGAAACAATAAAATAATAAAATATATATAACAATAAAAAATTCTCACGACGTTTCGACCATAACACAAACGGTCACCTGATGATGACCCTTTGTGTCATGGTCGAAACGTCGTGATAATTTTTATTGTTTTATATATATTTTATTGTTTCCCTTCAACGTGACTTCACCGAAAGAGCTAACAATATTTAATACACAGGGGGTGAACAGCTTCCCAGGGGTTAGGGGGGTCCCCGGGCTAGGTCCCGACACAGCCGGCTGCCCTGTGCTGTCTCCTCTGCGCCGGCTGTGGGATCAGCCAACACGGCCGACCGAGGAGCCCAGCCACGTCCAGCCCTGGCACTGTGCCCTCTCCTATCCCTACCCTCTAGCCCCTGGCTCCCCGTTCCACACCTTCTCCGACCCCACTCTCCAGCTACAACCCCGCTTACGTCACGCCCCCCCCCACTTATATCTTTGTGGAGCCGTGACGTCACTCTGCTGCCCCGAGCGCGTGACGTCACGTCATCGCCCTGGACGGCACACGTGACCTCACGTCATCGCCCTGGACAGCACACGTGACGCCACTTCCCCATTCTACTCCTCTACATTTGTAGTGAGTTATCGGAGACGACTTGTAGACGCAACGTGTTTATTCAATAAACGCTTAACATAGTTTCATTTAGTTTCATTTAGTTTCATTTATTTGGTATAGCCCTGTGAGCCATTCGGCTCTTGAATCGGGTGCAACCTCACCAAACAAAAAAACTAAAACATGAACAAGAAAACATCTTAAAGTGACTTTGCGTGCATGTGCAAAACAGAAAATTAATGGAAAAAAACATCAAAATATTCCTGAATTTGCACTGTACACCAACGCTGTGTGCAAAAATCCCAGTGGGATGCAAGTCAAACAACAACAACAAGAAAACTTAGTTTAAGGCCATCAGTCTAACTCCGTACTACAATAAATAAAAAAAACATGGCCAAATCAACAGCAACATTCCCAGCCTTCACTAAGGCAACAGCCCGTTTTACTTATCACCTGGTTAGGTAACAGCCTCTGGACTCGCGCGTGTTAACACCGGGCTAGAGCTCTTAGGTCCTCCGGCTACGAGCCCCGACCACTGGCCCACTCGGACCCGGGTGAGATCATCAGCCAGACCCAAAGCCCCCCGCTAAATTGGTTGATAAGCACTCTGTGAGACACTTCAGCACTCAGGCATTTACTAATGATGTGCTTCACTCGGATATTGACAAGGTCTGTGATATCTCCAAACCTGACTACGGCTTGGGAGACCTTCGGTTACACGTTTATCCAAATTCTTAACAAACATGCTCCGTTGGTTAGATTTAAAATTAAAGGCAACCGCCCACCATGGTTTGATCCTTTGATTACTAAGCTCATGAAAACTAGAGACAAGGCTTGGGCATGTGCTCAGAAAAGTAATTTGGTCAATGACTGGCTAGAATACAGGTTTTCAAGGAATAGATGCGTCAAAAAAATACAGCATGCAAAAAATGCCTACTTTTCCTCCACTCTCCTGGAATCACATGGAAATGCCAGGCTCTTCTGGAAAACAATCAAATGTATCGAAAAGGCATCTAACACAGATAATCTGCCTGTTGTGCTTAACCGAAATGGGGAATATTTTTCAGAGCCCCAAAAAATTGTCCACAATTTTAACCTTCATTTTTCTGAAGCTGGTAATCTTTTTGATAATGTACTGGGAGTCACCCCGGCTCATGCAATTTCCTAAACTCCTGTCCAAACATTAAACGAATTTAGTTTCCAGCCTATCCACGAAAGTAATGTTCTGAAACAACTGTCCTACCTCAAAGGGTCCTCCTCTACTGGAGCGGATAGTATTCCCGTCTTTGCTCTGCTAACTGTTGGTCACCTAATCTACAAACCTATAGCTCATATTTTCAATCTGTCCATGAAAGAAGCATCAGTACCTCTAGAATGGTAATATTCCTATGTTCGCCACTTCACAAAGGGGGCCCTAAAGATTATCCAAATAACTACGGACCTATCTCAATTTTGTCCCCATTGATGAAAATTCTTGAAAAATGTTTGAAATACCAAATAAGCAGTTTCCTGTCCGACAACAAACTATTACATCGGAACCAATCTGGGTTCCGAAAAAATACAGCACCACACCTGCTGCATTAAACGCTCTTAATCACATTTACAGTAGCCTTGATAATAAGCAGTACTGTGCCTGTCTTTTTCTTGACCTGTCCAAAGCTTTTGATACAGTCGACCACAACACCCTGCTTAGTAAACTAAGTTGCCTCCGTTTCTCCAAACACGCAGTAGAATGGTTAAAAAATTACCTCTCTTCTCGCACCCAAACTGTATTCGTAGATGGTTGGAGGTCAAACAGTGTTAAGAATACAAAAGGGGTTCCACAGGGTTCCATCCTTGGCCCCCTCTTGTTCTCTCTTTATGTCAATGACTTGGGCACTGACCTGGATTATTCCAGGGTAAATCTGTTTGCAGATGACACGATACTGATTACTGCTGGCCGCTCTCTGGATGACGTGATTGCTCAGCTCCAGGGTGATTTCAACAAACTACAACATCAGCTAGTTGCTCTTAAACTAGTCCTGAATACCTCCAAAACCAAGGTGCTATACTTCTCACCAGGACTAAATTGCAGGAAGATATTTTTCCCAATTATATTCCTTAAATAATCATCAAATAGAGCAAGTCAAGATCTATAAGTATCTTGGGGTCATCTTTGATTACAAACTGAATTTTCAAGATTACATTGATTATATTGGTAAAAAGACAAAATTTAAAATAGGTTTTCTGTATCGACACAAGCACTGCTCCCCCCCTATGTTCCGTTTGGAATTGATAAAAGCTACCATACTGCCTCTACTTGATTACTGTGACATCGTGTACAAATCAGCCTCAAGTACTGTACTGAAGAAGTTTGACTCAATTTATTACTCGGCCTTAAGATTTGCATTGAACTGCCCATATAGGACTCACCACTGTGATCTCTACATTGGGTCAAACTTAACATCTCTTAATGATCGACAGCTTGTACACCAGATCTTATTTATTCACGATGTACTTACAAAAAAATCAACAGACTATCTGCTGGATCTCCTCACTGTTTCGAAGAACAAATGTGACCTAAGGTCTTTGCTCATTTACCAGCTTCACATTCCTTTTTGCCGTACAAATACTGAGAGGAAGGGCCTTTACTATTGATGCCCCCAGGGTCTGGAATGATATAGCCAATAAACTGCAACTTGGGTCACTATCTATGAGATAGATCTTCACTAAAAACTGCTCTAGAGTAGTTGTACACCTCTAGCTGCCACTGATTTTCAGAATTGCCTGAAATCAAATGTATCGCTCCGGATGACCGCTGCAAAGTATGATCTTAAGTTTTGATTAGAGTGTGCTGATCTTTAAAGGTGTATTGAAAAAAATGTGATGCTGCTACTGATAATCCTGCTGTTATGGAGTGACTCATGCAGCCAGCTATCGGTGCAAAGTTTGGTCGTACATATTATGTATATTGTTTTTTGTTAAATTTGAATGACAGTTCCTATGATCACTGTTGCATTGCTTTCACAGCTTTATTTTGGTGATTTTGAAGACGTTTTGGTTTAGCCATGTATGTTTCTTGTAGTACAGAGTTAGCCTGATAAGTTTCATCTGCATTGTCTTATTATGGTTGTTATTGTTTGACTTGCATCCCACTGGGATTTTTGCACACAGCGTTGAAATACGGTGTTTTTTTTCTGGAAGACTTTGCTGTTTTTTCCTGTATGTTTCTGTTCCGTGTAGTCACTTTAAGGTGTTTCTTGTTCATGTTTTTGTTTTTTTGCGGTTGCACCCGAGTGAAGAGCCGCATGGCTCACAGGGTTATTCCTAATAAATTAAACTGAAAACTGAAAACACTACCACCACTCCAACTCAACACAAAGTCAACATCATCACCACCAACATCACCACCACCACTCAAGACAAAGTTAACATCATCACCATTAACATCACCACCACTCCACACAAAGTCAACATCATCACCATCAACATCATCACTACCACTCCAACTCAACACAAAGTCAACATCATCACCACCAACATCACCATCACCACTCAACACAAAGTCAACATCATCACCATCAACATCACCACCAGCACTACCACCACTCCACAGAAAATCAACATCATCAGCATCAACATCACCACCACCACTCCACACAAAGTCAACATCATCACCATCAACATCACCGCCACCACTCCACACAAAGTCAACATCATCAACATCACCACCACTACTTCACACAAAGTCAACATCATCACCATCAACATCACCACCACCACTCCACACAAAGTCAACATCATCACCATCAACATCACCACCACCACTCCACACAAAGTCAACATCACCACTCCACACAAAATCAACATCATCCCCATCAACATCACCACCACTACTCCACACAAAGTCAAAATCATCACCATCAACATCACCACCACCACTCCACACAAAGTCAACATCATCACCATCAACATCACCACCACTACTCCACACAAAGTCAACATCATCACCATCAACATCACCACCACCACTCCACACAAAGTCAACATCATCACCATCAACATCATCACCACCACCACTCCACACAAAGTCAACATCACCACCATCAACATCACCACCACCACTCCAAACAAAGTCAACATCATCACCATCAACATCACCACCACTCCAACTCAACACAAAGTCAACATTATCACCATCAACATCACCACCACCACACCACACAAAGTCAACATCATCACCATCAACATCACCACCACCCCTCCAACTCTACACAAAGTCAACATCATCACCATCAACATCACCACAACTCCAACTCAACACAAAGTCAACATCATCAACATCATCACCACCATTCCAACTCTACACAAAGTCAACATCATCACCATCAACATCACCACCACCACTCTACACAAAGTCACATCATCACCATCAACATCACCACCACCACTTCAACTTTACACAAAGTCAACATCATCACCATCAACATCACCACTCCACACAAAGTCAACATCATCACCATCAACATCACCACCACTCCAACTCAACACAAAGTCAACATCATCATCATCACCACCACCACTCCAACTCTACACGAAGTCAACATCATCACCATCAACATCACCACCACCACTCCACACAAAGTCAACATCATCACCATTAACATCACCACCACCACCACTCCACACAAAGTCAACATCATCACCATCAACATCACCACCACCACTCCAACTCTACACAAAGTTACCATCACCACCACCACTCTACACAAAGTCAACATCCCCACCACCACTCCACACAAAGTCAACATCATCAACATCACCACCACTCCACACAAAGTCAACATCATCACCATCAACATCACCACCACCACTCCACACAAAGTCAACATCATCACCATCAACATCACCACCACTCCAACTCCACACAAAGTCAACATCATCACCATCAACATCACCACCACCACACCACACAACGTAAAGAAGACCACCTCCCACCAATGCAGTTAGCAGAACCGTTTTCTTTTTATTACTTTTTTGTCTCCAATTTCCAGAACGAAGCTCACGCCCGAAACCTCGCGACACACGCGACTCCTGAACCCGAGCGAGCAATGCCGACGCCTAACTTGCTGTAGTTGTCTGTGTGTGGATATTTTTGCCATTGTCCCCCCCCCAGCACCCCCTCGATCTCCCCTCACCCCCATTCCCGCCTGGTATGAAGGAGGCCGTGGGTTCGATCCCGACCCAGAACGCCTGCTGTATATTTGGAGTTTGCGTGTCTCTCTTCATCTCTCATCATCACGGTGGCTAGGAGATGTTAACTACCTCGCCTGCTATGCAGGAGGTCGTGGGTTTGATCCTGACCCTAACACCTCCTGCTATATATTTGGAGTATGCGTCTCCCTCTCATCATCATCATAGTGGCTAGGAAATGTTAACTACCTCGCCTGCTATGCAGGAGGTCGTGGGTTCGATCCTGACCCTAACACCTGCTGCTGCTGTATATTTTTAGTCTGCGTCTCTCTCCCCACGGTGGTGATTGTGTGGGGTTTTTTTCCCGGTCTCCTAAGGATGTTTTCCCACCTCCACAATTCCAATTATTTCGGCCGAGGCAGTCTTAAAAAAAAACCAATGCAAGACATTATTACGACGACGATGATGATTATCATCATCAATGATGATTATTATCGTCATCATCGTAAAAAAATGCGCCTGTTGCATTGATTCATCGCAAGCAATGACGACGCGTGGTGAATGCGAGACCTTGATGATGACGCTCTTTTCGGTTCTTTCGGTAAAGCCACGTAGGTAGAAATACAATGGAAACAAATCTCGACGTTTCGATGGCACCGCGAGCGACCTTCATCAGGTGGTAAAAGCGCAGCAAGGAAAACAACTGCTGAAGTGGGCGAGAGAGCTGCCGTGGCAAGAGGTTATATAGGCAAGAAGGGGGGAGGAGCAACGGGGGAGAGAGAGGGGGGAGGTGTGGGGTAGGGGGAAGGGTAGGGGCACTGCGTGAGCGCTAGGAGGAGTGAGGACGTGAGGCTGGGGGGGAGGGGGGAAGTGGGCGGGGCTAGAAGTGAAAGGCTGGGAAAGCTGAGGATGCGGCGGGGGGGAAATTAACTCGGAAAAATAGACAAGTACCCGGCAGATATGATGGATACAACCATAAACAGTTAAGGGTTTCGAATTCTTGGTTCTTTAGGTAAAGTCACATAGAAGGGAAACAATGAAATAATAAAAATATGAAAAAAGATTGTTTCCCTTCTACGTGGTGGTGACTTTACCGAAAGAACCAAGACTATGAATCCCTGCAGTCACGAAAGCTTTAAATTAAAAAGTTAAGGGTTTACCTGGTTAATAACATCCTTCCAATGATTGCTCAATTTGTATCCATCTTCCCGGTTGAAGTTATGCCTGTGTTTATATATGCGAATGGCTTCATGAACAAACCTTTGATAGTAGCCCAAAGGTTTTCAGAGTACCTTGGTCTCGGAAAAAAACAATATCATGCGAGCCCAAAGCGTTATAACAATGGTCAGCCACGACAGAGGTATTGGTTCTGCCGTGTTTCAGATCTGCCTTGTGTTCGTGAACGCGGTCCGAGACATGTCGTTTCGTTTCCCCGATGTAACTGCTGCCGCAGGTACAACTCAGTTTGTAGACTCCAGGGTATTGCATGTCAGGAATGACATCCTTCACAGATGGGATTAGATCACGGATTTTTGTGTACTGTATTGAATCTGACCTGGATCTTGTGTTTGTTTAAGATTTTGGAAATCTTTTTGGTAACGCCGGCTATGTATGGTACGTGATGGTTTTTATCTGCTTCTCAGTGGTATGTTTCTCCATGGTTGGCGAAACAGCTTTGCGATGAATGCGGTCCGAGTACCCATTCATCTTGAGGGCCTGGTGTACGTGTTCCCGTTCACTGGCTAGGTGGTGTTGGTCGGAAATGCAGTGGGCCCTATTGTGTAGTGTTTTGATGAGGGAATTCTTCTGTGCCGAATGGTGGTGGGAATCAGATTTTTTTTGTCTTGCTGTGGTTTTACCACCTGATGAAGATTGCTTGTGTTGCAATCGAAACGTCGTGTTTTGTTTTATTTTATTTCTAGCTACTTGACTTTACCGAAAGAACCAAAGAGTATGGATTCCTGCAGTCACGAAAGCTTCAAATCAAGATTGATGATGATACTTTGATGTTATTGTTGTTTTCTGTTTTATCAAACAGAAACACACACAGGTTAGTGGTGAACTAAGTAACGAATTGGCCACGTTTTGTTTACGTGACAACCCCTTACTGATTGTAAATGTCACAGTGGGTTTACTCTCCAACACACACACACACACACACCGGATAGTGCTGGACTAAGTAACTAATTGTCCACGTTTTGTTTATTTGAACAAACCTTCACTGATTGTAAACGTTGTAGTGGGTTTACTCTCCAACACACACACCGGATAGTGCTGGACTAAGTAACTAATTGTCCACGTTTTGTTTATTTGAACAAACCTTTACTGATTGTAAAAGTTGTAGTGGGTTTACTCTCCAACACACATACACCCATTAGTGCTGAAATAAGGAACTAATTGGCCACGTTTTGTTTATGTGACAACACCCGTACTAAATTGGGCTGTGCGTAGGGGCAGCAGTGGGGAGTTTTAACGACACGGCATTTATACACTTCGCGTGATCTAACCCCAAGGAAAAGCACAGAAACCTCCATCATCGTGGGTGAGGAGTTTTTTTTTTTTTTAACGAAGCGCATTGAATGCACGGGGAACAGATTTAAGTGTTGGGCACGGACTCATGCCATTTCTGCTCGCGCATGCACGCGGGGTGCGTGTATGCGCGAGCGAAAGGTTGTTGTTATTTGACTTGCATCCCACTGGGATTTTTTTGCACCCAGCGTTGGTGTACGGTGCTATTTCAGGAATATCTTGATTTTTTTTTCCTGGATTTTTATGTTTGCACAGTCACACAAAGTCACTTTAAGATGTTTTTCTTGTTCATGTTTTTTGTTTGTTGCGGTTGCACCCGATTCAAGAGCCGAATGGCTCACAGGGCTATACCAAATAAATGAAACTATGAACTATGATGCGAACGGGCGGGCATGCGAACGGGCGGGCATGCGAACAAACGAACGAACGGGCGCGCGTTATTGTACGTCGCCCATCGTGTTGTTGAAAAACCTCCGGAGCTTCCACGCCCTGGCGAAGACCCCCCACTCCGCCTGGCCCCTGCAACGGGAGCCCGACTCGTAGATGCCCACCACGTACCACTTGCCGTCCTCTTGCTTGCACATCAGAGCAGCGGAGGCGTTCGACTTCGGAGGGGAGAGAAATGCCAACGACAAAAAAAACACGCGTGGGTATATATGCGAGTGTGTGGGTGAGTGTTTGTGGGGAGCGGTGGTGTAGCGGTCGGCGCTACGCTGCACTACGAACCCGGCGACCCGGGTTCTATCCCAGCTCACGGCCAACAGCACCAGTGACGATTATCTGAACCGGTCTCGGACCTCCCCTTGGTCGACTCAGCCTCAAATGAGTACCCAGGTGCGGTGTAGGAATATCACCACTGGGGAGACAAAGGCGGTCGGGCGTGGTGCTGGCAACCCACCCCCTTGTGTGCTGTTCCGGCCTTCATAGGTGCTCGCTAACAGCACTTGTGTGAGTGTATGAGTGAGTGTGTATGAGTGAGTGTGTGTATGCCAGTGCTGTGGGGGGAGGTCCAATTTCGATTGGCTCCTCCCCTCATTGCATCTGTGTCCACCACAGGGGCTAAACGGGGGCTCTGGACGGGTGCGAGGGGCTGGTAACCCCTCCACCGTCAATTAATTACCACTAAACCGCGAATTAAGTATATATCTAATAAGCTTGTGCCGGAAGCCCCGGAGGGCCAGGCGTCTATGACGTCTCCTGGCCAAACCCCAATTGGCGGAGCCAGGAGATTGAATATCTACCCTCGGGGCTCCTCCAGAAACAAGGAAAAACCACTACGGGTGGCGACGTGGAATGTTCGAACGCTCACTGCGGAGGAGAGCCTGCCACTCCTCTGTCAGGAGCTGGACCGGTACCGCCTGGATCTATGTGGCAGTCAGGAGGTCCGGTGGACCGGTTCTGGCTCCTGCCACCATGAGGGGTGGACAGTCCTCTACTCGGGGCAGCAGAGTGCCAAACAACAGGGTGTGGCTCTTCTTTTGAATAAAAGAATGAAGGGGGCGTGGGAGCGTGGCAGTGAGGTGTGGGAAGCTGTAAGCCCCAGGCTACTTTGGGCTCGCCTTCCCATCAACCGCAGGTGAGGAATGGTGGTCGTGGTCACTTATGCCCCCACCGAAGATGAACATCCGTGGAGGGATACAGGCAAAGCCGATGAGTCAGATGCCTTCTATGACCTCCTGTCAAAGGTGCTGGCTAAAGTGGCCCCTCGGGATATAGTCATCATGTTGGGTGACTTCAATGCCCGAGTTGGTCATGGTGCTGGCACCTGGTCTGGAGTGATTGGAGGGCATGGGCAAGATCAGCTCAATAACAATGGTAGGAGGCTGCTAGATTTTTGTACAGCCCATGGGCTTGTAATTACCAACACGCTGTTCCGGCATCGGCTCATCCACACAACATCATGGATGCATGCCAGGTCCAAGCCGGAACATCTGCTGGACTGCATAGTGACGGACCAGCGGATGCGAGCCCATGTCCTTGACACCAGGACCTACCGTGGAGCTGATTTGCCCTCTGACCATCGACTAGTCATCTGTAAGATGCACCTGCCATTCTTCCACTCCGGTGGTGGGTGTACACCCAGGACCCATTCCAACCTAAAGTGGCCTGGTCTCAGCTATCTGATGAAAGTTGCAAGCGAGAATTTCATCATCGCTTGCGGCAGGGATTGGCATCGTACCCGACTCCTCCTGATGTCGAGGGTAAATGGGTGACGTTTAGGACTGTGACTCATGCAGCTGCAATGGCTGCTTTGGGTACGCGGTCCAGACCTCCCCAGAGACCCTGGCTGACAGAGGACGTGTTCAGGATGGTTGAGAAAAAGCGACAGGCCCACTGTCATCGGCTACAGAATCCCACGTCAGAGAATGAGGAGGCTTACGCAGCCTTCGCTCGGAGGTTCGGAGAGCCGTGAGGCAATGCAAGGATGGGTGGTGGTCGCGGGTTGCTGAGGAGATGGAGTCTGCCTCAGTGGCCCGTGATCACAAATCTCTATTTAACTCCATCAAAAAAGTAACCTGCAGCGCCACACCTATTACCATCATTAGGGGAAAAAATGGTGATCCAATCTCCGACCCCCAGGAACAGGTTTGCAGATTTGCTGAGCATTTCAGTGAGGTCCTGGGGGAGGGAAAACCCCTCAGCCAGGAAAACATCGTGGCACAAAGTGAGGATGACCCTGCTGAGGCTGCGGTGCCTCAAATATTGGAAGAAGTCACCCCCTGTGAGTGGCTGGCTGAGGTGCCATCTGTTGAGGAAGTACTGAAGGCTAACTGGAGTCTGTGACCAGGAAAGGCAGCGGGCAGAGATGATCTCCCAAGCGAAATGCTGAGGGAGGGTGGCGTTTGTGCACAGACTGCCCTATATGACATCATAACAACAGTCTGGACCACTGGACTAGTTCTGCAGGATTGGAAGGATGCCGCACAGACTGTAACAACTACAGGGGCATCTCACTCCTCAGTGTGCCGGGAACGGTCCTGGCAAGGATTATTCAGCATCGCCTTGCCAGGCACGCTGAGGAGAGGCTTGCAGAGCCCCAATGCGGTTTCAGGAAAGGGTGGTCCTGCACAGATGCCATATTTTCTGTCCGTCTGCTCCAGCAGAGGTGTAGGGAATTCCAACAAGACCTACATCTCTGCTTTATTGACCTGGGCAAGGCCTATGATACCATCAGTAGGCCTGGGCTCTGGGTTGTTCTTCGTGCTTTTGGAGTACCTGACCCTCTGCTCACGATCATTAAGGACCTTCATGATGGTGAGCGGGCCCAGGTAAAACTACATGGCCGGGAGTCAGAGCCATTCCCTGTACACCTTGGGGTGCGACAGGGATGTCCTCTGGCTCCCACATTATTTAACATCTACTTTGACCACGTAGTTCGTGAAGCCTTCAATAGCTGTACCGGGAGAATCTCCATATGGTATAGATATAATGGGGGGTTGATCGATGCCCGGGTGCGGTCAAGGGATGGCTCCCTATTGCTCAACCACGTTATGTATGCTGATGATTTGGTAATAGCTGCTCATTCAGAGGAGGAGTTGGAGACGCTGCTGCTGAGACTGGAGCGTGCTACTAAGAGATGGGGCCTTACCATCAGCCCCACCAAAACTAAGCATCTGCCTGGGTATTTTGTACCATCGGACATTCCACCCCCACAACTCCAAATCGGTGATGGGGCAGTGTGTAGCGTAGTGTATAGTGTAGTGTGATGTGTAGTAGTGTAGTGTATAGTGAAGTGTATAGTGTAGTTTATATTTTAGTATATAATGTAGTGTGCAGTGTATTGTATAGTAGTGTATACTGTAGTATTTAGTAATGTAGTATATAGTAGTGTAGTGTATAGTGTAGTGTAGTGTATAGTGTAGTGTATAGTGTAGTGTATAGTAGTGTATTGTGTAGTGTATAGTGTAGTATATAGTGTAGTGTGTAGTGTATAGTAGTGCAGTGTATAGTGTAGTGTACAGTGTAGTGTATAGTGTAGTGTGTAGTATAGTGTAGTGTATAGTGTAGTATGTAGTGTAGTGTGTAGTGCAGTGTATAGTGGGGTGCATAGTGTAGTGTATAGTGTAGTGTATAGTGTAGTGTGTAGTGTAGTGTATAGTGTAGTGTGTAGTGTAGTAGTGTAGTGTATAGTGTAGTGTATAGTAGTGTAGTGTATAGTGTAGTGTATCGTAGTGTATAGTAGTGTAAAGTGTAGTCTGTAGTGTTGTAGTGTATAGTGTAGTGTATAGTGTAGTGTATAGTAGTGTAGTGTATCGTAGTGTATAGTGTAGTGTATAGTGTAGTGTATAGTGTAGTGTATAGTAGTGTAGTGTATAGTAGTGTATAGTGTAGTGTATAGTGTAGTGTATAGTAGTGTAGTGTATACTAGTGTAGTGTATAGTGTAGTGTGTAGTGTAGTGTATAGTGTAGTATATTTTAGTGTATAGTGTAGTATATATATAGTAGTGTATAGTGTAGTGTGTAGTGTATAGTGTAGTGTATACTGTAGTGTATAGTAGTGTAGTGTATAGTAGTGTATAGTAGTGTAGTGTATCGTAGTGTATAGTAGTGTATAGTAGTGTAGTGTATAGTGTAGTGCATAGTAGTGTATAGCAGTGTAGTGTATAGTAGTGAAGTGTATAGTGTAGTGTATAGTAGTGTAGTGTATAGTAGTGTGGTGTATAGTAGTGTATATTGTAGTGTAGTGTATAGTAGCGTAGTGTATAGTAGTGTATAGTGTAGTGTATAGTAGTGTATAGTAGTGTAGTGTATAGTGTAGTGTATTGTGTAGTGTATAGTAGTGTAGTGTATAGTAGTGTATAGTAGTGTAGTGTGTAGTGTATAGTAGTGTAGTGTGTAGTGTATAGTAGTGTAGTGTGTAGTGTATAGTAGTATAGTGTATAGTGTAGTGTATAATGTAGTGTATAGTAGTGTAGTGTATAGTTGTGTATAGTAGTGTATAGTGTAGTGTATAGTGTAGTGTATAGTGTAGTGTATAGTGTAGTGTACACTATTCTAGACTCACCGGCAATGGCACCACGCAGCTCCTAGGAGGCTGGGTGCAGATCTTTTGGCTTGAGATGCTGGAAACTCCGCAGCTGCCCTCCGTGGCCATCTGCACCTGCATCTGCCTCTGGTCGAGTGCTGGCCAACGCGAAGGGAGGGCAGAGAATCGAACAAAAATGTTTCAAATGTTACCCGGCCGAGGTGAAGCGAGAGCGCCGATGATCCTGGCTTTGAATAGCCCCCAAGTCGTTACCAACGCACGGGCAGCAGCGGCGGCGGAAGCAATGTGAGGGGACGGGAAGGGGAAGGGAGACGGAAGGGGAAGGGAGCGGAAGCTTCACCGACACGTCCCCGGAGCGCCGGTCCCGCGGTAAAGCGGAGACGGTGGTGCGCCGATACGCGGGGCGCAAGAGCCTGGACTCGCTGTGTTCAAGGTCCCTGAGAAAACATCCTCCTAAGGTTCAGCCTCCACTTCTCCCCGACGGTCCTCTCATCTTCGGATACCCGAAGGGCGACGGACCCCAACATCTTCAGGGGCCCTGTCAACGTGCTCGTCGGCCACGCCAAGCTCGCCGTGCACAGGGCGAGGAAGGTGGCCCTGGAGGGGAAACGTCCGGCCAGGCGGCCTGGGCGTCCTCCGCGCTTTCCGGTCGGAGCCAGTCCGGTCGGAGCCAGGGTGTGTGGGCCGGAGTTCCGCCGTGCGCGGCTGACCCACGCCGTGCCGGCCCTTCAAGGAGCGGTGGGCGCTGGAGGAGGGCCGTGTGGCTCGGTGGCAGATGACGGTAGAGAGCTCTGCGTGCAGATTGTGAGCTACCCGTCGGAGGCCGTAGCACTGCGGGAAGGGCTGCGTGCCGATGCAGCACTTGTCGTAGTTAAAAATACATAATAATATTACAAATATTACATACAAAACATAGGGGGAACAAGGACATGGAGTAGAGAGAGAGGGCGTAGGTAGAGAGAGGGGGGTAGGTAGAGAAAGAGAGAGGGTAGAGAGAGAGGGGGTAGAGAGAGGGGGTAGGTAGAGAGAGGGGGTAGGTAGAGAGAGGGGGTAGGTAGAGAGAGGTGGTAGAGAGAGAGGGAAGAGGTAAGGAGAGCAGAGCTTGAAATCTTTCGTGAAATCTTTCATTTCAAACGGGCGGGTGGGGGGGGGGGTTACATAAAGCAGAGCATTAAAGAAGAAAACGAAATGATAAACGAAGCAAAGTGCCGACTACACCGAGCATCTTCTTGTTTCCTCTTATCGTAAAAAAAGGAAAAGACGGTAGGGGAGGGGGAGGGAGGGAAGGAGAGGGGATGAGAGGAGAGGGTAGCGGAGGGAGTAAGCGAGTAGGCGGGATCACCTTCGATGAAGCAGGTCTTCCCGGAGTAGTGCGTAGGCCGCTGGTAGTCTGGCAGGCAGGCCGGGCTCCTGTTGGTCACGGGAGTGGCGACCTTCAGCAGTGCTGCGTTGTACCGGTCGTGAACGGTGTAGCTCAGCACCCGCAGGTCCACGCCACCGCTCAGCCGGACACTCGGGGGCTGCGGGTCGCTCCTGAAATCGGCGGCAGCCAACGACGTCTTTATTCGCGACGAACTTTTGTTGCCGTGCAGCGGTGGCTGGGGAGACGTTGACGACCTCGCCTGGTGTGCTAGAGGTCGTGGGTACGATCCTGAGCCCTGATGTATATTTGTAATCTGCGTCTCTTTCTCTCTTCTCACGGTCTCGTTTGTTGTGTTTAGTTCCCCCGGCGCACCTCCGATTAGCCACGGTTGGCTACGTACAAAAAAAGTTCAACGTACATACATAGACTCACAGCAGAGAACCATAGACTCACACAGAGACCCATAGACTCAAACAGAGACCCATAGACTCACACAGGGACCCATAGACTCACACAGAGACCCATAGACTCACACAGAGACCAGTAGACTCCCACAGAGACCCATAAACTCACACAGAGACCCATAGACTCACACAGGGACCCATAGACTCACACAGAGACCCATAGACTCAGACAGAGACCAGTAGACTCACACAGAGACACATAGACTCACACAGAGACCCATAGACTCAGACAGAGACCAGTAGACTCACACAGAGACCCATAGACTCACATCAGAGACCCATAGACTCACACAGTGACCAGTAGGCTCACACAGAGACCCATAGACTCACATCAGAGACCCATAGACTCACACAGAGACCCATAGAATCACACAGAGACCAGTAGACTCACACAGTGACCCATAGACTCACATGGACACCCATAGACTCACACAGACACCCATAGACTCACACAGAGACCCATAGACTCACATCAGAGCCCCATAGACTAACACAGAGACCAGTAAACTCACACAGAGACCCATAGACTCACACAGAGACCCATAGACTCACACAGAGACCCATAGAATCACACAGAGACACAGAGACTCATACAGAGACCCATAGACTCACACAGAGATCCTAAGACTTACACAGAGACCCATAGACTCACACAGAGACCCATAGACTCACATAGAGCCCCACAGACTTACACAGAGCCCCATAGACTCATACAGCAGAGACCCATAGACTCGCAAAGAGCCACATAGACTCACACAGAGACCCATAGACTCACACAGACACCAGTAGACTAACACAGAAACACATAGACTCACACAGCAGAGACCCATGGACTCACCACACTGAGACCAATAGACTCACAGAGACCCACAGACTTACGTAAACAGAAACTCATAGACTCACACAGAGATCAGTAGACTCACACAGAAACACAGACTCACACAGAGCCACATAGACTCACACAAAGACACAGACTCACACAGAGCCCCATAGACTCACACAGGGACCCATAGACTCATACGGAGACCCATAGACTCACACAGAGACGTATAGACTCACACGGAGACCCATAGACTCACACAGAGACTCAGACTCACACAGAGACACATAGACTCACACAGAGCGCCATAGACTCACACAGGGACCCATAGACTCACACAGAGACCCATAGACTCACACAGAGACCAGTAGACTCACACAGAGACCCATAGACTCACACAGAGTCCAGTAGACTCACACAGAGACCCATAGACTCACACAGAGACCCGTAGACTCACACAGAGACACATATACTCTCACAGAGCCCCATAGACTCACACAGAGCCCCATAGACTCACACAGAGACCCATAGACTCACAAAGAGACCCATAGACTCACACAAAGACCAGTAGACTCACATAGAGACCCATAGACTCACACAGAGACCCATAGACTCACACGGAGACTCATAGACTCACATGGAGACCCATAGACTCACACGGAGACCCATAGACTCGCACAGAGACACAAAAACCGACACAGAGACCCATAGACTCACACAGAGACCCATAGACTAACACAGAGACCCATAGAGTCACACAGAGCCCCTTAGACTCACATAGAGCCCCATAGACTCACACAGGGA
This sequence comes from Petromyzon marinus, assembly GCF_048934315.1. NCBI lineage: Eukaryota > Metazoa > Chordata > Hyperoartia > Petromyzontiformes > Petromyzontidae > Petromyzon > Petromyzon marinus. The sequence goes on from NW_027423180.1 coordinate 751,498, forward strand.
CCCATCGACTCACACGGAGACCCATAGACTCACACGGAGAAACAAAGACCCACACAGAGACCCATAGACTCACACAGGGATCCATAGACTCACACGGAGACCCATAGACTCACACAGAGACCCATAGCCTCTCACAAAGACCAGTAGACTCACACAGAGACCCATATACTCACATAGACACCCATAGACTCACACAGACACCCATAGACTCACACAGAGACCCATAGACTCACACAGAGACTAGTAGACTCACACAGAGACCAGTGGACTCACACAGAGACACATAGACTCACACAGAGACCAATAGACTCACATCAGAGCCCCATAGACTCACACAGAGACCAGTAGACTCACAAAGAGACCCATAGACTCACATCAGAGACCAATAGACTCACAGAGACGATTAGACTCACACAGAGACCCATAGACTCACACAGAGACATATAGAATCACACAGAGACACAGAGACTCACACAGAGACCCATAGACTCACACAGAGATCCAAAGACTCACACAGAGACCCATAGACTCACACAGAGACCCATAGACTCACACAGAGCCCCACAGACTTACACAGAGCCCCATAGACTCATACAGCAGAGACCCATAGACTCGCAAAAAGCCACATAGACTCACACAGAGTCCCATAGACTCACACAGAGACCAGTAGACTCACACAGAAACACATAGACTCACACAGCAGAGACTCATAGACTCACCACACTGAGACCAATAGACTCACAGAGATCCACAGACTTACGTACACAGAAACTCATAGACTCACACAGAGATCAGTAGACTCACACAGAAACACAGACTCACACAGAGCCACATAGACTCACACAAAGACACATAGACTCACACAGAGCCCCATAGACTCACACAGGGACCCATAGACTCACACGGAGTCCCATAGACTCACACAGAGACGTATAGACTCACACGGAGTCCCATAGACTCACACAGAGACCCGTAGACTCACACAGAGACACATAGACTCACACAGAGACCCATAGACTCACACAGAGCCCCATAGACTCACACAGGGACCCATAGACTCGCACAGAGACTCATAGACTCACACAGAGACCCGTAGACTCACACAGAGACACATAGACTCCCACAGAGCCCCATAGACTCACACAGAGCCCCATAGACTCACACAGAGCCCCATAGACTCACACAGAGCCCCATAGACTCACACAGAGACCAGTAGACTCACACAGAGACACATAGACTCACACAGAGACCAGTAGACTCACACAGAGACACATAGACTCACACAGAGACCCATAGCTCACACAGAGACCCATAGACTCACACAGAGCCCCATAGACTCACACAGAGACCCATAGATTCACACAAAGACCCATAGACTCACACAGAGATACAAAAACCAAAACAGAGACCCATAAACTCACACAGAGACCCATAGACTCACAAAGAGACCCATAGACTCACACTAAGACCAGTAGACTGACACAGAGACCCATAGACTCACACAGAGACCCATAGCCTCACACGGAGACTCATAGACTCACATGGAGACCCATAGACTCACACGGAGACCCATAGACTTACACAGAGACACAAAAACCCACACAGAGACCCATAGACTCACACAGAGACCAATAGACTCACACAGAGACCCATAGACTCACACAGAGCCCCAAAGTCTCACACAGAGACCCATAGACTCACCCAGGGATCCATAGACTCACACAGAGACCCATAGACTCACACAGAGACCCATAGACTCACACAGAGACCCATAGACTCACACCGCGGCCTGCACCCCGACCTGTTTATGAGCAGGTTGACGCAGCCGGCGGTCGCGAGGAACCAAGAGGGCTTGACAAGCGTGGCGTGGCACAGCGTCGCGTTATACTGCACCACCCCAGCCGCCCAGGGAGCCGGTGACTGGAACCCCTTCACACCGCAGGCTGCAGACAGCAGACGGCAGATGGCAGGTTTACTGTAACCAAGTTTACCATAACCAGGTTTAACATAACCAGGTTTAACATAACCAGGTTTACTCTAACCAGGTTTACCGTAACCAGGTTTAACATAACCAGGTTTACTCTAACCAGGTTTACTGTAACCAGGTTTACTGTAACCAGGTTTACCATAACCAGGTTTAACATAACCAGGTTTAACATAACCAGGTTTAACATAACCAGGTTTACTGTAACCAAGTTTAACATAACCAGGTTTAACATAACCAGGTTTAACATAACCAAGTTTACCATAACCAGGTTTACTCTAACCAAGTTTAACATAACCAGGTTTACTGTAACCAGGTTTAACATAACCAGGTTTACTGTAACCAGGTTTACCATAACCAGGTTTACTGTAACCAGGTTTACTGTAACCAAGTTTAACATAACCAGGTTTACCGTAACCAGGTTTAATGTTCAGGTTTACCCTAACCAAGTTTCCATAACCAGGTTTACCTAACCAGGTTACCATAACCAAGTTTACCATAACAAAGTAACCAGGTTACCGTAACCAGGTTACCGTAACCAAGTTACCATAACCAAGTTAACCATAACCAAGGTTCCCTAACCAGGTTACCATAACCAAGTTTACCATAACAAAGTAACCAGGTTAATGTAACCAGGTTACCATAACCAAGTTTACCATAACAAAGTAACCAGGTTAATGTAACCAGGTTACCATAACCAAGTTTACCGTAACCAGGTTACCATAACCAAGTTTACCATAACAAAGTAACCAAGTTACCGTAACCAAGTTACCATAACCAAGTTACCGTAACCAGGTTACCGTAACCAAGTTACCATAACCAAGTTTACCGTAACAAAGTAACCAAGTTACTGTAACCAAGTTACCATAACCAAGTTACCATAACCAGGTTACCGTAACCAAGTAAAACTAAAAAATGACCCCCACTGAGACCGCGACATAAAGGTGTCTCTGCTCGTCGAGACTCACCCTTGGTGCTCGTGATATATTATATACTACTATGCTACATGATACACTACTACACTACATTATATACTACTACACTACATTATATACTACGACACTACATTATATACTACTACGCTACATTATATACGGCACTACTATATACTACTACACTACATTACAAACTACTACACTACATTATATACTACTACACTACATTATATACTACTACGATACATTATATACTACACTACTATATACTACTACGCTACATTACATACTACTACACTATATTATATACTACTACACTACTCAAAGCTATATATGACTACACTGCATTATATACTACTACGCTACATGATATACTACTACACTACAATATATACTACACTACATTATATACTACTACACTACATTATATACTACACTACTATATACTACTACGCTACATTACATACTACTACACTACATTATATACTACTACATTACATTATATACTACTACACTACATTATATACTACTACACTACTATAAACTACTACATACTAGGCGAGGTAGTTAACATCTCCTAGCCACTATGATGATGAGAGAGAGAGAAACACAGCCTCCAAATATACATCAGCAGTAATTGGCAGGCTTGGGTCGAATCCACGACCTCCTGCATACCAGGCGAGGTAATTAACATCTCCTAGCCACCGTGGTGCTAGCGTAGGCTGTGGCAGTGGTGTGGAGAGAAATAACCTGGAGACAAATGCACGTGACCACGGGTAGCACATGCTATTTAGTTTAACACGTATTTGTAGTAGTAAGGGAGAGGCTTTCGCTAACCAATATTATCCATGATAGAGGGTTGTTTTTTTGGGTTAGATTACGTACGTATAAATGCTGTGTCGTTGAACCGACCACCACCGCCCCGACACAGCCTAATTTGTGTAGAGGTTGTCACTTAAACAAAACGTGACCAATTAGTTCATTAAAACCAGCCTCATATGGCTAACCGCCTGATGAAGCTGCTGATTGTGATTACCAGCGAAACGTCACGTTAACTTGAATTGTAAACGTTGTTGTGGGTTTGCTCCCCAACGCACACCAGTTAGTGCTGAACTAAGTAAAAAATTGGCCACGTTTTGTTTACGTGACGAACCCTTACTGTTTGGTTGTGTCGGGTGGTGGTGGTGGTGGGATTAACGACACATTTATACTTACACGACCTAACCCAACCAAAAAACACCTCTTATTCTTGGTTATTTCGGTAAAAATCACGTAGAAGGGAAACAATAAAATAATAAAAATATAAAACAATAAAATTCTCACGACGTTTCGACTGCAACACAAGCAATCATCATCAGGTGTGAAAACCACAGCAAGAAAATTTGAAACTGTGGTTTTCACACCTGATGATGATTGCTTGTGTAGCAGTCGAAACGTCGTGAGAATTTTATTGTTTTATATTTGTATTATTTTAATGTTTCCCTTCTACGTGGTGGTGACTTTACCGAAAGAACCAAGAATAATAATTTAATTGTTTTACAATAATTTTATTGTTTTATATTTTTATTATTTTATCGTTTCCCTTCTACGTGGTGGTGACTTTACCGAAAGAACCAAGAATAATAATTTAATTGTTTTACAATAATTTTATTGTTTTATATTTTTATTATTTTAATGTTTCCCTTCTACGTGGTGGTGACTTTACCGAAAGAACCAAGAATAATAATTTAATTGTTTACCAATAATTTTATTGTTTTATATTTTTATTATTTTATCGTTTCCCTTCTACGTGGTGGTGACTTTACCGAAAGAACCAAGAATAATAATTTAATTGTTTTACAATAATTTTATTGTTTTATATTTTTATTATTTTAATGTTTCCCTTCTACGTGGTGGTGACTTTACCGAAAGAACCAAGAATAATAATTTAATTGTTTACCAATAATTTTATTGTTTTATATTTTTATTATTTTAATGTTTCCCTTCTACGTGGTGGTGACTTTACTGAAAGAACCAAGAATAATAATTTAATTGTTTTACAATAATTTTATTGTTTTATATTTTTATTATTTTAATGTTTCCCTTCTACGTGGTGGTGACTTTACCGAAAGAACCAAGAATAATAATTTTATTGTTTTACAATAATTTTATTGTTTTATATTTTTATTATTTTATTGTTTCCCTTCTACGTGGTGGTGACTTTACCGAAAGAACCAAGAATAATAATTTAATTGTTTTACAATAATTTTATTGTTTTATATTTTTATTATTTTAATGTTTCCCTTCTACGTGGTGGTGACTTTACCGAAAGAACCAAGAATAATAATTTTATTGTTTTACAATAATTTTATTGTTTTATATTTTTTATTATTTTATTGTTTCCCTATCTACGTGGTGGTGACTTTACCGAAAGAACCAAGAATAATAATTTAATTGTTTTACAATAATTTTATTGTTTTATATTTTTATTATTTTATTGTTTCCCTTCTACGTGGTGGTGACTTTACCGAAAGAACCAAGAATATGAATCCCTGCAGTCACGAAAGCTTTAAATAAAAAAACACCTCTATTATGTTTCATGGTTCTTTCGGTAAAGTCACGTAGATAGAAAAAAACGTGATTAAAAATATCACGACACTTTTATCGCAACACAAGCGGCCGTCATCAGAAACAGGGAGGTTAGCCTCTGAGAGAAACCTGTTTATAAAGGTTTAGAGCTAATGTTAATGTAGGAGAAAGCTCCGACACTGGCAGGAGGTCTACACCAATCAGAGAGCTGCTTATAAAGGTTCAGAGATGGGCGGGGCAGCTAATGTTAATGTAGGAGAGGGCTCCGACACCGGCAGTAGGTCTACACCAATCAGAGAGCTGCTTATAAAGGTTTAGAGATGGGCGGGGCAGCTAATGTTAATGTTGAAGAGGGCACCAACACTGGCAGGAGGTCTACACCAATCAGAGAGCTGCTTATAAAGGTTTAGAGATGGGCGGGGCAGCTCATGTTAATGTTGGAGAGGGCTCCAACACCGGCAGTAGGTCTACACCAATCAGAGAGCTGTTTATAAAGGTTTAGAGATGGGCGGGGCAGCCAATGTTAATGTTGGAGAGGGCACCGACACCGGCAGTAGGTCTACACCAATCAAAGAGCTGCTTTAAAGGTTTAGAGATGGGCGGGGCAGCTAATGTTAATGTAGGAGAGGGCTCCAACACCGGCAGTAGGTCTACACCAATCAGAGAGCTGTTTATTAAGGTTTAGAGATGGGCGGGGCAGCTCATGTTAATGTAGAAGAGGGCACCAACACTGGCAGGAGGTTTACACCAATCAGAGCATTGCACCTCGCTCCACACACCCACACTGCTGACGGTGGAGGTTGACAAGAAAACACAAATCAAGTCACGAACCAAAGTGGTTGATGACATCTTTCCAATGATTGCTGGGCTCATAACCATCCTCTCGGTTGAAATTGTGCCTGTACATATGGCTGGCTTCACCCCTATTATGGATATCGGTCGCGAAAGCCTCCTACTACCACTACTACAACGTGTTAAGCAGCCAGCAAAACTTAGAATTTACATCTTTGTTGACCATTGTCAAACGTTTGTCTGGTACCCGAGTACTAATCTTTAGGAGACGATCCACACTCAAAATGTAACTTCTGCTCATCGGAAAACAAGAAAACGAGGGATAATCCTCATCGGGCCTTGCTGTGTGAGGTGCAGCCCTCTGCGGTGTGCCGGGAATGCCTCTCCAAGTGACGACGACGACAATAATAACGTTTCATCATTAGACCTCCTTTGCTGGTACCAAAATATAATAACAGGGGTTTTTCCACTTTTTCTGGCAATAAAACTGAAACCTTTTTTTTTTACAATGATTCATGTTTACTGCATTAACCACAATACCTGCAGTCAAAATGCAAACAAAAAAACATACTATGATAATATATGATGGATTGTCCTTGAAACTGATTGGTCCACACCAAGGGACGGCTTTCTTTTGAGCCTCGACTCAATTGGTGCTCGAACAGATGACGCCAGAAGGCGTCACACAGCTCAAAGACAATGCCACTATCAAAGTAACGAGGGCTCGGGGTGAGCATCTACATCATTAGACCTCCTTTGCCGGTACCAAAATGTAATAACAGGGTTTTTCCCCTTTTTCTGGCAACAAAACTGAAGCCTTTTTTTACAAGGATTCATGTTACTACATTAGCCACAATACCTGCAGTCAAAATGCGAACAAAAACATACTACGATAATATATGCATTTCGATTTAAAGCTTTCGTGACTGCAAGGATTCATCTTCTTTGGTTCTTTCGGTAAAGTCACGTAGAATGGGAATAAAATAATAAAATAACACACGTCGTGAGAATTTTATCGCGTTATTTTATTATTTTATTCTCATTCTACGTGACTTTACCGAAAGAACCAAAGAAGATGAATATATGCATTGTCCTTGAAACTTATAGTGCATTGTCTTTGAGCTGTGTAACGCCTTTTGGCGTCATGTGGTTGAGCACCAATTGGGTCGAGGCTCCAAAGAAAGCCGTCCCTTGGTGTGGACCAATACGTTTCAAGGACAATGCATCATATATAATCATAGTATGTTTTTATATTCTTGGTTCTTTCGGTAAAGTCACGTGTTTTATATTTTTATTATTTTATTGTTTCCCTTCTACGTGGTGACTTTACCGAAAGAACCAAGAATATGAAACCCTGCAGTCACGAAAGCTTTAAATAAAAATTTAGTATGTTTTTTCGTTTGCATTTTGACTGCAGGTATTGTGGTTAATGCAGACATGAATCCGTGTAAAAAGGTTTCAGTTTTGTTGCCAGAAAAAAGGGGAAACCCCCTATTCTTATTATATTAATGATGTTCGTTGCGTTGATCGAAAGCACTTTGTTTACGTGACACAGCGGCTGGGTAAATGTTTAACTACCTCGCCTGGTGTACACGAGGTAGTGGATTCGATCCCGACCCTGATAATGCCTGCTGCTGTATATTTTGAGTGTGCATGTATCTCTCTCCCCGTGGTCACGTGGATTTTCCTCCTAGGTCATCCGGGTTTTTCTCATTCCGCACTCAGAATAGATGAGTATCTGGCTGCGGCTATAGATGACCACGTGATGATGATGATGACGACGAGCCACTTTGTTTAGCAGCTATCATTTGTGATGGGCCGGTCGCTTCTGTGCAATGTCTTACACCACTGCTGTTGGGGCGCCACGGTGGCTAAGATATGTTAACTACCTCGCCTGGTATACAGGAGGTCTATGTGGAGTCTGTGTCTCTCTCTTATCATCACGGTGGCTAGGAGATGTTAACTACCTCGCCTGGTATACAGGAGGTCTATCTGGAGTCTGTGTCTCTCTCTCATCATCACGGTGGCTAGGAGATGTTAACTACCTCGCCTGGTATACAGGAGGTCTATCTGGAGTCTGTGTCTCTCTCTCACCATCACGGTGGCTCGGAGATGTTAACTACCTCGCCTGGTATATAGGAGGTCTATGTGGAGTCTGTGTCTCTCTCTCATCATCACGGTGGCTAGGAGATGTTGACTACCTCGCCTGGTATACAGGAGGTCTATGTGGGGTCTGTGTCTCTCTCTCATCATCACGGTGGCTAGGAGATGTTAACTACCTCGCCTGGTATACAGGAGGTCTATGTTGAATCTGTGTCTCTCTCTCATCATCACGGTGGCTAGGAGATGTTAACTACCTCGCCTGGTATACAGGAGGTCGTGGGTTCGATTCCGACCCTGATGATACCTGCTGCTGCTGTGTATTTGGAGTCTGTGTTTCTTTCTCTCATCATCACAGTGGCTAGGATATGTTAACTACCTCGCCTGGTATAGAGGAGGTCGTGGGTTCGATCCCGACCCTGAAGATGCCTGCTGCTGTATATTTGGAGTCTGTGTCTCTTTCTTTCATCACCATGGTGGCTAAAAGATGGTAACTACCTCGCCTGGTATACAGGAGGTCGTGGGTTCCATCTAGACCCTAACACCTGCTGTTGTATATTTGGAGTCTGAGTCTACAGTTCTATGTGTGAGTCTACGGGTCCCTCTGTGAGTCTACGGGCCTCTCTGTAAATCTCTGTATCTGTGTGAGTCTATGTATCTCTGTGTGAGTCTACGGGTCTCTGTGTGAGTCTATGGGTCTCTGTGTGAGTCTACGGGTCTCTGTATGGTCTATGTGTCTCTGTGTAAGTCTTCGCGTCTCTGTGTGAGTCTATGGGTCTCTGTGTGAGTCTACGGGTCTCTGTGTGAGTCTACGGGTCTCTGTGTGAGTCTACGGGTCTCTGCTGTGTGAGTCTACGGGTCTCTGTGTGAGTCTACGGGTCTCTGCTGTGTGAGTCTACGGGTCTCTGCTGTGTGAGTCTACGGGTCTCTGTGTGAGTCTACGGGTCTCTCTGTTATTCTCTGTATCTGTGTGAGTCTATGTATCTCTGTGTGAGTCTACGGGTCTCTGTGTGAGTCTACGGGTCTCTCTGTTATTCTCTGTATCTGTGTGAGTCGATGTATCTCTCTGTGAGTCTATGTATCTCTGTGTGAGTCTACGGGTCTCTGTGTGAGTTTACGGGTCTCTCTGTGATTCTCTGTATCTGTGTGCGTCTATGTATCTCTGTGTGAGTCTACGGATTTCTGTGTGAGTCTACATGTCTCTGTGTGAGTCAATGTATCTCTGTGTGAGTCTACGGGTCTCTGTGTGCGTCTACGGGTCTCTCTGTGATTCTATGTATCTGTGTGAGTCTATGTATCTCTGTGTCAGTCTATGTATCTCTGTGTGAGTCTACATGTCTCTGTGTGCGTCTACGGGTCTCTGTGTGAGTCAATGTATCTCTGTGTGAGTCTATGGGTCTCTGTGTGAGTCAACGGGTCTCTGTGTGAGTCTACGGGTCTCTGTGTGATTCTCTCTATCTCTGTGTGAGTCTACGGGTCTCTGTATGGTCTATGTGTCTCTGTGTAAGTCTTCGCGTCTCTGTGTGAGTCTATGGGTCTCTGTGTGAGTCTACGGGTCTCTGTGTGAGTCTACGGGTCTCTGTGTGAGTCTACGGGTCTCTGCTGTGTGAGTCTACGGGTCTCTGTGTGAGTCTACGGGTCTCTGCTGTGTGAGTCTACGGGTCTCTGCTGTGTGAGTCTACGGGTCTCTGTGTGAGTCTACGGGTCTCTCTGTTATTCTCTGTATCTGTGTGATTCTCTCTATCTCTGTGTGAGTCTACGGGTCTCTGTGTGAGTCTATGGATCTCTGTGTGAGTCTATGGGTCTATGTGTGAGTCTGTGTGTCTCTGTGTGAGTCTATGTATCTCTGTGTGAGTCAATGTATCTCTGTGTGAGTCTACGGGTCTCTGTGTGTGTCTACGGGTCTCTCTGTGATTCTCTGTATCTGTGTGAGTCTATGTATCTCTGTGTGAGTCTATGTATCTCTGTGTGAGTCTACATGTCTCTGTGTGCGTCTACGGGTCTCTGTGTGAGTCTATGTATCTCTGTGTGAGTCTATGGGTCTCTGTGTGAGTCTACGGGTCTCTGTGTGAGTCTACTGGTCTCTGTGTGATTCTCTCTATCTCTGTGTGAGTCTACGGGTCTATGTGTGAGTCTACATGCCTCTGTGTGCGTCTACGGGTCTCTGTGTGAGTCTATGTATCTCTGTGTGAGTCTATCGGTCTCTGTGTGAGTCTACGGGTCTCTGTGTGAGTCTACGGGTCTCTGTGTGATTCTCTCTATCTCTGTGTGAGTCTACGGGTCTCTGTGTGAGTCTACAGATCTCTGTGTGAGTCTATGGGTCTCTGTGTGAGTCTATGGGTCTCTGTGTGAGTCTACGGATTTCTGTGTGAGTCTATGGGTCTCTGTGTGGTCTATGGGTCTCTGTGTAAGTCTTCGGGTCTCTGTGTGAGTCTATGAGTCTCTGTGTGAGTCTACAGGTCTCTCTGTGAGTCCACGGGTCTCTGTGTGAGTCTATGGGTCTCTGTGTGAGTCTATGGGTCTCTGTGTGAGTCTACGGATTTCTGTGTGAGTCTATGGGTCTCTGTGTGGTCTATGGGTCTCTGTGTAAGTCTTCGGGTCTCTGTGTGAGTCTATGAGTCTCTGTGTGAGTCTACAGGTCTCTGTGTGAGTCCACGGGTCTCTGTGTGAGTCTATGGGTCTCTATGTGAGTCTACGGGTCTCTGTGTGGTCTATGGGTCTCTGTGTAAGTCTTCGCATCTCTGTGTGAGTCTATGGGTCTCTGTGTGAGTCTACAGGTCTCTGTGTGAGTCTACGGGTCTCTGTGTGAGTCTACGGGTCTCTGCTGTGTGAGTCTACGGGTCTCTGTGTGAGTCTACGGGTCTCTGTGTGAGTCTACGGGTCTCTGTGTGAGTCTACGGGTCTCTGCTGTGTGAGTCTACGGGTCTCTGTGTGAGTCTACGGGTCTCTGTGTGATTCTCTCTCTCTCTGTGTGAGTCTACGGGTCTCTGTGTGAGTCTACAGATCTCTGTGTGAGTCTATGGGTCTCTGTGTGAGTCTATGGGTCTCTTTGTGAGTCTACGGATCTCTGTGTGAGTCTATGGGTCTCTGTGTGGTCTATGGGTCTCTGTGTAAGTCTTCGGGTCTCTGTGTGAGTCTTTGGGTCTCTGTGTGAGTCTACAGGTCTCTGTGTGAGTCTACGGGTCTCTGTGTGAGTCTCTGGGTCTCTCTGTGAGTCTACGGGTCTCTGTGTGGTCTATGGGTCTCTGTGTAAGTCTTCGGGTCTTTGTGTGAGTCTACGGGTCTCTGCTGTGTGAGTCTACGGCTCTCTGTGTGTGATTCTACGGGTCTCAGTGTGAGTCTACGGGTCTCTGCTGTGTGAGTCTACGGCTCTCTGTGTGTGACTCTACGGGTCTCTGTGTGAGTCTACGGGTCTCTGTGTGAGTCTACGGGTCTCTGTGTGAGTCTACGGGTATCTGTGTGAGTCTACGGGTCTCTGCTGTGTGAGTCTACGGGTCTCTGTGTGTGACTCTACGGGTCTCTGTGTGAGTCTACGGGTCTCTGTGTGAGTCTATGGGTCTCTGTGTGAGTCTACGGGTCTCTGTGTGAGTCTACGGGTCTCTGCTGTGTGAGTCTACGGGTCTCTGCTGTGTGAGTCTACGGGTCTCTGTGTGTGTGTTGAATTCCTCTCGCACCATGCCCAATCAGAGGCGCGGCTGTCGGGAACTTAAACACGACGCTTCCTCTCTACCTTCCAGGGAGTCATTGGCTCGGAGGGCCAGCGTGAGGCTGCTGCCCGTGGACACGATGCTCTGCTTCCCCGTGGAGCCCAGGGGCATCGAGCAGAGCAGGGCCAGACTCTCGGCGGCCAGCGAGGCTCCGTCGAGCACCTCCACGCTGTCGATGGCGCACGGCTCGGAGGCGCTCAGCCTGCCATCGTCAGCAAATAACGATTCACCGCGCGCAGGTCTGAACGTCGCACACGTAGGTAAACAATGCAATTCAAACGAGTCTACGGGTCTCTGTGCGATTCTCTCTATCTCTGTGTGAGTTTAAGCGTCTCTGTGTGAGTCTACGGGTATCTGTGTGAGTCTACGGGTCTCTGTGTGAGTCTACGGGTCTCTGTGTGAGTCTACGGGTCTCTCTGTGAGTCTACGGGTCTCTGTGTGAGTCTACGGGTATCTGTGTGAGTCTACGGGTCTCTGTGTGAGTCTACGGGTCTCTGTGTGAGTCTACGGGTCTCTGTGTGAGTCTACGGGTCTCTCTGTGATTTTCTCTATCTCTGTGTGAGTCTACGGGTCTCTGTGTGAGTCTACGGGTCTCTGTGTGAGTCTACGGGTCTCTGTGTGAGTCTACGGGTCTCTCTGTGTGATTCTCTCTATCTCTGTGTGAGTCTACGGGTTTCTGTGTGAGTCTACGGGTCTCTGTGTGAGTCTACGGGTCTCTGTGTGAGTCTACGGGTCTCTCTGTGTGATTCTCTCTATCTCTGTGTGAGTCTACGGGTTTCTGTGTGAGTCTACGGGTCTCTGTGTGAGTCTACGGGTCTCTGTGTGAGTCTACGGGTCTCTCTGTGTGATTCTCTCTATCTCTGTGTGAGTCTACGGGTTTCTGTGTGAGTCTACGGGTCTCTGTGTGAGTCTACGGGTCTCTGTGTGAGTCTACGTGTCTCTCTGTGTGATTCTCTCTGTCTCTGTGTGAGTCTACGGGTCTCTGTGTGAGTCTACGGGTCTCTGTGTGAGTCTACGGGTCTCTCTGTGTGATTCTCTCTATCTCTGTGTGAGTCTACGGGTTTCTGTGTGAGTCTACGGGTCTCTGCGTGAGTCTACGGGTCTCTGTGTGAGTCTACGGGTCTCTGTGTGAGTCTACGGGTCTCTCTGTGTGATTCTCTATCTCTGTGTGAGTGTACGGGTCTCTGTGTGAGTCTACGGGTCTCTCACACAGAGAGGAAAAAAAGGCGTACAAGTAGTGCAAGTAAACTTCCATTTCGATGTTTGGTCCTAATAACAATCGTAACGCAATACAGAGCGAAATTTTAAGGCGCAAATCCGTACCAAATAAATAAATAACGGGCCAACTCTTTGTTTTTTTTCGGTAAAGTCACGCAGAAATAATACAAAATAAAATTACCATACGACGTTTCTATCGCAACACAAGCAATCATCATCAGGTAGAGGAAACACATAACCGCAGATATACCTGATGATGATTGCTTGGGTTGCGATCGAAACGTCGTATGCTATTATATCATTTTATTTTTTATTATTTCCACGTGACTTTACAGTAAAAAAAAAACAAAGAGTAATTCCTGCAGTCACAAAAGCGCCTAATCAAAATCGGGCTAAACCAAGCCCCTCTAAAACTTTCTAAAAACAATGCTACGTACAACAGCGTGACACTTTTCCCAACAAACGTCATTAAAACTTTACAATAGCGACGCACGCACACACACACATCACACACACACGCCACTAAACCAAGCGTCCTTCGCTAGATGCATAAGTCAATCCATAACAGCCGGATTAACAAGAGCAGAAGCAGCAGCGCAAATATAATCGGGGAGGGCAGAGAGGCGTTCAGGGCAGACGCGTGCGTGCGGACGGACGGACGTGTGGGTTGGTGGGTGACCAAGATGATTAGATCTTCCGGTGAAAGATCAGGTGTACGTGTATGGATGGGGGGTTGGTGGGTGTGTTAACCAAGGTGGTTCAATGTCGCGATCGTGGCTCACCAATGCGATGCGAAAATTACGCCGGCTCACTCACTCACCTACTCACTCACTCACTGACTCACTCACTCATCCACTCACTCACCGACTCACTCACTGACTCACTCACTCACTGACTCACTCACTCACTGACTCACTCACTCATCCACTCACTCCCTGACTCACTGACTCACTCACTGACTCACTCACTGACTCACTCACTCATCCACTCACTCACCTACTCACTCACTGACTCACTGACTCACTGACTCACGCACTCACCGACTCACTCATCCACTCACTCACTCACTGACTCACCCACTCACTGACTCACTCACTCACTGACTCACCCACTCACTGATTCACCCACTCACCGACTCACTCACTCACTAACTCACTCACTCACCGACTCACGCACTCACTGACTCACTCACTGACTCACTCACTAACTCACACACTCACTGACTCACTCACTCACCGACTCACGCACTCACTCGCTCACTCACTGACTCACTTACTCAATAACTCACCCCCTCACCAACTCACGCACTCACTCACCGACTCACGTACTCACTGACTCACTCACTCACCTACTCACTCACAAACTCACTCACTAACTCACCCACTCACTGACTCACCCACTCACTCACGCACTCACTCACCCACTCACTCACTCACACACTCACTGACTCACTCACTCACCTACTCACTCATCCACTCACTCACTGACTCACTCACTAACTCACACACTCACTGACTCACTCACTCACCTACTCACTCATCCACTCACTCACTGACTCACTCACTAACTCACGCACTCACTGACTCACTCACTCACTTACTCACTCATCCACTCACTCACTGACTCACTCACTAACTCACCCACCCACTGACTCACCTACTCACTCATCCACTCACTCACTGACGTTGATTCTAAATGTGGAGTGAAAAACCGGAGGACCTGGAAAAAATTCAACGCGACCACGTGGAGAGAGAGATATACGGTGGCGAGGAGATGTTCACTACCTTGCCCGGTATACAGGAGGTCGTGGGTTCCATCCAGACCCTGACGATGCCTGCTGCTGCTGTATATTTGGAGTCTGCGTCTCTCTCTCTCATCATCACGGTGGCTAGGAGATGTTAACTACCTCGCCTGGTCTACAGGAGGTCTATGTGGAGTCTGTGTCTCTCTCTCTCATCATCATCACGGTGGCTAGGAGATGTTGACTACCTCGCCTGGTATACAGGAGGTCGTGGGTTCCATCCCGACCCTGACAATGCCTGCTGCTGTATATTTGGAGTCTGCGTGTCTCTCTCTCTCTCATCATCACGGTGGCTAGGAGATGTTAACTTCCTCGACTGGTGTACAGGAGGTCTATGTGGAGTCTGTTTCTCTCTCTCATCATCATCACGGTGGCTAGGAGATGTTAACTTCCTCGACTGGTATACAGGAGGTCTATGTGGAGTCTGTGTCTCTCTCTCTCATCATCACGGTGGCTAGGAGATGTTAACTACCTCGCCTGGTCTACATGAGGTCGTGGGTTCCATCCTGACCCTAAAACCTGCTGCTGTATATTTGGAGTTTGCGTGTCTCTCTCTCTCATCATCACGGTGGCTAGGAGATGTTGACTACCTCGCCTGGTCTACAGGAGGTCTATGTGGAGTCTGTGTCTCTCTCTCATCATCATCACGGTGGCTAGGAGATGTCAACTACCTCGCCTGGTATGCAGGAGGTCGTGGGTTCGATTCCGACCCTGACGATGCCTGCTGCTGCTGTATATGTGGAGTATGTGTCTCTCTCATCATCATCACGGTGGCTAGGAGATGTTGACTACCTCGCCTGGTATACAGGAGGTCGTGGGTTCCATCCCGACCCTGACAATGCCTGCTGCTGTATATTTGGAGTCTGCGTGTCTCTCTCTCTCATCATCATCACGGTGGCTAGGAGATGTTAACTTCCTCGACTGGTATACAGGAGGTCTATGTGGAGTCTGTGTCTCTCTCTCTCATCATCACGGTGGCTAGGAGATGTTAACTACCTCGCCTGGTATACAGGAGGTCGTGGATTCCATCCCGACCCTAACGATGCCTGCTGATGCTATATATTTGGAGTCTGCGTCTCTCTCTCTCTTATCATCACGGTGGCTAGGAGATGTTAACTACCTCGCCTGGTATACAGGAGGTCTACGTGGAGTCTGTGTCTCTCTCATCATCACGGTGGCTAGGAGATGTTAACTACCTCGCCTGGTTTACAGGAGGTCGTGGGTTCCATCCCGACCCTAACACCTGCTGCTGTATATTTGGAGTTTGCGTGTCTCTCTCATCATCACGGTGGCTAGGAGATGTTGACTACCTCGCCTGGTATACAGGAGGTCGTGGGTTCCATCCCGACCCTGACAATGCCTGATGCTGTATATTTGGAGTCTGCGTGTCTCTCTCTCTCATCATCATCACGGTGGCTAGGAGATGTTAACTACCTCGACTGGTGTACAGGAGGTCTATGTGGAGTCTGTGTCTCTCTCTCATCATCACGGTGGCTAGGAGATGTTAACTACCTCGCCTGGTATACAGGAGGTCGTGGATTCCATCCCGACCCTAACGATGCCTGCTGATGCTATATATTTGGAGTCTGCGTCTCTCTCTCTCTTATCATCACGGTGGCTAGGAGATGTTAACTACCTCGCCTGGTATACAGGAGGTCTACGTGGAGTCTGTGTCTCTCTCATCATCACGGTGGCTAGGAGATGTTAACTACCTCGCCTGGTTTACAGGAGGTCGTGGGTTCCATCCCGACCCTAACACCTGCTGCTGTATATTTGGAGTTTGCGTGTCTCTCTCATCATCACGGTGGCTAGGAGATGTTGACTACCTCGCCTGGTATACAGGAGGTCGTGGGTTCCATCCCGACCCTGACAATGCCTGATGCTGTATATTTGGAGTCTGCGTGTCTCTCTCTCTCATCATCATCACGGTGGCTAGGAGATGTTAACTACTTCGCCTGGTCTACAGGAGGTCTATGTGGAGTCTGTGTCTCTCTCATCATCACGGTGGCTAGGAGATGTTAACTACCTCGCCTGGTCTACAGGAGGTCGTGGGTTCCATCCCGACCCTAACACCTGCTGCTGTATATTTGGAGTTTGCGTGTCTCTCTCATCATCACGGTGGCTAGGAGATGTTAACTACCTCGCCTGGTATACAGGAGGTATATGTGGAGTCTGTGTCTCTCTCATCATCACGGTGGCTAGGAGATGTTAACTACCTCGCCTGGTATGCAGGAGGTCGTGGGTTCCATCCCGACCCTGAAGATGCCTGCTGCTGCTGTATATTTGGAGTCTGCGTCTCTCTCTCATCATCATCTATGGGTCAGTATGGGTCTCTATGCGTTTCTATGGGTCTCTATGCGTCTATATGGGTCTCTATTGGTCTCTATGTATCTCTATGGGTCTCTATGTATCTCAATGCATCTCTATGTATATCTATGGGTCTCTATGGGACTCTATGTATCTCTATGGGTCTCTACGTATCTCAATGCATCTCTATGCATATATATGGGGCTCTATGTATATATATGGATCTCTATGTATATCTATGGGTCTCTATGAATATATATGGGTCTGTATGGGTCTCTATGCGTCTCTATGGGTCTCTATTGGTCTCTATGTATCTCAATGGATCTCTATGGGTCTCTATGGGTCTCTATGTAAATCTATGGGTCTCTATGTATATCTATGGGGCTCTATGTATATCTATGGATCTCTATGTATATCTATGGGTCTCCATGAATATCTATGGGTGTGTATGGGTCTCTATGCGTCTCTATGAGTCTCTATTGGTCTATATGTAGCTCAATGGATCTCTATGGGTCTCTATGGGTCTCTATGTATCTCTATGGATCTCTATGTATCTCAATGGATCTCTATGAATATCTATGTGTCCCTATGGGTCTCTATGTATCTCAATGGATCTCTATGTATCTCTATGGGTCTCTATGTATATCTATGGGTCTCTATGGGTCTCTATGTATCTCAATGGATCTCTATGTATCTCTATGGGTCTCTATGGGTCTCTATGTATATATATGGGTCTCTATCTATCTCTATGGATCTCTATGTATATTTATGGGTCTCTATACATCTCTATGCATCTCTATGCGTCTCTATGGGTCTATATGCATATATATGGCTCTCTTTGTATCTCTATGTGTAGCTACGTATCTCTATGGGTCTCTATGGATCTATATGGGTCTCTATGTATATCTATGGGTCTCTATGGGTCTCTATGTATCTCAATGGATCTATATGAGTCTCTATGAGTGTCTGGGTCTTCATGGGTCTCTATGTATATCTATGTGTCTCTATATTTGTATCTATATGGGTATCTACGTATTTCTATGGGTCTCTATGTATCTCTGTGGGTCTCTATGCATCTCTATGGGTCTCTACGCATCTCTATGGGCCTCTATGCGTCTCTATGGGTCTCTATGCGTCTCTATGTGTCTCTATGAGTCTCTGTGCGTCTCTATGCATTTTCACTTATGTCTGTGGGTCTTTATGCATCTATATGGGTCTCTATGCGTCTCTGTGTGTCTCTATGAGTCTCTGTGTGTCTCTATCCGTCTCTGTGTGTCTCTATGAGTCTCTGTGTGTCTCTATGCATTTACACTTATGTCTGTGGGTCTCTATGCGTCTGTATGGGTCTCTATGTGTCTCTGTGTGTCTCTATGAGTCTCTGTGCGTCTCTATGCATTTTCACTTATGTCTGTGGGTCTCTATGCATCTATATGGGTCTCTATGCGTCTCTGTGTGTCTCTATGAGTCTCTGTGCGTCTCTATGCATTTTCACTCATGTCTATGTGTCTCTATGCATCTATATGGGTCTCTATGCGTCTCTGTGTCTCTATGAGTCTCTGTGCGTCTCTATGCATTTTCACTCATGTCTTTGGGTCTCTATGCATCTATATGGGAATCGATGAGTCTCTGTGCGTCTTTTCACTTATGTCTGTGGGTCTCTATGCATCTATATGGGTCGCTATGCGTCTCTGTGTGTCTCTATGAGTCTCTGTGCGTCTCTATGCATTTTCACTCATGTCTATGGGTCTCTATGCATCTATATGGGTCTCTATGCGTCTCTGTGTGTCTCTATGAGTCTCTGTGCGTCTCTATGCATTTTCACTCATGTCTTTCGGTCTCTATGCATCTATATGGGAATCGATGAGTCTCTGTGCGTCTCTATGCATTTTCACTTATGTCTGTGGGTCTCTATGCATCTATATGGGAATCGATGAGTCTCTGTGTGTCTCTATGAGTCTCTGTGCGTCTCTATGCATTTTCACTTATGTCTGTGGGTCTCTATGCATCTACATGGGTCTCTATGCATCTCTGTGTGTCTATATGAGTCTCTGTGCGTCTTTATGCATTTTCACTCATGTCTGTGGGTCTCTATGCATTAATTATACATCTACATAATTAATAGATTCACTCATGATTCATCGATTCACTAATAATTCGTCGATTCCCTCAGCATTCAATCATCATTCACTCATCACTCATCATTTACTCATCATTCACTCATCACTCATCATTCACTCATCATTCAATAATAACTAATCGTTCACTCATAATTAATCGATGCACTCATAATTCCTACAGAGCAGCAGGGGTGGTGTGGGGTGGGTGTCTTACCCTGCTGGTGAACATACAAATTGCAGGTTTCGTTTATCTCGGGGCTGCTGAGTGGGTGATGAGCGTGGGTGAGTGTGGGTGAGTGTGGGTGAGGAGCATGGGTGAGGGTGAGCATGGGTGAAGGTGAGCGTGGGTAAGGGTGTGGGTGAGCGTGGCTGAGGGTGTGGGTGAGCGTGGGTGAGGTTATGGGTGAGGAGCATGGGTGAGGGTGTGGGTTTTGGTGTGGGTGAGCGTGGCTGAGGGGGTGGGTGAGCGTGGGTGAGGTTATGTGTGAGGAGCATGGGTGAGGGTGTGGGTTTTGGTGTGGGTGAGTGTGGGTGAGCGTGGGTGAGTGTGAGTGTGGGTGAGGTTATGGGTGAGGAGCATGGGTGAGGGGGTGGGTGAGGAGCGTGGATGAGTATGGTTGAGGGTGTAGGTGAGTGTGGGTGAGGGTGTGGGTGAGTGTAGGTGAGCGTGGGTGAGCGTGGGTGAGGTTATGGGTGAGGAGCGTGAGTGAGGGTGTGGGTGAGTGTGGGTGAGCGTGGGTGAGGGTGTGGGTGAGCGTGGGTGAGTGTGGGTGAAGGTATGGGTGACCAATCGCTCTTTAATTTCATCAAAAAAGTAACCTGCAGCGCCACGCCTGTTACCATCATTAGGGGAAGGAACGGTGATCCAATCTCTGACCCCCAGGAACAGGTTTGAAGATTTGCTGAGCATTTCTGTGAGGTCCTGGGGGAGAAGAAATCTCTCAGCCTGGAAAACAACGTGGGACAAAGTGGGGATGACCCTGTCGAGGCTGCGGTGCCTCAAATATTGGAGGAAAAAGTCACCCCCTGTGAGTGGCTGGCTGAGGTGCCATCTTTTGAGGAAGTACTGAAGGCGATCCAGAGTCTGAGACCAGGAAAGGCAGCGGGCAGAGATGATCTCCCAAGCAAAATGCTGAGGGAGGGTGGCGTTTGTGCACAGACTGCCCTACATGACATCATAACAACAGTCTGGACCTACTGGACGGGTTCCGCAGGATTGGAAGGATGCCCTGGTGGTCACTCTCTTTAAGAAGGGGGACCGCACAGACTGTAACAACTACAGGGGTATCTCACTCCTCAGTGTGCCGGGAAAGGTCCTGGCAAGGATTATTCAACATCGCCTCGCCAGGCATGCTGAGGAGAGGCTTGCGGAGCCCCAATGCGGTTTCAGGAAAGGGCGGTCCTGCACAGATGCCATATTTTCTGTCCGTCTGCTACAGCAGAGTTGTAGGGAATTCCAACAAGACCTACATCTATGCTTTATTGACCTTGTCAAGGCCTATGATACCATGAGTAGGACTGGGCTCTGGGTTGTTCTTCGTGCTTTTGGAGTCCCTGACCTGCTGCTCACGATCATTAAGAACCTTCATGATGGTGAGCGGGCCCAGGTAAAACTACGTGGACGGGAGTCGGAGCCATTCCCTGTACACGTTGGGGTGCGACAGGGATGTCCTCTGGCTCCCACATTATTTAACATTTATTTCGACCACGTAGTTCGTGAAGCCTTCAAAGCTGTAGCGGATGAATTTCCATCTGATGCAGATACAATGGGAGGTTGATTGATGCCCGGGTGCGGTCAAAGGATGGCTGCTCCCTATTGCTCAATCACGTTATGTATGCCGATGATCTGCTAATTGCTGCTCACTCAGAGGAGGAGTTGGAGGCGCTGCTGCTAAACCTGGAGCTTGCCACTAAGAGGTGGGGACTTACCATCAGCCCCACCAAAACTAAGCACCTGCCTGGGTATTTTATACCATCGGACACTCCACCCCCACAACTCCCAATTGGTGATAGGGGAGTTGTGGAGAGAGTGGAGAGTTTCCCATACCTGGGCAGTGTGCTTATGACTGGCTCCAGATTAACAGCAGAGGTCTCACTCCGAATCAGTCGAGCGGCAATATCTTTTGATCAGTTGCGTAACGCTGTGTGGAAGCTACCTGGTCTGTCGCTCCGCATGAAGCTTCAGGTCTTCTCTGCCACGGTCATTCCGTCCCTTCTCTACGCATGCGATACGTGGACCCCCCTAATGGAACATCTTCGCCGGTTAGAAACATTTAGGCTGGCCTGCCTACAATCCATCCTGAGTTTAACCATGCTGGATTGTGTGAGGAGCTCACAAATCCTTGAAAAATCTGGACAAAGTCTCATCGGCGAGCTCCTCTGGCAGGCAACGCTGCGTTGGCTGGGTCATGTAGCCCGCATGCCCAGCCACCGCATGCCTAAACATCTTTTGTTCGGCCGGATCGAGGGGGCTAAATGGGCGCGGCACGGGCTAGAGAAGAGATGGAGTGATGTGGTACAGGAGGACGTGGAGCTGAGTGGACTTGCCGATGACTGGTACCGGCAGTGTCAAGATCGGCCTCAGTGGAGGAGGCTCGTGAAGGACGCTACTGTGCAGTTGGAGGTAGTCGCCCTCCAACAACAACGGAGGGCGGAGCAGCGACGCTCACAACAACGAGCGGAGCGCCAGTTGGCTGAAGCACAGCAAGTTGGCACAGTAGGGGGCACAGGTGGTGCATCAGCCAGTCATCTCAGTTATCTCAGTCAGTCAACCCGTGGCACTTGGGTCTGCCCCGTGACCTCCTGCCAGCGGGCGTTCGACACTTCACGTGGCCCCAACGTGCACATGGCCTGGCACAAGAGTCGTGGTGACATCACCACCACTTAGTGGCGAATGGTGGTTGTTGTTGAGTGTGGGTGAGGTTGTGGGTGAGCGTGGGTGAACGTGGATGAGGGTATGGGTGAGCGTGGGTGAGGGTGTGGGTGAGGGCGTGGGTGAGAGTGGGTGACGAGTGTGGGTGAGCACCCACCTCGTGCTAACGAAGCGAAGTTTGATGATGAAGGAGTAGCCGGTGGTGATGGTGAAGATGACCTCCCGTGAGGTCGTGTTGTCCGTGAACCCCGGGGAGCAGAAGTTTCCGCTCGTGCCGGAGAACGCTGCCGAGACAGAGACAGACGCAGAGAGACAGAGAGAGACATAGAGAGACAGAGAGACACAGAGACACAGAGAGATAGAGACAGAGAGATACACAGAGAGACAGAAAGACACAGAGAGAGACACACACAGAGAGACGCAAAGATAGAGAGAGACACAGAGAGACAGAGAGACACAGAGAGACAGAGATAGACACAGAGATAGAGAGAGACTAAGAGAGACAGAAAGACGCAGAGAGACAGAGAGACACAGAGAGACAGAGAGATACAGAGAGAGACACACACAGAGAGACAGAGAGACACAGAGAGATAGAGAGATAAAGAGAGAGAGACAAAGAGAGAGACAGAGACACAGAGAGACAGAGAGACACAGAGAGACAGAGAGACACAGAGAGACAGAGAGATAGAGAGAGAGACAGAGAGAGACAGAGAAACAGAGAGGCACAGAGAGAGAGGCAGAGAGAGACAGAGAGATAGGCATAGAGACAGAATAACAACAACAAAATCCAGAAAAACGCATGTTAAAAATGTTACAAATTGATTCGCATTTTAATGAGGGAATTAAGTATTTGACCCCTCTGCAAAACATGACTTAGTACTTGGTGGCAAAACCCGTGTTGGCAATCACAGGGGTCAGACGTTTCTTGTAGTTGGCCACCAGGTTTGCACACATCTCAGGAGGGATTTTGTCCCACTCCTCTTTGCAGATCTTCTCAAAGTCATTAAAGTTTCGAGGCTGACGTTTGGCAACTCGAACCTTCAGCTCCCTCCACAGATTTTCCATGGGATTAAGGTCTGGAGACTTGCTAGGCCACTCCAGGACCTTAATGTGCTTCTTCTTGAGCCATCCCTTGGTTGCCTTGGCCATTGTCATGCTGGAATACCCATCCACGACTCTTTTCAATGCCCTGGCTGAGTGAAGGAGGTTCTCACCCAAGATTTGATGGTACATGGCCCCGTCCATCGTCCCTTTAATGCGGTGAAGTTGTCCTGTCCCCTTAGCAGAAAAACACCCCCAAAGCATAATGTTTCCACCTCCATGTTTGACGGTGGGGATGGTGTTCTTGGGGTCATAGGCAGCATTCCTCCTCCTCCTCCAAACACAGCGAGTTGAGTTGATGCCAAAGAGCTCCATTTTGGTCTCATCTGACCACAACACTCTCACCCAGGTGTCCTCTGAATCATTCAGATGTTCATTGGCAAACTTCAGACGGGTATGTATATGTGCTTTCTTGAGCAGGGGGACCTTGCGGGCGCTGCAGGATTTCAGTCCTTCACGGCGTAGTGTGTTACCAATTGTTTTCTTGGTAACTATGGTCCCAGCTGCCTTGCGATCATTGACAAGATCCTCCCTTGTAGTTCTGGGCTGATTCCTCACCGTTCTCATGATCATTGCAACTCCACGAGGTGAGATCTTGCATGGAGCACAAGGCCGAGGTTGATTGACAGTTCTTTTGTGTTTCTTCCATTTGCGAACAATCGCACCAACTGTTGTCACCTTAACACCAAGCTGCTTGGCAATGGTCTTGTAGCCCATTCCAGCCTTGTGTAGGTCTACAATCTTGTCCCTGACATCCATGGAGAGCTCTTTGGTCTTGGCCATGGTAGAGCGTTTGGAATCTGATTGACTGATTGATTCTGGGGTCAGGTGTATTTTATACAGGTAACAAGCTGATATTAGGAGCACTCCCTTTAAGAGTGTGCTCCTAATCTCAGCTCGTTACCAGTATAAAAGACACCTGGGAGCCAGAAATTGTTCTGCTTGAGATGGGGTCAAATACTTTTTTCCCTCAACAAAATGCAAATGAATTTATAACATTATTGACATGCATTTTTCTGGATGTATTTGTTGTTATTCTGCCTCTCACTGTTCAAAATTAACCTCCCATTAAAATGATAGACTGATCATTTCTTTGTCAGTGGGCAAACGTACAAAATCAGCAGGGGATCAAATACTTTTTTCCCTCACTGTATAGTGTAGTGTATAGTGTAGTGTTTAGTGAAGTGTATAATGTAGTGTATAGTGTAGTGTATAGTAGTGTATAATGCAGTGTATAGTGTAGTGTATAGTGTAGTGTGTAGTGTATAGTGTAGTAGTGTATAGTGTAGTGTATAGTAGTGTACAGTGTAGTGTATAGTGTAGTGTATAGTAGTGTACAGTGTAGTGTATAGTTGTGTATAGTGTAGTGTATAGTAGTGTAGTGTATAGTGTAGTGTATAGTAGTGTATAGTGGTGTAGTGTATAGTGTAGTGTATAGTAGTGCATAGTTTAGTGTATAGTCTGTAGTGTATAGTAGTGTATAGTGTAGTGTATAGTGTAGTGTATAGTGGTATTCGTAGCTTAGTGTATAGTGCAGTGTATAGTGTAGTGTATAGTGTAGTGTATATTAGTGTAGAGTGTAGTGTATAGTAGTATATTGTATAGTGTAGTGTGGAGTGTAGTGTACAGTGTTGTGTATAGTGTAGTGTAAAGTGTAGTGTATAGTGTAGTGTATAGTGTAGTGTATAGTAGTGTATAGTAGTGTAGTTTATAGTGGTGTAGTGTGTAGTGTAGTGTATAGTGTAATGTATAGTGTAGTGTATAGTGTAGTGTATAGTGTAGTATATAGTAGTATATTGTATAGTGTAGTGTGTAGTGTAGTATACAGTGTTGTGTATAGTGTAGTGTAAAGTGTAGTGTATAGTGTAGTGTATAGTGTAGTGTATAGGGTACTGTATAGTGTATAGTGTAGTGTATAGTGTAGTGTATAGTAGTATATTGTATAGTGTAGTGTGTAGTGTAGTGTACAGTGTTGTGTATAGTGTAATGTAAAGTGTAATGTATAGTGTATAGTAGTGTAGTTTATAGTGGTGTAGTGTGTAGTGTAGTGTATAGAGTAGTGTATAGTGTAGTGTATAGTGTAGTGTATAGTAGTGTATAGTGGTGTAGTGTAGTGTATAGTGTAGTGTATAGTGTAGTGTATAGTGTAAGGTGTAGTGTAGTGTATAGTGTAGTGTATAGTGTAGTGTATAGTAGTGTATAGTAGTGTAGTTTATAGTGGTGTAGTGTAGTGTATAGTGTAGTGTATAGTGTAGTGTATAGTAGTGTATAGTGTAGTGTATAGTGTAGTTTATAGTAGTGTAGTGTATAGTGCAGTGTATACTGTAGTGTATAGTGTAGTGTATAGTGTAGTGTATAGTGTAGCGTGTACATTGCACCGCTGCACGTAGCCACACCGTGTCTAACCGCGGGGGTGGGGGGGGTGATAGAAGACCAACATCCACTCACGGATATTGTAGCTCGTGGGCACTTGCGACGGAGGAGCACTCGTTCTCGTCGTCGGTGACATCATCGGTGACGTCGTCGATGACGTCATCGGTGACGTCGTCGGTGACGTCGTCGGCGGCAGAGGCGTCGTAGCAACGGTCGGAAATCCTGAAGCAACCGATTTTAAAAATAGATATATTTTAGCAAACAGAACGATGTGCGCATTCCATTTCAGCAACGACCACAGAATGGGAACCTTCATTAAGGCTTTCAGGAGGAATGCGATGAGCTTCGAAGCTCTTTTTCACCGATGTCCAGTGTAGTGTATTACAATGTAATGCCTCGTGTATAGTAGCGCGGTGTTTCATAGCGTCGTGTATTGCAGCGTAGCGTATAGTGCTGTACGTATGTAATGTGTACCCCCAGGGGTCTGTGTACCCCTAGGGGTCTGTGCACCCCTAGGGGTCTGTGTACCCCCAGGGGTCTGCGTACCCCCAGGGGTCTGTGTACCCCCTAGGGGTCTGTGTACCCCCTAGGGGTCTGCGTACCCCCAGGGGTCTGTGTACCCCCTAGGGGTCTGTGTACCCCCAGGGGTCTGTGTACCCCCTAGGGGTCTGCGTACCCCCAGGGGTCTGCGTACCCTCTAGGGGGTCTGCGTATCCCCTAGGGGTCTGCGTACCCCCAGGGGTCTGTGTACCCCCAGGGGTCTGCGTACCGCCAGGGGTCTGTGTACCCCCAGGGGTCTGTGTACCCCCTAGGGGTCTGTGTACCCCCAGGGGTCTGTGTACCCCCTAGGGGGTCTGTGTACCTCCAGGGGGTCTGTGTACCCCCTAGGGGTCTGTGTACCCCCAGGGGTCTGTGTACCCCTAGGGGTCTGTGTACCCCTAGGGGTTTGTGTACCCCCTAGGGGTCTGTGTACTCGCTAGGGGTCTGTGTACCCCCTAGGGGGTTTGTGTACCCCCAGGGGTCTGCGTACCCTATAGGGGGTCTGTGTACCCCTAGGGGTCTGTGTACCCCCAGGGGTCTGTGTACCCCCTAGGGGTCTGTGTACCCCCAGGGGTCTGTGTACCCCTAGGGGTCTGTGTACCCCCAGGGGTCTGTGTACCCTCAGGGGTCTGTGTACCCCCTAGGGGGTCTGCGTACTCCCCAGGGGGTCTGTGTACCCCCAGGGGTCTGCGTACCCCCAGGGGTCTGTGCACACCTAGGGGTCTGCGTACCCCTAGGGGTCTGTGTACCCCCAGGGGTCTGTGTACCCCCAGGGGGTCTGCGTACCCCTAGGGGTCTGTGTACCCCCAGGGGTCTGCGTACCCCCAGGGGTCTGTGTACCCCAGGGGGTCTGTGTACCCCCTAGGGGTCTGTGTACCCTTAGGGGGTCTCCGGTCTGTGTAGCCCTAGGGGTCTGCGTACACCTAGGGGTCTCCGGTCTGCGTACCCCCTAGGGATCTGTGTACCCCCAGGGGTCTGTGTACCTCCTAGGGGTCTGTGTACCCCCAGGGGTCTGTGTACCCCCTAGGGGTCTGTGTACCCCCTAGGGGTCTGTGTACCCCTTAGGGGTCTGTGTACCCCTTAGGGGTCTGCGTACCACTGCTAGTCTATGGCACACCGCCGAGACGTCTGTAAGAAAGTGTTGGGCAGGCCTCACGACTTCTCCTACATTGAGGGCAGTGCATAATCGGATGTTTGGATCAGAATCGGAGCATTTATAGAATCCGAAGAGCTGTAAAGCCCTTTTGTCACGGATGTCCAGTTCAGGGGCCATGGGGTAAGGACGTTACAACAACAACATGCAGTTCAATTTTGATTTAAAGCTTTCGTGACTGCAGTAATTTATATTCTTAGCTCTTTCGGTAAAGTCACGTTGAAGGGAAACAATAAAATAATAAAATATATATATAAAACAAAAAAATTTCTCACGACGTTTCGACCATAACACAAACGGTCGTCATCAGGTGTGTGTTATGGTCGAAACGTCGTGAGAATTTTTATTGTTTTATATATATATTTCATTATTTTATTGTTTCCCTTCAACGTGACTTTACCGAAAGAGCTAAGATTATAACATACAGTTCTACGCACAAACACGATAGATAGTAAGCTTATCACGTAGGCTTTCGTGACCGATATCCATAATGTAAGGTTTTTTTGGGGGGGGGGTGGGTTATATCGTGTAAATATATAAATGTGTCGGTAAACCCGCCACCACCCGACCACACCGCCAACTAAGCAAGGGTTTTCATTTTGATTTAAAGCTTTCGTAACTGCAGTAATTCATATTCTTAGCTCTTTCGGTAAAGTCACGTTGAAGGGAAACAATAAAATAATAAAATATATATTGAATTTTTTATTGTTTTATATATTTTATTATTTTATTGTTTCCCTTCAACGTGACTTTACCGAAAGAGCTAAGGATATAAGGGTTTTCACGCAAACAGAATGCGGCCAAGTCGTTACTCGCACAGCGCGATAACCGGTTGTGTGTTCGAGAGCCAAGCGACAACGTTTACAAACCGAGTAACGACGTTTCGCCAGTGATTGCAACCAGCTTCATCAGGCGACAGCCAGAACCGTGGAGAAGCCCACCGGTTTCGTCGCTTAAAAATGACGACGACAATGTACGTTGAATTTTGATTCTAAAGCTTTCGTGACTGCGGTAATTCATATTCTTAGCTCTTTCGCTAAAGTCACGTTGAAGGGAAACAATAAAATAATAAAATATATAAAACAATTAAAATTCTCACGACGTTTAATTTTTATTATTTTATTATTTCCCTTCTACGTGGTGATGACTTTACCGAAAGAACCAAGAATATGAATCCCTGCATTCACGAAAGCTTTAAATCTAATAACTTAACAATAACCAAATGTTTATCATTCAGTCTTATCACTTTACTACCAAACACACACAAATATGCATCCTTGTACTGGCTGTGAAAGGCTGTGGGTTTTAAGTTAATGTAACAACTTAACAAGATCGACAATCGAGGATTTTGGGTTAGATCGTGTAAATACAAAATGTTGTGTCGTGTCAACGTTTGCGTGACAAACCCTTCCTGATTGTAAATATTGTAGTGGGTTTACTCTCCAACACACACACACAGGTTAGTGAACAACTAAGAAACTAATTGTCACGTTCTATTTACTTGACAAACCCTTCCTAATTGTAAATATTGTAGTGGGTTTACTCTCCAACAAACACACACACACACAGTTTAGTGAAGAACTAAGAAACTTATTGTCACGTTCTGTTTACTTGACAAACCCTTCCTTATTGTAAATGTTGTAGTGGGTTTACTCTCAAACACGAACACACAGGTTAGTGAAGAACTAATAAACTAATTGTCACGTTCTGTTTACTTGACAAACCCTTCCTGATTGTAAATATTGAAGTGGGTTTACTCTCCAACACACACACACAGGTTAATGAAGAACTAATAAACTAATTGTCACGTTCTATTTACTTAACGAACCCTTCCTGATTGTAAAAATTGAAGTGGGTTTACTCTCCAACACACACAGGTTAGTGAACAACTAAGAAACTTATTGTCACGTTCTGTTTACTTGACAAACCCTTCCTAATTTTAAATATTGTAGTGGGTTTACTCTCCAACACACACACAGGTTAGTGAAGAACTAATAAACTAATTGTCACGTTCTGTTTACTTGACAAACCCTTCCTGATTGTAAATATTGAAGTGGGTTTACTCTCCAACACACACACAGGTTAGTGGAGAACTAAGAAACTTATTGTCACGTTCTGTGTACTTGACAAATCCTTCCTAATTGTAAATATTGATGTGGGTTTACTCTCCAACACACACACACAGGTTAGTGAACAACTAAGAAACTAATTGTCACATTCTGTTTGCTTGACAAACCCTTCCTGATTGTAAATATTGAAGTGGGTTTACTCTCCAACACACACACACAGGTTAGTGAACAACTAAGAAACTTATTGTCACGTTCTGTTTAATTGACAAACCCTTCCTGATTGTAAATGTTGTAGTGGGTTTACTCTCCAACACACACACACACACAGGTTAGTGAAGGACTAGGAAACTAAACCCTTCCTGATTGTAAATATTGAAGTGGGTTTACTCTCCAACACACACACACACAGGTTAGTGAAGAACTAAGGAACTAATTGTCACGTTCTATTTACTTGACAAACCCTTCCTGATTGTAAATATTGTAGTGGGTTTACTCTCCAACACACACACACACACAGGTTAGTGAACAACTAAGAAACTTATTGTCACGTTCTGTTTACTTGGCAAACCCTTCCTAATTGTAAATATTGAAGTGGGTTTACTCTCCAACACACAAACGCACACAGGTTAGTGAACAACTAAGAAACTAAATGTCACGTTCTGTTTACTTGACAAACCCTTCCTGATTGTAAATATTGTAGTGGGTTTACTCTCCTACACACACACTGGTTAATGAAGAACTAATAAACTAATTGTCACGTTCTATTTACTTAACGAACCCTTCCTGATTGTAAATATTGAAGTGGGTTTACTCTCCAACACACACAGGTTAGTGAACAACTAAGAAACTTATTGTCACGTTCTGTTTACTTGACAAACCCTTCCTAATTTTAAATATTGTAGTGGGTTTACTCTCCAACACACACACACAGGTTAGTGAAGAACTAATAAACTAATTGTCACGTTCTGTTTACTTGACAAACCCTTCCTGATTGTAAATATTGAAGTGGGTTTACTCTCCAACACACACACACAGGTTAGTGGAGAACTAAGAAACTTATTGTCACGTTCTGTGTACTTGACAAATCCTTCCTAATGGTAAATATTGATGTGGGTTTACTCTCCAACACACACACACAGGTTAGTGAAGAACTAATAAACTAATTGTCACATTCTGTTTGCTTGACAAACCCTTCCTGATTGTAAATATTGAAGTGGGTTTACTCTCCAACACACACACACACACAGGTTAGTGAACAACTAAGAAACTTATTGTCACGTTCTGTTTAATTGACAAACCATTCCTGATTGTAAATATTGTAGTGGGTTTACTCTCCAACACACACACACACAGGTTAGTGAAGGACTAGGAAACTAATTGTCACGTTCTGTTTACTAGACAAACCCTTCCTGATTGTAAATATTGAAGTGGGTTTACTCTCCAACACACACACACACACAGGTAAGTGAAGAACAAAGGAACTAATTGTCACGTTCTATTTACTTGACAAACCCTTCCTGATTGTAAATATTGTAGTGGGTTTACTCTCCAACACACACACACACAGGTTAGTGAACAACTAAGGAACTTATTGTCACATTCTGTTTACTTAGCAAACCCTTCCTAATTGTAAATATTGAAGTGGGTTTACTCTCCAACACACAAACGCACACAGGTTAGTGAACAACTAAGAAACTAAATGTCACGTTCTGTTTACTTGACAAACCCTTCCTGATTGTAAATATTGTAGTGGGTTTACTCTCCTACACACACACTGGTTAATGAAGAACTAATAAACTAATTGTCACGTTCTATTTACTTAACGAACCCTTCCTGATTGTAAATATTGAAGTGGGTTTACTCTCCAACACACACAGGTTAGTGAACAACTAAGAAACTTATTGTCACGTTCTGTTTACTTGACAAACCCTTCCTAATTTTAAATATTGTAGTGGGTTTACTCTCCAACACACACACAGGTTAGTGAAGAACTAATAAACTAATTGTCACGTTCTGTTTACTTGACAAACCCTTCCTGATTGTAAATATTGAAGTGGGTTTACTCTCCAACACACACACACAGGTTAGTGGAGAACTAAGAAACTTATTGTCACGTTCTGTGTACTTGACAAATCCTTCCTAATTGTAAATATTGATGTGGGTTTACTCTCCAACACACACACACACAGGTTAGTGAACAACTAAGAAACTAATTGTCACATTCTGTTTGCTTGACAAACCCTTCCTGATTGTAAATATTGAAGTGGGTTTACTCTCCAACACACACACACACAGGTTAGTGAACAACTAAGAAACTTATTGTCACGTTCTGTTTAATTGACAAACCCTTCCTGATTGTAAATATTGTAGTGGGTTTACTCTCCAACACACACACACACACAGGTTAGTGAAGGACTAGGAAACTAATTGTCACGTTCTGTTTACTAGACAAACCCTTCCTGATTGTAAATATTGAAGTGGGTTTACTCTCCAACACACACACACAGGTTAGTGAAGAACTAAGGAACTAATTGTCACGTTCTATTTACTTGACAAACCCTTCCTGATTGTAAATATTGTAGTGGGTTTACTCTCCAACACACACACACAGGTTAGTGAACAACTAAGAAACTTATTGTCACGTTCTGTTTACTTGGCAAACCCTTCCTAATTGTAAATATTGAAGTGGGTTTACTCTCCAACACACAAACGCACACAGGTTAGTGAACAACTAAGAAACTAAATGTCACGTTCTGTTTACTTGACAAACCCTTTCTGATTGTAAATATTGTAGTGGGTTTACTCTCCTACACACACACTGGTTAATGAAGAACTAATAAACTAATTGTCACGTTCTATTTACTTAACGAACCCTTCCTATTTAAATATTGTAGTGGGTTTACTCTCCAACACACACACACACGCACCGGTTCGTGCTGAACTAAGTAACGAATTGTCACGTGTTGTTTAAGTGACAAACCTGTCACTGATTGGCTGCGGCGGGTTTAACGACACAACATTAATATTCATGTGATCTAACCCAACAAAACCTCCTCTCTTATGGATGACAGAGGATCATCGACCATTCCCAAATGCACCGCTTCACTTTTTTCCCATACAACAGGTAAGTAGCTAGGAGATGTTAACTACCTCGCCAGGTATACAGGAGAGCGTGGGTTCGATCCAGACACCTGACGATGCCCGCCGCAGCTGTATATTTGAAGTCTATGTGTGTCTCTCTCATTACCAGTGGCTAAGATACGGTACGCAGGAAGTTCGTGGGTTCGATCCAGACCGTGATGATGCCCGCCGCTGCTGTATATTTGAACTCTGTGTGTGTCTCTCTCATTACAGTGGCTAAGATATGGTATGCAGGAAGTTCGTGGGTTCGATCCAGACCCTGATGATGCCTGCCGCTGCTGTATATTTGAACTCTGTGTGTGTCTCTTTCATTACAGTGGCTACGATACGGTACGCAGGAAGTTCGTGGGTTCGATCCAGACCCTGATGATGCCTGCCGCTGTATATTTGAAGTCTGTGTGTGTGTCTCTCTCATTACAGTGGCTAAGATATGGTATGCAGGAAGTTCGTGGGTTCGATCCAGACCCTGATGATGCCTGCCGCTGCATATTTGAACTCTGTGTGTGTGTGTCTCTCTCATTACTGTGGCTAAGATACGGTACGCAGGAAGTTCGTGGGTTCGATCCCGACAGCTGACGATGCCCGCTGCTGTATATTTGAAGTCTGTGTGTGTCTCTCTCATTACAGTGGCTAAGATACGGTATGCAGGAAGTTCGTGGGTTCGATCCAGACCCTGATGATGCCTGCCGCTGCATATTTGAACTCTGTGTGTGTGTGTCTCTCTCATTACTGTGGCTAAGATACGGTACGCAGGAAGTTCGTGGGTTCGATCCCGACAGCTGACGATGCCCGCTGCTGTATATTTGAAGTCTGTGTGTGTCTCTCTCATTACAGTGGCTAAGATACGGTATGCAGGAAGTTCGTGGGTTCGATCCAGACCCTGATGATGCCTGCCGCTGCATATTTGAACTCTGTGTGTGTGTGTCTCTCTCATTACTGTGGCTAAGATACGGTACGCAGGAAGTTCGTGGGTTCGATCCCGACAGCTGACGATGCCCGCTGCTGTATATTTGAAGTCTGTGTGTGTCTCTCTCATTACAGTGGCTAAGATACGGTATGCAGGAAGTTCGTGGGTTCGATCCAGACCCTGATGATGCCTGCCGCTGTATATTTGAAGTCTGTGTGTGTGTCTCTCTCATTACCAGTGGCTAAGATACGGTATGCAGGAAGTTCGTGGGTTCGATCCAGACCCTGATGATGCCTGCCGCTGCTGTATATTTGAACTCTGTGTGTGTGTCTCTCTCATTACAGTGGCTAAGATACGGTATGAAGGAAGTTCGTGGGTTCGATCCCGACAGCTGACGATGCCCGCCGCTGCTGTATATTTGACGTCTGCCCCTCTCTCTCTCTATCTCTCCCTCTCCCCATGCCGTTCCATTCTTCCTTTCGTAAACGTTTCAAAATGTCACACCTTGCTGGTGTTGCTGCTGCTGCTGCTACCGTCCGAGCCACTATTGAGGCATTCACCTGCGCACACCACGTGCAAGGCGCCACTGCCCGGGCACTTGTCCTGGCCGCCGAGTTGGCAGTCGAATACGCTACTCTCGTCACCCCGACAGGAGAGCCCAATGGGTCGGGCTGACGAGGAGGTCGAGGAGTTGGCCATCGAAGGTCGGGAGTCGACGACGCTCCAAGCTCCGCTGCCGCACCCAAGCAGACGGCAGACCACGTCGGCCGTGAGGTTCGCGGTTGTGGAGGTGGTGGAGGATGGGGTGGTGGTGGTGTCGGCCGTGAGGTTCGAGGTGGAGGATGATGTGGTGGTGGCGGTGGTGTTGGTGGTGGTGGCGGTGGTGGTGGAGTTTTCGGCCGTGAGGTTCGAGGTGGAGGATGATGAGGTGGAGGATGATGAGGTGGTGGCGGTGATGGTGGAGTTTTCGGCCATGAGGTTCGAGGTTGTGGAGGTGGTAGTGGTGGAGGATGGGGTGGTGGTGGTGGTGGTGGTGTTGGTGGTGGTGGAGGATGGGGTGGTGGCGGTGTTGGTGGTGGTGGTGTTGTCGGCTGTGAGGTTCGAAGTGGAGGATGATGTGGTGGTGGCGGTGGTGGTGGAGTTTTCAGCCGTGAGGTTCGAGTTGGAGGATGATGAGGTGGAGGATGATGAGGTGGTGGCGGTGGTGGTGGAGTTTTCGGCCGTGAGGTTCGAGGTTGTGGAGGTGGTAGTGGTGGAGGATGGGGTGGTGGCGGTGGTGTTGGTGGTGGTGGCGGTGGTGGTGGAGTTTTCGGCCGTGAGGTTCGAGGTTGTGGAGGTGGTGGAGGAGGTGGAGGATGATGATGAGGTGGTTGTGGCGGTGGTGGTGGTGGAGTTTTCGGCCGTGAGGTTCGAGGAGGAGGCGCCGGTGGGTGAGGAGGTGGAGGCGGGTGATGAGGTGGTGGTGGTCGTGGAGTTTTTGGCCGTGAGGTTCGAGGTGGTGGTGGTGGTGGGAGGTGTGGAGGGGTAGGAAGAGGTGTAGGAGGACGTGGAGGAGAAGGAGGAGGAGGGAGTGGAGGAGGAGGCACAGACGTCGTGCCAAGAGCCGTTGGAGAAATACTGCACGGAGCCCGAGCAAGTGCCAGGGTCACCGGAGAGACGGAGCACGGCGCCTGTGGGGAGGATAGAGAAGGCGATGGGAGACAACAGTAGCAGCAGCAGCAGCGTCAACAACATCAACATTAATAAATAGCGTCAACAACATCAGCACCAACGTAATAAATAGCGTCAACGACGTCAGCATCATCAACAACAACGTCAACAGCATCGGCATGCATCATCACCAACATACACCCGCCAGCATCATCACCGTCATCAACATCATCAACAGCATCATCAACAGCATCATCAACAACATCATCAACATCACCCATCGCCATCATCGACAACAACATCGGCATCAACATCATCATCGCGTGGGAATTATCACAGCCGATGTAGATGCGGAGCAAGGTCCAGCAATGTCATTGTACTCAGGGCCTAACTACTGCTGCTACTACTGTGCTATGTGGGGTGTGCATCGTGGCGTGGTCTTCTTGCTTGCTGGAGCCTTGTCCAAGCTTGCAAAATCGAACACCCAAACCCTAGCCACCAAACCCCACCCAGAAAACCCACCACACCCATCCCAGCCACCCTACCCACCCTCGCCACCCCACAACAGCCTACCCACCCTAGCCACCCCACAACACCCTACCCACCCTAGCCACCCAACAACACCCTACCCACTCTAGCCACCCCACTGCACCCTACCCACCCGACCACACCCACCCAACCCCACCGCAACCCAATCCACCCCAGCCCTAGCCCAACAAAATGAACCCCAATCCTACCCCACCCACTCCACCAAACTCAACCCCACCCACCCCACCCACCCCACCCACTCCACCAAACTCAACCCCACCCACCCCACCCACCCCACCCACGCCACCCACTCCACCAAACTCAACCCCACCCCACCCCCACCCACGCCCCCACCCCCACCGCGACCCCCACCCCAACGTTCGTTCACCCGTGCACTGGACGATCGCCGCGCCGCCTCCGCCGCCGCCGCAATCTGCCCCCGCCGACGTCACAGCACAGTGGGTGGGCGCCGGCTGCCACCGGGCACAGGAGATGCTCCACCACGCCACGGGCGCCACGCCGATGCCTCCGCCGGCGTCGCTGCCGTTGAGCAGGCGGCCCAAGCGACCGCAGCCGAGCTTAAGGCAGGCGACGTCGGCCAGCGCCGGGAGGCGCTCGCCGCAGACGGTGCCCCACGAGCCGCCGTGGAGCAGCTCCAGGAGGCCCTGGCACGGCGTCGCGCTGCCGCTGCCGCTGAGTCGAACCTGGGGGTCTTCGTGGACGGTTCGCGGGGGGGGGGGGGTCCGGGGAGATCAGGGGTCGGCGGGTTGAGACAGAGGCGGCGCGGTGATTCGGCGAGACGAGAAGTTCAAACGCACACACATCGCACGCGGAGACCCGCGCTGAGACTCGTAGACTCACACACAGACCCATAGCCTATCACATACAGACCCATAGACTCACGCGGAGACCCATAGACTCACAGAGACCCACAGACTCACACAGAGACCCACAGACTCACACAGAGACCCATAGATGCACAGAAAGACCCATAGACTCACACAGAGACTCGTGGACTCGCACAGAGACTCGAAGACTCACGCAGAGACTCATAGACTCACACATAGACCAGTAGACTCACGCAGAGACTCATAGACTCACACATCGACCAGTAGACTCACACAGAGATCCATAGACTCACACAGAGACTCGGAGACTCACACAGAGACTCGTAGACTCACACAGAGACCCATAGACTCACACAGAGACTCGGAGACTCACACAGAGACTCGTAGACTCACACAGATAGCCATAGACTCACACAGAGACCCATAGACTCACACAAAGACCCATAGACTCACGCAGAGACTCGTAGACTCACGCAGAGACCCATAGACTCACACAGAGACCCATAGACTCACGCAGAGACTCGTAGACTCACGCAGAGACCCATAGACTCACGCAGAGACCCATAGACTCACACAGAGACCCATAAACTCACACAGAGACTTGTAGACTCACGCAGAGACTCGTAGACTCACGCAGAGACCCATAGACTCATGCAGAGCCCCATAGACTCACACAGATACCCATAGACTCCTCACACTAGGATCCACAGACTCACACAGAGACGTACAGCCTCACAGAGACTCATAGACTCACACAGAGACTCGTAGACTCACACAGAGACCTATAGGCTCACACAGAGGACCCATAGACTCACACAGAGACCCATAGACTCACGCAGAGACCCATAGACTCACACAGAGACCCATAGACTCACACAGAGACCCATAGACTCACACAGAGACCCATAGACTCACGCAGAGACCCATAGACTCACACAGAAACCCATAGACTCACGCGGAGACCCATAGCCTCACGCGGAGACCCATAGATTCAGGCAGACCCATAGACTACTCACACTGAGATCCATAGACTCACACAGAGGCTTACAGCCTCACAGACACTCATAGACTCACACAGAGACCCAGACTCACACAAAGACCCATAGACTCACACAAAGACCAGTAGGCTCACACAGAGACCCATAGACTCACACAGAGACCCATAGACTCACACACAGACCCATAGACTCACACAGAGACCCATAGACTCACACAGAGACCCATCGACTCACGCAGAGACCCATAGACTCACACAGAAACCCATAGACTCACGCGGAGACCCATAGACTCACGCAGAGACCCATTGATTCAGGCAGACCCATAGACTCCCCACACTGAGATCCATAGACTCACACAGAGGCTTACAGCCTTACAGAGACTCATAGACTCACACAGAGACTCATAGACTCACACAAAGACCCAGACTCACACAAAGACCCATAGACTCACACAAAGACCCATAGTTTGTTGTCCCTCCCCCGAACCTCAGATTAGCCATGCTTGGCCACGTCCGGTGCGAAAGGGGTTCAACACACATACACATCTTCTTGGTTCTTTCGGTAAAGTCAAGTAGAAGGGAAATAATAAAATAATCAAAATATAAAACATAATAAAAGGAAATTCTCACGACATTGGAGCGCCGTCTTCCCGACAGCTCTGTTTCTTCACCTGAGGACGGCTGCTTGCGTTGTGGCCGAAACGTCGTGAGAATTTTATGTTATTATTGTTTAATATTTGTATCATTTTATTACTCCCCTTCTACGTGGTGGCGACTTTACTGAAAGAACCAAGAAGATGAATCCCTGCAGTCGCGAAAGCTTTAAATCGACACTCACACACGCGTACATACAACGGTCACTGTTTCTTATTCTTAACATCTCTCGAGGTTTTGCTTTCTGGCTCAAGGCGTGGCGAGAGGCGACTCACTCCAGTCCCAACTCGCGACGGTCGATAGAACAGCGGGAGCAGTGGTCGGCATTGAGGTATCTGAACAACAACAATATCAGTAGCAGCAACAGATTAAACTAAAACGATGTTGATATTTAACCAGGTGAGGACACCATCGAGCCGCTGTGTAGTCGCTCTTTATCAGAAGCGACCTGGCTTTCACAAATGATAGCTCAATGAAGTGGGCTTCATCATCATCATCGCTGTCATCATCGCGTGGAAACCCTCTCAACGCGTAGCGACGTTGATTCTAAATGTGGAAGGGAAAAACCGGAGGAGACCCGGGGAAAAATCCACGCGACCACCGGGAGAGAGAGACACACAAACTCCATATATACAGCAGCAGCAGGCATCGTCAGGGTCGGGATCGAACCCACGGCCTCCTGTATACCAGGCGAGGTAGTTAACATCTCTTAGCCACCGTGGTGATGAGAGAGAGACACAAAGACTCCACATATACAGCAGCAGCAGGCAGCGTCAGGGTCGGGATCGAACCCACGACCTCCTGCATACCAGGCGAGGTAGTTAACATCTCCTAGCCACCGTGGTGATGAGAGAGACACACACAAACTCCACATATACAGAAGCAGCAGGCATCGTCAGGGTCGGGATCGAACCCACGACCTCCTGTATACCAGGCGAGGTAGTTAACGTCTCCTACCCACCGTGATGATGAGAGAGAGACACACACAGACTCCACATATACAGCAGCAGCAGGCATCGTCAGGGTCGGGATCGAACCCACGACCTCCTGTATACCAGGCGAGGTAGTTAACATCTCATAGCCACCGTGATTATGAGAGAGAGAAACACACAGACTCTACATAAACAGCAGCAGCAGGCATCGTCAGGGTCGGGATCGAACCCACGACCTCCTGCATACCAGGCGAGGTAGTTAACATCTCCTAGCCATTATTATCGTCGTCGTCGTCATCGTCACATGAGGCACTGGGATGCTGCTGGATGCTTTTCGATGCTACTCGGTCTTTTTTGAGGCCCGGCGTTACGCATCGTCTCACGCACTATAGCGGTCTGTGCTCTGTATCCCACCCTAGATTATATTCATCACAAGAAGGCCACTTGTGTTGTGGCCGAAACGTCGTGAGAATTTTATTGTGTTATTTTTTTTATTATTAATTAATTATTTCATTCTCATTCTACGTGACCTTACCGAAAGAACCGAAGAAGATGAATCCTTGCAGTCACGAAAGCTTAAAATCGAAAAAAAAAAACATACTATGATAATATATGTGGCATTGTCCTTGAAACTGATTGATCCACACCAAGGGACGGCTTATCTTTTGAGCCTCGACCCAATTGGTGCTCGACCAGACGGTCGAGCAAGAAAGTGCTCAACATTGGGCGGGCTCATCCCACGTTCTACAGGGTGCATGGGGGACGTTTTGGCCAAATAGTCTTCACCATTTCCTTGCAGGATCCATAATACAGGTTTTTTTTTGGGGTTATATCACGTAAATGTAAATGTCTCATAAAATCATAGGGGTTTCCCCCCTTTCTTCAGGCAACAAAACTGAAACCTTTGTGCGAGGAATCATGTTACTGCATTAACCACAATACTTGTGGTCAAAATACAAACAAAAAACATACTATGATAATATATGTGGCATTGTCCTTGAAACCGATTGGTCCACAACCAGAGACGGCTCCCTTTCGAGCCTCGTCTCAAACGGGGTTAGACCAGAGGACGCCAAAAAAGGCGAACAGCTAAAAAGACAACGCCACTATCAGAGTAATGAGCTGTTCGCCTTGTGGCGTCCTTCTGGTCTAACACCGTTTGAGACGAGGCTCGAAAGAAAGCCGTCTCTGGTGTGGACCAATCAGTTTCAAGGACAATGCATTTATTACATTTTGATTTAAAGCTTTCGTGACTGCAGGGATTCATATTCTTGGTTCTTTCGGTAAAGTCACCACCACGTAGAAGGGAAACAATAAAATAATAAAAATATAAAACAATACAATTATTGTAAAACAATAAAATTATTATTCTTGGTTATTTCGGTAAAGTCACCACTGTGTAGATAGGGAAACACTAAAATAATAAAAATATAAAAGATAAAATTATTGTAAAACAATAAAATTATTATTCTTGGTTCTTCCGGTAAAGTCACCACGTAGAAGGGAAACAATAAAATAATAAAAAATATAAAACGATAAAATTATGACGACGTTTACAACTGCAACACAAAGCAGCAATCACCATCGGGTGTGAAAACGACAGCAAAGAAAATCCTTTCAAATTTTCTTGCTGTGCTTTTCACACCTGATGATGATTGCTGCTTGTGTTGCAGTCCAAACGTCGTGAGAATTTTATCGTGTTATATTTTTTGTTATTATTTTATTGTTTCCTTTATACGTGACTTTACCGAAAGAACCAACAATATAATGCATTCGAGATTTAAATTCTAGATTTACAGCTTTTGCGACTGCAAGGATCCATACTCTTTGGATCTATTCGGTAAAGTCACGTAAAAAACAACAAATTAAAAAAAAAATACAAAATAAAAAAATACTTTAAAAAAATGAAATTTTATTTTTATTTTAAAAAAATATAATGCATATATGATCAGTGTTTTTTTGTCTCCATTCAGACCACGAGTATTGTGGTTAATGCAGTGACATGATTCCTTGCAAAAAGGTTTCAGTTCCGTTGCCAGAAAAAAGAGGGGGAAAAACCCTATTGTTATATTGTGGCACTGGCAAAGGAGGTGCCATGATCGAGACAGGGCGTCGTTTGTAGCAATAAACGGAGACGGCCTCCGGCCCGCATTCGTGTGCCCGGCGTCGATGCGGGAAGCCGCTCGTCGACAATTAGTCGCTGGCACTTACTCAGCGACAGAGCCTCACCGGTGGTGGTGCCGTTGGCGGTGGTGCTGTTGGCGGTGGTGTTGGTGGTGGCAGTGTTGGCGGTGGTGGCGGTGGTGGTGGTGTTGGCGGCGGTGGTGTTGGCGGTGGGGTTGATGGCAGTGTTGGCGGTGGTGTTGGCGGTGGTGTTGGCGGTGGGGTTGGTGGCAGTGTTGGCGGTGGTGTTGGCGGTGGTGTTGGTGGTGGTGTTGGCGGTGGGGTTGGTGGCAGTGTTGGTGGTGGCAGTGTTGGCGGTGGTGTTGGTGGTGGTGTTGGCGGTGGTGTTGGTGGTGGTGTTGGCGGTGGGGTTGGTGGCAGTGTTGGTGGTGGCAGTGTTGGCGGTGGTGTTGGCGGTGGTGTTGGCGGTGGTGTTGGCGGTGGGGTTGGTGGCAGTGTTGGTGGTGGCAGTGTTGGCGGTGGTGTTGGTGGTGGTGTTGGCGGTGACGGTGTTGACTGTGGCAGTGTTGGCGGTGGTGTTGGTGGCGGTGTTGGCGGCGGCGGTGTTGGTGGTGTTGGCGGTGGTGTTGGTGGCGGTGTTGGTGGCGGTGTTGGCGGTGGTGGTGGCGGTGTTAGCAGTGGTGTTGGTGGCAGTGTTGGCGGTGGTCGTGTCGGCGGTGGTGTCGGCGGTGGTGTTGGCGGCAGTGTTGGTGGTGGTGTTGGTGGCGGTGTTGGTGGCGGTGTTGGCGGTGGTGGTGGTGGCGGTGTTAGCGGTGGTGTTGGTGGCAGTGTTGGCGGTGGTGGTGTCGGCGGTGGTGTTGGTGGCGGTGTTGGTGGCAGTGTTGGTGGTGGTGTTGGTGGCGGTGTTGGTGGCGGTGTTGGTGGTGGTGGTGGTGGCGGTGTTAGCGGTGGGGTTGGTGGCGGTGTTGGCGGCGGCGGTGTTGGCGGTGGCAGTGTTGGCGGCGGTGTTGGCAGTGGTGGTGTTGGTGGCAGTGTTGGTGGCGGTGTCGCTGGCGGCGGTGTTGGCGGTGTTGGCGGTGATGTTGGTGGCGGTGTTGGCGGTGTTGGCGGTGTTGGCGGCGGTGGTGTTGGCGGTGTTGGTGGCGGCGGTGTTGGTGGCGTTGGCGGCGGTGTTGGTGGCGGTGTTGGTGGCGGTGTTGGCCGCGTCGGTGTTGGTGGCGGTGTTGGCGATGTTGGTGGTGGTGTTGGCGGCGTCGGTGTTGGTGGCGGTGTTGGCGATGTTGGTGGTGGTGTTGGCGGCGGTGTTGGCGGCGGTGTTGGCGGCGGTGGTGTCGGCCAGGCTCTCGTTGACGACTGAAATGAGAATGGAGAGAGCAGCAGTTGATGTCCGTGGGGCATTCTATTTTGTTGTGCCCAGTATCAAAGTTATGAAACAAGAACAATGAAAATAATGATGGGTATCATGAGACACATTTTTTTTGCCAGTTCCAAAGTAACAATAGGTTTGCACCCTTTCTGGCAAAACAACAAGAGTGGTTTTAAGGTGTTCAAACACCAACATAGATGATAACCTTTCACAAGAAATCAAGAAACAACATTAACCTCACACGGTACTTGTGGTGAACACGCAAACAAACACATGGCTATGAGAGTAATAATGGTATATCCAGAGACAACAGCAGACCACTATATGGCCTAGTCTTACTGCCTCACTACCCAGTGTCTCACTACCCAGTGTCTCACTACCCAGTGTCTCACTACCCAGTGTCTCACTGTCTCACTACCCAGAGTCTTACTGCTTCACTACCCAGTGTCTCACTACCCAGTGTCTCACTACCCAGTGTCTCACTACCCTAGTATCTCACTACCCACTGTCTCACTACCCAGTGTCTCACTACCCAGTGTCTCACTACCCAGTGTCTCACTACCCAGTGTCTCACTACACAGTGTGTCACTACCCAGTGTCTCACTAGCAGTGTCTCACTACCCAGTGTCTCACTGTCTCACTACCCAGAGTCTTACTGCCTCACTACCTAGTGTCTCACTACCCAGAGTGGCACTACCCAGTGTCTCACTGTCTCACTACCCAGAGTCTTACTGCCTCACTAACCAGTGTCTCACTACCCAGAGTCGCACTGTCTCACTACCCAGTGTCTCACTACCCAGTGTCTCACTACCCAGTGTCTCACTACCCAGTGTCTCTC
This sequence comes from Petromyzon marinus, assembly GCF_048934315.1. NCBI lineage: Eukaryota > Metazoa > Chordata > Hyperoartia > Petromyzontiformes > Petromyzontidae > Petromyzon > Petromyzon marinus. The sequence continues at coordinate 795,120 of NW_027423180.1, forward strand.
TACCCAGTGTCTCACTACCAGTTTCTCACTAACAGTATCTCACTACCCAGTGTCTCACTACCCAGGGTCTCACTACCCAGTGTCTCACTACCCTAGTGTCTCACTACCCAGTGTCTCACTACCCAGTGTCTCACTACCCAGAGTCTCACTGTCTCACTACCCAGAGTCTCACTGTCTCACTACCCAGTGTCTCACTACCCAGTGTCTCACTACCCAGTGTCTCACTGCCTCACTACCCAGTGTCTCACTACCCAGTGTCTCACTGTCTCACTACCCAGAGTCTCACTGCCTCACTACCCAGTGTCTCACTACCCAGTGTCTCACTGTCTCACTACCCAGAGTCTCACTGACTCACTACCCAGAGTATCACTGTCTCACTACCCAGAGTCTCACTGTCTCACTACCCAGTGTCTCACTGTCTCACTACCCAGAGTCTCACTGTCTCACTACCCAGTGTCTCACTACCCAGTGTCTCACTGTCTCATTACCCAGAGTCTCACTGTCTCACTACCCAGAGTCTCACTGTCTCACTACCCAGTGTCTCACTGTCTCACTACCCAGAGTCTCATTACCAGTGTTTCATTACCCAATCTCTCACTACATGTGTCTCACCATTCAGTGTCTCACTACCCAGTGTCTCACTACCCAGTGTCTCACTACCCCAGTGTCTCTCTACCCAGTGTCTCACTACCCAGTGTCTCACTAGCAGTGTCTCACTACCCAGTGTCTCACTAGCAGTGTCTCACTACCCCAGCGTCTCACTACCCCACTGTTTCACTACCCAGTGTCTCACTACCCAGTGTCTCACTACCCAGTGTCTCACTACTAGTGTTTGACTAGCAGTGTCTCACTACCCAGGGTCTCCCTACCCAGTGTCTCACTACCCCAGTGTCTCACTACCCAGTGTCTCACTACCCAGTGTCTCACTACCCCAATGTCTCACTAGCAGTGTCTCACTAGCAGTGTCTCCCTACCCAGTGTCTCACTCCCCAGTGTCTCACTACCTGTGTCTCACTACCCCGGTGTCTCACTACCCAGTGTCTCACTACCCAGTGTCTCACTACACAGTGTCTCACTAGCAGTGTCTCACTACCCCAGTGTCTGACTACCCAGTGTCTCACTACCCCAGTGTCTCACTACCCAGTGTCTCACTACCCAGTGTCACACTAGCAGTGTCTCAATAGCAGTGTCTCACTACCCCAGTGTCTCACTACCCCAGTGTCTCACTACCCAGTGTCTCACTACCCAGTGTCTCACTACCCAGTCTCACTACCAGTGTCTCACTACCCAGCGTCTCACTACCCAGTGTCTCACTAGCAGTGTCTCACTACCCAGCGTCTCACTACCCAGTGTTTCACTACCCGTGTCTCACTACCCAGTGTCTCACTACCCAGTGTCTCACTACCCAGTGTCTCACAAGCAGTTTCTCACTAGCAGTGTCTCACTACCCAGTGTCTCACTACCCAGCGTCTCACTACCAGTGTCTCACTACCCAGTGTCTCATTACCAGTGTTTCATTACCCAGTCTCTCACTACATGTGTCTCACCATTCAGTGTCTCACTACCCAGTGTCTCACTACCCAGTGTCTCACTACCCAGTGTCTCACCATCCACTGTTTCACGACTGACATGCACTTGTAAATCATCATCTAGATCAGTGGTTCGTAACCTGGGTTCGATCGAACCCCAGGGGTTCGGTGAGTCGATCTCAGGGGTTCGGCAGAGCCCCCGCCACGGAGGTCCGGACACACTTGAATTATTGTGTAAATTTGTGATGACACACACGGCCCGCTTGGCCATCACTGGCTGCAGATGATCATGCTACACTGCTTGGCCAATCAGCGCTGCGGGGAATTTAGTGCGTACTCAGTAGTCAACGTGTGACTGTTGTTGTCGTACGTCGTGTGATTTCTTTAATATTTTATCCATACTAACTATGTCGGGCAAAAGAAGAAAGTGGTCGGACGAATATGTACAACATGGATTCTCATGTATCACGGAACGTGATGGGAGTGAGCGTCCTATCTGCATGATTTGCAACACCAAGTTGAGCAACTCTAGTCTTGCACCGGCAAAACTAAAGGAACACTTCTTGAAGCTGCATGGAGATGGGGAATACAAGAACACAACACTTGCTGAATTCAGGATGAAGAGAGCCAGATTCGATGAAAGGGCCACTCTGCCTGCTCTTGGATTTGTACCTGTTAACAAACCGATCCTGACAGCATCGTACAAAGTTGCTTACCTGATTGCAAAGCAGGGCAAGCCACACACCATTGGTGAAACACTTGTGAAACCAGCTGCATTAAAGATGGCGAATCTGATACTCGGAACAGCGGCCGAAGGTAAATTATCCCAAATTCCCCTTTCAAATGACACCGTCAGTGACAGAATAGAAGACATGAGTAAAGACATCTTGGCTCAAGTAGTCGCAGATCTGATTTCAAGCCCGGCAAAATTCAGCCTTCAACTTGACGAAACCACAGACGTTTCTGATCTAAGCCAGCTTGCTGTTTTTGTACGCTATGTGAAAGACGACATGATAAAAGAAGAGTTTTTATTTTGTAAGCCTCTTACAACAACAACGAAGGCAGCCGATGTGAAGAAGCTTGTGGATGACTTCTTCAGAGACAACAATCTTTCATGGGATATGGTTTCTGCAGTTTGTACGGACGGAGCTCCAGTCATGCTGGGAAGAAAGTCTGGTTTTGGTGCGCTAGTAAAGGCCGATGCACCACACATCATTGTGACGCATTGTATTCTGCACAGGCATGCGTTGGCAACAAAAACCTTACCTCCAAAAATGGCAGAAGTATTAAAAACTGTGGTGGAATGTGTGAACTATGTGCGAAAAAGTGCTCTGAGGCACCGCATCTTCAGTGAGCTGTGTAAAGAAATGGGCTCTGAATTTGAGGTACTTCTGCTCCATTCTAATATTCGGTGGTTATCCCGGGGACAGGTGCTGAATCGTGTTTTTGCCATGCGTGTGGAATTAGCCCTGTTTTTGCAAGAGCACCAACACTGCCATGCAGATTGCTTCAAAAATCCTGAGTTCATTCTCATTTTAGCGTACATGGCTGATATATTCGCAGCTCTCAATCATCTCAATCAGCAGATGCAGGGTGGTGGAGTCAATATCATGGAAGCGGAAGAACACCTGAAGGCTTTTCAAAAAAAGCTACCGTTATGGAAACGACGAACAGAGAACAATAACTTCGCAAACTTCCTGCTTCTGGACGACTGTGTAAGTAAGATCGAAGATGTGTCTGGAATCGGAGATATTTCTGTATCCACGGAACTGAAGCAAACAATTGCCACGCACTTAGATGAGCTTGCAAAGTCTCTCGACGGATATTTCCCTACAAGAGAGTCATATCCAGCATGGGTGAGACAGCCGTTCACGTTTGCTGTTGAAACAGCAGATGTCAATGATGAATTCCTCGACGAAATAATTGAAATTCAGCAGAGCCAGGTTCAACAGCAACTCTTCAGAACAACAACGCTCTCAACGTTTTGGTGTCGACAAATGAACAAGTATCCAGTTATTGCTAAGAAAGCCCTGGATTTTTTTATACCATTTGTTACAACATATCTTTGTGAGCAATCCTTTTCGAGGATGCTGGACATAAAAACGAAGAAAAGGAACAGACTTTGCTGTGAAAATGACATGAGAGTGGCACTTGCCAAGGTGAAGCCACGCATATCTGAACTGATCTCTCAAAGGCAACAGCAGAAGTCACATTGATTTCCAGGTATGTAATTTGTTGTGAGTTTATGCATTGTGTTGGTTTTATTCTTTGAACAAGGTAATGTTCATGCACGGCTCATTTTGTGTACCAGTAAAAAACATATCTATGTCTTGAATTTGAAAAAAATCACATTTTTTTTCACTAAAGAGGGGTTCGGTGAATGCGCATATGAAACTGGTGGGGTTCGGTACCTCCAACAAGGTTAAGAACCACTGATCTAGATTCACAAAGTCATTGCTTTAGAACTGCTGCTTGTTATTGTCGTGTCTAATGTATTGTCCTCCCACGCCGTCCCCGACACCTCCGATTACCCATGGTTGGCTCCGTAGAAGTTCACACGCAAACATAAGCTCACACAGAGGCCTATAGACTCATGCAGAAACGCCGTAGACTCACACAGACCCATTGCCTCACACAGAGACCCATAGACTTACCACTGCCCATAGACTCAACACTGCCTAAAGACTCAACATTGCCTATAGACTCAACATTGCCTATCGACTCAACATTGCCCATAAAATCAAGCCTGCCCATAGACTCAACACTGCACCATAAACTCAACACTTCACCATAGACTCAGCACTGCCCGTAGACTTAACACTGCCCATAAACTTAACACTGCCCATAAACTCAACACTTGCCCATAGTCTCAACACTGCACCATAGACCCAACACTGCCCATATACTCACTTTACTATATACAGTAAGGGAAACAAGTATTTGATCCCGTGCTGATTTTGTACGTTTGCCCTCTGACAAAGAAATTATCAGTCTATAATTGTAATGGTAGGTTTATTTGAACAGTGAGAGATAGAATAACAACAAGAAAATCCAGAAAAACGCATGTCAAAAATGTTATGAATTGATTAGCATTTATGTTATGAATTGATTAGCAAGTATTTGACCCCTCTGCAAAACATGACTTAGTACTTGGTGGCAAAACCCTTGTTGGCAATCACAGAGGTCAGACGTTTCTTGTAGTTGGCCACCAGGTTTGCACACATCTCAGGAGGGATTTTGTCCCACTCCTCTTTGCAGATCTTCTCCAAGTCATTAAGGTTTCGAGGCTGACGTTTGGAAACTCGAACCTTTAGCTCCCTCCACAGATTTTCTATGGGATTAAGGTCTGGAAACTGGCTAGGCCACTCCAGGACCTTAATGTGCTTCTTCTTGAGCCATTCCATTGTTGCCTTGGCCGTGTGTTTTGGGTCATTGTCATACTAGAATACCCATCCACGACTCATTTTGAATGCCCTGGCTGAGGGAAGGAGGTTCTCACCCAAGATTTGACGGTACATGGCCCTGTCCATCGTCCCTTTGATGCGGTGAAGATGTCCTGCCCCTTAGCAGAAAAACACTCCCAAAGCATAATGTTTCCACCTCCATGTTTGACGGTGATGAAGGTATTCTTGGGGTCATAGGCAGCATTCATCCTCCTCCAAACACGGCGAGTTGAATTGATGCCAAAGAGCTCCATTTTGGTCTCATCTGACCACAACACTTTTACCCAGTTGTCCTCTGAATAATTCAGATGTTCATTGGCAAACTTCAGACGGACATGTATATGTGCTTTCTTGAGCAGGGGGACCTTGCGGGCGCTGCAGGATTTCAGTCCTTCACGGCGTAGTGTGTTACCAATTGTTTTCTTGGTGACTATGGTCCCAGCTGCCTTGAGAGCATTGACAAGGTCCTCCCGTGTAGTTCTGGGCTGATTCCTCATCGTTCTCATGATCATTGCAACTCCACGAGGTGAGATTTTGCATGGAGCCCCAGGCCGAGGGAGATTGACAGTTCTTTTGTGTTTCTTCCATTTGCGAATAATCGCACCAACTGTTGTCACCTTCTCACCAAGCTGCTTGGCAATGGTCTTGTAGCCCATTCCAGCCTTGTGTAGGTCTACAATCTTGTCTCTGACATCCTTGGAGAGCTCTTTGGTCTTGGCCATGGTGGAGAGTTTGGAATCTGATTGATTGATTGCTTCTGTGGTCAGGTGTCTTTTATACAGGTAACAAGCTGAGATTTTGAGCACTACCTTTAAGAGTGTGCTCCTAATCTCAGCTCGTTACCTGTATAAAAGACACCTGGGAGCCAGAAATCTTTCTCATTGAGAGGGGCTCAAATACTTATTTTCCTCATTAAAATGCAAATAAATTTATAACATTTTTTACATGCGTTTTTCTGGATTTTTTTGTTGTTATTCTGTCTCACTGTTCAAATAAACCTACCATTAAAATTATAGACTGATCATTTCTTTGTCAGTGGGGAAACGTACAAAATCAGAAGGGATCAAATGATTTTTTCCCTCACTGTACAGCAGAAGCAGGTGTTAGGGTCTGGATGGAACCCACGACCTCCTGTATACCAGGCGAGGTAGGTAACATCTCCTAGCCACTGTGATGATGATGATGATGAGAGAGAAAGACACAGACTCCAAATATACAGCAGCAGGTGTTAGGGTCTGGATGGAACCCACGACCTCCTGTATACCAGGCGAGGTAGGTAACATCTCCAAGCCCCTGTGATGATGATGATGAGAGAGAGAGAGACACACAGACTCCAAATATACAGCAGCAGCAGGTGTTAGGGTCTGGATGGGACCCACGACCTCCTGTATACCAGGCGAGGTATGTAACATCTCGTAGCCACTGTGATGATGATGATGATGAGAGAGAGAGACACACACAGACTCCAAATATAGAACAGCAGCAGGTGTTAGGGTCTGGATGGAACCCACGACCTCCTGTATACCAGGCGAGGTAGGCAACATCTCCTAGCCACTGTGATGATGATGAGACGCCCACTCCCCTGGGGGGGAACTGGTCCAGCGAGGGGCCAAGAATCCACGCGTGACGCATGCCACCTCCCCTTTCCCGTAAGTGCCCTAATCGGTGCCATCGGCTGCGCTCGTCACCTGGAACGGATGTGTGTACGTGTGTGTGTGTACACGTGCATGTGTGTGCATGTGTGATTGTGATATCATCAGGAAAGCGCGGTCCTGCACAGATGCCATATTTTCTGTCCGTCTGCTACAGCAGAGGTGTAGGGAATTCCAGCAAGACCTACATCTCTGCTTTATTGACCTGGTCAAGGCCTATGATACCATCAGTAGGCCTGGCTTCTGGGTTGTTCTTCGTGCTTTTGGAGTACCTGACCCTCTGCTCACGATCATTAAGGACCTTCATGATGGTGAGCGGGCCCGGGTAAAACTACGTGGCCGGGAGTCAGAGCCATTCCCTGTACACCTTGGGGTGCGACAGGGATGTCCTCTGGCTCCCACATTATTTAACATCTATTTTGACCATGTAGTTCGTGAAGTCTTCAATAGCTGTACCGGGGGAATCTCCATAAGGTACAGATATAACGGAAGGCTGATCGATGCCCGGGTGCGGTCAAGGGATGGCTCCCTGTTACTCAACCACGTTACGTATGCTGATGATTTGGTAATAGCTGCTCATTCAGACGAGGAGTTGGAGACGCTGCTGCTGAGATTGGAGCGTGCCACTAATAGGTGGGGCCTTACCATCAGCCCCACCAAAACTAAGCAACTGCCTGGGCATTTTGTACCATCGGACACTCTACCCCCACAACTCCCAATCGGTGATGGGGCAGTTGTGGAGAGAGTGGAGAGTTTCCCATATCTGGGCAGTGTGCTTATGATCGGCTCCAGTTTAACAGCAGGGGTCTCACTCCGAATCAGTCGAGCGGCAATATATTTTCATCGGTTGCGTAACACTGTGTGGAAGCTACCTGGTCTGTCGCTCCGCACTAAGCTTCAGGTCTTCTCGGCCACGGTCATTCCCTCCGGTCTCTACGCTTGCGAAACGTGGACCCCCCTAATGGAACATCTTCGCCGGTTAGAAACATTTAGGCTGGCCTGCCTACGATCCATCCTGGGTTTAACAAGACTGGATTGTGTGAGGAACTCACAAATCCTTGAAAGATCTGGGCAAAGTCCCATCGGTGAGCTCCTCCGGCAGGCAAGGCTGCGGTGGCTGGGTCATGTAGCCCGCATGCCCAGCCACCGCATGCTGAAACAGCTTTTGTTTGGCCAAATCGAGGGGGCTAAACGGGCACGGCATGGGCTAGAGAAGAGATGGAGTGATGTGGTACAGGAGGACGTGGAGCTGAGTGGACTTGCCGATGACTGGTACCAGCGGTGTCAAGATCGGCCTCTGTGGAGGAGGCTCGTGAAGGACGCTACTGGGCAGTTGGAGGTAGTCGCCCTCCAACAACAACGGAGGGCGGAGGAGCGATGCTCACAACAACGAGCGAAGCGCCGGGTGGCTAAAGCACAGCAGGTTGGCACAGTAGGGGGCACAGGTGGTGCATCAGGCAGTCATCTCAGTCAGTCGACCCGCGGCACCTGGGTCTGCCCCGTGACCTCCTGCCAGCGGGCGTTCGACACTCCACGTGGCCTCAAGGTGCACATGTCCTGGCATAAGCGTCGTGGTGACGTCACCGCCACTTAGTGGCGAATGGCGATTGTTGTTGTGATATTTGTGTGTACGTGTATGTGCGTTCGTGTGTATGTGTGTGTATGATCGAGCGTGGTGATGAGTTAGGGGAACCTGTAAGCCCCAGGCTACTTTGGGCTCGCATTCACATCAACCAGAGGCGAGGAGCGGTGGTCGTGGTTACTTATGCCCCCACTGAAGACGAACATCCGTGGAAGGATGCAGGCAAGGCCGATGAGTCAGATGCCTTCTATGACCTCTTGTCACAGGTGCTGGCTAAAGTGGCCCCTCGGGATAGAGTCATCTTGTTGGGTGACTTCAATGCCCGAGTTGGTCATGATGCTGGCACCTGTCTGGAGTAATGGGAAGGCATGGGCCAGATCAGCTCAATAACAACGGCAGGAGGTTGCTAGATTTTTGTGCAGCCCATGGGCTTGTAATTACCAACACGCTGTTCCGGCATCGGCGCATCCACACCACATCATGGATGCATGCCGGGTCCAAGCAAGAACATCTGCTGGACTGCATAGTGATGGAACAGCGGATGCGGGCCCATGTCCTTTAAACCAGGACCTACCGTGGAGCTGATCTGCCCACTGACGTTCAACTTGTCATCTGTAATATGCGCCTGCCATTCATCCATTCCGATGGTGGATGTACACCCAGGAACCCATTCAAACCCTTAGTGGCATGGTCTCAGCTAGCTGATGAAAGTTACAAGTGAGATTTTCATCATCGCTTGCGGCTGGGGTTGGCATCGTCCCCCCTCCTCCTGATGTCGAGGGGAAATGAGTGAGGTTTAGCACTGTGGCTCATGCAGCTGCAATGACTGCTTTGGGTACACGGTCCAGACCTCCCCAGAGACCCTGGCTGACAGAGGAAGTGTTCAAGCTGGCTGGGAAAAAGCGACAGGCCCACTCTCATCATCTACAGCATCCCACGTCGTAGAATGAGGAGGCTTACCGCAGCCTTCGCTCGGAGGTTTGGAGAGCCGAGAGGTGCTGCAAGGATGGGTGGTGGTCGTGGGTTTCTGTCCCGCGATCACAACTCGCTCTTTAATACAATCAAAAAAGTAATCTGCAGCGCCACACCTATTACCATCATTAGGGGAAAGAACGGTGATCAAATATCCGACCCTCAGCAACAGGCTTGCAGATTTGCTGAGCATTTCTTTGAAGTCCTGGGGGAGGGGAAATCCCTCATCCAGGAAAACATCGTGGCACAAAGTGAGGATGACCCTGCTGAGGCTGCGGTGCCTCGAATATTGGAGGCGAAAGTCACCCCCTGTGTGGCTGGCTGAAGTGCCATCTGTTGAGGAAGTACTGAAGGCGATCCAGAGTCTGATACCAGGAAAGGCAGCGGGCAGAGATGATCTCCCAAGCGAAATCCTGAGGGCGGGTGGCGTTTGTGCACAGACTGCCCTACCTGACACCATAACAAAAGTCTGGACCACTGGACGTGTTCCACAGGATTGGAAGGATTCCCTGGTGGTCCCCCTCTTTAAAAAGGGCGACCGCACAGACTGTAACAACTGGAGGGGCATCTCACTCCTCAGTTTGCCAGGAAAGGTTCTGGCAAAGATTATTCAACATCGCCTTGCTAGTCATGCTAAGGAGAGGCTTGCAGAGCCCCTGTGCGGTTTCAGGAAAGCGCGGTCCTGCACAAATGCCATATTTTTCTGTCCGTCTGCTACAGCAGAGGTGTAGGGAATTCCAACAAGACCTACATCTCTGCTTTATTGACCTGGTCAAGGCCTATGATACCATCAGTAGGCCTGGGCTCTGGGTTGTTCTTCGTGCTTTCGGAGTCTCTGACCCTCTGCTCATGATCATTAAGGACCTTAATGATGGTGAGCGGGCCCGGGTACAACTATGTGGCCGGGAGTCAGAGCCATTCCCTGTACACCTTGGGGTGCGACAGGGATGTCCTCTGGCTCCCACATTATTTAACATCTATTTTGACCATGTAGTTCGTGAAGTCTTCAATAGCTGTACCGGGGGAATCTCCATAAGGTACAGATATAATGGAAGGCTGATCGATGCCCGGGTGCGGTCAAGGGATGGCTCCCTATTACTCAACCACGTTATGTATGCTGATGATTTGGTAATAGCTGCTCATTCAGGGAGGAGTTGGAGACGCTGCTGCTGAGATTGGAGCGTGCCACTAAGAGGTGGGGCCTTACCATCAGCCCTACCAAAACTAAGCACCTGCCTGGGTATTTTGTACCATCGGACACTCCACCCCCACAACTCCCAATCGGTGATGGGGCAGTTGTGGAGATAGTGGAGAGTTTCCCATATCTGGGCAGTGTGCTTATGATCGGCTCCAGTTTAACAGCAGGAGTCTCACTCCGAATCAGTCGAGCGGCAATATATTTTCATCGGTTGCGTAACACTGTGTGGAAGCTACCTGGTCTGTTGCTCCGCACTAAGCTTCATGTCTTCTCGGCCACAGTCATTCCCTCCCTTCTCTACGCTTGCGAAACGTGGACCCCCCTAATGGAACATCTTCGCCGGTTAGAAATATTTAGGCTGGCCTGCCTACGATCCATCCTGGGTTTAACAAGACTGGATTGTGTGAGGAACTCACAAATCCTTGAAAGATCTGGGCAAAGTCCCATCGGTGAGCTCCTCCGGCAGGCAAGGCTGCGATGGCTGGGTCATGTAGCCCGCATGCCCAGCCACCGTATGCTGAAACAGCTTTTGTTCGGCCAAATCGAGGGGGCTAAACCGGCACGGCATGGGCTAGAGAAGAGATGGAATGATGTGGTACAGGAGGACGTGGAGCTGAGTGGACTTGCCGATGACTGGTACCAGCGGTGTCAAGATCGGCCTCTGTGGAGGAGGCTCGTGAAGGACGCTACTGGGCAGTTGGAGGTAGTCGCCCTCCAACAACAACGGAGGGCGGAGGAGCGACGCTCACAACAACGAGCGAAGCGCCGGGTGGCTAAAGCACAGCAGGTTGGCACAGTAGGGGGCACAGGTGGTGCATCAGGCAGTCATCTCAGTCAGTCGACCCGTTGCACCTGGGTCTGCCCCGTGACCTCCTGCCAGCGGGCGTTCGACACTCCACGTGGCCTCAAGGTGCACATGTCCTGGCATAAGCGTCGTGGTGATGTCACCGCCACTTAGTGGCGAATGGCGGTTGTTGTTGTGATATTTGTGTGTACGTGTATGTGCGTTCGTATGTATGTGTGTGTATGATCGAGCGTGGTGATGAGTTATGGGAACCTGTAAGCCCCAGGCTACTTTAGGCTCGCATTCACATCAACCAGAGGCGAGGAGCGGTGGTCGTGGTTACTTATGCCCCCATTGAAGACGAACATCCGTGGAGGGATGCAGGCAAGGCCGATGAGTCAGATGCCTTCTATGACCTCCTGTCACAGGTGCTGGTTAAAGTGGCCTCTCGGGATAGAGTCATCTTGTTGGGTGACTTCAATGCCCGAGTTGGTCATGATGCTGGCACCTGTCTGGAGTAATGGGAAGGCATGGGCCAGATCAGCTCAATAACAACGGCAGGAGGCTGCTAGATTTTTGTGCAGCCCATGGGCTTGTAATTACCAACACGCTGTTCCGGCATCGGCGCATCCACACAACATCATGGATGCATGCCGGGTCCAAGCAAGAACATCTGCTGGACTGCATAGTGATAGAACAGCGGATGCGGGCCCATGTCCTTTAAACCAGGACCTACCGTGGAGCTGATCTGCCCACTGACGTTCGACTTGTCATCTGTAATATGCGCCTGCCATTCATCCACTCCGATGGTGATGTACACCCAGGACCCCATTCAAACCCTTAGTGGCATGGTCTCAGCTAGCTGATGAAAGTTACAAGTGAGATTTTCATCATCGCTTGCGGCTGGGGTTGGCATCGTCCCCCTTCCTCCTGATGTCGAGGGGAATTGAGCGAGGTTTAGGACTGTGGCTCATGCAGCTGCAATGACTGCTTTGGGTACACGGTCCAGACCTCCCCAGAGACCCTGGCTGACAGAGGAAGTGTTCAAGCTGGCTGGGAAAAAGCGACAGGCCCACTCTCATCATCTACGTAATCCCACGTCGTAGAATGAGGAGGCTTACCGCATCCTTCGCTCGGAGGTTTGGAGAGCCGTGAGGTGCTGCAAGGATGGGTGGTGGTCGTGGGTTTCTGTCCCGCGATCACAAATCGCTCTTTAATTCAATCAAAAAAGTAATCTGCAGTGCCACACCTACTACCATCATTAGGGGAAAGAACGGTGATCAAATATCCGACCCTCAGCAACAGGCTTGCAGATTTGCTGAGCATTTCTTTGAAGACCTGGGGGACGGGAAATCCCTCATCCAGGAAAACATCGTGGCACAAAGTGAGGATGACCCTGCTGAGGCTGCGGTGCCTCGAATATTGGAGGCGAAAGTCACCCCCTGTGAGTGGCTGGCTGAGGTGCCATCTGTTGAGGAAGTATTGAAGGCGATCCGGAGTCTGAGACCAGGAAAGGCAGCGGGCAGAGATGATCTCCCAAGCGAAATCCTGAGGGCGGGTGGCGTTTGTGCACAGACTGCCCTACCTGACACCATAACAAAAGTCTGGACCACTGGACGTGTTCCACAGGATTGGAAGGATTCCCTGGTGGTCCCCCTCTTTAAGAAGGGCGACCGCACAGACTGTAACAACTGGAGGGGCATCTCACTCCTCAGTTTGCCAGGAAAGGTTCTGGCAAGGATTATTCAACATCGCCTTGCTAGTCATGCTAAAGAGAGGCTTGCTTTCAGGAAAGCGCGGTCCTGCACAGATGCCATATTTTCTGTCCGTCTGCTACAGCAGAGGTGTAGGGAATTCCAACAAGACCTACATCTCTGCTTTATTGACCTGGTCAAGGCCTATGATACCATCAGTAGGCCTAGGCTCTGGGTTGTTCTTCGTGCTTTCGGAGTCTCTGACCCTCTGCTCATGATCATTAAGGACCTTAATGATGGTGAGCGGGCCCGGGTACAACTACGTGGCCGGGAGTCAGAGCCATTCCCTGTACACCTTGGGGTGCGACAGGGATGTCCTCTGGCTCCCACATTATTTAACATCTATTTTGACCATGTAGTTCGTGAAGTCTTCAATAGCTGTACCGGGGGAATCTCCATAAGGTACAGATATAATGGAAGGCTGATCGATGCCCGGGTGCCATCAAAGGAATGGCTCCCTATTGCTCAACCATGTTATGTACAGTATGCCGATGATCTGGTAATTGCTGGTAATTGCTGGTAATTGCTGCTGAACCTGGAGCTTGCACCAAGAGGTGGGGCCTTACCATCAGCCCAACCAATACGATGCACCTGCCTGGGTATATTGTACCATCGGACACTCCACCCCCACAACTCCCAATCGGTGATGGAGCAGTAGTGGAGAGGGGAGAGTTTATCATACCTGGGCAGTGTGCTTATGACCGGCTCCGGTTTAACAGCAGAGGTCTCACTCCGAATCAGTTGAGCGGAAATAGCTTTTCATCGGTTGCGTGACGCTGCGTGGAAGCTACTTGGTCTGTCGCTCCGCACTAAGCTTCAGGTCTTCTCGGCAATGGTAATTCCCTCCCTTCTCTACGCTTGCAAAACGTGGACCCCCTTAATGGAACATCTTCGCCAGTTAGAAACATTTAGGCTAGCCTGCCTATGATCCATCCTGGGTTTAACCAGGCTGGATTGTGTGAGGAGCTCACAAATCCTTGAAAGATCTGGGCACGGTCCCATCGGTGAGCTCCTCCGGCGGGGAAGGCTGCGATAGCTGGGTCATGTAGCCCGCATGCCCAGCCACCGCATGCCGGATCGAGGGGGCTAGGCGGGCGCGGCACGGGCTAGAGAAGAGATGGAGTGATGTGGTACAGGAGGACGTGGAGCTTAGTGGACTTGCCGATGGCTGGTACCAGCGGTGTCAAGATCGGCCTCTGTGGAGGAGGCTCGTGAAGGACGCTACTGGGCAGTTGGAGGCAGTCGCCTTCCAACAACAACGTAGGGCGGAGGAGCGACGCTCACAACAACGAGCGGAGCTCCGGGTGGCTAAAGCACAGCAGTTTGGCACAGTAGGGGGCACAGGTGGTGCATCAGCCAGTAATCTCAGTCATCTTAGTCAGTCGACCCGTGGCACTTGGGTCTGCCCCGTGACCTCCTGCCAGCGGGCGTTCGACACTTCAAGTGGCCTCAAGGTGCACATGGCCTGGCACAAGTGTCGTGGTCACGTCACCGCCACTGATTGGCGAATGGCGGTTGTTGTTGTAGTGTGTAGTGTAGTGTGTGTGTAGTGTATGTGTGTGTAGTGTATGTGTGTGTAGTGTGTGTGTAGTGTGTGTGGTGTGTGTATGTGTAGTGTGTGTGTAGTATGTGTAGTGTGTGTGTAGTGTATATGTATATGTGTTTGTACGTGTAGTGTATGTGTATGTGTCGACTCAGCCTAAAATGAGTACCTGGTGCGGTGTGTAAATATCGCCACTGGGGAGACAAAGGCGGCCGGGCGTGCTGCTGGCCACCCACCCCCTCGTGTACCATTACCGGCCTTCATAGGTGCTCGCTAACAGTACTTGCCCCTACAGTCTGTTAAGGATATACTGGGGGATCTTTGTCTTTGTGTGTTGAGCTTCTTTCGGCACCGTAATGTAGCCAACCATGGCGAATCTAAGAGGGGTGTGGGGGGAAGGGCAACAACCTATGGGTCTTTGTATGAGTGTTTGTGTGAGTCTATGGGTCTCTGTGTGAGTCTAAGGGACTCTGTGTAAGTTTATGGGTCTCTGTGTGAGTCTACAGGTATCTGTGTGAGTCTATGGGTCGCTGTGTGTATCTACGGGTCTCTGCATTAATCTACGGCGCTCTCAGTTAGTCGACTCGTCTCTCTGTGATTCTGCGGGTCTCTGTGTGAGTCTATGGGCCTCTGTGTAAGTCTATCGGTCTCTGTGTGAATCTGTGCGTCTCTCTCTGAGTCTATGGGTTTATGTGTGAGTCTATGGGCCTCTGTGTGAGTCTATGGGTCTCTGTGTGAGTATATGGGCCTCTGTGTGAGTCTGCGGGTCTCTGTTTGAGTCTATGGGCCTCTGTGTGAGTCTACAGGTCTCTGTGTGAATCTGTGGGTCTCTCTCTGAGTCTATGGGCCTCTGTGTGAGTCTATAGGTCTCTGTGTGAGTCTACGGGTCTCTGTGCGAGTCTACTTGTCTCTGTCTAAGTCTACTGGTCTCTGTATGAGTCTATGTGTCTCTGTGTGAGTCTATGGGTCTCTGTGGGAGTCTACGGGTCTCTGTGTGAGTCTATGTGTCTCTGTGTGAGTCTATGGGTCTCTATGTGAGTCTACTGGTCTCTGTGTGAGTCTACTGGTCTCTGTGTGAGTCTACTGGTCTCTGTGTGAGTCTATGGGTTTCTGTTTGAGTCTACGGGTCTCTGTGTGAGTCTACGGGTCTCTGCGTGAGTCTACTGGTCCCTGCGTGTAACTACGGGTCTCTGTGCGAGTCTATGGGCCTCTGCGTGAGTCTCCCTGTCTCTGCGCCACTCTGGATGTGACAGTGTCCTCGTGCGCATTACCTGCCGCTCTCATCAGCAGGCCAAAGTGCAGGAGGATAGCGAGTGGAGTCCACATCTCTGCTTGTTGATCACCGTGTTAGTTTGTTCCACTGTAGCCTGTTAAGGAGACAGATGCCTCGACTCAAGAAAGTGCTCAACATTGGGCGGGCTCATCCCGCGTTCTACAGGGTGCATGGGGGACGTTTTGGCCAAATAGCCGTCACCATTTCCTGGCAGGATCCATAATACAGGTTTTTTTTTTTTGGGGGGGGGGGGGGGTTATATCACGTAAATGTAAATGTCTCACATAATGATAGGGTTTTTCCCACCTTTTTTCTGGCAACAAAACTGAAACCTTTTTTTGCGAGGAATCATGTTACTGCATTAACCACAATACTTGTGGTCAAAATACAAACAAAAAACACACTGATAATATATGCATTATATTATTGGTTCTTTTGGTAAAGTAACGTATAAAGGAAACAAAATAATAACAAACATATAACACGATAATATTATCACGACGTTTCGACTGCAATACAAGCAATCATCATCAGGTGTCAAAAGCACAGCAAGAAAATTTGAAAGTATTTTCTTGCTGTGGTTTTCACACCCGATGGTGATTGCTGCTTTGTGTTGCAGTCGAAACGTCGTGATAATTTTATCGTTTTATATTTTTATTATTGTATTGTTTCCCTTCTACGTGGTGACTTTACCGAAAGAACCAAGAATATTAATCCCTGCAGTCACGAAAGCTTTAAATCAAAATGTAATAAATGCATTGTCCTTGAAACGGATTGGTCTACACCTGAGACGGCTCTCTTTTGAGTCTCGTCTCAATTGGTGCTAGACCAGAGGACGCCAAAAGGCGTCACCCAGCTCAAAGACAATGCCACTGTCAAAGTAATGAGGGCTCGGGGTAAGCATCTACATCATTAGACCTCCTTTGCTACTGGCAAAAGGAGGTCTAATGATGTAAATGCCTCGTTAAATCTGCCACTACCCAACAAAGCCAATTAGTAAGGGGTTTGTCACATAAACAGAACTTCTAGATTTGAAGCATTCGTGACTGCAAGGATCCATACTCTTTGGTTCTATTCGGTAAAGTCACGTAGGTAATTCATTACTAGTGCAGCACACCGGTGTGTTGGAGAGCAAATCCACAACATTTACACTCAATATGATGTCATGTAGGGCAGTCTGTGCACAAACGCCACCCACCCTCAGCATTTCGCTTAGGAGCTCATCTCTGCCCGGTGCCTTTCCTGATCTCAGACTCTGGATCGCCTTCAGTACTTCCTCAACAAATGGCACCTCAGCCAGCCACTCACAGGGGGTGACTTTCGCCTCCAGTAATCACAACCGGCATCATCGGGCGGGTGTGTGTCGGGTGGTGGCAGGTTTAACGACGCGTAATTTCTATTTGCGCGATCTCACCCAATAAACCTGTATTATGGATTACATTGGTCGCGAAAGCCTGCGTGTTAAACTTATAACACAGGAGGTTGTGTTAAGATGTTGGCATTTTAATGTTAGTCTCTGGTCTCACGATGGTGGTGAGACTAGGCCATAGAGAAGGCTGTCACTGTCCCTGGTGTAGGCAAATTAGTTTCACATAGAATTACATTATCGGGGGCAGTGTGTTTGTTGGCATGTTTTGCCACAAGCACTTTGTGTGGTTAATGCAGACTTGATAATGCTTTGCTATAGGTGGAAAGATGTTAACGATCTCGCCTGCTATGCAGGAGGTCGTGGGTTTGTTCTTGACCCTGACAATGCCTGCTGCTGTATATTTGGAATCTGCGTCTCTCTCATCATCATCATCATCACAGTGGCTCGGAGATGTTAACTCCCTCGCCTGTTACGCACGAGGTCGTGGGTTCAATGCCGACCCCGGTTGTGTGGATCATTGTCCGGGTGTGAAGCCCCGCAGCGATGCACCGTCAAATGTGTTCTTGGTGGCAAATTGCAAGCTCATATTCTTCATCTTCGTGTTCTTAATTCTTTCTTACTTCTCCCTCTTCTTCTTCTTCATCTTGATGAGGAAGATGTCACCAAAATGAAACGGGATGCTGCCCACTTACGGCACTTTGGGTTGCCCCCGCAGAGACTCACACAGCAGAGACAAACAGACTCATCACAGAGACCCTTAGATTCACAGAGACCCATGCATAGACTCACCACACAGAGACCCATAGAGTCACCCAGAGACCCACAGACTCATCACAGAGACCCTTAGATTCACAGAGAACCATGGAATCACCACACAGAGACCCATAGAGTCACCCAGAGACCAACAGACTCATCACAGAGACCCTTAGATTCACAGAGACCCATGGACTCACCACACAGAGACCCATAGAGTCACCCAGAGACCCACAGACTCATCACAGAGACCCTTAGATTCACAGAGACCCTTACATTCACAGAGAACAATGGACTCACCACACAGAGACCCATAGAGTCACCCAGAGACCCACAGACTCATCACAGAGACCCTTAGATTTACAGAGACCCATGCATGGAATCACCACACAGAGACCCATAGAGTCACCCAGAGACAAACAGACTCATCACAGAGACCCTTAGATTTACAGAGACCCATGCATGGAATCACCACACAGAGACCCATAGAGTCACCCAGAGACCCACAGACTCATCACAGAGACCCTTAGATTCACAGAGACCCATGCATGGACTCACCACACAGAGACGCATAGAGTCACACAGAGACCCACAGACTCATCACAGAGACCCTTAGATTCACAGAGAACCATGGACTCACCACACAGAGACCCATAGAGTCACCCAGAGACCCACAGACTCATCACAGAGACCCTTAGATTCACAGAGACCCATGCATGGACTCACCACACAGAGACCCATAGAGTCACCCAGAGACCCACACACTCATCACAGAGACCCTTAGATTCACAGAGACCCATGCATGGACTCACCACACAGAGACCCATAGAGTCACCCAGAGACCCACAGACTCATCACAGAGACCCTTAGATTCACAGAGACCCATGCATAGACTCACCACACAGAGACTCATAGAGTCACCCAGAGACCCACACACTCATCACAGAGACCCTTAGATTCACAGAGACCCATGCATGGACTCACCACACAGAGACCCATAGAGTCACCCAGAGACCAACAGACCCATCACAGAGACCCTTAGATTCACAGAGACCCATGCATAGACTCACCACACAGAGACCCATAGAGTCACCCAGAGACACACACACTCATCACAGAGACCCTTAGATTCACAGAGACCCATGCATGGACTCACCACACAGAGACCCATAGAGTCACCCAGAGACCCACAGACTCATCACAGAGACCCTTAGATTCACAGAGAGCCATGCATGGACTCACCACACAGAGACCCATAGAGTCACCCAGAGACCCACAGACTCATCACAGAGACCCTTAGATTCACAGAGAACCATGTAATCACCACACAGAGACCCATAGAGTCACCCAGAGACCCACAGACTCATCACAGAGACCCTTAGATTCACAGAGAGCCATGCATGGACTCACCACACAGAGACCCATAGAGTCACCCAGAGACCCACAGACTCATCACAGAGACCCTTAGATTCACAGAGACCCATGCATAGACTCACCACACAGAGACCCATAGAGTCACCCAGAGACCCACACACTCATCACAGAGACCCTTAGATTCACAGAGACCCATGCATGGACTCACCACACAGAGAACCATAGAGTCACCCAGAGACAAACAGACTCATCACAGAGACCCTTAGATTCACAGAGACCCATGCATAGACTCACCACACAGAGACACATAGAGTCACCCAGAGACCCACAGACTCATCACAGAGACCCTTAGATTCACAGAGAACCATGGACTCACCACACAGAGACTCATAGAGTCACCCAGAGACCCACAGACTCATCACAGAGACCCTTAGATTCACAGAGAACCATGGACTCACCACACAGAGACCCATAGAGTCACCCAGAGACCCACAGACTCATCACAGAGACCCTTAGATTCACAGAGACCCATGCATGGACTCACCACACAGAGACCCATAGAGTCACCCAGAGACCCACACACTCATCACAGAGACCCTTAGATTCACAGAGACCCATGCATGGACTCACCACACAGAGACCCATAGAGTCACCCAGAGACCCACAGACTCATCACAGAGACCCTTAGATTCACAGAGACCCATGCATAGACTCACCACACAGAGACCCATAGAGTCACCCAGAGACCCACACACTCATCACAGAGACCCTTAGATTCACAGAGACCCATGCATGGACTCACCACACAGAGACCCATAGAGTCACCCAGAGACCAACAGACCCATCACAAAGACCCTTAGATTCACAGAGACCCATGCATAGACTCACCACACAGAGACCCATAGAGTCACCCAGAGACCCACACACTCATCACAGAGACCCTTAGATTCACAGAGACCCATGCATGGACTCACCACACAGAGACCCATAGAGTCACCCAGAGACCAACAGACTCATCACAGAGACCCTTAGATTCACAGAGACCCATGAATGGACTCACCACACAGAGGCCCATAGAGTCACCCAGAGACCCACAGACTCATCACAGAGACCCTTAGATTCACAGAGAGCCATGCATGGACTCACCACACAGAGACCCATAGAGTCACCCAGAGACCCACAGACTCATCACAGAGACCCTTAGATTCACAGAGAACCATGTAATCACCACACAGAGACCCATAGAGTCACCCAGAGACCCACAGACTCATCACAGAGACCCTTAGATTCACAGAGAGCCATGCATGGACTCACCACACAGAGACCCATAGAGTCACCCAGAGACCCACAGACTCATCACAGAGACCCTTAGATTCACAGAGACCCATGCATAGACTCACCACACAGAGACCCATAGAGTCACCCAGAGACCCACACACTCATCACAGAGACCCTTAGATTCACAGAGACCCATGCATGGACTCACCACACAGAGACCCATAGAGTCACCCAGAGACAAACAGACTCATCACAGAGACCCTTAGATTCACAGAGACCCATGCATAGACTCACCACACAGAGACCCATAGAGTCACCCAGAGACCCACAGACTCATCACAGAGACCCTTAGATTCACAGAGAACCATGGACTCACCACACCGAGACCCATAGAGTCACCCAGAGACCAACATACTCATCACAGAGACCCTTAGATTCACAGAGAAACATGGACTCACCACACAGAGACCCATAGAGTCACCCAGAGACCCACAGACTCATCACAGAGACCCTTAGATTCACAGAGACCCATGCATAGACTCACCACACAGAGACCCATAGAGTCACCCAGAGACCCACAGACTCATCACAGAGACCCTTAGATTCACAGAGACCCATGCATGGACTCACCACACAGAGACCCATAGAGTCACCCAGAGACCCACAGACTCATCACAGAGACCCTTAGATTCACAGAGAACCATGGACTCACCACACAGAGACCCATAGAGTCACCCAGAGACCCACAGACTCATCACAGAGACCCTTAGATTTACAGAGACCCATTTACTCACCACCCAGAGACCCATAGAGTCACCCAGAGACCCATATACTCACACAGACACCCATAGACTCACACAATGACCTATTGACTCAAACAGAGACCCAGAGACTGACACAAAGACTCATAGAATCAAATAGACACCCATAGACTCACCATACAATGACCAATTGACTCACACAGAGACCTATAGACTCACACAGAGACCCATAGGCTCACCACACAATGACCCATAGACTCACCACACAATGACCAATTGACTCACACAGAGACCCATAGACTCACACACAGACCCAGAGACTCACACAGAGACCCATAGACTCACACAGAGACCCATAGACCCACACAGAGCCCTATAGACTCACCAAACAGAGACCCATAAAGCCACTCAGAGACCCATATACTCACACATAGACCCATATAATCAAACAAAGACCCATACTCACCACACAATGACCCATTTGCTCACACAGAGACACATAGACTCACACTGAGACCCATAGACTCACACAGAGACCTATAGACTGAACACACATTGTCCCATCGACTCACACAGAGACACATAGACTCACACAGAGACTCATAGAAGCAAACAGAGACCAATAGACTCAGCACTCAATGACCCATCAACTCACACAGAAATCCATAGACTCACACAGAGACCCATAGACTCACCACACAATGACCCATTGACTCACACAGAGACCCAGAGACTCACAGAGACCCATAGACTCACCACACAATGACCCAATGACTCACACAGAGACCCATAAACTCACACAGAGACCCATAGACTCACACAGAGACCCATAGAATCAAACGGAGACCCATAGACTCAACACATAATGACCCTTTGACTCACACATAGACCCATACTCATCACACAGAGACCCATAGAGTCACCCAGAGACCCATATACTCACACAGTGACCCATATACTCACACATAGACCCATAGACTCACCACAAAATGACCCATTGACTCATGCAGAGATGCATATACTCACACAGAGACTCATAGACTCACACAGAGACCCATAGACTCACCACACAGAGACCCATAGAGTCACCCAGAGACCCATATACTCACACAGAGACCCATATACTCACACAGAGACCCATATAATCAAACAGAGACCCATAGACTCACCACACAATGACCCATTGACTCACACAGATCCATAGACCCATACAGAGACCCATAGACTCACAACAGAGACCCATAGTCACCCAGAGACCCATATACTCACACAGAGACCCATATATTCACACAGAGACCTATAGACTCACCACACAATGACCCATTGACTCACGCAGAGACCCATAGACTCACACAGAAACCCATAGACTCACACAGAGACCCATAGACTCACACATAGACCCATAGACTCACACATACACCCATAGACTCACACATAGACACACAGAAACCCATAGACTCACACATAGACCCATAGACTCACACATACACACGTGCATACTGTACGTGCCCGCTTCCTGCCTCTTTCAGCATTCAACCAAATCTACCTCTTCCCCCTGCAAATGCAAATCATCTCGTTCAATGCTGATTGCTAGATGTGTCCCACATGACACGCTGAGCAATCAACTATTCATATTCTTGGTTCTTTCGGTAAAGTCACGTAGAAGGGAAGCAATAAAATAATAAAAATATAAAACAATAAAATTATCACGACGTTTCGACTGCAACACAAACAATCATCATCAGGTGTGAAAACCACAGCAATTAAATTTGAAAAAAGTGGCGGGTTTTTTTAAGGTTAGCACCACGGAGAGCGATTTGACAGTTTGTTTTCACACCTGATGATGATTGCTTGTGTTGCAGTCGAAACGTCGTGAGAAATTTATTGTTTTAGATTTTTTATTATTTTATTGTTTCCCTCCTGCGTCACTTTACCGAAAGAACCAAGAATATGAATCCCTGCAGTCACGAAAGCTTTAAATCAACAATTAACTATTATTAACTACGAACTAGTGCAGTGGTTCTTAACCTTGTTTGAGGTACCGAACCCCACCAGTTTCATATGCGCATTCACCGAACCCCTCTTTAGTGAAAAATAAAATGTGATTTTTTTCAAATTCAAGACATAGATATGTTTTTTACTGGTACACAAAATGAGCCGTGCATGAACATTACCTTGTTCAAAGAATAAAACCAACACAATGTATAAACTCACAACAAATTACATACCTGGAAATCAATGTGACTTCTGCTGTTGCCTTTGAGAGATCAGTTCAGATATGCGTGGCTTCACCTTGGCAAGTGCCACTCTCATGTCATTTTCACAGCAAAGTCTGTTCCTTTTCTTCGTTTTTATGTCCAGCATCCTCGAAAAGGATTGCTCACAAAGATATGTTGTAACAAATGGTATAAAAAAATCCAGGGCTTTCTTAGCAATAACTGGATACTTGTTCATTTGTCGACACCAAAACGTTGAGAGCGTTGTTGTTCTGAAGAGTTGCTGTTGAACCTGGCTCTGCTGAATTTCAATTATTTCGTCGAGGAATTCATCATTGACATCTGCTGTTTCAACAGCAAACGTGAACGGCTGTCTCACCCATGCTGGATATGACTCTCTTGTAGGGAAATATCCGTCGAGAGACTTTGCAAGCTTATCTAAGTGCGTGGCAATTGTTTGCTTCAGTTCCGTGGATACAGAAATATCTCCGATTCCAGACACATCTTCGATCTTACTTGCACAGTCGTCCAGAAGCGGGAAGTTTGCGAAGTTATTGTTCTCTGTTCGTCGTTTCCATAACGGTAGCTTTTTTTGAAAAGCCTTCAGGTGTTCTTCCGCTTCCATGATATTGACTCCACCACCCTGTATCTGCTGATTGAGATGATTGAGAGCTGCGAATATATCAGCCATGTACGCTAAAATGAGAATGAACTCAGGATTTTTGAAGCAATCTGCATGGCAGTGTTGGTGCTCTTGCAAAAACAGGGCTAATTCCACACGCATGGCAAAAACACGATTCAGCACCTGTCCCCGGGATAACCACCGAATATTAGAATGGAGCAGAAGTACCTCAAATTCAGAGCCCATTTCTTTACACAGCTCACTGAAGATGCGGTGCCTCAGAGCACTTTTTCGCACATAGTTCACACATTCCACCACAGTTTTTAATACTTCTGCCATTTTTGGAGGTAAGGTTTTTGTTGCCAACGCATGCCTGTGCAGAATACAATGCGTCACAATGATGTGTGGTGCATCGGCCTTTACTAGCGCACCAAAACCAGACTTTCTTCCCAGCATGACTGGAGCTCCGTCCGTACAAACTGCAGAAACCATATCCCATGAAAGATTGTTGTCTTTGAAGAAGTCATCCACAAGTTTCTTCACATCGGCTGCCTTCGTTGTTGTTGTAAGAGGCTTACAAAATAAAAACTCTTCTTTTATCATGTCGTCTTTCACATAGCGTACAAAAACAGCAAGCTGGCTTAGATCAGAAACGTCTGTGGTTTCGTCGAGTTGAAGGCTGAATTTTGCCGGGCTTGAAATCAGATCCGCTACTACTTGAGCCAAGATGTCTTTACTCATGTCTTCTATTCTGTCACTGACGGTGTCATTTGAAAGGGGAATTTGGGATAATTTACCTTCGGCCGCTGTTCCGAGTATCAGATTCGCCATCTTTAATGCAGCTGGTTTCACAAGTGTTTCACCAATGGTGTGTGGCTTGCCCTGCTTTGCGATCAGGTAAGCAACTTCGTACGATGCTGTCAGGATCGGTTTGTTAACAGGTACAAATCCAAGAGCAGGCAGAGTGGCCCTTTCATCGAATCTGGCTCTCTTCACCCTGAATTCAGCAAGTGTTGTGTTCTTGTATTCCCCGTCTCCATGCAGCTTCAAGAAGTGTTCCTTTAGTTTTGCCGGTGCAAGACTAGAGTTGCTCAACTTGGCGTTGCAAATCATGCAGATAGGACGCTCACTCCCATCACGTTCCGTGATACATGAGAATCCATGTTGTACATATTCGTCCGACCACTTTTTTCTTTTGCCCGACATAGTTAGTATGGATAAAATATTAAAGAAATCACACGACGTACGACAACAACAGTCACACGTTGAGTACTGAGTACGCACTAAATTCCCCGCAGCGCTGATTGGCCAAGCAGTGTAGCATGATCATCTGCAGCCAGTGATGGCCAAGCGGGCCGTGTGTGTCATCACAAATTTACACAATAATTCAAGTGTGTCCGGACCTCCGTGGCGGGGGCTCTGCCGAACCCCTGAGATCGACTCACCGAACCCCTGGGGTTCGATCGAACCCAGGTTAAGAACCACTGAACTAGTGTATATTTTTCCAGTGGGAAAGGCTGCTGCTGCTGTTGCTCCTGCTTTGTATTAGCTCTGTTTCAGAAAGCGGATACCCTGGCCATCGCACAAATGACAAGATCTCAACGAAAGTGATGGACTTATCACGTGGAAATTACAGACACATAGAGACCCATAGAGATGCATAGAGACCAATAGAGATGCATAGAGACCAATAGAGACTCGGACACTCATAATAAATCACAGAGGTCCATAGAGACCTGATAGAGACCCATAGAGCCCCATAAAGATACATAGAGTACCATAGAGACCGAGACACTCATAGAGATTCACAGTGGCCCATAGAGACCGTATAGAGACCCATAAAGACCCATAAAACACACAGTGATGCTCATAGATACACGGAGACCTACAGAGATACCTACATACTCATTGAGACACATATAGACCCAAATAGTTACAGAGACCCATAGGTATACATATAGAACCATCGACATGCATAGATACCCATAGAGATGCATAGAGCACCATCGACATGCATAGATACCCATAGAGACACACATACCCATGGAGATGCATCGAGACCCAAATAGATACATAGAGACCTATAGAGACCCATATGCGACACATGGAGACCCACAGAGATACATAGAGACCCATAGAGACACATAAAGACCCACAGAGATACATAGAGACCCATAGAGACACATAAAGACCCACAGAGATACAAGATACCCACATGAATACATAGAGACCCATAGAGACACACATACCCATGGAGATGCATCGAGACCCAAATAGATACATAGATAACTATAGAGACCCCTATGCGACACATAGAGACCCACAGAGTTACATAGAGACCCATAGAGACACATAAAGACCCACAGAGATACATAGAGACCCATAGAGGCACATAAAGACCCACAGAGATACATAGATACCTATAGAGACCCATAGAAACACATAAAGACCCACCGAGATACATAGAGACCTATAGAGACCCATACAGACACATAAAGACCCACAGAGATAGATAGAGACCTATAGAGACCCATAGAGACAAAGACCCACAGAGATACATAGAGACCTATAGAGACCCATAGAGACACATAAAGACCCACAGAGATACATAGAGACCCATAGAGACACATAAAGACCCACAGAGATGCATAGAGACCTATAGAGACCCATAGAGACACATAAAGACCCACAGAGATACAAGATACCCACATGAGAACACAGAGACCCCATATACCAAACTCAACTTTTCTTTTTGAAAGCGACCTGGCTATAACAAATGACAGCTCAACGAAGTTGGCTGATCATCATCGTCGTGTGCAAATGAATGGCAGCAGCCAAAAACTCTCCAGATGCGTGGTGATGTGGCGGGGGGGGGGGGGGGGGGAGAAACCGGAAGAGCTGGAGCAAAGTCCAATGCGAACACCACGGGGAGAGAGAGATGCAGATTACAAACATATATTCAATATATATTCAAGTAGTGGCATCCCAAACTCTCACGGTGGTGTAATGTCATTTCATGCGAATTCCTTTGTCAAGGCGTTTTCTGTTTACCCCCTTCACAGCTTCTAAGGAGGCGACCTGCGCTTGGCTTTCTTCACTCCAACGCTGCCCTCTGGACAGTACGGTCCCTTCACCTGATGAAGGCCGCTTGTGTTGTGGCCCGAAACGTCGTGATTTTTTGCTGTTTTAGTTTTTTTTACCTACGTGACTTTACCGAATAGAAGCAAAGAGTAAACGTATAGCGGTAGGCATTGTCAGCTTCGGGATCGGACTCTCGACCTCCTGTATAGGGGCCGTCCGTAAATGACGTCACGCACCTAAGGGGGGGGGGAGGGGTCAGACATTTGTGACGATGCGTGACGAGGGGGGTGGGTGGGCGGGGTTTGAGAAATGTGACGTCACGTCAAACTGCGCAACTTTCAACAAATGCAGAAAACACGTTCTGGCTTCTTTCGGTAAAGTCACCACGTAGGATGGAAAAATAATAATAAAAATATATCACGTTTTATTTATTTTATTTTTGTTTATTATTTTTTTGTTTCCCTTTTACGTAGTGGCGACTTTACCGGAAGAACCAAGAATAATAATTGTATTGTTTTACAATTATTTTATTGTTTTATATTTTAATTATTTTAATTTTTCCCTTCTACGTGGTGGTGACTTTACCGAAAGAACCAAGAATAATAATTTTATTGTTTTACAATAATTGTGTTGTTTTATATTTTTATTATTTGATTGTTTCCCTTCTACGTGGTGGTGACTTTACCGAAAGAACCAAGAATAATAATTTTATTGTTTTACAATAATTGTGTTGTTTTATATTTTTATTATTTGATTGTTTCCCTTCTACGTGGTGGTGACTTTACCGAAAGAACCAAGAAAAATAATTTTATTGTTTTTTTAAATGTGTTCTCCTACAACATCAGAGTGCAGCGCCACGTTGAATACGCAACTACAATGTGACAATAGTTTAAAGCGATTTGAAGCATGTTTTATTTTAGTGGGGGGGGTGGGCAGGGCTTTGATGGGGGGTCTGACTTTTTGTGACGCCACGTGACGACGGGGTGGGACAAAAATCGCGTGACGTCATTTATGGACGGCCCCATACAGGGAAAGGTAGTTAACATTTCGCCACGATGATGATGATGAAGATGAGAGAGAGAGAGACGCAAACTGGAAATACACAGCAGTTCGCAGACATGTGGTAAAATATGCAAACACGCATGGTTCTGATGACAAAAGTAATGTAATGCATTGCCTTTGGAACTGATTGGCCCTACCTCCACAGACAAGCAGTAGCCATATTTGTGGCCTAGTCTCAATACCTGTGTCTCGCTACAGTACGAAGACAATGGCACGCGTATCAGAGCATTTATAGCTGCAGATGTCTCACGGGACACCTTTTTTTTGCCAGTATCAAAAGTACGTCAATTAAGAACAGGTCTGCACCCTTTCTGGCAGTAGAACGGGAAGTTGCGTGTTAAAATGTGTCAAACACCAAGACAGATGATATCTTTTGCAAAGAATCAAGTTACTACATTAACCACACGCACAGTACTTGCGGTGAACATGCAACCGACACACGGCTCTGATAGTAATAATAATGTTGAGTGGCATTGTCTTTGAATATGATTGGCCTACCTCTATAGACAGCAGGAGCCTCACTACCCAGTGTGTCACTACCCAGTGTCTCACTACCTGTGTCTTACTACCCCAGTGTCTCACTACCCAGTGTCTCACTACCCAAGTGTCTCACTACCCAGGGTCTCACTACACAGTGTCTCACTACACCAATGTCTCACTAGCCGTGTCTCACTACCCAGTGTCTCAAAACCCAGTGTCTCAATACCAGTGTCTCACTACCCAGCGTCTCACTACCCAGTGTCTCACTACCCAGTGTCTCACTACCTGTGTCTCACTACCCCAGTGTCTCACTACCCAGTGTCTCACTACCCAGTGTCTAACTACACAGTGTCTCACTACCCCAATGTCTCACTAGCAGTGTCTCACTACCCAGTGTCTCACAACCCAGTGTCTCACTACCAGTGTCTCAATACCCAGCGTCTCACTACCCAGTGTCTAACTACACAGTGTCTCACTACCCCAATGTCTCACTAGCAGTGTCTCACTAGCAGTGTCTCCCTACCCAGTGTGTCACTACCCAGTGTCTCACTACCTGTGTCTTACTACCCCAGTGTCTCACTACCCAGTGTCTCACTACCCAAGTGTCTCACTACCCAGGGTCTCACTACACAGTGTCTCACTACACCAATGTCTCACTAGCCGTGTCTCACTACCCAGTGTCTCAAAACCCAGTGTCTCACTACCAGTGTCTCACTACCCAGCGTCTCACTACCCAGTGTCTCACTACCCAGTGTCTCACTACCTGTGTCTCACTACCCCAGTGTCTCACTACCCAGTGTCTCACTACCCAGTGTCTAACTACACAGTGTCTCACTACCCCAATGTCTCACTAGCAGTGTCTCACTACCCAGTGTCTCACAACCCAGTGTCTCACTACCAGTGTCTCACTACCCAGCGTCTCACTACCCAGTGTCTAACTACACAGTGTCTCACTACCCCAATGTCTCACTAGCAGTGTCTCACTAGCAGTGTCTCCCTACCCAGTGTCTCACTCCCCAGTGTCTCACTACCTGTGTCTCACTACCCCGGTGTCTCACTACCCAGTGTCTCACTACCCAGTGTCTCACTACTCAGTGTCTCACTAGCAGTGTCTCACTACCCAGTGTCTCACTACCCAGTGTCTCACTACCCAGTGTCTCACTACCCCAGTGTTTCACTACCCAGTGTCTCACTAGCTGTGTCTCACTACTCAGTGTCTCACTACCCAGTGTGTCACTACCCAGTGTCTCACTACCCAGTGTCTCACTACCCAGTGTCTCACTAGCAGTGTCTCACCAGCCAGTGTCTCACTACCCAGTGTCTCACTACCCAGTGTCTCACTACCCCAGTGTTTCACTACCCAGTGTCTCACTAGCAGTGTCTCACTACTCAGTGTCTCACTACCCAGTGTCTCACTACCCAGTGTTTCACTACCCAGTGTCTCACTACCCAGTTTATCACAACCCAGTGTCTCAGTAGCAGTGTCTCACTACCCAGTGTCTCACTACCCAGCGTCTCACTACCCAGCGTCTCACTATCCCAGTGTCTCACTAGCAATGTCTCACTACCCAGTGTCTCACTAGCAGTGTCTCACTACCCAGTGTCTCACTATCCAGTGTCTCACTAGCAGTGTCTCACTACCCAGTGTCTCACTAGCAGTGTCTCACTAACCAGTGTCTCACTAGCAGTGTCTCACTACCAAGCGTCTCACTACCCCAGTGTCTCACTAGCAGTGTCTCACTAACCAGTGTCTCACTACCCAGTGTCTCACTACCCAGTGTCTCACTAGCAGTGTCTCACTACCCAGTGTCTCACTACCCAGCGTCTCACTACCCAGCGTCTCACTAGCAGTGTCTCACTACCCAGTGTCTCACTAGCAGTGTCTCACTACCCAGTGTCACACTACTCAGTGTCTCACTAGCAGTGTCTCACTACCCAGTGTGTCACTACCCAGTGTCTCACTACCCAGTGTCTGACTACCCAGCGTCTCACTACCCCAGTGTTTCACTACCCAGTGTCTCACTACCCAGTGTCTCACTACCCAGTGTCTCACTAGCAGTGTCTCACTACCCAGTGTCTCACTACCCAGTTTGTCACTACCCAGTGTCTCAGTAGCAGTGTCTCACTACCCAGTGTCTCACTACCCAGCATCTCACTACCCAGCGTCTCACTATCCCAGTGTCTCACTAGCAGTGTCTCACTACCCAGTGTCTCACTAGGAGTGTCTCACTACCCAGTGTCTCACTACCCAGTGTCTCACTAGCAGTGTCTCACTACCAGTGTCTCACTACCCAGTGTATCACTACCAAGCGTCTCACTACCCAGTGTCTCACTAGCAGTGTGTCACTACCCAGTGTCTCACTACCCAGTGTCTCACTACCCTGTGTCTCACTACCTGTGTCTCACTACCCCAGTGTCTCACTACCCAGTGTCTCACTACCCAGTGTCTAACTACACAGTGTCTCACTACCCCAATGTCTCACTAGCAGTGTCTCACTACCCAGTGTCTCACTACCCAGTGTCTCACTACCCAGTGTCTCACTACCTGTGTCTCACTAGCAGTGTCTCACTACCCAGTGTCTCACTACCTGTGTCTCACTACCTAGTGTCTCACTACCCAGTGTCTCACTAGCAGTGTGTCACTACCCAGTGTCTCACTACCCAGTGTCTCACTACCCAGTGTCTCACTACCTGTGTCTCACTAGCAGTGTCTTACTACCCCAGTGTCACACTACCCAGTGTCTCACTACCCCAGTGTCTCACTAGCAGTGTCTCACTACCCAGTGTCTCACTACCAAGTGTCTCACTACACAGTATCTCACAACCCAGTGTTTCACTAGCAGTGTCTCACTACCCAGTGTCTCACTACCCAGCGTCTGACTACCCAGAGTCTCACTACCCAGTGTCTCACTAGCAGTGTCTCACTACCCAGTGTCTCACTAGCAGTGTCTCACTACCCAGTGTCTCACTAGCAGTGTCTCACTACCCAGTGTCTCACTAGCAGTGTCTCACTACGCAGTGTGTCACTACCCAGTGTGTCACTACCCAGTGTCTCACTACCCAGAGTCTCACTACCCATTGTCTTACTAGCAGTGTCTCACTACCCAGTGTCTCACTACCCAGTGTCTCACTACCCAGTGTCTCACAAGCAGTGTCCCACTACCAGTGTCTCACTACCCAGTGTCTCACAAGCAGTGTCCCACTACCAGTGTCTCACTACCCAGTTTCTCACTACCCAGTGTCTCACTACCCAGTGTCTCACTACCCCAGTGTCTCACTACCAGTGTCTCACTACCCAGTGTCTCACTACCCAGTGTCTCACAAGCAGTGTCCCACTACCAGTGTCTCACTACCCAGTGTCTCACAAGCAGTGTCCCACTACCAGTGTCTCACTACCCAGTGTCTCACTACCAGTTTCTCACTACCCAGTGTCTCACTAGCAGTGTCTCACTACCCAGTGTCTCTCAAGCAGTGTCTCACTACCCCTGTGTTTCACTACCTGTGTCTCACTACCCAGTGTCTCACTACCCAGTGTCTCACTACCCAGTGTGTCACTACCCAGTGTCTCACTACCCAGTGTCCCACTACCAGTGTCTCACAACCCAGCGTCTCACTACCCGGTGTATCACTACCCAGTGTCTCACTACCGAGTGTCTCACTACCCAGTGTCTCACTACCCAGTGTCTCACTACCAGTTTCTCACTAACAGTGTCTCACTACCCAGTGTCTCACTACCCAGTGTCTCACTACCCCAGTGTCTCACTACCTGTGTCTCACTACCCAGTGTCTCACTACCCAGTGTCTCACTACCCAGTGTCTAACTACACAGTGTCTCACTACCCCAATGTCTCACTAGCAGTGTCTCACTACCCAGTGTCTCACAACCCAGTGTCTCACTACTAGTGTCTCACTACCCAGCGTCTCACTACCCAGTGTCTAACTACACAGTGTCTCACTAGCCCAATGTCTCACTAGCAGTGTCTCACTAGCAGTGTCTCCCTACCCAGTGTCTCACTCCCCAGTGTCTCACTACCCAGTGTCTAACTACACAGTGTCTCACTACCCCAATGTCTCAATAGCAGTGTCTCACTACCCAGTGTCTCACAACCCAGTGTCTCACTACCAGTGTCTCACTACCCAGCGTCTCACTACCCAGTGTCTAACTACACAGTGTCTCACTACCCCAATGTCTCACTAGCAGTGTCTCACTAGCAGTGTCTCCTTACCCAGTGTCTCACTCCCCAGTGTCTCACTACCTGTGTCTCACTACCCCGGTGTCTCACTACCCAGTGTCTCACTACCCAGTGTCTCACTACTCAGTGTCTCACTACCCAGTGTCTCACTACCCAGTGTCTCACTACCCAGTGTCACACTAGCAGTGTCTCACTACCCAGTGTGTCACTACCCAGTGTGTCACTACCCAGTGTCTCACTACCCAGTGTCACACTAGCAGTGTCTCACTATCCAGTGTGTCACTACTCAGTGTCTCACCACCCAGTGTCTCACTACCCAGTGTCTCACTACCCAGTGTCTCACTACCCCAGTGTTTCACTACCCAGTGTCTCACTAGCAGTGTCTCACTACTCAGTGTCTCACTACCCAGTGTCTCACTACCCAGTGTTTCACTACCCAGTGTCTCACTACCCAGTTTATCACAACCCAGTGTCTCAGTAGCAGTGTCTCACTACCCAGTGTCTCACTACCCAGCGTCTCACTACCCAGCGTCTCACTATCCCAGTGTCTCACTAGCAGTGTCTCACTACCCAGTGTCTCACTAGCAGTGTCTCACTACCCAGTGTCTCACTATCCAGTGTCTCACTAGCAGTGTCTCACTACCCAGTGTCTCACTAGCAGTGTCTCACTAACCAGTGTCTCACTAGCAGTGTCTCACTACCAAGCGTCTCACTACCCCAGTGTCTCACTAGCAGTGTCTCACTAACCAGTGTCTCACTACCCAGTGTCTCACTACCCAGTGTCGCACTACCCAGTGTCTCACTACCCAGCGTCTCACTAACCAGCGTCTCACTAGCAGTGTCTCACTACCCAGTGTCTCACTAGCAGTGTCTCACTACCCAGTGTCACACTACTCAGTGTCTCACTAGCAGTGTCTCACTACCCAGTGTGTCACTACCCAGTGTCTCACTACCCAGTGTCTGACTACCCAGCGTCTCACTACCCCAGTGTTTCACTACCCAGTGTCTCACTACCCAGTGTCTCACTACCCAGTGTCTCACTAGCAGTGTCTCACTACCCAGTGTCTCACTACCCAGTTTGTCACTACCCAGTGTCTCAGTAGCAGTGTCTCACTACCCAGTGTCTCACTACCCAGCATCTCACTACCCAGCGTCTCACTATCCCAGTGTCTCACTAGCAGTGTCTCACTACCCAGTGTCTCACTAGGAGTGTCTCACTACCCAGTGTCTCACTACCCAGTGTCTCACTAGCAGTGTCTCACTACCAGTGTCTCACTACCCAGTGTATCACTACCAAGCGTCTCACTACCCAGTGTCTCACTAGCAGTGTGTCACTACCCAGTGTCTCACTACCCAGTGTCTCACTACCCAGTGTCTCACTACCTGTGTCTCACTAGCAGTGTCTCACTAGCAGTGTCTCCCTACCCAGTGTCTCACTCCCCAGTGTCTCACTACCTGTGTCTCACTACCCCGGTGTCTCACTACCCAGTGTCTCACTACCCAGTGTCTCACTACTCAGTGTCTCACTAGCAGTGTCTCACTACCCAGTGTCTCACTACCCAGTGTCTCACTACCCAGTGTCACACTAGCAGTGTCTCACTACCCAGTGTGTCACTACCCAGTGTGTCACTACCCAGTGTCTCACTACCCAGTGTCACACTAGCAGTGTCTCACTACCCAGTGTGTCACTACTCAGTGTCTCACCACCCAGTGTCTCACTACCCAGTGTCTCACTACCCAGTGTCTCACTACCCAAGTGTTTCACTACCCAGTGTCTCACTAGCAGTGTCTCACTACTCAGTGTCTCACTACCCAGTGTCTCACTACCCAGTGTTTCACTATCCAGTGTCTCACTACCCAGTTTATCACAACCCAGTGTCTCAGTAGCAGTGTCTCACTACCCAGTGTCTCACTACCCAGCGTCTCACTACCCAGCGTCTCACTATCCCAGTGTCTCACTAGCAGTGTCTCACTACCCAGTGTCTCACTAGCAGTGTCTCACTACCCAGTGTCTCACTATCCAGTGTCTCACTAGCAGTGTCTCACTACCCAGTGTCTCACTAGCAGTGTCTCACTAACCAGTGTCTCACTAGCAGTGTCTCACTACCAAGCGTCTCACTACCCCAGTGTCTCACTAGCAGTGTCTCACTAACCAGTGTCTCACTACCCAGTGTCTCACTACCCAGTGTCTCACTACCCAGTGTCTCACTACCCAGCGTCTCACTACCCAGCGTCTCACTAGCAGTGTCTCACTACCCAGTGTCTCACTAGCAGTGTCTCACTACCCAGTGTCACACTACTCAGTGTCTCACTAGCAGTGTTTCACTACCCAGTGTGTCACTACCCAGTGTCTCACTACCCAGTGTCTGACTACCCAGCGTCTCACTACCCCAGTGTTTCACTACCCAGTGTCTCACTACCCAGTGTCTCACTACCCAGTGTCTCACTAGCAGTGTCTCACTACCCAGTGTCTCACTACCCAGTTTGTCACTACCCAGTGTCTCAGTAGCAGTGTCTCACTACCCAGTGTCTCACTACCCAGCATCTCACTACTCAGCGTCTCACTATCCCAGTGTCTCACTAGCAGTGTCTCACTACCCAGTGTCTCACTAGGAGTGTCTCACTACCCAGTGT
The DNA here is from genome assembly GCF_048934315.1 of Petromyzon marinus. Classification (NCBI taxonomy): domain Eukaryota; kingdom Metazoa; phylum Chordata; class Hyperoartia; order Petromyzontiformes; family Petromyzontidae; genus Petromyzon; species Petromyzon marinus. The sequence continues at coordinate 830,673 of NW_027423180.1, forward strand.
CTCACTACCCAGTGTCTCACTAGCAGTGTCTCACTACCAGTGTCTCACTACCCAGTGTATCACTACCAAGCGTCTCACTACCCAGTGTCTCACTAGCAGTGTGTCACTACCCAGTGTCTCACTACCCAGTGTCTCACTACCCAGTGTCTCACTACCTGTGTCTCACTAGCAGTGTCTCACTACCCAGTGTCTCACTACCTGTGTCTCACTACCTAGTGTCTCACTACCCAGTGTCTCACTAGCAGTGTGTCACTACCCAGTGTCTCACTACCCAGTGTCTCACTACCCAGTGTCTCACTAGCAGTGTCTCACTACCCCAGTGTCACACTACCCAGTGTCTCACTACCCCAGTGTCTCACTAGCAGTGTCTCACTACCCAGTGTCTCACTACCAAGTGTCTCACTACACAGTATCTCACAACGCAGTGTTTCACTAGCAGTGTCTCACTACCCAGTGTCTCACTAGCAGTGTCTCACTACCCAGTGTCTCACTACCCAGCGTCTGACTACCCAGAGTCTCACTACCCAGTGTCTCACTAGCAGTGTCTCACTACCCAGTGTCTCACTAGCAGTGTCTCACTATGCAGTGTGTCACTACCCAGTGTGTCACTACCCAGTGTCTCACTACCAAGAGTCTCACTACCCATTGTCTTACTAGCAGTGTCTCACTACCCAGTGTCTCACTACCCAGTGTCTCACAAGCAGTGTCCCACTACCAGTGTCTCACTCCCCAGTGTCTCACTACCTGTGTCTCACTACCCCGGTGTCTCACTACCCAGTGTCTCACTACCCAGTGTCTCACTACTCAGTGTCTCACTAGCAGTGTCTCACTACCCAGTGTCTCACTACCCAGTGTCTCACTACCCAGTGTCTCACTACCCCAGTGTTTCACTACCCAGTGTCTCACTAGCAGTGTCTCACTACTCAGTGTCTCACTACCCAGTGTGTCACTACCCAGTGTCTCACTTCCCAGTGTCTCACTACCCAGTGTCTCACTAGCAGTGTTTCACCACCCAGTGTCTCACTACCCAGTGTCTCACTACCCAGTGTCTCACTACCCCAGTGTTTCACTACCCAGTGTCTCACTAGCAGGGTCTCACTACTCAGTGTCTCACTACCCAGTGTCTCACTACCCAGTGTTTCACTACCCAGTGTCTCACTACCCAGTTTATCACAACCCAGTGTCTCAGTAGCAGTGTCTCACTACCCAGTGTCTCACTACCCAGCGTCTCACTACCCAGCGTCTCACTATCCCAGTGTCTCACTAGCAGTGTCTCACTACCCAGTGTCTCACTAGCAGTGTCTCACTACCCAGTGTCTCACTATCCAGTGTCTCACTAGCAGTGTCTCACTACCCAGTGTCTCACTAACAGTGTCTCACTAACCAGTGTCTCACTAGCAGTGTCTCACTACCAAGCGTCTCACTACCCCAGTGTCTCACTAGCAGTGTCTCACTAACCAGTGTCTCACTACCCAGTGTCTCACTACCCAGTGTCTCACTACCCAGTGTCTCACTAGCAGTGTCTCACTACCCAGTGTCTCACTACCCAGCGTCTCACTACCCAGCGTCTCACTAGCAGTGTCTCACTATCCAGTGTCTCACTAGCAGTGTCTCACTACCCAGTGTCTCACTACCCAGTGTCTCACTACCCAGTGTCTCACTAGCAGTGTCTCACTACCCAGTGTCTCACTACCCAGTTTGTCACTACCCAGTGTCTCAGTAGCAGTGTCTCACTACCCAGTGTCTCACTACCCAGCATCTCACTACCCAGCGTCTCACTATCCCAGTGTCTCACTAGCAGTGTCTCACTACCCAGTGTCTCACTAGGAGTGTCTCACTACCCAGTGTCTCACTACCCAGTGTCTCACTAGCAGTGTCTCACTACCAGTGTCTCACTACCCAGTGTATCACTACCAAGCGTCTCACTACCCAGTGTCTCACTAGCAGTGTGTCACTACCCAGTGTCTCACTACCCAGTGTCTCACTACCCAGTGTCTCACTACCTGTGTCTCACTAGCAGTGTATCACTACCCAGTGTCTCACTACCTGTGTCTCACTACCTAGTGTCTCACTACCCAGTGTCTCACTAGCAGTGTCTCACTACTCAGTGTCTCACTACCCAGTGTGTCACTACCCAGTGTCTCACTACCCAGTGTCTCACTACCCAGTGTCTCACTAGCAGTGTCTCACTACCCAGTGTCTCACTACCCAGTGTCTCACTACCCCAGTGTTTCACTACCCAGTGTCTCACTAGCAGTGTCTCACTACTCAGTGTCTCACTACCCAGTGTCTCACTACCCAGTGTTTCACTACCCAGTGTCTCACTACCCAGTTTATCACAACCCAGTGTCTCAGTAGCAGTGTCTCACTACCCAGTGTCTCACTACCCAGCGTCTCACTACCCAGCGTCTCACTATCCCAGTGTCTCACTAGCAGTGTCTCACTACCCAGTGTCTCACTAGCAGTGTCTCACTACCCAGTGTCTCACTATCCAGTGTCTCACTAGCAGTGTCTCACTACCCAGTGTCTCACTAGCAGTGTCTCACTAACCAGTGTCTCACTAGCAGTGTCTCACTACCAAGCGTCTCACTACCCCAGTGTCTCACTAGCAGTGTCTCACTAACCAGTGTCTCACTACCCAGTGTCTCACTACCCAGTGTCTCACTACCCAGTGTCTCACTAGCAGTGTCTCACTACCCAGTGTCTCACTACCCAGCGTCTCACTACCCAGCGTCTCACTAGCAGTGTCTCACTACCCAGTGTCTCACTAGCAGTGTCTCACTACCCAGTGTCACACTACTCAGTGTCTCACTAGCAGTGTCTCACTACCCAGTGTGTCACTACCCAGTGTCTCACTACCCAGTGTCTGACTACCCAGCGTCTCACTACCCCAGTGTTTCACTACCCAGTGTCTCACTACCCAGTGTCTCACTACCCAGTGTCTCACTAGCAGTGTCTCACTACCCAGTGTCTCACTACCCAGTTTGTCACTACCCAGTGTCTCAGTAGCAGTGTCTCACTACCCAGTGTCTCACTACCCAGCATCTCACTACCCAGCGTCTCACTATCCCAGTGTCTCACTAGCAGTGTCTCACTACCCAGTGTCTCACTAGGAGTGTCTCACTACCCAGTGTCTCACTACCCAGTGTCTCACTAGCAGTGTCTCACTACCAGTGTCTCACTACCCAGTGTATCACTACCAAGCGTCTCACTACCCAGTGTCTCACTAGCAGTGTGTCACTACCCAGTGTCTCACTACCCAGTGTCTCACTACCCAGTGTCTCACTACCTGTGTCTCACTAGCAGTGTCTCACTACCCAGTGTCTCACTACCTGTGTCTCACTACCTAGTGTCTCACTACCCAGTGTCTTACTAGCAGTGTGTCACTACCCAGTGTCTCACTACCCAGTGTCTCACTACCTGTGTCTCACTAGCAGTGTCTCACTACCCCAGTGTCACACTACCCAGTGTCTCACTACCCCAGTGTCTCACTAGCAGTGTCTCACTACCCAGTGTCTCACTACCAAGTGTCTCACTACACAGTATCTCACAACCCAGTGTTTCACTAGCAGTGTCTCACTACCCAGTGTCTCACTACCCAGCGTCTGACTACCCAGAGTCTCACTACCCAGTGTCTCACTAGCAGTGTCTCACTACCCAGTGTCTCACTAGCAGTGTCTCACTACCCAGTGTCTCACTAGCAGTGTCTCACTACGCAGTGTGTCACTACCCAGTGTGTCACTACCCAGTGTCTCACTACCCAGAGTCTCACTACCCATTGTCTTACTAGCAGTGTCTCACTACCCAGTGTCTCACTACCCAGTGTCTCACAAGCAGTGTCCCACTACCAGTGTCTCACTACCCAGTGTCTCACAAGCAGTGTCCCACTACCAGTGTCTCACTACCCAGTTTCTCACTACCCAGTGTCTCACTACCCAGTGTCTCACTACCCCAGTGTCTCACTACCAGTGTCTCACTACCCAGTGTCTCACTACCCAGTGTCTCACAAGCAGTGTCCCACTACCAGTGTCTCACTACCCAGTGTCTCACAAGCAGTGTCCCACTACCAGTGTCTCACTACCCAGTGTCTCACTACCAGTTTCTCACTACCCAGTGTCTCACTAGCAGTGTCTCACTACCCAGTGTCTCTCAAGCAGTGTCTCACTACCCCTGTGTCTCACTACCTGTGTCTCACTACCCAGTGTCTCACTACCCAGTGTCTCACTACCTGTGTCTCACTAGCAGTGTATCACTACCCAGTGTCTCACTACCTGTGTCTCACTACCTAGTGTCTCACTACCCAGTGTCTCACTAGCAGTGTCTCACTACTCAGTGTCTCACTACCCAGTGTGTCACTACCCAGTGTCTCACTACCCAGTGTCTCACTACCCAGTGTCTCACTAGCAGTGTCTCACTACCCAGTGTCTCACTACCCAGTGTCTCACTACCCCAGTGTTTCACTACCCAGTGTCTCACTAGCAGTGTCTCACTACTCAGTGTCTCACTACCCAGTGTCTCACTACCCAGTGTTTCACTACCCAGTGTCTCACTACCCAGTTTATCACAACCCAGTGTCTCAGTAGCAGTGTCTCACTACCCAGTGTCTCACTACCCAGCGTCTCACTACCCAGCGTCTCACTATCCCAGTGTCTCACTAGCAGTGTCTCACTACCCAGTGTCTCACTAGCAGTGTCTCACTACCCAGTGTCTCACTATCCAGTGTCTCACTAGCAGTGTCTCACTACCCAGTGTCTCACTAGCAGTGTCTCACTAACCAGTGTCTCACTAGCAGTGTCTCACTACCAAGCGTCTCACTACCCCAGTGTCTCACTAGCAGTGTCTCACTAACCAGTGTCTCACTACCCAGTGTCTCACTACCCAGTGTCTCACTACCCAGTGTCTCACTAGCAGTGTCTCACTACCCAGTGTCTCACTACCCAGCGTCTCACTACCCAGCGTCTCACTAGCAGTGTCTCACTACCCAGTGTCTCACTAGCAGTGTCTCACTACCCAGTGTCACACTACTCAGTGTCTCACTAGCAGTGTCTCACTACCCAGTGTGTCACTACCCAGTGTCTCACTACCCAGTGTCTGACTACCCAGCGTCTCACTACCCCAGTGTTTCACTACCCAGTGTCTCACTACCCAGTGTCTCACTACCCAGTGTCTCACTAGCAGTGTCTCACTACCCAGTGTCTCACTACCCAGTTTGTCACTACCCAGTGTCTCAGTAGCAGTGTCTCACTACCCAGTGTCTCACTACCCAGCATCTCACTACCCAGCGTCTCACTATCCCAGTGTCTCACTAGCAGTGTCTCACTACCCAGTGTCTCACTAGGAGTGTCTCACTACCCAGTGTCTCACTACCCAGTGTCTCACTAGCAGTGTCTCACTACCAGTGTCTCACTACCCAGTGTATCACTACCAAGCGTCTCACTACCCAGTGTCTCACTAGCAGTGTGTCACTACCCAGTGTCTCACTACCCAGTGTCTCACTACCCAGTGTCTCACTACCTGTGTCTCACTAGCAGTGTCTCACTACCCAGTGTCTCACTACCTGTGTCTCACTACCTAGTGTCTCACTACCCAGTGTCTTACTAGCAGTGTGTCACTACCCAGTGTCTCACTACCCAGTGTCTCACTACCTGTGTCTCACTAGCAGTGTCTCACTACCCCAGTGTCACACTACCCAGTGTCTCACTACCCCAGTGTCTCACTAGCAGTGTCTCACTACCCAGTGTCTCACTACCAAGTGTCTCACTACACAGTATCTCACAACCCAGTGTTTCACTAGCAGTGTCTCACTACCCAGTGTCTCACTACCCAGCGTCTGACTACCCAGAGTCTCACTACCCAGTGTCTCACTAGCAGTGTCTCACTACCCAGTGTCTCACTAGCAGTGTCTCACTACCCAGTGTCTCACTAGCAGTGTCTCACTACGCAGTGTGTCACTACCCAGTGTGTCACTACCCAGTGTCTCACTACCCAGAGTCTCACTACCCATTGTCTTACTAGCAGTGTCTCACTACCCAGTGTCTCACTACCCAGTGTCTCACAAGCAGTGTCCCACTACCAGTGTCTCACTACCCAGTGTCTCACAAGCAGTGTCCCACTACCAGTGTCTCACTACCCAGTTTCTCACTACCCAGTGTCTCACTACCCAGTGTCTCACTACCCCAGTGTCTCACTACCAGTGTCTCACTACCCAGTGTCTCACTACCCAGTGTCTCACAAGCAGTGTCCCACTACCAGTGTCTCACTACCCAGTGTCTCACAAGCAGTGTCCCACTACCAGTGTCTCACTACCCAGTGTCTCACTACCAGTTTCTCACTACCCAGTGTCTCACTAGCAGTGTCTCACTACCCAGTGTCTCTCAAGCAGTGTCTCACTACCCCTGTGTCTCACTACCTGTGTCTCACTACGCAGTGTCTCACTACCCAGTGTCTCACTACCCAGTGTGTCACTACCCAGTGTCTCACTACCCAGTGTCCCACTACCAGTGTCTCACAACCCAGCGTCTCACTACCCGGTGTATCACTACCCAGTGTCTCACTACCCAGTGTCCCACTACCCAGTGTCTCACTACCCAGTGTCTCACTACCCAGTGTCTCACTACCAGTTTCTCACTAACAGTGTCTCACTACCCAGTGTCTCACTACCCAGTGTCTCACTACCCCAGTGTCTCACTACCTGTGTCTCACTACCCAGTGTCTCACTACCCAGCATCTCACAAGCAGTGTCTCACTACCCAGTGTCTCACTACCCAGTGTCTCACTACCCCAGTGTCTCACTACCTGTGTCTCACTAAACCAGTGTCTCACTACCCAGTGTCTCACTACCCCAGTGTCTCACTACCTGTGTCTCACTACCCAGTGTCTCACTAGCAGTGTCTCACTAGCAGTGTCTCACTACCCAGTGTCTCACTACCCAGTGTCTCACTAGCAGTGTCTCACTACCCACTGTCTCACTATCCAGTGTCTCACTACCCCAGTGTCTCACTACCCAGTGTCTCAATAGCAGTGTCTCACTACCCAGTGTCTCACTACCCAGTGTCTAACTACACAGTGTCTCACTACCCCAATGTCTCACTAGCAGTGTCTCACTACCCAGTGTCTCACAACCCAGTGTCTCACTACTAGTGTCTCACTACCCAGCGTCTCACTACCCAGTGTCTAACTACACAGTGTCTCACTACCCCAATGTCTCACTAGCAGTGTCTCACTAGCAGTGTCTCCCTACCCAGTGTCTCACTCCCCAGTGTCTCACTACCCAGTGTCTAACTACACAGTGTCTCACTACCCCAATGTCTCACTAGCAGTGTCTCACTACCCAGTGTCTCACAACCCAGTGTCTCACTACCAGTGCCTCAATACCCAGCGTCTCACTACCCAGTGTCTAACTACACAGTGTCTCACTACCCCAATGTCTCACTAGCAGTGTCTCACTAGCAGTGTCTCCCTACCCAGTGTCTCACTCCCCAGTGTCTCACTACCTGTGTCTCACTACCCCGGTGTCTCACTACCCAGTGTCTCACTACCCAGTGTCTCACTACTCAGTGTCTCACTAGCAGTGTCTCACTACCCAGTGTCTCACTACCAAGTGTCTCACTACCCAGTGTCACACTAGCAGTGTCTCACTACCCAGTGTGTCACTACCCAGTGTCTCACTACCCAGTGTCTCACTACCCAGTGTCTAACTACACAGTGTCTCACTACCCCAATGTCTCACTAGCAGTGTCTCACTACCCAGTGTCTCACAACCCAGTGTCTCACTACTAGTGTCTCACTACCCAGCGTCTCACTACCCAGTGTCTAACTACACAGTGTCTCACTACCCCAATGTCTCACTAGCAGTGTCTCACTAGCAGTGTCTCCCTACCCAGTGTCTCACTCCCCAGTGTCTCACTACCCAGTGTCTAACTACACAGTGTCTCACTACCCCAATGTCTCACTAGCAGTGTCTCACTACCCAGTGTCTCACAACCCAGTGTCTCACTACCAGTGCCTCAATACCCAGCGTCTCACTACCCAGTGTCTAACTACACAGTGTCTCACTACCTGTGTCTCACTACCCAGTGTCTCACTACCCAGTGTCACACTAGCAGTGTCTCACTACCCAGTGTGTCACTACCCAGTGTCTCACTACCCAGTGTCTCACTACCCAGTGTCTCACTACCCCAGTGTTTCACTACCCAGTGTCTCACTAGCAGTGTCTCACTACTCAGTGTCTCACTACCCAGTGTCTCACTACCCAGTGTTTCACTACCCAGTGTCTCACTACCCAGTTTATCACAACCCAGTGTCTCAGTAGCAGTGTCTCACTACCCAGTGTCTCACTACCCAGCGTCTCACTACCCAGCGTCTCACTATCCCAGTGTCTCACTAGCAGTGTCTCACTACCCAGTGTCTCACTAGCAGTGTCTCACTACCCAGTGTCTCACTATCCAGTGTCTCACTAGCAGTGTCTCACTACCCAGTGTCTCACTAGCAGTGTCTCACTAACCAGTGTCTCACTAGCAGTGTCTCACTACCAAGCGTCTCACTACCCCAGTGTCTCACTAGCAGTGTCTCACTACCCAGTGTCTCAATAGCAGTGTCTCACTACCCAGCGTCTCACTACCCAGCGTCTCACTAGCAGTGTCTCACTACCCAGTGTCTCACTAGCAGTGTCTCACTACCCAGTGTCACACTACTCAGTGTCTCACTAGCAGTGTCTCACTACCCAGTGTGCCACTACCCAGTGTCTCACTACCCAGTGTCTGACTACCCAGCGTCTCACTACCCCAGTGTCTCACTACCCAGTGTCTCACTACCCAGTGTCTCACTAGCAGTGTCTCACTACCCAGTGTCTCACTACCCAGTTTGTCACTACCCAGTGTCTCATTAGCAGTGTCTCACTACCCAGTGTCTCACTACCCAGCATCTCACTACCCAGCGTCTCACTATCCCAGTGTCTCACTAGCAGTGTCTCACTACCCAGTGTCTCACTAGGAGTGTCTCACTACCCAGTGTCTCACTACCCAGTGTCTCACTAGCAGTGTCTCACTACCAGTGTCTCACTACCCAGTGTATCACTACCAAGCGTCTCACTACCCAGTGTCTCACTAGCAGTGTGTCACTACCCAGTGTCTCACTACCCAGTGTCTCACTACCCAGTGTCTCACTAGCAGTGTCTCACTACCCAGTGTCTCACTACCTGTGTCTCACTACCTAGTGTCTCACTACCCAGTGTCTCACTAGCAGTGTGTCACTACCCAGTGTCTCACTACCCAGTGTCTCACTACCCAGTGTCTCACTACCTGTGTCTCACTAGCAGTGTCTCACTACCCCAGTGTCACACTACCCAGTGTCTTACTACCCCAGTGTCTCACTAGCAGTGTCTCACTACCCAGTGTCTCACTACCAAGTGTCTCACTACACAGGTATCTCACAACCCAGTGTTTCACTAGCAGTGTCTCACTACCCAGTGTCTCACTAGCAGTGTCTCACTACCCAGTGTCTCACTACCCAGCGTCTGACTACCCAGAGTCTCACTACCCAGTGTCTCACTAGCAGTGTCTCACTACCCAGTGTCTCACTAGCAGTGTCTCACTACGCAGTGTGTCACTACCCAGTGTATAACTACCCAGTGTCTCACTACCCAGAGTCTCACTACCCATTGTCTTACTAGCAGTGTCTCACTACCCAGTGTCTCACTACCCAGTGTCTCACAAGCAGTGTCCCACTACCAGTGTCTCACTACCCAGTGTCTCACAAGCAGTGTCCCACTACCAGTGTCTCACTACCCAGTTTCTCACTACCCACTGTCTCACTACCCAGTGTCTCACTACCCCAGTGTCTCACTACCAGTGTCTCACTACCCAGTGTTTCACTACCCAGTGTCTCACAAGCAGTGTCCCACTACCAGTGTCTCACTACCCAGTGTCTCACAAGCAGTGTCCCACTACCAGTGTCTCACTACCCAGTGTCTCACTACCAGTTTCTCACTACCCAGTGTCTCACTAGCAGTGTCTCACTACCCAGTGTCTCTCAAGCAGTGTCTCACTACCCCTGTGTCTCACTACCTGTGTCTCACTACCCAGTGTCTCACTACCCAGTGTCTCACTACCCAGTGTGTCACTACCCAGTGTCTCACTACCCAGTGTCCCACTACCAGTGTCTCACAACCCAGCATCTCACTACCCGGTGTATCACTACCCAGTTTCTCACTAACAGTGTCTCACTACCCAGTGTCTCACTACCCAGTGTCTCACTACCCCAGTGTCTCACTACCTGTGTCTCACTACCCAGCGTCTCACTACCCAGCGTCTCACGAGCAGTGTCTCACTACCCAGTGTCTCACTACCCAGTGTCTCACTACCCCAGTGTCTCACTACCTGTGTCTCACTACCCCAGTGTCTCACTACCCAGTGTCTCACTACCCCAGTGTCTCACTACCTGTGTCTCACTACCCAGTGTCTCACTAGCAGTGTCTCACTAGCAGTGTCTCACTACCCCAGTGTCTCACTACCCAGTGTCTCACTACCCAGTGTCTCACTAGCAGTGTCTCACTACCCACTGTCTCACTATCCAGTGTCTCACTACCCCAGTGTCTCACTACCCAGTGTCTCAATAGCAGTGTCTCACTACCCAGTGTCTCACTACCCAGTGTCTCACTAGCAGTGTCTCACTACCCAGTGTCTCACTACCCAGTTTCTAACTACCCAGTGTCTCAGTAGCAGTGTCTCACTACCCAGTGTCTCACTAGCAGTGTCTCACTACCCAGTATCTCACTACCCAGTGTCTCACTACCCAGTGTCTCAATAGCAGTGTCTCAATACCCAGTGTCTCACTAGCAGTGTCTCACTACCCAGTGTCTCACTACCTGTGTCTCACTACCCAGAGTCTCACTACCCAGTGTCTCACTAGCAGTGTCTCACTACCCAGTGTCTCAATAGCAGTGTCCCACTACCAGTGTCTCACTACCCAGTGTCTCACTACCCAGTGTCTCACTGCCCAAGTGTCTCACTACCGAGTGTCTCACTACCCAGTGTCTCACTACCCAGTGTCTCACTAACCAGTGTCTCACTAGCAGTGTCTCACTACCCCAGTGTCTGACTACCTGTGTCTCACTACCCAGTGTCTCACTACCCAGTGTCTCACTACCCAGTGTCTCACTACCAGTGCCTCACTACCCAGTGTCTCACTACCCAGTGTCTCACTACCCAGTGTCTCACAAGCAGTGTCTCACTACCAGTGTCTCACTACCCAGTGTCTCACTACCCAGTGTCTCACTACCCCAGTGTCTCACTACCTGTGTCTCACTACCCAGTGTCTCACTAGCAGTGTCTCACTAGCAGTGTCTCACTACCCCAGTGTCTCACTACCCAGTGTCTCACTACCCAGTGTCTCACTAGCAGTGTCTCACTACCCACTGTCTCACTATCCAGTGTCTCACTACCCCAGTGTCTCACTACCCAGTGTCTCAATAGCAGTGTCTCACTACCCAGTGTCTCACTACCCAGTGTCTCACTACCCAGTGTCTCACTACCCAGAGTCTCACTACCCAGTGTCTCACTAGCAGTGTCTCACTACCCAGTGTCTCAATAGCAGTGTCCCACTACCAGTGTCTCACTACCCAGTGTCTCACTACCCAGTGTCTCACTACCCCAGTGTCTGACTACCTGTGTCTCACTACCCAGTGTCTCACTACCCAGTGTCTCACTACCCAGTGTCTCACTACCAGTGCCTCACTACCCAGTGTCTCACTACCCAGTGTCTCACTACCCAGTGTCTCACTACCCAGTGTCTCACAAGCAGTGTCTCACTACCAGTGTCTCACTACCCAGTGTCTCACTACCCAGTGTCTCACTACCCCAGTGTCTCACTACCTGTGTCTCACTACCCAGTGTCTCACTAGCAGTGTCTCACTAGCAGTGTCTCACTACCCCAGTGTCTCACTACCCAGTGTCTCACTACCCAGTGTCTCACTAGCAGTGTCTCACTACCCACTGTCTCACTATCCAGTGTCTCACTACCCCAGTGTCTCACTACCCAGTGTCTCAATAGCAGTGTCTCACTACCCAGTGTCTCACTACCCAGTGTCTCACTAGCAGTGTCTCACTACCCAGTGTCTCACTACCCAGTTTCTAACTACCCAGTGTCTCAGTAGCAGTGTCTCACTACCCAGTGTCTCACTAGCAGTGTCTCACTACCCAGTATCTCACTACCCAGTGTCTCACTACCCAGTGTCTCAATAGCAGTGTCTCACTACCCAGTGTCTCACTAGCAGTGTCTCACTACCCAGTGTCTCACTACCTGTGTCTCATTACCCAGTGTCTCACTACCCAGTGTCTCACTAGCAGTGTGTCACTATCCAATGTCTCACTACCCAGTGTCTCACTACCCAGTGTCTCACTATCTGTGTCTCACTAGCAGTGTCTCACTACCCCAGTGTCTCACTTCCCAGTGTCTCACTACCCAGTGTCTCACTACCCCAGTGTCTCACTACCCAGTGTCTCACTACCCAGTGTCTCAATAGCAGTGTCTCACTACCAAGTGTCTCACTAGCAGTGTCTCACTACCCTGTGTCTCACTACCCCAGTGTCTCACTACCAAGTGTCTCACTACCCAGTGTCTCACTACCCCAGTGCCTCACTACCCCAGTGTCTCACTACCCAGTGTCTCACTACCCAGTGTCTCACTACCCAGTGTCTCACTACCCAGCGTCTCACTACCCAGAGTCTCACTAGCCAGTGTCTCACTAGCAGTGTCTCACTACCCAGTGTCTCACTAGCAGTGTCTCACTACCCAGTGTCTCACTAGCAGTGTCTCACTACCCCAGTGTGTCACTACCCAGTGTCTCACTACCCAGTATCTCAATATGACTGTCTCACTACCCAGTGTCTCACTACCCAGTGTCTCACTACCCCAGTGTCTCACTACCCAGTGTCTCACTACCCAGTGTCTCACTACCCAGTGTCTCACTACCAAATGTCTCACTAGCAGTGTCTCACTACCCTGTGCCTCACTACCCCAGTGTCTCACTACCCAGTGTCTCACTACCCAGAGTCTCACTACCCAGTGTCTCACTAGCAGTGTCTCACTACCCAGTGTCTCAATAGCAGTGTCCCACTACCAGTGTCTCACTACCCAGTGTCTCACTACCCAGTGTCTCACTGCCCAAGTGTCTCACTACCGAGTGTCTCACTACCCAGTGTCTCACTACCCAGTGTCTCACTAACCAGTGTCTCACTAGCAGTGTCTCACTACCCCAGTGTCTGACTACCTGTGTCTCACTACCCAGTGTCTCACTACCCAGTGTCTCACTACCAGTGCCTCACTACCCAGTGTCTCACTACCCAGTGTCTCACTACCCAGTGTCTCACTACCCAGTGTCTCACAAGCAGTGTCTCACTACCAGTGTCTCACTACCCAGTGTCTCACTACCCAGTGTCTCACTACCAGTGCCTCACTACCCAGTGTCTCACTACCCAGTGTCTCACTACCAGTGTCTCACTACCCAGCGTCTCACTACCCAGTGTATCACTACCCAGTGTCTCACTAGCAGTGTCTCACTACCCAGTGTCTCACTAGCAATGTCTCACTACCCAGTGTCTCACTACCCAGTGTCTCACTAGCAGTGTCTGACTACCCAGTATCGCACTACCCAGTGTCTCACTAGCAGTGTCTCACTACCCAGTGTCGCACTACCCAGTGTCTCACTACGCCGTGTCTCACTACCCAGTGTCTAACTACCCAGTGTCTCACTACCCAGCGTCTCTCAAGCAGTGTCTCACTACCCCTGTGTCTCACTACCTGTGTCTCACTACCCAGTGTCTCACTACCCAGTGTCTCACTACCCAGTGTGTCCCTACCCAGTGTCTCACTACCCAGTGTCTCACTACCAGTGTCTCACAACCCAGCGTCTCACTACCCGGTGTATCACCACCCAGTGTCTCACTACCGAGTGTCTCACTACCCAGTGTCTCACTACCCAGTGTCTCACTACCAGTTTCTCACTAACAGTGTCTCACTACCCAGTGTCTCACTACCCAGTGTCTCACTACCCAGTGTCTCACTACCCAGCGTCTCACTACCCAGAGTCTCACTAGCCAGTGTCTCACTAGCAGTGTCTCACTACCCAGTGTCTCACTAGCAGTGTCTCACTACCCAGTGTCTCACTAGCAGTGTCTCACTACCCCAGTGTGTCACTACCCAGTGTCTCACTACCCAGTATCTCAATATGACTGTCTCACTACCCAGTGTCTCACTACCCAGTGTCTCACTACCCCAGTGTCTCACTACCCAGTGTCTCACTACCCAGTGTCTCACTACCAAATGTCTCACTAGCAGTGTCTCACTACCCTGTGCCTCACTACCCCAGTGTCTCACTACCCAGTGTCTCACTACCCAGAGTCTCACTACCCAGTGTCTCACTAGCAGTGTCTCACTACCCAGTGTCTCAATAGCAGTGTCCCACTACCAGTGTCTCACTACCCAGTGTCTCACTACCCAGTGTCTCACTGCCCAAGTGTCTCACTACCGAGTGTCTCACTACCCAGTGTCTCACTACCCAGTGTCTCACTAACCAGTGTCTCACTAGCAGTGTCTCACTACCCCAGTGTCTGACTACCTGTGTCTCACTACCCAGTGTCTCACTACCCAGTGTCTCACTACCCAGTGTCTCACTACCAGTGCCTCACTACCCAGTGTCTCACTACCCAGTGTCTCACTACCCAGTGTCTCACAAGCAGTGTCTCACTACCAGTGTCTCACTATCCAGTGTCTCACTACCCAGTGTCTCACTACCAGTGCCTCACTACCCAGTGTCTCACTACCCAGTGTCTCACTAACCAGTGTCTCACTAGCAGTGTCTCACTACCCCAGTGTCTGACTACCTGTGTCTCACTACCCAGTGTCTCACTACCCAGTGTCTCACTACCCAGTGTCTCACTACCAGTGCCTCACTACCCAGTGTCTCACTACCCAGTGTCTCACTACCCAGTGTCTCACAAGCAGTGTCTCACTACCAGTGTCTCACTATCCAGTGTCTCACTACCCAGTGTCTCACTACCAGTGCCTCACTACCCAGTGTCTCACTACCCAGTGTCTCACTACCAGTGTCTCACTACCCAGCGTCTCACTACCCAGTGTATCACTACCCAGTGTCTCACTAGCAGTGTCTCACTACCCAGTGTCTCACTAGCAATGTCTCACTACCCAGTGTCTCACTACCCAGTGTCTCACTAGCAGTGTCTGACTACCCAGTATCGCACTACCCAGTGTCTCACTAGCAGTGTCTCACTACCCAGTGCCGCACTACCCAGTGTCTCACTACGCCGTGTCTCACTACCCAGTGTCTAACTACCCAGTGTCTCACTACCCAGCGTCTCTCAAGCAGTGTCTCACTACCCCTGTGTCTCACTACCTGTGTCTCACTACCCAGTGTCTCACTACCCAGTGTCTCACTACCCAGTGTGTCACTACCCAGTGTCTCACTACCCAGTGTCTCACTACCAGTGTCTCACAACCCAGCGTCTCACTACCCGGTGTATCACCACCCAGTGTCTCACTACCGAGTGTCTCACTACCCAGTGTCTCACTACCCAGTGTCTCACTACCAGTTTCTCACTAACAGTGTCTCACTACCCAGTGTCTCACTACCCACTGTCTCACTATCCAGTGTCTCACTACCCCAGTGTCTCACTACCCAGTGTCTCACTAGCAGTGTCTCACTACCCAGTGTCTCACTACCCAGTGTCTCAATAGCAGTGTCTCACTACCCCAGTGTCTGACTACCTGTGTCTCACTACCCAGTGTCTCACTACCCAGTGTCTCACTACCCAGTGTCTCACTACCAGTGCCTCACTACCCAGTGTCTCACTACCCAGTGTCTCACTACCCAGTGTCTCACTACCCAGTGTCTCACAAGCAGTGTCTCACTACCAGTGTCTCACTACCCAGTGTCTCACTACCCAGTGTCTCACTACCAGTGCCTCACTACCCAGTGTCTCACTACCCAGTGTCTCACTACCAGTGTCTCACTACCCAGCGTCTCACTACCCAGTGTATCACTACCCAGTGTCTCACTAGCAGTGTCTCACTACCCAGTGTCTCACTAGCAATGTCTCACTACCCAGTGTCTCACTACCCAGTGTCTCACTAGCAGTGTCTGACTACCCAGTATCGCACTACCCAGTGTCTCACTAGCAGTGTCTCACTACCCAGTGTCGCACTACCCAGTGTCTCACTACGCCGTGTCTCACTACCCAGTGTCTAACTACCCAGTGTCTCACTACCCAGCGTCTCTCAAGCAGTGTCTCACTACCCCTGTGTCTCACTACCTGTGTCTCACTACCCAGTGTCTCACTACCCAGTGTCTCACTACCCAGTGTGTCACTACCCAGTGTCTCACTACCCAGTGTCTCACTACCAGTGTCTCACAACCCAGCGTCTCACTACCCGGTGTATCACCACCCAGTGTCTCACTACCGAGTGTCTCACTGCCCAGTGTCTCACTACCCAGTGTCTCACTACCAGTTTCTCACTAACAGTGTCTCACTACCCAGTGTCTCACTACCCACTGTCTCACTATCCAGTGTCTCACTACCCCAGTGTCTCACTACCCAGTGTCTCACTAGCAGTGTCTCACTACCCAGTGTCTCACTACCCAGTGTCTCAATAGCAGTGTCTCACTACCCCAGTGTCTCACTGCCCAAGTGTCTCACTACCCAGTGTCTCACTACCCAGTGTCTCAATACCAGTTTCTCACTACCAGGTGTCTCACTACCCAGTGCCTCACTACCAGTATCTCACTACGAGTGTCTCACTACCCACTGTCTCACTACCCAGTGTCTCACTACCCCAGTGTCTCACTCCCCCAGTGTCTCACTACCCAGTGTCTCACTACCCAGTGTCTCACTAGCAGTGTCTCACTACCAGGTGTCTCACTACCCAGTGTCTCACAACCCAGTGTCTCAATAGCAGTGTCTCACTACCCCAGTGTCTCACTACCCAGTGTCTCACTGCCCAAGTGTCTCACTACCCAGTGTCTCACTACCCAGTGTCTCACTACCCAGTGTCTCACTACCAGTGCCTCACTACCCAGTGTCTCACTACCCAGTGTCTCACTACCCAGTGTCTCACTACCAGTGCCTCACTACCCAGTGTCTCACTACCCAGTGTCTCACTACCAGTGTCTCACTACCCAGCGTCTCACTACCCAGTGTATCACTACCCAGTGTCTCACTAGCAGTGTCTCACTACCCAGTGTCTCACTAGCAATGTCTCACTACCCAGTGTCTCACTACCCAGTGTCTCACTAGCAGTGTCTGACTACCCAGTATCGCACTACCCAGTGTCTCACTAGCAGTGTCTCACTACCCAGTGTCGCACTACCCAGTGTCTCACTACGCCGTGTCTCACTACCCAGTGTCTAACTACCCAGTGTCTCACTACCCAGCGTCTCTCAAGCAGTGTCTCACTACCCCTGTGTCTCACTACCTGTGTCTCACTACCCAGTGTCTCACTACCCAGTGTCTCACTACCCAGTGTGTCACTACCCAGTGTCTCACCACCCAGTGTCTCACTACCGAGTGTCTCACTACCCAGTGTCTCACTACCCAGTGTCTCACTACCAGTTTCTCACTAACAGTGTCTCACTACCCAGTGTCTCACTACCCACTGTCTCACTATCCAGTGTCTCACTACCCCAGTGTCTCACTACCCAGTGTCTCACTAGCAGTGTCTCACTACCCAGTGTCTCACTACCCAGTGTCTCAATAGCAGTGTCTCACTACCCCAGTGTCTCACTGCCCAAGTGTCTCACTACCCAGTGTCTCACTACCCAGTGTCTCAATACCAGTTTCTCACTACCAGGTGTCTCACTACCCAGTGCCTCACTACCAGTATCTCACTACGAGTGTCTCACTACCCACTGTCTCACTACCCAGTGTCTCACTACCCCAGTGTCTCACTCCCCCAGTGTCTCACTACCCAGTGTCTCACTACCCAGTGTCTCACTAGCAGTGTCTCACTACCAGGTGTCTCACTACCCAGTGTCTCACAACCCAGTGTCTCAATAGCAGTGTCTCACTACCCCAGTGTCTCACTACCCAGTGTCTCACTGCCCAAGTGTCTCACTACCCATTGTCTCACTACCCAGTGTCTCACTACCAGTTTCTCACTAACAGGGTCTCACTACCCAGTGTCTCACTACCAGTGTCTCACTACCCCAGTTTCTCACTACCTGTGTCTCACTACCCAGTGTCTCACTACCCAGCGTCTCACAAGCAGTGTCTCACTACCCCAGTGTCTCACTACCTGTGTCTCACTACCCAGTGTCTCACTACCAGTGTCTCACTACCCAGTGTGTCACTACCAGTGTCTCACAACCCAGCGTCTCACTACCCGGTGTATCACTACCCAGTGTCTCACTACCCAGTGTCTCACTACCCAGTGTCTCACCACCCAGTGTCTCACTACCCAGTGTCCCACTACCAGTGTCTCACTACCCAGTGTCTCACTACCAGTGTCTCACAACCCAGCGTCTCACTACCCGGTGTATCACTACCCAGTGTCTCACTACCGAGTGTCTCACTACCCAGTGTCCCACTACCAGTGTCTCACAACCCAGTGTCTCACTACCCAGTGTCGTCTCACTGCCCAAGTGTCTCACTACCCAGTGTCTCACTACCCAGTGTCTCACTACCTAGTGTCTCACTACCCAGTGTCTCACAAGCAGTGTCCCACTACCAGTGTCTCACTACCCCAGTGTCTCACTACCCCAGTGTCTCACTAACCAGTGTCTCACTACCCAGTGTCTCACTACCAGTGTCTCACTAGGAGTGTCTCACTACCCAAAATCTCACTACCCAGTGTGTCACTACCCAGTGTCTCACTACCCAGTGTCTCACTACCCCAGTGTCTCACTACCCAGTGTCTCACTACCCACTGTCTCACTACCCAGTGTCTCGCTACCAGTGTCTCACTACGAGTGTCTCACTACCCAGTGTCTCACTACCCAGCGTCTCACTACCCAGCGTCTCACTACCCAGTGTCTCACTACCGGTGTCTCACTACCCAGTGTCTCACTACCCAGTGTGTAATTACCCAGTGTCTCACTACCCAGTGTCTCACTACCCGTGTCTCACTACCCAGTGTCTCACTACCCAGTGTCTCCCGACCCAGTGTATCACTATCCAGTGTCTCACAACCCTGGCATCTTCATCTGCAAACGTGAACAAACAGTAGCATCTACATCTTCAGAACGTGAAAAACCAGTGGCATCTACATCTGTGGAATGTAAGAACCAGTGGCATCTACATCTGCAGAAGCTGAAGAACCAGTGACATCTACATCTGAACAACGTGAAGAACCAGTGGCATCTTCATCTACAGAAGCTGAAGAACCAGTAGCATCTACGTCTGCAGAAGGTGAAAAACCAATGGCATCTACATCTGCAGAATATAAAGAACCAGTGGCATCTTTCATTTGCAGAAAATGAAAAACCAGTGGCATCTACATCTTCAGAACGTGAAAAGCCAGTGGCATCCACACCTGCAGAACATGAAGAACCGGTGGCATCTACATCGGCAGAATATGAAGAACCAGTGGCATCCACATCTGCAGAACGTGAAGAACCATTGGCATCTACATCTGCAAAACGTGAAGAACCAGTGGCATCTACATCTGCAGAAGGTGAAGAACCAGTTGCATCTCCATCTGCAGAACGTGAAGAACCAGTGGTATCTACATTTGCAGAACGTGAAGAACCAGTGGCAACTACATCTGCAGCAGGTGAAGAACAAGTGACATCTTCATCTGCAAACGTGAACACCAGTGGCATCTACATCTGTAGAATGCAAAGAACCCGTGGCATCTATATATGCAGAAGGTGAAGAAACAGTGGCATCTACATCTGTAGAACATGAAGAACCATTTACATCTACATCAGCACAACGTGAATAACAAGTGGCATCTACGTCTGCAGAAGGTGAAAACCCAATGGCATCTACATCTGCAGAATATAAAGAACCAGTGGCATCTATCACCTGCAGAAAATGAAGAACCAGTGGCATCCACATCTGCAGAACGTGAAGAACCGGTGGCATCTACATCTGCAGAACGTGAAGAACCGTTGGCATCTACGTCTACAGGCGATTATACAACGTTTAACGCCATTCCCCGTGTTATTTGTACAGGCCATACAACATATATGGGGAGTCCCTGTACATTCAACAAGGCGGGGCAACAGCGATGGCAGCCCTGACAATGTTGAAATCCACCCCTGGTAACGATGGTCCATAACTCACACTCATACTTTGATGTGACTCGGACTTTACCACGAATATGGTTTTGCACTGAGCTTTCTTTCATCCATCCCAGCCCCTCTGTGGGCCCTCTACACACATCGCACGTTGTGCCAGTTCACTCTAGGAAGCAACCCTGGGGGCTAAGGTCACGTCAGTATGCCACCTCGGGTGCTACAGTGGCTAAGAGATGTTAACTACCTTCCATGGTATACAGGAGGTCGTGAGTTCCATCCAGACCCTGACGATGCCTGCTGCTGCAGTATATTTGGAGTCTGTGTCTCTCTTTCATCATCACAGTGGAGATGTTACCTACCTCGCCTGGTATACAGGAGGTCGTGGGTTTGATCCCGACCCGTGATGATGCCTGCTGCTGCTGAATATTTGGAGTCTGCGTCTCTCTCTCTCATCATCACAGTGGTGAGGAGATTCTAGATTTGAAGCTTTCGTGACTGCAAGGATCCATACTCTTTGGTTCTATTCGGTAAAGTCACGTAGGTAAAAAATAAAACAAAAAATAACGACGTTTCGGCCACAACACAAGTGGCCTTCATCAGGTGAAGGGACTGTACTGTCCAGAGGACAGCGTTGGAGTGAAGACAGCCAAGCTCAGGTCGCGTCCTTTAAGCTGTGTGGGAGGAAACCAAACGCTTTGACAAAGGAATTAGCATAAAATGCTGCAGAGGACCGGCACGGGGAGGGGGGGGGGTTACAAATGTTGGTGTGAAGGGAAATAAGCTGCTGTGAAAGTTTAGGATACCACTACTTGAATAAATATACTGTACCATTGAAAATTAGTTTAATGTTTGGTATGATTTAGAACATCTTTCCAATGATTGCTTAATTTGAAACCATCTTCTCGGTTGAAATTGTGTCTGTGTTTGTAAATCTGAATTGCCTCGTGGACAAATCTCTGATAAAAACCCGTGGGTTTGCAGAGAACCTTGGTATCGGAGAAAACTATATCGTGATCACCCACAGCGTTGCAACAGTGATCAGCTACGGCAGAAAAATTCGTTCTGCCGTGTTTCAAGTCTGATTTGTGCTCGCGAATTCGGTCAGAGACATGTCGTTTCGTCTCCCCGATATAGCAATCACCACAGGTGCAGCTCAATTTGTAAACCCCGGGGGGTACTGTAAGTCATTGCTTTCACACTCACTTCTGCTGCTGTATCTTCACCGAATTCTAAACAGATTCTGTTTAAGGCCAGCCTATCTTTAATCTCAGAGAGGATAAGGCTACTCCGATTTGAACTCGATACTTTAGACAGGACGCTCCTACAAGCTCATTTAATGTTAATACAAAAAATGTCACCTTCTGATTGGAACCATGCAGACAACATGACTGCTTCTTCTGCTGATTCACTATCAGTCAAATGCAAAGCTAACCTGATTTCTTAATTCAACCACCTATCAAAGGAGAACCCAGTCCCACATATAACAAAACTAGACGTTAACAAAATCGTCATTAATCAGAGTAGCACCCCGATTTCGGACAATCTGAAAACAGTACTGGCTAGAGGGCTAAATTTTGCTGTCACCCCAAAACATATACCTGTAGATGATATCATCTCTCAGGTCGATGTAGCCCTCAAAGTCGTAGGACACATCCAAGCAGACGTTGTGAGAGCTGAAATAGCCACTATTCTTAAGAATGCTAAGAAACCCATTAGCAACATCAGCAAAAATGAACGCTCTGAACTCGCGAATTTTAAAAACAGAAATGATATAGTCATCCTCTCAGCCGACAAAGGCAACGCTACTGTAATTATGGATAAAGATTCATACAACAACAAAATCCAGAACCTGCTCAACGATGGAAGTTACTCAATAAATAAAAATGACCCTACTAATAGCCTAACGATAAAAACCAACAAGATCATCACAAGTTCGACCTCCCTAATCGAACCAACTAAACGTCCCTCCCTAAAACCTTCTGCTGCAAGACCCCCTAGATTCTATGGTCTTCCCAAGATTCATAAAGAAGGCACCCCAATACGACCCATGGTATCCACGATCAACTCCCCTACCTATAGACTAGCCCATTTTCTGTCAGATACCTTGCTGCCTTTCACTGGCAAGACCTCCTCAGAAGTACTTAACTCAGCCCAATTGGTCTCTATGGTCAAAGACGTTGTACTGTCCCCTGACGGTATCCTTGTCAGCTTCGATGTGGTCTCTTTGTTCACCAAGGTCCCAGTACCTGATACCATTAAAATAATTTAAAATGTGGTCCAACATGGACTAGACCCTGATACACCTGTGCTGGTTAGGCACTGCCTCACAATACCTACTTTACTTGGAATGGCACCTTCTACAAACAAAATGAGGGTACCCCCATGGGATCCCTTTGTCACGAGTGATAGACAATGTTTTCATGGAGAAATTTGAATCAGACGCCATCCAGACTTCCACCCTCAGACCTTCCCTGTGGAAGAGATATGTAGACGACACTTTCGTCATTTGGCCACATGGCCTCTCAGCTTTGAACCTTTTCCTAGACCACATCAATTCGAGACATCCCGCCATCAAATTCACCATGGAAGTGGAGAATGATGGCAAGTTACCATTCTTGGATGTTCTGTTTGAGAGGAGACCTGATGGCTCATTGGGACATTCTGTCTACAGGAAAACCTACCCACACAGATTCCTACTTGAAACCTGATTCCCACCACCACCCGACTCAAAATAATTATCTCATCAAAACGTTATACCACAGGGCTTATTGCATTTCGGACCAACACCACCTGACCAGTGAATTAAAACATGTACATCTGGCCCTCAAGAGGAACGGATACTCTGACCGTACCATCCGCCAAGCTGTTTCTCCCTCCATACAGAAACAACCACTTGATACTCCGATCAAAAACATCACACTACCATATATAGCAGGCGTTACTAAAAAGATCTCCAAAATTCTAAACAAACACAAGATCCTGGTCCGGTTCAATACAGTACACAAAATCCGTGACCTGATCCCATCCGTGAAGGATGTCATTCCTGACTTACAGTACCCCGGGGTTTACAAATTGAGCTGTACCTGTGGTGATTGCTATATTGGGGAGACGAAACGACATGTCTCTGACCGAATTCGCGAGCACAAATCAGACTTGAAACACGGCAGAATGAATTCTTCTGCCGTAGCTGATCACTGTTACAACGCTGTGGTTGATCACGATATAGTTTTCTCCGATTCCAAGGTTCTCTGCAAACCCACGGGTTTTTATCAGAGATTTGTCCACGAGGCAATTCAGATTTACAAACACAGACAATTTCAACCGAGAAGATGGTTTCAAATTAAGCAATCATTGGAAAGATGTTCTAAATCATACCAACATTAAACTAATTTTCAATGGTACAGTATATTGATTCAAGTAGTGGTATCCTAAACTTTCACAGCAGCTTATTTCCCTTCACACCAACATTTGTAAACTCTCTCCCCCCCCCCCCCCCCCCGTGCCGGTCCTCTACAGCATGTTATGCTAATTCCTTTGTCAAAGCGTTTGGTTTCCTCCCACACAGCTTAAAGGACGCGACCTGAGCTTGGCTGTCTTCACTCCAACGCTGTCCTCTGGACAGTACGGTCCCTTCACCTGATGAAGGCCACTTGTGTTGTGGCCGAAACGTCGTGATTTTTTGTTGTTTTATTTTTTACCTACATGACTTTACCGAATAGAACCAAATAGTATGGTGAAGAGATCTTAACTACCTCGCCTGGTATCCAGAAATTCATGGGTTCGATCCCAACCCTGATGATGCCTTCTGCTGTATATTTGAAGTCTGCGTCTGTCTCTCATCATCATCATCATCCTCACAGTGGCTAGGAGATGTTAACTACCTCGCCTTGTGTGCACGAGATCGTGGGCGCCACGGTGGCAAGGAGACGTTATGAACATCGCACGTGCCGCAATTAATTTTCGCGAGTCAATAATTTACGGCGGAATTGGTTCAACACTGGTCAAATTCTGGACAAGTTTTGACATTCCAGTGTCTCGTCATCAGCGGTATTTCTTTAACTTCCAGATGCTACAGACAAGGGCTCCCTCTCCCTCCTCCGCTCTGTCTCACTCTCTCAGATAGTGGGTCTTGGTTGGACGCAAATTTATTTAGTAGCACACAACACAAGACAACCATTAGCGTGGCTGCGGTGGATATGACAGCCTAAAAAAAAACACGCAGGCAACGCGTCCCCTTTGTAAGTGTGTGGCTCTCCATGCCTGTAGCCACACGCAAACTCCAAATATACAGCAGCAGGCATCGTCAGCGGTCGAGATCGATCCCACGACCTCCTAAATACCAGGCGAGGTAGGTAACATCTCTTAGCCACCGTGATGATGATGAGAGAGAGACACAGACTCCAAATATACAGCAGCAGGCATCGTTAGCGGTCGAGATCGAACCCACGACCTCCTGCATACCAGGCGAGGTAGTTAACATCTCATAGGCACCGCGGCGAAACCCGTCAGCCACAAGGCATCCCGGCGAGAAAGATGTATTTGCGTCGTGCATCGTGAATATTGTTATCACAATTATCATCGTTTCACATCAATTACGGCGTGTATGTGTGTGTTTGTGGTGAACACAAGACTTGGTGATGATGGTGCTGTCTCTTCGGTGTCCGAACTTACACCGGCGAAAAAAGTTACGTTCCATGAAAAACGTGTAACTAGTTTGGGGCTTCAGTTAACAGAGCGCGGAACGCTAAAAGCTCACCTGCAACGGAGTCTCTCTCGCACGGCGGAGAACAGAGACTCACACAGGAGCCCAGCGGAGGGGTGGAGGAGGCGGAAATAATGAGATGTTTAATCTTCGGTACGTCTCTCTCTCGCTCGACATCACCACCCCACCCGCCTGCACTCGGAAAGCCCTGATTACTCCCACATCACCACCTCCACCAACTCCACCCCGCCACTACCTCTCATCCCCACCACCACCCACCACCACCACCCACCACCACCACCCCCACCCACCACCACCACCACCCCCACCCACCACCCACCACCCCCACCCACCACCCACCACCACCACCCACCACCACCACCCCACCACCACCACCCCACCACCACCCCACCACCCCACCACCACCACCACCCCACCACCACCACCACCCCACCACCACCACCTCCCCACCACCACCACCTCCCCACCACCACCTCCCCACCACCACCTCCCCACCACCACCACCTCCTCACCACCACCTCCCCACCACCTCCCCACCACCTCTCCTCCCCACCACCACCACCCCACCACCACCTCCCCACCACCACCACCTCTCCTCCCCACCACCACCACCTCCCACCACCCCACCACCACCTCCGCTCCCCACCATCACCTCCCCTCCCCACTACCACCATCACCCCCACCACCCGACTACCACCCCACCACCACCACCTCCCCATGTTTCTTGGGGTCACGATGCAAACGATCTCGCAGTATCGGCGGCAGCCGTGCGTGACGGTGAGGCGAGGGATCGCGTCCCAGTCGACAGCGCTATGCAAAGTGCTGCCGAGGACATCAAAACATTGACACGTTGGGGGGCCCAACTGGTTCTTCCAGAACCAATGGGCACGTGAATGGACTTTGCAGGGAAAATAAACCATAACGCTGCACTATAATCCAGATGTTTGTCCACCCAGGCGGTGTGCCAAGATATGCATGAATGTGTGAAATAATATCATAACTCGAGAATCATTACATACATATTTACTACGCCACTGTACACTCAACTATACACTACGCTACTTACACTACACTGTACACTACACTACTATACACTTCACGACTATACACTATACTACTATACACTACTATACACTACACACTACACTACTATACACTGCACTACTATACACTGCACTACTATACACTGCACTACTATACACTACTATACTCTACACTACTATACACTACACTACTATACACTACACTACTAGATACTACACTACTATACACTACTATACTCTACACTACTATACACTACACTACTATACACTACACTATACACTATACCATACACTACACTATACACTACTATACACACACTCGACACTGCGGAATGCCACGTGCGATGTCTATCTTTGAGGAGGGAAGATCTCTCCAAGGAGAGGCCAAGCCACGTCTGTGGTCCTTCAATGAGAACGCGGTGGTCAGATGTATATCGAGCGCATCACTCCCGAGTCGAATCTTCTCCGAACATTAGACGGGTGATAAAAATAGCGGCCATCTCGGTGTAGGTGCACGCGGGAGCCGTCCCATTCCGACTCGGGGATGCTGACAGTGCGCTGTCTTTGAGTTGTACGCCTTGTGGTGTCATCTGGTCCAACACCAGTGGAGACTAGGCTCTAAGAAAAGCCGTCTCTCGGGTGTGGACCAATCAAATTCAAGGACAGTGCCATCATCATTATCAGAGTTGTCTCTTTTTGGTTGCATTTTGACTGCTTGTGTTGTGGTTATTGCAAACATGATCCCTTGTATAAAGGTGTCAGTTTTTGTGCCAGATAAAAGGGTAAAAACCTATTACTGTATCTTGCTACTGGCAAAGGAGGTCTCATAGTGTAAAGGATTACCCCGAGCTCTCAATAACTCTGACAGTGCGCGTTTTTTTTTAGTTGTACGCCTTGTGGTGTCATCTGGTCTAACACCAGTGGAGACTAGGCTCTAAGAAAAGCTGTCTCGGGTGTGGACCAATCAAATTCAAGGACAGTGCCATCATCATTATCAGAGTTGTCTCTTTTTGGTTGCATTTTGACTGCTTGTGTTGTGGTTATTGCAAACATGATCCCTTGTATAAAGGTGTCAGTTTTTGTGCCAGATAAAAGGGTAAAAACCTATCACTATAGGCTAACGAGTCGTCGTCGAGGGCCCGGGGGGATGTCCATCCCACCGAGATGTAGACGGCCCTCGAATCGACGAAGAAAAGCCGTCCAATCTCCTCCCGCAGCAGTGAACTGACTTGCAGTTGGAACTTGGTGAACGATTTCCACCTTCAAGATTTGAAGCTTTCGTGACTGCAAGGATCCATACTCACATTAAACCAATTTTCAATGGTACAGTATATTTATTCAAGTAGTGGTATCCTAAACTTTCACAGCAGCTTATTTCCCTTCACACCAACATTTGTAACCTCCCCCCCCCCCCCGTGCCGGTCCTCTACAGCATTTTATGCTAATTCCTTTGTCAAAGCGTTTGGTTTCCTCCCACACAGCTTAAAGGACGCTGTATTCACTCCAACGCTGTCCTCTGGACAGTGCGGTCCCTTCACCTGATGAAGGCCACTTGTGTTTTGGCCGAAACGTCGTTATTTTTTGTTTTATTTTTTACCTACGTGACTTTACCGAATAGAACCAAACAGTATGGATCCTTGCAGTCATGAAAGCTTCAAATCTAGAATCTCCTCACCACTGTGATGATGAGAGAGAGAGACGCAGACTCCAAATATTCAGCAGCAGCAGGCATCGTCACGGGTCGGGATCAAACCCACGACCTCCTGTATACCAGGCGAGGTAGGTAACATCTCCACTGTGATGATGAGAGAGAGACACATACTCCAAATATACAGCAGCAGCAGGCATCGTCAGGGTCTGGATGGAACTCACGACCTCCTGTATACCATGGAAGGTAGTTAACATCTCTTAGCCACTGTAGCACCCGAGGTGGCATACTGACGTGACCTTAGCCCCCAGGGTTGCTTCCTATAGTGACCTGGACAACGTGCGATGTGTGTAGAGGGCCCACAGAGGGCCTGGGATGGATGAAAGGAAGCTCAGCGCAAAACCATATTCGTGGTAAAGTCCGAGTCACATCAAAGTATGAGTGTGAGTTATGGACCATCGTGCCAGGGGTGGATTTCAACATTGTCAGGGCTGCCATCGCTGTTACCCCGCCTTGTTGAATGTACAGGGACTCCCCATATATGTTGTATGGCCTGTACAAAAAACACGGGGAATGGCGTTAAACGTTGTATAATCGCCTGTAGACGTAGATGCCAACGGTTCTTCACGCTCTGCAGATGTGGATGCCACTGGTTCTTCATTTTCTGCAGATGATAGATGCCACTGGTTCTTTATATTCTACAGATGTAGATGCCATTGGGTTTTCACCTTCTGCAGATGTAGATGCCACTTGTTATTCACGTTGTGCATATGTAGATGTAAATGGTTCTTCATGTTCTACAGATGTAGATGCCACTGTTTCTTCACCTTCTGCATATATAGATGCCACGGGTTCTATACATTCCACAGATGTAAATGCCACTGGTGTTCACGTTTCCTTTGTCAAACGTTTGGTTTCCTCCCACACAGCTTAAAGGACGCGACCTGGCTTGACTTTCTTTACTCCGACGCTGTCTTCGTGACAGCACGGTCCCCTTCACCTGATGAAGGCCACTTGTGTTGTGGCCGAAACGTCGTGAATTTTGTTATTTTGTCTTTTACCTTACGTGACTTTACCGAATAGAACCAAAGAGTAAGGATTTCCACCTTGGAAGATTGCGGGCTGCTGCGGCGCATGCCGATTCGACCCAGAATGGCGGACGAGTTAAGTTTTTTCAGTTTTTCAGTTTTATTTATTTTGGTATGGCCCTGTGAGCCATTCGGCTCTTGAATCGGAGTGCAACCGCAACAAAACAACTAAAACACATGAACAAGAAAAACATCTTCAAGTGACTACTGTGTGTTGACTGTGTGAAACAGAAAATCCATTAAAAAAACAGCAAAATATTCCTGAAAAAAGCACCGTGCACCAACGCTGTGTGCAAAAAAATCCCAGTGGGATGCAATTCAAACAACAACAACAACAACCACAAGAAAGCTTAGATTAAGGCCATGAGTGTAACTCCGTACTACAACAAAACAAACATGTCCAAACCAAAAAAAAGTTTGCAAAATCACCAAAAAATAAAGCCATAATTGCAACGTAACAGCGAGCACAGGGACTATGACCGAATTTTTAACAATAAACTACGTAAATAACACGTAATACCAAAATCCTGTAGCCATAGCTGGCTGCATGAGTCACTCCACAACAACAGAAGCATCGGTCGGAGTATCAAATTTTTCAATGCCCTTCCCACCATTTCGGGGCTGCAAACCCCGAAATGGCGGGAAGGTCCAGCGCTCCGGTCGCCTCGGTTATGACAGCGGCGGGAAGAGCGTGTTTGCCGTCCGGTAGAAGTCGCGGCAGTCATCCGCTCAAAGAGATGAGCGGCGGCCAACGGCCGACAGCAAACCCTCCCCCAGGTGCCCCGGCGATGCCCAGCCCAGCTCCTGCGGAGGTGGCTTGGCTGGGCTCGCCGTGCACTCCCGAGCCGACTGGAGCACGTTCGTCGAGAGCGGGGCGCTCGAAGGGGGACGACGCCTTCCTTAGTTCGGCGTCGTCATCGGGTGACGCAACAGCTGGGTCATTACGTTTAAATCGCCGACTCGGGACATGACGGGCGAAGTGTTCGTTGGCACTTGTGGCACCAAATGTAGTGTCTTCGAAAAGTTGCTCACACCGACGCGTTGGAACAGGTCACCTGCTTACACTTTATTCGCCTATTCTTGCACCAGTTGTAGGCACTCTTATAACTATCTATACGGTCACTTGTGTTTAACCTCTCCCCACTCTTGTTTACCTTTCACCTCGCTTATCCTGCACTCGGCAGCTCTGCTCTCAGCGTCTCCGCACACAGCGACTCTACATCTCCACCGCCGCCCTCACCTAGGCTCCCTCAGACCCGCTCAGACCGTCTGTGCCTTTACCTATGGCATCGGTCGTGCAAAAACAACTTAAACACCTCGATCATTGTACAACGATCATTTTTATTAACAGATATTGAAGCATTTACAGTATGCATACGTGACACTCCCCATTTTGCCTGGGATGTAGTGAGCAAAATTTATAGTCTTTGAAAGTGGAGGAAAGGTCTCCAGATGCACCACCATTCACATCACTCACTTCTTCTTCCTCCTCCTCCTCCTTCTGCCACCAAACCTCAAAGTGTTTAGCGAAAGTCTTCGGCCCTACTTCTCGTTAGGGTCTCCTTTTTGAACTGGATGCGCTGCTTCAACTTCGCATTAATTATGACTTCGTCATGCATGGGAGAAGATGACTTGCCTGCGTTTTCACTTGTGACTGCAGCAGATCCAATCTATGAACCCCCTCGCAAACATTTTCAACCTCTCACCTCACCAAACGTACATTTCCACTCGAGTGGTAATCCGCTCGCATTCGTCCATTACGCACCTCCGATCAGCACGGTTGGCTACATACGGTGTGAAAGAAGGTCAACATACATGCATACATTGTATAAAAATGGCTACAAAAAGATCTGAATAATTATAGGCCAATATCTATTATTTTACCAGTAAGCTAAAATATTCGAGGGAATAAAAAGTTAAATCACAAATAAACTGCTGCCTAAAAAGTCACAATCTCCTGCGCAGTAAACAGGTTTTCGAGAGGATTCCTGCACCACCACAGCTACGATGGATGTATTATTATTGTTTTCTTCAGTACCCTGGATAAAGGCCACTACTGCTGTGCACTATTCTTTGACTTGGTAAAAGCCTTTGACACTGTTGACTAAGATATTCTAATCACAAGACTTGGCCAGCTAAAATGTTCAGACAGTACAATAAAAGAATTCCTCAGAGTAACGCGAGCATATACGGCGATAGGAAAAGGTCCTTAAAATGAATGTAACAATATTCATACAAACAGTAATGAAGGAGCCTGTTCCTACAAGTGATAACCTCACGTCCACAAATATTAATATAGCAAAGGCTGTTCCACAGGGTTCCATGCTGGGCCCAATTCTGTTTTTATATTGAAACAATCTTGGACTAAACTTAAATCACTCAGAATTAAATCAATTTGCTGATGACACTTGTCATGCGGATATTTGATAAATCCCCAAACGAAGTCAAACAGAATCTCCAACATAATTTCGACTTAATTCAACATCAATTTTCATAAGTAAAATTGCCCCTAAAGCCCCCCAAAAAAACAAACATCGTTTCATTCCATTCACCTATTACAGATATGAGAAAGAACATCATTTAACAAACGGAGTGTTTAAAATACTTGGGTTTACTGATCGATTAAAAGCTTACATTCCAACCCCATATTGATCACATATGAAAGTAAATCTAATCAAAAATAGGGTTTTCACACGGGAAAAAAGTTGTCCCATCTATTGTGCCTGTAAATTGTGGAAGCTATCATTCTACCACTCCTTTTCAGCTACTACGACACGGCTTAAAGTATATCGACTAGTGCAACGCTAAACAGACTAACCGAAATTTCTAATTCTGCTCTTTGATTTCTACTGGATGTACCACACAGGACCCACCATTCTGACCGTAGGTACATAAAATAAATGAAAACTAAATTATTTACTTTATTTTACCTACGTGACTTTACGGAAAACACCAAAGAGTATGAATCCTTGCAGTCACGAATTCTCAAATCTAGACCTAAAATCAAATCTCACATCCCTCGACGCAAGAAGAAATCATCTAACATTAGGGCCCTGT
The DNA here is from genome assembly GCF_048934315.1 of Petromyzon marinus. NCBI lineage: Eukaryota > Metazoa > Chordata > Hyperoartia > Petromyzontiformes > Petromyzontidae > Petromyzon > Petromyzon marinus. Next base: position 862,480 of record NW_027423180.1, read on the forward strand.
TCGTCCATTAAATCCTTATTGGCAAATCTGCGCTACACTATTATTGAACTTCTTACATTCCATATGTAGCTAATTCATTAACCCCACTGTCAAACCCAATAAATCTGAGACATCCGTCTAATTGCCATTTTTAACGATCCCAAAGAACGAGAATTGGAATAGCTGACAAAGCTTTTACCATCGCAGCACCACCGTTTTGGAACAATCTCGTTCCCTTCAGCTTAACGTCGTAAATATTCCTTCAGCAAAATGATCATGAACCAGATTAGTGCTGAATACAGCAAGCACATTTGCAAATGAGGTTATTAACTTTTGACCCCTTTAACCGTGCATCATCGATAGTTACATTTTTAATGCGTATATTTTATTATAGGGATCTGCTACTTACTCTGTTGTTGTTGTTGTTGTTGTCTTGGCGTTGTCTGAGACTGTTGTTGTTGTTGTCTCGGTGTGGTCTGGGACTGTTGTTATTGTATCGGTAGTGGGTAGTTTGCGATAAACTACTTCAGGGCGTGATGACCCTGCCTTACGCGAGTCCCAGGCACAGTTGGCCCGGCCGTCAGTACCTGGTAAGGGTTACGCGGTCTTCTCACTGCCTTGTGATCGTCTCGGGAGAGTCAATGGCTAAGGGAGCAAACCCCTACAGAAAATCAGGAGTGGGGCCCCTTAGGCGGTTTTGTGACGCAAAGCGGCACATTCCCGGCAGCCCCTGCAGCCAAACTGGTACCAAACGTCGTGCTACGCACTCGTATGAACATCGCCAGCAAGGCCGAGGGGGGGGATCCTGACGCATGGGCAACACCAGGATTTCCAGAGTAACCTGCCCGGGCTTTGCGCCAACACGAGGTGCAAGAATGGGGAGAGGACACTCCTTCTCGGCCACCTAACCGTGGCCAAGAAACACGGGCGGCAGCAGCTCACGGGTTATAAGCTCATTTTAGATTGGCGTAAAAAAATGGGCGCCATGGGTTTCCATCGTCAGTGGGAGGGGTCATTGCACCCTAGTGGATAGCTACCGCCGCCCGCCTCAAGCTGGGCAGCCTCCGGCCAACAAGCTGCTTTCCCGCCACGGCTCACCTGCTCCAGTGGGTGCTTGGAGCTTATGGTTCATTACCAGACAAGTGGGCTGCAACACCTGCACCAGACAAAAGCAAAACAAAACGAAAGAAGGTTCCAGCCCTTCATTTTGCAAGCTGGTAATGTAAGCACAGCGTGTTCTGGACTCTCCGGAGATCTATAGCAGATTGAGGACATCGGCAAGACTGCAGCTACCGACGGGGAGCTGGGCGAGACTCCGTGTGGATATTGTTGTCGGTTGTCTATCGCTACCCGAATGCGATCACTGTGCATATGCTATGCACTTCCTATGATTATTTCATTTAATCGAATATCTACCTTAACGCTGCCCATTGTTAAACTACTGGAAAGTAGACTGCATACAATTGTAATAAAAGCACTTCCACGACAACTGTTGACTGGCATCTCTCTTTGAACACATTCCTGCGGAGGGGGCTGGTAGGAAATTTTGAAGTAATTGTGCACGGATATTTAAGCCAAACTTGTTAGGAGTCGTGCGCAGAAGAAAGCAAAATGAAAAGTGAGCAGAATTATAAAACGACGCCAGAAAGTTGCAGTGTAAAAGAGGTCTCACCAGAAAGTGCAGTGTTATAATCCCCTGCCTCCTGTGAAGAATTAATCCCGGTTGGGCTTCCAGTCCATATAAGGGCACCACGGGGTGACCAGCCCCTCCCCACCCAGACCCACCCCCACCCCTCCCACCCCCCACCCAACCCCTCCCAGCCCCTCCCCACCCTCCCCACCCAGGCCCTCCCCACCCTCTCCACCCAGCCCCTCCCTACCCTCCCCTCTCCACCCAGCCCCACCCCTGCGACGTGGACAGACATCCACAGACATACACAATTAATCCCCTGCCTCCTGTGAATTAATCCCGGGTTGGGCTTCCAGTCCACTACGTTTCCTACCAGTATTATATGACTGCACAGCTCTGCTCTCTCTTTCTCTCTCCGGATGGCTCCACACTCTCTCACTCTCTCTGCCGTGACGCGCGCCTCCCTGCTCAACTGTCGTCGCGCGTCTCTCCCCCTCGCTCCCTGTCCACCGCTGGCTGACGGCGTGCCGGGAGGAGAGACGGCTACGCTGGAAGGACCGCCAGGTGGCCGGTGGCGAGTAGAGCGTGGCGATGACGCAGTCCGGGCTCCAGGCTTCCCACACCGACCCAGCGTCCTCTCACTGCCTCCCCTTATATTCCCCTCGGTGGAGCAAGCTCCGCCTCCGGACACGCCCCCTCGTAGAACCTTCTCGACCGTTCTCGTACGTACCCTCTAGCTCCGCCTCCGGACACGCCCCCTCGTAGAACCTTCTCGACCGTTCTCGCGCGTACTCTCTAGCTCCGCCTCCGGACACGCCCCCTCGTAGAACCTTCTCCACCGTTCTCGCGCGTACTCTCTAGCTCCGCCTCCGGACACGCCCCCTCGTAGAACCTTCTCGACCGTTCTCGCACGTACTCTCTAGCTCCGCCTCCGGACACACCCCTTTCGTAGAACTTTCTCGACCGTTCTCGCGCGTACTCTCTAGCTCCTCCGGTCACCTTTGGCCCAGATGGATCCCACACTTCCCATTGGGTATTAGTTACCAAGTGGTGGCTTATGCAGATACCCCTCGTCAACCCCTAGATGGCGCTCTCTCATTCCATCACCTCCCCCCTCCCCCCCCGCCCTCGTGATGAAAAGACGAGCCGTCCCAGCTAGGAATGGACCCGAACAAGTAATGGAAAGAGCGACATAACCCTGGTGGCAACAAGCACAAGAGAGCATACATAATGAAGAATAGCGCACGAACGATAACGAACGCAAGAACAAGGAAGCAAGGTGAATACCCAACACAGGCAAAGGCACACACGAACGTTAACGGAATCGGGGCGTCTTTGAACGGGTCTGTGACGCCGTACCATCCCCTGCATCCGTATCCAGCCCTGCATGGGTTGGCTCGGCAGGAGGAAGGGCGGTCGGTCAGCGGAAGGGTGATGAAGTCCGTCGCTGCGGGGCTGGATCGTGCGGGGTCAGCGTCCGCAGCAGCAGCCAAGGGCTTCGCTGCCGCGGGCGGTAAAACAGAATCCCACGGGGGATCAATCTGCAAACCGCTCTGGCACGTCGGACACATCAGACCCTGGCAGGCCAATTGTTGGGGATGAAGAAGCAACGCCCGTAGGAAAGAATTGCGTCAACCGAAATGGGTGGACGAACCAACGACGGAGAGACCCCCGCCTCGAATGTGCACGCACTGTGGATGCCTAACCTCTACCACTTCAACAGGACCGTGCCATGGCCTGTGTAACTTGGGAGAGGTGCCCATCACCGACAGACCATGGCATGTCGCGGCCGGACCCGCGTGCACAACGCTCGTTGCGAGCCCGCGTTTTAGCGGCGTTGACCCGAGCCGCCTCCCGCGCCTCAGAAATCCGGCGCAGGGAGTCTCGGACGTGGTCAGGTAGGGTCCCCGTTCAGCGTCTCCATCAGTCGTGCCCAATTGGGTATCAATGGGGTGGCACGTTCTCCCTTCCGTACACGAGGGAAAACGGTGAGAATCCCGTGGAAGCGTGCGGGGCCATTCTATACACGGTGAGCACGCTCGGCGCGTGTAAATCCCAATCGGCCTGTTTTTCATTGACAGTGTGGCAAAGCATGACAGTCAGAGTACGATTCAGTCACGATAGAGTACGCCAATTGATCGGGCAAGGGCCATGCCATCGGCCACCGAGCAAAATATTCCACACCCACCAAAAGGTATTTGTTACCCCTGGGAGTGATCGGGAATGGGCCCAGGACATCAAGGGCCACCAGCTCGTTGATACGCGTGACCGAAATGGATCGCAACGGCGGAAGACATCTTTGGTGCGGCGGTTTCCGCCAAGTGCCGTCAGGGCAGGAACGTGATGCCGGGGCGAAAAGTAATTCCATTGCAGCGTCAGCAAAGTTTTTTGAACGCCGAGGTGCAACAATTTATCCCCATGCACACGATTGAGATAAAACGGCGCCGATACCCATGTCGCTGGCGTCGGTGTCTTAATATAAACGGCAAGGAAAAATCTGGATATTCGAGCGTCGGTGCATCGGATAAGCGACTGCCAGGTGGCTGCGTGTCTGGCTGGGTGACTGGCTGGGTGATTGGCTGGGTGACTGGCTTGTTAACTGACTGGGTGACTGGCTTGGTAACTGGCTGGGTGACTGGTTGGGTGACTGGCTGGGTGACTGGCTGGGTAGCTGCGTGTCTGTCTGGGTAACTGGCTGGGTGACTGGCTGGGTGACTGGCCGGGTGACTGGCCGGGTGGCTGCGTGTCTGTCTGTGTAACTGGCTGGGTGACTGGCTGGGTGACTGGTTGGGCGGCTGTGTGTCTGGCTGGGTGACTGGCTGGGTGACTGGCCGGGTGGCTGCGTGTCTGGCTGGGTAACTGGCTGGGTGACTGGCCAGGTGGCTGGTCGGGTGACTGCGTGGCTGGCTGGGTGACTTCTGCGTGTCTGGCTGGGTGACTGGCCGGGTTGCTGACTGGTTGGGTGACTGGCTGGGTCACTGGTTGGGTGTCTGGCTGGGTGGCTGTCTACGGGGCCGGTCTGGGCCAAGTCTCCCGCTTGAGGTGTCCCCCCCCCCACCTTCCCCCAAGGAGGCTCCCCGGTCACCTCGATGCAGCATGCCAGGTGGTCGTCGCGGCCGAAGGAGCGGAAGAGGTCCCTGCCGGTGGCCATCTTGGCGACGGTGCAGCCCAGGGAGCACGTGTCCGCGGCGCAGGTAACCGGGTAGCCCAGCAGCACCTCGGGGGCCACGTAAACGAGGGTGCCTTCTCTACGCTTGCGAAACGTGGACCCCCCTAATGGAACATCTTTGCCGGTTAGAAACATTTAGGTTGGCCTGCATATGATCCATCCTGGGTTTAACCAGGCTGGATTGTGTGAGGAGCTCACAAATCATTGAAAGATCTGGACAAAGTCCCATCGGTGAGCTCCTTTGACAGGCTAGGCTGCGTTGGCTGGGCCATGTAGCCCGCATGCCCAGCCACCGAATGCCTAAACAGCTTTTGTTCGGCCGGATCGAGGGGGCTAAACGGGCGCGGCACGGGCTAGAGAAGAGATGGAGTGACGTGGTACAGGAGGACGTGGAGCTGAGTGGACTTGCCGATGACTGGTAATAGCGTTGTAAAGATCAGCCTCTGTGGAGGAGGCTCGTGAAGGACGCTGCTGGGCAGTTGGAGGCAGTCGTCCTCCAACAACAACATGCAGAGTGCCGGGTGGCTAAAGCACAGCAAGTTGGCACAGTAATGGGGCACAGGTGGTGCATCAGCCAGTCATCTCAGTCATCTCAGTCAGTCAACCCGTGGCACTTGGGTCTGCCCCGTGACCTCCTACCAGCGGGCGTTCGACACTTCACGTGGCTTCAAGGTCCACATGGCCTGGCACAAGCGTCGTGGTGATGCCACTGCCACTTAGTGGTGAATGGCGGTTGTTGTTGTGGGTGTCTGTGTGTGTCTGTGTGAGTCTGTTTATGTCTGTGTGTGTGTGTGTGTCTGTGTGCGTCTGTATCCGGTAAAACAATCCCCTACCTCCTCGTGGTGCCGGACGGGCAACGCTGTCGTGGACAGTGCTGTGGGGGGGAGGGCCAATTCCGATTGTCCTTTCTCCTCATGGCGTCTGTGACCACCACAGCAGCTAAATTGGGGCTCTGGACAGGTGCAAGGGACTGGTAACCCCTCCACCTTCAATTAACTACCACTAAACCACGACCGAAAAATGTAATTAACAAGCTTGTGATGGAGGCCCCGGGGGAGACAGGCGTCTATGACGTCTCCTGGCCAAACCTCATTTGTCGGAGCCAGAAGACTGAATATTTACCCTCAGGGCTCCTCCAGAAACAAAAAGCCACTACGGATGGCTACGTGGAACACTCACTGCGGAGGAGAGGCTGCCACTCCTCTGTGGGGAGTTGGACCGGTACCGCCTGGATCTCTGTGGTATTAAGGAGGTCCGGGGGACCGGTTCTGGCTCCTGCCACCATGAGGGGTGGACAGTCCTATACCCGGGGCAGGAGACTGCCAAATAACAGGGAGTGGCTCTTCTTCTGAACAAAAGAATGAAGGGGTGTGGGAGAGTGGTGGTGAGGTGTGGGAAGCTGTAAGCCCCAGGCTACTTTGGGCTCGACTTCCCATCAACCGGAGGCGAGGAGTAGTGGTCGTGGTTACTTATGCCCCCACTGAAGACGAACAGCCGTGGAGGGATGCAGGCAAGGCTGAGGAGTCAGATGCCTTCTATGATGCTAGGTGCTAGCTAAGGTGGCCCCTCGGGACAGAGTCATCTTGTTGGGTGACTTTAATGTCCGAGTTGGTCATGATGGTGGCATCTGGTCTAAAGTGATTGGAAGGCATGGGACAGATCAGCTCAATAACAAAGGTAGGAGGCTGCTAGATTTTTATGCAGCCCATGGGCTTGTAATTACCAACACGCTGTTCCGGCATCAGCGCATCCATACATCATGGATGCATGCCGGGTCCAATTAAAAACATCTGCTGGACTACGTAGTGATGGAACAGCAGATGCGGGCCCATGTCCTTGACACCAGGACCTACCGTGGAGCTGATCTACCCTCTGACCATCGACTAGTTATCTGTAAGATGCGCCTGCCATTCTTCACTCGGGTGGTGGGTGTACACCCAGGACCCATTCAAACCTAAGGTAGCCTGGTCTCAGCTAGCTGATGAAAGTTGCAAGCGAGAATTTCATCATCGCTTGCAGCTACAGTTGGCATCGTCTCCCACTCCTCCAGATGTCGAGGGCAAATGGGTGAGGTTTAGGACTGCGACTCAGACAGCTGCAATGGCTGCTTTGGGTACGCGGTCCAAACCTCCCCAAAGACATTGGCTGACAGAGGTGTTCAAGCTGGCTGAGAAAAAGCGACAGGCCTACTCTCATCAGCTACAGCATCCCACGTCAGAGAATGAGGAGGCTTACCGCAGCCTTCGCTCGGAGGTTTGGAGAGCCGTGAGGCGCTGCAAGGATGGGTGGTGGTCGTGGGTTGCTGAGGAGATGGAATCTGCCTCAATGGCCCGCGATCACAAATCCCTATTTAACTCCATCAAAAAAGTAACCTGCAGTGCCACACCTATTACAATCATTAGGGGAAAGAACGGTGATCCAATCTCCGACCACCAGGAACATGTTTGCAGATTTGCTGAGCATTTCTGTGAGGTCCTGGGGGAGGGGGAATCCCTCAGCCTGGAAAACATCATGGGACAAAGTGGGGATGACCCTGCTGAGGCTGCGGTGCCTCAAATATTGGAGAAAGTCACCCCTGTGAGTGGCTGGCTGAGGTGCCATCCATTGAGGAAGTACTGAAGTTGATCCAGAGTCTTAGACCAGGAAAAGCACCGGGCAGAGATGATCCCCAAAGCGAAATGCTGAGGGAGGGTGGCGTTTGTGCCAGACTGCCCTACATGACATCATAACAACATTCTGGGCCACTGGACAGGTTCCGCAGGATTGGAAGGATGCCTTGGTGGTCCCCCTCTTTAGGAAGGGGGACCGCACAGACTTTAACAACTACAAGGGCATCTGACTCCTCAGTGTGCCGGGAAAGGTCCTGGCAAGGATTATTTAACATCACCTTCTAGGCACGCTGAGGAGAGGCTTGCGGAGCCCCAATGCGGTTTCAGGAAAGGGGGGTCCTGCACAGATGCCATATTTTCTGTCCGTCTGCTACAGCAGAGGTGTAGGGAATTCCAACAAGACCTACATCTCTGCTTTATTGACCTGGCCAAGGCCTATGATACCATCAGTAGGCCTGGGCTCTGGGTAGTTCTTCGTGCTTTCGAAGTCCCTGACCCTTTGCTCATGATCATTAAGGACCATCATGATGGTGAGCGGGCCCGGGTAAAACTATGTGGCAGGGAGTCGGAGCCATTCCCTGTTCACCTTGGGGTGCGACAGGGATGTCCTCTGGCTCCAACATTATTTGACATCCATTTCGACCATGTAGTTCGTGAAGCCTTCAGTAGCTGTACCGGAGGAATTTCCATCTGGTACAGATACAATGGGAGGCTGATCAATGCCGGGGTGCGGTCAAGGGATGGCTCCTTATTGGTCAACCACGTTATGTATTTCGATGACCTGGTAATTGCGGCTCACTCAGAGGAGGAGTTGAAGGCACTGCTGCTGAAACTGGAGCATGCCAATACGAGGTGGGGCCTTACCATCAGCCCAACCAAAACGAAGCACCTGCCTGGGTATTTTGTACCATCGGACACTCCACCCCCACAACTCCCAATTGGTGATGGAGCAGTTGTGGAGAGAGTGGAGAGTTTCCCATATCTGGGCAGTGTACTCATGAGGTCTCAATCAGAATCAGTCGAGCGGCATTATCTTTTCTTCGGTTGCATAACGCTGTGTGGAAGCTACCTGGTCTGTCGCTCCGCATGAAGCTTCGGGTCTTCTCGGCCACGGTCATTCCCTCCCTTCTCTACACTTGCGAAACGTGGACCCCCCTAATGGAACATTTTCGCCGGCTAGAAACATTTAGGCTGGCCTGCCTACGATCAATCCTGGATTTAACCAGGCTGGATTGTGTGAGGAGCTCACAAATCCTCAAAAGATCTGGACAAAGTCCCATCGGTGAGCACCTCCGTCAGGCAAGACTGCGTTGGCTGGGCCATGTAGCCCGCATGCCCAATCACCGCATGCCCAAACAGCTTTTGTTCAGCCGGATCGAGGGGGCTAAACGAGCACGGCACAGGCTAGAAAATAGATGGAGTGATGTGGTACAAGAGGACGTGGAGCTGAGTGGACTTGCCGATGACTGGTACCAGCGGTGTCAAGATCGGCCTCAGTGGAGGAGGCTCGTGAAGGACGCTACTGGGCAGTTGGAGGCAGTCGCCCTCCAACAACAACGGAAGGCGGAGGAGCGACATTCACAACAACGAGCGGAGCGCCGGGTGGCTAAATCACAGCAAATTGGCACAGTAGGGGGCAAAGGTGGTGCATCAGCCAGTCATCTCAGTCAGTCAACCCGTGGCACCTGGGTCTGCCCCGTGACCTCCTGCCATCGGGCGTTCGACACTTCACGTGGCCTCAAGGTGCACATAGCCTGGCACAAGAGTCGTGGTGACGTCACCGCCACTTAGTGGCGAATGGCGGTTGTTGTTGTCGTCTGTGTGTGTTTCTGTGTGTGTCTGTGGGTGTGTCTGTGTGTGTCTGTGGGTGTGTGTGTCTGTGTGTGTGTCTGTGTGTGTCTGTGTGTGTATGTCTGTGTGTGTGTGTCTGTGTCTGTGTGTGTCTGTGGGTGTGTCTGTGGGTGTGTCTGTGTGTGTTTCTGTGTGGGTGTGTCTGTGTGTGTGTGTGTGTGAGTCTCACAAGGATGTAGTTGTTATCGTCGTCGTCATATCCCCCATTGGCGACGCCCCCTCGGCTTTCCTCCTCCCCCTCGTCCAAAGTAAAAAACCAAACCGCGTCCATGGCGGCGAGCTCCAGCTTCTGGCGCTTCGTCAGGGAAGTCTTGAAGATACGTTGGATCACTGCACACGTGACAACAACAACAACATCAGCCACAACAACTGAAGCTATCAACTAATTCTTTATACACCCACACCGCGTTATGCCCCCCCCCCAACCCGAAGTGGCTGGTGTCATCATCCTCATCATCATCATCCTCATGGTCATCATCATCATCATTGTCATCACCCCTTGGAAGCAAAATGCTCTAAACGCATTTTTCAACTCACTAGAAGAGACCCACATAGACTCGCAGAGACCCACAGAGACTCACAGAGACTCATAGAGACTCACAGAGACCCACAGAGACTCACAGAGACTCATAGAGACCCATGCTCATAGAGAACAACAGAGACCCACTGACACCCACAGAGATCCACAGAGACTCACAGAGACTCAAAGAGACCCATACTCATTTTTTACCATAGAGACCCACAGAGATCCACAGATACCCACACTCATAGAGAACAACAGAGACCCACTGGCCCCCCGCGGCACTCCACATGGACGCACCATCCCCCTTCATTAATAATCATGAGCAGGTGACGAATGTCAAACTTCTTTCGCACCGTACGTTGACAACCGTGCTAATGTATGGGTCTATATGGGTGTCTCTGTGGATCTATGGGGTCTCCATGGGTGCCTCTGTGTGTCTCGGTGTGTCTATGGGTGTCTGTGTGTGTCTATGGGTGTCTCTGTGGGTCTATGGGTGTCTCTGTGCATCTCTGTAGGGCTCTGTGGGTCTCTGTGTGAGTCTGTGAGTCTCTGTGTGAGTCTGTGGGTCTCTGTGAGCCTGTGGCTCTGTGTGAGTCTATGGGTCTCTGTGTGAGCCCGTGGGTCTCTGTGTGAGTCTGTGGGTCTCTGTGTGAGCTTGTGGGTCTCTGTGTGAGTCTGTGGGTCTCTGTGTGAGACTATGGGTCTTTGTGCGAGCCTGTGGGTCTCTGTGTGAGACTGTAGGTCTCTGTGTGAGTCTATGGGTCTCTGTGTGAGCCTGTGGGTCTCTGTGTGAGCCTGTGTGTCTCTGTGTGAGTCTGTAGGTCTCTGTGTGAGTCTGTGCGCTAACCACTGCACCACCGCTCCCTACACAAGCACAGTGCGCTAACCACTGCACCACCACTCCCTACACACACACACAGTGCGCTAACCACTGCAACCACCGCTCCCCATACACACACAGTGCGCTAACCACTGCACCACCGCTCCACAGACACAGTGCGCTAACCACTGCACCACCGCTCCCCACACACACACAGTGCACTAATCACTGCACCACCGCTCCCCACACACACACAGTGCGCTAACCAATGCACCACCGCTCCACAAACAGTGCGCTAACCACTGCACCACCGCTCCCCAGAGACTCACCACACAGAGACCCACAGACTCATCACACAGAGACCCATAGACTCACCACACAGAGACCCACAGACTCACCACACAGACAGCCACAGACTCACCACACAGACACCCACAGACTCACCACACGGAGACCCACAGACTCACCACACAGAGACCCACAGACTCACCACACAGACACCCACAGACTCACAACAAAGAGACCCACAGACTCACCATACAGAGACCCAGACTCACCACACAGAGACCCACAGACTCACCACACAGACACCCACAGACTCACCACACAGACACCCACAGACTCACCACACAGAGACCGACAGACTCACCACACAGAAACCCACAGACTCACCACACAGAGACCGACAGACTCACCACACAGAGACCCACAGACTCACCACACAGACACCCACAGACTCACCACACAGAGACCCACAGACTCACCACACAGAGACCCACACACTCACCACACAGAGACCCACAGACTCACCACACGGAGACCCACAGACTCACCACATGGAGACCCACAGACTCACCACACAGAGACCCACAGACTCACCACACAGAGACCCACAGACTCACCACACAGAGACCCACAGACTCAACACACAGAGACCCAGACTCACCACAAGGAGACCCACAGACTCACCACAAGGAGACCCACAGACACACCACACAGAGGCCCACAGACTCACCACACAGAGACCCACAGACTCACCACACAGAGACCCACAGACTCACCACACAGAGGCCCACAGACTCACCACACAGAGACCCACAGACTCACCACACAGAGACCCACAGACTCACCACACAGAGACCCACAGACTCACCACACAGAGACCCACAGACTCACCACACAGAGACCCACAGACTCACCACACAGAGCAGCGTGTGGGCACCTTCAGGCTGAGTCGACCTTGAGGAGGCCCAGACAGGGTTCAGATTTTCCCGCCACCGCCTCCACTCGTCCCGACCCGGAAGCGGAAGTAGAATCTGTAGATTGAGTGGCGCCCGGCTGCCGGGGGCGTGGCCGCGTTATCTCACGTCACTCGGCAGGGGCGTGGCTCTGCGTGGGCGTGGCTAGGAGTGGGCGTGGTCACTTCCGTCGCACTGAACGTCATCGGTGACGTCACGCGACCACGTGGCTCGTCAGTTGGCGACGGACGTGAAGGAGGCGGCTGCTTTTTCGTCTTCAGCGTCGACATCTTCAGATTCTTCATCATCCTAATCGCCGAGCACCTTCTGCTGAAGCCATTGACGTGGTGAGTTGTGTGGGTCAGTGTTGTGGGTCTGTGGTGAGTTGTCTGGGTCCGTGGTGAGTTGTGTGGGTCTGTGTTGTGGATCCGTGGTGAGTTGTGTGGGTTCTTGGTGAGAGTGTTGGTTCGTGGTGAGTTGTGTGGGTCCTTATTGTGGCTTATTGGTGAGTGTGGGTGTCCGTGGTGAGGATTCATGGTGAGTTGTGAGAGTCCGTGGTGAGGATGTGGGTTCGTGGTGAGTTGTGTGGGTTCGTGGTGATGTGGGTTTGTGGTGAGTTGTGTGGGTTCGTGGTGAGGATGTGGGTTTGTGGCGAGTTGTGTGGGTTCGTGGTGAGGATGTGGGTTTGTGGTGAGTTGTGTGGGTTCGTGGTGAGGATGTGGGTTCTTGGTTTGTTGTGTGGGTTCGTGGTGAGGATGTGGGTTTGTGGTGAGTTGTGTGGGTCCGTGGTGAGGATGTGGGTTTGTGGTGAGTTGTGTGGGTTCGTGGTGAGGATGTGGGTTCTTGGTTTGTTGTGTGGGTTCGTGGTGAGGATGTGGGTTTGTGGTGAGTTGTGTGGGTCCGTGGTGAGGATGTGGGTTTGTGGTGAGTTGTGTGGGTTCGTGGTGAGGATGCGGGTTCTTGGTTTGTTGTGTGGGTTCGTGGTGAGGATGTGGGTTTGTGGTGAGTTGTGTGGGTCCGTGGTGAGGATGTGGGTTTGTGGTGAGTTGTGAGGGTTCGTGGTGAGGATGTGGGTTTGTGGTGAGTTGTGTGGGTCCGTGGTGAGGATGTGGGTTTGTGGTGAGTTGTGAGGGTTCGTGGTGAGGATGTGGGTTTGTGGTGAGTTGTGAGGGTTCGTGGTGAGGATGTGGGTTTGTGGTGAGTTATGAGGGTTCGTGGTGAGGATGTGGGTTCTTGGTGAGGGTTGGTGGGTTCGTGGTTAGGATGTGGGTTTGTGGTGCGTGAGTCCATGCTAACAATGTGGCTGCTTTTTCGTCTTCAGCGTCGACATCTTCAGATTCTTCATCATCCTAATCGCCGAGCACCTTCTGCTGAAGCCATTGACGTGGTGAGTTGTGTGGGTCAGTGTTGTGGGTCTGTGGTGAGTTGTCTGGGTCCGTGGTGAGTTGTGTGGGTCCGTGTTGTGGATCCGTGGTGAGTTGTGTGGGTTCTTGGTGAGAGTGTTGGTTCGTGGTGAGTTGTGTGGGTCCTTATTGTGGCTTATTGGTGAGTGTGGGTGTCCGTGGTGAGGATTCATGGTGAGTTGTGAGGGTTCGTGGTGAGGATGTGGGTTTGTGGTGCGTGAGTCCATGCTAACAATGTGAGTCCACGTGGTAGCGGTGCAATCGCCCTCCACTGAACTCTGCCTGACTCTCCCCACCCTCCACTCTCCACGCAGAGACACCGAGAGATTTACGGAGCACAGCAACGCCATGCAGGTAGGCGTGGCCCCCTCCACTCAACATATGAACACCACCCTAACTTACAAACACCACCCACACTTACAAACACCACCCACACTTACGAACACCACCCACACTTACAAACACCACCCACACTTACAAACACCACCCTAACTTACAAACACCACCCACACTTACAAACACCACCCACACTTACGAACACCACCCACACTTACAAACACCACTCACACTTACAAACACCACCCTAACTTACAAACACCACCCACACTTACAAACACCACCCACACTTACAAACACCATCCACACTTACAAACACCACTCACACTTACAAACACCACCCTCACTTACAAACACCACCCACACTTACAAACACCACCCACACTTACAAACACCACCCACACTTACAAACACCACAAACACCACTCACACTTACAAACACCACTCACACTTACAAACACCACCCACACTTGCAAACACCATCCACACTTACAAACACCACTCACACTTACAAACACCACCCACACTTACAAACACCACCCTCACTTACAAACACCACCCTCACTTACGAACACCACTCTCACTTACAAACACCACCCTCACTTACAAACACCACCCTCACTTACAAACGCCACCCTCACTTACAAACACCACCCTCACTTACAAACACCACCCTCACTTACGAACACCACCCTCACTTACAAACACCACCCTCACTTACAAACACCACCCACACTTACAAACACCACCAACACTTACAAACACCACTCACACTTACAAACACCATCCACTATTACAAACACCACCCACACTTACAAACACCACCCACACTTACAAACACCACCCACACTTACAAACACCACCCACACCTGTGAACACCACTCACACTTACAAACACCACCTATATATGTATACATATGTATGTATGTGTATATATGTATGTATGAATGTGTATGTGTGTGTGTGTATGAATGTGTATGTATGTGTGTATGTGTGTATATATATGTATCTATGAATGTGTATGTGTGTATGAATGTGTATGTATGTGTGTGTATGTGTGTGTATGTGTGTGTGTATGCGTGTATGTGTATATGTGTGTATATATGTATGTGTGTGTATGTGTGTGTATGTATGGATTTGTGTGCGTGTAGACGAGGCAAGCTGGACCGAGTGGGAGGCAGCCTCCGCCTATCACCAGGTGGAGTGCGCTGACCGCCAGCTCCATGTTAATCCGCAGCAAATCACCCAAAGGTAAGAACGAGAGAGGAGCAGGAGAATCATCAAAGTCTAAGAATGATGGCAGCTCAAATCAAAGCAGCTCAACCAAGTGGGCTGATATCATCGTCATCATCATCGTCGTCATCATCATCATCATCGTCGGCATCATCATTGTCGCTGTCGCGTGGAAATGCTTAGCAGCAGCCAAATAACACTTGGATTCAAGCGGGGTGATGTTGATAGAGACCCGACAAACCCACAGAGACACCCATAGACCCACAGAGACACTCATAGACACCCATAGACACTCATAGACACCCATAGACACCCATAGACACTCATAGACACACAGAGACAAACAGAGGCACCCGTAGACACACAAAGACCCACATAGACACCCAGACCCATAGAGACCCACAGATGCACCGATAGAGACCCTACAAACCCACAGAGACACCCATAGACCCACAGAGGCAACCACAGAGACCCCGTGGACCCACAGAGACAGCCATAGAGACCCATACATTAACACGGTTGGCAACGTACGGTGCAAAAAGAAGTTTAACTTTCGTAGATGCAACCTGTACCGCCACGTGGGTCTACATTAGCGTTGAAGGGTTCCCAACGACTCGGAGGTTTAGGGGCTTTCGCCGTAAGTTTACTCGAAGCTTATTTCAGTACACGAGGGTGTAACAACTTCCCCAGGGGTCCCGGGCTACGTCCCACTAGCCCCCCCGTCACAGCCGGCTGCCCCGTGCTGCCTCCTCTGCGTCCGACCGTGGGTTCAGCCAACCCGGCCGACCGAGGAGCGCGGTCACCTCCAGCCCTGTATGCTGTGCTATCCCCTACTCCTACCCTCTTGCCCCTGGCTCCCCCCGTTCCACCCTACTCTGAGCCCCGGCTCCAGCAACGACCCCGCCTACGTCACGGGGTTCCCCTTTTTATACCAAGGGGAGACGTGACGTCATGGAGCCGCCCGGCGCGCATGACGTCACGTTTCCATTTGACTCCTCTGCATTAGTAAAGGTCTCTGGTGAGTCTCTGTGAGTCTCTGTGGGTGTCAGTGGGTCTCTGTGGCTCTCTGTGGGTCTCTATTAGTCTCGGTGGGTCTCTTTGAGTCTCTGTGGGTCTCTTTGAGTCTGTAGAAAAATGCGTTTAGAGCATTTTTCTGCCACGTGGTGATGACGATGATGACGACGACGATGATGAGGATGATGACGACGGTGATGATTACGACGATGATGATGACACCAGCCACTTTGGGGGGGGGGGGGGCATAACGCGGTGTGTGTGTATACAAAACAAGTTGATAGCTTAAGTTGTTGTGGCTGATGTTGTTGTTGTTGTCACTTGTGCAGCGATCCAGCGTATCTTCAAGACTTCCCTGACTAAGCGCCAGAAGCTGGAGCTCGCCGCCATGGACGCGGTTTGGTTTTTTACTTTGGACGAGGGGGAGGAGGAAAGCCGAGGGGGCGTCGCCAATGGAGGATATGACGACGACGATAACAACTACATCCTTGTGAGACTCACACACACAGACACACAGACACACACACACACAGACACACACACAGACACACACACACACAGACACACACACACAGACACACACACACACAGACACACACACAGACACACACACACAGACACAGACACACAGACACAGACACACAGACACACACAGATACACAGACACACACAGACACACACACACAGACACACACACAGACACAGACACACACAGACACAGACACATACATACAAACACAGACACACAGACACACACAGACACACACACAGACACACACACACAGACACACACACAACTACATCCCTGTGAGACTCACACACAAGACAAAGATCCCCTATATAGCCTTCACAGACTGTAGGGGCAAGTGCTGTTAGCGAGCACCTATGAAGGCCAGAACGTTACACGAGGGGGTGGGTGGCCAGCACCACGACCGACCGCCTTTGTCTCCCCAGTGGCGATGTTTACACACCGCACCAGCTACTCATTTGAGGCTGAGTCGACCTAGGGGAGGCCAGGGACCGGTTCAGATAATCGTCACTGTTGGTGTTGGCCGTGAGTGGGAATCGAACCCGGGTCGCCGGGTTCATAGCGCAGCATAACGCTAACCGCTGCACCACCGCTCCCCACACACACAGACACACACAGACACACACAGACACACACAGACCCCCAATTTGACCTTCACCCTGATGCTTCCCGTGACCTCCCCGTGACCCCACTTTGACCTTCACCCTGACCACTCCGCGTGACCTCCCCCGTGACCCCTGCAAGGTCCAGAACGAGCACTTCCACTACCGCTTCGAGCTGAACAAGAAGATTGGGCATGGTGGACAGGGCGTGGTGGTGCAGTGTCTGGACCACAAGACTCGGACGATGGTGGCGCTCAAGATCCTCGCCTCGCCCTCCAAGTGAGTGGGCCCTGGTGCAGCGGTGCAGTCAACAGCAACAGCAGCACCAACAACAACAACAACAACGATGTCAACAACAACAATGGGCCAACTATGGGACTGCTGTTGAGTGTTAGCTCACAGTGACAACAATAACAAACTATGGCTGAAACAACCTTTACTTGACTCTCCCTCGCTCGAGCACCCACCACCATCACGACCACTACCACCACCATCACCACCACCACTGTCACCACCATCACCACCATCACACTACCACCACCCCTCTCTCCCTACCACCACCACCACCACCATCACGACCACTGCCACCACCATCACCATCACACTACCACCACCCCTCTCTCCCTACCACCACCACCACCATCACGACCAATGCCACCACCATCACCACCATCACACTACCACCACCACCATCACACTACCACCACCATCACGACCACTGCCACCACCCCTCTCTCTCTACCACCACCACACTACCACCATCACACTACCACCACCCCTCTCTCCCTACCACCACCACCACCACCATCACGACCACTGCCACCACCATCACGACCACTACCACCGCCCCTCTCTCCCTACCACCACCACCACCATCAGCACCATCACACTACCACCACCATCACACTGCCACCACTACCATCACGACCACTACCACCACCATCACACTACCACCACCATCACGACCACCATCACACTACCACCACCACCATCACACTACCACCAACACCACCATCACACTACCACCCCCACACTACTACCATCACGACCACTACCACCACCATCACACCACCACCATCACCATCACACTAACACCACCACCACCATCACCACCACTGCCACCACCCCTCTCTCACTTCCACCACCACCATCACCACCATCACACTACCACCACCATCACCATCACACTACCACCACCATCACCACCACTACCACCACCCCTCTCTCCCTACCCCCACCACCACCACCATCACCACCACCAGCACCACCATCCCCACACTACCACCACCACCCCCTCCCTACCACCACCCTTCCCCACCATCACCACCATCCCTCCTCTACGTTACGTCTAAACTCTCTGTCTCTGTGTCTCTGTGTCTCTCTCTGTGCACTCGCTCACTCGCTCGCAGCTCCAGGCAAGAGGACAACCAGCTGAGAGAGATCCAGATGTCTATGGAGCTGCAGAGCCAACGTAGCGACGTGGACTTCAACGTTGCAAAAGTCCTGGAGACTTTCTCCTTCCGAGGCCACAAATGCCTCGTCATGGAGCTGTTGAGGTACGAACAGCACCAGCACCAGCACCACTCACTCACTCACTATCACCACTACCGCCATCACCAGCACTCACTCAACATCACCACCACCACTCACTCACCATCACCAGTACCACCATCACCACCACTCACTCACCATCACCACCACCACCACTCACTCACTTACCATCACCAGGACCACTACCACGACCACCAATCACTCACCATCACCATTACCACCATCACCAACACTCACTCACTCACTCAGCATCACCACCATCACCACCACCACCACTCACTCACCATTACCACTACCACCATCACCACCACCACTCACTCACCATCACCAATACCACCATCACCACCACTCACTCACTCACTATCACCACTACCACCACACCACCATCACCACCACCACAACCACTCACCATCACCACCACCACTCACTCACCATCACCACTACCACCATCACCACCATCACCACAACCACTCACTCACCATCACCACTACCACCATCACCACTCACTCACCATCACCACCACCACTCACTCACCATCACCACTACCACCATCACCACCACTCACTTAATCACCATCACAACTACCACCCCAGCACCAGCACCACCACCACTCACTCACCATCACCACTACCACCATCACCACCACCACTCACTCACTCACCATCACCACTACCATCACACCACCAGCACCACCACCACTCACCCACCATCACCACTACCACCATCACCACCACTCACTCACTCACTCACCATCACCACTACCACCATGACCACCACTCACTCACTCACTCACCAACACCACTACCACCACACCACCAGCACCACCACAACTCACTCACTCACCATCACCACTACCACCATCACCACCACTCACTCACCATCACCACCACTACTCACTCACCATCACCACTACCACCAGCACAACCACCACTCACTCACTCACTCACCATCACCACTACCACCATCACCACCACCACCATCACCACCACCACCACTCACTCACCATCACCCCTACCGCCATCACCACCACTCACTCACCATCACCACTACCACCACCACCACAACCACCATTCACTCACTCACTCACTCACCATCACCACTACCACCACACCACCAGCACCACCACCACTCACACACTCACCATCACCACTACCACCACCACCACACCACCAGCAACACCAGCCACTCACTCACTCACCATCACCACTACCACCATCACCACCACTCACTCACTCACTCACCATCACCACTACCACCATCACCACCACTCACTCACCATCAGCACTACCACCATCACCACCATCAACACCACCACCACCACTCACTCACTCACCATCACCACTACCACCATCAGCACCACTAACCCACCAACACACTACCACCATCACCACCATCACCACCACCACTCACTCACCATCACCACTACCGCCATCACCACCACTCACTCACTCACCATCACCACTACCACCACCACTCACTCACTCACCATCACCACCACTCACCATCACCACTACCACCATCACCACCCACTCACCACCACCACACCACCACCCACAGAGACCCACAGAGAGGGGCATCGCTGACGCCTCTGTCTCCCCGTCACAGCACGAACCTCCATCGGCTACTCAGAGACATGGGGCAGGGGCACATCGACGAGGACATCGCGAGGGCCTACACCAGGGGCATCCTCCGCTTCCTCGCCTACGCCAAGTCCCGGGGCATCGTCCACGGGGACATCAAGCCGGTGAGCGGAGGGCAGGCTGGGGGCGCGGACGCTCGCTTTGACGCTCGGCACTCTGACAGATGTAGATGTCACTGGTTCTTCACGTTCTGTAGACGCAGATGCCACTGGTTCTTCACGTTCTGTAGACGCAGATGCCACTGGTTCTTCACGTTCTGTAGATGCCACTGGTTCTTCACGTTCTGTAGATGTAGATGCCACTGGTCCTTCACGTTCTGTAGATGCAGATGCCACTGGTTCTTCACATTCTGTAAATGTAGATGCCACTGGTTCTTCACGTTCTGTAGATGCCACTGGTTCTTCACGTTCTGTAGATGTAGATGCCACTGGTCCTTCACGTTCTGTAGATGTAGATGCCACTGGTTCTTCATGTTCCGTAGATGTAGATGCCACTGGTTCTTCACGTTCTGTAGATGTAGATGCCACTGGTTCTTCACATTCTGTAGACGCAGACGCCACTGGTTCTTCACCTTTTGCAGATGTAGATGCCACTGATTCTTCACGTTCTGTAGATGTAGACGCCACTGGTTCTTCACGTTCTATAGATTTAGATGTCACTAGTTCTTCACATTCTGTAGATGTAGATGCCACTGGTTCTTCATGTTCTGTAGATGTAGATGCCACTGGTTTTTCACGTTATGTAGATGTAGATGCCACTGGTTCTTCACGTTCTGTAGATGTAGATGCCACTGGTCCTTCACGTTCTGTAGAAGCAGATGCAACTGGTTCTTCACGTTCTGTAGATGTAGATGCCACTGGTTCTTCACATTCTGTAGACACAGATGCCACTGGTTCTTCATGTTCTGCAGATGTATACGCCATTGGTTCTTCACGTTCTGTAGATGTAGATGCCACTGGTTCTTCACGTTCTGCAGATGTAGATGCCACTGGTTCTTCCCGTTCTGCAGATATCGATGGCACTGGTTCTTCACGTTCTGCAGATGTAGATGTCATTCGTTCTTCACGTTCTGCAGTTGTAGATGCCACTGGTTCTTCACGTTCTGCAGATGTAGATGCCACTGGTTCTTCACATTCAGCAGATGTAGATTGCCACTGGTTCTTCACGTTCTGTAGATGTAGACGCCACTGGTTCTTCACGTTCTGTAGATGTAGATGCCACTGGTTCTTCACGTTCTGTAGACGTAGATGCCACTGGTTCTTCACGTTCTGTAGATGTAGACGCCACTGGTTCTTCACGTTCTGTGATGTAGATGCCACTGGTCCTTCACGTTCTGTAGATTAGATGCCACTGGTTCTTCTCGTTCTGCAGATGTAGATGCCACTGGTTCTACACGTTCTGTAGATGTAGATGCCACTGGTTCTTCATGTTCTGTAGATGTAGACGCCACTGGTTCTTCACATTCTGTAGACGTACATGTCACTGGTCCTTCACATTCAGCAGATGTAGATTGCCACTGGATGTTCACGTTCTGCAGATGTAGATGCCACCATCGCCATCTATCGAACTTATGAACTCTCGGTTCTGAACAGCAGCAACTTGAGCGTACGGACTGGGTTTGGTTCGTATCTCTGAAAGTTCGCAAGCTGAACGTTCATAAGTAGAGGTAGTCACCGTACATAGACGTACAGTCCTAGAGAGTGCTCGCCGCCTTGACCCCGCTGAGTGTGAATCCTCTCTCTCCCTGCCGCTCGCTCCCCATCCAGCGCAACATTATGGTGAAAAACATCGCGAGCCGCGTTGCCAGAGTCACCGACTTCGGCCTCAGCTTCTTTGTGGACCGTCCACGTGAGTGGTGACCCCCCTACACCTGCACGTGTGTGGGTGTGTGTGGGTGTGTGTGGGTGTGTGGGTGTCTGTGCGTGTGGGTGTCTGTGTGTGTGGGTGTGTGTGTGTGTGGGTGTCTGTGTGTGTGGGTGTGTGTGGGTGTGTGGGTGTGTGTGGGTGTCTGTGTGTGTGGGTGTCTGTGTGTGTGTGTGGGTGTCTGTGTGTGTGGGTTTCTCCACCCACCCACCCACCCACCACCACCCCCCACACACGCACGTACCCAGTCCACATTCACCATCACCGCCGCTGTCGCTTGCCGTCATCCACACAGCCCCGTGCGTGGGAGGCACCCTCGTCTACATGGCGCCCGAGGTGCTGCTGGGCTACCCGGTCACCTGCGCCGCGGACACGTGGTCCCTGGGCTGCACCGTCGCCAAGATGGCCACCGGCAGGGACCTCTTCCGCTCCTTCGGCCACGACGACCACCTGGCATGCTGCATCGAGGTGACCGGGGAGCCTCCTTGGGGGAAGGCGGGGGGGGACACCTCAAGCGGGAGACTTGGCCCAGACCGGCCCCGCAGACATCCACCCAGCCGGCCACCCAGCCAGTCACCCAGCCAGTCACCCAGCCAGTCACCCAGCCAGTCACCCAGTCAGACACCCAGCCAGTCACCTGGCCAGTCACCCAGCCAGTCACCCAGCCAGCCACCCAGTCAGACACCCAGCCAGTCACCCAGCCAGTCATGCAGCCAGTCCCGCAGCCAGCCACATGGCCAGTCACCCAGCCAGTCACGCAGCCAGTCACCCAGTCAGACACCCAGCCAGTCACCCAGCCAGTCACCCAGCCAGTCACCTAGCCAGTTATCCAGCCAGTTACCCAGCCAGACACGCAGCCAGTCACCCAGATAGTCACCCAGCCAGTCACCCAGCCAGTCACCCAGCCAGTCACGCAGCCAGCCACCTGGCCAGTCACCCAGCCAGTCACCCAGCCAGTCACGCAGCCAGTCACCCAGCCAGTCACCCAGTCAGACACCCAGCCAGTCACCCAGCCAGTCACCCAGCCAGTCACCTGGCCAGTTACCCAGCCAGTCACCCAGCCAGACACGCAGCCAGTCACCCAGCTAGTCACCTGGCCAGTTACACAGCCAGTCACCTAGCCAGTCACCCAGCCAGTCACCCAGCTAGCCACCTGGCCAGGTACCCAGCCAGTCACCTGGCCAGTCACCCAGCCAGTCACCCAGCCAGTCACACAGCCAGTCACCTAGCCAGTCACCCAGCCAGTCACCCAGCCAGTCACCTGGCCAGTTACCCACCGACTCGCCCACCCACTGACCGACCCACTCGCCCACTCACCCACCCACCTACCAACCTACGCCCCCACCTACCCACCCACCTACCTACCGACACACCCACCCACCTACCAACCCACCTATCTACCCACCGACCCACTCGCCCACCTACCAACCTACTGACCCACCTACCCACTCACCCACCCACCTACCAACCTACCCACCCATCTACCCACCTACGCACCCATAATGCTCGATGTGACAATGTCACAATGAGATCTTCTTCTGCCGTACGGCCGATGAGAAATAGCTACGCAGCTCTGTGGGCGCCTTACCTGGTTAAAGAAAAATAGTTTAGCTGTAGCGTGGGTCCCTTTGTAGGTCCCTGTCCTTCTACATGAGTCTCTAGATCTCCAAGGGGCTCTGTATGGGTCTCTGTGAGGCCCTATTGTTCTATGGAAGTCTGTGGGTCTCTATGGGTCTCTGTATGGGTTTTTGTGAGGCCCTATTGTTCTATGTAAGTCTATGGGTCTCTATGGGTGTCTGTATGGGTCTCTGTGAGGCCCTATTGTTTTATGTAAGTCTATGGGTCTCTATGGGTCTCTGTATGTGTCTCTGTGAGTCCCTATGGTTCTATGTGAGTCTCTGAATCTCTATGGGTCTCTGTATGGGTTTCTGTGAGGCCCTATTGTTCTATGTAAGTCTATGGGTCTCTATGGGTCTCTGTATGTGTCTCTGTGAGTCCCTATGGTTCTATGTGAGTCTCTGAATCTCTATGGGTCTCTGTATGGGTTTCTGTGAGGCCCTATTGTTCTATGTAAGTCTATGGGTCTCTGTATGGGTTTCTGTGAGTCCCTATGGTTCTATGTGAGTCTCTGAATCTCTGTGGGTCTCTATGGATCTATGTATGGGTCTCTAGGAGTCCCTATGTTTCTATATGTCTCTGAATCTCTATGGGTCTCTCCGTGTAACACGCATGTAACATGCGTGTAACACGCATGTAACATGCGTGTAACAAGCGTGTAACAAGCGTGTCTCTCTCTCTGTCTTGAAATGGTTGTGCAGATCATGGGCATGCCTCCGAAAGACATGTTGGAGAGATCTCGCAACAAAGAGTACTTCTTTGGTGAGTAGAAGGGTGGTGTGGTGGTGGTGCGGTGATGGTGCTGTGGTGGTGGCGATGGTGGTGGTGTCGTGGTGGGGGGGGGCCTGGGGGGATGGGGAGGGAGGAGGTGGTGGTTGGGGCTTGGGCCGACTCAGTAACGACCTGGGTTAGGGGCGATAAGTAACCAAAGCGGGGGTAGGTGGGTGGGTGGGTAGGTGGGTGGGAGTGTAGGTGTGGGTGGGTGAGTTGATATGTGGATGACGTGGTGGTTGGTGACACTGTGCGTGTGTCTCTCTCTCTCGTTCTCTCTCTCTGTGTGTCTCTCTCTTTATCTCTTTGTGTGTCTCTCTCTGTCTCTGCCTGTCTCCCTCTGTCTCTCGTTCTCTGTCTCTCTGTCTTTCTCTGTCTCTTTGTCTATATCACTCTCTCTCTCTCCCTGTCTCTCTATCCATCTCTGTCTCTCTCTGTGTGTCTCTGTCTCTCTCTCTGTCTCTGTCTCTCTGTCTTTCTGTCTCTCTGTCTGTCTCTCTGTCTCTGTGTCTCTCTCTGCCTATCTCTCTATCTCTCTCTCTCTGTGTGTCTCTCTCTGTGTCTCTCTGTGTGCGTCTCTATCTCTGTCTCTCCATCTTTCTGTCTCTCTGTCTCTTTCTGTCTCTGTGTCTCTCTCTGCCTATCTCTCTATCTCTCTCTCTATCTGTGTCTCTCTCTGTCTCTCGTTCTCTGTCTCTCTGTCTTTCTCTGTCTCTTTGTCTCTATCACTCTCTCTCTCTCTCCCTGTCTCTCGATCCATCTCTTTCTCTCTCTCTCTCTGTCTCTCTCTGTCTCTCCTACTTTGTCTCTCTGTCTCTCTCTGTCTCTCTCTGCTTTTCTCTCTCCCTCTCTCTCCCTCCTGCAGACCATTTCGGCCATCCTCTCTGCCTGGGCAAGAAGCGTCACCCGGGAAGTATTCCCCTGCACTTCGTGCTGCGGGGATGTGGAGTTCAGCTCGTGAACTTTATCAGAAACTGCCTACAGTAAGAACACAGACAAAGATCCCCCGTGTAGCCTCTAGCAGGCTGTAGGGGCAAGTGCTGTTAGCGAGTAGCAGCAGCATCTATACACAGACAAAGATCCCCCGTGTAGCCTCTAGCAGGCTGCAGGGGCAAGTGCTGTTAGTAGCACCTATATACAGACAAAGATCCCCCGTGTAACCTCTAGCAGGCTGTAGGGGCAAGTGCTGTTAGTAGCAGCGAGTAGCAGCACCTACACACAGATAAAGATCCCCCGTGTAGCCTCTAGCAGGCTGTAGGGGCAAGTGCTGTTAGCGAGTAGCAGCAGCACCTATACACAGACAAAGATCCCCGGTGTAGCCTCTAGCAGGCTGTCGGGGCAAGTGCTGTTAGTAGTAGCGAGTAGCAGCGCCTATACACAGACAAAGATCCCCCGTGTAGCCTCTAGCAGGCTGTAGGGGCACGTGCTGTTAATAGTAGCGAGTAGCTGCATCACCTATACACAGACAAAGATCCCCCGTGTAGCCTCTAGCAGGCTGTCGGGGCAAGTGCTGTTAGTAGTAGCGAGTAGCAGCACCTCTACACAGACAAAGATCCCCCGTGTAGCCTCTAGCAGGCTGTAGGGACAAGTGCTGTTAGTAGTAGCGAGTAGCAGCACCTACACACAGAAAAAGATCCCCCGTGTAGCCTCTAGCAGGCTGTAGGGGCAAGTGCTGTTATTAGTGAGTAGCAGTGCCTATACACAGAAAAAGATCCCCCGTGTAGCCTCTAGCAGGTTGTAGGGGCAAGTGCTGTTAGTAGTAGCGGGTAGCAGCATCACCTATACACAGACAAAGATCCCCCGTGTAGCCTCTAGCAGGCTGTAGGGGCAAGTGCTGTTACTAGTAGCGAGTAGCAGTACCTACACACAGATAAAGATCCCCCGTGTAGCCTCTAGCAGGCTGTAGGGGCAAGTGCTGTTAGTTGTAGCGAGTAGCAGCACCTACACACAGACAAAGATCCCCCGTGTAGCCTCTAGCAGGCTGTAGGGGCAAGTGCTGTTACTAGTAGCGAGTAGCAGCACCTACACACAGATAAAGATCCCCCGTGTAGCCTCTAGCAGGTTGTAGGGGCAAGTGCTGTTAGCGAGTAGCGAGTAGCAGCACCTACACGCAGATAAAGATCCCCCGTGTAGCCTCTAGCAGGCTGTAGGGGCAAGTGCTGTTAGCGAGTAGCGAGTAGCAGCATCTATGAAGGCCGGCACTGTGGCACACACAGAGGGCGTGGGTGGCCAGCACCACCACGCCCGGCCGCCTTTGTCTCCCGGGTGGCGATATTTACACACCGCACCAGGTACTCATTTGAGGCTGAGTCGACCGAGGGGAGGGCCAGGACCGGTTGCTCAGATAAACGCAGTCCCTGCTGTTGGCCGTGGTTTTTTTCGGTAAAGTCACGCAGGTAAAAAAAAGTAGAATAAAATAAATATAAAATATCACGACGTTTCCATCGCAACACCAAGCGGTCGTCCTCAGGTGGAAAAAAATTAATCCAGCAGGGGAACAGCTGAACCAGGAAGAAACACAGCGAGAGAGCTGTTACAACAACAAGACTTTATATATATGTGTTGTCGAAGGGCGAGCAGGCAGGGTCTGAGCTGGAAAGGAATTCCATCCCTGCATGCAAGCGCGTCAGTTGTGTTAATGGGGGAGATCAGGGAGAGAGAGAGAGATTAGGGAGAGAGATTAGCATGAACTGGGCTTCCGTCGTCGCATAAGAGTATCGCCCCTGCATATGCGCGCAACAGCCGCGTTAATGGGAGAGTATCACTATGTTGATGGGAGAGATTATGCAAGAGAGATTAGTGGGATGAGCAGGTTAATATATACACACACACTCACACACGTCCGCAACAATAACAACCGCCATTCGCCACTAAGTGGCGGTGACATCACCACGGCGCTTGTGCCAGGCCATGTGCACGTTGAGGCCAAAGTGAAGTGTCGAACGCTCGCTGGCAGGAGGTCACGGGGCAGATCCAGCAGGTGCCACGGGTCGACTGACTGAGATGACTGCTGGCTGATGCACCACCTGTGCCCCCTACTGTGCCAACCTGCTGTGCTTTGGCCACCCGGTGTTCCGCTCATTGTTGTGAGCGTCGCTCTAATGCCTTCCATTGTTGTTGGAGCGCGACTGCCTCCAATCGCCCAGTAGCAGCGTCCTCCACAAGCCTCCTCCACAAGTACCCAGGCAGATGCTTAGTTTTGGTGGTGCTGATGGTAAGGCCCCAACTTTTAGTGGCATGCTCCTGTTTCAGCAGCAGTGCGTCCAACTCTTCCTCTGAGCAGCTATTACCAAATCATTGGCATAGGTAACATGGTTGACCAATAGGGAGCCATCCGTTGACCGTACCTGGGCATCGATCAGCCTCCCATTATATCTGTAGCCATCGAAGGCTTCACAAACTACGTGGTCGAAATAAATGTGAAATAATGTGGGAGGCAGAGGACATCCCTGTCGCACCCCAAGGTGAACAGGGAATGGCTCTGACTCCAGTCCACGTAGATTTACCTGGGCCCGCTCACCAATATGAAGGTCCTTAATCATCGTGAGCAGAGAGTCAGGGACTCCGAAAGCACAAAGAACAACCCAGAGCCCAGGCCTACTGTTGGTTTCATAGCTCTTGACCAGGTCAATAAAGCAGAGATGTAGGTCTTGTTGGAATTCCCTACACCTCTACTGTAACAAACGGACAGAAAATGTGGCATCTGTGCAAGACCGCCCTTTCCTGAAATCACATTGGGGCTCCGCAAGCCTCCCCGTCCAGTGGCCCAGACTGTTGTTATGATGTCATGTAGGGCAGTCTGTGCACAAACGCCACCCTCCCTCAGCATTTTGCTTGGGAGATCACCTCTGCCCGGTGCCTTTCCTGGTCTCAGACTCTGGATCGCCTTCAGTACTTCCTCAACAGATGACACCTCAGCCAGCCACTCACAGGGGGTGACAACCTCCTCCAATATTTGAGGCACCGCAGCCTCAGCAGGGTCAACCCCACTTTGTCCCACGTTTTGCCAGGCTGAGGGATTCCCCCTTCCCCAGGACCTCACAGAAATGCTCAGCAAATCTGCAAACCCGTTCCTGGGGGTCGGAGATTGGATCACCGTTGTTTACCCTAACGATGGTAATATGTGTGGCGATGCAGGTTACTTTTTTTGATGTAGATAAATAGAGATTTGTGATCGCAAGCCATTGAGGCAGACTCCATCTCCTCAGCAACTCACGACCACCACCCCTCACCCCCCTCTGTGCCCCCCCCTTTATCCCCCTCCGTGCCCCCCCTCACCCTAGCTGGGATCCAGAACGCCGCATGACACCGGAGCAGGCGCTGGCTCACGGCTGGCTCCAGAGCGACGACACCGCCAGCCCCAGCGACGACCTCCCCACCACCAGCCGGGCCCTCCCCACCACCAGCCGGGCCCTCCCCACCACCAGCCGGGCCCTCCCCACCACCAGCCAGGCCCTCCCCACCACCAGCCGGGCCCTCCCCACCACCAGCCGGGCCCTCCCCAGAGCTGTGAAGCCACGGTGAGGCTCTCTCTGTGTGTATGGGTCTCTATGAGTATCGGTCTCTATGAGTATGGGTCTCTATGAGTATGGGTCTCTGCGGGTCTCTATGAGTATGGTCTCTGTGAGTATGGGTCTCTATGAGTATGCGTCTCTGTGAATCTCTGTGGGTGTCTATGAGTATGGGTCTCTATGAGTATGGGTCTCTATGAGTATGGGTCTCTGTGAATCTCTGTGGGTGTCTATGAGTCTGTAGAAACTCGTGATGGGCAAGTCCACTCCTGGGGGTGGGGACCGACTGTGACCTCTGGCCGTAGTCGCGGGATGCTGACGTGGTGGTGCTGTGGTGCTGCTGCCTCTCTCTCCACAGAGCTCAGCCGGAGAAGAGGCTTCCATCATCATCATCATCCTCCTCCTCATCGGAGGATAAGGAGGAGGAGAAGGAGGAGGAGAAGGATGAAGAGAAGATGGAGGAGAAGGAGGAGAAGATGGAGGAGAAGGAGGAGGAGAAGATGGAGGAGAAGGAGGAGGTGGAGGAGAAGGAGGAGGAGAAGATGGAGGAGAAGGAGGAGGTGGAGGAGAAGGAGGAGGAGAAGATGGAGGAGAAGGAGAAGGAGGTGGTGGTGGTGGCCGTGGTGCAAGAGGTCGAGACGAAGGAGTTGGAGGAGGAGACAGAAGAGAACAAGGAGAAGATGGAGAAGATGGAGGAGGTGGAGATGTGGCAACAGCAGAAGAAGGAGGAGGAGGAGGAGGAGCAGGAGGAGGAGGAGGAAGAGGAGAAGAAGAAGAAGAGGAAGCGAGGGGGCTTGGCCCAACTGGGCAGGGCGCTCCGGTCGCTCTTCGGCCGCCTGCTGCTGTGTGGTGGACGGCCCACGGCAGAGTAGCGGCGTGGTGGTGGTGGTGGAGTCGGTGCCATCCACCACCACGAGCAGCACCACCACCGCAAGCACCACCCACCCACCCCATAACACCACACTCACCACACACACCCAGCCACACACACCCAGCCCACACACACACACTCACCCCACACACACACACTCATCCCACACACACTCACCCCACACACACACTCACCACACTCACACCACACCAGACACTCACACACACCCAGCCACACACCACACAAGCCCCACACTCACCCCACACACCACATACATACACGCACCATACACTCGCCACACACACACTCACCACACACACACTCACCACACATACACTCACCCCACCCACACCGCACCACGCACCACACACACACCCAGCCACACATCACACACAATGATCCCACACACACACTTACCCTACATACACACTCACCCCACACACACACTCACCCCACACACACACTCACCCCACACACAAACACTCACACCACACTCTCCGCACCAGACACCACACACACACTGATCCCACACACATACTCACCACACACATATTCACCACACACACGCACCACACACACACTCACCCCACACACTCCCGTGGGAAATAGCTGTGGCAGAAGACGAAAGAGTGGAAACCCAGACATGGACTGGACACAGCCACTCTGACTGCACTCACCACACACTCAGCCCACCACACGCTCACCACACACTCAGCCCAGTAGCCTACCCAGGGCTCCCTTACCCCGGGACTCCAACCCATGCTGGTTTTCATCCGGTGGCAGTCCTCAAAGGAGGAGGATGAGGGAAGGAGTGACCTCGCCACACGGTTTCCAGGACATGGGGAGGGGGAAGGGAGGCCTGGTGCAGGCACTGGACGAGAAGCGTGCCTAGGCCCTGCCACGTGAAGTTTGTTAAGAAAAAAAGTTATAATTTAATCATATATAGCTCTGTACATAATATCGTAGTTTTGAATGTTTTTATTGTAAATATTATAATTATTGTAAGAATGTTGTGTTTTTCTAAGAGCGTTGTTATTGTGCATAAAGTCACCGGGACGTGAGATGACCTTGCGGACGTTGATTTTGTGGGGTTTGGTGCCGTCGATTGTCAGTGACGTGTGGGGTCTGGGTTCATCTTGGCCGTGTCACTGGGGTTTATAATGGGCAGGTAGGGTGGGTTTATAATGGACAGGTAGGGTGGGTTTATAATGGACAGGTAGGGTGGGTTTATAATGGGCAGGTAGGGTGGGTTCATCTTGGCCGTGTCACTGGGGTTTATAATGGGCAGGTAGGGTGGGTTCATCTTGGCCGTGTCACTGGGGTTTATAATGGGCAGGTAGGGTGGGTTTATAATGGACAGGTAGGGTGGATTTATAATGGGCAGGTAGAGTGGGTTTATAATGGGCAGGTAGGGTTGGTTTATAATGTGCACGTAGAGTGGGTTCATAATGGACAGGTGGAGTGGATTTATAATGGGCAGGTAGGGTGGGATGGCGATTGGATGCCTTCCCCACGTAAGATGGCGGTTAGGTGCCTTCCCTATGCAAGATGGCGGTTGGGCGCCTTCCCTTTGTCCCTTTCCAAATAGATTGGTCCCTTTCCACGTTAATGGGTCTCTTTGTGAGTCTGTAGGCGTATGTTGTGAGTCTTCCGGCGTCCGTTGTGAGTCTGTGGGTGTCCGTTGTGAGTCTGTGGGTGTCTGTTGTGAGTCTGTGGGTGTCTGTTGTGAGTCTTCCGGCGTCCGTTGTGAGTCTGCTTGTGTCTGTTGCGAGTCTGTGGGTGTCCGTTGTGAGTCTTCCGGCGTCCGTTGTGAGTCTGCTTGTGTCTGTTGCGAGTCTGTGGGTGTCCGTTGTGAGTCTGCTTGTGTCCATTGTGAGTCTGTGGGTGTCCGTTGCGAGTCTGTGGGTATCCGTTGTGAGTCTGTGGGTGTCCATTGTGAGTCTGCGGGTGTCCATTGCGAGTCTGTGGGTGTCCGTTGTGAGTCTGTGGGCGAGTGCCTGTGTAAGTCTGTGGGTGTCCATTGTGAGTCTGTGGGTGTCCGTTGCGAGTCTGTGGGTGTCTGTTGTGAGTCTGCGGGTGTCCATTGTGAGTCTGTGGGTATCCGTTGTGAGTCTGTGGGTGTCCATTGTGAGTCTGTGGGTGTCCGTTGTGAGTCTGTGGGTGTCCGTTGTGAGTCTGCGGGTGTCCGTTGTGAGTCTGCGGGTGTCCATTGTGAGTCTGTGGGTGTCCATTGTGAGTCTGCGGGTGTCCGTTGTGAGTCTGTGGGCGAGTGGCTGTGTAAGTCTGTGGGTGTCCATTGTGAGTCTGTGGGTGTCCGTTGTGAGTCTGCGGGTGTCCATTGTGAGTCTGCGGGTGTCCGTTGCGAGTCTGTGGGCGAGTGCCTGTGTAAGTCTGCCGGTCCCCCATGCTACGTCGAATCTCCTTTCGCGCCCTGCACGCGAGCCGAGTCCGCGGTGCAACGTTCGGCGATGCGACGGGGGAATCGCCTCGCCCCGTGGAGGCGGGAACAGGTGGGGCCCCGGGCCTCTGTCGCCATTTCCCGGCATCTGCCTGTGCCTGCGGTGATCCACCAACCCTCGCCTGGTTTGCAGGCGCCTGTCCACCCCCTCGCCTTCCCCAAACCGCAACGGCACCAAACAAAGTCGCCTCGATTATTCCCTTACTCCCCGTCACGTCGACTTCTTCTTGACATCGGAAATAAAAGTTCCGTGTGTAATACTTTTTTTTATCTCTTTGGGGCCGTCCATAAATGACGTCACGCGATTTTTGACGATTTTTAACACCCCCCCCTCAAATATGACGTCACAAAGCTCTGCCCCCCCCCCCACACACTCCCACCCTCCCCAAAAAAAAACATATTTCCATTTTGAAAATAAAACATGCTTCAAATCGCTTAAAATTATTGTCACTGTAGTGCGTGTTTAACGTGGCGCTGCACTCCGATGTTGTAGGAGAAAACGTTTATTAAAAAGTATTTTTAATTAAGTAGAAAGTGTCGTCTGTATTTGTTGAAAGTTCTGATGTGACGTCACATTTCTAAAACCCCGCCCCCTCCCTCGTCACACATCGTCACAAATCTCTGACCCCTCCCCACCCCCCCCCTTCTAGGTGCGTGACGTCATTTATGGACGGCCCCTTTTTGAGCACCCCCATCAGCCACAGGCGGCCGTTGTGGCACTTGTGCAGAATGTTTGGGAGTGCCGATTTCCCAGAGAGCTCCCCCTAGAAGTGGGCGACTTCTGTTGGCGCGCTTCCCTACCTAAGATGGCGGGTGGGCAACGTCCCTACCTAAAATGGCGGCGAGGAGTCTTCACTGCCTAAAATGGCGGTTGGGCGTCTTTCGTACCGAATATGGCGGTTGGTTGCCTTCAAACAAGATTATGCTGAAGGGAAACAATAAAATAATAAAATATATATAAAACAATAAAATTATCACGACGTTTCGACTGCAACACAAGCAGTCATCATCGGGTGTGAAAACCAACGGCAGGAAACATTGAAAGAAGTGGCGGTGTGTATTTATTTATTTTTAAACGTTAGCACCACGGACAGCGATTTGGCAGTTTGTTTAAATGGACGAATCCATCTATGTTCGGAAAAGAGGAGGGGGGAGACGAAAAATTAATGTATGCTGTCTGAAAGCCACCGTAAGCGTGAACAATCGATTAAGACCTGAAATGGTGTATCAAATCCTTCCAATGATTGCTAAGCCATAATCCATCTTTAAAAAAACGCCACTTTTTTCAAATTTTCTTGCTGTGGTTTTCACACCTGATGATGATTGCTTGTGTTGCGGTCGTAAACGTCGAGATAATTTTATTGTTTTACATTTTTATTATTTTATTGTTTCCCTTCTACGTGGTGACTTTACCGAAAGAACCAAGAATATGAATCCCTGCAGTCACGAACGCTTTGAATCAAAATTTAAGATGGAAGATTTTCACCATTCCGACCTAAGCTGGCGGTTGGGTGCCTTCTTTACGCAAGATGGCGGCTGGGAGCCGGCACCTCACTCACCCACCCACTAATTTACCTATCCACCCACTTATTTACTCACCCACCCACTAACTCGCCCACACTCAATCATCTGTCCACCCACTCATTCACTCACCCACCCACTTGTTCACTCACCCACCCGCTCATTCACTCATCTGTCCACCCACTCATTCACTCACCCGTTCATTCACTCACCCACCCACTCATTCACTCACCCACTCATTCATTCACTCACCCACCCACTCATTCACTCACCCACCCGTTCATTCACTCACCCACCCACTCATTCACTCACCCACTCATTCACTCACCCACCCACTCATTCACTCACCCACTCATTCATTCACTCACCCACCCACTCATTCACTTACCTACCCGTTCATTCACTCACCCACCCACTCATTCACTCACCCACCCATTCACTAACCCACCCACTCATTCACTCACCTACACGCTCATTCATTCACCCATCCGCTCATTCACTCACTCACCCACTCATTAACTTACTCACCCACTCATTCACTCACCCACCCACTTATTCCCTCACCCACCCACTCATTCACTAACCCACCGACCTATTCACTCACCCACCCGTTCATTCACTAACTCACCCACCCACTCACTTATTCACTCACCCACCCACCAACTCATTCACTCACCCATCCACTCATTCACTCACCCACCCACTCATTCACTCACCCACCCACTTATTCCCTCACCCACCCACTCATTCACTAACCCACCCACCCACTCACTCACCCACCCACTCACTCACCCACCCACTCATTCACTAACCCACCCACTCACTCACCCACCCACTCATTCACTCACCCACCCACCCACTCATTCATTCATCCACCCACTCACCTCCTTGCCCCTCCCCTCAACCCCCTCGCCCCCCCCACACCCCCACCCTCCCCAAAAAAAAACATATTTTCATTTTGAAAATAAAACATGCTTCAAATCGCTTAAAATTATTGTCACTGTAGTGCGTATTTAACGTGGCGCTGCACTCCGATGTTGTAGGAGAAAACGTTTATTAAAAAGTCTATTTAATTAAGTAGAAAGTGTCGTCTGTATTTGTTGAAAGTTCTGATGTGACGTCACATTTCTCAAACCCCGCCCCCTCCCTCGTCACACATCGTCACAAATCTCTGACCCCTCCCCACCCCCCCCTTCTAGGTGCGTGACGTCATTTATGGACGGCCCCTTTTTGAGCACCCCCATCAGCCACAGGCGGCCGTTGTGGCACTTGTGCAGAATGTTTGGGAGTGCCGATTTCCCAGAGAGCTCCGCCTAGAAGTGGGCGACTTCTGTTGGCGCGCTTCCCTACCTAAGATGGCGGGTGGGCAACGTCCCTACCTAAAATGGCGGCCAGGAGTCTTCACTGCCTAAAATGGCGGTTGGGCGTCTTTCGTACCGAATATGGCGGTTGGTTGCCTTCAAACAAGATTATGCTGAAGGGAAACAATAAAATAATAAAATATATATAAAGCAATAAAATTATCACGACGTTTCGACTGCAACACAAGCAGTCATCATCGGGTGTGAAAACCAACGGCAGGAAACATTGAAAGAAGTGGCGGTGTGTATTTATTTATTTTTAAACGTTAGCACCACGGACAGCGATTTGGCAGTTTGTTTAAATGGACGAGTCCATCTATGTTCGGAAAAGAGGAGGGGGGAGACGAAAAATTAATGTATGCTGTCTGAAAGCCACCGTAAGCGTGAACAATCGATTAAGACCTGAAATGGTGTATCAAATCCTTCCAATGATTGCTAAGCCATAATCCATCTTAAAAAACCGCCACTTTTTTCAAATTGTCTTGCTGCGGTTTTCACACCTGATGATGATTGCTTGTGTTGCGGTCGTAAACGTCGTGATAATTTTATTGTTTTATATTTTTATTATTTTATTGTTTCCCTTCTACGTGGTGACTTTACCGAAAGAACCAAGAATATGAATCCCTGCAGTCACGAACGCTTTGAATCAAAATTTAAGATGGAAGATTTTCACCATTCCAACCTAAGCTGGCGGTTGGGTGCCTTCTTTACGCAAGATGGTGGCTGGGAGCCGGCACCTCACTCACCCACCCACTAATTTACCTACCCACCCACTTATTTACTCAACCACCCACTAACTCGCCCACACTCAATCATCTGTCCACCCACTCATTCACTCACCCACCCACTCGTTCACTCACCCACCCGCTCATTCACTCATCTGTCCACCCACTCATTCACTCACCCGTTCATTCACTCACCCACCCACTCATTCACTCACCCACTCATTCATTCACTCACCCACCCACTCGTTCACTCACCCACCCGTTCATTCACTCACCCACCCACTCATTCACTCACCCACTCATTCACTCACCCACCCACTCATTCACTCACCCACTCATTCATTCACTCACCCACCCACTCATTCACTTACCTACCCGTTCATTCACTCACCCACCCACTCATTCACTCACCCACCCATTCACTAACCCACCCACTCATTCACTCACCTACACGCTCATTCATTCACCCATCCGCTCATTCACTCACTCACCCACTCATTAACTTACTCACCCACTCATTCACTCACCCACCCACTTATTCCCTCACCCACCCACTCATTCACTAACCCACCGACCTATTCACTCACCCACCCGTTCATTCACTAACTCACCCACCCACTCACTTATTCACTCACCCACCCACCAACTCATTCACTCACCCATCCACTCATTCACTCACCCACCCACTCATTCACTCACTCACCCACCCACTTATTCCCTCACCCACCCACTCATTCACTAACCCACCCACCCACTCACTCACCCACCCACCCACTCACTCACCCACCCACTAATTCACTAACCCACCCACTCACTCACCCACCCACTCATTCACTCACCCACCCACCCACTCATTCACTCATCCACCCACTCACCTCCTTGCCCCTCCCCTCAACCCCCTCGCCCCCCCCACACCCCCACCCTCCCCAAAAAAAAACATATTTTCATTTTGAAAATAAAACATGCTTCAAATCGCTTAAAATTATTGTCACTGTAGTGCGTATTTAACGTGGCGCTGCACTCCGATGTTGTAGGAGAAAACGTTTATTAAAAAGTCTATTTAATTAAGTAGAAAGTGTCGTCTGTATTTGTTGAAAGTTCTGATGTGACGTCACATTTCTCAAACCCCGCCCCCTCCCTCGTCACACATCGTCACAAATCTCTGACCCCTCCCCACCCCCCCCTTCTAGGTGCGTGACGTCATTTATGGACGGCCCCTTTTTGAGCACCCCCATCAGCCACAGGCGGCCGTTGTGGCACTTGTGCAGAATGTTTGGGAGTGCCGATTTCCCAGAGAGCTCCGCCTAGAAGTGGGCGACTTCTGTTGGCGCGCTTCCCTACCTAAGATGGCGGGTGGGCAACGTCCCTACCTAAAATGGCGGCCAGGAGTCTTCACTGCCTAAAATGGCGGTTGGGCGTCTTTCGTACCGAATATGGCGGTTGGTTGCCTTCAAACAAGATTATGCTGAAGGGAAACAATAAAATAATAAAATATATATAAAACAATAAAATTATCACGACGTTTCGACTGCAACACAAGCAGTCATCATCGGGTGTGAAAACCAACGGCAGGAAACATTGAAAGAAGTGGCGGTGTGTATTTATTTATTTTTAAACGTTAGCACCACGGACAGCGATTTGGAAGTTTGTTTAAATGGACGAGTCCATCTATGTTCGGAAAAGAGGAGGGGGGAGACGAAAAATTAATGTATGCTGTCTGAAAGCCACCGTAAGCGTGAACAATCGATTAAGACCTGAAATGGTGTATCAAATCCTTCCAATGATTGCTAAGCCATAATCCATCTTAAAAAAACCGCCACTTTTTTCAAATTGTCTTGCTGCGGTTTTCACACCTGATGATGATTGCTTGTGTTGCGGTCGTAAACGTCGTGATAATTTTATTGTTTTATATTTTTATTATTTTATTGTTTCCCTTCTACGTGGTGACTTTACCGAAAGAACCAAGAATATGAATCCCTGCAGTCACGAACGCTTTGAATCAAAATTTAAGATGGAAGATTTTCACCATTCCAACCTAAGCTGGCGGTTGGGTGCCTTCTTTACGCAAGATGGCGGCTGGGAGCCGGCACCTCACTCACCCACCCACTAATTTACCTACCCACCCACTTATTTACTCAACCACCCACTAACTCGCCCACACTCAATCATCTGTCCACCCACTCATTCACTCACCCACCCACTCGTTCACTCACCCACCCGCTCATTCACTCATCTGTCCACCCACTCATTCACTCACCCGTTCATTCACTCACCCACCCACTCATTCACTCACCCACTCATTCATTCACTCACCCACCCACTCGTTCACTCACCCACCCGTTCATTCACTCACCCACCCACTCATTCACTCACCCACTCATTCACTCACCCACCCACTCATTCACTCACCCACTCATTCATTCACTCACCCACCCACTCATTCACTTACCTACCCGTTCATTCACTCACCCACCCACTCATTCACTCACCCACCCATTCACTCACCCACCCACTCATTCACTCACCTACCTGCTCATTCATTCACCCATCCGCTCATTCACTCACTCACCCACTCATTAACTTACTCACCCACTCATTCACTCACCCACCCACTTATTCCCTCACCCACCCACTCATTCACTAACCCACCGACCTATTCACTCACCCACCCGTTCATTCACTAACTCACCCACCCACTCATTCACTCACCCACCCACCAACTCATTCACTCACCCATCCACTCATTCACTCACCCACCCACTCATTCACTCACCCACCCACTTATTCCCTCACCCACCCACTTATTCACTAACCCACCCACCCACTCACTCACCCACCCACTCACTCACCCACCCACTCATTCACTAACCCACCCACCCACTCACTCACCCACCCACTCATTCACTCACCCACCCACCCACCCACTCATTCACTCATCCACCCACTCACCTCCTTGCCCCTCCCCTCAACCCCCTCGCCCCCCCCCCACACCCCCACCCTCCCCAAAAAAAAAACATATTTTCATTTTGAAAATAAAACATGCTTCAAATCGCTTAAAATTATTGTCACTGTAGTGCGTATTTAACGTGGCGCTGCACTCCGATGTTGTAGGAGAAAACGTTTATTAAAAAGTATTTTTAATTAAGTAGAAAGTGTCGTCTGTATTTGTTGAAAGTTCTGATGTGACGTCACATTTCTCAAACCCCGCCCCCTCCCTCGTCACACATCGTCACAAATCTCTGACCCCTCCCCACCCCCCCCTTCTAGGTGCGTGACGTCATTTATGGACGGCCCCTTTTTGAGCACCCCCATCAGCCACAGGCGGCCGTTGTGGCACTTGTGCAGAATGTTTGGGAGTGCCGATTTCCCAGAGAGCTCCCCCTAGAAGTGGGCGACTTCTGTTGGTGCGCTTCCCTACCTAAGATGGCGGGTGGGCAACGTCCCTACCTAAAATGGCGGCACAGGAGTCTTCATTGCCTAAAATGGCGGTTGGGCGTCTTTCCTGCCGAATATGGCGGTTGGTTGCCTTCAAACAAGATTATGCTGAAGGGAAACAATAAAATAATAAAATATATATAAAACAATAAAATTCTCACGACGTTTCGACTGCAACACAAGCAGTCATCATCGGGTGTGAAAACCAACGGCAGGAAACATTGAAAGAAGTGGCGGTGTGTATTTATTTATTTTTAAACGTTAGCACCACGGACAGCGATTTGGCTGTTTGTTTAGATGGACGAGTCCATCTATTTTGATTTAAAGCTTTCGTGACTGCAGTAATTCATATTCTTAGTTTTTTCGGTAAAGTCACGTTGAAGAGAAACAACAAAATAACAAAATATATATAAAACAATAAAAACATTCTCACGACGTTTCGACCATAACTCAAACGGTCATCATCAGGTGTGTTGGTTTGCATAAATTTATTTTTAAACGGCAAATTTATTTATTTATAAAAAACGTTGGCGTCACGCGCAGCAATTGGCAGTTTGCCCAGGACTAGTCCATCTATTTTTTTGAAAAGAGGAGGGGGGAGACGAAATTTTTTATAATGTATGCTGTCTGAAAGCCACTGTAAGCGTGAACAATCAATCAAGAACTGAAATGATTTATCAAATCTTTCCAATGATTGCTAAGATAGAATCCATCTTCTCGGTTGAAATTGTCTCTGTGCTTGTATATGTGGATAGCCTCATGAACGAATCTCTCATGGAAGCCAGATGGCTTACAAAGAACCTCCGTCTTGGAAAATGGCATGTGAGCCATGTCTCGGACCGCATTCGTGAACATAAAGCAGACCTTAAACACGGTAGGACCAACACCTCGGCCGTAGCAGATCATTGTTCTAATTCAGTAGGCTCACATGCCATTGACTTTTCCAAGACGGAGGTTCTTTGTAAGCCATCTGGCTTCCATGAGAGATTCGTTCATGAGGCTATCCACATATACAAGCACAGAGACAATTTCAACCGAGAAGGTGGATTCTATCTTAGCAATCATTGGAAAGATTTGATAAATCATTTCAGTTCTTGATTGATTGTTCACGGTTACAGTGGCTTTCAGACAGCATACATTATAAAAAATTTCGTCTCCCCCCTCCTCTTTTAAAAAAAAAAATAGATGGACTAGTCCTGGGCAAACTGCCAATCGCTGCGCGTGACGCCAACGTTTTTTTATAAATAAATAAATTTGCCGTTTAAAAATAAATTTATGCAAACCAACACACCTGATGATGACCGTTTGAGTTATGGTCGAAACGTCGTGATAATTTTTTTTTGTTTTATATATATTTTGTTATTTTGTTGTTTCTCTTCAACGTGACTTTACCGAAAAAACTAAGAATATGAGTCCATCTATGGTCGGAAAAGAGGAGGGGGGAGACGAAAAATTAATGTATGCTGTCTGAAAGCCACCGTAAGCGTGAACAATCGATTAAGACCCGAAATGGTGTATCAAATCCTTCCAATGATTGCTAAGCCATAATCCATCTTACAAAAAACGTCACTTTTTTCAAATTTTCTTGCTGTGGTTTTCACACCTGATGATGATTGCTTGTGTTGCGGTCGTAAACGTCGTGATAATTTTGTTGTTTTACATTTTTATTATTTTATTGTTTCCCTTCTACGTGGTGACTTTACCGAAAGAACAAAGAATATGAATCCCTGCAGTCACGAACGCTTTAAATCAAAATTTAAGATGGAAGATTTTCACCATTCCGACCTAAGCTGGCGGTTGGGTGCCTTCCTTACGCAAGATGGCGGCTGGGAGCCGGCACCTCACTCACCTACCCACTAATTTACTTACCCACCCACTTATTTACTCACCCACCCACTAACTCGCCCACACTCAATCATCTGTCCACCCACTCATTCACTCACCCACTCACTCGTTCACTCACCCATACGCTCATTCACTCATCCGTCCACCCACTCATTCACTCACCTGTTCATTCACTCACCCACCCACTCATTCACTCACCCACTCATTCATTCACTCACCCACCCACTCATTCACTCACCCACCCGTTCATTCACTCACCCACCCACTCATTCACTCACCCACTCATTCACTCACCCACCCACTCATTCACTCACCCGCTCATTCATTCACTCACCCACCCACTCATTCACTTACCCACCCGTTCATTCACTCACCCACCCACTCATTCACTCACCCACTC
The DNA here is from genome assembly GCF_048934315.1 of Petromyzon marinus. Classification (NCBI taxonomy): domain Eukaryota; kingdom Metazoa; phylum Chordata; class Hyperoartia; order Petromyzontiformes; family Petromyzontidae; genus Petromyzon; species Petromyzon marinus. The sequence continues at coordinate 903,985 of NW_027423180.1, forward strand.
ATTCACTCACGCACCCACTCATTCACTCACCTACACGCTCATTCATTCACCCATCCGCTCATTCACTCACTCACCCACTCATTAACTTACTCACCCACTCATTCACTCATCCACCCACTTATTCCCTCACCCACCCACTCATTCACTAACCTACCCACCCACTCACTCACCCACCCGTTCATTCACTAACCCACCCACCCACTTACTCACCCACCCACTCATTCACTCACCCACCCACCCACTCATTCACTCACCCACCCACTCATTCACTCACCCATCCACTCATTCACTCACCCATCCGCTCATTCACTCACTCACCCACTCATTAACTTACTCAACAACAACAACAACAACCGCCATTCGCCACTAAGTGGCGGTGACGTCACCACGACGCTTGTGCCAGGCTATGTGCACCCTGAGGCCACGTGAAGTGTCGAACCCCCGCTGGCAGGAGGTCACGGGGCAGACCCAGGTGCCACGGGTCGACTGACTGAGATGAGTGGCTGATGCACCACCTGTGCCCCCTACTGTGCCAACCTGCCGTGCTTTAGCCACCCGCGCTCCGCTCGCTGTTGTGAGCGTCGCTCCTCCGCCCTCCGTTGTTGTTGGAGGGCGACTGCCTCCAACTGCCCAGTAGCATCCTTCACGAGCCTCCTCCACAGAGGCCGATCTTGACACCGCTGGTACCAGTCATCGGCAAGTCCACTCAGCTCCACGTCCTCCTGTACCACATCACTCCATCTCTTCTCTAGCCCGTGCCGCGCCCGCTTAGCCCCCTCAATCCGGCCAAACAAAAGCTGTTTCGGCATGCGGTGGCTGGGCATGCGGGCTACATGACCCAGCCATCGCAGCCTTGCCTGCCGGAGGAGCTCACCAATGGGACCCTGCCCAGATCTTTCAAGGATTTGTGAGCTCCTCACACAATCCAGTCTGGTTAAACCCAGGATGGATCGTAGGCAGGCCAGCCTAAATGTTTCTAACCGGCGAAGATGTTCCATTAGGGGGGTCCACGTTTCGCAAGCGTAGAGAAGGGAGGGAATGACCGTGGCCGAGAAGACCTGAAGCTTAGTGCGGAGCGACAGACCAGGTAGCTTCCACACAGTGTTACGCAACCGATGAAAAGATATTGCCGCTCGACTGATTCGGAGTGAGACCTCTGCTGTTAAACTGGAGCCAGTCATAAGCACACTGCCCAGGTATGGGAAACTCTCCACTCTCTCCACAACTGCCCCATCACCGATTGGGAGTTGTGGGGTTGGAGTGTCCGATGGTACAAAATACCCAGGCAGGTGCTTAGTTTTGGTGGGGCTGATGGTAAGGCCCCACCTCTTAGTGGCACGCTCCAGTCTCAGCAGCAGCGTCTCCAACTCCTCCTCTGACTGAGCAGCTATTACCAAATCATCAGCATACATAACGTGGTTGAGCAATAGGGAGCCATCCCTTGACCGCACCCGGGCATCGATTAGCCTCCCATTATGTCTGTACCATATGGAGATTCCCCCGGTACAGCTATTGAAGGCTTCAGGAACTACGTGGTCAAAATAGATGTTAAACAATGTGGGAGCCAGAGGACATCCCTGTCGCACCCTAAGGTGAACAGGGAATGGCTCTGACTCCCGGCCACGTAGGAAAACGGTTTCCTTTTCCTGCTGACGACCGATTGTGTTGCGATCGAAACGTCGTAGCCTTTTGTTATTTTGTATTTTGTTTGAACCTATCTCCGAGACTTTACCGAAAGACCCAAAGAATATGAATTCCTGCAGTCACGAAAGCTTTAAGTCACTGACTCGCTCACTCACTCACCAACTTGCTCACACACTCACTCACCCACTTACCCACTGACACACTCATACACTCACTCACCCACTAACCCATTCACTTACTTACTCACACACTCACTCACCCACTAACTCACTCACCGACCCGCTCACTCACCCAGAACACCCACTCAATCAGCCACTCACTCACGCATACACTCACTCACACACTCACTCACACACCCACACACTCACACACCCACACACTCACACATTCACTCACTCACACTCGCCCACCCACTTTCTCACTCACCCACCCACTCACTCACCCACCCACTCAATCACCAACCCACTCACTCACCCACTCACTTACTCATTCACTCACCCATTTACTCACCCACTCACACACTCACCCATTCATGCACTCACTCACCCACTCACCGACTCACTCATCCACTTACACACTCACTTACTCACCCACATACACACTCACCCACTCACTCACTCTCATGTGCTTACTCACCCACCCACTCACTCACACACCAACTCAGTCACACACTCACACATTCACTCACACACTCACTCACTCAACCATGCACTCACCCACCCACTTTCTCACTCACCCGCTCTCTCAAGCACTCACCCACCCACACACTCACACACCCACATACTCACCCACCCTCACAATCACCCACACACTCACACACCCACACACTCACTCACACACCCACACACTCACACAACCACTCACTCACACACCCACTCACACACAACAACAACAACAACAAGCGCTATTCACCACTAAGTGGCGGTGACGTCACCACGATGCTTGTGCCAGGCTATGTGCACCCTGAGGCCACGTGAAGTGTCGAACGCCCGCTGGCAGGAGGTCACGGGGCAGACCCAGGTGCCACGGGTCGACTGAGATGACTGACTGATGCACCACTTGTGCCCCCTACTGTGCCAACCTGCTGTGCTTTAGCCACCCGGCGCTCCGCTCGTTGTTGTGAGCGTCGCTCCTCAACCCTCCGTTGTTGTTGGAGGGCGACTACCTACAACTGCCCAGTAGCGTCCTTCACGAGCCTCGTCCACAGAGGCCGATCTTGACACCACTGGCACCAGTCATCGGCAAGTCCACTCAGCTCCACGTCCTCCCGTACCACATCACTCCATCTCTTTTCTAGCCCCTGCCGCGCCCATTTAGCCCCCTCAATCCGGCCAAATAAAAGCTGTTTCGGCATGCGGTGGCTGGGCATGCGGGCTACATGACCCAGCCATCGCAGCCTTGCCCGCCGGAGGAGCTCACTGATGGGACCTTGCCCAGATCTTTCAAGGATTTGTGAGCTCCTCACACAATCCAGTCTGGTTAAACCCAGGATTGATCGTAGGCAGGCCAGCCTAAATGTTTCTAACTGGCAAAGATGTTCCATTAGGGGGGTCCACGTTTCGCAAGCGTAGAGAAGGGAGGGAATGACCGTGGCCGAGAAGACCTGAAGCTTAGTGCGGAGCGACAGACCAGGTAGCTTCCACGCAGCGTCACGCAACCGATGAAAAGACATTGCCGCTCGACTGATTCGGAGTGAGACCTCTGCTGTTAAACTGGAGCCGGTCATAAGCACACTGGCCAGGTATGGGAAACTCTCCACTCGCTCCACAACTGCCCCATCACCGATTGGGAGTTGTGGGGGTGGAGTGTCCGATGGTACAAAATACCCAGGCAGGTGCTTAGTTTTGGTGGGGCTGATGGTAAGGCCCCACCTCTTAGTGGCACGCTCCAGTCTCAGCAGCAGCGTCTCCAACTCCTCCTCTGAATGAGCAGCTATTACCAAATCATCAGCATACATAACGTGGTTGAGCAATAGGGAGCAATCCCTTGACTGCACCCGGGCATCGATCAGCCTCCCATTATATCTATACCATATGGAGATTCCCCCGGTACATCTATTGAAGGCTTCACGAACTACGTGGTCAAAATAGATTATAAATAATGTGGGAGCTAGAGGACATCCCTGTCGCACCCCAAGGTGTACAGGGAATGGCTCTGACTCCCGGCCACGTAGTTTTAGCCGGGCCCACTCACCATCATGAAGGTCCTTAATGATCATGAGCAGAGGGTCAGGTACTCCAATACCACGAAGAACAACCCAGAGCCCAGGCCTACTGATGGTATCATAGGCCTTGACCAGGTCAATAAAGCAGAGATGTAGGCCTTGTTGGAATTCCATACACCTCTGCTGTAGCAGACGGACAGAAAATATGGCATCTGTGCAGGACCGCCCTTTCCTGAAACCGCATTGGGGCTCTGCAAGCCTCTCCTCAGCCTGCCTGGCAAGGCGATGCTGAACAATCATTGCCAGGACCTTCCCTGGCACACTGAGGAGTGAGATGCCCCTGTAGTTGTTACAGTCTGCATGGTCCCCCTTCTTAAAAAGGGGGACCACCAGGGCATCCTTCCAATCCTGCAGAACCCATCCAGTGGTCCAGACTGTTGTTATGATGTCATATAGGGCAGTCTGTGCACAAACGCCACCCTCCCTCAGCATTTCGCTTGGGAGATCATCTCTGCCTGCTGCCTTTCCTGGTCTCAGACTCCGGATCGCCTTCAGTACTTCCTCAACAGATGGCACCTCAGCCAGCCACTCACAGGGGGTGACTTCTTCCAATATTTGAGGCACCGCAGCCTCAGCAGGGTCATCCTCACTATGTGCCACGATGTTTTCCTGGCTGAGGGATTTTCCCTCCCCCAGGACCTCACAGAAATGCTCAGCAAATCAGCAAACCTGTTCCTGCGGGTCGGAGATTGAATCACCGTTTTTTCCCCTAATGATGGTAATAGGTGTGGCGCTGCAGGTTACTTTTTTGATGGAGTTAAATAGAGATTTGTAATCGTGGGCCACTGAGGCAGACTCCATCTCCTCAGCAACCCGCAACCACCACCCATCCTTGCAGCGCCTCACGGCTCTCCGAACCTCCGAGCAAAGGCTGCGGTAAGCCTCCTCATTCTCTGACGTGGGATTCTGTAGCCGATGACAGTGGGCCTGTCGCTTTTTCTCAACCATCCTGAATACCCCCTCTGTCAGCCAGGGTCTCTGGTGGAGGTCTGGACCGCGTACCCAAAGCAACCATTGCAGCTGCATGAGTCACAGTCCTAAACCTCGCCCATTTACCCTTGACATCTAGAGGAGTCGGGGACGATGCCAATCCCAGCCGCAAGCGATGATGAAATTCTCGCTTGCAACTTTCATCAGATAACTAAGACCAGGCCACTTTAGGTTGGAATGGGGTCCTGGGTGTACACCCACCACCGGAATGGAAGAATGGCAGGTGCATCTTACAGATGACTAGTCGATGGTCAGAGGGCAGATCAGCTCCACGGTAGGTCCTGGTGTCAAGGCCATGGGCTCGCATCCGCTGGTCCGTCACTGTGTTGTCCAGTAGATGTTCTTACGACGTTTCGACCATAACACAAACGGTCGAAACGTCGTGAGAATTTTTATTGTTTTGTATATTTTTTTTAATTATTTTATTGTTTCCCTTCAACGCGGCTTTACCGAAAGAGCTAAGAATATGAATTACTGCAGTCTCGAAAGCTTTAAATAAAAATGTATTGTCACATTGTAGTTGCGTATTTAACGTGGCACTGCACTCTGATGTTGTAGGAGAACACATTTTTTCCTTAAAAAATCTATTTAATTATTGTTTTATATATATATTTTATCATTCTATTGTTTCCCTTCAACGTGACTTTACCGAAAGAACCACGAATATAAGTAGAACGTGCCGTGTCCATATTTACTTAAAGTTTTGCGCATTTCGATGTGACGTCACATTTCTCAAACCACGCCCCCCTTCTCGTCACGCATCGTCACAAATGTCTGACCCCTCCCCCCATCCCACCCCACCCCCTAGGTGCGTGACGTCATTCATGGACGGCCTCTTATCGTTTCACTCCTCATCACTGCCTGCAGCAGATTCGCGCAGGGCAGTGCCAACGTGCGACCCACCCCTTGTGACCTCAACGGGCTGTAGGGGGCAAGCGGGGTGGGTTGTCCAGCGCCACGCCCGACCGCCTTTGTCTCCCCCCAGTGGCGATATTTCACCACACACTTGAGGCTGAGTCTTCAGCGGGCGGGCGGGCGGGAATCGAGTTTGATTCCCTGGCCCGGCGTCCCTGCAATACAACAATGATCGATCCGTGATGAATTAAAAAAAATAATAATAAAGGTTTTGATTTAAAGCTTTCGTGACTGCAGTAATTTATATTCTTAGCTCTTTCGGTAAAGTCACGTTGAAGGGAAACAATAAAATAATAAAAAATATATATAAAACAATTAAAAAATTCTCACGACGTTTCGACCATAACGCAAACGGTCATCATCAGGTGTGAAAAACTTCTTTCAAATGTTTTTTGCCGTTAGTTTTCACACCTGATGATGACCGTTTGCGTTATGGTCGAAACGTCGTGAGAATTTTTTTTATTGTTTTATATATATTATATTATTTTATTGTTTCCCTTACATTAATTTTTCGTCTCCCCCCTCCTCTTTTCAGAACATAGATGGACTCGTCCTTCTAAACAAGCTGTCAAATCGCTGCGCATGGCACTGACGTTTTTATAAATAAATATATACACCGTTTAAAAATAAATAAATTAATGCGGACCGACACACCTGATGACGACCGTTTGTGTTTTGGTCGAAACGTCGTGAGAATGTTTTTTTTATTGTTTTATATATATTTTATTATTTTATTGTTTCCCTTCAATGTGACTTTAGTCACGAAAGCTTTAAATCAAGATTTGAAGGCTGTTTTATATTATTATATTTTTTGGGGGGGAGGGGGGAGGAGCAGAGCTTTGTGACGTCATATTTGAGGGCGGGGGTGGGGGTCTGACTTTTTGTGACGCCACGTGACTAGGGGTGGGTGGGTGGGGGGGGATAAAAAACATTCATCCAAAATCGCGTGACGTCGCTTATGGACCCAGCCCCTTAATTCGCTGTTTCACCGACCTTGGCACGTGCCTACGACGAGATCATTCTCTAGGGGGGGGGGGGTGTGGGGTGTGGGGATGGATTCGTAGGCAAATGAGCTCTCTCGCGGGACTGGTGCGGACGGGGATTGGGGATTTCCCCCGGCTGAGAGGTGACACTTTTCACGCACTCACCCGTGACGACTGCCAAGCTAATGATCAGCCAAGGGTGTTCAGTGGCGCGTTCGGACCGCGAGCGAGCGGTGGTGGAGCGGTTGGCGCGATGCCGCCGCTGCCGCCGCCGCCACCGCCGCCGCCACGACCTAGCGAGCAGCACCTATGAAGGCCGAAGCGGCTACACGAGGGGGTGGGTAGCCAGCACCACGCCCGGCCGCCTTTGTCTCCCCAGTGGCGATGCTTACACACCGCACCAGGTACTCATTTGAGGCTGAGTCGACCTAGGGGTGGCCCAGGACCGGTTCAGATAATCGTCAATGGTGTTGGCACACAAATGCAAAGCACGGTTGTTGATTTACCCTATGAATAACCCAACCGGTTAATTGGTCAGCCATTATCATTTACGTGGCATACATTAACCAACACCTCCCCCACCCCTCTGGTTTTTGCACACCCTGATTGACCTACAAGTGAAGACACCACAATTACCACCTCCCCCATCTGCTTAAGACCCAGATAGGAGGAAGGATTCCTATGTAACTCTGTGGCTGTCCGCCTAATGATGCTGCTGCTGCTGGTCGTGGTTGCGTTTGTTCTTACCGGCGATAAGTGACCAGGGTTACTCGGATCGTGAATGATGTTGTGGGTTAACTCTCCAGAACACACACACGCACGCACCGGTGAGTGCTGAACAAAGTAACTAATAGTCCACGTTTTGTTAACGTGACACAAACTGCTTACTGATTGGGCTGTGTCGGGTGGTGGCGGGTTTAACGACACAGCATTTATAATTGGTCTGACACTGGTGAGAATAGACCCTAAAGAAGGATGTTGTGTCTGGTCTAGGCCAAATCAGATTCAAAGACAATGTGTCATATCTTATCAGAGCCATGTCTGTTTGCATGTTCACCACGAGTACCGTGTGTGTGGTTAACACGGTAACTTCATGCCTTGCAAAAGGTTTATTTTGGCGTTTGAACATCTTTACACAACTCCTGTGTTATTTCCGTAACATCTTCATCGTGATCAACAACAACAACAACACCATCAACACCATCAACATCATCAACAACAACACCATCAACACCATTAACATCATCAACAACACCATCAACATCATCAACAACAACACCATCAACATCATCAACAACAACACCATCAACATCAACAACAACACCATCAATACCATCAACATCATCAACAACAACATTATCAACATCATCAACAACAACAACAACACCATCAATACCATCAACATCATCAACAACAACACCATCAACATCAACAACACCATCAATACCATCAACATCATCAACAACATCAACACCATCAAAATCAACAACAACACCATCAATACCATGAACATCATCAACAACAACACCATCAACATCATGAACAACAACACCATCAACAACATCATCAACATCCATAATCCAGGTACTGTTATGGGTTTGATTGCGTAATATTTAAACGTGTCGCTAAACCTGCCACCACCCGACACAGCCAATTAGTAAGCGGCTTGTCACGTGAACAGAACGTGCCAAAAACCGTTACTAGAGCAAAGCCACAACATTTGGAATCTGAGTACGACGTTTCACCGGTAATTACAACTAGCTTCATCAGGCAGCAGCCAGAATCGTGGGGAAATCCCCCTGTTTCGCTCCTTAAATAGAGGGGTAGATGTAACGACGTCACTTGTGTGCGCTTCTTGCGTGAAATTGAGTGGGGAGGGGGGAGTGTTAATGAATGCATATGAATGACAATGGGCATCTTTTGCCGCTAGGGTTATTTATATGGTAATCAATTATGATACATTATGCATGCGCGTTATGCAAGCCCATTTGTTATTGTACTCCCCGTTGGTTGTGTGTACTAAAATAGCAGTACCGACGGTAATCCCGATTGAAGTTTGGTGACCTGTATAGGCATGCATTTAAACAATGTGTTATTTGATGGTCAGGTTAAAAGAAAATTGTATTTATCTCAATTTCGATAGATTCTCAAATTAGTCGTCGCCAGTAGTAACTAGTTTTGCGCGGAACTTTAACATTATCAAAAGCAATTGAGTGTCCTTGTTGGCACGCGTGTTAATTTTAGTCTCGTGCTGATCATTCGTCTTGTTTTCCCTACATTGCATTTGCCACAAGTGTAAGTAATCCGGTACACACCTTCTGTCGATAACTTCGGTGATACACCTTTCGTACCAGATATCATTTTTTGTATTTTATGTACTGTGCCAAATCTGACTCGGATGTTTTGTTTTTCCAAACATCTGGCTAGTTGATCAGTTACTCCCACAATGTAGGGTATTATTTTTTTAGTTTTAATGACTTGGTCAGTTTCAATGCTCGTGTTATTTTTATTTGGTTTCGGAATTCAATGCCCTGTTGATTTGTGCATCATTGTAACCGTTAAATTACAGCGCTTCATATACGTTTAATTTCACTTCTTAGACCATCACCATCTGACACTTCCTTAGCCCGATGTATGAGTATCTTGATGAAAGCATATTTCTGCGAGCGATGATGGTGTGACTGCATTTAAGATAGGCGTCAGTGTGCATTTTCTCTTGGTAAATGCCGCGTGTTATTTTACCGTTTCGACCACGTCTGAGCAGAATATCCAGAAATGGGAGTTGTTCTGTCAGATTCAACTTCCATGGTGAACTAGATGGATGGGCTTTGCGAGTTGAGATGATTCAGACATTAGTTAAGTGTATCTTTGCCATGTGGCCAGACCCACCAATGTTGTCATCCACGTATCCAAACCAAGAAGAGGGGTTTAGTGCGCTTGAAAATACTGCTTTTGTTTCAGAATCTTCCGAGTACAAATTCGCTATCACAGGAGACAAAGAAGAGCCCATTGCTGCTCCTTCCTTTTGTTTATAGAAGTCACCTTTCCACAATAAGTAGGTGTTCTTTAGAGAGTGTTCAGCTAATCGTGGGATATCTTTGGCTGAACCTGCGTTCGTCACCAGAGTGTCGAGTAATATAAATGACTCGTTGACCTAGACCCTTGACCAGAACCCTCGTGAACAGAGAAGTCACATCAAAACTTACGAGAATATCATTCGGGATAAGCGTTATATCTATAATTACATTTACGAGATGTTCAGAGCTTTTAATGAATGAAGAGGTCCTACCAATGTACGGTTGTATTTGTTTCATTACCTCATGTTACTCTTTGGTTCTATTCGGTAAAGTCACGTAGGTAAAAAATAAAACAACAAAAATCACGACGTTTCGGCCACAACACAAGCGTCCTTCATCAGGTGAAGGGACCAGGCTGTCTCGAGGACAGCGCTGGAGTGAAACACAGCCACGCTCAGACCGCGACCTTTAAGCTGTGTGCGAGGAAACAAGGTGCCTTGACAAAGGAATTAGCATAAACATTAGCAGTTGATTGGCCGACTTAGCATGATGAACGGTGTAGAGGTGGTGTACATGTGGGTGAACATGCCGGTTGGCACGGGGGGGGGGGGGGGGGAGGGGGAGTTTACCTATTGATGGTGTGAAAAGGGATTTTTTAAGAGCTGCGAAAGTTTGGGGTACCACTACTAGTGTTAATTTGTATGTGGCAGAGTCTATTTGACTAACTATGGGTCTTAATGGGACATCAGGTTTGTGAATCTTTGGTAGCTCATAAAGTCTCGGTCGTTTTGACGCCCTTGGTTTGATCAGGTATTGCTCTTCCTTAGGAATCGATTACTTGGCAATAATTGCCGTTGTTTAAACCTACCAAGGTGTTGGCTGGGTCTCATTTAATTTTAATCGAGTAAATGTTTGAATTTATTATCATAGTCCTCACGGGACATCACAACAGTCCATCGGCCCTTATGAGCGGCAAGAATTTGATATCTTTATTTGCTCTCGATTCTCTTAAGGCTTTGCGTCACTGAAAATAATATATATTTTTTTGGAAATTTACTGTTCTTAATCATTTTGGCAACCTCATGCACAGTCATCTCAGTGTATGTGGGAAATGTCTAACTGCTGATTCCACATCAACAACGATCTCATCGACACGGATTTCATATGGGGCAACGGAAACGTTGAAACCTTTAGACAGCAATGAAACCATACCGCTGATTAATTCAACGTTCGTCATGTTCAGGGGCGGAGCCAGGATTTTCAGGCCGAGGTGACATGCAACAAATGTTAATTTCAAGAATGATTTAGAGAGAGTCAGGCTGTTGAACTTAGACGCCATCGGTTGGCGGACACACGCTCTTGACAACGCTGTTGCAACGGAGTCCGCCAGACCGAGTGTCGTACACTTACACGCAGAATGTCAACCCTCCTGTCACCCCCCCTGGCTCCGCCCCTGTGTGTGACGTGTGTGTATGACGTGTGTATGACTCGTGTATGACGTGGGTGTATGACGCGTGTATGACGTGTGTATGACGTGTGTGCATGACGCGTGTATGACGTGTGTATGGATGAAGTGTGTATGTATGAAGGGTGTATGACCAGGGGCGGAGCCAGGATTTTCAGCCCGGGGTGACATGCAACAAATGTTAATTTCAAGAATGATTTAGAGAGAGTCAGGCTGTTGAACTTAGACGCCATCGGTTGGCGGACACACGCTCTGACAATGCAGTTGCAACGGAGTCCGCCAGACCGAGTGTCGTACACTTACACGCAGAATGTCACCCCTCCTGTCACCCCCCTGGCTCCGCCCCTGGACTCTTGTTGATAACCGTTTTGTTTGTATGTGTAAAGGAGTTCCCGACGACTCACTCGGAGGCTAAGGTAAGTTAAGGGCCTCCGCCAAGGGTTTATTACAAATCTTTAACAATACACAGGGGTTTAAAGCTTTCGTGACTGCAGTAATTCATATTCTTAGCTCTTTTGGTAAAGTTACGTTGAAGGGAAACAATAAAATAATAAAATATATATAAAACAATAAAAAATTCTCACGACGTTTCGACCATAACACAAACGGTCACCTGATGATGACCCTTTGTATCATGGTCGAAACGTCGTGAGAATTTTTATTGTTTTATATATATTTTATTGTTTCCCTTCAACGTGACTTCACCGAAAGAGCTAACAATATTTAATACACAGGGGGTGAACAGCTTCCCAGGGGTTAGGGGGGTCCCCGGGCTAGGTCCCGACACAGCCGGCTGCCCTGTGCTGTCTCCTCTGCGCCGGCTGTGGGATCAGCCAACACGGCCGACCGAGGAGCCCAGCCACGTCCAGCCCTGGCACTGTGCCCTCTCCTATCCCTACCCTCTAGCCCCTGGCTCCCCGTTCCACACCTTCTCCGACCCCACTCTCCAGCTACGACCCCGCTGACGTCACGGCCCCCCCCTTTTATCTTTGAGGAGCCGTGACGTCACTCTGCTGCCCCGAGCGCGTGACGTCACGTCATCGCCCTGGACGGCACAAGTGATGCACGTCATCGCCCTGGACGGCACACGTGACCTCACGTCATCGCCCTGGACAGCACACGTGACGCCACTTCCCCATTCTACTCCTCTACATTTGTAGTGAGTTATCGGAGACGACTTGTAGACGCCACGTGTTTATTCAATAAACGCTTAACATAGTTTCATTTAGTTTCATTTATTTGGTATAGCCCTGTGAGCCATTCGGCTCTTGAATCGGGTGCAACCTCACCAAACAAAAAAACTAAAACATGAACAAGAAAACATCTTAAAGTGACTTTGCGTGCATGTGCAAAACAGAAAATTCATGGAATAAAAACATCAAAATATTCCTGAATTTGCACTGTACACCAACGCTGTGTGCAAAAATCCCAGTGGGATGCAAATCAAACAACAACAACAACAAGAAAACTTAGTTTAAGGCCATCAGTCTAACTCCGTACTACAATAAATAAAAAACATGGCCAAACCAACAGCAACATTCCCAGCCTTCACTAAGGCAACAGCCCGTTTTACTTATCACCTGGGGAGGTAACAGCCTCTGGACTCGCGCGTATTAACACCGGGCTAGAGCTCTTAGGTCCTCCGGCTACAAGCCCCGACCACTGGCCCACTCGGACCCGGGTGAGATCATCAGCCAGACCCAAAGCCCCCCGCTAAATTGGTTGATAAGCACTCTGTGAGACACTTCAGCACTCAGGCATTTACTAATGATGTGCTTCACTCGGATATTGACAAGGTCTGTGATAGCCCCAAACCTGACTACGGCTTGGGAGACCTTCAGTTACACGTTTATCCAAATTCTTAACAAACATGCTCCGTTGGTTAGATTTAAAATTAAAGGCAACCGCCCACCATGGTTTGATCCTTTGATTACAAAGCTCATGAAAACTAGGGACAAGGCTTGGGCATGTGCTCAGAAAAGTAATTTGGTCAATGACTGGCTAGAATACAGGATTTTCAGGAATAGATGCGTCAAAAAAATCAGGCATGCAAAAAATGCCTACTTTTCCTCCACTCTCCTGGAATCACATGGCAATGCCAGGCTCTTCTGGAAAACAATCAAATGTATCGACAAGGCATCTAACACAGATACTCTGCCTGTTGTGCTTAACCGAAATGGGGAATATTTTTCAGAGCCCCAAAAAATTGTCGACAATTTTAACCTTCATTTTTCTGAAGCTGGTAATCTTTTTGATAATGTACTGGGAGTCACCCCGGCTCATGCAATTTCCTAAACTCCTGTCCAAACATTAAACGAATTTAGTTTCCAGCCTATCCACGAAAGTAATGTTCTGAAACAACTGTCCTACCTCAAAGGGTCCTCTACTGGAGTGGATAGTATTCCCGTCTTTGCTCTGCTAACTGTTGGTCACCTAATCTACAAACCTATAGCTCATATTTTCAATCTGTCCATCAAAGAAGCATCAGTACCTCTAGAATGGTAATATTCCTATATTCGTCCACTTCACAAAGGGGGCCCTAAAGATTATCCAAATAACTACGGACCTATCTCAATTTTGTCCCCATTGATGAAAATTCTTGAAAAATGTTTGAAATACCAAATAAGCAGTTTCCTGTCCGACAACAAACTATTACATCGAAACCAATCTGGGTTCCGAAAAAATACAGCACCACACCTGCTGCATTAAACTCTCTTAATCACATTTACAGTAGCCTTGATAATAAGCAGTACTGTGCCTGTCTTTTTCTTGACCTGTCCAAAGCTTTTGATACAGTCGACCACAACACCCTGCTTAGTAAACTAAGTTGCCTCCGTTTCTCCAAACACGCAGTAGAATGGTTACAAAATTACCTCTCTTCTCGCACCCAAACTGTATTCGTAGATGGTTGGAGGTCAAACAGTGTTAAGATAACAAAAGGGTTTCCACAGGGTTCCATCCTTGGCCCCCTCTTGTTCTCTCTTTATATCAATGACTTGGGCACTGACCTGGATTATTTCAGGGTAAATCTGTTTGCAGATGACACGATACTGATTACTGCTGGCCGCTCTCTGGATGACGTGATTGCTAATCTCCAGGGTGATTTGAACAAACTACAACATCAGCTAGTTGCTCTTAAACTAGTCCTGAATACCTCCAAAACCAAGGTGCTATGCTTCTCACCAGGACTAAATTGCAGGAAGATATTTTTCCCCAATTATATTTCTTAAATAATCATCAAATAGAGCAAGTCATGATCTATAAGTATCTTAGGGTCATCTTTGATTACAAACTGAATTTTCAAGATTACATTGATTATATTGGTAAAAAGATAACATTTAAAATAGGTTTTCTGTATCGACACAAGCACTGCTTCTCCCCAATGTTCCGTTTGGAAATGATAAAAGCTACCATACTGCCTCTACTTGATTACTGTGACATCGTGTACAAATCATCCCCAAGTACTGTACTGAAGAAGCTTGAATCAATGTATTACTCGGCCTTGAGATTTGCATTGAACTGCCCCTATAGGACTCACCACTGCGATCTCTACATTGGGTCAAACTTAACATCTCTTAATGATCGACGGCTTGTGCACCAGATCTTATTTATTCACGATGTACTTACAAAAAAATAAACAGACTACCAGCTGGATCTCCTCACTGTTTCTAAGAACAAATTTGACCTCAGGTCTTCGCTCATTTACCAGCTTCACATTCCTTATTGCCGTACAAATACTGGAGGAAGGGCCTTTACTATTGATGCCCCCGGGTCTGGAATGATATCGCCAATAAACTGCAACTTGGATCACTACCTATGAGATCTTCACTCAAAACTTATATAGAGTAGTTGTACACCCCTATCTGCCACTGCTATTCAAAATTGCCGGAATTCAAATGTATCGTTCCGGATGACCGCTGCAAAGTATAATCTTGAGTTTTGACTATAGTGTGCTGATCTTCAAAGGTTTATTGAAAAAATGTGATGCTGCTACTGATACTCCTGCTGTTATGGAGTGACTCTTGCAGCCAGCTATGGCTGCAAAGTTTGGTCGTACATGTTATGTATATATCGTTTATTGTTAAATTTGAATGACAGTTCCTATGATTACTCATTGTTTTTTTCGGTAAAGTCACGTATGTAGAAATACAATAAAATTATATTAAAACAAGAACCAATCACGACGTTTCGATCACAACGCAAGCGATCTTCATCAGGTGTCAAGAACAAATCACGGAGGTAAATACAACAAAAGATGAGAGACGAGAATTCAACAAACCTGAAAAAACATTATGTGAAGCACATCCACTCAGGCCAACACCACAGTTAGACACTTCCTGGCAGACCACGAATTTCAAAATAGTGTTAAATTTCGTGTTCAACCTTTGGATTGCACATACCAGCGTAGATAGAATGAAAAATACGAGGTACACGGTCAGTAGAAATACATATACAAGTCCACCAAGAGGTAAGGAGGGAGGAAAGACGGACAGGGAGGCAGGAAGTGTCTAACTGTGTTGTTGGCCTGACTGGATGTGCTTCACATAATGTTTTTTTCAGGTTTGTTGAATTCTCGTCTCTCATCTATTTGTTGTATTTACCTCCGTGATTTGTTCTTGACACCTGATGAAGATCGCTTGCGTTGTGATCGAAACGTAGTGATTGTTTTTTGTTTTAATATAATTTTATTGTATTTCTACATACGTGACTTTACCGAAAAAAACAATGAGTAATTTTATGCAGTCACGAAAGTTTTAATACTTTATTAGTTCCTATGATCACTGTTGCATTGCTTTTACAGCTTTATTTTGGTGATTTTGAAAACGTTTTGGTTTAGCCATGTATGTTTGTTGTAGTGCAGAGTTAGCCTGATAACTTTCATCTGCATTGTCTTATTATGGTTGTTATTGTTTGACTTGCATCCCACTGGGATTTTTGCACACAACGTTTGAAATACGGTGATTTTCTGGAAGACTTTGCTGTTTTTTCCTGTATGTTTCTGTTGCGTGTAGTCACTTTAACGTGTTTCTTGTTCATGTTTTTGTTTTTTGCGGTTGCACCCGAGTGAAGAGCCGCATGACTCACAGGGTTATACCTAATAAATGAAACTGAAAACTAAAAACACTACCAACACTCCAACTCAACACAAAGTCAACATCATCACCACCAACATCACCACCACCACTCAACACAAAGTTAACATCATCACCATTAACATCACCACCACCACTCCACACAAAGTCAACATCATCACCATCAACATCATCACCACCACTCCAACTCAACACAAAGTCAACATCATCACCACCAACATCGCCATTACCACTCAACACAAAGTCAACGTCATCACCATCAACATCACCACCAGCACTACCACCACTCCAACACAAAATCAACATCATCAGCGTCAACATCACCACCACCACTCCACACAAAGTCAACATCATCACCATCAACATCACCACCACTCCACACAAAGTCAACATCATCACCATCAACATCACCACCACTACTTCACACAAAGTCAACATCATCAACATCACCACCACCACTCCACACAAAGTCAACATAATCACCATCAACATCACCACCACCACTCCACACAAAGTCAACATCACCATCACCACTCCACACAAAGTCAACATCATCACCATCAACATCACCACCACTACTCCACACAAAGTCAACATCATCACCATCAACATCACCACCACCACTCCACACAAAGTCAACATCATCACCATCAACATCACCACCACCCCTCCAACTCTACACAAAGTCAAAATCATCACCATCAACATCACCACCACTCCAACTCTACACGAAGTCAACTTCATCACCATCAACATCACCACCACCACTCCACACAAAGTCAACATCATCACCATCAACATGTCCACCACCCCTCCAACTCTACACAAAGTCAACATCATCACCATCAACATCACCACCACCACTCTACACAAAGTCAACATCATCAACATCACCACCACCACCTCAACTCTACACAAAGTCAACATCATGACCATCAACATCACCACTCCACACAAAGTCAACATCATCACCATCAACATCACCACCACTACTCTACACAAAGTCAACATTATCAACATCACCACCACCACTCCACACAAAGTCAACATTATCAACATCACCACCACCACTCCACACAAAGTCAACATCATCACCATCAACATCACCACCACCACCACTCCACACAAAGTCAACATCATCACCATCAACATCACCACCACCACTCTACACAAAGTCAACATCATCACCATCAACATCACCACCACCACTTCAACTCTACACAAAGTCAACATCATCACCATCAACATCACCACTCCACACAAAGTCAACATCATCACCATCAACATCACCACCACCACCACTCCACACAAAGTCAACATCATCACCATAAACATCACCACCACCACTCCACACAAAGTGAACATCATCACCATCAACATCAGCACCACCACTCCAACTCTACACAAAGTTAACATCACCACCACCACTCCACACAAAGTCAACATCACCACCACCACTCCACACAAAAGTCAACATCATCACCATCAACATCACCACCACTCCACACAAAGTCAACATCATCACCATCAACATCATCACCACCACTCCACACAAAGTCAACATCACCATCACCACTCCACACAAAGTCAACATCATCACCATCAACATCACCACCACTACTCCACACAAAGTCAACATCATCACCATCAACATCACCACCACCACTCCACACAAAGTCAACATCATCACCATCAACATCACCACCACTACTCCACACAAAGTCAACATCACCACCATCAACATCACCACCACCACTCCACACAAAGTCAACATCATCACCATCAACATCACCACCACCACTCCACACAAAGTCAACATCACCATCACCACTCCACACAAAGTCAACATCATCACCATCAACATCACCACCACTACTCCACACAAAGTCAACATTACCACCATCAACATCACCACCACCACTCCACACAAAGTCAACATCATCACCATCAACATCACCACCACTACTCCACACAAAGTCAACATCATCACCATCAACATCACCACCACCACTCCACACAAAGTCAACATCGTCACCATCAACATCACCACCACTACTCCACACAAAGTCAACATCACCACCATCAACATCACCACCACTACTCCACACAAAGTCAACATCACCACCATCAACATCACCACCACCACTCCACACAAAGTCAACATCATCACCATCAACATCACCACCACTACTCCACACAAAGTCAACATCATCACCATCAACATCACCACCACCACCACTCCACACAAAGTCTACATCACCACCATCAACATCACCACCACCACTCCACACAAAGTCAACATCATCACCATCAACATCACCATCACTCCAACTCTACACGAAGTCAACATCATCACCATCAACATCACCACCACCACTCCACACAAACTTAACATCATCACCATCAACATCACCACCACTCCAACTCTACACGAAGTCAACTTCATCACCATCAACATCACCACCACCACTCCACACAAAGTCAACATCATCACCATCAACATGTCCACCACCCCTCCAACTCTACACAAAGTCAACATCATCACCATCAACATCACCACCACCACTCTACACAAAGTCAACATCATCAACATCACCACCACCACCTCAACTCTACACAAAGTCAACATCATGACCATCAACATCACCACTCCACACAAAGTCAACATCATCACCATCAACATCACCACCACTACTCTACACAAAGTCAACATTATCAACATCACCACCACCACTCCACACAAAGTCAACATTATCAACATCACCACCACCACCACTCCACACAAAGTCAACATCATCACCATCAACATCACCACCACCACCACTCCACACAAAGTCAACATCATCACCATCAACATCACCACCACCACTCTACACAAAGTCAACATCATCACCATCAACATCACCACCACCACTTCAACTCTACACAAAGTCAACATCATCACCATCAACATCACCACTCCACACAAAGTCAACATCATCACCATCAACATCACCACCACCACCACTCCACACAAAGTCAACATCATCACCATAAACATCACCACCACCACTCCACACAAAGTGAACATCATCACCATCAACATCAGCACCACCACTCCAACTCTACACAAAGTTAACATCACCACCACCACTCCACACAAAGTCAACATCACCACCACCACTCCACACAAAAGTCAACATCATCACCATCAACATCACCACCACTCCACACAAAGTCAACATCATCACCATCAACATCATCACCACCACTCCACACAAAGTCAACATCACCATCACCACTCCACACAAAGTCAACATCATCACCATCAACATCACCACCACTACTCCACACAAAGTCAACATCATCACCATCAACATCACCACCACCACTCCACACAAAGTCAACATCATCACCATCAACATCACCACCACTACTCCACACAAAGTCAACATCACCACCATCAACATCACCACCACCACTCCACACAAAGTCAACATCATCACCATCAACATCACCACCACCACTCCACACAAAGTCAACATCACCATCACCACTCCACACAAAGTCAACATCATCACCATCAACATCACCACCACTACTCCACACAAAGTCAACATCACCACCATCAACATCACCACCACCACTCCACACAAAGTCAACATCATCACCATCAACATCACCACCACTACTCCACACAAAGTCAACATCATCACCATCAACATCACCACCACCACTCCACACAAAGTCAACATCATCACCATCAACATCACCACCACTACTCCACACAAAGTCAACATCACCACCATCAACATCACCACCACTACTCCACACAAAGTCAACATCACCACCATCAACATCACCACCACCACTCCACACAAAGTCAACATCATCACCATCAACATCACCACCACTACTCCACACAAAGTCAACATCATCACCATCAACATCACCACCACCACCACTCCACACAAAGTCTACATCACCACCATCAACATCACCACCACCACTCCACACAAAGTCAACATCATCACCATCAACATCACCACCACTCCAACACTACACGAAGTCAACATCATCACCATCAACATCACCACCACCACTCCACACAAACTTAACATCATCACCATCAACATCACCACCACCACTCAACACAAAGTTAACATCATTACCATCAACATCACCACCACCACTCCACACAAAGTCAACATCATCACCATCAACATGTCCACCACGCCTCCAACTCTACACAAAGTCAACATCATCACCATCAACATCACCACCACCACTCTACAAAAAGTCAACATCATCAACATCACCACCACCACCTCAACTCTACACAAAGTCAACATCATCACCATCAACATCACCACTCCACACAAAGTCAACATCATCACCATCAACATCACCACCACCACTCCACACAAAGTCAACATTATCAACATCACCACCACCACTCCACACAAAGTCAACATTATCAACATCACCACCACCACTCCACACAAAGTCAACATCATCACCATCAACATCACCACCACCACCACTCCACACAAAGTCAACATCATCACCATCAACATCACCACTCCACACAAAGTCAACATCATCACCATCAACATCACCACCACCACTCTACACAAAGTCAACATCATCACCATCAACATCACCACCACCACTTCAACTCTACACAAAGTCAACATCATCACCATCAACATCACCACTCCACACAAAGTCAACATCAGCACCATCAACATCACCACCACTCCACACAAAGTCAACATCATCACCATAAACATCACCACCACCACTCCACACAAAGTGAACATCATCACCATCAACATCACCACCACCACTCCAACTCTACACAAAGTTAACATCACCACCACCACTCCACACAAAGTCAACATCACCACCACCACTCCACACAAAGTCAACATCATCACCATCAACATCACCACCACTCCATACAAAGTCAACATCATCACCATCAACATCATCACCACCACTCCACACAAAGTCAACATCACCATCACCACTCCACACAAAGTCAACATCATCACCATCAACATCACCACCACTACTCCACACAAAGTCAACATCATCACCATCAACATCACAACCACCACTCCACACAAAGTCAACATCATCACCATCAACATCACCACCACTACTCCACACAAAGTCAACATCACCACCATCAACATCACCACCACCACTCCACACAAAGTCAACATCATCACCATCAACATCACCACCACCACTCCACACAAAGTCAACATCACCATCACCACTCCACACAAAATCAACATCATCAGCGTCAACATCACCACCACCACTCCACACAAAGTCAACATCATCACCATCAACATCACCACCACTCCACACAAAGTCAACATTATCACCATCAACATCACCACCACTACTTCACACAAAGTCAACATCATCAACATCACCACCACCACTCCACACAAAGTCAACATAATCACCATCACCACTCCACACAAAGTCAACATCATCACCATCAACATCACCACCACTACTCCACACAAAGTCAACATCATCACCATCAACATCACCACCACCACTCCACACAAAGTCAACATCATCACCATCAACATCACCACCAGCCCTCCAACTCTACACAAAGTCAAAATCATCACCATCAACATCACCATCACCACTCCACACAAAGTCAACATCATCACCATCAACATGTCCACCACCCCTCCAACTCTACACAAAGTCAACATCATCACCATCAACATCACCACCACCACTCTACACAAAGTCAACATCATCAACATCACCACCACCACCTCAACTCTACACAAAGTCAACATCATGACCATCAACATCACCACTCCACACAAAGTCAACATCATCACCATCAACATCACCACCACTACTCTACACAAAGTCAACATTATCAACATCACCACCACCACTCCACACAAAGTCAACATTATCAACATCACCACCACCACCACCACTCCACACAAAGTCAACATCATCACCATCAACATCACCACCACCACCACTCCACACAAAGTCAACATCATCACCATCAACTTTACCACCACCACTCTACACAAAGTCAACATCATCACCATCAACATCACCACCACCACTTCAACTCTACACAAAGTCAACATCATCACCATCAACATCACCACTCCACACAAAGTCAACATCATCACCATCAACATCACCACCACCACCACTCCACACAAAGTCAACATCATCACCATAAACATCACCACCACCACTCCACACAAAGTGAACATCATCACCATCAACATCACCACCACCACTCCAACTCTACACAAAGTTAACATCACCACCACCACTCCACACAAAATCAACATCACCACCACCACTCCACACAAAGTCAACATCATCACCATCAACATCACCACCACTCCACACAAAGTCAACATCATCACCATCAACATCATCACCACCACTCCACACAAAGTCAACATCACCATCACCACTCCACACAAAGTCAACATCATCACCATCAACATCACCACCACTACTCCACACAAAGTCAACATCATCACCATCAACATCACCACCACCACTCCACACAAAGTCAACATCATCACCATCAACATCACCACCACTACTCCACACAAAGTCAACATCACCACAATCAACATCACCACCACCACTCCACACAAAGTCAACATCATCACCATCAACATCACCACCACTACTCCACACAAAGTCAACATCATCACCATCAACATCACCACCACCACTCCACACAAAGTCAACATCATCACCATCAACATCACCACCACTACTCCACACAAAGTCAACATCATCACCATCAACATCACCACCACCACTCCACACAAAGTCAACATCATCACCATCAACATCACCACCACTACTCCACACAAAGTCAAAATCATCACCATCAACATCACCACCACTCCAACTCTACACGAAGTCAACATCATCACCATCAACATCACCACCACCACTCCACACAAAGTCAACATCATCACCATCAACATGTCCACCACCCCTCCAACTCTACACAAAGTCAACATCATCACCATCAACATCACCACCACAACTCTACACAAAGTCAACATCATCAACATCACCACCACCACCTCAACTCTACACAAAGTCAACATCATGACCATCAACATCACCACTCCACACAAAGTCAACATCATCACCATCAACATCACCACCACTACTCTACACAACGTCAACATTATCAACATCACCACCACCACTCCACACAAAGTCAACATTATCAACATCACCACCACCACCACCACTCCACACAAAGTCAACATCATCACCATCAACATCACCACCACCACTCCACACAAAGTCAACATCATCACCATCAACATCACCACCACCACTCTACACAAAGTCAACATCATCACCATCAACATCACCACCACCACTTCAACTTTACACAAAGTCAACATCATCACCATCAACATCACCACTCCACACAAAGTCAACATCATCACCATCAACATTACCACCACCACCACTCCACACAAAGTCAACATCATCACCATAAACATCACCACCACCACTCCACACAAAGTGAACATCATCACCATCAACATCACCACCACCACTCCAACTCTACACAAAGTTAACATCACCACCACCACTCCACACAAAGTCAACATCACCACCACCACTCCACACAAAGTCAACATCATCACCATCAACATCACCACCACTCCACACAAAGTCAACATCATCACCATCAACATCACCACCACCACTCCACACAAAGTCAACATCATCACCATCAACATCACCACCACTACTCCACACAAAGTCAACATCACCACCATCAACATCACCACCACCACTCCACACAAAGTCAACATCATCACCATCAACATCACCACCACCACTCCACACAAAGTCAACATCACCATCACCACTCCACACAAAGTCAACATCATCACCATCAACATCACCACCACTACTCCACACAAAGTCAACATCACCACCATCAACATCACCACCACCACTCCACACAAAGTCAACATCATCACCATCAACATCACCACCACTACTCCACACAAAGTCAACATCATCACCATCAACATCACCACCACCACTCCACACAAAGTCAACATCATCACCATCAACATCACCACCACTACTCCACACAAAGTCTACATCACCACCATCAACATCACCACCACCACTCCACACAAAGTCAACATCATCACCATCAACATCACCACCACTCCAACTCTACACGAAGTCAACATCATCACCATCAACATCACCACCACCACTCCACACAAAGTTAACATCATCACCATCAACATCACCACCACCACTCAACACAAAGTCAACATCATCACCATCAACATCACCACCACCACTCTACAAAAAGTCAACATCATCAACATCACCACCACCACCTCAACTCTACACAAAGTCAACATCATCACCATCAACATCACCACTCCACACAAAGTCAACATCATCACCATCAACATCACCACCACCACTCCACACAAAGTCAACATTATCAACATCACCACCACCACTCCACACAAAGTCAACATTATCAACATCACCACCACCACTCCACACAAAGTCAACATCATCACCATCAACATCACCACCACCACCACTCCACACAAAGTCAACATCATCACCATCAACATCACCACTCCACACAAAGTCAACATCATCACCATCAACATCACCACCACCACTCTACACAAAGTCAACATCATCACCATCAACATCACCACCACCACTTCAACTCTACACAAAGTCAACATCATCACCATCAACATCACCACTCCACACAAAGTCAACATCATCACCATCAACATCACCACCACCACCACTCCACACAAAGTCAACATCATCACCATAAACATCACCACCACCACTCCACACAAAGTGAACATCATCACCATCAACATCACCACCACCACTCCAACTCTTCACAAAGTTAACATCACCACCACCACTCCACACAAAGTCAACTTCACCACCACCACTCCACACAAAGTCAACATCATCACCATCAACATCACCACCACTCCACACAAAGTCAACATCATCACCATCAACATCATCACCACCACTCCACACAAAGTCAACATCACCATCACCACTCCACACAAAGTCAACATCATCACCATCAACATCACCACCACTACTCCACACAAAGTCAACATCATCACCATCAACATCACAACCACCACTCCACACAAAGTCAACATCATCACCATCAACATCACCACCACTACTCCACACAAAGTCAACATCACCACCATCAACATCACCACCACCACTCCACACAAAGTCAACATCATCACCATCAACATCACCACCACCACTCCACACAAAGTCAACATCACCATCACCACTCCACACAAAGTCAACATCACCACCATCAACATCTCCACCACCACTCCACACAAAGTCAACATCATCACCATCACCACCACTACTCCACACAAAGTCAACATCATCACCATCAACATCACCACCACCACTCCACACAAAGTCAACATCATCACCATCAACATCACCACCACTACTCCACACAAAGTCAACATCACCACCATCAACATCACCACCACCACTCCACACAAAGTCAACATCATCACCATCAACATCACCACCACTCCAACTCTACACGAAGTCAACATCATCACCATCAACATCACCACCACTACTTCACACAAAGTTAACATCATCACCATCAACATCACCACCACCACTCAACACAAAGTTAACATCATTACCATCAACATCACCACCACCACTCCACACAAAGTCAACATCATCACCATCAACATGTCCACCACCCCTCCAACTCTACACAAAGTCAACATCTTCACCATCAACATCACCACCACCACTCTACAAAAAGTCAACATCATCAACATCACCACCACTACCTCAACTCTACACAAAGTCAACATCATCACCATCAACATCACCACTCCACACAAAGTCAACATCATCACCATCAACATCACCACCACCACTCCACACAAAGTCAACATTATCAACATCACCACCACCACTCCACACAAATTCAACATTATCAACATCACCACCACCACTCCACACAAAGTCAACATCATCACCATCAACATCACCAAAACCACCACTCCACACAAAGTCAACATCATCACCATCAACATCACCACTCCACACAAAGTCAACATCATCACCATCAACATCACCACCACCACTCTACACAAAGTCAACATCATCACCATCAACATCACCACCACCACTTCAACTCTACACAAAGTCAACATCATCACCATCAACATCACCACTCCACACAAAGTCAACATCATCACCATCAACATCACCACCACCACCACTCCACACAAAGTCAACATCATCACCATAAACATCACCACCACCACTCCAACTCTACACAAAGTCAACATCACCACCACCACTCCACACAAAGTCAACATCATCACCATCAACATCACCACCACTCCACACAAAGTCAACATCATCACCATCAACATCACCACCACCACTCCACACAACGTAAAGAAGACCACCTCCCACCAATGCAATTAGCAGAACCGTTTTCTTTTTATTACTTTTTTGTCTCCAATTTCCAGAACGAAGCTCACGCCCGAAACCTCGCGACACACGCGACTCCTGAACCCGAGCGAGCAATGCCGACGCCTAACTTGCTGTAGTTGTCTGTGTGTGGATATTTTTGCCATTGTCCCCCCCCCCAGCACCCCCTCGATCTCCCCTCACCCCCCATTCCTGACTGGTATGAAGGAGGCCGTGGGTTCGATCCCGACCCAGAACGCCTGCTGTATATTTGGAGTTTGCGTGTCTCTCTTCATCTCTCATCATCACGGTGGCTAGGAGATGTTAACTACCTCGCCTGCTACGCAGGAGATCGTGGGTTTGATCCTGACCCTAACACCTGCTGCTGCTATATATTTGTAGTCTGCGTCTCCCTCTCATCATCATCACAGTGGCTAGGATATGTTAACTACTTCGCCTGGTATACAGCAGGTCGTGGGTTTGATCTTGACCCTAACACCTGCTGCTGCTGTATATTTTTAGTCTGGGTCTCTCTCCTCACGGTGGTGATTGTGTGGGGTTTTTTTCCGGGTCTCCTAAGGATTTTTTCCCACCTCCACAATTCCAATTATTTCGGCTGAGGCAGTCTTAAAAAAAAAAAACAATGCAAGACATTATTACGACGATGTTGATTATTATTATCATCATCGATGATGATTATTATCGTCATCATCGTAAAAAAAATTCGCCTGTTGCATTGTTTCATCGCAAGCAATGACGACGTGTGGTGAATGCGAGACCTTGATGATGACACTCTTTGTGGTTCTTTCGGTAAAGCCACGTAGTTAGAAATACAATGGAAACAAATCTCGACGTTTCGATGGCACCGCGAGCGACCTTCATCAGGTGGTAAAAGCTCAGCAAGGAAAACAACTGCTGACGTGGGCGAGTGAGCTGCCGTGGCAAGAGGTTATATAGGCAAGAAGGGGGGAGGAGCAACGGGGGAGAGAGAGGGGGGAGGTGTGGGGTAGGGGGAAGGGTAGGGGCACTGCGTGAGCGCTAGGAGGAGTGAGGACGTGAGGCTGGGGGGGGGGGGAAGTGGGCGGGGCTAGAAGTGAATGGCTGGGAAAGCTGAGGATGCGAAATTAACTCAGAAAAATAGACTAGTACCCGGCAGATATGATGGATACAACCATAAACAGTTAAAGGTTTCGTTTTTTGGGTCTTTCGGTAAAGTCACGTAGAAGGGAAACAATGAAATAATAAAAATATAAAACTATTTTATTGTTTCCCTTCTACGTGGTGGTGACTTTACCGAAAGAACGAAGAATATGAATCCCTGCAGTCACGAAATCTTTAAATCAAAACGTTAAGGGTTTACCTGGTTAATAACATCCTTCCAATGATTGCTCAATTTGTATCCATCTTCCCGGTTGAAGTTATGCCTGTGTTTATATATGCGAATGGCTTCATGAACAAACCTTTGATAGTAGCCCAAAGGTTTTCAGAGTACCTTGGTCTCGGAAAAACACAATATCACACGAGCCCAAAGCGTTATAACAATGGTCAGCCACGGCAGAGGTATTGGTTCTGCCGTGTTTAAGATCTGCCTTGTGTTCGCGAACACGGTCCGAGACATGTCGTTTCGTTTCCCCGATGTAACTGCTGCCGCAGCTACAACTCAGTTTGTAGGCTCCAGGGTATTGCATGTCAGGAATGACCTCCTTCACAGATGAGATCAGATCACGGATTTTTGTGTACTGTATTGAATCAGACCTGGATCTTGTGTTTGTTTAAGATTTTGGAAATCTTTTTGGTAACGCCGGCTATGTATGGTAACGTGATGGTTTTGATCGGCTTCTCAGGGGGTTGTTTCTCCATGGTTGGCGAAACAGCTTTGCGATTAATGCGGTCCGAGTACCCATTCATCTTGGGGGCCTGGTGTACGTGTTCCAGTTCACTGGCTAGGTGGTGTTGGTCGGAAATGCAGTGGGCCCTATTGTGTAGTGTTTTGATGAGGGAATTCTTCTGTGCCGAATGGTGGTGGGAATCAGATTTTTTTTGTCTTGCTGTGGTTTTACCACCTGATGAAGATTGCTTGTGTTGCAATCGAAACGTCGTGTTTTGTTTTATGTTATTTCTAGCTACTTGACTTTACCGAAAGAACCAAAGAGTATGGATTCCTGCAGTCACGAAAGCTTCAAATCAAGATTGATGATGATACTTTGATGTTATTGTTGTTTTCTGTTTTATCAAACAGAAACACACACACATTTTATTGGTGAACTAAGTAACTAATTACCAAGTTTTGTTTACGTGACAACCCCTTACTGATTGTAAATGTCACAGTGGGTTTACTCTCCAACACGCACATGTTAGTACTGAACTAAGTAACGAATTGGCCACGTCGTGTTTACGTGACAACCCCTTACTGATTGTAAATGTTGTAGTGCGTTTACTCTCCAACACACACACCGGAGAGTGCTGGACTAAGTAACTAATTGTCCACGTTTTGTTTATTTGAACAAACCTTTACTGATTGTAAATGTTGTAGTGGGTTTACTCTCCAACATACACACACACACACCGGTTAGTGCTGAACTAAGTAACTAATTGTCCAAGTTTTGTTTATTTGAACAAACCTTTACTGATTGTAAATGTTGTAGTGAGTTTACTCTCCAACACACACACACACACCGGATAGTGCTGGACTAAGTAACTAATTGTCCACGTTTTGTTTATTTGAACAAACCGTTACTGATTGTAAATGTTGTAGTGAGTTTACTCTCCAACACACACACACACCGGATAGTGCTGGACTAAGTAACTAATTGTCCACGTTTTGTTTATTTGAACAAACCTTTACTGATTGTAAATGTTGTAGTGAGTTTACTCTCCAACACACACACAAACACCGGATAGTGCTGGACTAAGTAACTAATTGTCCACGTTTTGTTTATTTGAACAAACCTTTACTGATTGTACATGTTGTAGTGGGTTTACTCTCCAACACAACACTGGATAGTGCTGAACTAAGTAACTAATTGTCCACGTTTTGTTTATTTGAACAAACCTTTACTGATTGTAAATGTTGTAGTGCGTTTACTCTCCAACACACACACCGGATAGTGCTGGACTAAGTAACTAATTGTCCACGTTTTGTTTATTTGAACAAACCTTTACTGATTGTAAATGTTGTAGTGGGTTTACTCTCCAACACACACACACCGGATAGTGCTGGACTAAGTAAAAAATTGTTCACGTTTTGTTTATTTGAACAAACCTTCACTGATTGTAAATGTTGTAGTGGGTTTACTCTCCAACATACACACACACACACTGGATAGTGCTGGACTAAGTAACTAATTGTCCACGTTTTGTTTATTTGAACAAACCTTTACTGATTGTAAATGTTGTAGTGGGTTTACTCACAAACACACACACTGGATAGTGCTGAACTAAGTAACTAATTGTCCACGTTTTGTTTATTTGAACAAACCTTTACTGATTGTAAATGTTGTAGTGAGTTTACTCTCCAACACACACACACACCGGATAGTGCTGGACTAAGTAACTAATTGTCCAGGTTTTGTTTATTTGAACAAACCTTCACTGATTGTAAATGTTGTAGTGGGTTTACTCTCCAAAACACACACACACACACCGGATAGTGCTGGACTAAGTAACTAATTGTCCACATTTTGTTTATTTGAACAAACCTTTACTGATTGTAAATGTTGTAGTGGGTTTACTCTTCAACACACACACACACACCGGATAGTGCTGGACTAAGTAACTAATTGTCCACGTTTTGTTTATTTGAACAAACCTTTACTGATTGTAAATGTTGTAGTGGGTTTACTCTCCAAAACACACACACACACCAGATAGTGCTGAACTAAGTAACTAATTGTCCACGTTTTGTTTATTTGAACAAACCTTTACTGATTGTACATGTTGTAGTGAGTTTACTCTCCAACACACACACACACACCGGATAGTGCTGAACTAAGTAACTAATTGTCCACGTTTTGTTCATTTGAACAAACCTTCACTGATTGTAAATGTTGTAGAGGGTTTACTCTACGACACACACACACCCATTAGTGCTGAATAAGGAACTATTTGGCCACGTCTTGTTTATGTGACAACACCCGTACTAAATTGGGCTGTGCGTAGGGGCAGCAGTGGGGAGTTTTAACGACACGGCATTTATACACTTCGCGTGATCTAACCCCAAGGAAAAGCACAGAAACCTCCATCATCGTGGGAGAGGAGTTTTTTTTTTTAACGAAGCGCATTGAATGCACGGGGAACAGATTTAAGTGACGTCACGGCCCCCCCCTTTTATCTTTGAGGAGCCGTGACGTCACTCTGCTGCCCCGAGCGCGTGACGTCACGTCATCGCCCTGGACGGCACAAGTGATGCACGTCATCGCCCTGGACGGCACACGTGACCTCACGTCATCGCCCTGGACAGCACACGTGACGCCACTTCCCCATTCTACTCCTCTACATTTGTAGTGAGTTATCGGAGACGACTTGTAGACGCCACGTGTTTATTCAATAAACGCTTAACATAGTTTCATTTAGTTTCATTTATTTGGTATAGCCCTGTGAGCCATTCGGCTCTTGAATCGGGTGCAACCTCACCAAACAAAAAAACTAAAACATGAACAAGAAAACATCTTAAAGTGACTTTGCGTGCATGTGCAAAACAGAAAATTCATGGAATAAAAACATCAAAATATTCCTGAATTTGCACTGTACACCAACGCTGTGTGCAAAAATCCCAGTGGGATGCAAATCAAACAACAACAACAACAAGAAAACTTAGTTTAAGGCCATCAGTCTAACTCCGTACTACAATAAATAAAAAACATGGCCAAACCAACAGCAACATTCCCAGCCTTCACTAAGGCAACAGCCCGTTTTACTTATCACCTGGGGAGGTAACAGCCTCTGGACTCGCGCGTATTAACACCGGGCTAGAGCTCTTAGGTCCTCCGGCTACAAGCCCCGACCACTGGCCCACTCGGACCCGGGTGAGATCATCAGCCAGACCCAAAGCCCCCCGCTAAATTGGTTGATAAGCACTCTGTGAGACACTTCAGCACTCAGGCATTTACTAATGATGTGCTTCACTCGGATATTGACAAGGTCTGTGATAGCCCCAAACCTGACTACGGCTTGGGAGACCTTCAGTTACACGTTTATCCAAATTCTTAACAAACATGCTCCGTTGGTTAGATTTAAAATTAAAGGCAACCGCCCACCATGGTTTGATCCTTTGATTACAAAGCTCATGAAAACTAGGGACAAGGCTTGGGCATGTGCTCAGAAAAGTAATTTGGTCAATGACTGGCTAGAATACAGGATTTTCAGGAATAGATGCGTCAAAAAAATCAGGCATGCAAAAAATGCCTACTTTTCCTCCACTCTCCTGGAATCACATGGCAATGCCAGGCTCTTCTGGAAAACAATCAAATGTATCGACAAGGCATCTAACACAGATACTCTGCCTGTTGTGCTTAACCGAAATGGGGAATATTTTTCAGAGCCCCAAAAAATTGTCGACAATTTTAACCTTCATTTTTCTGAAGCTGGTAATCTTTTTGATAATGTACTGGGAGTCACCCCGGCTCATGCAATTTCCTAAACTCCTGTCCAAACATTAAACGAATTTAGTTTCCAGCCTATCCACGAAAGTAATGTTCTGAAACAACTGTCCTACCTCAAAGGGTCCTCTACTGGAGTGGATAGTATTCCCGTCTTTGCTCTGCTAACTGTTGGTCACCTAATCTACAAACCTATAGCTCATATTTTCAATCTGTCCATCAAAGAAGCATCAGTACCTCTAGAATGGTAATATTCCTATATTCGTCCACTTCACAAAGGGGGCCCTAAAGATTATCCAAATAACTACGGACCTATCTCAATTTTGTCCCCATTGATGAAAATTCTTGAAAAATGTTTGAAATACCAAATAAGCAGTTTCCTGTCCGACAACAAACTATTACATCGAAACCAATCTGGGTTCCGAAAAAATACAGCACCACACCTGCTGCATTAAACTCTCTTAATCACATTTACAGTAGCCTTGATAATAAGCAGTACTGTGCCTGTCTTTTTCTTGACCTGTCCAAAGCTTTTGATACAGTCGACCACAACACCCTGCTTAGTAAACTAAGTTGCCTCCGTTTCTCCAAACACGCAGTAGAATGGTTACAAAATTACCTCTCTTCTCGCACCCAAACTGTATTCGTAGATGGTTGGAGGTCAAACAGTGTTAAGATAACAAAAGGGTTTCCACAGGGTTCCATCCTTGGCCCCCTCTTGTTCTCTCTTTATATCAATGACTTGGGCACTGACCTGGATTATTTCAGGGTAAATCTGTTTGCAGATGACACGATACTGATTACTGCTGGCCGCTCTCTGGATGACGTGATTGCTAATCTCCAGGGTGATTTGAACAAACTACAACATCAGCTAGTTGCTCTTAAACTAGTCCTGAATACCTCCAAAACCAAGGTGCTATGCTTCTCACCAGGACTAAATTGCAGGAAGATATTTTTCCCCAATTATATTTCTTAAATAATCATCAAATAGAGCAAGTCATGATCTATAAGTATCTTAGGGTCATCTTTGATTACAAACTGAATTTTCAAGATTACATTGATTATATTGGTAAAAAGATAACATTTAAAATAGGTTTTCTGTATCGACACAAGCACTGCTTCTCCCCAATGTTCCGTTTGGAAATGATAAAAGCTACCATACTGCCTCTACTTGATTACTGTGACATCGTGTACAAATCATCCCCAAGTACTGTACTGAAGAAGCTTGAATCAATGTATTACTCGGCCTTGAGATTTGCATTGAACTGCCCCTATAGGACTCACCACTGCGATCTCTACATTGGGTCAAACTTAACATCTCTTAATGATCGACGGCTTGTGCACCAGATCTTATTTATTCACGATGTACTTACAAAAAAATAAACAGACTACCAGCTGGATCTCCTCACTGTTTCTAAGAACAAATTTGACCTCAGGTCTTCGCTCATTTACCAGCTTCACATTCCTTATTGCCGTACAAATACTGGAGGAAGGGCCTTTACTATTGATGCCCCCGGGTCTGGAATGATATCGCCAATAAACTGCAACTTGGATCACTACCTATGAGATCTTCACTCAAAACTTATATAGAGTAGTTGTACACCCCTATCTGCCACTGCTATTCAAAATTGCCGGAATTCAAATGTATCGTTCCGGATGACCGCTGCAAAGTATAATCTTGAGTTTTGACTATAGTGTGCTGATCTTCAAAGGTTTATTGAAAAAATGTGATGCTGCTACTGATACTCCTGCTGTTATGGAGTGACTCTTGCAGCCAGCTATGGCTGCAAAGTTTGGTCGTACATGTTATGTATATATCGTTTATTGTTAAATTTGAATGACAGTTCCTATGATTACTCATTGTTTTTTTCGGTAAAGTCACGTATGTAGAAATACAATAAAATTATATTAAAACAAGAACCAATCACGACGTTTCGATCACAACGCAAGCGATCTTCATCAGGTGTCAAGAACAAATCACGGAGGTAAATACAACAAAAGATGAGAGACGAGAATTCAACAAACCTGAAAAAACATTATGTGAAGCACATCCACTCAGGCCAACACCACAGTTAGACACTTCCTGGCAGACCACGAATTTCAAAATAGTGTTAAATTTCGTGTTCAACCTTTGGATTGCACATACCAGCGTAGATAGAATGAAAAATACGAGGTACACGGTCAGTAGAAATACATATACAAGTCCACCAAGAGGTAAGGAGGGAGGAAAGACGGACAGGGAGGCAGGAAGTGTCTAACTGTGTTGTTGGCCTGACTGGATGTGCTTCACATAATGTTTTTTTCAGGTTTGTTGAATTCTCGTCTCTCATCTATTTGTTGTATTTACCTCCGTGATTTGTTCTTGACACCTGATGAAGATCGCTTGCGTTGTGATCGAAACGTAGTGATTGTTTTTTGTTTTAATATAATTTTATTGTATTTCTACATACGTGACTTTACCGAAAAAAACAATGAGTAATTTTATGCAGTCACGAAAGTTTTAATACTTTATTAGTTCCTATGATCACTGTTGCATTGCTTTTACAGCTTTATTTTGGTGATTTTGAAAACGTTTTGGTTTAGCCATGTATGTTTGTTGTAGTGCAGAGTTAGCCTGATAACTTTCATCTGCATTGTCTTATTATGGTTGTTATTGTTTGACTTGCATCCCACTGGGATTTTTGCACACAACGTTTGAAATACGGTGATTTTCTGGAAGACTTTGCTGTTTTTTCCTGTATGTTTCTGTTGCGTGTAGTCACTTTAACGTGTTTCTTGTTCATGTTTTTGTTTTTTGCGGTTGCACCCGAGTGAAGAGCCGCATGACTCACAGGGTTATACCTAATAAATGAAACTGAAAACTAAAAACACTACCAACACTCCAACTCAACACAAAGTCAACATCATCACCACCAACATCACCACCACCACTCCACACAAAGTCAACATCATCACCATAAACATCACCACCACCACTCCACACAAAGTCAACATCATCACCATCAACATCATCACCACCACTCCAACTCAACACAAAGTCAACATCATCACCACCAACATCGCCATTACCACTCAACACAAAGTCAACGTCATCACCATCAACATCACCACCAGCACTACCACCACTCCAACACAAAATCAACATCATCAGCGTCAACATCACCACCACCACTCCACACAAAGTCAACATCATCACCATCAACATCACCACCACTCCACACAAAGTCAACATCATCACCATCAACATCACCACCACTACTTCACACAAAGTCAACATCATCAACATCACCACCACCACTCCACACAAAGTCAACATAATCACCATCAACATCACCACCACCACTCCACACAAAGTCAACATCACCATCACCACTCCACACAAAGTCAACATCATCACCATCAACATCACCACCACTACTCCACACAAAGTCAACATCATCACCATCAACATCACCACCACCACTCCACACAAAGTCAACATCATCACCATCAACATCACCACCACCCCTCCAACTCTACACAAAGTCAAAATCATCACCATCAACATCACCACCACTCCAACTCTACACGAAGTCAACTTCATCACCATCAACATCACCACCACCACTCCACACAAAGTCAACATCATCACCATCAACATGTCCACCACCCCTCCAACTCTACACAAAGTCAACATCATCACCATCAACATCACCACCACCACTCTACACAAAGTCAACATCATCAACATCACCACCACCACCTCAACTCTACACAAAGTCAACATCATGACCATCAACATCACCACTCCACACAAAGTCAACATCATCACCATCAACATCACCACCACTACTCTACACAAAGTCAACATTATCAACATCACCACCACCACTCCACACAAAGTCAACATTATCAACATCACCACCACCACTCCACACAAAGTCAACATCATCACCATCAACATCACCACCACCACCACTCCACACAAAGTCAACATCATCACCATCAACATCACCACCACCACTCTACACAAAGTCAACATCATCACCATCAACATCACCACCACCACTTCAACTCTACACAAAGTCAACATCATCACCATCAACATCACCACTCCACACAAAGTCAACATCATCACCATCAACATCACCACCACCACCACTCCACACAAAGTCAACATCATCACCATAAACATCACCACCACCACTCCACACAAAGTGAACATCATCACCATCAACATCAGCACCACCACTCCAACTCTACACAAAGTTAACATCACCACCACCACTCCACACAAAGTCAACATCACCACCACCACTCCACACAAAAGTCAACATCATCACCATCAACATCACCACCACTCCACACAAAGTCAACATCATCACCATCAACATCATCACCACCACTCCACACAAAGTCAACATCACCATCACCACTCCACACAAAGTCAACATCATCACCATCAACATCACCACCACTACTCCACACAAAGTCAACATCATCACCATCAACATCACCACCACCACTCCACACAAAGTCAACATCATCACCATCAACATCACCACCACTACTCCACACAAAGTCAACATCACCACCATCAACATCACCACCACCACTCCACACAAAGTCAACATCATCACCATCAACATCACCACCACCACTCCACACAAAGTCAACATCACCATCACCACTCCACACAAAGTCAACATCATCACCATCAACATCACCACCACTACTCCACACAAAGTCAACATTACCACCATCAACATCACCACCACCACTCCACACAAAGTCAACATCATCACCATCAACATCACCACCACTACTCCACACAAAGTCAACATCATCACCATCAACATCACCACCACCACTCCACACAAAGTCAACATCGTCACCATCAACATCACCACCACTACTCCACACAAAGTCAACATCACCACCATCAACATCACCACCACTACTCCACACAAAGTCAACATCACCACCATCAACATCACCACCACCACTCCACACAAAGTCAACATCATCACCATCAACATCACCACCACTACTCCACACAAAGTCAACATCATCACCATCAACATCACCACCACCACCACTCCACACAAAGTCTACATCACCACCATCAACATCACCACCACCACTCCACACAAAGTCAACATCATCACCATCAACATCACCATCACTCCAACTCTACACGAAGTCAACATCATCACCATCAACATCACCACCACCACTCCACACAAACTTAACATCATCACCATCAACATCACCACCACTCCAACTCTACACGAAGTCAACTTCATCACCATCAACATCACCACCACCACTCCACACAAAGTCAACATCATCACCATCAACATGTCCACCACCCCTCCAACTCTACACAAAGTCAACATCATCACCATCAACATCACCACCACCACTCTACACAAAGTCAACATCATCAACATCACCACCACCACCTCAACTCTACACAAAGTCAACATCATGACCATCAACATCACCACTCCACACAAAGTCAACATCATCACCATCAACATCACCACCACTACTCTACACAAAGTCAACATTATCAACATCACCACCACCACTCCACACAAAGTCAACATTATCAACATCACCACCACCACCACTCCACACAAAGTCAACATCATCACCATCAACATCACCACCACCACCACTCCACACAAAGTCAACATCATCACCATCAACATCACCACCACCACTCTACACAAAGTCAACATCATCACCATCAACATCACCACCACCACTTCAACTCTACACAAAGTCAACATCATCACCATCAACATCACCACTCCACACAAAGTCAACATCATCACCATCAACATCACCACCACCACCACTCCACACAAAGTCAACATCATCACCATAAACATCACCACCACCACTCCACACAAAGTGAACATCATCACCATCAACATCAGCACCACCACTCCAACTCTACACAAAGTTAACATCACCACCACCACTCCACACAAAGTCAACATCACCACCACCACTCCACACAAAAGTCAACATCATCACCATCAACATCACCACCACTCCACACAAAGTCAACATCATCACCATCAACATCATCACCACCACTCCACACAAAGTCAACATCACCATCACCACTCCACACAAAGTCAACATCATCACCATCAACATCACCACCACTACTCCACACAAAGTCAACATCATCACCATCAACATCACCACCACCACTCCACACAAAGTCAACATCATCACCATCAACATCACCACCACTACTCCACACAAAGTCAACATCACCACCATCAACATCACCACCACCACTCCACACAAAGTCAACATCATCACCATCAACATCACCACCACCACTCCACACAAAGTCAACATCACCATCACCACTCCACACAAAGTCAACATCATCACCATCAACATCACCACCACTACTCCACACAAAGTCAACATCACCACCATCAACATCACCACCACCACTCCACACAAAGTCAACATCATCACCATCAACATCACCACCACTACTCCACACAAAGTCAACATCATCACCATCAACATCACCACCACCACTCCACACAAAGTCAACATCATCACCATCAACATCACCACCACTACTCCACACAAAGTCAACATCACCACCATCAACATCACCACCACTACTCCACACAAAGTCAACATCACCACCATCAACATCACCACCACCACTCCACACAAAGTCAACATCATCACCATCAACATCACCACCACTACTCCACACAAAGTCAACATCATCACCATCAACATCACCACCACCACCACTCCACACAAAGTCTACATCACCACCATCAACATCACCACCACCACTCCACACAAAGTCAACATCATCACCATCAACATCACCACCACTCCAACACTACACGAAGTCAACATCATCACCATCAACATCACCACCACCACTCCACACAAACTTAACATCATCACCATCAACATCACCACCACCACTCAACACAAAGTTAACATCATTACCATCAACATCACCACCACCACTCCACACAAAGTCAACATCATCACCATCAACATGTCCACCACGCCTCCAACTCTACACAAAGTCAACATCATCACCATCAACATCACCACCACCACTCTACAAAAAGTCAACATCATCAACATCACCACCACCACCTCAACTCTACACAAAGTCAACATCATCACCATCAACATCACCACTCCACACAAAGTCAACATCATCACCATCAACATCACCACCACCACTCCACACAAAGTCAACATTATCAACATCACCACCACCACTCCACACAAAGTCAACATTATCAACATCACCACCACCACTCCACACAAAGTCAACATCATCACCATCAACATCACCACCACCACCACTCCACACAAAGTCAACATCATCACCATCAACATCACCACTCCACACAAAGTCAACATCATCACCATCAACATCACCACCACCACTCTACACAAAGTCAACATCATCACCATCAACATCACCACCACCACTTCAACTCTACACAAAGTCAACATCATCACCATCAACATCACCACTCCACACAAAGTCAACATCAGCACCATCAACATCACCACCACTCCACACAAAGTCAACATCATCACCATAAACATCACCACCACCACTCCACACAAAGTGAACATCATCACCATCAACATCACCACCACCACTCCAACTCTACACAAAGTTAACATCACCACCACCACTCCACACAAAGTCAACATCACCACCACCACTCCACACAAAGTCAACATCATCACCATCAACATCACCACCACTCCATACAAAGTCAACATCATCACCATCAACATCATCACCACCACTCCACACAAAGTCAACATCACCATCACCACTCCACACAAAGTCAACATCATCACCATCAACATCACCACCACTACTCCACACAAAGTCAACATCATCACCATCAACATCACAACCACCACTCCACACAAAGTCAACATCATCACCATCAACATCACCACCACTACTCCACACAAAGTCAACATCACCACCATCAACATCACCACCACCACTCCACACAAAGTCAACATCATCACCATCAACATCACCACCACCACTCCACACAAAGTCAACATCACCATCACCACTCCACACAAAATCAACATCATCAGCGTCAACATCACCACCACCACTCCACACAAAGTCAACATCATCACCATCAACATCACCACCACTCCACACAAAGTCAACATTATCACCATCAACATCACCACCACTACTTCACACAAAGTCAACATCATCAACATCACCACCACCACTCCACACAAAGTCAACATAATCACCATCACCACTCCACACAAAGTCAACATCATCACCATCAACATCACCACCACTACTCCACACAAAGTCAACATCATCACCATCAACATCACCACCACCACTCCACACAAAGTCAACATCATCACCATCAACATCACCACCAGCCCTCCAACTCTACACAAAGTCAAAATCATCACCATCAACATCACCATCACCACTCCACACAAAGTCAACATCATCACCATCAACATGTCCACCACCCCTCCAACTCTACACAAAGTCAACATCATCACCATCAACATCACCACCACCACTCTACACAAAGTCAACATCATCAACATCACCACCACCACCTCAACTCTACACAAAGTCAACATCATGACCATCAACATCACCACTCCACACAAAGTCAACATCATCACCATCAACATCACCACCACTACTCTACACAAAGTCAACATTATCAACATCACCACCACCACTCCACACAAAGTCAACATTATCAACATCACCACCACCACCACCACTCCACACAAAGTCAACATCATCACCATCAACATCACCACCACCACCACTCCACACAAAGTCAACATCATCACCATCAACTTTACCACCACCACTCTACACAAAGTCAACATCATCACCATCAACATCACCACCACCACTTCAACTCTACACAAAGTCAACATCATCACCATCAACATCACCACTCCACACAAAGTCAACATCATCACCATCAACATCACCACCACCACCACTCCACACAAAGTCAACATCATCACCATAAACATCACCACCACCACTCCACACAAAGTGAACATCATCACCATCAACATCACCACCACCACTCCAACTCTACACAAAGTTAACATCACCACCACCACTCCACACAAAATCAACATCACCACCACCACTCCACACAAAGTCAACATCATCACCATCAACATCACCACCACTCCACACAAAGTCAACATCATCACCATCAACATCATCACCACCACTCCACACAAAGTCAACATCACCATCACCACTCCACACAAAGTCAACATCATCACCATCAACATCACCACCACTACTCCACACAAAGTCAACATCATCACCATCAACATCACCACCACCACTCCACACAAAGTCAACATCATCACCATCAACATCACCACCACTACTCCACACAAAGTCAACATCACCACAATCAACATCACCACCACCACTCCACACAAAGTCAACATCATCACCATCAACATCACCACCACTACTCCACACAAAGTCAACATCATCACCATCAACATCACCACCACCACTCCACACAAAGTCAACATCATCACCATCAACATCACCACCACTACTCCACACAAAGTCAACATCATCACCATCAACATCACCACCACCACTCCACACAAAGTCAACATCATCACCATCAACATCACCACCACTACTCCACACAAAGTCAAAATCATCACCATCAACATCACCACCACTCCAACTCTACACGAAGTCAACATCATCACCATCAACATCACCACCACCACTCCACACAAAGTCAACATCATCACCATCAACATGTCCACCACCCCTCCAACTCTACACAAAGTCAACATCATCACCATCAACATCACCACCACAACTCTACACAAAGTCAACATCATCAACATCACCACCACCACCTCAACTCTACACAAAGTCAACATCATGACCATCAACATCACCACTCCACACAAAGTCAACATCATCACCATCAACATCACCACCACTACTCTACACAACGTCAACATTATCAACATCACCACCACCACTCCACACAAAGTCAACATTATCAACATCACCACCACCACCACCACTCCACACAAAGTCAACATCATCACCATCAACATCACCACCACCACTCCACACAAAGTCAACATCATCACCATCAACATCACCACCACCACTCTACACAAAGTCAACATCATCACCATCAACATCACCACCACCACTTCAACTCTACACAAAGTCAACATCATCACCATCAACATCACCACTCCACACAAAGTCAACATCATCACCATCAACATTACCACCACCACCACTCCACACAAAGTCAACATCATCACCATAAACATCACCACCACCACTCCACACAAAGTGAACATCATCACCATCAACATCACCACCACCACTCCAACTCTACACAAAGTTAACATCACCACCACCACTCCACACAAAGTCAACATCACCACCACCACTCCACACAAAGTCAACATCATCACCATCAACATCACCACCACTCCACACAAAGTCAACATCATCACCATCAACATCACCACCACCACTCCACACAAAGTCAACATCATCACCATCAACATCA
The DNA here is from genome assembly GCF_048934315.1 of Petromyzon marinus. Taxonomy (NCBI): domain Eukaryota; kingdom Metazoa; phylum Chordata; class Hyperoartia; order Petromyzontiformes; family Petromyzontidae; genus Petromyzon; species Petromyzon marinus. The sequence goes on from NW_027423180.1 coordinate 947,077, forward strand.
CCACCACTACTCCACACAAAGTCAACATCACCACCATCAACATCACCACCACCACTCCACACAAAGTCAACATCATCACCATCAACATCACCACCACCACTCCACACAAAGTCAACATCACCATCACCACTCCACACAAAGTCAACATCATCACCATCAACATCACCACCACTACTCCACACAAAGTCAACATCACCACCATCAACATCACCACCACCACTCCACACAAAGTCAACATCATCACCATCAACATCACCACCACTACTCCACACAAAGTCAACATCATCACCATCAACATCACCACCACCACTCCACACAAAGTCAACATCATCACCATCAACATCACCACCACTACTCCACACAAAGTCTACATCACCACCATCAACATCACCACCACCACTCCACACAAAGTCAACATCATCACCATCAACATCACCACCACTCCAACTCTACACGAAGTCAACATCATCACCATCAACATCACCACCACCACTCCACACAAAGTTAACATCATCACCATCAACATCACCACCACCACTCAACACAAAGTTAACATCATTACCATCAACATCACCACCACCACTCCACACAAAGTCAACATCATCACCATCAACATGTCCACCACCCCTCCAACTCTACACAAAGTCAACATCATCACCATCAACATCACCACCACCACTCTACAAAAAGTCAACATCATCAACATCACCACCACCACCTCAACTCTACACAAAGTCAACATCATCACCATCAACATCACCACTCCACACAAAGTCAACATCATCACCATCAACATCACCACCACCACTCCACACAAAGTCAACATTATCAACATCACCACCACCACTCCACACAAAGTCAACATTATCAACATCACCACCACCACTCCACACAAAGTCAACATCATCACCATCAACATCACCACCACCACCACTCCACACAAAGTCAACATCATCACCATCAACATCACCACTCCACACAAAGTCAACATCATCACCATCAACATCACCACCACCACTCTACACAAAGTCAACATCATCACCATCAACATCACCACCACCACTTCAACTCTACACAAAGTCAACATCATCACCATCAACATCACCACTCCACACAAAGTCAACATCATCACCATCAACATCACCACCACCACCACTCCACACAAAGTCAACATCATCACCATAAACATCACCACCACCACTCCACACAAAGTGAACATCATCACCATCAACATCACCACCACCACTCCAACTCTTCACAAAGTTAACATCACCACCACCACTCCACACAAAGTCAACTTCACCACCACCACTCCACACAAAGTCAACATCATCACCATCAACATCACCACCACTCCACACAAAGTCAACATCATCACCATCAACATCATCACCACCACTCCACACAAAGTCAACATCACCATCACCACTCCACACAAAGTCAACATCATCACCATCAACATCACCACCACTACTCCACACAAAGTCAACATCATCACCATCAACATCACAACCACCACTCCACACAAAGTCAACATCATCACCATCAACATCACCACCACTACTCCACACAAAGTCAACATCACCACCATCAACATCACCACCACCACTCCACACAAAGTCAACATCATCACCATCAACATCACCACCACCACTCCACACAAAGTCAACATCACCATCACCACTCCACACAAAGTCAACATCACCACCATCAACATCTCCACCACCACTCCACACAAAGTCAACATCATCACCATCACCACCACTACTCCACACAAAGTCAACATCATCACCATCAACATCACCACCACCACTCCACACAAAGTCAACATCATCACCATCAACATCACCACCACTACTCCACACAAAGTCAACATCACCACCATCAACATCACCACCACCACTCCACACAAAGTCAACATCATCACCATCAACATCACCACCACTCCAACTCTACACGAAGTCAACATCATCACCATCAACATCACCACCACTACTTCACACAAAGTTAACATCATCACCATCAACATCACCACCACCACTCAACACAAAGTTAACATCATTACCATCAACATCACCACCACCACTCCACACAAAGTCAACATCATCACCATCAACATGTCCACCACCCCTCCAACTCTACACAAAGTCAACATCTTCACCATCAACATCACCACCACCACTCTACAAAAAGTCAACATCATCAACATCACCACCACTACCTCAACTCTACACAAAGTCAACATCATCACCATCAACATCACCACTCCACACAAAGTCAACATCATCACCATCAACATCACCACCACCACTCCACACAAAGTCAACATTATCAACATCACCACCACCACTCCACACAAATTCAACATTATCAACATCACCACCACCACTCCACACAAAGTCAACATCATCACCATCAACATCACCAAAACCACCACTCCACACAAAGTCAACATCATCACCATCAACATCACCACTCCACACAAAGTCAACATCATCACCATCAACATCACCACCACCACTCTACACAAAGTCAACATCATCACCATCAACATCACCACCACCACTTCAACTCTACACAAAGTCAACATCATCACCATCAACATCACCACTCCACACAAAGTCAACATCATCACCATCAACATCACCACCACCACCACTCCACACAAAGTCAACATCATCACCATAAACATCACCACCACCACTCCAACTCTACACAAAGTCAACATCACCACCACCACTCCACACAAAGTCAACATCATCACCATCAACATCACCACCACTCCACACAAAGTCAACATCATCACCATCAACATCACCACCACCACTCCACACAACGTAAAGAAGACCACCTCCCACCAATGCAATTAGCAGAACCGTTTTCTTTTTATTACTTTTTTGTCTCCAATTTCCAGAACGAAGCTCACGCCCGAAACCTCGCGACACACGCGACTCCTGAACCCGAGCGAGCAATGCCGACGCCTAACTTGCTGTAGTTGTCTGTGTGTGGATATTTTTGCCATTGTCCCCCCCCCCAGCACCCCCTCGATCTCCCCTCACCCCCCATTCCTGACTGGTATGAAGGAGGCCGTGGGTTCGATCCCGACCCAGAACGCCTGCTGTATATTTGGAGTTTGCGTGTCTCTCTTCATCTCTCATCATCACGGTGGCTAGGAGATGTTAACTACCTCGCCTGCTACGCAGGAGATCGTGGGTTTGATCCTGACCCTAACACCTGCTGCTGCTATATATTTGTAGTCTGCGTCTCCCTCTCATCATCATCACAGTGGCTAGGATATGTTAACTACTTCGCCTGGTATACAGCAGGTCGTGGGTTTGATCTTGACCCTAACACCTGCTGCTGCTGTATATTTTTAGTCTGGGTCTCTCTCCTCACGGTGGTGATTGTGTGGGGTTTTTTTCCGGGTCTCCTAAGGATTTTTTCCCACCTCCACAATTCCAATTATTTCGGCTGAGGCAGTCTTAAAAAAAAAAAACAATGCAAGACATTATTACGACGATGTTGATTATTATTATCATCATCGATGATGATTATTATCGTCATCATCGTAAAAAAAATTCGCCTGTTGCATTGTTTCATCGCAAGCAATGACGACGTGTGGTGAATGCGAGACCTTGATGATGACACTCTTTGTGGTTCTTTCGGTAAAGCCACGTAGTTAGAAATACAATGGAAACAAATCTCGACGTTTCGATGGCACCGCGAGCGACCTTCATCAGGTGGTAAAAGCTCAGCAAGGAAAACAACTGCTGACGTGGGCGAGTGAGCTGCCGTGGCAAGAGGTTATATAGGCAAGAAGGGGGGAGGAGCAACGGGGGAGAGAGAGGGGGGAGGTGTGGGGTAGGGGGAAGGGTAGGGGCACTGCGTGAGCGCTAGGAGGAGTGAGGACGTGAGGCTGGGGGGGGGGGGAAGTGGGCGGGGCTAGAAGTGAATGGCTGGGAAAGCTGAGGATGCGAAATTAACTCAGAAAAATAGACTAGTACCCGGCAGATATGATGGATACAACCATAAACAGTTAAAGGTTTCGTTTTTTGGGTCTTTCGGTAAAGTCACGTAGAAGGGAAACAATGAAATAATAAAAATATAAAACTATTTTATTGTTTCCCTTCTACGTGGTGGTGACTTTACCGAAAGAACGAAGAATATGAATCCCTGCAGTCACGAAATCTTTAAATCAAAACGTTAAGGGTTTACCTGGTTAATAACATCCTTCCAATGATTGCTCAATTTGTATCCATCTTCCCGGTTGAAGTTATGCCTGTGTTTATATATGCGAATGGCTTCATGAACAAACCTTTGATAGTAGCCCAAAGGTTTTCAGAGTACCTTGGTCTCGGAAAAACACAATATCACACGAGCCCAAAGCGTTATAACAATGGTCAGCCACGGCAGAGGTATTGGTTCTGCCGTGTTTAAGATCTGCCTTGTGTTCGCGAACACGGTCCGAGACATGTCGTTTCGTTTCCCCGATGTAACTGCTGCCGCAGCTACAACTCAGTTTGTAGGCTCCAGGGTATTGCATGTCAGGAATGACCTCCTTCACAGATGAGATCAGATCACGGATTTTTGTGTACTGTATTGAATCAGACCTGGATCTTGTGTTTGTTTAAGATTTTGGAAATCTTTTTGGTAACGCCGGCTATGTATGGTAACGTGATGGTTTTGATCGGCTTCTCAGGGGGTTGTTTCTCCATGGTTGGCGAAACAGCTTTGCGATTAATGCGGTCCGAGTACCCATTCATCTTGGGGGCCTGGTGTACGTGTTCCAGTTCACTGGCTAGGTGGTGTTGGTCGGAAATGCAGTGGGCCCTATTGTGTAGTGTTTTGATGAGGGAATTCTTCTGTGCCGAATGGTGGTGGGAATCAGATTTTTTTTGTCTTGCTGTGGTTTTACCACCTGATGAAGATTGCTTGTGTTGCAATCGAAACGTCGTGTTTTGTTTTATGTTATTTCTAGCTACTTGACTTTACCGAAAGAACCAAAGAGTATGGATTCCTGCAGTCACGAAAGCTTCAAATCAAGATTGATGATGATACTTTGATGTTATTGTTGTTTTCTGTTTTATCAAACAGAAACACACACACATTTTATTGGTGAACTAAGTAACTAATTACCAAGTTTTGTTTACGTGACAACCCCTTACTGATTGTAAATGTCACAGTGGGTTTACTCTCCAACACGCACATGTTAGTACTGAACTAAGTAACGAATTGGCCACGTCGTGTTTACGTGACAACCCCTTACTGATTGTAAATGTTGTAGTGCGTTTACTCTCCAACACACACACCGGAGAGTGCTGGACTAAGTAACTAATTGTCCACGTTTTGTTTATTTGAACAAACCTTTACTGATTGTAAATGTTGTAGTGGGTTTACTCTCCAACATACACACACACACACCGGTTAGTGCTGAACTAAGTAACTAATTGTCCAAGTTTTGTTTATTTGAACAAACCTTTACTGATTGTAAATGTTGTAGTGAGTTTACTCTCCAACACACACACACACACCGGATAGTGCTGGACTAAGTAACTAATTGTCCACGTTTTGTTTATTTGAACAAACCGTTACTGATTGTAAATGTTGTAGTGAGTTTACTCTCCAACACACACACACACCGGATAGTGCTGGACTAAGTAACTAATTGTCCACGTTTTGTTTATTTGAACAAACCTTTACTGATTGTAAATGTTGTAGTGAGTTTACTCTCCAACACACACACAAACACCGGATAGTGCTGGACTAAGTAACTAATTGTCCACGTTTTGTTTATTTGAACAAACCTTTACTGATTGTACATGTTGTAGTGGGTTTACTCTCCAACACAACACTGGATAGTGCTGAACTAAGTAACTAATTGTCCACGTTTTGTTTATTTGAACAAACCTTTACTGATTGTAAATGTTGTAGTGCGTTTACTCTCCAACACACACACCGGATAGTGCTGGACTAAGTAACTAATTGTCCACGTTTTGTTTATTTGAACAAACCTTTACTGATTGTAAATGTTGTAGTGGGTTTACTCTCCAACACACACACACCGGATAGTGCTGGACTAAGTAAAAAATTGTTCACGTTTTGTTTATTTGAACAAACCTTCACTGATTGTAAATGTTGTAGTGGGTTTACTCTCCAACATACACACACACACACACTGGATAGTGCTGGACTAAGTAACTAATTGTCCACGTTTTGTTTATTTGAACAAACCTTTACTGATTGTAAATGTTGTAGTGGGTTTACTCACAAACACACACACTGGATAGTGCTGAACTAAGTAACTAATTGTCCACGTTTTGTTTATTTGAACAAACCTTTACTGATTGTAAATGTTGTAGTGAGTTTACTCTCCAACACACACACACACCGGATAGTGCTGGACTAAGTAACTAATTGTCCAGGTTTTGTTTATTTGAACAAACCTTCACTGATTGTAAATGTTGTAGTGGGTTTACTCTCCAAAACACACACACACACACCGGATAGTGCTGGACTAAGTAACTAATTGTCCACATTTTGTTTATTTGAACAAACCTTTACTGATTGTAAATGTTGTAGTGGGTTTACTAAGTAACTAATTGTCCACGTTTTGTTTATTTGAACAAACCTTTACTGATTGTAAATGTTGTAGTGGGTTTACTCTCCAAAACACACACACACACCAGATAGTGCTGAACTAAGTAACTAATTGTCCACGTTTTGTTTATTTGAACAAACCTTTACTGATTGTACATGTTGTAGTGAGTTTACTCTCCAACACACACACACACACCGGATAGTGCTGAACTAAGTAACTAATTGTCCACGTTTTGTTCATTTGAACAAACCTTCACTGATTGTAAATGTTGTAGAGGGTTTACTCTACGACACACACACACCCATTAGTGCTGAATAAGGAACTATTTGGCCACGTCTTGTTTATGTGACAACACCCGTACTAAATTGGGCTGTGCGTAGGGGCAGCAGTGGGGAGTTTTAACGACACGGCATTTATACACTTCGCGTGATCTAACCCCAAGGAAAAGCACAGAAACCTCCATCATCGTGGGAGAGGAGTTTTTTTTTTTAACGAAGCGCATTGAATGCACGGGGAACAGATTTAAGTGACGTCACGGCCCCCCCCTTTTATCTTTGAGGAGCCGTGACGTCACTCTGCTGCCCCGAGCGCGTGACGTCACGTCATCGCCCTGGGCTGCCCCGAGCGCGTGACGTCACGTCATCGCCCTGGACGGCACAAGTGATGCACGTCATCGCCCTGGACGGCACACGTGACCTCACGTCATCGCCCTGGACAGCACACGTGACGCCACTTCCCCATTCTACTCCTCTACATTTGTAGTGAGTTATCGGAGACGACTTGTAGACGCCACGTGTTTATTCAATAAACGCTTAACATAGTTTCATTTAGTTTCATTTATTTGGTATAGCCCTGTGAGCCATTCGGCTCTTGAATCGGGTGCAACCTCACCAAACAAAAAAACTAAAACATGAACAAGAAAACATCTTAAAGTGACTTTGCGTGCATGTGCAAAACAGAAAATTCATGGAATAAAAACATCAAAATATTCCTGAATTTGCACTGTACACCAACGCTGTGTGCAAAAATCCCAGTGGGATGCAAATCAAACAACAACAACAACAAGAAAACTTAGTTTAAGGCCATCAGTCTAACTCCGTACTACAATAAATAAAAAACATGGCCAAACCAACAGCAACATTCCCAGCCTTCACTAAGGCAACAGCCCGTTTTACTTATCACCTGGGGAGGTAACAGCCTCTGGACTCGCGCGTATTAACACCGGGCTAGAGCTCTTAGGTCCTCCGGCTACAAGCCCCGACCACTGGCCCACTCGGACCCGGGTGAGATCATCAGCCAGACCCAAAGCCCCCCGCTAAATTGGTTGATAAGCACTCTGTGAGACACTTCAGCACTCAGGCATTTACTAATGATGTGCTTCACTCGGATATTGACAAGGTCTGTGATAGCCCCAAACCTGACTACGGCTTGGGAGACCTTCAGTTACACGTTTATCCAAATTCTTAACAAACATGCTCCGTTGGTTAGATTTAAAATTAAAGGCAACCGCCCACCATGGTTTGATCCTTTGATTACAAAGCTCATGAAAACTAGGGACAAGGCTTGGGCATGTGCTCAGAAAAGTAATTTGGTCAATGACTGGCTAGAATACAGGATTTTCAGGAATAGATGCGTCAAAAAAATCAGGCATGCAAAAAATGCCTACTTTTCCTCCACTCTCCTGGAATCACATGGCAATGCCAGGCTCTTCTGGAAAACAATCAAATGTATCGACAAGGCATCTAACACAGATACTCTGCCTGTTGTGCTTAACCGAAATGGGGAATATTTTTCAGAGCCCCAAAAAATTGTCGACAATTTTAACCTTCATTTTTCTGAAGCTGGTAATCTTTTTGATAATGTACTGGGAGTCACCCCGGCTCATGCAATTTCCTAAACTCCTGTCCAAACATTAAACGAATTTAGTTTCCAGCCTATCCACGAAAGTAATGTTCTGAAACAACTGTCCTACCTCAAAGGGTCCTCTACTGGAGTGGATAGTATTCCCGTCTTTGCTCTGCTAACTGTTGGTCACCTAATCTACAAACCTATAGCTCATATTTTCAATCTGTCCATCAAAGAAGCATCAGTACCTCTAGAATGGTAATATTCCTATATTCGTCCACTTCACAAAGGGGGCCCTAAAGATTATCCAAATAACTACGGACCTATCTCAATTTTGTCCCCATTGATGAAAATTCTTGAAAAATGTTTGAAATACCAAATAAGCAGTTTCCTGTCCGACAACAAACTATTACATCGAAACCAATCTGGGTTCCGAAAAAATACAGCACCACACCTGCTGCATTAAACTCTCTTAATCACATTTACAGTAGCCTTGATAATAAGCAGTACTGTGCCTGTCTTTTTCTTGACCTGTCCAAAGCTTTTGATACAGTCGACCACAACACCCTGCTTAGTAAACTAAGTTGCCTCCGTTTCTCCAAACACGCAGTAGAATGGTTACAAAATTACCTCTCTTCTCGCACCCAAACTGTATTCGTAGATGGTTGGAGGTCAAACAGTGTTAAGATAACAAAAGGGTTTCCACAGGGTTCCATCCTTGGCCCCCTCTTGTTCTCTCTTTATATCAATGACTTGGGCACTGACCTGGATTATTTCAGGGTAAATCTGTTTGCAGATGACACGATACTGATTACTGCTGGCCGCTCTCTGGATGACGTGATTGCTAATCTCCAGGGTGATTTGAACAAACTACAACATCAGCTAGTTGCTCTTAAACTAGTCCTGAATACCTCCAAAACCAAGGTGCTATGCTTCTCACCAGGACTAAATTGCAGGAAGATATTTTTCCCCAATTATATTTCTTAAATAATCATCAAATAGAGCAAGTCATGATCTATAAGTATCTTAGGGTCATCTTTGATTACAAACTGAATTTTCAAGATTACATTGATTATATTGGTAAAAAGATAACATTTAAAATAGGTTTTCTGTATCGACACAAGCACTGCTTCTCCCCAATGTTCCGTTTGGAAATGATAAAAGCTACCATACTGCCTCTACTTGATTACTGTGACATCGTGTACAAATCATCCCCAAGTACTGTACTGAAGAAGCTTGAATCAATGTATTACTCGGCCTTGAGATTTGCATTGAACTGCCCCTATAGGACTCACCACTGCGATCTCTACATTGGGTCAAACTTAACATCTCTTAATGATCGACGGCTTGTGCACCAGATCTTATTTATTCACGATGTACTTACAAAAAAATAAACAGACTACCAGCTGGATCTCCTCACTGTTTCTAAGAACAAATTTGACCTCAGGTCTTCGCTCATTTACCAGCTTCACATTCCTTATTGCCGTACAAATACTGGAGGAAGGGCCTTTACTATTGATGCCCCCGGGTCTGGAATGATATCGCCAATAAACTGCAACTTGGATCACTACCTATGAGATCTTCACTCAAAACTTATATAGAGTAGTTGTACACCCCTATCTGCCACTGCTATTCAAAATTGCCGGAATTCAAATGTATCGTTCCGGATGACCGCTGCAAAGTATAATCTTGAGTTTTGACTATAGTGTGCTGATCTTCAAAGGTTTATTGAAAAAATGTGATGCTGCTACTGATACTCCTGCTGTTATGGAGTGACTCTTGCAGCCAGCTATGGCTGCAAAGTTTGGTCGTACATGTTATGTATATATCGTTTATTGTTAAATTTGAATGACAGTTCCTATGATTACTCATTGTTTTTTTCGGTAAAGTCACGTATGTAGAAATACAATAAAATTATATTAAAACAAGAACCAATCACGACGTTTCGATCACAACGCAAGCGATCTTCATCAGGTGTCAAGAACAAATCACGGAGGTAAATACAACAAAAGATGAGAGACGAGAATTCAACAAACCTGAAAAAACATTATGTGAAGCACATCCACTCAGGCCAACACCACAGTTAGACACTTCCTGGCAGACCACGAATTTCAAAATAGTGTTAAATTTCGTGTTCAACCTTTGGATTGCACATACCAGCGTAGATAGAATGAAAAATACGAGGTACACGGTCAGTAGAAATACATATACAAGTCCACCAAGAGGTAAGGAGGGAGGAAAGACGGACAGGGAGGCAGGAAGTGTCTAACTGTGTTGTTGGCCTGACTGGATGTGCTTCACATAATGTTTTTTTCAGGTTTGTTGAATTCTCGTCTCTCATCTATTTGTTGTATTTACCTCCGTGATTTGTTCTTGACACCTGATGAAGATCGCTTGCGTTGTGATCGAAACGTAGTGATTGTTTTTTGTTTTAATATAATTTTATTGTATTTCTACATACGTGACTTTACCGAAAAAAACAATGAGTAATTTTATGCAGTCACGAAAGTTTTAATACTTTATTAGTTCCTATGATCACTGTTGCATTGCTTTTACAGCTTTATTTTGGTGATTTTGAAAACGTTTTGGTTTAGCCATGTATGTTTGTTGTAGTGCAGAGTTAGCCTGATAACTTTCATCTGCATTGTCTTATTATGGTTGTTATTGTTTGACTTGCATCCCACTGGGATTTTTGCACACAACGTTTGAAATACGGTGATTTTCTGGAAGACTTTGCTGTTTTTTCCTGTATGTTTCTGTTGCGTGTAGTCACTTTAACGTGTTTCTTGTTCATGTTTTTGTTTTTTGCGGTTGCACCCGAGTGAAGAGCCGCATGACTCACAGGGTTATACCTAATAAATGAAACTGAAAACTAAAAACACTACCAACACTCCAACTCAACACAAAGTCAACATCATCACCACCAACATCACCACCACCACTCAACACAAAGTTAACATCATCACCATTAACATCACCACCACCACTCCACACAAAGTCAACATCATCACCATCAACATCATCACCACCACTCCAACTCAACACAAAGTCAACATCATCACCACCAACATCGCCATTACCACTCAACACAAAGTCAACGTCATCACCATCAACATCACCACCAGCACTACCACCACTCCAACACAAAATCAACATCATCAGCGTCAACATCACCACCACCACTCCACACAAAGTCAACATCATCACCATCAACATCACCACCACTCCACACAAAGTCAACATCATCACCATCAACATCACCACCACTACTTCACACAAAGTCAACATCATCAACATCACCACCACCACTCCACACAAAGTCAACATAATCACCATCAACATCACCACCACCACTCCACACAAAGTCAACATCACCATCACCACTCCACACAAAGTCAACATCATCACCATCAACATCACCACCACTACTCCACACAAAGTCAACATCATCACCATCAACATCACCACCACCACTCCACACAAAGTCAACATCATCACCATCAACATCACCACCACCCCTCCAACTCTACACAAAGTCAAAATCATCACCATCAACATCACCACCACTCCAACTCTACACGAAGTCAACTTCATCACCATCAACATCACCACCACCACTCCACACAAAGTCAACATCATCACCATCAACATGTCCACCACCCCTCCAACTCTACACAAAGTCAACATCATCACCATCAACATCACCACCACCACTCTACACAAAGTCAACATCATCAACATCACCACCACCACCTCAACTCTACACAAAGTCAACATCATGACCATCAACATCACCACTCCACACAAAGTCAACATCATCACCATCAACATCACCACCACTACTCTACACAAAGTCAACATTATCAACATCACCACCACCACTCCACACAAAGTCAACATTATCAACATCACCACCACCACTCCACACAAAGTCAACATCATCACCATCAACATCACCACCACCACCACTCCACACAAAGTCAACATCATCACCATCAACATCACCACCACCACTCTACACAAAGTCAACATCATCACCATCAACATCACCACCACCACTTCAACTCTACACAAAGTCAACATCATCACCATCAACATCACCACTCCACACAAAGTCAACATCATCACCATCAACATCACCACCACCACCACTCCACACAAAGTCAACATCATCACCATAAACATCACCACCACCACTCCACACAAAGTGAACATCATCACCATCAACATCAGCACCACCACTCCAACTCTACACAAAGTTAACATCACCACCACCACTCCACACAAAGTCAACATCACCACCACCACTCCACACAAAAGTCAACATCATCACCATCAACATCACCACCACTCCACACAAAGTCAACATCATCACCATCAACATCATCACCACCACTCCACACAAAGTCAACATCACCATCACCACTCCACACAAAGTCAACATCATCACCATCAACATCACCACCACTACTCCACACAAAGTCAACATCATCACCATCAACATCACCACCACCACTCCACACAAAGTCAACATCATCACCATCAACATCACCACCACTACTCCACACAAAGTCAACATCACCACCATCAACATCACCACCACCACTCCACACAAAGTCAACATCATCACCATCAACATCACCACCACCACTCCACACAAAGTCAACATCACCATCACCACTCCACACAAAGTCAACATCATCACCATCAACATCACCACCACTACTCCACACAAAGTCAACATTACCACCATCAACATCACCACCACCACTCCACACAAAGTCAACATCATCACCATCAACATCACCACCACTACTCCACACAAAGTCAACATCATCACCATCAACATCACCACCACCACTCCACACAAAGTCAACATCGTCACCATCAACATCACCACCACTACTCCACACAAAGTCAACATCACCACCATCAACATCACCACCACTACTCCACACAAAGTCAACATCACCACCATCAACATCACCACCACCACTCCACACAAAGTCAACATCATCACCATCAACATCACCACCACTACTCCACACAAAGTCAACATCATCACCATCAACATCACCACCACCACCACTCCACACAAAGTCTACATCACCACCATCAACATCACCACCACCACTCCACACAAAGTCAACATCATCACCATCAACATCACCATCACTCCAACTCTACACGAAGTCAACATCATCACCATCAACATCACCACCACCACTCCACACAAACTTAACATCATCACCATCAACATCACCACCACTCCAACTCTACACGAAGTCAACTTCATCACCATCAACATCACCACCACCACTCCACACAAAGTCAACATCATCACCATCAACATGTCCACCACCCCTCCAACTCTACACAAAGTCAACATCATCACCATCAACATCACCACCACCACTCTACACAAAGTCAACATCATCAACATCACCACCACCACCTCAACTCTACACAAAGTCAACATCATGACCATCAACATCACCACTCCACACAAAGTCAACATCATCACCATCAACATCACCACCACTACTCTACACAAAGTCAACATTATCAACATCACCACCACCACTCCACACAAAGTCAACATTATCAACATCACCACCACCACCACTCCACACAAAGTCAACATCATCACCATCAACATCACCACCACCACCACTCCACACAAAGTCAACATCATCACCATCAACATCACCACCACCACTCTACACAAAGTCAACATCATCACCATCAACATCACCACCACCACTTCAACTCTACACAAAGTCAACATCATCACCATCAACATCACCACTCCACACAAAGTCAACATCATCACCATCAACATCACCACCACCACCACTCCACACAAAGTCAACATCATCACCATAAACATCACCACCACCACTCCACACAAAGTGAACATCATCACCATCAACATCAGCACCACCACTCCAACTCTACACAAAGTTAACATCACCACCACCACTCCACACAAAGTCAACATCACCACCACCACTCCACACAAAAGTCAACATCATCACCATCAACATCACCACCACTCCACACAAAGTCAACATCATCACCATCAACATCATCACCACCACTCCACACAAAGTCAACATCACCATCACCACTCCACACAAAGTCAACATCATCACCATCAACATCACCACCACTACTCCACACAAAGTCAACATCATCACCATCAACATCACCACCACCACTCCACACAAAGTCAACATCATCACCATCAACATCACCACCACTACTCCACACAAAGTCAACATCACCACCATCAACATCACCACCACCACTCCACACAAAGTCAACATCATCACCATCAACATCACCACCACCACTCCACACAAAGTCAACATCACCATCACCACTCCACACAAAGTCAACATCATCACCATCAACATCACCACCACTACTCCACACAAAGTCAACATCACCACCATCAACATCACCACCACCACTCCACACAAAGTCAACATCATCACCATCAACATCACCACCACTACTCCACACAAAGTCAACATCATCACCATCAACATCACCACCACCACTCCACACAAAGTCAACATCATCACCATCAACATCACCACCACTACTCCACACAAAGTCAACATCACCACCATCAACATCACCACCACTACTCCACACAAAGTCAACATCACCACCATCAACATCACCACCACCACTCCACACAAAGTCAACATCATCAACATCACCACCACTACTCCACACAAAGTCAACATCATCACCATCAACATCACCACCACCACCACTCCACACAAAGTCTACATCACCACCATCAACATCACCACCACCACTCCACACAAAGTCAACATCATCACCATCAACATCACCACCACTCCAACACTACACGAAGTCAACATCATCACCATCAACATCACCACCACCACTCCACACAAACTTAACATCATCACCATCAACATCACCACCACCACTCAACACAAAGTTAACATCATTACCATCAACATCACCACCACCACTCCACACAAAGTCAACATCATCACCATCAACATGTCCACCACGCCTCCAACTCTACACAAAGTCAACATCATCACCATCAACATCACCACCACCACTCTACAAAAAGTCAACATCATCAACATCACCACCACCACCTCAACTCTACACAAAGTCAACATCATCACCATCAACATCACCACTCCACACAAAGTCAACATCATCACCATCAACATCACCACCACCACTCCACACAAAGTCAACATTATCAACATCACCACCACCACTCCACACAAAGTCAACATTATCAACATCACCACCACCACTCCACACAAAGTCAACATCATCACCATCAACATCACCACCACCACCACTCCACACAAAGTCAACATCATCACCATCAACATCACCACTCCACACAAAGTCAACATCATCACCATCAACATCACCACCACCACTCTACACAAAGTCAACATCATCACCATCAACATCACCACCACCACTTCAACTCTACACAAAGTCAACATCATCACCATCAACATCACCACTCCACACAAAGTCAACATCAGCACCATCAACATCACCACCACTCCACACAAAGTCAACATCATCACCATAAACATCACCACCACCACTCCACACAAAGTGAACATCATCACCATCAACATCACCACCACCACTCCAACTCTACACAAAGTTAACATCACCACCACCACTCCACACAAAGTCAACATCACCACCACCACTCCACACAAAGTCAACATCATCACCATCAACATCACCACCACTCCATACAAAGTCAACATCATCACCATCAACATCATCACCACCACTCCACACAAAGTCAACATCACCATCACCACTCCACACAAAGTCAACATCATCACCATCAACATCACCACCACTACTCCACACAAAGTCAACATCATCACCATCAACATCACAACCACCACTCCACACAAAGTCAACATCATCACCATCAACATCACCACCACTACTCCACACAAAGTCAACATCACCACCATCAACATCACCACCACCACTCCACACAAAGTCAACATCATCACCATCAACATCACCACCACCACTCCACACAAAGTCAACATCACCATCACCACTCCACACAAAATCAACATCATCAGCGTCAACATCACCACCACCACTCCACACAAAGTCAACATCATCACCATCAACATCACCACCACTCCACACAAAGTCAACATTATCACCATCAACATCACCACCACTACTTCACACAAAGTCAACATCATCAACATCACCACCACCACTCCACACAAAGTCAACATAATCACCATCACCACTCCACACAAAGTCAACATCATCACCATCAACATCACCACCACTACTCCACACAAAGTCAACATCATCACCATCAACATCACCACCACCACTCCACACAAAGTCAACATCATCACCATCAACATCACCACCAGCCCTCCAACTCTACACAAAGTCAAAATCATCACCATCAACATCACCATCACCACTCCACACAAAGTCAACATCATCACCATCAACATGTCCACCACCCCTCCAACTCTACACAAAGTCAACATCATCACCATCAACATCACCACCACCACTCTACACAAAGTCAACATCATCAACATCACCACCACCACCTCAACTCTACACAAAGTCAACATCATGACCATCAACATCACCACTCCACACAAAGTCAACATCATCACCATCAACATCACCACCACTACTCTACACAAAGTCAACATTATCAACATCACCACCACCACTCCACACAAAGTCAACATTATCAACATCACCACCACCACCACCACTCCACACAAAGTCAACATCATCACCATCAACATCACCACCACCACCACTCCACACAAAGTCAACATCATCACCATCAACTTTACCACCACCACTCTACACAAAGTCAACATCATCACCATCAACATCACCACCACCACTTCAACTCTACACAAAGTCAACATCATCACCATCAACATCACCACTCCACACAAAGTCAACATCATCACCATCAACATCACCACCACCACCACTCCACACAAAGTCAACATCATCACCATAAACATCACCACCACCACTCCACACAAAGTGAACATCATCACCATCAACATCACCACCACCACTCCAACTCTACACAAAGTTAACATCACCACCACCACTCCACACAAAATCAACATCACCACCACCACTCCACACAAAGTCAACATCATCACCATCAACATCACCACCACTCCACACAAAGTCAACATCATCACCATCAACATCATCACCACCACTCCACACAAAGTCAACATCACCATCACCACTCCACACAAAGTCAACATCATCACCATCAACATCACCACCACTACTCCACACAAAGTCAACATCATCACCATCAACATCACCACCACCACTCCACACAAAGTCAACATCATCACCATCAACATCACCACCACTACTCCACACAAAGTCAACATCACCACAATCAACATCACCACCACCACTCCACACAAAGTCAACATCATCACCATCAACATCACCACCACTACTCCACACAAAGTCAACATCATCACCATCAACATCACCACCACCACTCCACACAAAGTCAACATCATCACCATCAACATCACCACCACTACTCCACACAAAGTCAACATCATCACCATCAACATCACCACCACCACTCCACACAAAGTCAACATCATCACCATCAACATCACCACCACTACTCCACACAAAGTCAAAATCATCACCATCAACATCACCACCACTCCAACTCTACACGAAGTCAACATCATCACCATCAACATCACCACCACCACTCCACACAAAGTCAACATCATCACCATCAACATGTCCACCACCCCTCCAACTCTACACAAAGTCAACATCATCACCATCAACATCACCACCACAACTCTACACAAAGTCAACATCATCAACATCACCACCACCACCTCAACTCTACACAAAGTCAACATCATGACCATCAACATCACCACTCCACACAAAGTCAACATCATCACCATCAACATCACCACCACTACTCTACACAACGTCAACATTATCAACATCACCACCACCACTCCACACAAAGTCAACATTATCAACATCACCACCACCACCACCACTCCACACAAAGTCAACATCATCACCATCAACATCACCACCACCACTCCACACAAAGTCAACATCATCACCATCAACATCACCACCACCACTCTACACAAAGTCAACATCATCACCATCAACATCACCACCACCACTTCAACTCTACACAAAGTCAACATCATCACCATCAACATCACCACTCCACACAAAGTCAACATCATCACCATCAACATTACCACCACCACCACTCCACACAAAGTCAACATCATCACCATAAACATCACCACCACCACTCCACACAAAGTGAACATCATCACCATCAACATCACCACCACCACTCCAACTCTACACAAAGTTAACATCACCACCACCACTCCACACAAAGTCAACATCACCACCACCACTCCACACAAAGTCAACATCATCACCATCAACATCACCACCACTCCACACAAAGTCAACATCATCACCATCAACATCACCACCACCACTCCACACAAAGTCAACATCATCACCATCAACATCACCACCACTACTCCACACAAAGTCAACATCACCACCATCAACATCACCACCACCACTCCACACAAAGTCAACATCATCACCATCAACATCACCACCACCACTCCACACAAAGTCAACATCACCATCACCACTCCACACAAAGTCAACATCATCACCATCAACATCACCACCACTACTCCACACAAAGTCAACATCACCACCATCAACATCACCACCACCACTCCACACAAAGTCAACATCATCACCATCAACATCACCACCACTACTCCACACAAAGTCAACATCATCACCATCAACATCACCACCACCACTCCACACAAAGTCAACATCATCACCATCAACATCACCACCACTACTCCACACAAAGTCTACATCACCACCATCAACATCACCACCACCACTCCACACAAAGTCAACATCATCACCATCAACATCACCACCACTCCAACTCTACACGAAGTCAACATCATCACCATCAACATCACCACCACCACTCCACACAAAGTTAACATCATCACCATCAACATCACCACCACCACTCAACACAAAGTTAACATCATTACCATCAACATCACCACCACCACTCCACACAAAGTCAACATCATCACCATCAACATGTCCACCACCCCTCCAACTCTACACAAAGTCAACATCATCACCATCAACATCACCACCACCACTCTACAAAAAGTCAACATCACCACCATCAACATCACCACCACCACTCCACACAAAGTCAACATTATCAACATCACCACCACCACTCCACACAAAGTCAACATTATCAACATCACCACCACCACTCCACACAAAGTCAACATCATCACCATCAACATCACCACCACCACCACTCCACACAAAGTCAACATCATCACCATCAACATCACCACTCCACACAAAGTCAACATCATCACCATCAACATCACCACCACCACTCTACACAAAGTCAACATCATCACCATCAACATCACCACCACCACTTCAACTCTACACAAAGTCAACATCATCACCATCAACATCACCACTCCACACAAAGTCAACATCATCACCATCAACATCACCACCACCACCACTCCACACAAAGTCAACATCATCACCATAAACATCACCACCACCACTCCACACAAAGTGAACATCATCACCATCAACATCACCACCACCACTCCAACTCTTCACAAAGTTAACATCACCACCACCACTCCACACAAAGTCAACTTCACCACCACCACTCCACACAAAGTCAACATCATCACCATCAACATCACCACCACTCCACACAAAGTCAACATCATCACCATCAACATCATCACCACCACTCCACACAAAGTCAACATCACCATCACCACTCCACACAAAGTCAACATCATCACCATCAACATCACCACCACTACTCCACACAAAGTCAACATCATCACCATCAACATCACAACCACCACTCCACACAAAGTCAACATCATCACCATCAACATCACCACCACTACTCCACACAAAGTCAACATCACCACCATCAACATCACCACCACCACTCCACACAAAGTCAACATCATCACCATCAACATCACCACCACCACTCCACACAAAGTCAACATCACCATCACCACTCCACACAAAGTCAACATCACCACCATCAACATCTCCACCACCACTCCACACAAAGTCAACATCATCACCATCACCACCACTACTCCACACAAAGTCAACATCATCACCATCAACATCACCACCACCACTCCACACAAAGTCAACATCATCACCATCAACATCACCACCACTACTCCACACAAAGTCAACATCACCACCATCAACATCACCACCACCACTCCACACAAAGTCAACATCATCACCATCAACATCACCACCACTCCAACTCTACACGAAGTCAACATCATCACCATCAACATCACCACCACTACTTCACACAAAGTTAACATCATCACCATCAACATCACCACCACCACTCAACACAAAGTTAACATCATTACCATCAACATCACCACCACCACTCCACACAAAGTCAACATCATCACCATCAACATGTCCACCACCCCTCCAACTCTACACAAAGTCAACATCTTCACCATCAACATCACCACCACCACTCTACAAAAAGTCAACATCATCAACATCACCACCACTACCTCAACTCTACACAAAGTCAACATCATCACCATCAACATCACCACTCCACACAAAGTCAACATCATCACCATCAACATCACCACCACCACTCCACACAAAGTCAACATTATCAACATCACCACCACCACTCCACACAAATTCAACATTATCAACATCACCACCACCACTCCACACAAAGTCAACATCATCACCATCAACATCACCAAAACCACCACTCCACACAAAGTCAACATCATCACCATCAACATCACCACTCCACACAAAGTCAACATCATCACCATCAACATCACCACCACCACTCTACACAAAGTCAACATCATCACCATCAACATCACCACCACCACTTCAACTCTACACAAAATCAACATCATCACCATCAACATCACCACTCCACACAAAGTCAACATCATCACCATCAACATCACCACCACCACCACTCCACACAAAGTCAACATCATCACCATAAACATCACCACCACCACTCCAACTCTACACAAAGTCAACATCACCACCACCACTCCACACAAAGTCAACATCATCACCATCAACATCACCACCACTCCACACAAAGTCAACATCATCACCATCAACATCACCACCACCACTCCACACAACGTAAAGAAGACCACCTCCCACCAATGCAATTAGCAGAACCGTTTTCTTTTTATTACTTTTTTGTCTCCAATTTCCAGAACGAAGCTCACGCCCGAAACCTCGCGACACACGCGACTCCTGAACCCGAGCGAGCAATGCCGACGCCTAACTTGCTGTAGTTGTCTGTGTGTGGATATTTTTGCCATTGTCCCCCCCCCCAGCACCCCCTCGATCTCCCCTCACCCCCCATTCCTGACTGGTATGAAGGAGGCCGTGGGTTCGATCCCGACCCAGAACGCCTGCTGTATATTTGGAGTTTGCGTGTCTCTCTTCATCTCTCATCATCACGGTGGCTAGGAGATGTTAACTACCTCGCCTGCTACGCAGGAGATCGTGGGTTTGATCCTGACCCTAACACCTGCTGCTGCTATATATTTGTAGTCTGCGTCTCCCTCTCATCATCATCACAGTGGCTAGGATATGTTAACTACTTCGCCTGGTATACAGCAGGTCGTGGGTTTGATCTTGACCCTAACACCTGCTGCTGCTGTATATTTTTAGTCTGGGTCTCTCTCCTCACGGTGGTGATTGTGTGGGGTTTTTTTCCGGGTCTCCTAAGGATTTTTTCCCACCTCCACAATTCCAATTATTTCGGCTGAGGCAGTCTTAAAAAAAAAAAACAATGCAAGACATTATTACGACGATGTTGATTATTATTATCATCATCGATGATGATTATTATCGTCATCATCGTAAAAAAAATTCGCCTGTTGCATTGTTTCATCGCAAGCAATGACGACGTGTGGTGAATGCGAGACCTTGATGATGACACTCTTTGTGGTTCTTTCGGTAAAGCCACGTAGTTAGAAATACAATGGAAACAAATCTCGACGTTTCGATGGCACCGCGAGCGACCTTCATCAGGTGGTAAAAGCTCAGCAAGGAAAACAACTGCTGACGTGGGCGAGTGAGCTGCCGTGGCAAGAGGTTATATAGGCAAGAAGGGGGGAGGAGCAACGGGGGAGAGAGAGGGGGGAGGTGTGGGGTAGGGGGAAGGGTAGGGGCACTGCGTGAGCGCTAGGAGGAGTGAGGACGTGAGGCTGGGGGGGGGGGGAAGTGGGCGGGGCTAGAAGTGAATGGCTGGGAAAGCTGAGGATGCGAAATTAACTCAGAAAAATAGACTAGTACCCGGCAGATATGATGGATACAACCATAAACAGTTAAAGGTTTCGTTTTTTGGGTCTTTCGGTAAAGTCACGTAGAAGGGAAACAATGAAATAATAAAAATATAAAACTATTTTATTGTTTCCCTTCTACGTGGTGGTGACTTTACCGAAAGAACGAAGAATATGAATCCCTGCAGTCACGAAATCTTTAAATCAAAACGTTAAGGGTTTACCTGGTTAATAACATCCTTCCAATGATTGCTCAATTTGTATCCATCTTCCCGGTTGAAGTTATGCCTGTGTTTATATATGCGAATGGCTTCATGAACAAACCTTTGATAGTAGCCCAAAGGTTTTCAGAGTACCTTGGTCTCGGAAAAACACAATATCACACGAGCCCAAAGCGTTATAACAATGGTCAGCCACGGCAGAGGTATTGGTTCTGCCGTGTTTAAGATCTGCCTTGTGTTCGCGAACACGGTCCGAGACATGTCGTTTCGTTTCCCCGATGTAACTGCTGCCGCAGCTACAACTCAGTTTGTAGGCTCCAGGGTATTGCATGTCAGGAATGACCTCCTTCACAGATGAGATCAGATCACGGATTTTTGTGTACTGTATTGAATCAGACCTGGATCTTGTGTTTGTTTAAGATTTTGGAAATCTTTTTGGTAACGCCGGCTATGTATGGTAACGTGATGGTTTTGATCGGCTTCTCAGGGGGTTGTTTCTCCATGGTTGGCGAAACAGCTTTGCGATTAATGCGGTCCGAGTACCCATTCATCTTGGGGGCCTGGTGTACGTGTTCCAGTTCACTGGCTAGGTGGTGTTGGTCGGAAATGCAGTGGGCCCTATTGTGTAGTGTTTTGATGAGGGAATTCTTCTGTGCCGAATGGTGGTGGGAATCAGATTTTTTTTGTCTTGCTGTGGTTTTACCACCTGATGAAGATTGCTTGTGTTGCAATCGAAACGTCGTGTTTTGTTTTATGTTATTTCTAGCTACTTGACTTTACCGAAAGAACCAAAGAGTATGGATTCCTGCAGTCACGAAAGCTTCAAATCAAGATTGATGATGATACTTTGATGTTATTGTTGTTTTCTGTTTTATCAAACAGAAACACACACACATTTTATTGGTGAACTAAGTAACTAATTACCAAGTTTTGTTTACGTGACAACCCCTTACTGATTGTAAATGTCACAGTGGGTTTACTCTCCAACACGCACATGTTAGTACTGAACTAAGTAACGAATTGGCCACGTCGTGTTTACGTGACAACCCCTTACTGATTGTAAATGTTGTAGTGCGTTTACTCTCCAACACACACACCGGAGAGTGCTGGACTAAGTAACTAATTGTCCACGTTTTGTTTATTTGAACAAACCTTTACTGATTGTAAATGTTGTAGTGGGTTTACTCTCCAACATACACACACACACACCGGTTAGTGCTGAACTAAGTAACTAATTGTCCAAGTTTTGTTTATTTGAACAAACCTTTACTGATTGTAAATGTTGTAGTGAGTTTACTCTCCAACACACACACACACACCGGATAGTGCTGGACTAAGTAACTAATTGTCCACGTTTTGTTTATTTGAACAAACCGTTACTGATTGTAAATGTTGTAGTGAGTTTACTCTCCAACACACACACACACCGGATAGTGCTGGACTAAGTAACTAATTGTCCACGTTTTGTTTATTTGAACAAACCTTTACTGATTGTAAATGTTGTAGTGAGTTTACTCTCCAACACACACACAAACACCGGATAGTGCTGGACTAAGTAACTAATTGTCCACGTTTTGTTTATTTGAACAAACCTTTACTGATTGTACATGTTGTAGTGGGTTTACTCTCCAACACAACACTGGATAGTGCTGAACTAAGTAACTAATTGTCCACGTTTTGTTTATTTGAACAAACCTTTACTGATTGTAAATGTTGTAGTGCGTTTACTCTCCAACACACACACCGGATAGTGCTGGACTAAGTAACTAATTGTCCACGTTTTGTTTATTTGAACAAACCTTTACTGATTGTAAATGTTGTAGTGGGTTTACTCTCCAACACACACACACCGGATAGTGCTGGACTAAGTAAAAAATTGTTCACGTTTTGTTTATTTGAACAAACCTTCACTGATTGTAAATGTTGTAGTGGGTTTACTCTCCAACATACACACACACACACTGGATAGTGCTGGACTAAGTAACTAATTGTCCACGTTTTGTTTATTTGAACAAACCTTTACTGATTGTAAATGTTGTAGTGGGTTTACTCACAAACACACACACTGGATAGTGCTGAACTAAGTAACTAATTGTCCACGTTTTGTTTATTTGAACAAACCTTTACTGATTGTAAATGTTGTAGTGAGTTTACTCTCCAACACACACACACACCGGATAGTGCTGGACTAAGTAACTAATTGTCCAGGTTTTGTTTATTTGAACAAACCTTCACTGATTGTAAATGTTGTAGTGGGTTTACTCTCCAAAACACACACACACACACCGGATAGTGCTGGACTAAGTAACTAATTGTCCACATTTTGTTTATTTGAACAAACCTTTACTGATTGTAAATGTTGTAGTGGGTTTACTCTTCAACACACACACACACACCGGATAGTGCTGGACTAAGTAACTAATTGTCCACGTTTTGTTTATTTGAACAAACCTTTACTGATTGTAAATGTTGTAGTGGGTTTACTCTCCAAAACACACACACACACACACACCAGATAGTGCTGAACTAAGTAACTAATTGTCCACGTTTTGTTTATTTGAACAAACCTTTACTGATTGTACATGTTGTAGTGAGTTTACTCTCCAACACACACACACACACCGGATAGTGCTGAACTAAGTAACTAATTGTCCACGTTTTGTTCATTTGAACAAACCTTCACTGATTGTAAATGTTGTAGAGGGTTTACTCTACGACACACACACACCCATTAGTGCTGAATAAGGAACTATTTGGCCACGTCTTGTTTATGTGACAACACCCGTACTAAATTGGGCTGTGCGTAGGGGCAGCAGTGGGGAGTTTTAACGACACGGCATTTATACACTTCGCGTGATCTAACCCCAAGGAAAAGCACAGAAACCTCCATCATCGTGGGAGAGGAGTTTTTTTTTTTTTAACGAAGCGCATTGAATGCACGGGGAACAGATTTAAGTGTTGGGCACGGACTCATGCCATTTCTGCTCGCGCATGCACGCGGGGTGCGTGTATGCGCGAGCGAAAGGTTGTTGTTATTTGACTTGCATCCCACTGGGATTTTTTTGCACCCAGCGTTGGTGTACGGTGTTATTTCAGGAATATCTTGATTTTTTTTTCCTGGATTTTTATGTTTGCACAGTCACACAAAGTCACTTTAAGATGTTTTTCTTGTTCATGTTTTTTGTTTGTTGCGGTTGCACCCGATTCAAGAGCCGAATGGCTCACAGGGCTATACCAAATAAATGAAACTATGAACTATGATGCGAACGGGCGGGCATGCGAACGGGCGGGCATGTGAACAAACGAACGAACGGGCGCGCGTTATTGTACGTCGCCCATCGTGTTGTTGAAAAACCTCCGGAGCTTCCACGCCCTGGCGAAGACCCCCCACTCCGCCTGGCCCCCGCAACGGGAGCCCGACTCGTAGATGCCCACCACGTACCACTTGCCGTCCTCTTGCTTGCACATCAGAGCAGCGGAGGCGTTCGACTTCGGAGGGGAGAGAAATGCCAACGACAAAAAAAACACGCGTGGGTATATATGCGAGTGTGTGGGTGAGTGTTTGTGGGGAGCGGTGGTGTAGCGGTCGGCGCTACGCTGCACTACGAACCCGGCGACCCGGGTTCTATCCCAGCTCACGGCCAACAGCACCAGTGACGATTATCTGAACTGGTCCCGGGCCTCCCCTTGGTCGACTCAGCCTCAAATGAGTACCCAGGTGCGGTGTAGGAATATCACCACTGGGGAGACAAAGGCGGTCGGGCGTGGTGCTGGCAACCCACCCCCCCGTGTGCTGTTCCGGCCTTCATAGTTGCTCGCTAACAGCACTTGTGTGAGTGTATGAGTGAGTGTGTATGAGTGAGTGTGTGTATGACAGTGCTGTGGGGGGAGGTCCAATTTCGATTGGCTCCTCCCCTCATGGCATCTGTGTCCACCACAGGGGCTAAACGGGGGCTCTGGACGGGTGCGAGGGGCTGGTAACCCCTCCACCGTCAATTAATTACCACTAAACCGCGAATTAAGTATATATCTAATAAGCTTGTGCCGGAGGCCCCGGAGGGCCAGGCGTCTATGACGTCTCCTGGCCAAACCCCAATTGGAGGAGCCAGGAGATTGAATATCTACCCTCGGGGCTCCTCCAGACACAAGGAAAACCACTACGGGTGGCGACGTGGAATGTTCGAACTCTCACTGCGGAGGAGAGGCTGCCACTCCTCTGTCGGGAGATCTATGTGGCAGTCAGGAGGTCCGGTGGACCGGTTCTGGCTCCTGCCTCCATGAGGGGTGGACAGTCCTCTACTCGGGGCAGCAGACTGCCAAACAACAGGGTGTGGCTCTTCTTTTGAATAAAAGAATGAAGGGGGCGTGGGAGCGTGGCGGTGAGGTGTGGGAAGCTGTAAGCCCCAGGCTACTTTGGGCTCGCCTTCCCATCAACCGCAGGCGAGGAATGATGGTCGTGGTCACTTATGCCCCCACCGAAGATGAACATCCGTGGAGGGATACAGGCAAAGCCGATGAGTCAGATGCCTTCTATGACCTCCTGTCACAGGTGCTGGCTAAAGTGGCCCCTCGGGATAGAGTCATCATGTTGGGTGACTTCAATGCCCAAGTTGGTCAAGGTGCTGGCACCTGGTCTGGAGTGATTGGAGGGCATGGGCCAGATCAGCTCAATAACAATGGTAGGAGGCTGCTAGATTTTTGTGTAGCCTATGGGCTTGTAATTACCAACACGCTGTTCCGGCATCGGCGCATCCACACAACATCATGGATGCATGCCAGGTCCAAGCAAGAACATCTGCTGGACTACATAGTGACGGACCAGCGGATGCAAGCCCATGTCCTTGACACCAGGACCTACCGTGGAGCTGATCTGCCCTCTCACCATCGACTAGTCATCTGTAAGATGCGCCTGCCATTCTTCCACTCCGGTGGTGGGTGTACACCCAGTACCCCATTCGAACCTAAAGTGGCCTGGTCTTAGTTATCTGATGAAATTTGCTAGCGAGAATTTCATCATCGCTTGCGGCTGAGATTGGCATCGTACCCAACTCCTCCTGATGTCGAGGGTAAATGGGCGAGGTTTAGGACTGTGACTCATGCAGCTGCAATGGCTAGTTTGGGTACGCGGTCCAGACCTCCCCAGAGACCCTGGCTGACAGAGGACGTGTTCAGGATGGTTGAGAAAAAGCGACAGGCCCATTGTCATCGGCTACAGAATCCCACGTCAGAGAATGAGGAGGCTTACCGCAGCCTTCGCTCGGAGGTTCGGAGAGCCGTGAGGCGCTGCAAGGATGGGTGGTGGTCGCGGGTTGCTGAGGAGATGGAGTCTGCCTCAGTGGCCCGCGATCACAAATCTCTATTTAACTCCATCAAAAAAGTAGCTTGCAGTGCCACACCTATTACCATCATTAGGGGAAAAAACGGTGATCCAATCTCCGACCCCCAGGAACAGGTTTGCAGATTTGCTGAGCATTTCAGTGAGGTCCTGGGGGAGGGAAAACCCCTCAGCCAGGAAAACATCATGGCACAAAGTGAGGCTGCGGTGCCTCAAATATTGGAGGAAGTCACCCCCTGTGAGTGGCTGGCTGAGGTGCCATCTGTTGAGGAAGTACTGAAGGCTATCCGGAGTCTGTGACCAGGAAAGGCAGCGGGCAGAGATGATCTCCCAAGCGAAATGCTGAGGGAGGGTGGCGTTTGTGCACAGACTGCCCTATATGACATCATAACAACAGTCTGGACCACTGGACGAGTTCCGCAGGATTGGAAGGATGCCCTGGTGGTCCCCCTTTTTAAGGGGGACCGCACAGACTGTAACAACTACAGGGGCATCTCACTCCTCAGTGTGCCGGGGAAGGTCCTGGCAAGGATTATTCAGCATCGCCTTGCCAGGCACGCTGAGGAGAGGCTTGCGGAGCCCCAATGCGGTTTCAGGAAAGGGTGGTCCTGCACAGATGCCATATTTTCTGTCCGTCTGCTACAGCAGAGGTGTAGGGAATTCCAACAAGACCTACATCTCTGCTTTGTTGACCTGGGCAAGGCCTATGATACCATCAGTAGGCCTGGGCTCTGGGTTGTTCTTCGTGCTTTTGGAGTACCTGACCCTCTGCTCACGATCATTAAGGACCTTCATGATGGTGAGGGGGCCCAGGTAAAACTACGTGGCCGGGAGTCAGGGCCATTCCCTGTACACCTTGGGGTGCGACAGGGATGTCCTCTGGCTCCCACATTATTTAACATCTATTTTGACCACGTAGTTCGTGAAGCCTTCAATAGCTGTACCGGGGGAATCTCCATATGGTACAGATATAATGGGAGGCTGATCGATGCCCGGGTGTGGTCAAGGGATAGCTCCCTATTGCTCAACCACGTTATGTATGCTGATGATTTGGTAATAGCTGCTCATTCAGAGAAGGAGTTGGAGACGCTGCTGCTGAGACTGGAGCATGCTACTAAGAGATGGGGCCTTACCATCAGGCCCACCAAAACTAAGCACCTGCCTGGGTATTTTGTACCATCGGACACTCCACCCCCACAACTCCAAATCGGTGATGGGGCAGTGTGTAGTGTAGTGTATAGTGTAGTGTAGTAGTGTAGTGTATAGTGAAGTGTATAGTGTAGTGTATATTGTAGTATATAGTGTAGTGTACAGTGTAGTGTATAGTAGTGTATACTGTAGTATTTAGTAGTGTAGTCTATAGTAGTGTAGTGTATAGTGTAGTGTATAGTGTAGTGTATAGTGTAGTGTATAGTAGTGTATTGTGTAGTGTATAGTGTAGTATATAGTGTAGTTTGTAGTGTACAGTAGTGCAGTGTATAGTGTAGTGTACAGTGTAGTGTATAGTGTGTAGTGTAGTGTATAGTGTAGTGTATAGTGTAGTATGTAGTGTAGTGTGTAGTGCAGTGTATAGTGGAGTGCATAGTGTAGTGTATAGTGTAGTGTATAGTGTAGTGTGTAGTGTAGTGTATAGTGTAGTGTGTAGTGTATAGTGTAGTGTATAGTAGTGTAGTGTATAGTGTAGTGTTTCATAGTGTATAGTAGTGTAAAGTGTAGTGTGTAGTGTTGTAGTGTATAGTGTAGTGTATACTGTAGTGTATAGTATTGCAGTCTATAGTGTAGTGTATCGTAGTGTATCGTAGTGTATAGTGGTGTAGTGTAGTGTATAGTAGTGTAGTGTATAGTAGTGTAGTGTATAGTAGTGTATAGTGTAGTGTATAGTGTAGTGTATAGTGTAGTGTATAGTAGTGTAGTGTATAGTAGTGTAGTCTATAGTGTAGTGTGTAGTGTAGTGTATAGTGTAGTATATTTTAGTGTATAGTGTAGTATATATAGTAGTGTATAGTGTAGTGTTTAGTGTATAGTGTAGTGTATAGTGTAGTGTATAGTAGTGTATAGTAGTGTAGTGTATAGTAGTGTATAGTAGTGTATAGTAGTATATAGTAATGTATAGTAGTGTATAGTAGTGTAGTGTATAGTGTAATGTATAGAAGTGTATAGCAGTGTAGTGTATAGTAGTGTAGTGTATAGTGTAGTGTATAGTAGTGTAGTGTATAGTAGTGTGGTGTATAGTAGTGTATATTGTAGTGTGTAGTGTATAGTAGCGTAGTGTATAGTAGTGTATAGTGTAGTGTATAGTAGTGTATAGTAGTGTAGTGTATAGTGTAGTGTATTGTGTAGTGTATAGTAGTGTGGTGTATAGTAGTGTATAGTAGTGTAGTGTGTAGTGTATAGTAGTGTAGTGTGTAATGTACAGTAGTGTAGTGTGTAGTGTATAGTAGTATAGTGTATAGTGTAGTGTATAATGTAGTGTATAGTAGTGTAGTGTATAGTTGTGTATAGTAGTGTATAGTGTAGTGTATAGTGTAGTGTATAGTGTAGTGTACACTATTCTAGACTCACCGGCAATGGCACCACGCAGCTCCTAGGAGGCTGGGTGCAGATCTTTTGGCTTGAGATGCTGGAAACTCCGCAGCTGCCCTCCGTGGCCATCTGCACCTGCATCTGCCTCTGGTCGAGTGCTGGCCAACGCGAAGGGAGGGCAGAGAATCGAACAAAAATGTTTCAAATGTTACCCGGCCGAGGTGAAGCGAGAGCGCCGATGATCCTGGCTTTGAATACCCCCCCAAGTCGTTACCAACGCACGGGCAGCAGCGGCGGCGGAAGCAATGTGAGGGGACGGGAAGGGGAAGGGAGATGGAAGGGGAAGGGAGCGGAAGCTTCACCGACACGTCCCCGGAGCGCCGGTCCTGCGGTAAAGCGGAGACAGTGGCGCGCCGATACGCGGGGCGCAAGAGCCTGGACTCGCTGTGTTCAAGGTCCCTGAGAAAACATCCTCCTAAGGTTCAGCCTCCACTTCTCCCCGACGGTCCTCTCATCTTCGGATACCCGAAGGGCGACGGACCCCAACATCTTCAGGGGCCCTGTCAACGTGCTCGTCGGCCACGCCAAGCTCGCCGTGCACAGGGCGAGGAAGGTGGCCCTGGAGGGGAAACGTCCGGCCAGGCGGCCTGGGCGTCTTCCGCGCTTTCCGGTCGGAGCCAGTCCGGTCGGAGCCAGGGTGTGTGGGCCGGAGTTCCGCCGTGCGCGGCTGACCCACGCCGTGCCGGCCTTTCAAGGAGCGGTGGGCGCTGGAGGAGGGCCGTGTGGCTCGGTGGCAGATGACGGAGAGCTCTGCGTGCAGATTGTGAGCTACCCGTCGGAGGCCGTAGCACTGCGGGAAGGGCTGCGTGCCGATGCAGCACTTGTCGTAGTTTAAAATTCATAATAATATTACAAATATTACATACAAAACATAGGGGGAACAAGGACATGGAGTAGAGAGAGAGGGCGTAGGTAGAGAGAGGGGGGTAGGTAGAGAAAGAGAGAGGGTAGAGAGAGAGGGGGTAGAGAGAGGGGGTAGGTAGAGAGAGGGGGTAGGTAGAGAGAGGGGGTAGGTAGAGAGAGGTGGTAGAGAGAGAGGGAAGAGGTAAGGAGAGCAGAGCTTGAAATCTTTCGTGAAATCTTTCATTTCAAACGGGCGGGTGGGGGGGGGGGGGGGTTACATAAAGCAGAGCATTAAAGAAGAAAACGAAATGATAAACGAAGCAAAGTGCCGACTACACCGAGCATCTTCTTGTTTCCTCTTATCGTAAAAAAAGGAAAAGACGGTAGGGGAGGGGAAGGGAGGGAAGGAGAGGGGATGAGAGGAGAGGGTAGCGGAGGGAGTAAGCGAGTAGGCGGGATCACCTTCGATGAAGCAGGTCTTCCCGGAGTAGTGCGTAGGCCGCTGGTAGTCTGGCAGGCAGGCCGGGCTCCTGTTGGTCACGGGAGTGGCGACCTTCAGCAGTGCTGTGTTGTACCGGTCGTGAACGGTGTAGCTCAGCACCCGCAGGTCCACGCCACCGCTCAGCCGGACACTCGGGGGCTGCGGGTCGCTCCTGAAATCGGCGGCAGCCAACGACGTCTTTATTCGCGACGAACTTTTGTTGCCGTGCAGCGGTGGCTGGGGAGACGTTGACGACCTCGCCTGGTATGCTAGAGGTCGTGGGTTCGATCCTGAGCCCTGATGTATATTTGTAATCTGCGTCTCTTTCTCTCTTCTCACGATCTCGTTTGTTGTGTTTAGTTCCCCCGGCGCACCTCCGATTAGCCACGGTTGGCTACGTACAAAATAAGTTCAACGTACATACATAGGCTCACAGCAGAGAACCATAGACTCACACAGAGACCCATAGACTCACACAGAGCCCCATAGACTCACACAGGGACCCATAGACTCACACAGAGCCCCATAGACTCACACAGAGACCAGTAGACTCCCACAGAGACCCATAGACTCACACAGAGACCCATAGACTCACACAGGGACCCATAGACTCACACAGAGACCCATAGACTCACACAGAGACCAGTAGACTCACACAGAGACACATAGACTCACACAGTGACCAGTAGGCTCACACAGAGACCCATAGACTCACATCAGAGACCCATAGACTCACACAGAGACCCATAGAATCACACAGAGACCAGTAGACTCACACAGTGACCCATAGACTCACATAGACACCCATAGACTCACACAGACACCCATAGACTCACACAGAGACCCATAAACTCACACAGAGACTAGTAGACTCACACAGAGACCAGTGGACTCACACAGAGACACATAGACTCACACAGAGACCAATAGACTCACATCAGAGCCCCATAGACTCACACAGAGACCAGTAGACTCACAAAGAGACCCATAGACTCACATCAGAGACCAATAGACTCACAGAGACGATTAGACTCACACAGAGACCCATAGACTCACACAGAGACATATAGAATCACACAGAGACACAGAGACTCACACAGAGACCCATAGACTCACACAGAGATCCAAAGACTCACACAGAGACCCATAGACTCACACAGAGACCCATAGACTCACACAGAGCCCCACAGACTTACACAGAGCCCCATAGACTCATACAGCAGAGACCCATAGACTCGCAAAAAGCCACATAGACTCACACAGAGTTCCATAGACTCACACAGAGACCAGTAGACTCACACAGAAACACATAGACTCACACAGCAGAGACTCATAGACTCACCACACTGAGACCAATAGACTCACAGAGATCCACAGACTTACGTACACAGAAACTCATAGACTCACACAGAGATCAGTAGACTCACACAGAAACACAGACTCACACAGAGCCACATAGACTCACACAAAGACACATAGACTCACACAGAGCCCCATAGACTCACACAGGGACCCATAGACTCACACGGAGTCCCATAGACTCACACAGAGACGTATAGACTCACACGGAGACCCATAGACTCACACAGAGACCCGTAGACTCACACAGAGACACATAGACTCCCACAGAGCCCCATAGACTCCCACAGAGCCCCATAGACTCACACAGAGCCCCATAGACTCACACAGAGCCTCACAGACTCACACAGAGACCCATAGACTCACACAGAGCCCCATAGACTCACACAGAGACACATAGACTCACACAGAGACACATAGACTCACACAGAGACCAGTAGACTCACACAGAGACACATAGACTCACACAGAGACCCATAGACTCACACAGAGCCCCATAGACTCACACAGGGACCCATAGACTCACACAGAGACTCATAGACTCACACAGAGACCCGTAGACTCACACAGAGACCAGTAGACTCACACAGAAACACATAGACTCACACAGCAGAGACTCATAGACTCACCACACTGAGACCAATAGACTCACAGAGATCCACAGACTTACGTACACAGAAACTCATAGACTCACACAGAGATCAGTAGACTCACACAGAAACACAGACTCACACAGAGCCACATAGACTCACACAAAGACACATAGACTCACACAGAGCCCCATAGACTCACACAGGGACCCATAGACTCACACGGAGTCCCATAGACTCACACAGAGACGTATAGACTCACACGGAGACCCATAGACTCACACAGAGACCCGTAGACTCACACAGAGACACATAGACTCCCACAGAGCCCCATAGACTCCCACAGAGCCCCATAGACTCACACAGAGCCCCATAGACTCACACAGAGCCTCACAGACTCACACAGAGACCCATAGACTCACACAGAGCCCCATAGACTCACACAGAGACACATAGACTCACACAGAGACACATAGACTCACACAGAGACCAGTAGACTCACACAGAGACACATAGACTCACACAGAGACCCATAGACTCACACAGAGCCCCATAGACTCACACAGGGACCCATAGACTCACACAGAGACTCATAGACTCACACAGAGACCCGTAGACTCACACAGAGACACATAGACTCCCACAGAGCCCCATAGACTCACACAGAGCCCCATAGACTCACACAGAGCCCCATAGACTCACACAGAGACCAGTAGACTCACACAGAGACACATAGACTCACACAGAGACCAGTAGACTCACACAGAGACACATAGACTCACACAGAGACCCATAGACTCACACAGAGACCCATAGACTCACACAGAGACCCATAGCCTCACACGGAGACTCATAGACTCACATGGAGACCCATAGACTCACACGGAGACCCATAGACTTACACAGAGACACAAAAACCCACACAGAGACCCATAGACTCACACAGAGACCAATAGACTCACACAGAGACCCATAGACTCACACGGAGACTCATAGACTCACATGGAGACCCATAGACTCACACGGAGACCCATAGACTCGCACAGAGACACAAAAACCGACACAGAGACCCATAGACTCACACAGAGACCCATAGACTAACACAGAGACCCATAGAGTCACACAGAGCCCCATAGACTCACATAGAGCCCCATAGACTCACACAGGGACCCATCGACTCACACGGAGACCCATAGACTCACACGGAGAAACAAAGACCCACACAGAGACCCATAGACTCACACAGGGATCCATAGACTCACACGGAGACCCATAGACTCACACAGAGACCCATAGCCTCTCACAAAGACCAGTAGACTCACACAGAGACCCATAGACTCACACAAAGACCGGTAGACTCACACAGAGACCAGTAGACTCACACAGAGACCCATAGACTCACACAGAGACCCATAGACTCACACAGAGACCCATAGACTCACACCGCGGCCTGCACCCCGACCTGTTTACGAGCAGGTTGACGCAGCCGGCGGTCGCGAGGAACCAGGAGGGCTTGACAAGTGTCGCGTGGCACAGCGTCGCGTTGTACTGCACCACCGCAGCCGCCCAGGGAGCCGGTGACTGGAACCCCTTCACACCGCAGGCTGCAGACAGCAGACGGCAGATGGCAGGTTTACTGTAACCAGGTTTAACATAACCAGGTTTACCATAACCAAGTTTACCATAACCAGGTTTACTCTAACCAAGTTTAACATAACCAGGTTTAACATAACCAGGTTTACCATAACCAAGTTTACCATAACCAGGTTTACCGTAACCAAGTTTAACATAACCAGGTTTACCATAACCAAGTTTACCATAACCAGGTTTACCGTAACCAGGTTTACCGTAACCAGGTTTAACATAACCAGGTTTAACATAACCAGGTTTACTGTAACCAGGTTTAACATAACCAGGTTTAACATAACCAGGTTTACTGTAACCAGGTTTAACATAACCAAGTTTAACTTAACCAGGTTTACCGTAACCAAGTTTAACATAACCAGGTTTACTCTAACCAGGTTTAACATAACCAGGTTTACCATAACCAGGTTTACCGTAACCAAGTTTAACATAACCAGGTTTACCGTAACCAAGTTTAACATAACCAGGTTTACTGTAACCAGGTTTAACATAACCAGGTTTACCGTAACCAGGTTTAACATAACCAGGTTTACCGTAACCAGGTTTAACATAACCAGGTTTACTGTAACCAGGTTTAACATAACCAGGTTTACCATAACCAGGTTTAATGTTCAGGTTTACTGTAACCAGGTTTAACATAACCAGGTTTACCATAACTAAGTTTAACATAACCAGGTTTACCGTAACCAGGTTTAATGTTCAGGTTTACCATAACCAAGTTTAACATAACCAGGCTTACCGTAACCAAGTTTAACATAACCAGGTTTACCGTAACCAAGTTTACCATAACCAGGTTTACTCTAACCAAGTTTAACATAACCAGGTTTACTGTAACCAAGTTTAACATAACCAGGTTTACTGTTACCAGGTTTAATGTTCAGGTTTACCCTAACCAAGTTTCCATAACCAGGTTTACCTAACCAGGTTACCATAACCAAGTTTACCATAACAAATTAACCAGGTTACCGTAACCAGGTTACCGTAACCAAGTTACCATAACCAAGTTTACCATAACCAAGGTTACCGTAACCAGGTTACCATAACCAAGTTTACCGTAACAAAGTAACCAGGTTAATGTAACCAGGTTACCATAACCAAGTTTACCATAACAAAGTAACCAGGTTAATGTAACCAGGTTACCATAACCAAGTTTACCTAACCAGGTTACCATAACCAAGTTTACCATAACAAAGTAACCAAGTTACCGTAACCAAGTTACCATAACCAAGTTACCGTAACCAGGTTACGGTAACCAAGTTACCATAACCAAGTTTACCGTAACAAAGTAACCAAGTTACTGTAACCAAGTTACCATAACCAAGTTACCATAACCAGGTTACCGTAACCAAGTTACCATAACCAAGTTTACCATAACCAAGGTTACCGTAACCAGGTTACCATAACCAAGTTTACCGTAACAAAGTAACCAGGTTAATGTAACCAGGTTACCATAACCAAGTTTACCGTAACCAGGTTACCATAACCAAGTTTACCGTAACAAAGTAACCAAGTTACCGTAACCAAGTTACCATAACCAAGTTACCGTAACCAGGTTACCGTAACCAAGTAAAACTAAAAAATTACCCCCACTGAGACCGCGACATGAAGGTGTCTCTGCTCGTCGAGACTCACCCTTGGTGCTCGTGACGGGCCTCACGCTCCAATAGTTGATGCAGAAGCCCTTTCCTGAGAGAACAACAATGTCGAGATGCGGGGCGGACAGGCGGGAAATCAGCGGTCAGTGGAGATGTAAACAGCCGCACGAGTCGGGTACCAGAGGTCTGTGTTTGTAAGTTGATCTGTTTGCAAGTCCCAAATTTACTCCTGTACACTGTACACTATTTTACATACCACTAC
The DNA here is from genome assembly GCF_048934315.1 of Petromyzon marinus. Taxonomy (NCBI): domain Eukaryota; kingdom Metazoa; phylum Chordata; class Hyperoartia; order Petromyzontiformes; family Petromyzontidae; genus Petromyzon; species Petromyzon marinus. Next base: position 984,967 of record NW_027423180.1, read on the forward strand.
ACTACCACAAAACTATATATGACTACACTACATTATATACTACTACGCTACATTATATACTACACGATTATATACGACACTACTATATACTACTACACTACATTATATACTACTACACTACGTTATATACTACTACACTACATTATATACTACTACACTACTTTATATACTACTACACTACTCAAAACTATATATGACTACACTGCATTATATACTACTATGCTACATGATATACTACTATACTACATTATATACTACTACACTACGTTATACACTACTACACTACATCATATACTACTACACTACTTTATATACTACTACACTACTCAAAACTATATATGACTACACTGCATTATATACTACTATGCTACATGATACACTACTACACTACATTATATGCTACTACACTACATTATATACTACGACACTACATTATATACTACTACGCTACATTATATACTACACTACTATATACTACTACACTACATTACAAACTACTACACTACATTGTATACTACTACACTACATTATATTCTACTACGATACATTATATACTACACTACTATATACTACTACGCTACATTACATACTACTACACTAGATTATATACTACTACACTACTCAAAACTATATATGACTACACTGCATTATATACTACTACGCTACATGATATACTACTACACTACAATATATACTACACTACATTATATGCTACTACACTACATTATATACTACACTACTATATACTACTACGCTACATTACATACTACTACACTACATTGTATACTACTACACTACTACAAAACTATATATGACTACACTACATTATATTCTACTACGCTACATTGTAAACTACACTACAATATGCTACTATGCTACATTACATACTACTACACTACATTATATACTACACTACATTATATACTACACTACATTATATACTACTACACTACATTATATACTACTACACTACTATAAACTACTACATACTAGGCGAGGTAGTTAACATCTCCTAGCCACTATGATGATGAGAGAGAGAGAAACACAGCCTCCAAATATACATCAGCATTAATTGTCAGGCTTGGGTCGAATTCAGGACCTCCTGCATACCAGGCGAGGTAGTTAACATCTCCTAGCCACCGTGGTGCTAGCGTAGGCTGTGGCAGTGGTGTGGAGAGAAATAACCTGGAGACAAATGCACGTGACCACGGGCAGCACATGCTATTTAGTTTAACACGTATTTGTAGTAGTAAGGGAGAGGCTTTCGCTAACCAATATTATCCATGATAGAGGGTTGTTTTTTTGGGTTAGATTACGTACGTATAAACGCTGTGTCGTTGAACCGACCACCACCGCCCCGAAACAGCCTCATTTGTGTAGGGGTTGTCACTTAAACAAAACGTGACCAATTAGTTCATTAAAACCAGCCTCATATGGCTAACCGCCTGATGAAGCTGCTGATTGTGATTACCAGCGAAACGTCACGTTAACTTGAATTGTAAATGTTGTTGTGGGTTTACTCCCCAACACACACCAGTTAGTGCTGAACTAAGTAAATAATTGGCCACGTTTTGTTTACGTGATGAACCCTTACTGTTTGGTTGTGTCGGGTGGTGGTGGGATTAACGACACATTTATACTTACACGACCTAACCCAAACAAAAAACACCTCTTATTCTTGGTTCTTTCGGTAAAAATCACGTAGAAGGGAAACAATAAAATAATAAAAATATAAAACAATAAAATTCTCACGACGTTTCTACTGCAACACAAGCAATCATCATCAGGTGTGAAAACCACAGCAAGAAAATTTGAAACTGTGGTTTTCACACCTGATGATGATTGCTTGTGTAGCAGTCGAAACGTCGTGAGAATTTTATTGTTTTATATTTTTATCATTTTATTGTTTCCCTTCTACGTGGTGGTGACTTTACCGAAAGAACCAAGAATAATAATTTAATTGTTTTACAATAATTTTATTGTTTTATATTTTTATTATTTTAATGTTTCCCTTCTACGTGGTGGTGACTTTACCGAAAGAACCAACAATAATAATTGTATTGTTTTACAAAATTTTTATTGTTTTATATTTGTATTATTTTATCGTTTCCCTTCTACGTGGTGGTGACTTTACCGAAAGAACCAAGAATAATAATTTAATTGTTTTACAATAATTTTATTGTTTTATATTTTTATTATTTTAATGTTTCCCTTCTACGTGGTGGTGACTTTACCGAAAGAACCAAGAATAATAATTTAATTGTTTACCAATCATTTTATTGTTTTATATTTTTATTATTTTAATGTTTCCCTTCTACGTGGTGGTGACTTTACCGAAAGAACCAAGAATAATAATTTAATTGTTTTACAATAATTTTATTGTTTTATATTTTTATTATTTTAATGTTTCCCTTCTACGTGGTGGTGACTTTACCGAAAGAACCAAGAATAATAATTTTATTGTTTTACAATAATTTTATTGTTTTATATTTTTATTATTTTATTGTTTCCCTTCTACGTGGTGGTGACTTTACCGAAAGAACCAAGAATAATAATTTAATTGTTTTACAATAATTTTATTATTTTATATTTTTATTTTAATGTTTCCCTTCTACGTGGTGGTGACTTTACCGAAAGAACCAAAAATAATAATTTTATTGTTTTACAATAATTTTATTTTATTATATTTTTATTATTTTATTGTTTCCCTTCTACGTGGTGGTGACTTTACCGAAAGAACCAAGAATATGAATCCCTGCAGTCACGAAAGCTTTAAATAAAAAAAACACCTCTATTATGTTTCATGGTTCTTTCGGTAAAGTCACGTAGATAGAAAAAAACGTGATTAAAAATATCACGACACTTTTATCGCAACACAAGCGGCCGTCATCAGGAACAGGGAGGTTAGCCTCTGAGAGAAACCTGTTTATAAAGGTTTAGAACTAATGTTAATGTAGGAGAAATCTCCGACACGGGCAGTAGGTCTACACCAATCAGAGAGCTGCTTATAAAGGTTTAGAAATGGGCGGAGCAGCTAATGTTAATGTAGGAGAGGGCTCTGACACCGGCAGTAGGTCTACACCAATCAGAGAGCTGCTCATAAAGGTTTAGAGATGGGCGGGGCAGCTCATGTTAAATGTAGGTGAGGGCACCGACACCGGCAGTAGGTCTACACCAAAGAGCTGTTTATAAAGGTTTAGAGATGGGCGGGGCAGCTAATGTTAATGTAGGTGAGGGCTCTGACACCGGCAGTAGGTCTACACCAATCAGAGAGCTGTTTATAAAGGTTTAGAGATGGGCGGGGCAGCCAATGTTAATGTAGGAGAGGGCACCGACACCGGCAGTAGGTCTACACCAATCAAAGAGCTGCTTTAAAGGTTTAGAGATGGGCGGGGCAGCTAATGTTAATGTAGGAGAGGGCTCCAACACCGGCAGTAGGTCTACACCAATCAAAGAGCTGTTTATTAAGGTTTAGAGATGGGCGGGGCAGCTCATGTTAATGTTGAAGAGGGCACCAACACTGGCAGGAGGTCTACACCAATCAGAGAGCTGCTTATAAAGGTTTAGAGATGGGCGGGGCAGCTCATGTTAATGTTGGAGAGGGCTCCAACACCGGCAGTAGGTCTACACCAATCAGAGAGCAGCTTATAAAGGTTTAGAGATGGGCGGGGCAGCCAATGTTAATGTAGGAGAGGGCTCCAACACCGGCAGTAGGTCTACACCAATCAGAGAGCTGTTTATTAAGGTTTAGAGATGGGCGGGGCAGCTCATGTTAATGTAGAAGAGGGCACCAACACTGGCAGGAGGTTTACACCAATCAGAGCATTGCACCTCGCTCCACACACCCACACTGCTGACGGTGGAGGTTGACAAGAAAACACAAATCAAGTCACGAACCAAAGTGGTTGATGACATCTTTCCAATGATTGCTGGGCTCATAACCATCCTCTCGGTTGAAATTGTGCCTGTACATATGGCTGGCTTCACCCCTATTATGGATATCGGTCGCGAAAGCCTCCTACTACCACTACTACAACGTGTTAAGCAGCCAGCAAACTTAGAAGTTACATCTTTGTTGACCATTGCCAAACGTTTGTCTGGTACCCGAGTACTAATCTTTAGGAGACGATCCACACTCAAAATGTAACTTCTGCTCATCGGAAAACAAGAAAACGAGGGATAATCCTCATCGGGCCTCGCCGTGTGAGGTGCAGCCCTCTGCGGTGTGCCGGGAATGCCTCTCCAAGTGATGACGACGACAATAATAACGTTTCATCATTAGACCTCCTTTGCCGGTACCAAAATATAATAACAGGGTTTTTCCCCTTTTTCTGGCAACAAAACTGAAGCCGTTTTTTTACAAGGATTCATGTTACTACATTAGCCACAATACCTGCAGTCAAAATGCGAACAAAAACATACTATGATAATATATGATGCATTGTCCTTGAAACTGATTGGTCCACACCAAGGGACGACTTTCTTTTGAGCCTCGACCCAATTGGTGCTCGACCAGATGACGCCAGAAGGCGTCACACAGCTCAAAGACAATGCCACTATCAAAGTAATGAGGGCTCGGGGTGAGCATCTACATCATTAGACCTCCTTTGCCAGTACCAAAATGTAATAATAATAATAGGGGGTTTTCCCCTTTGTTCTGGCAACAAAACTGAAGCCTTTTTTTTACAAGGATTCATGTTACTGCATTAGCCACAATACCTGCAGTCAAAATGCGAACAAAAACATACTACAATATATGCATTTCGATTTAAAGCTTTCGTGACTGCAAGGATTCATCTTCTTTGGGTCTTTTGGTAAAGTCACCACGTAGAATGAAAATAAAATAATAAAATAACACACGTCGTGAGAATTTTATTGCGTTATTTTATTATTTTATTCTCATTCTACGTGACTTTACCGAAAGAACCAAAGAAGATGAATATATGCATTGTCCTTGAAACTTATAGTGCATTGTCTTTGAGCTGTGTAACGCCTTTTGGCGTCATGTGGTTGAGCACCAATTGGGTCGAGGCTCCAAAGAAAGCCGTCCCTTGGTGTGGACCAATAAGTTACAAGGACAATGCATCATATATAATCATAGTATGTTTTTTATATTCTTGGTTCTTTCGGTAAAGTCACGTGTTTTATATTTTTATTATTGTATTGTTTCCCTTCTACGTGGTGACTTTACCGAAAGAACCAAGAATATGAAACCCTGCAGTCACGAAAGCTTTAAATAAAAATTTAGTATGTTTTTTTGTTTGCATTTTGACTGCAGGTATTGTGGTTAATGCAGACATGAATCCGTGTAAAAAGGTTTCAGTTGTGTTGCCAGAAAAAAGGGGAAACCCCCTATTGTTATTATATTAATGATGTTCGTTGCGTTGATCGAAAGCACTTTGTTTACGTGACACAGCGGCTGGGTAAATGTTTAACTACCTCGCCTGGTGTACACGAGGTAGTGGATTCGATCCCGACCCTGATAATGCCTGCTGCTGTATATTTTGAGTGTGCATGTATCTCTCTCCCCGTGGTCACGTGGATTTTCCTCCTAGGTCATCCGGGTTTTTCTCATTCCGCACTCAGAATAGATGAGTATCTGGCTGCGGCTATAGATGACCACGTGATGATGATGATGACGACGAGCCACTTTGTTTAGCAGCTATCATTTGTGATGGGCCGGTCGCTTCTGTGCAATGTCTTACACCACTGCTGTTGGGGCGCCACGGTGGCTAAGATATGTTAACTACCTCGCCTGGTATACAGGAGGTCTATGTGGAGTCTGTGTCTCTCTCTCATCATCACGGTGGCTAGGAGATGTTAACTACCTCGCCTGGTATGCAGGAGGTCTATGTGGAGTCTGTGTCTCTCTCTCATCATCACGGTGGCTAGGAGATGTTAACTGCCTCGCCTGGTATATAGGAGGTCTATGTGGAGTCTGTGTCTCTCTCTCATCATCACGGTGGCTAGGAGATGTTGACTACCTCGCCTGGTATACAGGAGGTATATGTGGAGTCTGTGTCTCTCTCTCATCATCACGGTGGCTAGGAGATGTTGACTACCTCGCCTGGTATACAGGAGGTATATGTGGAGTCTGTGTCTCTCTCTCATCATCACGGTGGCTAGGAGATGTTAACTACCTCACCTGGTATACAGGAGGTCGTGGGTTCGATCCCGACCCTGATGATACCTGCTGCTGCTGCTGTGTATTTGGAGTCTGTGTTTCTTTCTCTCATCATCACAGTGGCTAGGATATGTTAACTACCTCGCCTGGTATAGAGGAGGTCGTGGGTTCGAACCCGACTCTGACGATGCCTGCTGCTGTATATTTGGAGTCTGTGTCTCTATCTCTCATCACCACGGTGGCTAAGAGATGTTAACTACCTCGCCTGGTATACAGGAGGTCGTGGGTTCCATCTAGACCAGTGGTTCTTAACCTGGGTTCGATCGAACCCCAGGGGTTCGGTGAGTCGATCTCAGGGGTTCGGCAGAGCCCCCGCCACGGAGGTCCGGACACTTGAATTATTGTGTAAATTTGTGATGACACACACGGCCCGCTTGGCCATCACTGGCTGCAGATGATCATGCTACACTGCTTGGCCAATCAGCGCTGCGGGGAATTTAGTGCGTACTCAGTAGTCAACGTGTGACTGTTGTTGTCGTACGTCGTGTGATTTCTTTAATATTTTATCCATACTAACTATGTCGGGCAAAAGAAGAAAGTGGTCGGACGAATATGTACAACATGGATTCTCATGTATCACGGAACGTGATGGGAGTGAGCGTCCTATCTGCATGATTTGCAACGCCAAGTTGAGCAACTCTAGTCTTGCACCGGCAAAACTAAAGGAACACTTCTTGAAGCTGCATGGAGACGGGGAATACAAGAACACAACACTTGCTGAATTCAGGGTGAAGAGAGCCAGATTCGATGAAAGGGCCACTCTGCCTGCTCTTGGATTTGTACCTGTTAACAAACCGATCCTGACAGCATCGTACGAAGTTGCTTACCTGATCGCAAAGCAGGGCAAGCCACACACCATTGGTGAAACACTTGTGAAACCAGCTGCATTAAAGATGGCGAATCTGATACTCGGAACAGCGGCCGAAGGTAAATTATCCCAAATTCCCCTTTCAAATGACACCGTCAGTGACAGAATAGAAGACATGAGTAAAGACATCTTGGCTCAAGTAGTCGCGGATCTGATTTCAAGCCCGGCAAAATTCAGCCTTCAACTCGACGAAACCACAGACGTTTCTGATCTAAGCCAGCTTGCTGTTTTTGTACGCTATGTGAAAGACATGATAAAAGAAGAGTTTTTATTTTGTAAGCCTCTTACAACAACAACGAAGGCAGCCGATGTGAAGAAGCTTGTGGATGACTTCTTCAGAGACAACAATCTTTCATGGGATATGGTTTCTGCAGTTTGTACGGACGGAGCTCCAGTCATGCTGGGAAGAAAGTCTGGTTTTGGTGCGCTAGTAAAGGCCGATGCACCACACATCATTGTGACGCATTGTATTCTGCACAGGCATGCGTTGGCAACAAAAACCTTACCTCCAAAAATGGCAGACGTATTAAAAACTGTGGTGGAATGTGTGAACTATGTGCGAAAAAGTGCTCTGAGGCACCGCATCTTCAGTGAGCTGTGTAAAGAAATGGGCTCTGAATTTGAGGTACTTCTGCTCCATTCTAATATTCGGTGGTTATCCCGGGGACAGGTGCTGAATCGTGTTTTTGCCATGCGTGTGGAATTAGCCCTGTTTTTGCAAGAGCACCAACACTGCCATAATTCATTCTCATTTTAGCGTACATGGCTGATATATTCGCAGCTCTCAATCATCTCAATCAGCAGATGCAGGGTGGTGGAGTCAATATCATGGAAGCGGAAGAACACCTGAAGGCTTTTCAAAAAAAGCTACCGTTATGGAAACGACGAACAGAGAACAATAACTTCGCAAACTTCCCGCTTCTGGACGACTGTGCAAGTAAGATCGAAGATGTGTCTGGAATCGGAGATATTTCTGTATCCACGGAACTGAAGCAAACAATTGCCACGCACTTAGATGAGCTTGCAAAGTCTCTCGACGGATATTTCCCTACAAGAGAGTCATATCCAGCATGGGTGAGACAGCCGTTCACGTTTGCTGTTGAAACAGCAGATGTCAATGATGAATTCCTCGACGAAATCATTGAAATTCAGCAGAGCCAGGTTCAACAGCAACTCTTCAGAACAACAACGCTCTCAACGTTTTGGTGTCGACAAATGAACAAGTATCCAGTTATTGCTAAGAAAGCCCTGGATTTTTTTTATACCATTTGTTACAACATATCTTTGTGAGCAATCCTTTTCGAGGATGCTGGACATAAAAACGAAGAAAAGAAACAGACTTTGCTGTGAAAATGACATGAGAGTGGCACTTGCCAAGGTGAAGCCACGCATATCTGAACTGATCTCTCAAAGGCAACAGCAGAAGTCACATTGATTTCCAGGTATGTAATTTGTTGTGAGTTTATGCATTGTGTTGGTTTTATTCTTTGAACAAGGTAATGTTCATGCACGGCTCATTTTGTGTACCAGTAAAAAACATATCTATGTCTTGAATTTGAAAAAAATCACATTTTATTTTTCACTAAAGAGGGGTTCGGTGAATGCGCATATGAAACTGGTGGGGTTCGGTACCTCCAACAAGGTTAAGAACCACTGATCTAGACCCTAACACCTGCTGTTGTATATTTGGAGTCTGAGTCTACAGTTCTATGTGTGAGTCTACGGGTCCCTCTGTGAGTCTACGGGTCTCTCTGTGATTCTCTGTATCTGTGTGAGTCTATGTATCTCTGTGTGAGTCTACGGGTCTCTGTGTGAGTCTAAAGGTCTCTGTGTGAGTCTACGGGTCTCTGTGTGAGTCTATGGGTCTCTGTGTGAGTCTACGGGTCTCTGTGTGGTCTATGGGTCTCTGTGTAAGTCTTCGCGTCTCTGTGTGAGTCTATGGGTCTCTGTGTGAGTCTACGGGTCTCTGTGTGAGTCTACGGGTCTCTGTGTGAGTCTACGGGTCTCTGCTGTGTGAGTCTACGGGTCTCTGTGTGAGTCTACGGGTCTCTCTGTTATTCTCTGTATCTGTGTGAGTCTATGTATCTCTGTGTGAGTCTACGGGTCTCTGTGTGAGTCTATGGGTCTCTGTGATTTTCTGTGTCTGTGTGAGTCTATGTATCTCTGTGTGAGTTTACGGATTTCTGTGTGAGTCTACATGTCTCTGTGTGAGTCTATGGATCTCTGTGTGAGTCTATTGGTCTATGTGTGAGTCTGTGTGTCTCTGTGTGAGTCTATGTATCTCTGTGTGAGTCTATGTATCTCTGTGTGAGTCTACGGGTCTCTGTGTGCGTCTACGGGTCTCTCTGTGATTCTCTGTATCTGTGTGAGTCTATGTATCTCTGTGTGAGTCTATGTATCTCTGTGTGAGTCTACATGTCTCTGTGTGCGTCTACGGGTCTCTGTGTGAGTCTATGTATCTCTGTGTGAGTCTATGTACCTCTGTGTGAGTCTACATGTCTCTGTGTGCGTCTACGGGTCTCTGTGTGAGTCTATGTATCTCTGTGTGAGTCTATGGGTCTCTGTGTGAGTCTACGGGTCTCTGTGTGAGTCTACGGGTCTCTGTGTGAACCTCTCTATCTCTGTGTGAGTCTACGGGTCTCTGTGTGAGTCTACGGATTTCGGTGTGAGTCTATGGGTCTCTGTGTGGTCTATGGGTCTCTGTGTAAGTCTTCGGGTCTCTGTGTGAGTCTATGGGTCTCTGTGTGAGTCTATGGGTCTCTGTGTGGTCTGTGGATCTCTGTGTAAGTCTTCGCGTCTCTGTGTGAGTCTATGGGTCTCTGTGTGAGTCTACGGGTCTCTGTGTGAGTCTACGGGTCTCTGTGTGAGTCTAGGGGTCTCTGCTGTGTGAGTATACGGGTCTCTGTGTGAGTCTACGGGTCTCTGCTGTGTGAGTCTACGGGTCTCTGTGTGCGTCTTCGGGTCTCTGTTTGATTCTCCCTCTCTCTGTGTGAGTCTACGGGTCTCTGTGTGAGTCTACAGATCTCTGTGTGAGTCTATGTATCTCTGTGTGAGTTTACGGATTTCTGTGTGAGTCTACATATCTCTGTGTGAGTCTATGGATCTCTGTGTGAGTCTATGGGTCTATGTGTGAGTCTGTGTGTCTCTGTGTGAGTCTATGTATCTCTGTGTGAGTCTATGTATCTCTGTGTGAGTCTACGGGTCTCTGTGTGCGTCTACGGGGCTCTCTGTGATTCTCTGTATCTGTGTGAGTCTATGTATCTCTGTGTGAGTCTATGTACCTCTGTGTGAGTCTACATGTCTCTGTGTGCGTCTACGGGTCTCTGTGTGAGTCTATGTATCTCTGTGTGAGTCTACGGGTCTCTGTGTGAATCTCTCTATCTCTGTGTGAGTCTACGGGTCTCTGTGTGAGTCTACAGATCTCTGTGTGAGTCTATGGGTCTCTGGGTGAGTCTATGGTCTCTGTGTGAGTCTACGGATTTCTGTGTGAGTCTATGGGTCTCTGTGTGGTCTATGGGTCTCTGTGTAAGTCTTCGAGTCTCTGTGTGAGTCTATGGGTCTCTGTGTGAGTCTACGGGTCTCTGTGTGGTCTATGGGTCTCTGTGTAAGTCTTCGCGTCTCTGTGTGAGTCTATGGGTCTCTGTGTGAGTCTACGGGTCTCTGTGTGAGTCTACGGGTCTCTGTGTGAGTCTAGGGGTCTCTGCTGTGTGAGTCTACGGGTCTCTGTGTGAGTCTACGGGTCTCTGCTGTGTGAGTCTACGGGTCTCTGTGTGCGTCTTCGGGTCTCTGTTTGATTCTCGCTCTCTGTGTGAGTCTACGGGTCTCTGTGTGAGTCTACAGATCTCTGTGTGAGTCTATGGGTCTCTGTGTGAGTCTGTGGGTCTCCCTGTGAGTCTACGGATCTCTGCTGTGTGAGTCTACGGGTCTCTGTGTGAGCCTACAGATCTCTGTGTGAGTCTATGGGTCTCTGTGTGAGTCTATGGGTCTCTGTGTGAGTCTACGGATTTCTGTGTGAGTCTATGGGTCTCTGTGTGGTCTATGGGTCTCTGTGTAAGTCTTCAGGTCTCTGTGTGAGTCTATGGGACTTTGTGTGAGTCTACAGGTCTCTGTGTGAGTCTACGGGTCTCTGTGTGAGTCTATGGGTCTCTATGTGAGTCTCCGGGTCTCTGTGGTCTATGGGTCTCTGTGTAAGTCTTTGCGTCTCTTTGTGAGTCTATGGGTCTCTGTGTGAGTCTACGAGTCTCTGTGTGAGTCTACGGGTCTCTGTGTGAGTCTACGGGTCTCTGCTGTGTGAGTCTACGGGTCTCTGTGTGAGTCTACGGGTCTCTGTGTGAGTCTACGGGTCTCTGCTGTGTGAGTCTACGGGTCTCTGTGTGATTCTCTCTCTCTGTGTGAGTCTACGGGTCTCTGTGTGAGTCTACAGATCTCTGTGTGAGTCTATGGGTCTCTGTGTGAGTCTATGGGTCTCTGTGTGAGTCTACGGATCTCTGCTGTGCGAGTCTACGGGTCTCTGTGTGAGTCTACGGGTCTCTGTGTGAGTCTATGGTCTCTGTGTGAGTCTACTGGTCTCTGTGTGAGTCTACAGGTCTCTGTGTGAGTCTACGGGTCTATGTGTGAGTCTATGGGTCTCTGTGTGAGTCTACAGGTCTCTGTGTGGTCTATGGGTCTCTGTGTAAGTCTTCGGGTCTCTGTGTGAGTCTATGGGTCTCTGTGTGAGTCTACGGGTCTCTGTGTGAGTCTATGGGTCTCTGTGCGAGTCTACGGGTCTCTGTGTGAGTCTATGGGTCTCTATGTGAGTCTACTGGTCTCTGTGTGAGTCTACTGGTCTCTGTGTGAGTCTATGGGTTTCTGTGTGAGTCTATGGGTCTCTATGTGAGTCTACTGGTCTCTGTGTGAGTCTACTGGTCTCTGTGTGAGTCTATGGGTCTCTATGTGAGTCTACTGGTCTCTGTTTGAGTCTACGGGTCTCTGTGCGAGTCTATGGGCCTCTGCGTGAGTCTCCCTGTCTCTGCGCCACTCTGGATGTGACAGTGTCCTCGTGCGCATTACCTGCCGCTCTCATCAGCAGGCCAAAGTGCAGGAGGATAGCGAGTGGAGTCCACATCTCTGCTTGTTGATCACCGTGTTAGTTTGTTCCGCTGTAGCCTGTTAAGGAGACAGATGCCTCGACTCAAGAAAGTGCTCAACATTGGGCGGGCTCATCCCGCGTTCTACAGGGTGCATGGGGGACGTTTTGGCCAAATAGCCGTCACCATTTCCTGGCAGGATCCATAATACAGGTTTTTTTTGGGGGGGGGTTATATCACGTAAATGTAAATGTCTCACATAATGATAGGGTTTTTCCCACCTTTTTATGGCAACAAAACTGAAACCTTTTTTTGCGAGGAATCATGTTACTGCATTAACCACAATACTTGTGGTCAAAATACAAACAAAAAACACACTGATAATATATGCATTATATTATTGGTTCTTTTGGTAAAGTCACGTATAAAGGAAACAAAAAAATAATGAACATATAACACGATAAAATTCTCACGACGTTTCGACTGCAATACAAGCAATCATCATCAGGTGTCAAAAGCACAGCAAGAAAATTTGAAAGTATTTTCTTGCTGTGGTTTTCACACCTGATGATGATTGCTGGTTGTGTTGCAGTCGAAACGTCGTGATAATTTTATCGTTTCATATTTTTATTATTGTATTGTTTCCCTTCTACGTGGTGACTTTACCGAAAGAACCAAGAATATGAATCCCTGCAGTCACGAAAGCTTTAAATCAAAATGTAATAAATGCATTGTCCTTGAAACGGATTGGTCTACACCAGAGACGGCTCTCTTTTGAGTCTCGTCTCAATTGGTGCTAGACCAGAGGACGCCAAAAGGCGTCACACAGCTCAAAGACAATGCCACTGTCAAAGTAATGAGGGCTCGGGGTAAGCATCTACATCATTAGACCTCCTTTGCTACTGGCAAAAGGAGGTCTAATGATGTAAATGCCTCGTTAAATCTGCCACTACCCAACAAAGCCAATTAGTAAGGGGTTTGTCACATAAACAGAACTTCTAGATTTGAAGCATTCGTGACTGCAAGGATCCATACTCTTTGGTTCTATTCGGTAAAGTCACGTAGGTAATTCATTACTAGTGCAGCACACCGGTGTGTTGGAGAGCAAATCCACAACATTTACACTGAATATGATGTCATGTAGGGCAGTCTGTGCACAAACGCCACCCACCCTCAGCATTTCGCTTAGGAGCTCATCTCTGCCCGGTGCCTTTCCTGATCTCAGACTCTGGATCGCCTTCAGTACTTCCTCAACAAATGGCACCTCAGCCAGCCACTCACAGGGGGTGACTTTCGCCTCCAGTAATCACAACCGGCATCATCGGGCGGGTGTGTGTCGGGTGGTGGCAGGTTTAACGACGCGTAATTTCTATTTGCGCGATCTCACCCAATAAACCTGTATTATGGATTACATTGGTCGCGAAAGCCTGCGTGTTAAACTTATAACACAGGAGGTTGTGTTAAGATGTTGGCATTTTAATGTTAGTCTCTGGTCTCACGATGGTGGTGAGACTAGGCCATAGAGAAGGCTGTTACTGTCCCTGGTGTAGGCAAATTAGTTTCACATAGAATTACATTATCGGGGGCAGTGTGTTTGTTGGCATGTTTTGCCACAAGCACTTTGTGTGGTTAATGCAGACTTGATAATGCTTTGCTATAGGTGGAAAGATGTTAACGATCTCGCCTGCTATGCAGGAGGTCGTGGGTTTGTTCTTGACCCTGACAATGCCTGCTGCTGTATATTTGGAATCTGCGTCTCTCTCATCATCATCATCATCATCACAGTGGCTCGGAGATGTTAACTCCCTCGCCTGTTACGCACGAGGTCGTGGGTTCAATGCCGACCCCGGTTGTGTGGATCATTGTCCGGGTGTGAAGCCCCGCAGCGATGCACCGTCAAATGTGTTCTTGGTGGCAAATTGCAAGCTCACATTCTTCATCTTCGTGTTCTTAATTCTTTCTTACTTCTCCCTCTTCTTCTTCTTGATGAGGAAGATGTCACCAAAATGAAACGGGATGCTGCCCACTTACGGCACTTTGGGTTGCCCCCGCAGAGACTCACACAGCAGAGACAAACAGACTCATCACAGAGACCCTTAGATTCACAGAGACCCATGCATAGACTCACCACACAGAGACCCATAGAGTCACCCAGAGACCCACAGACTCATCACAGAGACCCTTAAATTCACAGAGAACCATGGACTCACCACACAGAGACCCATAGAGTCACCCAGAGACCAACAGACTCATCACAGAGACCCTTAGATTCACAGAGACCCATGGACTCACCACACAGAGACCCATAGAGTCACCCAGAGACCCACAGACTCATCACAGAGACCCTTAGATTCACAGAGACCCTTAGATTCACAGATAACTATGGACTCACCACACAGAGACCCATAGAGTCACCCAGAGACCCACAGACTCATCACAGAGACCCTTAGATTTACAGAGACCCATGCATGGAATCACCACACAGAGACCCATAGAGTCACCCAGAGACAAACAGACTCATCACAGAGACCCTTAGATTCACAGAGAACCATGGACTCACCACACAGAGACCCATAGAGTCACCCAGAGACCCACAGACTCATCACAGAGACCCTTAGATTCACAGAGACCCATGCATGGACTCACCACACAGAGACCCATAGAGTCACCCAGAGACCCACACACTCATCACAGAGACCCTTAGATTCACAGAGACCCATGCATGGACTCACCACACAGAGACCCATAGAGTCACCCAGAGACCCACACACTCATCACAGAGACCCTTAGATTCACAGAGACCCATGCATGGACTCACCACACAGAGACCCATAGAGTCACCCAGAGACCCACACACTCATCACAGAGACCCTTAGATTCACAGAGACCCATGCATAGACTCACAACACAGAGACCCATAGAGTCACCCAGAGACCCACACACTCATCAAAGAGACCCTTAGATTCACAGAGACCCATGCATGGACTCACCACACAGAGACCCATAGAGTCACCCAGAGACCAACAGACCCATCACAGAGACCCTTAGATTCACAGAGACCCATGCATAGACTCACCACACAGAGACCCATAGAGTCACCCAGAGACCCACACACTCATCACAGAGACCCTTAGATTCACAGAGACCCATGCATGGACTCACCACACAGAGACCCATAGAGTCACCCAGAGACCAACAGACTCATCACAGAGACCCTTAGATTCACAGAGACCCATGCATGGACTCACCACACAGAGACCCATAGAGTCACCCAGAGACCCACAGACTCATCACAGAGACCCTTAGATTCACAGAGAGCCATGCATGGACTCACCACACAGAGACCCATAGAGTCACCCAGAGACCCACAGACTCATCACAGAGACCCTTAGATTCACAGAGAACCATGTAATCACCACACAGAGACCCATAGAGTCACCCAGAGACCCACAGACTCATCACAGAGACCCTTAGATTCACAGAGACCCATGCATAGACTCACCACACAGAGACCCATAGAGTCACCCAGAGACCCACACACTCATCACAGAGACCCTTAGATTCACAGAGACCCATGCATGGACTCACCACACAGAGACCCATAGAGTCACCCAGAGACAAACAGACTCATCACAGAGACCCTTAGATTCACAGAGACCCATGCATAGACTCACCACACAGAGACCCATAGAGTCACCCAGAGACCCACACACTCATCACAGAGACCCTTAGATTCACAGAGACCCATGCATGGACTCACCACACAGAGACCCATAGAGTCACCCAGAGACCAACAGACTCATCACAGAGACCCTTAGATTCACAGAGACCCATGCATGGACTCACCACACAGAGACCCATAGAGTCACCCAGAGACCCACAGACTCATCACAGAGACCCTTAGATTCACAGAGAGCCATGCATGGACTCACCACACAGAGACCCATAGAGTCACCCAGAGACCCACAGACTCATCACAGAGACCCTTAGATTCACAGAGAACCATGTAATCACCACACAGAGACCCATAGAGTCACCCAGAGACCCACACACTCATCACAGAGACCCTTAGATTCACAGAGACCCATGCATGGACTCACCACACAGAGACCCATAGAGTCACCCAGAGACAAACAGACTCATCACAGAGACCCTTAGATTCACAGAGACCCATGCATAGACTCACCACACAGAGATCCATAGAGTCACCCAGAGACCCACAGACTCATCACAGCGACCCTTAGATTCACAGAGAACCATGGACTCACCACACAGAGACCCATAGAGTCACCCAGAGACCCACAGACTCATCACAGAGACCCTTAGATTCACAGAGACCCATGCATGGACTCACCACACAGAGACCCATAGAGTCACCCAGAGACCCACACACTCATCACAGAGACCCTTAGATTCACAGAGACCCATGCATAGACTCACCACACAGAGACCCATAGAGTCACCCAGAGACCCACACACTCATCACAGAGACCCTTAGATTCACAGAGACCCATGCATGGACTCACCACACAGAGACCCATAGAGTCACCCAGAGACCAACAGACCCATCACAGAGACCCTTAGATTCACAGAGACCCATGCATAGACTCACCACACAGAGACCCATAGAGTCACCCAGAGACCCACACACTCATCACAGAGACCCTTAGATTCACAGAGACCCATGCATGGACTCACCACACAGAGACCCATAGAGTCACCCAGAGACCAACAGACTCATCACAGAGACCCTTAGATTCACAGAGACCCATGCATGGACTCACCACACAGAGACCCATAGAGTCACCCAGAGACCCACAGACTCATCACAGAGACCCTTAGATTCACAGAGAGCCATGCATGGACTCACCACACAGAGACCCATAGAGTCACCCAGAGACCCACAGACTCATCACAGAGACCCTTAGATTCACAGAGAACCATGTAATCACCACACAGAGACCCATAGAGTCACCCAGAGTCCCACAGACTCATCACAGAGACCCTTAGATTCACAGAGACCCATGCATAGACTCACCACACAGAGACCCATAGAGTCACCCAGAGACCCACACACTCATCACAGAGACCCTTAGATTCACAGAGACCCATGCATGAACTCACCACACAGAGACCCATAGAGTCACCCAGAGACAAACAGACTCATCACAGAGACCCTTAGATTCACAGAGACCCATGCATAGACTCACCACACAGAGACCCATAGAGTCACCCAGAGACCCACAGACTCATCACAGAGACCCTTAGATTCACAGAGACCCATGCATGGACTCACCACACAGAGACCCATAGAGTCACCCAGAGACCAACAGACTCATCACAGAGACCCTTAGATTCACAGAGACCCATGCATGGACTCACCACACAGAGGCCAATAGAGTCACCCAGAGACCCACAGACTCATCACAGAGACCCTTAGATTCACAGAGAGCCATGCATGGACTCACCACACAGAGACCCATAGAGTCACCCAGAGACCCACAGACTCATCACAGAGACCCTTAGATTCACAGAGAACCATGTAATCACCACACAGAGACCCATAGAGTCACCCAGAGACCCACACACTCATCACAGAGACCCTTAGATTCACAGAGACCCATGCATGGACTCACCACACAGAGACCCATAGAGTCACCCAGAGACAAACAGACTCATCACAGAGACCCTTAGATTCACAGAGACCCATGCATAGACTCACCACACAGAGACCCATAGAGTCACCCAGAGACCCACAGACTCATCACAGAGACCCTTAGATTCACAGAGAACCATGGACTCACCACACAGAGACCCATAGAGTCACCCAGAGACCCACAGACTCATCACAGAGACCCTTAGATTCACAGAGAACCATGGACTCACCACACAGAGACCCATAGAGTCACCCAGAGACCCACAGACTCATCACAGAGACCCTTAGATTCACAGAGACCCATGCATGGACTCACCACACAGAGACCCATAGAGTCACCCAGAGACCCACAGACTCATCACAGATACCCTTAGATTCACAGAGACCCATGCATAGACTCACCACACAGAGACCCATAGAGTCACCCAGAGACCCACACACTCATCACAGAGACCCTTAGATTCACAGAGACCCATGCATGGACTCACCACACAGAGACCCATAGAGTCACCCAGAGA
Organism: Petromyzon marinus; assembly: GCF_048934315.1. Taxonomy (NCBI): domain Eukaryota; kingdom Metazoa; phylum Chordata; class Hyperoartia; order Petromyzontiformes; family Petromyzontidae; genus Petromyzon; species Petromyzon marinus. The sequence goes on from NW_027423180.1 coordinate 1,003,259, forward strand.
CCAACAGACCCATCACAGAGACCCTTAGATTCACAGAGACCCATGCATAGACTCACCACACAGAGACCCATAGAGTCACCCAGAGACCCACACACTCATCACAGAGACCCTTAGATTCACAGAGACCCATGCATGGACTCACCACACAGAGACCCATAGAGTCACCCAGAGACCAACAGACTCATCACAGAGACCCTTAGATTCACAGAGACCCATGCATGGACTCACCACACAGAGACCCATAGAGTCACCCAGAGACCCACAGACTCATCACAGAGACCCTTAGATTCACAGAGAGCCATGCATGGACTCACCACACAGAGACCCATAGAGTCACCCAGAGACCCACAGACTCATCACAGAGACCCTTAGATTCACAGAGAACCATGTAATCACCACACAGAGACCCATAGATTCACCCAGAGACCCACAGACTCATCACAGAGACCCTTAGATTCACAGAGACCCATGCATAGACTCACCACACAGAGACCCATAGAGTCACCCAGAGACCCACACACTCATCACAGAGACCCTTAGATTCACAGAGACCTATGCATGGACTCACCACACAGAGACCCATAGAGTCACCCAGAGACAAACAGACTCATCACAGAGACCCTTAGATTCACAGAGACCCATGCATAGACTCACCACACAGAGACCCATAGAGTCACCCAGAGACCCACACACTCATCACAGAGACCCTTAGATTCACAGAGACCCATTCATGGACTCACCACACAGAGACCCATAGAGTCACCCAGAGACCAACAGACTCATCACAGAGACCCTTAGATTCACAGAGACCCATGCATGGACTCACCACACAGAGACCCATAGAGTCACCCAGAGACCCACAGACTCATCACAGAGACCCTTAGATTCACAGAGAGCCATGCATGGACTCACCACACAGAGACCCATAGAGTCACCCAGAGACCCACAGACTCATCACAGAGACCCTTAGATTCACAGAGAACCATGTAATCACCACACAGAGACCCATAGAGTCACCCAGAGACCCACAGACTCATCACAGAGACCCTTAGATTCACAGAGACCCATGCATAGACTCACCACACAGAGACCCATAGAGTCACCCAGAGACCCACACACTCATCACAGAGACCCTTAGATTCACAGAGACCCATGCATGGACTCACCACACAGAGACCCATAGAGTCACCCAGAGACAAACAGACTCATCACAGAGACCCTTAGATTCACAGAGACCCATGCATAGACTCACCACACAGAGACCCATAGAGTCACCCAGAGACCCACAGACTCATCACAGAGACCCTTAGATTCACAGAGAACCATGGACTCACCACACAGAGACCCATAGAGTCACCCAGAGACCCACAGACTCATCACAGAGACCCTTAGATTCACAGAGAACCATGGACTCACCACACAGAGACCCATAGAGTCACCCAGAGACCCACAGACTCATCACAGAGACCCTTAGATTCACAGAGACCCATGCATGGACTCACCACACAGAGACCCATAGAGTCACCCAGAGACCCACACACTCATCACAGAGACCCTTAGATTCACAGAGAGCCATGCATGGACTCACCACACAGAGACCCATAGAGTCACCCAGAGACCCACAGACTCATCACAGAGACCCTTAGATTCACAGAGACCCATGCATAGACTCACCACACAGAGACCCATAGAGTCACCCAGAGACCCACACACTCATCACAGAGACCCTTAGATTCACAGAGACCCATGCATGGACTCACCACACAGAGACCCATAGAGTCACCCAGAGACCAACAGACCCATCACAGAGACCCTTAGATTCACAGAGACCCATGCATAGACTCACCACACAGAGACCCATAGAGTCACCCAGAGACCCACACCCTCATCACAGAGACCCTTAGATTCACAGAGACCCATGCATGGACTCACCACACAGAGACCCATAGAGTCACGCAGAGACCAACAGACTCATCACAGAGACCCTTAGATTCACAGAGACCCATGCATGGACTCACCACACAGAGACCCATAGAGTCACCCAGAGACCCACAGACTCATCACAGAGACCCTTAGATTCACAGAGAGCCATGCATGGACTCACCACACAGAGACCCATAGAGTCACCCAGAGACCCACAGACTCATCAATGAGACCCTTAGATTCACAGAGAACCATGTAATCACCACACAGAGACCCATAGAGTCACCCAGAGACCCACAGACTCATCACAGAGACCCTTAGATTCACAGAGAGCCATGCATGGACTCACCACACAGAGACCCATAGAGTCACCCAGAGACCCACAGACTCATCACAGAGACCCTAGATTCACAGAGACCCATGCATAGACTCACCACACAGAGACCCATAGAGTCACCCAGAGACCCACACACTCATCACAGAGACCCTTAGATTCACAGAGACCCATGCATGGACTCACCACACAGAGACCCATAGAGTCACCCAGAGACAAACAGACTCATCACAGAGACCCTTAGATTCACAGAGACCCATGCATAGACTCACCACACAGAGACCCATAGAGTCACCCAGAGACCCACAGACTCATCACAGAGACCCTTAGATTCACAGAGAACCATGGACTCACCACACAGAGACCCATAGAGTCACCCAGAGACCAACATACTCATCACAGAGACCCTTAGATTCACAGAGAAACATGGACTCACCACACAGAGACCCATAGAGTCACCCAGAGACCCACAGACTCATCACAGAGACCCTTAGATTCACAGAGACCCATGCATAGACTCACCACACAGAGACCCATAGAGTCACCCAGAGACCCACAGACTCATCACAGAGATCCTTAGATTCACAGAGACCCATGCATGGACTCACCACACAGAGACCCATAGAGTCACCCAGAGACCCACAGACTCATCACAGAGACCCTTAGATTTACAGAGACCCATTTACTCACCACACAGAGACCCATAGAGTCACCCAGAGACCCATATACTCACACAGACACCCATAGACTCACACAATGACCTATTGACTCAAACAGAGACCCAGAGACTGACACAAAGACTCATAGAATCAAATAGACACCCATAGACTCATCATACAATGACCAATTGACTCACACAGAGACCTATAGACTCACACAGAGACCCATAGGCTCACCACACAATGACCCATAGACTCACCACACAATGACCAATTGACTCACACAGAGACCCATAGACTCACACACAGACCCAGAGACTCACACAGAGACCCATAGACTCACACAGAGACCCATAGACCCACACAGAGCCCTATAGACTCACCACACAGAGACCCATAAAGCCACTCAGAGACCCATATACTCACACATAGACCCATATAATCAAACAAAGACCCATACTCACCACACAATGACCCATTTGCTCACACAGAGACACATAGACTCACACAGAGACCCATAGACTCACACTGAGACCCATAGACTCACACAGAGACCTATAGACTGAACACACATTGTCCCATCGACTCACACAGAGACACATAGACTCACACAGAGACTCATAGAAGCAAACAGAGACCAATAGACTCAGCACTCAATGACCCATCAACTCACACAGAAATCCATAGACTCACACAGAGACCCATAGACTCACCACACAATGACCCATTGACTCACACAGAGACCCAGAGACTCACAGAGACCCATAGACTCACCACACAATGACCCAATGACTCACACAGAGACCCATAAACTCACACAGAGACCCATAGACTCACACAGAGACCCATAGAATCAAACGGAGACCCATAGACTCAACACATAATGACCCATTGACTCACACATAGACCCATAGACTCACCACACAGAGACCCATAGAGTCACCCAGAGACCCATATACTCACACAGTGACCCATATACTCACACATAGACCCATAGACTCACCACAAAATGACCCATTGACTCATGCAGAGATGCATATACTCACACAGAGACTCATAGACTCACACAGAGACCCATAGACTCACCACACAGAGACCCATAGAGTCACCCAGAGACCCATATACTCACACAGAGACCCATATACTCACACAGAGACCCATATAATCAAACAGAGACCCATAGACTCACCACACAATGACCCATTGACTCACACAGATCCATAGACCCACACAGAGACCCATAGACTCACAACAGAGACCCATAGTCACCCAGAGACCCATATACTCACACAGAGACCCATATATTCACACAGAGACCTATAGACTCACCACACAATGACCCATTGACTCACGCAGAGACCCATAGACTCACACAGAAACCCATAGACTCACACATAGACACACAGAAACCCATAGACTCACACATAGACCCATAGACTCACACATACACACGTGCATACTGTACGTGCCCACTTCCTGCCTCTTTCAGCATTCAACCAAATCTACCTCTTCCCCCTGCAAATGCAAATCATCTCGTTCAATGCTGATTGCTAGATGTGTCCCACATGACACGCTGAGCAATCAACTATTCATATTCTTGGTTCTTTCGGTAAAGTCACGTAGAAGGGAAGCAATAAAATAATAAAAATATAAAACAATAAAATTATCACGACGTTTCGACTGCAACACAAACAATCATCATCAGGTGTGAAAACCACAGCAATTAAATTTGAAAAAAGTGGCGGGTTTTTTTAAGGTTAGCACCACGGAGAGCGATTTGACAGTTTGTTTTCACACCTGATGATGATTGCTTGTGTTGCAGTCGAAACGTCGTGTGAAATTTATTGTTTTAGATTTTTTATTATTTTATTGTTTCCCTCCTGCGTCACTTTACCGAAAGAACCAAGAATATGAATCCCTGCAGTCACGAAAGCTTTAAATCAACAATTAACTATTATTAACTACGAACTAGTGTATATTTTTCCAGTGGGAAAGGCTGCTGCTGCTGTTGCTCCTGCTTTGTATTAGCTCTGTTTCAGAAAGCGGATACCCTGGCCATCGCGCAAATGACAAGATCTCAACGAAAGTGATGGACTTATCACGTGGAAATTACAGACACATAGAGACCCATAGAGATGCATAGAGACCAATAGAGATGCATAGAGACCAATAGAGACTCGGACACTCATAATAAATCACAGAGGTCCATAGAGACCTGATAGAGACCCATAGAGCCCCATAAAGATACATAGAGTACCATAGAGACCCAGACACTCATAGAGATTCACAGTGGCCCATAGAGACCGTATAGAGACCCATAAAGACCCATAAAACACACAGTGATGCTCATAGATACACGGAGACCTACAGAGATACCTACATACTCATTGAGACACATAGCGACCCAAATAGTTACAGAGACCCATAGGTATACATATAGAACCATCGACATGCATAGATACCCATAGAGATGCATAGAGCACCATCGACATGCATAGATACCCATAGAGACACACATACCCATGGAGATGCATCGAGACCCAAATAGATACATAGAGACCTATAGAGACCCATATGCGACACATAGAGACCCACAGAGATACATAGAGACCCATAGAGACACATAAAGACCCACAGAGATACATAGAGACCCATAGAGACACATAAAGACCCACAGAGATACAAGATACCCACATGAATACATAGAGACCCATAGAGACACACATACCCGTGGAGATGCATCGAGACCCAAATAGATACATAGATAACTATAGAGACCCCTATGCGACACATAGAGACCCACAGAGATACATAGAGACCCATAGAGACACATAAAGACCCACAGAGATACATAGAGACCCATAGAGGCACATAAAGACCCACAGAGATACATAGATACCTATAGAGACCCATAGAAACACATAAAGACCCACCGAGATACATAGAGACCTATAGAGACCCATACAGACACATAAAGACCCACAGAGATAGATAGAGACCTATAGAGACCCATAGAGACAAAGACCCACAGAGATACATAGAGACCTATAGAGACCCATAGAGACACATAAAGACCCACAGAGATACATAGAGGCCCATAGAGACACATAAAGACCCACAGAGATGCATAGAGACCTATAGAGACCCATAGAGACACATAAAGACCCACAGAGATACAAGATACCCACATGATAACACAGAGACCCCATATACCAAACTCAACTTTTCTTTTTGAAAGCGACCTGGCTATAACAAATGACAGCTCAACGAAGTTGGCTGATCATCATCATCATCGTCGTGTGCAAATGAATGGCAGCAGCCAAAAACTCTCCAGATGCGTGGTGATGTGGCGGGGGGGGGGGGGAGAAACCGGAAGAGCTGGAGCAAAGTCCAATGCGAACACCACGGGGAGAGAGAGATGCAGATTACAAACATATATTCAATATATATTCAAGTAGTGGCATCCCAAACTCTCACGGTGGTGTAATGTCATTTCATGCTAATTCCTTTGTCAAGGCGTTTTCTGTTTACCCCCTTCACAGCTTCTAAGGAGGCGACCTGCGCTTGGCTTTCTTCACTCCAATGCTGCCCTCTGGACAGTACGGTCCCTTCACCTGATGAAGGCCGCTTGTGTTGTGGCCCGAAACGTCGTGATTTTTTGCTGTTTTAGTTTTTTTTTTTACCTACGTGACTTTACCGAATAGAAGCAAAGAGTAAACGTATAGCGGTAGGCATTGTCAGCTTCGGGATCGGACTCTCGACCTCCTGTATAGGGGCCGTCCGTAAATGACGTCACGCACCTAAGGGGGGGGGGAGGGGTCAGACATTTGTGACGATGCGTGACGAGGGGGGTGGGTGGGCGGGTTTGAGAAATGTGACGTCACGTCAAACTGCGCAACTTTCAACAAATGCAGAAAACACGTTCTGGCTTCTTTCGGTAAAGTCACCACGTAGGATGGAAAAATAATAATAAAAATAAAAATATATATCACGTTTTATTTATTTTATTTTTGTTTATTATTTTTTTGTTTCCCTTTTACGTAGTGGCGACTTTACCGGAAGAACCAAGAATAATAATTGTATTGTTTTGCAATTATTTTATTATTCTTAGTTTTTTCGGTAAAGTCACGTTGAAGAGAAACAACAAAATAACAAAATATATATGGTCGAAACGTCGTGAGAATTTTTATTGTTTTATATATATTTTGTTATTTTGTTGTTTCTCTTCAACGTGACTTTACCGAAAAAACTAAGAATATGAATTACTGCAGTCACGAAAGCTTTAAATCAAAATTATTTTATTGTTTTATATTTTTATTATTTTAATGTTTCCCTTTTACGTAGTGGTGACTTTACCGAAAGAACCAAGAATAATAATGTTATTGTTTTACAATAATTTTATTGTTTTATATTTTTATTATTTTAATTTTTCCCTTCTACGTGGTGGTGACTTTACCGAAAGAACCAAGAAAAATAATTTTATTGTTTTTAAAATGTGTTCTCCTACAACATCAGAGTGCAGCGCCACGTTAAATACGCAACTACAGTGTGACAATCGTTTAAAGCGATTTGAAGCATGTTTTATTTTAGTGGGGGGGGGGGGGCAGGGCTTTGATGGGGGGTCTGACTTTTTGTGACGCCACGTGACGACGGGGTGGGACAAAAATCGTCCAAAAATCGCGTGACGTCATTTATGGACGGCCCCATACAGGGAAAGGTAGTTAACATTTCGCCACGACGATGATGATGAAGATGAGAGAGAGAGACGCAAACTGGAAATACACAGCAGTTCGCAGACATGTGGTAAAATATGCAAACACGCATGGTTCTGATGACAAAAGTAATGTAATGCATTGCCTTTGGAACTGATTGGCCCTACCTCCACAGACAAGCAGTAGCCATATTTGTGGCCTAGTCTCAATACCTGTGTCTCGCTACAGTACGAAGACAATGGCACGCGTATCAGAGCATTTATAGCTGCAGATGTCTCACGGGACACCTTTTTTTTGCCAGTATCAAAAGTACGTCAATTAAGAACAGGTCTGCACCCTTTCTGGCAGTAGAACGGGAAGTTGCGTGTTAAAATGTGTCAAACACCAAGACAGATGATATCTTTTGCAAAGAATCAAGTTACTACATTAACCACACGCACAGTACTTGCGGTGAACATGCAACCGACACACGGCTCTGATAGTAATAATAATGTTGAGTGGCATTGTCTTTGAATATGATTGGCCTACCTCTATAGACAGCAGGAGCCTCACTACCCAGTGTGTCACTACCCAGTGTCTCACTACCTGTGTCTTACTACCCCAGTGTCTCACTACCCAGTGTCTCACTACCCAAGTGTCTCACTACCCAGGGTCTCACTACACAGTGTCTCACTACACCAATGTCTCACTAGCCGTGTCTCACTACCCAGTGTCTCAAAACCCAGTGTCTCACTACCAGTGTCTCACTACCCAGCGTCTCACTACCCAGTGTCTCACTACCCAGTGTCTCACTACCTGTGTCTCACTACCCCAGTGTCTCACTACCCAGTGTCTCACTACCCAGTGTCTAACTACACAGTGTCTCACTACCCCAATGTCTCACTAGCAGTGTCTCACTACCCAGTGTCTCACAACCCAGTGTCTCACTACCAGTGTCTCACTACCCAGCGTCTCACTACCCAGTGTCTAACTACACAGTGTCTCACTACCCCAATGTCTCACTAGCAGTGTCTCACTAGCAGTGTCTCCCTACCCAGTGTCTCACTCCCCAGTGTCTCACTACCTGTGTCTCACTACCCCGGTGTCTCACTACCCAGTGTCTCACTACCCAGTGTCTCACTACTCAGTGTCTCACTAGCAGTGTCTCACTACCCAGTGTCTCACTACCCAGTGTCTCACTACCCAGTGTCTCACTACCCCAGTGTTTCACTACCCAGTGTCTCACTAGCAGTGTCTCACTACTCAGTGTCTCACTACCCAGTGTGTCACTACCCAGTGTCTCACTACCCAGTGTCTCACTACCCAGTGTCTCACTAGCAGTGTCTCACCACCCAGTGTCTCACTACCCAGTGTCTCACTACCCAGTGTCTCACTACCCCAGTGTTTCACTACCCAGTGTCTCACTAGCAGTGTCTCACTACTCAGTGTCTCACTACCCAGTGTCTCACTAGGAGTGTCTCACTACCCAGTGTCTCACTACCCAGTGTCTCACTAGCAGTGTCTCACTACCAGTGTCTCACTACCCAGTGTATCACTACCAAGCGTCTCACTACCCAGTGTCTCACTAGCAGTGTGTCACTACCCAGTGTCTCACTACCCAGTGTCTCACTACCCAGTGTCTCACTACCTGTGTCTCACTAGCAGTGTCTCACTACCCAGTGTCTCACTACCTGTGTCTCACTACCTAGTGTCTCACTACCCAGTGTCTCACTAGCAGTGTCTCACTACTCAGTGTCTCACTACCCAGTGTCTCACTACCCAGTGTCTCACTACCCAGTGTCTCACTAGCAGTGTCTCACCACCCAGTGTCTCACTACCCAGTGTCTCACTACCCAGCGTCTCACTATCCCAGTGTCTCACTAGCAGTGTCTCACTACCCAGTGTCTCACTAGCAGTGTCTCACTACCCAGTGTCTCACTATCCAGTGTCTCACTAGCAGTGTCTCACTACCCAGTGTCTCACTAGCAGTGTCTCACTAACCAGTGTCTCACTAGCAGTGTCTCACTACCAAGCGTCTCACTACCCCAGTGTCTCACTAGCAGTGTCTCACTAACCAGTGTCTCACTACCCAGTGTCTCACTACCCAGTGTCTCACTACCCAGTGTCTCACTAGCAGTGTCTCACTACCCAGCGTCTCACTACCCAGCGTCTCACTAGCAGTGTCTCACTACCCAGTGTCTCACTAGCAGTGTCTCACAACCCAGTGTCACACTACTCAGTGTCTCACTACCAGTGTCTCACTACCCAGTGTGTCACTACCCAGTGTCTCACTACCCAGTGTCTGACTACCCAGCGTCTCACTACCCCAGTGTTTCACTACCCAGTGTCTCACTACCCAGTGTCTCACTACCCAGTGTCTCACTAGCAGTGTCTCACTACCCAGTGTCTCACTACCCAGTTTGTCACTACCCAGTGTCTCAGTAGCAGTGTCTCACTACCCAGTGTCTCACTACCCAGCATCTCACTACCCAGCGTCTCACTATCCCAGTGTCTCACTAGCAGTGTCTCACTACCCAGTGTCTCACTAGGAGTGTCTCACTACCCAGTGTATCACTACCCAGTGTCTCACTAGCAGTGTCTCACTACCAGTGTCTCACTACCCAGTGTATCACTACCAAGCGTCTCACTACCCAGTGTCTCACTAGCAGTGTGTCACTAACCAGTGTCTCACTACCCAGTGTCTCACTACCCAGTGTCTCACTAGCAGTGTCTCACTACCCAGTGTCTCACTACCTGTGCCTCACTACCTAGTGTCTCACTACCCAGTGTCTCACTAGCAGTGTCTCACTACTCAGTGTCTCACTACCCAGTGTGTCACTACCCAGTGTCTCACTACCCAGTGTCTCACTACCCAGTGTCTCACTAGCAGTGTCTCACCACCCAGTGTCTCACTACCCAGTGTCTCACTACCCAGTGTCTCACTACCCCAGTGTTTCACTACCCAGTGTCTCACTAGCAGTGTCTCACTAATCAGTGTCTCACTACCCAGTGTCTCACTACCCAGTGTTTCACTACCCAGTGTCTCACTACCCAGTTTATCACAACCCAGTGTCTCAGTAGCAGTGTCTCACTACCCAGTGTCTCACTACCCAGCGTCTCACTACCCAGCGTCTCACTAACCCAGTGTCTCACTAGCAGTGTCTCACTACCCAGTGTCTCACTAGCAGTGTCTCACTACCCAGTGTCTCACTATCCAGTGTCTCACTAGCAGTGTCTCACTACCCAGTGTCTCACTAGCAGTGTCTCACTAACCAGCGTCTCACTAGCAGTGTCTCACTACCAAGCGTCTCACTACCCCAGTGTCTCACTAGCAGTGTCTCACTACCCAGTGTCTCACTACCCAGTGTCTCACTACCCAGTGTCTCACTAGCAGTGTCTCACTACCCAGTGTCTCACTACCCAGCGTCTCACTACCCAGCGTCTCACTAGCAGTGTCTCACTACCCAGTGTCTCACTAGCAGTGTCTCACTACCCAGTGTCACACTACTCAGTGTCTCACTAGCAGTGTCTCACTACCCAGTGTGTCACTACCCAGCGTCTCACTACCCCAGTGTTTCACTACCCAGTGTCTCACTACCCAGTGTCTCACTACCCAGTGTCTCACTAGCAGTGTCTCACTACCCAGTGTCTCACTACCCAGTTTGTCACTACTCAGTGTCTCAGTAGCAGTGTCTCACTACCCAGTGTCTCACTACCCAGCATCTCACTACCCAGCGTCTCACTATCCCAGTGTCTCACTAGCAGTGTCTCACTACCCAGTGTCTCACTAGGAGTGTCTCACTACCCAGTGTCTCACTACCCAGTGTCTCACTAGCAGTGTCTCACTACCAGTGTCTCACTACCCAGTGTATCACTACCAAGCGTCTCACTACCCAGTGTCTCACTAGCAGTGTGTCATTACCCAGTGTCTCACTACCCAGTGTCTCACTACCCAGTGTCTCACTACCTGTGTCTCACTAGCAGTGTCTCACTACCCAGTGTCTCACTACCTGTGTCTCACTACCTAGTGTCTCACTACCCAGTGTCTCACTAGCAGTGTGTCACTACCCAGTATCTCACTACCCAGTGTCTCACTACCCAGTGTCTCACTACCTGTGTCTCACTAGCAGTGTCTCACTACCCCAGTGTCACACTACCCAGTGTCTCACTACCCCAGTGTCTCACTAGCAGTGTCTCACTACTCAGTGTCTCACTACCAAGTGTCTCACTACACAGTATCTCACAACCCAGTGTTTCACTAGCAGTGTCTCACTACCCAGTGTCTCACTACCCAGCGTCTGACTACCCAGAGTCTCACTACCCAGTGTCTCACTAGCAGTGTCTCACTACCCAGTGTCTCACTAGCAGTGTCTCACTACCCAGTGTCTCACTAGCAGTGTCTCACTACGCAGTGTGTCACTACCCAGTGTGTCACTACCCAGTGTCTCACTACCCAGAGTCTCACTACCCATTGTCTTACTAGCAGTGTCTCACTACCCAGTGTCTCACTACCCAGTGTCTCACAAGCAGTGTCCCACTACCAGTGTCTCACTACCCAGTGTCTCACAAGCAGTGTCCCACTACCAGTGTCTCACTACCCAGTTTCTCACTACCCAGTGTCTCACTACCCAGTGTCTCACTACCCCAGTGTCTCACTACCAGTGTCTCACTACCCAGTGTCTCACTACCCAGTGTCTCACAAGCAGTGTCCCACTACGAGTGTCTCACTACCCAGTGTCTCACAAGCAGTGTCCCACTACCAGTGTCTCACTACCCAGTGTCTCACTACCAGTTTCTCACTACCCAGTGTCTCACTAGCAGTGTCTCACTACCCAGTGTCTCTCAAGCAGTGTCTCACTACCCCTGTGTCTCACTACCTGTGTCTCACTACCCAGTGTCTCACTACCCAGTGTCTCACTACCCAGTGTCTCACTACCCAGTGTCCCACTACCAGTGTCTCACAACTCAGCGTCTCACTACCCGGTGTATCACTACCCAGTGTCTCACTACCGAGTGTCTCACTACCCAGTGTCCCACTACCCAGTGTCTCACTACCCAGTGTCTCACTACCCAGTGTCTCACTACCAGTTTCTCACTAACAGTGTCTCACTACCCAGTGTCTCACTACCCAGTGTCTCACTACCCCAGTGTCTCACTACCTGTGTCTCACTACCCAGTGTCTCACTACCCAGCGTCTCACAAGCAGTGTCTCACTACCCAGTGTCTCACTACCCAGTGTCTCACTACCCCAGTGTCTCACTACCTGTGTCTCACTACCCCAGTGTCTCACTACCCAGTGTCTCACTACCCCAGTGTCTCACTACCTGTGTCTCACTACCCAGTGTCTCACTAGCAGTGTCTCACTACCAGTGTCTCACTACCCCAGTGTCTCACTACCCAGTGTCTCACTACCCAGTGTCTCACTAGCAGTGTCTCACTACCCACTGTCTCACTATCCAGTGTCTCACTACCCCAGTGTCTCACTACCCAGTGTCTCAATAGCAGTGTCTCACTACCCAGTGTCTCACTACCCAGTGTCTAACTACACAGTGTCTCACTACCCCAATGTCTCACTAGCAGTGTCTCACTACCCAGTGTCTCACAACCCAGTGTCTCACTACTAGTGTCTCACTACCCAGCGTCTCACTACCCAGTGTCTAACTACACAGTGTCTCACTACCACAATGTCTCACTAGCAGTGTCTCACTAGCAGTGTCTCCCTACCCAGTGTCTCACTCCCCAGTGTCTCACTACCCAGTGTCTAACTACACAGTGTCTCACTACCCCAATGTTTCACTAGCAGTGTCTCACTACCCAGTGTCTCACAACCCAGTGTCTCACTACCAGTGTCTCACTACCCAGCGTCTCACTACCCAGTGTCTAACTACACAGTGACTCACTACCCCAATGTCTCACTAGCAGTGTCTCACTAGCAGTGTCTCCCTACCCAGTGTCTCACTCCCCAGTGTCTCACTACCTGTGTCTCACTACCCCGGTGTCTCACTACCCAGTGTCTCACTACCCAGTGTCTCACTACTCAGTGTCTCACTAGCAGTGTCTCACTACCCAGTGTCTCACTACCCAGTGTCTCACTACCCAGTGTAACACTAGCAGTGTCTCACTACCCAGTGTGTCACTACCCAGTGTCTCACTACCCAGTGTCACACTAGCAGTGTCTCACTACCCAGTGTGTCACTACCCAGTGTCTCACCACCCAGTGTCTCACTACCCAGTGTCTCACTACCCAGTGTCTCACTACCCCAGTGTTTCACTACCCAGTGTCTCACTAGCAGTGTCTCACTACTCAGTGTCTCACTACCCAGTGTCTCACTACCCAGTGTTTCACTACCCAGTGTCTCACTACCCAGTTTATCACAACCCAGTGTCTCAGTAGCAGTGTCTCACTACCCAGTGTCTCACTACCCAGCGTCTCACTACCCAGCGTCTCACTATCCCAGTGTCTCACTAGCAGTGTCTCACTACCCAGTGTCTCACTAGTAGTGTCTCACTACCCAGTGTCTCACTATCCAGTGTCTCACTAGCAGTGTCTCACTACCAAGCGTCTCACTACCCCAGTGTCTCACTAGCAGTGTCTCACTACCCAGTGTCTCACTACCCAGTGTCTCACTACCCAGTGTCTCACTAGCAGTGTCTCACTACCCAGTGTCTCACTACCCAGCGTCTCACTACCCAGCGTCTCACTAGCAGTGTCTCACTACCCAGTGTCTCACTAGCAGTGTCTCACTACCCAGTGTCACACTACTCAGTGTCTCACTAGCAGTGTCTCACTACCCAGTGTGTCACTACCCAGCGTCTCACTACCCCAGTGTTTCACTACCCAGTGTCTCACTACCCAGTGTCTCACTACCCAGTGTCTCACTAGCAGTGTCTCACTACCCAGTGTCTCACTACCCAGTTTGTCACTACTCAGTGTCTCAGTAGCAGTGTCTCACTACCCAGTGTCTCACTACCCAGCATCTCACTACCCAGCGTCTCACTATCCCAGTGTCTCACTAGCAGTGTCTCACTACCCAGTGTCTCACTAGGAGTGTCTCACTACCCAGTGTCTCACTACCCAGTGTCTCACTAGCAGTGTCTCACTACCAGTGTCTCACTACCCAGTGTATCACTACCAAGCGTCTCACTACCCAGTGTCTCACTAGCAGTGTGTCATTACCCAGTGTCTCACTACCCAGTGTCTCACTACCCAGTGTCTCACTACCTGTGTCTCACTAGCAGTGTCTCACTACCCAGTGTCTCACTACCTGTGTCTCACTACCTAGTGTCTCACTACCCAGTGTCTCACTAGCAGTGTGTCACTACCCAGTATCTCACTACCCAGTGTCTCACTACCCAGTGTCTCACTACCTGTGTCTCACTAGCAGTGTCTCACTACCCCAGTGTCACACTACCCAGTGTCTCACTACCCCAGTGTCTCACTAGCAGTGTCTCACTACTCAGTGTCTCACTACCAAGTGTCTCACTACACAGTATCTCACAACCCAGTGTTTCACTAGCAGTGTCTCACTACCCAGTGTCTCACTACCCAGCGTCTGACTACCCAGAGTCTCACTACCCAGTGTCTCACTAGCAGTGTCTCACTACCCAGTGTCTCACTAGCAGTGTCTCACTACCCAGTGTCTCACTAGCAGTGTCTCACTACGCAGTGTGTCACTACCCAGTGTGTCACTACCCAGTGTCTCACTACCCAGAGTCTCACTACCCATTGTCTTACTAGCAGTGTCTCACTACCCAGTGTCTCACTACCCAGTGTCTCACAAGCAGTGTCCCACTACCAGTGTCTCACTACCCAGTGTCTCACAAGCAGTGTCCCACTACCAGTGTCTCACTACCCAGTTTCTCACTACCCAGTGTCTCACTACCCAGTGTCTCACTACCCCAGTGTCTCACTACCAGTGTCTCACTACCCAGTGTCTCACTACCCAGTGTCTCACAAGCAGTGTCCCACTACGAGTGTCTCACTACCCAGTGTCTCACAAGCAGTGTCCCACTACCAGTGTCTCACTACCCAGTGTCTCACTACCAGTTTCTCACTACCCAGTGTCTCACTAGCAGTGTCTCACTACCCAGTGTCTCTCAAGCAGTGTCTCACTACCCCTGTGTCTCACTACCTGTGTCTCACTACCCAGTGTCTCACTACCCAGTGTCTCACTACCCAGTGTCTCACTACCCAGTGTCCCACTACCAGTGTCTCACAACTCAGCGTCTCACTACCCGGTGTATCACTACCCAGTGTCTCACTACCGAGTGTCTCACTACCCAGTGTCCCACTACCCAGTGTCTCACTACCCAGTGTCTCACTACCCAGTGTCTCACTACCAGTTTCTCACTAACAGTGTCTCACTACCCAGTGTCTCACTACCCAGTGTCTCACTACCCCAGTGTCTCACTACCTGTGTCTCACTACCCAGTGTCTCACTACCCAGCGTCTCACAAGCAGTGTCTCACTACCCAGTGTCTCACTACCCAGTGTCTCACTACCCCAGTGTCTCACTACCTGTGTCTCACTACCCCAGTGTCTCACTACCCAGTGTCTCACTACCCCAGTGTCTCACTACCTGTGTCTCACTACCCAGTGTCTCACTAGCAGTGTCTCACTACCAGTGTCTCACTACCCCAGTGTCTCACTACCCAGTGTCTCACTACCCAGTGTCTCACTAGCAGTGTCTCACTACCCACTGTCTCACTATCCAGTGTCTCACTACCCCAGTGTCTCACTACCCAGTGTCTCAATAGCAGTGTCTCACTACCCAGTGTCTCACTACCCAGTGTCTAACTACACAGTGTCTCACTACCCCAATGTCTCACTAGCAGTGTCTCACTACCCAGTGTCTCACAACCCAGTGTCTCACTACTAGTGTCTCACTACCCAGCGTCTCACTACCCAGTGTCTAACTACACAGTGTCTCACTACCACAATGTCTCACTAGCAGTGTCTCACTAGCAGTGTCTCCCTACCCAGTGTCTCACTCCCCAGTGTCTCACTACCCAGTGTCTAACTACACAGTGTCTCACTACCCCAATGTTTCACTAGCAGTGTCTCACTACCCAGTGTCTCACAACCCAGTGTCTCACTACCAGTGTCTCACTACCCAGCGTCTCACTACCCAGTGTCTAACTACACAGTGACTCACTACCCCAATGTCTCACTAGCAGTGTCTCACTAGCAGTGTCTCCCTACCCAGTGTCTCACTCCCCAGTGTCTCACTACCTGTGTCTCACTACCCCGGTGTCTCACTACCCAGTGTCTCACTACCCAGTGTCTCACTACTCAGTGTCTCACTAGCAGTGTCTCACTACCCAGTGTCTCACTACCCAGTGTCTCACTACCCAGTGTAACACTAGCAGTGTCTCACTACCCAGTGTGTCACTACCCAGTGTCTCACTACCCAGTGTCACACTAGCAGTGTCTCACTACCCAGTGTGTCACTACCCAGTGTCTCACCACCCAGTGTCTCACTACCCAGTGTCTCACTACCCAGTGTCTCACTACCCCAGTGTTTCACTACCCAGTGTCTCACTAGCAGTGTCTCACTACTCAGTGTCTCACTACCCAGTGTCTCACTACCCAGTGTTTCACTACCCAGTGTCTCACTACCCAGTTTATCACAACCCAGTGTCTCAGTAGCAGTGTCTCACTACCCAGTGTCTCACTACCCAGCGTCTCACTACCCAGCGTCTCACTATCCCAGTGTCTCACTAGCAGTGTCTCACTACCCAGTGTCTCACTAGTAGTGTCTCACTACCCAGTGTCTCACTATCCAGTGTCTCACTAGCAGTGTCTCACTACCAAGCGTCTCACTACCCCAGTGTCTCACAAGCAGTGTCTCACTAACCAGTGTCTCACTACCCAGTGTCTCACTACCCAGTGTCTCACTACCCAGTGTCTCACTAGCAGTGTCTCACTACCCAGTGTCTCACTACCCAGCGTCTCACTACCCAGCGTCTCACTAGCAGTGTCTCACTACCCAGTGTCTCACTAGCAGTGTCTCACTACCCAGTGTCACACTACTCAGTGTCTCACTAGCAGTGTCTCACTACCCAGTGTGTCACTACCCAGTGTCTCACTACCCAGTGTCTGACTACCCAGCGTCTCACTACCCCAGTGTTTCACTACCCAGTGTCTCACTACCCAGTGTCTCACTACCCAGTGTCTCACTAGCAGTGTCTCACTACCCAGTGTCTCACTACCCAGTTTGTCACTGCCCAGTGTCTCAGTAGCAGTGTCTCACTACCCAGTGTCTCACTACCCAGCATCTCACTACCCAGCGTCTCACTATCCCAGTGTCTCACTAGCAGTGTCTCACTACCCAGTGTCTCACTAGGAGTGTCTCACTACCCAGTGTCTCACTACCCAGTGTCTCACTAGCAGTGTCTCACTACCAGTGTCTCACTACCCAGTGTCTCACTACCCAGTGTCTCACTAGCAGTGTCTCACTACCGAGTGTCTCACTACCCAGTGTCCCACTACCCAGTGTCTCACTACCCAGTGTCTCACTACCCAGTGTCTCACTACCAGTTTCTCACTAACAGTGTCTCACTACCCAGTGTCTCACTACCCAGTGTCTCACTACCCCAGTGTCTCACTACCTGTGTCTCACTACCCAGTGTCTCACTACCCAGCGTCTCACAAGCAGTGTCTCACTACCCAGTGTCTCACTACCCAGTGTCTCACTACCCCAGTGTCTCACTACCTGTGTCTCACTACCCCAGTGTCTCACTACCCAGTGTCTCACTACCCCAGTGTCTCACTACCTGTGTCTCACTACCCAGTGTCTCACTAGCAGTGTCTCACTACCAGTGTCTCACTACCCCAGTGTCTCACTACCCAGTGTCTCACTACCCAGTGTCTCACTAGCAGTGTCTCACTACCCACTGTCTCACTATCCAGTGTCTCACTACCCCAGTGTCTCACTACCCAGTGTCTCAATAGCAGTGTCTCACTACCCAGTGTCTCACAACCCAGTGTCTAACTACACAGTGTCTCACTACCCCAATGTCTCACTAGCAGTGTCTCACTACCCAGTGTCTCACAACCCAGTGTCTCACTACTAGTGTCTCACTACCCAGCGTCTCACTACCCAGTGTCTAACTACACAGTGTCTCACTACCACAATGTCTCACTAGCAGTGTCTCACTAGCAGTGTCTTCCTACCCAGTGTCTCACTCCCCAGTGTCTCACTACCCAGTGTCTAACTACACAGTGTCTCACTACCCCAATGTCTCACTAGCAGTGTCTCACTACCCAGTGTCTCACAACCCAGTGTCTCACTACCAGTGTCTCACTACCCAGCGTCTCACTACCCAGTGTCTAACTACACAGTGACTCACTACCCCAATGTCTCACTAGCAGTGTCTCACTAGCAGTGTCTCCCTACCCAGTGTCTCACTCCCCAGTGTCTCACTACCTGTGTCTCACTACCCCGGTGTCTCACTACCCAGTGTCTCACTACCCAGTGTCTCACTACTCAGTGTCTCACTAGCAGTGTCTCACTACCCAGTGTCTCACTACCCAGTGTCTCACTACCCAGTGTCACACTAGCAGTGTCTCACTACCCAGTGTGTCACTACCCAGTGTCTCACTACCCAGTGTCTCACTACCCAGTGTCACACTAGCAGTGTCTCACTACCCAGTGTGTCACTACCCAGTGTCTCACCACCCAGTGTCTCACTACCCAGTGTCTCACTACCCAGTGTCTCACTACCCCAGTGTTTCACTACCCAGTGTCTCACTAGCAGTGTCTCACTACTCAGTGTCTCACTACCCAGTGTCTCACTACCCAGTGTTTCACTACCCAGTGTCTCACTACCCAGTTTATCACAACCCAGTGTCTCAGTAGCAGTGTCTCACTACCCAGTGTCTCACTACCCAGCGTCTCACTACCCAGCGTCTCACTATCCCAGTGTCTCACTAGCAGTGTCTCACTACCCAGTGTCTCACTAGTAGTGTCTCACTACCCAGTGTCTCACTATCCAGTGTCTCACTAGCAGTGTCTCACTACCAAGCGTCTCACTACCCCAGTGTCTCACTAGCAGTGTCTCACTAACTAGTGTCTCACTACCCAGTGTCTCACTACCCAGTGTCTCACTAGCAGTGTCTCACTACCCAGTGTCTCACTACCCAGCGTCTCACTACCCAGCGTCTCACTAGCAGTGTCTCACTGCCCAGTGTCTCACTAGCAGTGTCTCACTACCCAGTGTCACACTACTCAGTGTCTCACTAGCAGTGTCTCACTACCCAGTGTGTCACTACCCAGTGTCTCACTACCCAGTGTCTGACTACCCAGCGTCTCACTACCCCAGTGTTTCACTACCCAGTGTCTCACTACCCAGTGTCTCACTACCCAGTGTCTCACTAGCAGTGTCTCACTACCCAGTGTCTCACTACCCAGTTTGTCACTACCCAGTGTCTCAGTAGCAGTGTCTCACTACCCAGTGTCTCACTACCCAGCATCTCACTACCCAGCGTCTCACTATCCCAGTGTCTCACTAGCAGTGTCTCACTACCCAGTGTCTCACTAGGAGTGTCTCACTACCCAGTGTCTCACTACCCAGTGTCTCACTAGCAGTGTCTCACTACCAGTGTCTCACTACCCAGTGTATCACTACCAAGCGTCTCACTACCCAGTGTCTCAGTAGCAGTGTGTCACTACCCAGTGTCTCACTACCCAGTGTCTCACTACCCAGTGTCTCACTACCTGTGTCTCACTAGCAGTGTCTCACTACCCAGTGTCTCACTACCTGTGTCTCACTACCTAGTGTCTCACTACCCAGTGTCTCACTAGCAGTGTGTCACTACCCAGTGTCTCACTACCCAGTGTCTCACTACCCAGTGTCTCACTACCTGTGTCTCACTAGCAGTGTCTCACTACCCCAGTGTCACACTACCCAGTGTCTCACTACCCCAGTGTCTCACTAGCAGTGTCTCACTACCCAGTGTCTCACTACCAAGTGTCTCACTACACAGTATCTCACAACCCAGTGTTTCACTAGCAGTGTCTCACTACCCAGTGTCTCACTAGCAGTGTCTCACTACCCAGTGTCTCACTACCCAGCGTCTGACTACCCAGAGTCTCACTACCCAGTGTCTCACTAGCAGTGTCTCACTACCCAGTGTCTCAATAGCAGTGTCTCACTACGCAGTGTGTCACTACCCAGTGTGTCACTACCCAGTGTCTCACTACCCAGAGTCTCACTACCCATTGTCTTACTAGCAGTGTCTCACTACCCAGTGTCTCACTACCCAGTGTCTCACAAGCAGTGTCCCACTACCAGTGTCTCACTACCCAGTGTCTCACAAGCAGTGTCCCACTACCAGTGTCTCACTACCCAGTTTCTCACTACCCAGTGTCTCACTACCCAGTGTCTCACTACCCCAGTGTCTCACTACCAGTGTCTCACTACCCAGTGTCTCACTACCCAGTGTCTCACAAGCAGTGTCCCACTACCAGTGTCTCACTACCCAGTGTCTCACAAGCAGTGTCCCACAACCAGTGTCTCACTACCCAGTGTCTCACTACCAGTTTCTCACTACCCAGTGTCTCACTAGCAGTGTCTCACTACCCAGTGTCTCTCAAGCAGTGTCTCACTACCCCTGTGTCTCACTACCTGTGTCTCACTACCCAGTGTCTCACTACCCAGTGTCTCACTACCCAGTGTGTCACTACCCGGTGTATCACTACCCAGTGTCTCACTACCGAGTGTCTCACTACCCAGTGTCTCACTACCCAGTGTCTCACTACCAGTTTCTCACTAACAGTGTCTCACTACCCAGTGTCTCACTACCCAGCGTCTCACGAGCAGTGTCTCACTACCCAGTGTCTCACTACCCAGTGTCTCACTACCCCAGTGTCTCACTACCTGTGTCTCATTACCCCAGTGTCTCACTACCCAGTGTCTCACTACCCCAGTGTCTCACTACCTGTGTCTCACTACCCAGTGTCTCACTAGCAGTGTCTCACTAGCAGTGTCTCACTAGCAGTGTCTCACTACCCCAGTGTCTCACTACCCAGTGTCTCACTACCCAGTGTCTCACTAGCAGTGTCTCACTACCCACTGTCTCACTATCCAGTGTCTCACTACCCCAGTGTCTCACTACCCAGTGTCTCAATAGCAGTGTCTCACTACCCAGTGTCTCACTACCCAGTGTCTCACTAGCAGTGTCTCACTACCCAGTGTCTCACTACCCAGTTTCTAACAACCCAGTGTCTCAGTAGCAGTGTCTCACTACCCAGTGACTCACTAGCAGTGTCTCACTACCCAGTGTCTCACTACCTGTGTCTCATTACCCAGTGTCTCACTACCCAGTGTCTCACTATCAGTGTGTCACTATCCAATGTCTCACTACCCAGTGTCTCACTACCCAGTGTCTCACTATCTGTGTCTCACTAGCAGTGTCTCACTACCCCAGTGTCTCACTTCCCAGTGTCTCACTACCCAGTGTCTCACTACCCCAGTGTCTCACTACCCAGTGTCTCACTACCCAGTGTCTCAATAGCAGTGTCTCACTACCAAGTGTCTCACTAGCAGTGTCTCACTACCCCGTGTCTCACTACCCCAGTGTCTCACTACCAAGTGTCTCACTACCCAGTGTCTCACTACCCCAGTGCCTCACTACCCCAGTGTCTCACTACCCAGTGTCTCACTACCCAGTGTCTCACTAGCAGTGTCTCACTACCCAGTGTCTCACTACCCAGTGTCTCACTACCCAGCGTCTCACTACCCAGAGTCTCACTAGCTAGTGTCTCACTAGCAGTGTCTCACTACCCAGTGTTTCACTAGCAGTGTCTCACTACCCAGTGTCTCACTAGCAGTGTCTCACTACCCCAGTGTGTCACTACCCAGTGTCTCACTACCCAGTATCTCACTACGACTGTCTCACTACCCAGTGTCTCACTACCCAGTGTCTCACTACCCCAGTGTCTCACTACCCCAGTGTCTCACTACCCAGTGTCTCACTACCCAGTGTCTCACTAGCAGTGTCTCACTACCCTGTGCCTCACTACCCCAGTGTCTCACTACCCAGTGTCTCACTACCCAGAGCCTCACTACCCAGTGTCTCACTAGCAGTGTCTCACTACCCAGTGTCTCAATAGCAGTGTCCCACTACCAGTGTCTCACTACCCAGTGTCTCACTACCCAGTGTCTCACTGCCCAAGTGTCTCACTACCGAGTGTCTCACTACCCAGTGTCTCACTACCCAGTGTCTCACTAACCAGTGTCTCACTAGCAGTGTCTCACTACCCCAGTGTCTGACTACCTGTGTCTCACTACCCAGTGTCTCACTACCCAGTGTCTCACTACCAGTGCCTCACTACCCAGTGTCTCACTACCCAGTGTCTCACTACCAGTGTCTCACTACCCAGCGTCTCACTACCCAGTGTATCACTACCCAGTGTCTCACTAGCAGTGTCTCACTACCCAGTGTCTCACTAGCAATGTCTCACTACCCAGTGTCTCACTACCCAGTGTCTCACTAGCAGTGTCTGACTACCCAGTATCGCCCTACCCAGTGTCTCACTAGCAGTGTCTCACTACCCAGTGTCGCACTGCCCAGTGTCTCACTACGCCGTGTCTCACTACCCAGTGTCTAACTACCCAGTGTCTCACTACCCAGCGTCTCTCAAGCAGTGTCTCACTACCCCTGTGTCTCACTACCTGTGTCTCACTACCCAGTGTCTCACTACCCAGTGACTCACTACCCAGTGTGTCACTACCCAGTGTCTCACTACCCAGTGTCTCACTACCAGTGTCTCACAACCCAGCGTCTCACTACCCGGTGTATCACTACCCAGTGTCTCACTACCGAGTGTCTCACTACCCAGTGTCTCACTACCCAGTGTCTCACTACCCAGTGTCTCACTACCAGTTTCTCACTAACAGTGTCTCACTACCCAGTGTCTCACTACCCACTGTCTCACTATCCAGTGTCTCACTACCCCAGTGTCTCACTACCCAGTGTCTCACTAGCAGTGTCTCACTACCCAGTGTCTCACTACCCAGTGTCTCAATAGCAGTGTCTCACTACCCCAGTGTCTCACTGCCCAATTGTCTCACTACCCAGTGTCTCACTACCCAGTGTCTCAATACCAGTTTCTCACTACCAGGTGTCTCACTACCCAGTGCCTCACTACCAGTATCTCACTACGAGTGTCTCACTACCCACTGTCTCACTACCCAGTGTCTCACTACCCCAGTGTCTCACTCCCCCAGTGTCTCACTACCCAGTGTCTCACTACCCAGTGTCTCACTAGCAGTGTCTCACTACCAGGTGTCTCACTACCCAGTGTCTCACAACCCAGTGTCTCAATAGCAGTGTCTCACTACCCCAGTGTCTCACTACCCAGTGTCTCACTGCCCAAGTGTCTCACTACCCAGTGTCTCACTACCCAGTGTCTCACTACCAGTTTCTCACTAACAGGGTCTCACTACCCAGTGTCTCACTACCAGTGTCTCACTACCCCAGTTTCTCACTACCTGTGTCTCACTACCCAGTGTCTCACTACCCAGCGTCTCACAAGCAGTGTCTCACTACCCCAGTGTCTCACTACCTGTGTCTCACTACCCAGTGTCTCACTACCAGTGTCTCACTACCCAGTGTCTCACTACCAGTGTCTCACAACCCAGCGTCTCACTACCCGGTGTATCACTACCCAGTGTCTCACTACCCAGTGTCTCACTACCCAGTGTCTCACCACCGGGTGTCTCACTACCCAGTGTCCCACTACCAGTGTCTCACAACCCAGCGTCTCACTACCCGGTGTATCACTACCCAGTGTCTCACTACCGAGTGTCTCACTACCCAGTGTCCCACTACCAGTGTCTCACTACCCAGTGTCTCACTACCCAGTGTCGTCTCACTGCCCAAGTGTCTCACTACCCAGTGTCTCACTACCCAGTGTCTCACTACCCAGTGTCTCACAAGCAGTGTCCCACTACCAGTGTCTCACTACCCAGTGTCTCACTACCCAGTGTCGTCTCACTGCCCAAGTGTCTCACTACCCAGTGTCTCACTACCCAGTGTCTCACTACCCAGTGTCTCACAAGCAGTGTCCCACTACCAGTGTCTCACTACCCCAGTGTCTCACTACCCAGTGTCTCACTACCCAGTGTCTCACTAGGAGTGTCTCACTACCCAGTGCCTCACTACCCCGTGTCTCACTACCCAGTGTCTCACTACCCAGTGTCTCACTACCCCAGTGTCTCACTACCCATTGTCTCACTACCCACTGTCTCACTACCCAGTGTCTCGCTACCAGTGTCTCACTACGAGTGTCTCACTACCCAGTGTCTCACTACCCAGCGTCTCACTACCCAGCGTCTCACTACCCAGTGTCTCACTACCGGTGTCTCACTACCCAGTGTCTCACTACCCAGTGTGTAACTACCCAGTGTCTCACTACCCAGTGTCTCACTACCCGTGTCTCACTACCCAGTGTCACCCGACCCAGTGTATCACTACCTGTTTCTCACTACCCAGTGTCTCACTACCCAGCGTCTCACGAGCAGTGTCTCACTACCCAGTGTCTCACTACCCAGTGTCTCACTACCCCAGTGTCTCACTACCTGTGTCTCATTACCCCAGTGTCTCACTACCCAGTGTCTCACTACCCCAGTGTCTCACTACCTGTGTCTCACTACCCAGTGTCTCACTAGCAGTGTCTCACTAGCAGTGTCTCACTAGCAGTGTCTCACTACCCCAGTGTCTCACTACCCAGTTTCTAACAACCCAGTGTCTCAGTAGCAGTGTCTCACTACCCAGTGACTCACTAGCAGTGTCTCACTACCCAGTGTCTCACTACCTGTGTCTCATTACCCAGTGTCTCACTACCCAGTGTCTCACTATCAGTGTGTCACTATCCAATGTCTCACTACCCAGTGTCTCACTACCCAGTGTCTCACTATCTGTGTCTCACTAGCAGTGTCTCACTACCCCAGTGTCTCACTTCCCAGTGTCTCACTACCCAGTGTCTCACTACCCCAGTGTCTCACTACCCAGTGTCTCACTACCCAGTGTCTCAATAGCAGTGTCTCACTACCAAGTGTCTCACTAGCAGTGTCTCACTACCCCGTGTCTCACTACCCCAGTGTCTCACTACCAAGTGTCTCACTACCCAGTGTCTCACTACCCCAGTGCCTCACTACCCCAGTGTCTCACTACCCAGTGTCTCACTACCCAGTGTCTCACTAGCAGTGTCTCACTACCCAGTGTCTCACTACCCAGTGTCTCACTACCCAGCGTCTCACTACCCAGAGTCTCAATAGCTAGTGTCTCACTAGCAGTGTCTCACTACCCAGTGTCTCACTAGCAGTGTCTCACTACCCAGTGTCTCACTAGCAGTGTCTCACTACCCCAGTGTGTCACTACCCAGTGTCTCACTACCCAGTATCTCACTACGACTGTCTCACTACCCAGTGTCTCACTACCCAGTGTCTCACTACCCCAGTGTCTCACTACCCCAGTGTCTCACTACCCAGTGTCTCACTACCCAGTGTCTCACTAGCAGTGTCTCACTACCCTGTGCCTCACTACCCCAGTGTCTCACTACCCAGTGTCTCACTACCCAGAGTCTCACTACCCAGTGTCTCACTAGCAGTGTCTCACTACCCAGTGTCTCAATAGCAGTGTCCCACTACCAGTGTCTCACTACCCAGTGTCTCACTACCCAGTGTCTCACTGCCCAAGTGTCTCACTACCGAGTGTCTCACTACCCAGTGTCTCACTACCCAGTGTCTCACTAACCAGTGTCTCACTAGCAGTGTCTCACTACCCCAGTGTCTGACTACCTGTGTCTCACTACCCAGTGTCTCACTACCCAGTGTCTCACTACCCAGTGTCTCACTACCAGTGCCTCACTACCCAGTGTCTCACTACCCAGTGTCTCACTACCAGTGTCTCACTACCCAGCGTCTCACTACCCAGTGTATCACTACCCAGTGTCTCACTAGCAGTGTCTCACTACCCAGTGTCTCACTAGCAATGTCTCACTACCCAGTGTCTCACTACCCAGTGTCTCACTAGCAGTGTCTGACTACCCAGTATCGCCCTACCCAATGTCTCACTAGCAGTGTCTCACTACCCAGTGTCGCACTGCCCAGTGTCTCACTACGCCGTGTCTCACTACCCAGTGTCTAACTACCCAGTGTCTCACTACCCAGCGTCTCTCAAGCAGTGTCTCACTACCCCTGTGTCTCACTACCTGTGTCTCACTACCCAGTGTCTCACTACCCAGTGACTCACTAACCAGTGTGTCACTACCCAGTGTCTCACTACCCAGTGTCTCACTACCAGTGTCTCACAACCCAGCGTCTCACTACCCGGTGTATCACTACCCAGTGTCTCACTACCGAGTGTCTCACTACCCAGTGTCTCACTACCCAGTGTCTCACTACCCAGTGTCTCACTAACAGTGTCTCACTACCCAGTGTCTCACTACCCACTGTCTCACTATCCAGTGTCTCACTACCCCAGTGTCTCACTACCCAGTGTCTCACTAGCAGTGTCTCACTACCCAGTGTCTCACTACCCAGTGTCTCAATAGCAGTGTCTCACTACCCCAGTGTCTCACTGCCCAATTGTCTCACTACCCAGTGTCTCACTACCCAGTGTCTCAATACCAGTTTCTCACTACCAGGTGTCTCACTACCCAGTGCCTCACTACCAGTATCTCACTACGAGTGTCTCACTACCCACTGTCTCACTACCCAGTGTCTCACTACCCCAGTGTCTCACTCCCCCAGTGTCTCACTACCCAGTGTCTCACTACCCAGTGTCTCACTAGCAGTGTCTCACTACCAGGTGTCTCACTACCCAGTGTCTCACAACCCAGTGTCTCAATAGCAGTGTCTCACTACCCCAGTGTCTCACTACCCAGTGTCTCACTGCCCAAGTGTCTCACTACCCAGTGTCTCACTACCCAGTGTCTCACTACCAGTTTCTCACTAACAGGGTCTCACTACCCAGTGTCTCACTACCAGTGTCTCACTACCCCAGTTTCTCACTACCTGTGTCTCACTACCCAGTGTCTCACTACCCAGCGTCTCACAAGCAGTGTCTCACTACCCCAGTGTCTCACTACCTGTGTCTCACTACCCAGTGTCTCACTACCAGTGTCTCACTACCCAGTGTCTCACTACCAGTGTCTCACAACCCAGCGTCTCACTACCCAGTGTCTGACTACCCAGCGTCTCACTACCCCAGTGTTTCACTACCCAGTGTCTCACTACCCAGTGTCTCACTACCCAGTGTCTCACTAGCAGTGTCTCACTACCCAGTGTCTCACTACCCAGTTTGTCACTACCCAGTGTCTCAGTAGCAGTGTCTCACTACCCAGTGTCTCACTACCCAGCATCTCACTACCCAGCGTCCCACTATCCCAGTGTCTCACTAGCAGTGTCTCACTACCCAGTGTCTCACTAGGAGTGTCTCACTACCCAGTGTCTCACTACCCAGTGTCTCACTAGCAGTGTCTCACTACCAGTGTCTCACTACCCAGTGTATCACTACCAAGCGTCTCACTACCCAGTGTCTCACTAGCAGTGTGTCACTACCCAGTGTCTCACTACCCAGTGTCTCACTACCCAGTGTCTCACTACTTGTGTCTCACTAGCAGTGTCTCACTACCCAGTGTCTCACTACCTGTGTCTCACTACCTAGTGTCTCACTACCCAGTGTCTCACTAGCAGTGTGTCACTACCCAGTGTCTCACTACCCAGTGTCTCACTACCCAGTGTCTCACTACCTGTGTCTCACTAGCAGTGTCTCACTACCCCAGTGTCACACTACCCAGTGTCTCACTACCCCAGTGTCTCACTAGCAGTGTCTCACTACCCAGTGTCTCACTACCAAGTGTCTCACTACACAGTATCTCACAACCCAGTGTTTCACTAGCAGTGTCTCACTACCCAGTGTCTCACTAGCAGTGTCTCACTACCCAGTGTCTCACTACCCAGCGTCTGACTACCCAGAGTCTCACTACCCAGTGTCTCACTAGCAGTGTCTCACTACCCAGTGTCTCAATAGCAGTGTCTCACTACGCAGTGTGTCACTACCCAGTGTGTCACTACCCAGTGTCTCACTACCCAGAGTCTCACTACCCATTGTCTTACTAGCAGTGTCTCACTACCCAGTGTCTCACTACCCAGTGTCTCACAAGCAGTGTCCCACTACCAGTGTCTCACTACCCAGTGTCTCACAAGCAGTGTCCCACTACCAGTGTCTCACTACCCAGTTTCTCACTACCCAGTGTCTCACTACCCAGTGTCTCACTACCCCAGTGTCTCACTACCAGTGTCTCACTACCCAGTGTCTCACTACCCAGTGTCTCACAAGCAGTGTCCCACTACCAGTGTCTCACTACCCAGTGTCTCACAAGCAGTGTCCCACAACCAGTGTCTCACTACCCAGTGTCTCACTACCAGTTTCTCACTACCCAGTGTCTCACTAGCAGTGTCTCACTACCCAGTGTCTCTCAAGCAGTGTCTCACTACCCCTGTGTCTCACTACCTGTGTCTCACTACCCAGTGTCTCACTACCCAGTGTCTCACTACCCAGTGTGTCACTACCCGGTGTATCACTACCCAGTGTCTCACTACCGAGTGTCTCACTACCCAGTGTCTCACTACCAGTTTCTCACTAACAGTGTCTCACTACCCAGTGTCTCACTACCCAGCGTCTCACGAGCAGTGTCTCACTACCCAGTGTCTCACTACCCAGTGTCTCACTACCCAGCGTCTCACGAGCAGTGTCTCACTACCCAGTGTCTCACTACCCAGTGTCTCACTACCCCAGTGTCTCACTACCTGTGTCTCATTACCCCAGTGTCTCACTACCCAGTGTCTCACTACCCCAGTGTCTCACTACCTGTGTCTCACTACCCAGTGTCTCACTAGCAGTGTCTCACTAGCAGTGTCTCACTAGCAGTGTCTCACTACCCCAGTGTCTCACTACCCAGTGTCTCACTACCCAGTGTCTCACTAGCAGTGTCTCACTACCCACTGTCTCACTATCCAGTGTCTCACTACCCCAGTGTCTCACTACCCAGTGTCTCAATAGCAGTGTCTCACTACCCAGTGTCTCACTACCCAGTGTCTCACTAGCAGTGTCTCACTACCCAGTGTCTCACTACCCAGTTTCTAACAACCCAGTGTCTCAGTAGCAGTGTCTCACTACCCAGTGACTCACTAGCAGTGTCTCACTACCCAGTGTCTCACTACCTGTGTCTCATTACCCAGTGTCTCACTACCCAGTGTCTCACTATCAGTGTGTCACTATCCAATGTCTCACTACCCAGTGTCTCACTACCCAGTGTCTCACTATCTGTGTCTCACTAGCAGTGTCTCACTACCCCAGTGTCTCACTTCCCAGTGTCTCACTACCCAGTGTCTCACTACCCCAGTGTCTCACTACCCAGTGTCTCACTACCCAGTGTCTCAATAGCAGTGTCTCACTACCAAGTGTCTCACTAGCAGTGTCTCACTACCCCGTGTCTCACTACCCCAGTGTCTCACTACCAAGTGTCTCACTACCCAGTGTCTCACTACCCCAGTGCCTCACTACCCCAGTGTCTCACTACCCAGTGTCTCACTACCCAGTGTCTCACTAGCAGTGTCTCACTACCCAGTGTCTCACTACCCAGTGTCTCACTACCCAGCGTCTCACTACCCAGAGTCTCACTAGCTAGTGTCTCACTAGCAGTGTCTCACTACCCAGTGTTTCACTAGCAGTGTCTCACTACCCAGTGTCTCACTAGCAGTGTCTCACTACCCCAGTGTGTCACTACCCAGTGTCTCACTACCCAGTATCTCACTACGACTGTCTCACTACCCAGTGTCTCACTACCCAGTGTCTCACTACCCCAGTGTCTCACTACCCCAGTGTCTCACTACCCAGTGTCTCACTACCCAGTGTCTCACTAGCAGTGTCTCACTACCCTGTGCCTCACTACCCCAGTGTCTCACTACCCAGTGTCTCACTACCCAGAGCCTCACTACCCAGTGTCTCACTAGCAGTGTCTCACTACCCAGTGTCTCAATAGCAGTGTCCCACTACCAGTGTCTCACTACCCAGTGTCTCACTACCCAGTGTCTCACTGCCCAAGTGTCTCACTACCGAGTGTCTCACTACCCAGTGTCTCACTACCCAGTGTCTCACTAACCAGTGTCTCACTAGCAGTGTCTCACTACCCCAGTGTCTGACTACCTGTGTCTCACTACCCAGTGTCTCACTACCCAGTGTCTCACTACCAGTGCCTCACTACCCAGTGTCTCACTACCCAGTGTCTCACTACCAGTGTCTCACTACCCAGCGTCTCACTACCCAGTGTATCACTACCCAGTGTCTCACTAGCAGTGTCTCACTACCCAGTGTCTCACTAGCAATGTCTCACTACCCAGTGTCTCACTACCCAGTGTCTCACTAGCAGTGTCTGACTACCCAGTATCGCCCTACCCAGTGTCTCACTAGCAGTGTCTCACTACCCAGTGTCGCACTGCCCAGTGTCTCACTACGCTGTGTCTCACTACCCAGTGTCTAACTACCCAGTGTCTCACTACCCAGCGTCTCTCAAGCAGTGTCTCACTACCCCTGTGTCTCACTACCTGTGTCTCACTACCCAGTGTCTCACTACCCAGTGACTCACTACCCAGTGTGTCACTACCCAGTGTCTCACTACCCAGTGTCTCACTACCAGTGTCTCACAACCCAGCGTCTCACTACCCGGTGTATCACTACCCAGTGTCTCACTACCCAGTGTCTCACTACCCAGTGTCTCACTACCCAGTGTCTCACTACCAGTTTCTCACTAACAGTGTCTCACTACCCAGTGTCTCACTACCCACTGTCTCACTATCCAGTGTCTCACTACCCCAGTGTCTCACTACCCAGTGTCTCACTAGCAGTGTCTCACTACCCAGTGTCTCACTACCCAGTGTCTCAATAGCAGTGTCTCACTACCCCAGTGTCTCACTGCCCAATTGTCTCACTACCCAGTGTCT
Organism: Petromyzon marinus; assembly: GCF_048934315.1. Taxonomy (NCBI): domain Eukaryota; kingdom Metazoa; phylum Chordata; class Hyperoartia; order Petromyzontiformes; family Petromyzontidae; genus Petromyzon; species Petromyzon marinus. Next base: position 1,034,881 of record NW_027423180.1, read on the forward strand.
CACTACCCAGTGTCTCAATACCAGTTTCTCACTACCAGGTGTCTCACTACCCAGTGCCTCACTACCAGTATCTCACTACGAGTGTCTCACTACCCACTGTCTCACTACCCAGTGTCTCACTACCCCAGTGTCTCACTCCCCCAGTGTCTCACTACCCAGTGTCTCACTACCCAGTGTCTCACTAGCAGTGTCTCACTACCAGGTGTCTCACTACCCAGTGTCTCACAACCCAGTGTCTCAATAGCAGTGTCTCACTACCCCAGTGTCTCACTACCCAGTGTCTCACTGCCCAAGTGTCTCACTACCCAGTGTCTCACTACCCAGTGTCTCACTACCAGTTTCTCACTAACAGGGTCTCACTACCCAGTGTCTCACAAGCAGTGTCTCACTACCCCAGTGTCTCACTACCTGTGTCTCACTACCCAGTGTCTCACTACCAGTGTCTCACTACCCAGTGTCTCACTACCAGTGTCTCACAACCCAGCGTCTCACTACCCGGTGTATCACTACCCAGTGTCTCACTACCCAGTGTCTCACTACCCAGTGTCTCACCACCGGGTGTCTCACTACCCAGTGTCCCACTACCAGTGTCTCACAACCCAGCGTCTCACTACCCGGTGTATCACTACCCAGTGTCTCACTACCGAGTGTCTCACTACCCAGTGTCCCACTACCAGTGTCTCACTACCCAGTGTCTCACTACCCAGTGTCGTCTCACTGCCCAAGTGTCTCACTACCCAGTGTCTCACTACCCAGTGTCTCACTACCCAGTGTCTCACAAGCAGTGTCCCACTACCAGTGTCTCACTACCCAGTGTCTCACTACCCAGTGTCGTCTCACTGCCCAAGTGTCTCACTACCCAGTGTCTCACTACCCAGTGTCTCACTACCCAGTGTCTCACAAGCAGTGTCCCACTACCAGTGTCTCACTACCCCAGTGTCTCACTACCCAGTGTCTCACTACCCAGTGTCTCACTAGGAGTGTCTCACTACCCAGTGCCTCACTACCCCGTGTCTCACTACCCAGTGTCTCACTACCCAGTGTCTCACTACCCCAGTGTCTCACTACCCATTGTCTCACTACCCACTGTCTCACTACCCAGTGTCTCGCTACCAGTGTCTCACTACGAGTGTCTCACTACCCAGTGTCTCACTACCCAGCGTCTCACTACCCAGCGTCTCACTACCCAGTGTCTCACTACCGGTGTCTCACTACCCAGTGTCTCACTACCCAGTGTGTAACTACCCAGTGTCTCACTACCCAGTGTCTCACTACCCGTGTCTCACTACCCAGTGTCACCCGACCCAGTGTATCACTACCTGTTTCTCACTACCCAGTGTCTCACTACCCAGCGTCTCACGAGCAGTGTCTCACTACCCAGTGTCTCACTACCCAGTGTCTCACTACCCCAGTGTCTCACTACCTGTGTCTCATTACCCCAGTGTCTCACTACCCAGTGTCTCACTACCCCAGTGTCTCACTACCTGTGTCTCACTACCCAGTGTCTCACTAGCAGTGTCTCACTAGCAGTGTCTCACTAGCAGTGTCTCACTACCCCAGTGTCTCACTACCCAGTTTCTAACAACCCAGTGTCTCAGTAGCAGTGTCTCACTACCCAGTGACTCACTAGCAGTGTCTCACTACCCAGTGTCTCACTACCTGTGTCTCATTACCCAGTGTCTCACTACCCAGTGTCTCACTATCAGTGTGTCACTATCCAATGTCTCACTACCCAGTGTCTCACTACCCAGTGTCTCACTATCTGTGTCTCACTAGCAGTGTCTCACTACCCCAGTGTCTCACTTCCCAGTGTCTCACTACCCAGTGTCTCACTACCCCAGTGTCTCACTACCCAGTGTCTCACTACCCAGTGTCTCAATAGCAGTGTCTCACTACCAAGTGTCTCACTAGCAGTGTCTCACTACCCCGTGTCTCACTACCCCAGTGTCTCACTACCAAGTGTCTCACTACCCAGTGTCTCACTACCCCAGTGCCTCACTACCCCAGTGTCTCACTACCCAGTGTCTCACTACCCAGTGTCTCACTAGCAGTGTCTCACTACCCAGTGTCTCACTACCCAGTGTCTCACTACCCAGCGTCTCACTACCCAGAGTCTCACTAGCTAGTGTCTCACTAGCAGTGTCTCACTACCCAGTGTCTCACTAGCAGTGTCTCACTACCCAGTGTCTCACTAGCAGTGTCTCACTACCCCAGTGTGTCACTACCCAGTGTCTCACTACCCAGTATCTCACTACGACTGTCTCACTACCCAGTGTCTCACTACCCAGTGTCTCACTACCCCAGTGTCTCACTACCCCAGTGTCTCACTACCCAGTGTCTCACTACCCAGTGTCTCACTAGCAGTGTCTCACTACCCTGTGCCTCACTACCCCAGTGTCTCACTACCCAGTGTCTCACTACCCAGAGTCTCACTACCCAGTGTCTCACTAGCAGTGTCTCACTACCCAGTGTCTCAATAGCAGTGTCCCACTACCAGTGTCTCACTACCCAGTGTCTCACTACCCAGTGTCTCACTGCCCAAGTGTCTCACTACCGAGTGTCTCACTACCCAGTGTCTCACTACCCAGTGTCTCACTAACCAGTGTCTCACTAGCAGTGTCTCACTACCCCAGTGTCTGACTACCTGTGTCTCACTACCCAGTGTCTCACTACCCAGTGTCTCACTACCCAGTGTCTCACTACCAGTGCCTCACTACCCAGTGTCTCACTACCCAGTGTCTCACTACCAGTGTCTCACTACCCAGCGTCTCACTACCCAGTGTATCACTACCCAGTGTCTCACTAGCAGTGTCTCACTACCCAGTGTCTCACTAGCAATGTCTCACTACCCAGTGTCTCACTACCCAGTGTCTCACTAGCAGTGTCTGACTACCCAGTATCGCCCTACCCAGTGTCTCACTAGCAGTGTCTCACTACCCAGTGTCGCACTGCCCAGTGTCTCACTACGCCGTGTCTCACTACCCAGTGTCTAACTACCCAGTGTCTCACTACCCAGCGTCTCTCAAGCAGTGTCTCACTACCCCTGTGTCTCACTACCTGTGTCTCACTACCCAGTGTCTCACTACCCAGTGACTCACTACCCAGTGTGTCACTACCCAGTGTCTCACTACCCAGTGTCTCACTACCAGTGTCTCACAACCCAGCGTCTCACTACCCGGTGTATCACTACCCAGTGTCTCACTACCGATTGTCTCACTACCCAGTGTCTCACTACCCAGTGTCTCACTACCCAGTGTCTCACTACCAGTTTCTCACTAACAGTGTCTCACTACCCAGTGTCTCACTACCCACTGTCTCACTATCCAGTGTCTCACTACCCCAGTGTCTCACTACCCAGTGTCTCACTAGCAGTGTCTCACTACCCAGTGTCTCACTACCCAGTGTCTCAATAGCAGTGTCTCACTACCCCAGTGTCTCACTGCCCAATTGTCTCACTACCCAGTGTCTCACTACCCAGTGTCTCAATACCAGTTTCTCACTACCAGGTGTCTCACTACCCAGTGCCTCACTACCAGTATCTCACTACGAGTGTCTCACTACCCACTGTCTCACTACCCAGTGTCTCACTACCCCAGTGTCTCACTCCCCCAGTGTCTCACTACCCAGTGTCTCACTACCCAGTGTCTCACTAGCAGTGTCTCACTACCAGGTGTCTCACTACCCAGTGTCTCACAACCCAGTGTCTCAATAGCAGTGTCTCACTACCCCAGTGTCTCACTACCCAGTGTCTCACTGCCCAAGTGTCTCACTACCCAGTGTCTCACTACCCAGTGTCTCACTACCAGTTTCTCACTAACAGGGTCTCACTACCCAGTGTCTCACTACCAGTGTCTCACTACCCCAGTTTCTCACTACTTGTGTCTCACTACCCAGTGTCTCACTACCCAGCGTCTCACAAGCAGTGTCTCACTACCCCAGTGTCTCACTACCTGTGTCTCACTACCCAGTGTCTCACTACCAGTGTCTCACTACCCAGTGTCTCACTACCAGTGTCTCACAACCCAGCGTCTCACTACCCGGTGTATCACTACCCAGTGTCTCACTACCCAGTGTCTCACTACCCAGTGTCTCACCACCGGGTGTCTCACTACCCAGTGTCCCACTACCAGTGTCTCACAACCCAGCGTCTCACTACCCGGTGTATCACTACCCAGTGTCTCACTACCGAGTGTCTCACTACCCAGTGTCCCACTACCAGTGTCTCACTACCCAGTGTCTCACTACCCAGTGTCGTCTCACTGCCCAAGTGTCTCACTACCCAGTGTCTCACTACCCAGTGTCTCACTACCCAGTGTCTCACAAGCAGTGTCCCACTACCAGTGTCTCACTACCCAGTGTCTCACTACCCAGTGTCGTCTCACTGCCCAAGTGTCTCACTACCCAGTGTCTCACTACCCAGTGTCTCACTACCCAGTGTCTCACAAGCAGTGTCCCACTACCAGTGTCTCACTACCCCAGTGTCTCACTACCCAGTGTCTCACTACCCAGTGTCTCACTAGGAGTGTCTCACTACCCAGTGCCTCACTACCCCGTGTCTCACTACCCAGTGTCTCACTACCCAGTGTCTCACTACCCCAGTGTCTCACTACCCATTGTCTCACTACCCACTGTCTCACTACCCAGTGTCTCGCTACCAGTGTCTCACTACGAGTGTCTCACTACCCAGTGTCTCACTACCCAGCGTCTCACTACCCAGCGTCTCACTACCCAGTGTCTCACTACCGGTGTCTCACTACCCAGTGTCTCACTACCCAGTGTGTAACTACCCAGTGTCTCACTACCCAGTGTCTCACTACCCGTGTCTCACTACCCAGTGTCTCCCGACCCAGTGTATCACTACCTGTGTCTCACTACCCAGTGTCTCACTACCCAGCGTCTCACGAGCAGTGTCTCACTACCCAGTGTCTCACTACCCAGTGTCTCACTACCCCAGTGTCTCACTACCTGTGTCTCATTACCCCAGTGTCTCACTACCCAGTGTCTCACTACCCCAGTGTCTCACTACCTGTGTCTCACTACCCAGTGTCTCACTAGCAGTGTCTCACTAGCAGTGTCTCACTAGCAGTGTCTCACTACCCCAGTGTCTAACTACCCAGTGTCTCACTACCCAGTGTCTCACTAGCAGTGTCTCACTACCCACTGTCTCACTATCCAGTGTCTCACTACCCCAGTGTCTCACTACCCAGTGTCTCAATAGCAGTGTCTCACTACCCAGTGTCTCACTACCCAGTGTCTCACTAGCAGTGTCTCACTACCCAGTGTCTCACTACCCAGTTTCTAACAACCCAGTGTCTCAGTAGCAGTGTCTCACTACCCAGTGACTCACTAGCAGTGTCTCACTACCCAGTGTCTCACTACCTGTGTCTCATTACCCAGTGTCTAACTACCCAGTGTCTCACTATCAGTGTGTCACTATCCAATGTCTCACTACCCAGTGTCTCACTTCCCAGTGTCTCACTACCCAGTGTCTCACTACCTGTGTCTCATTACCCAGTGTCTCACTACCCAGTGTCTCACTATCTGTGTCTCACTAGCAGTGTCTCACTACCCCAGTGTCTCACTTCCCAGTGTCTCACTACCCAGTGTCTCACTACCCCAGTGTCTCACTACCCAGTGTCTCACTACCCAGTGTCTCAATAGCAGTGTCTCACTACCAAGTGTCTCACTAGCAGTGTCTCACTACCCTGTGTCTCACTACCCCAGTGTCTCACTACCAAGTGTCTCACTACCCAGTGTCTCACTACCCCAGTGCCTCACTACCCCAGTGTCTCACTACCCAGTGTCTCACTACCCAGTGTCTCACTAGCAGTGTCTCACTACCCAGTGTCTCACTACCCAGTGTCTCACTACTCAGCGTCTCACTACCCAGAGTCTCACTAGCTAGTGTCTCACTAGCAGTGTCTCACTACCCAGTGTCTCACTAGCAGTGTCTCACTACCCAGTGTCTCACTAGCAGTGTCTCACTACCCCAGTGTGTCACTACCCAGTGTCTCACTACCCAGTATCTCACTACGACTGTCTCACTACCCAGTGTCTCACTACCCAGTGTCTCACTACCCCAGTGTCTCACTACCCCAGTGTCTCACTACCCAGTGTCTCACTACCCAGTGTCTCACTAGCAGTGTCTCACTACCCTGTGCCTCACTACCCCAGTGTCTCACTACCCAGTGTCTCACTACCCAGAGTCTCACTACCCAGTGTCTCACTAGCAGTGTCTCACTACCCAGTGTCTCAATAGCAGTGTCCCACTACCAGTGTCTCACTACCCAGTGTCTCACTACCCAGTGTCTCACTGCCCAAGTGTCTCACTACCCAGTGTCTCACTACCCAGTGTCTCACTAACCAGTGTCTCACTAGCAGTGTCTCACTACCCCAGTGTCTGACTACCTGTGTCTTACTAATCAGTGTCTCACTACCCAGTGTCTCACTACCCAGTATCTCACTACCAGTGCCTCACTACCCAGTGTCTCACTACCCAGTGTCTCACTACCAGTGTCTCACTACCCAGCGTCTCACTACCCAGTGTATCACTACCCAGTGTCTCACTAGCAGTGTCTCACTACCCAGTGTCTCACTAGCAATGTCTCACTACCCAGTGTCTCACTACCCAGTGTCTCACTAGCAGTGTCTGACTACCCAGTATCGCCCTACCCAGTGTCTCACTAGCAGTGTCTCACTACCCAGTGTCGCACTGCCCAGTGTCTCACTACGCCGTGTCTCACTACCCAGTGTCTAACTACCCAGTGTCTCACTACCCAGCGTCTCTCAAGCAGTGTCTCACTACCCCTGTGTCTCACTACCTGTGTCTCACTACCCAGTGTCTCACTACCCAGTGTCTCACTACCCAGTGTCTCACTACCCAGTGTCTCACTACCAGTGTCTCACAACCCAGCGTCTCACTACCCGGTGTATCACTACCCAGTGTCTCACTACCGAGTGTCTCAGTACCCAGTGTCTCACTACCCAGTGTCTCACTACCCAGTGTCTCACTACCAGTTTCTCACTAACAGTGTCTCACTACCCAGTGTCTCACTACCCACTGTCTCACTATCCAGTGTCTCACTACCCCAGTGTCTCACTACCCAGTGTCTCACTAGCAGTGTCTCACTACCCAGTGTCTCACTACCCAGTGTCTCAATAGCAGTGTCTCACTACCCCAGTGTCTCACTGCCCAATTGTCTCACTACCCAGTGTCTCACTACCCAGTGTCTCAATACCAGTTTCTCACTACCAGGTGTCTCACTACCCAGTGCCTCACTACCAGTATCTCACTACGAGTGTCTCACTACCCACTGTCTCACTACCCAGTGTCTCACTACCCCAGTGTCTCACTCCCCCAGTGTCTCACTACCCAGTGTCTCACTACCCAGTGTCTCACTAGCAGTGTCTCACTACCAGGTGTCTCACTACCCAGTGTCTCACAACCCAGTGTCTCAATAGCAGTGTCTCACTACCCCAGTGTCTCACTACCCAGTGTCTCACTGCCCAAGTGTCTCACTACCCAGTGTCTCACTACCCAGTGTCTCACTACCAGTTTCTCACTAACAGGGTCTCACTACCCAGTGTCTCACTACCAGTGTCTCACTACCCAGCGTCTCACAAGCAGTGTCTCACTACCCCAGTGTCTCACTACCTGTGTCTCACTACCCCAGTTTCTCACTACCTGTGTCTCACTACCCAGTGTCTCACTACCCAGCGTCTCACAAGCAGTGTCTCACTACCCCAGTGTCTCACTACCTGTGTCTCACTACCCAGTGTCTCACTACCAGTGTCTCACAACCCAGCGTCTCACTACCCGGTGTATCACTACCCAGTGTCTCACTACCCAGTGTCTCACTACCCAGTGTCTCACCACCCAGTGTCTCACTACCCAGTGTCCCACTACCAGTGTCTCACTACCCAGTGTCTCACTACCAGTGTCTCACAACCCAGCGTCTCACTACCCGGTGTATCACTACCCAGTGTCTCACTACCCAGTGTCGTCTCACTGCCCAAGTGTCTCACTACCCAGTGTCTCACTACCCAGTGTCTCACTACCCAGTGTCTCACAAGCAGTGTCCCACTACCAGTGTCTCACTACCCAGTGTCTCACTACCCAGTGTCGTCTCACTGCCCAAGTGTCTCACTACCCAGTGTCTCACTACCCAGTGTCTCACTACCCAGTGTCTCACAAGCAGTGTCCCACTACCAGTGTCTCACTACCCCAGTGTCTCACTACCCAGTGTCTCACTACCCAGTGTCTCACTAGGAGTGTCTCACTACCCAGTGCCTCACTACCCCGTGTCTCACTACCCAGTGTCTCACTACCCAGTGTCTCACTACCCCAGTGTCTCACTACCCATTGTCTCACTACCCACTGTCTCACTACCCAGTGTCTCGCTACCAGTGTCTCACTACGAGTGTCTCACTACCCAGTGTCTCACTACCCAGCGTCTCACTACCCAGCGTCTCACTACCCAGTGTCTCACTACCGGTGTCTCACTACCCAGTGTCTCACTACCCAGTGTGTAACTACCCAGTGTCTCACTACCCAGTGTCTTACTACCCGTGTCTCACTACCCAGTGTCACCCGACCCAGTGTATCACTACCTGTGTCTCACTACCCAGTGTCTCACTACCCAGCGTCTCACGAGCAGTGTCTCACTACCCAGTGTCTCACTACCCAGTGTCTCACTACCCCAGTGTCTCACTACCTGTGTCTCATTACCCCAGTGTCTCACTACCCAGTGTCTCACTACCCCAGTGTCTCACTACCTGTGTCTCACTACCCAGTGTCTCACTAGCAGTGTCTCACTAGCAGTGTCTCACTACCCCAGTGTCTCACTACCCAGTTTCTAACAACCCAGTGTCTCAGTAGCAGTGTCTCACTACCCAGTGACTCACTAGCAGTGTCTCACTACCCAGTGTCTCACTACCTGTGTCTCATTACCCAGTGTCTCACTACCCAGTGTCTCACTATCAGTGTGTCACTATCCAATGTCTCACTACCCAGTGTCTCACTACCCAGTGTCTCACTATCTGTGTCTCACTAGCAGTGTCTCACTACCCCAGTGTCTCACTTCCCAGTGTCTCACTACCCAGTGTCTCACTACCCCAGTGTCTCACTACCCAGTGTCTCACTACCCAGTGTCTCAATAGCAGTGTCTCACTACCAAGTGTCTCACTAGCAGTGTCTCACTACCCCGTGTCTCACTACCCCAGTGTCTCACTACCAAGTGTCTCACTACCCAGTGTCTCACTACCCCAGTGCCTCACTACCCCAGTGTCTCACTACCCAGTGTCTCACTACCCAGTGTCTCACTAGCAGTGTCTCACTACCCAGTGTCTCACTACCCAGTGTCTCACTACCCAGCGTCTCACTACCCAGAGTCTCACTAGCTAGTGTCTCACTAGCAGTGTCTCACTACCCAGTGTCTCACTAGCAGTGTCTCACTACCCAGTGTCTCACTAGCAGTGTCTCACTACCCCAGTGTGTCACTACCCAGTGTCTCACTACCCAGTATCTCACTACGACTGTCTCACTACCCAGTGTCTCACTACCCAGTGTCTCACTACCCCAGTGTCTCACTACCCCAGTGTCTCACTACCCAGTGTCTCACTACCCAGTGTCTCACTAGCAGTGTCTCACTACCCTGTGCCTCACTACCCCAGTGTCTCACTACCCAGTGTCTCACTACCCAGAGTCTCACTACCCAGTGTCTCACTAGCAGTGTCTCACTACCCAGTGTCTCAATAGCAGTGTCCCACTACCAGTGTCTCACTACCCAGTGTCTCACTACCCAGTGTCTCACTGCCCAAGTGTCTCACTACCGAGTGTCTCACTACCCAGTGTCTCACTACCCAGTGTCTCACTAACCAGTGTCTCACTAGCAGTGTCTCACTACCCCAGTGTCTGACTACCTGTGTCTCACTACCCAGTGTCTCACTACCCAGTGTCTCACTACCCAGTGTCTCACTACCAGTGCCTCACTACCCAGTGTCTCACTACCCAGTGTCTCACTACCAGTGTCTCACTACCCAGCGTCTCACTACCCAGTGTATCACTACCCAGTGTCTCACTAGCAGTGTCTCACTACCCAGTGTCTCACTAGCAATGTCTCACTACCCAGTGTCTCACTACCCAGTGTCTCACTAGCAGTGTCTGACTACCCAGTATCGCCCTACCCAGTGTCTCACTAGCAGTGTCTCACTACCCAGTGTCGCACTGCCCAGTGTCTCACTACGCCGTGTCTCACTACCCAGTGTCTAACTACCCAGTGTCTCACTACCCAGCGTCTCTCAAGCAGTGTCTCACTACCCCTGTGTCTCACTACCTGTGTCTCACTACCCAGTGTCTCACTACCCAGTGACTCACTACCCAGTGTGTCACTACCCAGTGTCTCACTACCCAGTGTCTCACTACCAGTGTCTCACAACCCAGCGTCTCACTACCCGGTGTATCACTACCCAGTGTCTCACTACCGAGTGTCTCACTACCCAGTGTCTCACTACCCAGTGTCTCACTACCCAGTGTCTCACTACCAGTTTCTCACTAACAGTGTCTCACTACCCAGTGTCTCACTACCCACTGTCTCACTATCCAGTGTCTCACTACCCCAGTGTCTCACTACCCAGTGTCTCACTAGCAGTGTCTCACTACCCAGTGTCTCACTACCCAGTGTCTCAATAGCAGTGTCTCACTACCCCAGTGTCTCACTGCCCAATTGTCTCACTACCCAGTGTCTCACTACCCAGTGTCTCAATACCAGTTTCTCACTACCAGGTGTCTCACTACCCAGTGCCTCACTACCAGTATCTCACTACGAGTGTCTCACTACCCACTGTCTCACTACCCAGTGTCTCACTACCCCAGTGTCTCACTCCCCCAGTGTCTCACTACCCAGTGTCTCACTACCCAGTGTCTCACTAGCAGTGTCTCACTACCAGGTGTCTCACTACCCAGTGTCTCACAACCCAGTGTCTCAATAGCAGTGTCTCACTACCCCAGTGTCTCACTACCCAGTGTCTCACTGCCCAAGTGTCTCACTACCCAGTGTCTCACTACCCAGTGTCTCACTACCAGTTTCTCACTAACAGGGTCTCACTACCCAGTGTCTCACTACCAGTGTCTCACTACCCCAGTTTCTCACTACCTGTGTCTCACTACCCAGTGTCTCACTACCCAGCGTCTCACAAGCAGTGTCTCACTACCCCAGTGTCTCACTACCTGTGTCTCACTACCCAGTGTCTCACTACCAGTGTCTCACTACCCAGTGTCTCACTACCAGTGTCTCACAACCCAGCGTCTCACTACCCGGTGTATCACTACCCAATGTCTCACTACCCAGTGTCTCACTACCCAGTGTCTCACCACCGGGTGTCTCACTACCCAGTGTCCCACTACCAGTGTCTCACAACCCAGCGTCTCACTACCCGGTGTATCACTACCCAGTGTCTCACTACCGAGTGTCTCACTACCCAGTGTCCCACTACCAGTGTCTCACTACCCAGTGTCTCACTACCCAGTGTCGTCTCACTGCCCAAGTGTCTCACTACCCAGTGTCTCACTACCCAGTGTCTCACTACCCAGTGTCTCACAAGCAGTGTCCCACTACCAGTGTCTCACTACCCAGTGTCTCACTACCCAGTGTCATCTCACTGCCCAAGTGTCTCACTACCCAGTGTCTCACTACCCAGTGTCTCACTACCCAGTGTCTCACAAGCAGTGTCCCACTACCAGTGTCTCACTACCCCAGTGTCTCACTACCCAGTGTCTCACTACCCAGTGTCTCACTAGGAGTGTCTCACTACCCAGTGCCTCACTACCCCGTGTCTCACTACCCAGTGTCTCACTACCCAGTGTCTCACTACCCCAGTGTCTCACTACCCATTGTCTCACTACCCACTGTCTCACTACCCAGTGTCTCGCTACCAGTGTCTCACTACGAGTGTCTCACTACCCAGTGTCTCACTACCCAGCGTCTCACTACCCAGCGTCTCACTACCCAGTGTCTCACTACCGGTGTCTCACTACCCAGTGTCTCACTACCCAGTGTGTAACTACCCAGTGTCTCACTACCCAGTGTCTCACTACCCGTGTCTCACTACCCAGTGTCTCCCGACCCAGTGTATCACTACCTGTGTCTCACTACCCAGTGTCTCACTACCCAGCGTCTCACGAGAAGTGTCTCACTACCCAGTGTCTCACTACCCAGTGTCTCACTACCCCAGTGTCTCACTACCTGTGTCTCATTACCCCAGTGTCTCACTACCCAGTGTCTCACTACCCCAGTGTCTCACTACCTGTGTCTCACTACCCAGTGTCTCACTAGCAGTGTCTCACTAGCAGTGTCTCACTAGCAGTGTCTCACTACCCCAGTGTCTCACTACCCAGTGTCTCACTACCCAGTGTCTCACTAGCAGTGTCTCACTACCCACTGTCTCACTATCCAGTGTCTCACTACCCCAGTGTCTCACTACCCAGTGTCTCAATAGCAGTGTCTCACTACCCAGTGTCTCACTACCCAGTGTCTCACTAGCAGTGTCTCACTACCCAGTGTCTCACTACCCAGTTTCTAACAACCCAGTGTCTCAGTAGCAGTGTCTCACTACCCAGTGACTCACTAGCAGTGTCTCACTACCCAGTGTCTCACTACCTGTGTCTCATTACCCAGTGTCTCACTACCCAGTGTCTCACTATCAGTGTGTCACTATCCAATGTCTCACTACCCAGTGTCTCACTTCCCAGTGTCTCACTACCCAGTGTCTCACTACCTGTGTCTCATTACCCAGTGTCTCACTACCCAGTGTCTCACTATCTGTGTCTCACTAGCAGTGTCTCACTACCCCAGTGTCTCACTTCCCAGTGTCTCACTACCCAGTGTCTCACTACCCCAGTGTCTCACTACCCAGTGTCTCACTACCCAGTGTCTCAATAGCAGTGTCTCACTACCAAGTGTCTCACTAGCAGTGTCTCACTACCCTGTGTCTCACTACCCCAGTGTCTCACTACCAAGTGTCTCACTACCCAGTGTCTCACTACCCCAGTGCCTCACTACCCCAGTGTCTCACTACCCAGTGTCTCACTACCCAGTGTCTCACTAGCAGTGTCTCACTACCCAGTGTCTCACTACCCAGTGTCTCACTACCCAGCGTCTCACTACCCAGAGTCTCACTAGCTAGTGTCTCACTAGCAGTGTCTCACTACCCAGTGTCTCACTAGCAGTGTCTCACTACCCAGTGTCTCACTAGCAGTGTCTCACTACCCCAGTGTGTCACTACCCAGTGTCTCACTACCCAGTATCTCACTACGACTGTCTCACTACCCAGTGTCTCACTACCCAGTGTCTCACTACCCCAGTGTCTCACTACCCCAGTGTCTCACTACCCAGTGTCTCACTACCCAGTGTCTCACTAGCAGTGTCTCACTACCCTGTGCCTCACTACCCCAGTGTCTCACTACCCAGTGTCTCACTACCCAGAGTCTCACTACCCAGTGTCTCACTAGCAGTGTCTCACTACCCAGTGTCTCAATAGCAGTGTCCCACTACCAGTGTCTCACTACCCAGTGTCTCACTACCCAGTGTCTCACTGCCCAAGTGTCTCACTACCCAGTGTCTCACTACCCAGTGTCTCACTAACCAGTGTCTCACTAGCAGTGTCTCACTACCCCAGTGTCTGACTACCTGTGTCTTACTACCCAGTGTCTCACTACCCAGTGTCTCACTACCCAGTGTCTCACTACCAGTGCCTCACTACCCAGTGTCTCACTACCCAGTGTCTCACTACCAGTGTCTCACTACCCAGCGTCTCACTACCCAGTGTATCACTACCCAGTGTCTCACTAGCAGTGTCTCACTACCCAGTGTCTCACTAGCAATGTCTCACTACCCAGTGTCTCACTACCCAGTGTCTCACTAGCAGTGTCTGACTACCCAGTATCGCCCTACCCAGTGTCTCACTAGCAGTGTCTCACTACCCAGTGTCGCACTGCCCAGTGTCTCACTACGCCGTGTCTCACTACCCAGTGTCTAACTACCCAGTGTCTCACTACCCAGCGTCTCTCAAGCAGTGTCTCACTACCCCTGTGTCTCACTACCTGTGTCTCACTACCCAGTGTCTCACTACCCAGTGTCTCACTACCCAGTGTCTCACTACCAGTGTCTCACAACCCAGCGTCTCACTACCCGGTGTATCACTACCCAGTGTCTCACTACCGAGTGTCTCAGTACCCAGTGTCTCACTACCCAGTGTCTCACTACCCAGTGTCTCACTACCAGTTTCTCACTAACAGTGTCTCACTACCCAGTGTCTCACTACCCACTGTCTCACTATCCAGTGTCTCACTACCCCAGTGTCTCACTACCCAGTGTCTCACTAGCAGTGTCTCACTACCCAGTGTCTCACTACCCAGTGTCTCAATAGCAGTGTCTCACTACCCCAGTGTCTCACTGCCCAATTGTCTCACTACCCAGTGTCTCACTACCCAGTGTCTCAATACCAGTTTCTCACTACCAGGTGTCTCACTACCCAGTGCCTCACTACCAGTATCTCACTACGAGTGTCTCACTACCCACTGTCTCACTACCCAGTGTCTCACTACCCCAGTGTCTCACTCCCCCAGTGTCTCACTACCCAGTGTCTCACTACCCAGTGTCTCACTAGCAGTGTCTCACTACCAGGTGTCTCACTACCCAGTGTCTCACAACCCAGTGTCTCAATAGCAGTGTCTCACTACCCCAGTGTCTCACTACCCAGTGTCTCACTGCCCAAGTGTCTCACTACCCAGTGTCTCACTACCCAGTGTCTCACTACCAGTTTCTCACTAACAGGGTCTCACTACCCAGTGTCTCACTACCAGTGTCTCACTACCCAGCGTCTCACAAGCAGTGTCTCACTACCCCAGTGTCTCACTACCTGTGTCTCACTACCCCAGTTTCTCACTACCTGTGTCTCACTACCCAGTGTCTCACTACCCAGCGTCTCACAAGCAGTGTCTCACTACCCCAGTGTCTCACTACCTGTGTCTCACTACCCAGTGTCTCACTACCAGTGTCTCACAACCCAGCGTCTCACTACCCGGTGTATCACTACCCAGTGTCTCACTACCCAGTGTCTCACTACCCAGTGTCTCACCACCCAGTGTCTCACTACCCAGTGTCCCACTACCAGTGTCTCACTACCCAGTGTCTCACTACCAGTGTCTCACAACCCAGCGTCTCACTACCCGGTGTATCACTACCCAGTGTCTCACTACCGAGTGTCTCACTACCCAGTGTCCCACTACCAGTGTCTCACTACCCAGTGTCTCACTACCCAGTGTCGTCTCACTGCCCAAGTGTCTCACTACCCAGTGTCTCACTACCCAGTGTCTCACTACCCAGTGTCTCACAAGCAGTGTCCCACTACCAGTGTCTCACTACCCAGTGTCTCACTACCCAGTGTCGTCTCACTGCCCAAGTGTCTCACTACCCAGTGTCTCACTACCCAGTGTCTCACTACCCAGTGTCTCACAAGCAGTGTCCCACTACCAGTGTCTCACTACCCCAGTGTCTCACTACCCAGTGTCTCACTACCCAGTGTCTCACTAGGAGTGTCTCACTACCCAGTGCCTCACTACCCCGTGTCTCACTACCCAGTGTCTCACTACCCAGTGTCTCACTACCCAGTGTCTCACTACCCAAAATCTCACTACCCAGTGTGTCACTACCCAGTGTCTCACTACCCAGTGTCTCACTACCCCAGTGTCTCACTACCCATTGTCTCACTACCCACTGTCTCACTACCCAGTGTCTCGCTACCAGTGTCTCACTACGAGTGTCTCACTACCCAGTGTCGTCTCACTGCCCAAGTGTCTCACTACCCAGTGTCTCACTACCCAGTGTCTCACTACCCAGTGTCTCACAAGCAGTGTCCCACTACCAGTGTCTCACTACCCAGTGTCTCACTACCCAGTGTCGTCTCACTGCCCAAGTGTCTCACTACCCAGTGTCTCACTACCCAGTGTCTCACTACCCAGTGTCTCACAAGCAGTGTCCCACTACCAGTGTCTCACTACCCCAGTGTCTCACTACCCAGTGTCTCACTACCCAGTGTCTCACTAGGAGTGTCTCACTACCCAGTGCCTCACTACCCCGTGTCTCACTACCCAGTGTCTCACTACCCAGTGTCTCACTACCCAGTGTCTCACTACCCAAAATCTCACTACCCAGTGTGTCACTACCCAGTGTCTCACTACCCAGTGTCTCACTACCCCAGTGTCTCACTACCCATTGTCTCACTACCCACTGTCTCACTACCCAGTGTCTCGCTACCAGTGTCTCACTACGAGTGTCTCACTACCCAGCGTCTCACTACCCAGCGTCTCACTACCCAGTGTCTCACTACCGGTGTCTCACTACCCAGTGTCTCACTACCCAGTGTGTAACTACCCAGTGTCTCACTACTCAGTGTCTCACTACCCGTGTCTCACTACCCAGTGTCTCCCGACCCAGTGTATCACTATCCAGTGTCTCACAACCCTGGCATCTTCATCTGCAAACGTGAACAAACAGTAGCATCTACATCTTCAGAACGTGAAAAACCAGTGGCATCTACATCTGTGGAATGTAAGAACCAGTGGCATCTACATCTGCAGAAGCTGAAGAACCAGTGACATCTACATCTGAACAACGTGAAGAACCAGTGGCATCTTCATCTACAGAAGCTGAAGAACCAGTAGCATCTACGTCTGCAGAAGGTGAAAAACCAATGGCATCTACATCTGCAGAATATAAAGAACCAGTGGCATCTTTCATTTACAGAAAATGAAAAACCAGTGGCATCTACATCTTCAGAACGTGAAAAGCCAGTGGCATCCACACCTGCAGAACATGAAGAACCGGTGGCATGTACATCGGCAGAATATGAAGAACCAGTGGCATCCACATCTGCAGAACGTGAAGAACCATTGGCATCTACATCTGCAAAACGTGAAGAACCAGTGGCATCTACATCTGCAGAAGGTGAAGAACCAGTTGCATCTCCATCTGCAGAACGTGAAGAACCAGTGGTATCTACATTTGCAGAACGTGAAGAACCAGTGGCAACTACATCTGCAGCAGGTGAAGAACAAGTGACATCTTCATCTGCAAACGTGAACACCAGTGGCATCTACATCTGTGGAATGCAAAGAACCCGTGGCATCTATATATGCAGAAGGTGAAGAAACAGTGGCATCTACATCTGTAGAACATGAAGAACCATTTACATCTACATTAGCACAACGTGAATAACAAGTGGCATCTACGTCTGCAGAAGGTGAAAACCCAATTGCATCTACATCTGCAGAATATAAAGAACCAGTGGCATCTATCACCTGCAGAAAATGAAGAACCAGTGGCATCCACATCTGCAGAACGTGAAGAACCGGTGGCATCTACATCTGCAGAACGTGAAGAACCGTTGGCATCTACGTCTACAGGGGATTATACAACGTTTAACGCCATTCCCCGTGTTATTTGTACAGGCCATACAACATATATGGGGAGTCCCTGTACATTCAACAAGGCGGGGTAACAGCGATGGCAGCCCTGACAATGTTGAAATCCACCCCTGGTAACGATGGTCCATAACTCACACTCACACTTTGATGTGACTCGGACTTTACCACGAATATGGTTTTGCGCTGAGCTTCCTTTCATCCATCCCAGCCCCTCTGTGGGCCCTCTACACACATCGCACGTTGTGCCAATTCACTCTAGGAAGCAACCCTGGGGGCTAAGGTCACGTCAGTATGCCACCTCGGGTGCTACAGTGGCTAAGAGATGTTAACTACCTTCCATGGTATACAGGAGGTCGTGAGTTCCATCCAGACCCTGACGATGCCTGCTGCTGCAGTATATTTGGAGTCTGTGTCTCTCTTTCATCATCACAGTGGAGATGTTACCTACCTCGCCTGGTATACAGGAGGTCGTGGGTTTGATCCCGACCCGTGATGATGCCTGCTGCTGCTGAATATTTGGAGTCTGCGTCTCTCTCTCTCATCATCACAGTGGTGAGGAGATTCTAGATTTGAAGCTTTCGTGACTGCAAGGATCCATACTCTTTGGTTCTATTCGGTAAAGTCACGTAGGTAAAAAATAAAACAAAAAATAACGACGTTTCGGCCACAACACAAGTGGCCTTCATCAGGTGAAAGGACTGTACTGTCCAGAGGACAGCGTTGGAGTGAAGACAGCCAAGCTCAGGTCGCGTCCTTTAAGCTGTGTGGGAGGAAACCAAACGCTTTGACAAAGGAATTAGCATAAAATGCTGTAGAGGACCGGCACGGGGAGGGGGGGGGTTACAAATGTTGGTGTGAAGGGAAATAAGCTGCTGTGAAAGTTTAGGATACCACTACTTGAATAAATATACTGTACCATTGAAAATTAGTTTAATGTTTGGTATGATTTAGAACATCTTTCCAATGATTGCTTAATTTGAAACCATCTTCTCGGTTGAAATTGTGTCTGTGTTTGTAAATCTGAATTGCCTCGTGGACAAATCTCTGATAAAAACCCGTGGGTTTGCAGAGAACCTTGGTATCGGAGAAAACTATATCGTGATCACCCACAGCGTTGCAACAGTGATCAGCTACGGCAGAAAAATTCGTTCTGCCGTGTTTCAAGTCTGATTTGTGCTCGCGAATTCAGTCAGAGACATGTCGTTTCGTCTCCCCGATATAGCAATCACCACAGGTGCAGCTCAATTTGTAAACCCCGGGGGGTACTGTAAGTCATTGCTTTCACACTCACTTCTGCTGCTGTATCTTCACCGAATTCTAAACAGATTCTGTTTAAGGCCAGCCTATCTTTAATCTCAGAGAGGATAAGGCTACTCCGATTTGAACTCGATACTTTAGACAGGACGCTCCTACAAGCTCATTTAATGTTAATACAAAAAATGTCACCTTCTGATTGGAACCACGCAGACAACATGACTGCTTCTTCTGCTGATTCACTATCAGTCAAATGCAAAGCTAACCTGATTTCTTAATTCAACCACCTATCAAAGGAGAACCCAGTCCCACATATAACAAAACTAGACGTTAACAAAATCGTCATTAATCAGAGTAGAACCCCGATTTCGGACAATCTGAAAACAGTACTGGCTAGAGGGCTAAATTTTGCTGTCACCCCAAAACATATACCTGTAGATGATATCATCTCTCAGGTCGATGTAGCCCTCAAAGTCGTAGGACACATCCAAGCAGACGTTGTGAGAGCTGAAATAGCCACTATTCTTAAGAATGCTAAGAAACCCATTAGCAACATCAGCAAAAATGAACGCTCTGAACTCGCGAATTTTAAAAACAGAAATGATATAGTCATCCTCTCAGCCGACAAAGGCAACGCTACTGTAATTATGGATAAAGATTCATACAACAACAAAATCCAGAACCTGCTCAACGATGGAAGTTACTCAATAAATAAAAATGACCCTACTAATAGCCTAACGATAAAAACCAACAAGATCATCACAAGTTCGACCTCCCTAATCGAACCAACTAAACGTCCCTCCCTAAAACCTTCTGCTGCAAGACCCCCTAGATTCTATGGTCTTCCCAAGATTCATAAAGAAGGCACCCCACTACGACCCATGGTATCCACGATCAACTCCCCTACCTATAGACTAGCCCATTTTCTGTCAGATACCTTGCTGCCTTTCACTGGCAAGACCTCCTCAGAAGTACTTAACTCAGCCCAATTGGTCTCTATGGTCAAAGACGTTGTACTGTCCCCTGACGATATCCTTGTCAGCTTCGATGTGGTCTCTTTGTTCACCAAGGTCCCAGTACCTGATACCATTAAAATAATTTAAAATGTGGTCCAACATGGACTAGACCCTGATACACCTGTGCTGGTTAGGCACTGCCTCACAATACCTACTTTACTTGGAATGGCACCTTCTACAAACAAAATGAGGGTACCCCCATGGGATCCCCCTTGTCACGAGTGATAGACAATGTTTTCATGGAGAAATTTGAATCAGACGCCATCCAGACTTCCACCCTCAGACCTTCCCTGTGGAAGAGATATGTAGACGACACTTTCGTCATTTGGCCACATGGCCTCTCAGCTTTGAACCTTTTCCTAGACCACATCAATTCGAGACATCCCGCCATCAAATTCACCATGGAAGTGGAGAATGATGGCAAGTTACCATTCTTGGATGTTCTGTTTGAGAGGAGACCTGATGGCTCATTGGGACATTCTGTCTACAGGAAAACCTACCCACACAGATTCCTACTTGAAACCTGATTCCCACCACCACCCGACTCAAAATAATTATCTCATCAAAACGTTATACCACAGGGCTTATTGCATTTCGGACCAACACCACTTGACCAGTGAATTAAAACATGTACATCTGGCCCTCAAGAGGAACGGATACTCTGACCGTACCATCCGCCAAGCTGTTTCTCCCTCCATACAGAAACAACCACTTGATACTCCGATCAAAAACATCACACTACCATATATAGCAGGCGTTACTAAAAAGATCTCCAAAATTCTAAACAAACACAAGATCCTGGTCCGGTTCAATACAGTACACAAAATCCGTGACCTGATCCCATCCGTGAAGGATGTCATTCCTGACTTACAGTACCCCGGGGTTTACAAATTGAGCTGTAACTGTGGTGATTGCTATATTGGGGAGACGAAACGACATGTCTCTGACCGAATTCGCGAGCACAAATCAGACTTGAAACACGGCAGAATGAATTCTTCTGCCGTAGCTGATCACTGTTACAACGCTGTGGGTGATCACGATATAGTTTTCTCCGATTCCAAGGTTCTCTGCAAACCCACGGGTTTTTATCAGAGATTTGTCCACGAGGCAATTCAGATTTACAAACACAGACAATTTCAACCGAGAAGATGGTTTCAAATTAAGCAATCATTGGAAAGATGTTCTAAATCATACCAACATTAAACTAATTTTCAATGGTACAGTATATTGATTCAAGTAGTGGTATCCTAAACTTTCACAGCAGCTTATTTCCCTTCACACCAACATTTGTAAACTCTCTCCCCCCCCCCCCCCCCCCCCCCGTGCCGGTCCTCTACAGCATGTTATGCTAATTCCTTTGTCAAAGCGTTTGGTTTCCTCCCACACAGCTTAAAGGACGCGACCTGAGCTTGGCTGTCTTCACTCCAACGCTGTCCTCTGGACAGTACGGTCCCTTCACCTGATGAAGGCCACTTGTGTTGTGGCCGAAACGTCGTGATTTTTTGTTGTTTTATTTTTTACCTACATGACTTTACCGAATAGAACCAAATAGTATGGTGAAGAGATCTTAACTACCTCGCCTGGTATCCAGAAATTCATGGGTTCGATCCCAACCCTGATGATGCCTTCTGCTGTATATTTGAAGTCTGCGTCTGTCTCTCATCATCATCATCCTCACAGTGGCTAGGAGATGTTAACTACCTCGCCTTGTGTGCACGAGATCGTGGGCGCCACGGTGGCAAGGAGACGTTATGAACATCGCACGTGCCGCAATTAATTTTCGCGAGTCAATAATTTACGGCGGAATTGGTTCAACACTGGTCAAATTCTGGACAAGTTTTGACATTCCAGTGTCTCGTCATCAGCGGTATTTCTTTAACTTCCAGATGCTACAGACAAGGGCTCCCTCTCCCTCCTCCGCTCTGTCTCACTCTCTCAGATAGTGGGTCTTGGTTGGACGCAAATTTATTTAGTAGCACACAAGACAACCATTAGCGTGGCTGCGGTGGATATGACAGCCTAAAAAAAAACACGCAGGCAACGCGTCCCCTTTGTAAGTGTGTGGCTCTCCATGCCTGTAGCCACACGCAAACTCCAAATATACAGCAGCAGGCATCGTCAGCGGTCGAGATCGATCCCACGACCTCCTAAATACCAGGCGAGGTAGGTAACATCTCTTAGCCACCGTGATGATGATGAGAGAGAGACACAGACTCCAAATATACAGCAGCAGGCATCGTTAGCGGTCGAGATCGAACCCACGACCTCCTGCATACCAGGCGAGGTAGTTAACATCTCATAGGCACCGCGGCGAAACCCGTCAGCCACAAGGCATCCCGGCGAGAAAGATGTATTTGCGTCGTGCATCGTGAATATTGTTATCACCATTATCATCGTTTCACATCAATTACGGCGTGTATGTGTGTGTTTGTGGTGAACACAAGACTTGGTGATGATGGTGCTGTCTCTTCGGTGTCCGAACTTACACCGGCGAAAAAAGTTACGTTCCATGAAAAACGTGTAACTAGTTTGGGGCTTCAGTTAACAAAGCGCGGAACGCTAAAAGCTCACCTGCAACGGAGTCTCTCTCGCACGGCGGAGAACAGAGACTCACACAGGAGCCCAGCGGAGGGGTGGAAGAGGCGGAAATAATGAGATGTTGAATCTTCGGTACGTCTCTCTCTCGCTCGACATCACCACCCCACCCGCCTGCACTCGGAAAGCCCTGATTACTCCCACATCACCACCTCCACCAACTCCACCCCGCCACTACCTCTCATCCCCACCACCACCACCCACCACCCACCACCACCACCCCCACCCACCACCACCACCACCCTCACCCACCACCCACCACCCCCACCCACCACCCACCACCACCACCCACCACCACCACCACCCCACCACCACCACCCCACCACCACCCCACCACCCCACCACCACCACCACCCCACCACCACCACCACCCCACCACCACCACCTCCCCACCACCACCACCTCCCCACCACCACCTCCCCACCACCACCTCCCCACCACCACCACCTCCTCACCACCACCTCCTCACCACCACCTCCCCACCACCACCACCCCACCACCACCTCCCCACCACCACCACCTCTCCTCCCCACCACCACCACCTCCCACCACCCCACCACCACCTCCGCTCCCCACCATCACCTCCCCTCCCCACTACCACCATCACCCCCACCACCCGACTACCACCCCACCACCACCACCTCCCCATGTTTCTTGGGGTCACGATGCAAACGATCTCGCAGTATCGGCGGCAGCCGTGCGTGACGGTGAGGCGAGGGATCGCGTCCCAGTCGACAGCGCTATGCAAAGTGCTGCCGAGGACATCAAAACATTGACACGTTGGGGGGCCCAACTGGTTCTTCCAGAACCAATGGGCACGTGAATGGACTTTGCAGGGAAAATAAACCATAACGCTGCACTATAATCCAGATGTTTGTCCACCCAGGCGGTGTGCCAAGATATGCATGAATGCGTGAAATAATATCATAACTCGAGAATCATTACATACATATTTACTACGCCACTGTACACTCAACTATACACTACGCTACTTACACTACACTGTACACTACACTACTATACACTTCACGACTATACACTATACTACTATACACTACTATACACTACACACTACACTACTATACACTGCACTACTATACACTGCACTACTATACACTGCACTACTATACACTACTATACTCTACACTACTATACACTACACTACTATACACTACACTACTAGATACTACACTACTATACACTACTATACTCTACACTACTATACACTACACTACTATACACTACACTATACACTATACCATACACTACACTATACACTACTATACACACACTCGACACTGCGGAATGCCACGTGCGATGTCTATCTTTGAGGAGGGAAGATCTCTCCAAGGAGAGGCCAAGCCACGTCTGTGGTCCTTCAATGAGAACGCGGTGGTCAGATGTATATCGAGCGCATCACTCCCGAGTCGAATCTTCTCCGAACATTAGACGGGTGATAAAAATAGCGGCCATCTCGGTGTAGGTGCACGCGGGAGCCGTCCCATTCCGACTCGGGGATGCTGACAGTGCGCTGTCTTTGAGTTGTACGCCTTGTGGTGTCATCTGGTCCAACACCAGTGGAGACTAGGCTCTAAGAAAAGCCGTCTCTCGGGTGTGGACCAATCAAATTCAAGGACAGTGCCATCATCATTATCAGAGTTGTCTCTTTTTGGTTGCATTTTGACTGCTTGTGTTGTGGTTATTGCAAACATGATCCCTTGTATAAAGGTGTCAGTTTTTGTGCCAGATAAAAGGGTAAAAACCTATTACTGTATCTTGCTACTGGCAAAGGAGGTCTCATAGTGTAAAGGATTACCCCGAGCTCTCAATAACTCTGACAGTGCGCGTTTTTTTTTAGTTGTACGCCTTGTGGTGTCATCTGGTCTAACACCAGTGGAGACTAGGCTCTAAGAAAAGCTGTCTCGGGTGTGGACCAATCAAATTCAAGGACAGTGCCATCATCATTATCAGAGTTGTCTCTTTTTGGTTGCATTTTGACTGCTTGTGTTGTGGTTATTGCAAACATGATCCCTTGTATAAAGGTGTCAGTTTTTGTGCCAGATAAAAGGGTAAAAACCTATCACTATAGGCTAACGAGTCGTCGTCGAGGGCCCGGGGGGATGTCCATCCCACCGAGATGTAGACGGCCCTCGAATCGACGAAGAAAAGCCGTCCAATCTCCTCCCGCAGCAGTGAACTGACTTGCAGTTGGAACTTGGTGAACGATTTCCACCTTCAAGATTTGAAGCTTTCGTGACTGCAAGGATCCATACTCACATTAAACCAATTTTCAATGGTACAGTATATTTATTCAAGTAGTGGTATCCTAAACTTTCACAGCAGCTTATTTCCCTTCACACCAACATTTGTAACCCCCCTCCCCCCCCCCCGTGCCGGTCCTCTACAGCATTTTATGCTAATTCCTTTGTCAAAGCGTTTGGTTTCCTCCCACACAGCTTAAAGGACGCTGTATTCACTCCAACGCTGTCCTCTGGACAGTGCGGTCCCTTCACCTGATGAAGGCCACTTGTGTTTTGGCCGAAACGTCGTTATTTTTTGTTTTATTTTTTACCTACGTGACTTTACCGAATAGAACCAAACAGTATGGATCCTTGCAGTCATGAAAGCTTCAAATCTAGAATCTCCTCACCACTGTGATGATGAGAGAGAGAGACGCAGACTCCAAATATTCAGCAGCAGCAGGCATCGTCACGGGTCGGGATCAAACCCACGACCTCCTGTATACCAGGCGAGGTAGGTAACATCTCCACTGTGATGATGAGAGAGAGACACATACTCCAAATATACAGCAGCAGCAGGCATCGTCAGGGTCTGGATGGAACTCACGACCTCCTGTATACCATGGAAGGTAGTTAACATCTCTTAGCCACTGTAGCACCCGAGGTGGCATACTGACGTGACCTTAGCCCCCAGGGTTGCTTCCTATAGTGACCTGGACAACGTGCGATGTGTGTAGAGGGCCCACAGAGGGCCTGGGATGGATGAAAGGAAGCTCAGCGCAAAACCATATTCGTGGTAAAGTCCGAGTCACATCAAAGTATGAGTGTGAGTTATGGACCATCGTGCCAGGGGTGGATTTCAACATTGTCAGGGCTGCCATCGCTGTTACCCCGCCTTGTTGAATGTACAGGGACTCCCCATATATGTTGTATGGCCTGTACAAAAAACACGGGGAATGGCGTTAAACGTTGTATAATCGCCTGTAGACGTAGATGCCAACGGTTCTTCACGCTCTGCAGATGTGGATGCCACTGGTTCTTCATTTTCTGCAGATGATAGATGCCACTGGTTCTTTATATTCTACAGATGTAGATGCCATTGGGTTTTCACCTTCTGCAGATGTAGATGCCACTTGTTATTCACGTTGTGCATATGTAGATGTAAATGGTTCTTCATGTTCTACAGATGTAGATGCCACTGTTTCTTCACCTTCTGCATATATAGATGCCACGGGTTCTATACATTCCACAGATGTAAATGCCACTGGTGTTCACGTTTCCTTTGTCAAACGTTTGGTTTCCTCCCACACAGCTTAAAGGACGCGACCTGGCTTGACTTTCTTTACTCCGACGCTGTCTTCGTGACAGCACGGTCCCCTTCACCTGATGAAGGCCACTTGTGTTGTGGCCGAAACGTCGTGAATTTTGTTATTTTGTCTTTTACCTTACGTGACTTTACCGAATAGAACCAAAGAGTAAGGATTTCCACCTTGGAAGATTGCGGGCTGCTGCGGCGCATGCCGATTCGACCCAGAATGGCGGACGAGTTAAGTTTTTTCAGTTTTTCAGTTTTATTTATTTTGGTATGGCCCTGTGAGCCATTCGGCTCTTGAATCGGAGTGCAACCGCAACAAAACAACTAAAACACATGAACAAGAAAAACATCTTCAAGTGACTACTGTGTGTTGACTGTGCGAAACAGAAAATCCATTAAAAAAACAGCAAAATATTCCTGAAAAAAGCACCGTGCACCAACGCTGTGTGCAAAAAAATCCCAGTGGGATGCAATTCAAACAACAACAACAACAACCACAAGAAAGCTTAGATTAAGGCCATGAGTGTAACTCCGTACTACAACAAAACAAACATGTCCAAACCAAAAAAAAGTTTGCAAAATCACCAAAAAATAAAGCCATAATTGCAACGTAACAGCGAGCACAGGGACTATGACCGAATTTTTAACAATAAACTACGTAAATAACACGTAACACCAAAATCCTGTAGCCATAGCTGGCTGCATGAGTCACTCCACAACAACAGAAGCATCGGTCGGAGTATCAAATTTTTCAATGCCCTTCCCACCATTTCGGGGCTGCAAACCCCGAAATGGCGGGAAGGTCCAGCGCTCCGGTCGCCTCGGTTATGACAGCGGCGGGAAGAGCGTGTTTGCCGTCCGGTAGAAGTCGCGGCAGTCATCCGCTCAAAGAGATGAGCGGCGGCCAACGGCCGACAGCAAACCCTCCCCCAGGTGCCCCGGCGATGCCCAGCCCAGCTCCTGCGGAGGTGGCTTGGCTGGGCTCGCCGTGCACTCCCGAGCCGACTGGAGCACGTTCGTCGAGAGCGGGGCGCTCGAAGGGGGACGACGCCTTCCTTAGTTCGGCGTCGTCATCGGGTGACGCAACAGCTGGGTCATTACGTTTAAATCGCCGACTCGGGACATGACGGGCGAAGTGTTCGTTGGCACTTGTGGCACCAAATGTAGTGTCTTCGAAAAGTTGCTCACACCGACGCGTTGGAACAGGTCACCTGCTTACACTTTATTCGCCTATTCTTGCACCAGTTGTAGGCACTCTTATAACTATCTATACGGTCACTTGTGTTTAACCTCTCCCCACTCTTGTTTACCTTTCACCTCGCTTATCCTGCACTCGGCAGCTCTGCTCTCAGCGTCTCCGCACACAGCGACTCTACATCTCCACCGCCGCCCTCACCTAGGCTCCCTCAGACCCGCTCAGACCGTCTGTGCCTTTACCTATGGCATCGGTCGTGCAAAAACAACTTAAACACCTCGATCATTGTACAACGATCATTTTTATTAACAGATATTGAAGCATTTACAGTATGCATACGTGACACTCCCCATTTTGCCTGGGATGTAGTGAGCAAAATTTATAGTCTTTGAAAGTGGAGGAAAGGTCTCCAGATGCACCACCATTCACATCACTCACTTCTTCTTCCTCCTCCTCCTCCTTCTGCCACCAAACCTCAAAGTGTTTAGCGAAAGTCTTCGGCCCTACTTCTCGTTAGGGTCTCCTTTTTGAACTGGATGCGCTGCTTCAACTTCGGATTAATTATGACTTCGTCATGCATGGGAGAAGATCACTTGCCTGCGTTTTCACTTGTGACTGCAGCAGATCCAATCTATGAACCCCCTCGCAAACATTTTCAACCTCTCACCTCACCAAACGTACATTTCCACTCGAGTGGTAATCCGCTCGCATTCGTCCATTACGCACCTCCGATCAGCACGGTTGGCTACATACGGTGTGAAAGAAGGTCAACATACATGCATACATTGTATAAAAATGGCTACAAAAAGATCTGAATAATTATAGGCCAATATCTATTATTTTACCAGTAAGCTAAAATATTCGAGGGAATAAAAAGTTAAATCACAAATAAACTGCTGCCTAAAAAGTCACAATCTCCTGCGCAGTAAACAGGTTTTCGAGAGGATTCCTGCACCACCACAGCTACGATGGATGTATTATTATTGTTTTCTTCAGTACCCTGGATAAAGGCCACTACTGCTGTGCACTATTCTTTGACTTGGTAAAAGCCTTTGACACTGTTGACTAAGATATTCTAATCACAAGACTTGGCCAGCTAAAATGTTCAGACAGTACAATAAAAGAATTCCTCAGAGTAACGCGAGCATATACGGCGATAGGAAAAGGTCCTTAAAATGAATGTAACAATATTCATACAAACAGTAATGAAGGAGCCTGTTCCTACAAGTGATAACCTCACGTCCACAAATATTAATATAGCAAAGGCTGTTCCACAGGGTTCCATGCTGGGCCCAATTCTGTTTTTATATTGAAACAATCTTGGACTAAACTTAAATCACTCAGAATTAAATCAATTTGCTGATGACACTTGTCATGCGGATATTTGATAAATCCCCAAACGAAGTCAAACAGAATCTCCAACATAATTTCGACTTAATTCAACATCAATTTTCATAAGTAAAATTGCCCCTAAAGCCCCCCAAAAAAACAAACATCGTTTCATTCCATTCACCTATTACAGATATGAGAAAGAACATCATTTAACAAACGGAGTGTTTAAAATACTTGGGTTTACTGATCGATTAAAAGCTTACATTCCAACCCCATATTGATCACATATGAAAGTAAATCTAATCAAAAATAGGGTTTTCACACGGGAAAAAAGTTGTCCCATCTATTGTGCCTGTAAATTGTGGAAGCTATCATTCTACCACTCCTTTTCAGCTACTACGACACGGCTTAAAGTATATCGACTAGTGCAACGCTAAACAGACTAACCGAAATTTCTAATTCTGCTCTTTGATTTCTACTGGATGTACCACACAGGACCCACCATTCTGACCGTAGGTACATAAAATAAATGAAAACTAAATTATTTACTTTATTTTACCTACGTGACTTTACGGAAAACACCAAAGAGTATGAATCCTTGCAGTCACGAATTCTCAAATCTAGACCTAAAATCAAATCTCACATCCCTCGACACAAGAAGAAATCATCTAACATTAGGGCCCTGTTCGTCCATTAAATCCTTATTGGCAAATCTGCGCTACACTATTATTGAACTTCTTACATTCCATATGTAGCTAATTCATTAACCCCACTGTCAAACCCAATAAATCTGAGACATCCGTCTAATTGCCATTTTTAACGATCCCAAAGAACGAGAATTGGAATAGCTGACAAAGCTTTTACCATCGCAGCACCACCGTTTTGGAACAATCTCGTTCCCTTCAGCTTAACGTCGTAAATATTCCTTCAGCAAAATGATCATGAACCAGATTAGTGCTGAATACAGCAAGCACATTTGCAAATGAGGTTATTAACTTTTGACCCCTTTAACCGTGCATCATCGATAGTTACATTTTTAATGCGTATATTTTATTATAGGGATCTGCTACTTACTCTGTTGTTGTTGTTGTCTTGGCGTTGTCTGAGACTGTTGTTGTTGTCTCGGTGTGGTCTGGGACTGTTGTTATTGTATCGGTAGTGGGTAGTTTGCGATAAACTACTTCAGGGCGTGATGACCCTGCCTTACGCGAGTCCCAGGCACAGTTGGCCCGGCCGTCAGTACCTGGTAAGGGTTACGCGGTCTTCTCACTGCCTTGTGATCGTCTCGGGAGAGTCAATGGCTAAGGGAGCAAACCCCTACAGAAAATCAGGAGTGGGGCCCCTTAGGCGGTTTTGTGACGCAAAGCGGCACATTCCCGGCAGCCCCTGCAGCCAAACTGGTACCAAACGTCGTGCTACGCACTCGTATGAACATCGCCAGCAAGGCCGAGGGGGGGGATCCTGACGCATGGGCAACACCAGGATTTCCAGAGTAACCTGCCCGGGCTTTGCGCCAACACGAGGTGCAAGAATGGGGAGAGGACACTCCTTCTCGGCCACCTAACCGTGGCCAAGAAACACGGGCGGCAGCAGCTCACGGGTTATAAGCTCATTTTAGATTGGCGTAAAAAAATGGGCGCCATGGGTTTCCATCGTCAGTGGGAGGGGTCATTGCACCCTAGTGGATAGCTACCGCCGCCCGCCTCAAGCTGGGCAGCCTCCGGCCAACAAGCTGCTTTCCCGCCACGGCTCACCTGCTCCAGTGGGTGCTTGGAGCTTATGGTTCATTACCAGACAAGTGGGCTGCAACACCTGCACCAGACAAAAGCAAAACAAAACGAAAGAAGGTTCCAGCCCTTCATTTTGCAAGCTGGTAATGTAAGCACAGCGTGTTCTGGACTCTCCGGAGATCTATAGCAGATTGAGGACATCGGCAAGACTGCAGCTACCGACGGGGAGCTGGGCGAGACTCCGTGTGGATATTGTTGTCGGTTGTCTATCGCTACCCGAATGCGATCACTGTGCATATGCTATGCACTTCCTATGATTATTTCATTTAATCGAATATCTACCTTAACGCTGCCCATTGTTAAACTACTGGAAAGTAGACTGCATACAATTGTAATAAAAGCACTTCCACGACAACTGTTGACTGGCATCTCTCTTTGAACACATTCCTGCGGAGGGGGCTGGTAGGAAATTTTGAAGTAATTGTGCACGGATATTTAAGCCAAACTTGTTAGGAGTCGTGCGCAGAAGAAAGCAAAATGAAAAGTGAGCAGAATTATAAAACGACGCCAGAAAGTTGCAGTGTAAAAGAGGTCTCACCAGAAAGTGCAGTGTTATAATCCCCTGCCTCCTGTGAAGAATTAATCCCGGTTGGGCTTCCAGTCCATATAAGGGCACCACGGGGTGACCAGCCCCTCCCCACCCAGACCCACCCCCACCCCTCCCACCCCCCACCCAACCCCTCCCACCCCCCACCCAACCCCACCCAGCCCCTCCCCACCCTCCCCACCCAGGCCCTCCCCACCCTCTCCACCCAGCCCCTCCCTACCCTCCCCTCTCCACCCAGCCCCACCCCTGCGACGTGGACAGACATCCACAGACATACACAATTAATCCCCTGCCTCCTGTGAATTAATCCCGGGTTGGGCTTCCAGTCCACTACGTTTCCTACCAGTATTATATGACTGCACAGCTCTGCTCTCTCTTTCTCTCTCCGGATGGCTCCACACTCTCTCACTCTCTCTGCCGTGACGCGCGCCTCCCTGCTCAACTGTCGTCGCGCGTCTCTCCCCCTCGCTCCCTGTCCACCGCTGGCTGACGGCGTGCCGGGAGGAGAGACGGCTACGCTGGAAGGACCGCCAGGTGGCCGGTGGCGAGTAGAGCGTGGCGATGACGCAGTCCGGGCTCCAGGCTTCCCACACCGACCCAGCGTCCTCTCACTGCCTCCCCTTATATTCCCCTCGGTGGAGCAAGCTCCGCCTCCGGACACGCCCCCTCGTAGAACCTTCTCGACCGTTCTCGTACGTACCCTCTAGCTCCGCCTCCGGACACGCCCCCTCGTAGAACCTTCTCGACCGTTCTCGCGCGTACTCTCTAGCTCCGCCTCCGGACACGCCCCCTCGTAGAACCTTCTCCACCGTTCTCGCGCGTACTCTCTAGCTCCGCCTCCGGACACGCCCCCTCGTAGAACCTTCTCGACCGTTCTCGCACGTACTCTCTAGCTCCGCCTCCGGACACACCCCTTTCGTAGAACTTTCTCGACCGTTCTCGCGCGTACTCTCTAGCTCCTCCGGTCACCTTTGGCCCAGATGGATCCCACACTTCCCATTGGGTATTAGTTACCAAGTGGTGGCTTATGCAGATACCCCTCGTCAACCCCTAGATGGCGCTCTCTCATTCCATCACCTCCCCCCTCCCCCCCCCCCCCCTCGTGATGAAAAGACGAGCCGTCCCAGCTAGGAATGGACCCGAACAAGTAATGGAAAGAGCGACATAACCCTGGTGGCAACAAGCACAAGAGAGCATACATAATGAAGAATAGCGCACGAACGATAACGAACGCAAGAACAAGGAAGCAAGGTGAATACCCAACACAGGCAAAGGCACACACGAACGTTAACGGAATCGGGGCGTCTTTGAACGGGTCTGTGACGCCGTACCATCCCCTGCATCCGTATCCAGCCCTGCATGGGTTGGCTCGGCAGGAGGAAGGGCGGTCGGTCAGCGGAAGGGTGATGAAGTCCGTCGCTGCGGGGCTGGATCGTGCGGGGTCAGCGTCCGCAGCAGCAGCCAAGGGCTTCGCTGCCGCGGGCGGTAAAACAGAATCCCACGGGGGATCAATCTGCAAACCGCTCTGGCACGTCGGACACATCAGACCCTGGCAGGCCAATTGTTGGGGATGAAGAAGCAACGCCCGTAGGAAAGAATTGCGTCAACCGAAATGGGTGGACGAACCAACGACGGAGAGACCCCCGCCTCGAATGTGCACGCACTGTGGATGCCTAACCTCTACCACTTCAACAGGACCGTGCCATGGCCTGTGTAACTTGGGAGAGGTGCCCATCACCGACAGACCATGGCATGTCGCGGCCGGACCCGCGTGCACAACGCTCGTTGCGAGCCCGCGTTTTAGCGGCGTTGACCCGAGCCGCCTCCCGCGCCTCAGAAATCCGGCGCAGGGAGTCTCGGACGTGGTCAGGTAGGGTCCCCGTTCAGCGTCTCCATCAGTCGTGCCCAATTGGGTATCAATGGGGTGGCACGTTCTCCCTTCCGTACACGAGGGAAAACGGTGAGAATCCCGTGGAAGCGTGCGGGGCCATTCTATACACGGTGAGCACGCTCGGCGCGTGTAAATCCCAATCGGCCTGTTTTTCATTGACAGTGTGGCAAAGCATGACAGTCAGAGTACGATTCAGTCACGATAGAGTACGCCAATTGATCGGGCAAGGGCCATGCCATCGGCCACCGAGCAAAATATTCCACACCCACCAAAAGGTATTTGTTACCCCTGGGAGTGATCGGGAATGGGCCCAGGACATCAAGGGCCACCAGCTCGTTGATACGCGTGACCGAAATGGATCGCAACGGCGGAAGACATCTTTGGTGCGGCGGTTTCCGCCAAGTGCCGTCAGGGCAGGAACGTGATGCCGGGGCGAAAAGTAATTCCATTGCAGCGTCAGCAAAGTTTTTTGAACGCCGAGGTGCAACAATTTATCCCCATGCACACGATTGAGATAAAACGGCGCCGATACCCATGTCGCTGGCGTCGGTGTCTTAATATAAACGGCAAGGAAAAATCTGGATATTCGAGCGTCGGTGCATCGGATAAGCGACTGCCAGGTGGCTGCGTGTCTGGCTGGGTGACTGGCTGGGTGATTGGCTGGGTGACTGGCTTGTTAACTGACTGGGTGACTGGCTTGGTAACTGGCTGGGTGACTGGTTGGGTGACTGGCTGGGTGACTGGCTGGGTAGCTGCGTGTCTGTCTGGGTAACTGGCTGGGTGACTGGCTGGGTGACTGGCCGGGTGACTGGCCGGGTGGCTGCGTGTCTGTCTGTGTAACTGGCTGGGTGACTGGCTGGGTGACTGGTTGGGCGGCTGTGTGTCTGGCTGGGTGACTGGCTGGGTGACTGGCCGGGTGGCTGCGTGTCTGGCTGGGTAACTGGCTGGGTGACTGGCCAGGTGGCTGGTCGGGTGACTGCGTGGCTGGCTGGGTGACTTCTGCGTGTCTGGCTGGGTGACTGGCCGGGTTGCTGACTGGTTGGGTGACTGGCTGGGTCACTGGTTGGGTGTCTGGCTGGGTGGCTGTCTACGGGGCCGGTCTGGGCCAAGTCTCCCGCTTGAGGTGTCCCCCCCCCCACCTTCCCCCAAGGAGGCTCCCCGGTCACCTCGATGCAGCATGCCAGGTGGTCGTCGCGGCCGAAGGAGCGGAAGAGGTCCCTGCCGGTGGCCATCTTGGCGACGGTGCAGCCCAGGGAGCACGTGTCCGCGGCGCAGGTAACCGGGTAGCCCAGCAGCACCTCGGGGGCCACGTAAACGAGGGTGCCTTCTCTACGCTTGCGAAACGTGGACCCCCCTAATGGAACATCTTTGCCGGTTAGAAACATTTAGGTTGGCCTGCATATGATCCATCCTGGGTTTAACCAGGCTGGATTGTGTGAGGAGCTCACAAATCATTGAAAGATCTGGACAAAGTCCCATCGGTGAGCTCCTTTGACAGGCTAGGCTGCGTTGGCTGGGCCATGTAGCCCGCATGCCCAGCCACCGAATGCCTAAACAGCTTTTGTTCGGCCGGATCGAGGGGGCTAAACGGGCGCGGCACGGGCTAGAGAAGAGATGGAGTGACGTGGTACAGGAGGACGTGGAGCTGAGTGGACTTGCCGATGACTGGTAATAGCGTTGTAAAGATCAGCCTCTGTGGAGGAGGCTCGTGAAGGACGCTGCTGGGCAGTTGGAGGCAGTCGTCCTCCAACAACAACATGCAGAGTGCCGGGTGGCTAAAGCACAGCAAGTTGGCACAGTAATGGGGCACAGGTGGTGCATCAGCCAGTCATCTCAGTCATCTCAGTCAGTCAACCCGTGGCACTTGGGTCTGCCCCGTGACCTCCTACCAGCGGGCGTTCGACACTTCACGTGGCTTCAAGGTCCACATGGCCTGGCACAAGCGTCGTGGTGATGCCACTGCCACTTAGTGGTGAATGGCGGTTGTTGTTGTGGGTGTCTGTGTGTGTCTGTGTGAGTCTGTTTATGTCTGTGTGTGTGTGTGTGTCTGTGTGCGTCTGTATCCGGTAAAACAATCCCCTACCTCCTCGTGGTGCCGGACGGGCAACGCTGTCGTGGACAGTGCTGTGGGGGGGAGGGCCAATTCCGATTGTCCTTTCTCCTCATGGCGTCTGTGACCACCACAGCAGCTAAATTGGGGCTCTGGACAGGTGCAAGGGGCTGGTAACCCCTCCACCTTCAATTAACTACCACTAAACCACGACCGAAAAATGTAATTAACAAGCTTGTGATGGAGGCCCCGGGGGAGACAGGCGTCTATGACGTCTCCTGGCCAAACCTCATTTGTCGGAGCCAGAAGACTGAATATTTACCCTCAGGGCTCCTCCAGAAACAAAAAGCCACTACGGATGGCTACGTGGAACACTCACTGCGGAGGAGAGGCTGCCACTCCTCTGTGGGGAGTTGGACCGGTACCGCCTGGATCTCTGTGGTATTAAGGAGGTCCGGGGGACCGGTTCTGGCTCCTGCCACCATGAGGGGTGGACAGTCCTATACCCGGGGCAGGAGACTGCCAAACAACAGGGAGTGGCTCTTCTTCTGAACAAAAGAATGAAGGGGTGTGGGAGAGTGGTGGTGAGGTGTGGGAAGCTGTAAGCCCCAGGCTACTTTGGGCTCGACTTCCCATCAACCGGAGGCGAGGAGTAGTGGTCGTGGTTACTTATGCCCCCACTGAAGACGAACAGCCGTGGAGGGATGCAGGCAAGGCTGAGGAGTCAG
The DNA here is from genome assembly GCF_048934315.1 of Petromyzon marinus. Classification (NCBI taxonomy): domain Eukaryota; kingdom Metazoa; phylum Chordata; class Hyperoartia; order Petromyzontiformes; family Petromyzontidae; genus Petromyzon; species Petromyzon marinus. Next base: position 1,070,316 of record NW_027423180.1, read on the forward strand.
ATGCCTTCTATGATGCTAGGTGCTAGCTAAGGTGGCCCCTCGGGACAGAGTCATCTTGTTGGGTGACTTTAATGTCCGAGTTGGTCATGATGGTGGCATCTGGTCTAAAGTGATTGGAAGGCATGGGACAGATCAGCTCAATAACAAAGGTAGGAGGCTGCTAGATTTTTATGCAGCCCATGGGCTTGTAATTACCAACACGCTGTTCCGGCATCAGCGCATCCATACATCATGGATGCATGCCGGGTCCAATTAAAAACATCTGCTGGACTACGTAGTGATGGAACAGCAGATGCGGGCCCATGTCCTTGACACCAGGACCTACCGTGGAGCTGATCTACCCTCTGACCATCGACTAGTTATCTGTAAGATGCGCCTGCCATTCTTCACTCGGGTGGTGGGTGTACACCCAGGACCCATTCAAACCTAAGGTAGCCTGGTCTCAGCTAGCTGATGAAAGTTGCAAGCGAGAATTTCATCATCGCTTGCAGCTACGGTTGGCATCGTCTCCCACTCCTCCAGATGTCGAGGGCAAATGGGTGAGGTTTAGGACTGCGACTCAGACAGCTGCAATGGCTGCTTTGGGTACGCGGTCCAAACCTCCCCAAAGACATTGGCTGACAGAGGTGTTCAAGCTGGCTGAGAAAAAGCGACAGGCCTACTCTCATCAGCTACAGCATCCCACGTCAGAGAATGAGGAGGCTTACCGCAGCCTTCGCTCGGAGGTTTGGAGAGCCGTGAGGCGCTGCAAGGATGGGTGGTGGTCGTGGGTTGCTGAGGAGATGGAATCTGCCTCAATGGCCCGCGATCACAAATCCCTATTTAACTCCATCAAAAAAGTAACCTGCAGTGCCACACCTATTACAATCATTAGGGGAAAGAACGGTGATCCAATCTCCGACCACCAGGAACATGTTTGCAGATTTGCTGAGCATTTCTGTGAGGTCCTGGGGGAGGGGGAATCCCTCAGCCTGGAAAACATCATGGGACAAAGTGGGGATGACCCTGCTGAGGCTGCGGTGCCTCAAATATTGGAGAAAGTCACCCCTGTGAGTGGCTGGCTGAGGTGCCATCCATTGAGGAAGTACTGAAGTTGATCCAGAGTCTTAGACCAGGAAAAGCACCGGGCAGAGATGATCCCCAAAGCGAAATGCTGAGGGAGGGTGGCGTTTGTGCCAGACTGCCCTACATGACATCATAACAACATTCTGGGCCACTGGACAGGTTCCGCAGGATTGGAAGGATGCCTTGGTGGTCCCCCTCTTTAGGAAGGGGGACCGCACAGACTTTAACAACTACAAGGGCATCTGACTCCTCAGTGTGCCGGGAAAGGTCCTGGCAAGGATTATTTAACATCACCTTCTAGGCACGCTGAGGAGAGGCTTGCGGAGCCCCAATGCGGTTTCAGGAAAGGGGGGTCCTGCACAGATGCCATATTTTCTGTCCGTCTGCTACAGCAGAGGTGTAGGGAATTCCAACAAGACCTACATCTCTGCTTTATTGACCTGGCCAAGGCCTATGATACCATCAGTAGGCCTGGGCTCTGGGTAGTTCTTCGTGCTTTCGAAGTCCCTGACCCTTTGCTCATGATCATTAAGGACCATCATGATGGTGAGCGGGCCCGGGTAAAACTATGTGGCAGGGAGTCGGAGCCATTCCCTGTTCACCTTGGGGTGCGACAGGGATGTCCTCTGGCTCCAACATTATTTGACATCCATTTCGACCATGTAGTTCGTGAAGCCTTCAGTAGCTGTACCGGAGGAATTTCCATCTGGTACAGATACAATGGGAGGCTGATCAATGCCGGGGTGCGGTCAAGGGATGGCTCCTTATTGGTCAACCACGTTATGTATTTCGATGACCTGGTAATTGCGGCTCACTCAGAGGAGGAGTTGAAGGCACTGCTGCTGAAACTGGAGCATGCCAATACGAGGTGGGGCCTTACCATCAGCCCAACCAAAACGAAGCACCTGCCTGGGTATTTTGTACCATCGGACACTCCACCCCCACAACTCCCAATTGGTGATGGAGCAGTTGTGGAGAGAGTGGAGAGTTTCCCATATCTGGGCAGTGTACTCATGAGGTCTCAATCAGAATCAGTCGAGCGGCATTATCTTTTCTTCGGTTGCATAATGCTGTGTGGAAGCTACCTGGTCTGTCGCTCCGCATGAAGCTTCGGGTCTTCTCGGCCACGGTCATTCCCTCCCTTCTCTACACTTGCGAAACGTGGACCCCCCTAATGGAACATTTTCGCCGGCTAGAAACATTTAGGCTGGCCTGCCTACGATCAATCCTGGATTTAACCAGGCTGGATTGTGTGAGGAGCTCACAAATCCTCAAAAGATCTGGACAAAGTCCCATCGGTGAGCACCTCCGTCAGGCAAGACTGCGTTGGCTGGGCCATGTAGCCCGCATGCCCAATCACCGCATGCCCAAACAGCTTTTGTTCAGCCGGATCGAGGGGGCTAAACGAGCACGGCACAGGCTAGAAAATAGATGGAGTGATGTGGTACAAGAGGACGTGGAGCTGAGTGGACTTGCCGATGACTGGTACCAGCGGTGTCAAGATCGGCCTCAGTGGAGGAGGCTCGTGAAGGACGCTACTGGGCAGTTGGAGGCAGTCGCCCTCCAACAACAACGGAAGGCGGAGGAGCGACATTCACAACAACGAGCGGAGCGCCGGGTGGCTAAATCACAGCAAATTGGCACAGTAGGGGGCAAAGGTGGTGCATCAGCCAGTCATCTCAGTCAGTCAACCCGTGGCACCTGGGTCTGCCCCGTGACCTCCTGCCATCGGGCGTTCGACACTTCACGTGGCCTCAAGGTGCACATAGCCTGGCACAAGAGTCGTGGTGACGTCACCGCCACTTAGTGGCGAATGGCGGTTGTTGTTGTCGTCTGTGTGTGTTTCTGTGTGTGTCTGTGGGTGTGTCTGTGTGTGTCTGTGGGTGTGTGTGTCTGTGTGTGTGTCTGTGTGTGTCTGTGTGTGTATGTCTGTGTGTGTGTGTCTGTGTCTGTGTGTGTCTGTGGGTGTGTCTGTGGGTGTGTCTGTGTGTGTTTCTGTGTGGGTGTGTCTGTGTGTGTGTGTGTGTGAGTCTCACAAGGATGTAGTTGTTATCGTCGTCGTCATATCCCCCATTGGCGACGCCCCCTCGGCTTTCCTCCTCCCCCTCGTCCAAAGTAAAAAACCAAACCGCGTCCATGGCGGCGAGCTCCAGCTTCTGGCGCTTCGTCAGGGAAGTCTTGAAGATACGTTGGATCACTGCACACGTGACAACAACAACAACATCAGCCACAACAACTGAAGCTATCAACTAATTCTTTATACACCCACACCGCGTTATGCCCCCCCCCCAACCCGAAGTGGCTGGTGTCATCATCCTCATCATCATCATCCTCATGGTCATCATCATCATCATTGTCATCACCCCTTGGAAGCAAAATGCTCTAAACGCATTTTTCAACTCACTAGAAGAGACCCACATAGACTCGCAGAGACCCACAGAGACTCACAGAGACTCATAGAGACTCACAGAGACCCACAGAGACTCACAGAGACTCATAGAGACCCATGCTCATAGAGAACAACAGAGACCCACTGACACCCACAGAGATCCACAGAGACTCACAGAGACTCAAAGAGACCCATACTCATTTTTTACCATAGAGACCCACAGAGATCCACAGATACCCACACTCATAGAGAACAACAGAGACCCACTGGCCCCCCGCGGCACTCCACATGGACGCACCATCCCCCTTCATTAATAATCATGAGCAGGTGACGAATGTCAAACTTCTTTCGCACCGTACGTTGACAACCGTGCTAATGTATGGGTCTATATGGGTGTCTCTGTGGATCTATGGGGTCTCCATGGGTGCCTCTGTGTGTCTCGGTGTGTCTATGGGTGTCTGTGTGTGTCTATGGGTGTCTCTGTGGGTCTATGGGTGTCTCTGTGCATCTCTGTAGGGCTCTGTGGGTCTCTGTGTGAGTCTGTGAGTCTCTGTGTGAGTCTGTGGGTCTCTGTGAGCCTGTGGCTCTGTGTGAGTCTATGGGTCTCTGTGTGAGCCCGTGGGTCTCTGTGTGAGTCTGTGGGTCTCTGTGTGAGCTTGTGGGTCTCTGTGTGAGTCTGTGGGTCTCTGTGTGAGACTATGGGTCTTTGTGCGAGCCTGTGGGTCTCTGTGTGAGACTGTAGGTCTCTGTGTGAGTCTATGGGTCTCTGTGTGAGCCTGTGGGTCTCTGTGTGGGCCTGTGTGTCTCTGTGTGAGTCTGTAGGACTCTGTGTGAGTCTGTGCGCTAACCACTGCACCACCGCTCCCTACACACGCACAGTGCGCTAACCACTGCACCACCACTCCCTACACACACACACAGTGCGCTAACCACTGCAACCACCGCTCCCCATACACACACAGTGCGCTAACCACTGCACCACCGCTCCACAGACACAGTGCGCTAACCACTGCACCACCGCTCCCCACACACACACAGTGCACTAATCACTGCACCACCGCTCCCCACACACACACAGTGCGCTAACCAATGCACCACCGCTCCACAAACAGTGCGCTAACCACTGCACCACCGCTCCCCACAGAGACTCACCACACAGAGACCCACAGACTCATCACACAGAGACCCATAGACTCACCACACAGAGACCCACAGACTCACCACACAGACAGCCACAGACTCACCACACAGACACCCACAGACTCACCACACGGAGACCCACAGACTCACCACACAGAGACCCACAGACTCACCACACAGACACCCACAGACTCACAACAAAGAGACCCACAGACTCACCATACAGAGACCCAGACTCACCACACAGAGACCCACAGACTCACCACACAGACACCCACAGACTCACCACACAGACACCCACAGACTCACCACACAGAGACCGACAGACTCACCACACAGAGACCCACAGACTCACCACACAGAGACCGACAGACTCACCACACAGAGACCCACAGACTCACCACACAGACACCCACAGACTCACCACACAGAGACCCACAGACTCACCACACAGAGACCCACACACTCACCACACAGAGACCCACAGACTCACCACACGGAGACCCACAGACTCACCACATGGAGACCCACAGACTCACCACACAGAGACCCACAGACTCACCACACAGAGACCCACAGACTCACCACACAGAGACCCACAGACTCAACACACAGAGACCCAGACTCACCACAAGGAGACCCACAGACTCACCACAAGGAGACCCACAGACACACCACACAGAGGCCCACAGACTCACCACACAGAGACCCACAGACTCACCACACAGAGACCCACAGACTCACCACACAGAGGCCCACAGACTCACCACACAGAGACCCACAGACTCACCACACAGAGACCCACAGACTCACCACACAGAGACCCACAGACTCACCACACAGAGACCCACAGACTCACCACACAGAGCAGCGTGTGGGCACCTTCAGGCTGAGTCGACCTTGAGGAGGCCCAGACAGGGTTCAGATTTTCCCGCCACCGCCTCCACTCGTCCCGACCCGGAAGCGGAAGTAGAATCTGTAGATTGAGTGGCGCCCGGCTGCCGGGGGCGTGGCCGCGTTATCTCACGTCACTCGGCAGGGGCGTGGCTCTGCGTGGGCGTGGCTAGGAGTGGGCGTGGTCACTTCCGTCGCACTGAACGTCATCGGTGACGTCACGCGACCACGTGGCTCGTCAGTTGGCGACGGACGTGAAGGAGGCGGCTGCTTTTTCGTCTTCAGCGTCGACATCTTCAGATTCTTCATCATCCTAATCGCCGAGCACCTTCTGCTGAAGCCATTGACGTGGTGAGTTGTGTGGGTCAGTGTTGTGGGTCTGTGGTGAGTTGTCTGGGTCCGTGGTGAGTTGTGTGGGTCTGTGTTGTGGATCCGTGGTGAGTTGTGTGGGTTCTTGGTGAGAGTGTTGGTTCGTGGTGAGTTGTGTGGGTCCTTATTGTGGCTTATTGGTGAGTGTGGGTGTCCGTGGTGAGGATTCATGGTGAGTTGTGAGAGTCCGTGGTGAGGATGTGGGTTCGTGGTGAGTTGTGTGGGTTCGTGGTGATGTGGGTTTGTGGTGAGTTGTGTGGGTTCGTGGTGAGGATGTGGGTTTGTGGCGAGTTGTGTGGGTTCGTGGTGAGGATGTGGGTTTGTGGTGAGTTGTGTGGGTTCGTGGTGAGGATGTGGGTTCTTGGTTTGTTGTGTGGGTTCGTGGTGAGGATGTGGGTTTGTGGTGAGTTGTGTGGGTCCGTGGTGAGGATGTGGGTTTGTGGTGAGTTGTGTGGGTTCGTGGTGAGGATGTGGGTTCTTGGTTTGTTGTGTGGGTTCGTGGTGAGGATGTGGGTTTGTGGTGAGTTGTGTGGGTCCGTGGTGAGGATGTGGGTTTGTGGTGAGTTGTGTGGGTTCGTGGTGAGGATGCGGGTTCTTGGTTTGTTGTGTGGGTTCGTGGTGAGGATGTGGGTTTGTGGTGAGTTGTGTGGGTCCGTGGTGAGGATGTGGGTTTGTGGTGAGTTGTGAGGGTTCGTGGTGAGGATGTGGGTTTGTGGTGAGTTGTGTGGGTCCGTGGTGAGGATGTGGGTTTGTGGTGAGTTGTGAGGGTTCGTGGTGAGGATGTGGGTTTGTGGTGAGTTGTGAGGGTTCGTGGTGAGGATGTGGGTTTGTGGTGAGTTATGAGGGTTCGTGGTGAGGATGTGGGTTCTTGGTGAGGGTTGGTGGGTTCGTGGTTAGGATGTGGGTTTGTGGTGCGTGAGTCCATGCTAACAATGTGGCTGCTTTTTCGTCTTCAGCGTCGACATCTTCAGATTCTTCATCATCCTAATCGCCGAGCACCTTCTGCTGAAGCCATTGACGTGGTGAGTTGTGTGGGTCAGTGTTGTGGGTCTGTGGTGAGTTGTCTGGGTCCGTGGTGAGTTGTGTGGGTCCGTGTTGTGGATCCGTGGTGAGTTGTGTGGGTTCTTGGTGAGAGTGTTGGTTCGTGGTGAGTTGTGTGGGTCCTTATTGTGGCTTATTGGTGAGTGTGGGTGTCCGTGGTGAGGATTCATGGTGAGTTGTGAGGGTTCATGGTGAGGATGTGGGTTTGTGGTGCGTGAGTCCATGCTAACAATGTGAGTCCACGTGGTAGCGGTGCAATCGCCCTCCACTGAACTCTGCCTGACTCTCCCCACCCTCCACTCTCCACGCAGAGACACCGAGAGATTTACGGAGCACAGCAACGCCATGCAGGTAGGCGTGGCCCCCTCCACTCAACATATGAATACCACCCTAACTTACAAACACCACCCACACTTACAAACACCACCCACACTTACGAACACCACCCACACTTACAAACACCACCCACACTTACAAACACCACCCTAACTTACAAACACCACCCACACTTACAAACACCACCCACACTTACGAACACCACCCACACTTACAAACACCACTCACACTTACAAACACCACCCTAACTTACAAACACCACCCACACTTACAAACACCACCCACACTTACAAACACCATCCACACTTACAAACACCACTCACACTTACAAACACCACCCTCACTTACAAACACCACCCACACTTACAAACACCACCCACACTTACAAACACCACCCACACTTACAAACACCACAAACACCACTCACACTTACAAACACCACTCACACTTACAAACACCACCCACACTTGCAAACACCATCCACACTTACAAACACCACTCACACTTACAAACACCACCCACACTTACAAACACCACCCTCACTTACAAACACCACCCTCACTTACGAACACCACTCTCACTTACAAACACCACCCTCACTTACAAACACCACCCTCACTTACAAACGCCACCCTCACTTACAAACACCACCCTCACTTACAAACACCACCCTCACTTACGAACACCACCCTCACTTACAAACACCACCCTCACTTACAAACACCACCCACACTTACAAACACCACCAACACTTACAAACACCACTCACACTTACAAACACCATCCACTATTACAAACACCACCCACACTTACAAACACCACCCACACTTACAAACACCACCCACACTTACAAACACCACCCACACCTGTGAACACCACTCACACTTACAAACACCACCTATATATGTATACATATGTATGTATGTGTATATATGTATGTATGAATGTGTATGTGTGTGTGTGTATGAATGTGTATGTATGTGTGTATGTGTGTATATATATGTATCTATGAATGTGTATGTGTGTATGAATGTGTATGTATGTGTGTGTGCATGTGTGTGTATGTGTGTGTGTATGCGTGTATGTGTATATGTGTGTATATATGTATGTGTGTGTATGTGTGTGTATGTATGGATTTGTGTGCGTGTAGACGAGGCAAGCTGGACCGAGTGGGAGGCAGCCTCCGCCTATCACCAGGTGGAGTGCGCTGACCGCCAGCTCCATGTTAATCCGCAGCAAATCACCCAAAGGTAAGAACGAGAGAGGAGCAGGAGAATCATCAAAGTCTAAGAATGATGGCAGCTCAAATCAAAGCAGCTCAACCAAGTGGGCTGATATCATCGTCATCATCATCGTCGTCATCATCATCATCATCGTCGGCATCATCATTGTCGCTGTCGCGTGGAAATGCTTAGCAGCAGCCAAATAACACTTGGATTCAAGCGGGGTGATGTTGATAGAGACCCGACAAACCCACAGAGACACCCATAGACCCACAGAGACACTCATAGACACCCATAGACACTCATAGACACCCATAGACACCCATAGACACTCATAGACACACAGAGACAAACAGAGGCACCCGTAGACACACAAAGACCCACATAGACACCCAGACCCATAGAGACCCACAGATGCACCGATAGAGACCCTACAAACCCACAGAGACACCCATAGACCCACAGAGGCAACCACAGAGACCCCGTGGACCCACAGAGACAGCCATAGAGACCCATACATTAACACGGTTGGCAACGTACGGTGCAAAAAGAAGTTTAACTTTCGTAGATGCAACCTGTACCGCCACGTGGGTCTACATTAGCGTTGAAGGGTTCCCAACGACTCGGAGGTTTAGGGGCTTTCGCCGTAAGTTTACTCGAAGCTTATTTCAGTACACGAGGGTGTAACAACTTCCCCAGGGGTCCCGGGCTACGTCCCACTAGCCCCCCCGTCACAGCCGGCTGCCCCGTGCTGCCTCCTCTGCGTCCGACCGTGGGTTCAGCCAACCCGGCCGACCGAGGAGCGCGGTCACCTCCAGCCCTGTACGCTGTGCTATCCCCTACTCCTACCCTCTTGCCCCTGGCTCCCCCCGTTCCACCCTACTCTGAGCCCCGGCTCCAGCAACGACCCCGCCTACGTCACGGGGTTCCCCTTTTTATACCAAGGGGAGACGTGACGTCATGGAGCCGCCCGGCGCGCATGACGTCACGTTTCCATTTGACTCCTCTGCATTAGTAAAGGTCTCTGGTGAGTCTCTGTGAGTCTCTGTGGGTGTCAGTGGGTCTCTGTGGCTCTCTGTGGGTCTCTATTAGTCTCGGTGGGTCTCTTTGAGTCTCTGTGGGTCTCTTTGAGTCTGTAGAAAAATGCGTTTAGAGCATTTTTCTGCCACGTGGTGATGACGATGATGACGACGACGATGATGAGGATGATGACGACGGTGATGATTACGACGATGATGATGACACCAGCCACTTTGGGGGGGGGGGGCATAACGCGGTGTGTGTGTATACAAAACAAGTTGATAGCTTCAGTTGTTGTGGCTGATGTTGTTGTTGTTGTCACTTGTGCAGCGATCCAGCGTATCTTCAAGACTTCCCTGACTAAGCGCCAGAAGCTGGAGCTCGCCGCCATGGACGCGGTTTGGTTTTTTACTTTGGACGAGGGGGAGGAGGAAAGCCGAGGGGGCGTCGCCAATGGAGGATATGACGACGACGATAACAACTACATCCTTGTGAGACTCACACACACAGACACACAGACACACACACACACAGACACACACACAGACACACACACACACAGACACACACACACAAACACACACACACACAGACACACACACAGACACACACACACAGACACAGACACACAGACACAGACACACAGACACACACAGATACACAGACACACACAGACACACACACACAGACACACACACAGACACAGACACACACAGACACAGACACATACATACAAACACAGACACACAGACACACACAGACACACACACAGACACACACACACAGACACACACACAACTACATCCCTGTGAGACTCACACACAAGACAAAGATCCCCTATATAGCCTTCACAGACTGTAGGGGCAAGTGCTGTTAGCGAGCACCTATGAAGGCCAGAACGTTACACGAGGGGGTGGGTGGCCAGCACCACGACCGACCGCCTTTGTCTCCCCAGTGGCGATGTTTACACACCGCACCAGCTACTCATTTGAGGCTGAGTCGACCTAGGGGAGGCCAGGGACCGGTTCAGATAATCGTCACTGTTGGTGTTGGCCGTGAGTGGGAATCGAACCCGGGTCGCCGGGTTCATAGCGCAGCGTAACGCTAACCGCTGCACCACCGCTCCCCACACACACAGACACACACAGACACACACAGACACACACAGACCCCCAATTTGACCTTCACCCTGATGCTTCCCGTGACCTCCCCGTGACCCCACTTTGACCTTCACCCTGACCACTCCGCGTGACCTCCCCCGTGACCCCTGCAAGGTCCAGAACGAGCACTTCCACTACCGCTTCGAGCTGAACAAGAAGATTGGGCATGGTGGACAGGGCGTGGTGGTGCAGTGTCTGGACCACAAGACTCGGACGATGGTGGCGCTCAAGATCCTCGCCTCGCCCTCCAAGTGAGTGGGCCCTGGTGCAGCGGTGCAGTCAACAGCAACAGCAGCACCAACAACAACAACAACAACGATGTCAACAACAACAATGGGCCAACTATGGGACTGCTGTTGAGTGTTAGCTCACAGTGACAACAATAACAAACTATGGCTGAAACAACCTTTACTTGACTCTCCCTCGCTCGAGCACCCACCACCATCACGACCACTACCACCACCATCACCACCACCACTGTCACCACCATCACCACCATCACACTACCACCACCCCTCTCTCCCTACCACCACCACCACCACCATCACGACCACTGCCACCACCATCACCATCACACTACCACCACCCCTCTCTCCCTACCACCACCACCACCATCACGACCAATGCCACCACCATCACCACCATCACACTACCACCACCACCATCACACTACCACCACCATCACGACCACTGCCACCACCCCTCTCTCTCTACCACCACCACACTACCACCATCACACTACCACCACCCCTCTCTCCCTACCACCACCACCACCATCACGACCACTGCCACCACCATCACGACCACTACCACCGCCCCTCTCTCCCTACCACCACCACCACCACCATCAGCACCATCACACTACCACCACCATCACACTGCCACCACTACCATCACGACCACTACCACCACCATCACACTACCACCACCATCACGACCACCACCACCATCACACTACCACCATCACACTACCACCAACACCACCATCACACTACCACCCCCACACTACTACCATCACGACCACTACCACCACCATCACACCACCACCATCACCATCACACTAACACCACCACCACCATCACCACCACTGCCACCACCCCTCTCTCACTTCCACCACCACCATCACCACCATCACACTACCACCACCATCACCATCACACTACCACCACCATCACCACCACTACCACCACCCCTCTCTCCCTACCCCCACCAACACCACCATCACCACCACCAGCACCACCATCCCCACACTACCACCACCACCCCCTCCCTACCACCACCCTTCCCCACCATCACCACCATCCCTCCTCTACGTTACGTCTAAACTATCTGTCTCTGTGTCTCTGTGTCTCTCTCTGTGCACTCGCTCACTCGCTCGCAGCTCCAGGCAAGAGGACAACCAGCTTAGAGAGATCCAGATGTCTATGGAGCTGCAGAGCCAACGTAGCGACGTGGACTTCAACGTTGCAAAAGTCCTGGAGACTTTCTCCTTCCGAGGCCACAAATGCCTCGTCATGGAGCTGTTGAGGTACGAACAGCACCAGCACCAGCACCACTCACTCACTCACCATCACCACTACCGCCATCACCACCACTCACTCAACATCACCACCACCACTCACTCACCATCACCAGTACCACCATCACCACCACTCACTCACCATCACCACCACCACCACTCACTCACTTACCATCACCAGGACCACTACCACGACCACCACTCACTCACCATCACCATTACCACCATCACCAACACTCACTCACTCACTCAGCATCACCACCATCACCACCACCACCACTCACTCACCATTACCACTACCACCATCACCACCACCACTCACTCACCATCACCAATACCACCATCACCACCACTCACTCACTCACTATCACCACTACCACCACACCACCATCACCACCACCACAACCACTCACCATCACCACCACCACCACTCACTCACCATCACCACTACCACCATCACCACCATCACCACAACCACTCACTCACCATCACCACTACCACCATCACCACTCACTCACCATCACCACCACCACTCACTCACCATCACCACTACCACCATCACCACCACTCACTTAATCACCATCACAACTACCACCCCAGCACCAGCACCACCACCACTCACTCACCATCACCACTACCACCATCACCACCACCACTCACTCACTCACCATCACCACTACCATCACACCACCAGCACCACCACCACTCACCCACCATCACCACTACCACCATCACCACCACTCACTCACTCACTCACCATCACCACTACCACCATGACCACCACTCACTCACTCACTCACCAACACCACTACCACCACACCACCAGCACCACCACAACTCACTCACTCACCATCACCACTACCACCATCACCACCACTCACTCACCATCACCACCACTACTCACTCACCATCACCACTACCACCAGCACAACCACCACTCACTCACTCACTCACCATCACCACTACCACCATCACTCACCACCACCACCATCACCACCACCACCACTCACTCACCATCACCCCTACCGCCATCACCACCACTCACTCACCATCACCACTACCAACACCACCACAACCACCATTCACTCACTCACTCACTCACCATCACCACTACCACCACACCACCAGCACCACCACCACTCACACACTCACCATCACCACTACCACCACCACCACACCACCAGCAACACCAGCCACTCACTCACTCACCATCACCACTACCACCATCACCACCACTCACTCACTCACTCACCATCACCACTACCACCATCACCACCACTCACTCACCATCAGCACTACCACCATCACCACCATCAACACCACCACCACCACTCACTCACTCACCATCACCACTACCACCATCAGCACCACTAACCCACCAACACACTACCACCATCACCACCATCACCACCACCACTCACTCACCATCACCACTACCGCCATCACCACCACTCACTCACTCACCATCACCACTACCACCATCACTCACTCACTCACCATCACCACCACTCACCATCACCACTACCACCATCACCACCCACTCACCACCACCACACCACCACCCACAGAGACCCACAGAGAGGGGCATCGCTGACGCCTCTGTCTCCCCGTCACAGCACGAACCTCCATCGGCTACTCAGAGACATGGGGCAGGGGCACATCGACGAGGACATCGCGAGGGCCTACACCAGGGGCATCCTCCGCTTCCTCGCCTACGCCAAGTCCCGGGGCATCGTCCACGGGGACATCAAGCCGGTGAGCGGAGGGCAGGCTGGGGGCGCGGACGCTCGCTTTGACGCTCGGCACTCTGACAGATGTAGATGTCACTGGTTCTTCACGTTCTGTAGACGCAGATGCCACTGGTTCTTCACGTTCTGTAGACGCAGATGCCACTGGTTCTTCACGTTCTGTAGATGCCACTGGTTCTTCACGTTCTGTAGATGTAGATGCCACTGGTCCTTCACGTTCTGTAGATGCAGATGCCACTGGTTCTTCACATTCTGTAAATGTAGATGCCACTGGTTCTTCACGTTCTGTAGATGCCACTGGTTCTTCACGTTCTGTAGATGTAGATGCCACTGGTCCTTCACGTTCTGTAGATGTAGATGCCACTGGTTCTTCATGTTCCGTAGATGTAGATGCCACTGGTTCTTCACGTTCTGTAGATGTAGATGCCACTGGTTCTTCACATTCTGTAGACGCAGACGCCACTGGTTCTTCACCTTTTGCAGATGTAGATGCCACTGATTCTTCACGTTCTGTAGATGTAGACGCCACTGGTTCTTCACGTTCTATAGATTTAGATGTCACTAGTTCTTCACATTCTGTAGATGTAGATGCCACTGGTTCTTCATGTTCTGTAGATGTAGATGCCACTGGTTTTTCACGTTATGTAGATGTAGATGCCACTGGTTCTTCACGTTCTGTAGATGTAGATGCCACTGGTCCTTCACGTTCTGTAGAAGCAGATGCAACTGGTTCTTCACGTTCTGTAGATGTAGATGCCACTGGTTCTTCACATTCTGTAGACACAGATGCCACTGGTTCTTCATGTTCTGCAGATGTAGACGCCATTGGTTCTTCACGTTCTGTAGATGTAGATGCCACTGGTTCTTCACGTTCTGCAGATGTAGATGCCACTGGTTCTTCCCGTTCTGCAGATATCGATGGCACTGGTTCTTCACGTTCTGCAGATGTAGATGTCATTCGTTCTTCACGTTCTGCAGTTGTAGATGCCACTGGTTCTTCACGTTCTGCAGATGTAGATGCCACTGGTTCTTCACATTCAGCAGATGTAGATTGCCACTGGTTCTTCACGTTCTGTAGATGTAGACGCCACTGGTTCTTCACGTTCTGTAGATGTAGATGCCACTGGTTCTTCACGTTCTGTAGACGTAGATGCCACTGGTTCTTCACGTTCTGTAGATGTAGACGCCACTGGTTCTTCACGTTCTGTGATGTAGATGCCACTGGTCCTTCACGTTCTGTAGATTAGATGCCACTGGTTCTTCTCGTTCTGCAGATGTAGATGCCACTGGTTCTACACGTTCTGTAGATGTAGATGCCACTGGTTCTTCATGTTCTGTAGATGTAGACGCCACTGGTTCTTCACATTCTGTAGACGTACATGTCACTGGTCCTTCACATTCAGCAGATGTAGATTGCCACTGGATGTTCACGTTCTGCAGATGTAGATGCCACCATCGCCATCTATCGAACTTATGAACTCTCGGTTCTGAACAGCAGCAACTTGAGCGTACGGACTGGGTTTGGTTCGTATCTCTGAAAGTTCGCAAGCTGAACGTTCATAAGTAGAGGTAGTCACCGTACATAGACGTACAGTCCTAGAGAGTGCTCGCCGCCTTGACCCCGCTGAGTGTGAATCCTCTCTCTCCCTGCCGCTCGCTCCCCATCCAGCGCAACATTCTGGTGAAAAACATCGCGAGCCGCGTTGCCAGAGTCACCGACTTCGGCCTCAGCTTCTTTGTGGACCGTCCACGTGAGTGGTGACCCCCCTACACCTGCACGTGTGTGGGTGTGTGTGGGTGTGTGTGGGTGTGTGTGGGTGTGTGGGTGTGTGGGTGTCTGTGCGTGTGGGTGTCTGTGTGTGTGGGTGTGTGTGTGTGTGGGTGTCTGTGTGTGTGGGTGTGTGTGGGTGTGTGGGTGTGTGTGGGTGTCTGTGTGTGTGGGTGTCTGTGTGTGTGTGTGGGTGTCTGTGTGTGTGGGTTTCTCCACCCACCCACCCACCCACCACCACCCCCCACACACGCACGTACCCAGTCCACATTCACCATCACCGCCGCTGTCGCTTGCCGTCATCCACACAGCCCCGTGCGTGGGAGGCACCCTCGTCTACATGGCGCCCGAGGTGCTGCTGGGCTACCCGGTCACCTGCGCCGCGGACACGTGGTCCCTGGGCTGCACCGTCGCCAAGATGGCCACCGGCAGGGACCTCTTCCGCTCCTTCGGCCACGACGACCACCTGGCATGCTGCATCGAGGTGACCGGGGAGCCTCCTTGGGGGAAGGCGGGGGGGGACACCTCAAGCGGGAGACTTGGCCCAGACCGGCCCCGCAGACATCCACCCAGCCGGCCACCCAGCCAGTCACCCAGCCAGTCACCCAGCCAGTCACCCAGCCAGTCACCCAGTCAGACACCCAGCCAGTCACCTGGCCAGTCACCCAGCCAGTCACCCAGCCAGCCACCCAGTCAGACACCCAGCCAGTCACCCAGCCAGTCATGCAGCCAGTCCCGCAGCCAGCCACATGGCCAGTCACCCAGCCAGTCACGCAGCCAGTCACCCAGTCAGACACCCAGCCAGTCACCCAGCCAGTCACCCAGCCAGTCACCTAGCCAGTTATCCAGCCAGTCACCCAGCCAGACACGCAGCCAGTCACCCAGATAGTCACCCAGCCAGTCACCCAGCCAGTCACCCAGCCAGTCACGCAGCCAGCCACCTGGCCAGTCACCCAGCCAGTCACCCAGCCAGTCACGCAGCCAGTCACCCAGCCAGTCACCCAGTCAGACACCCAGCCAGTCACCCAGCCAGTCACCCAGCCAGTCACCTGGCCAGTTACCCAGCCAGTCACCCAGCCAGACACGCAGCCAGTCACCCAGCTAGTCACCTGGCCAGTTACACAGCCAGTCACCTAGCCAGTCACCCAGCCAGTCACCCAGCTAGCCACCTGGCCATGTACCCAGCCAGTCACCTGGCCAGTCACCCAGCCAGTCACCCAGCCAGTCACACAGCCAGTCACCTAGCCAGTCACCCAGCCAGTCACCCAGCCAGTCACCTGGCCAGTTACCCACCGACTCGCCCACCCACTGACCGACCCACTCGCCCACTCACCCACCCACCTACCAACCTACGCCCCCACCTACCCACCCACCTACCTACCGACACACCCACCCACCTACCAACCCACCTATCTACCCACCGACCCACTCGCCCACCTACCAACCTACTGACCCACCTACCCACTCACCCACCCACCTACCAACCTACCCACCCATCTACCCACCTACGCACCCATAATGCTCGATGTGACAATGTCACAATGAGATCTTCTTCTGCCGTACGGCCGATGAGAAATAGCTACGCAGCTCTGTGGGCGCCTTACCTGGTTAAAGAAAAATAGTTTAGCTGTAGCGTGGGTCCCTTTGTAGGTCCCTGTCCTTCTACATGAGTCTCTAGATCTCCAAGGGGCTCTGTATGGGTCTCTGTGAGGCCCTATTGTTCTATGGAAGTCTGTGGGTCTCTATGGGTCTCTGTATGGGTTTTTGTGAGGCCCTATTGTTCTATGTAAGTCTATGGGTCTCTATGGGTGTCTGTATGGGTCTCTGTGAGGCCCTATTGTTCTATGTAAGTCTATGGGTCTCTATGGGTCTCTGTATGTGTCTCTGTGAGTCCCTATGGTTCTATGTGAGTCTCTGAATCTCTATGGGTCTCTGTATGGGTTTCTGTGAGGCCCTATTGTTCTATGTAAGTCTATGGGTCTCTATGGGTCTCTGTATGTGTCTCTGTGAGTCCCTATGGTTCTATGTGAGTCTCTGAATCTCTATGGGTCTCTGTATGGGTTTCTGTGAGGCCCTATTGTTCTATGTAAGTCTATGGGTCTCTGTATGGGTTTCTGTGAGTCCCTATGGTTCTATGTGAGTCTCTGAATCTCTGTGGGTCTCTATGGATCTATGTATGGGTCTCTAGGAGTCCCTATGTTTCTATATGTCTCTGAATCTCTATGGGTCTCTCCGTGTAACACGCATGTAACATGCGTGTAACACGCATGTAACATGCGTGTAACAAGCGTGTAACAAGCGTGTCTCTCTCTCTGTCTTGAAATGGTTGTGCAGATCATGGGCATGCCTCCGAAAGACATGTTGGAGAGATCTCGCAACAAAGAGTACTTCTTTGGTGAGTAGAAGGGTGGTGTGGTGGTGGTGCGGTGATGGTGCTGTGGTGGTGGCGATGGTGGTGGTGTCGTGGTGGGGGGGGGCCTGGGGGGATGGGGAGGGAGGAGGTGGTGGTTGGGGCTTGGGCCGACTCAGTAACGACCTGGGTTAGGGGCGATAAGTAACCAAAGCGGGGGTAGGTGGGTGGGTGGGTAGGTGGGTGGGAGTGTAGGTGTGGGTGAGTTGATATGTGGATGACGTGGTGGTTGGTGACACTGTGCGTGTGTCTCTCTCTCTCGTTCTCTCTCTCTGTGTGTCTCTCTCTTTATCTCTTTGTGTGTCTCTCTCTGTCTCTGCCTGTCTCCCTCTGTCTCTCGTTCTCTGTCTCTCTGTCTTTCTCTGTCTCTTTGTCTATATCACTCTCTCTCTCTCCCTGTCTCTTTATCCATCTCTGTCTCTCTCTGTGTGTCTCTGTCTCTCTCTCTGTCTCTGTCTCTCTGTCTTTCTGTCTCTCTGTCTGTCTCTCTGTCTCTGTGTCTCTCTCTGCCTATCTCTCTATCTCTCTCTCTCTCTGTGTCTCTCTCTGTGTCTCTCTGTGTGCGTCTCTGTCTCTCCATCTTTCTGTCTCTCTGTCTCTTTCTGTCTCTGTGTCTCTCTCTGCCTATCTCTCTATCTCTCTCTCTATCTGTGTCTCTCTCTGTCTCTCGTTCTCTGTCTCTCTGTCTTTCTCTGTCTCTTTGTCTCTATCACTCTCTCTCTCTCCCTGTCTCTCGATCCATCTCTTTCTCTCTCTCTCTCTGTCTCTCTCTGTCTCTCCTACTTTGTCTCTCTGTCTCTCTCTGTCTCTCTCTGCTTTTCTCTCTCTCTCTCTCTCCCTCCTGCAGACCATTTCGGCCATCCTCTCTGCCTGGGCAAGAAGCGTCACCCGGGAAGTATTCCCCTGCACTTCGTGCTGCGGGGATGTGGAGTTCAGCTCGTGCACTTTATCAGAAACTGCCTACAGTAAGAACACAGACAAAGATCCCCCGTGTAGCCTCTAGCAGGCTGTAGGGGAAAGTGCTGTTAGTTGTAGCGAGTAGCAGCACCTACACACAGACAAAGATCCCCCGTGTAGCCTCTAGCAGGCTGTAGGGGCAAGTGCTGTTACTAGTAGCGAGTAGCAGCACCTACACACAGATAAAGATCCCCCGTGTAGCCTCTAGCAGGTTGTAGGGGCAAGTGCTGTTAGCGAGTAGCGAGTAGCAGCACCTACACGCAGATAAAGATCCCCCGTGTAGCCTCTAGCAGGCTGTAGGGGCAAGTGCTGTTAGCGAGTAGCGAGTAGCAGCATCTATGAAGGCCGGCGCTGTGGCACACACAGAGGGTGTGGGTGGCCAGCACCACCACGCCCGGCCGCCTTTGTCTCCCGGGTGGCGATATTTACACACCGCACCAGGTACTCATTTGAGGCTGAGTCGACCGAGGGGAGGGCCAGGACCGGTTGCTCAGATAAACGCAGTCCCTGCTGTTGGCCGTGGTTTTTTTCGGTAAAGTCACGCAGGTAAAAAAAAGTAGAATAAAATAAATATAAAATATCACGACGTTTCCATCGCAACACCAAGCGGTCGTCCTCAGGTGGAAAAAAATTAATCCAGCAGGGGAACAGCTGAACCAGGAAGAAACACAGCGAGAGAGCTGTTACAACAACAAGACTTTATATATATGCGTTGTCGAAGGGCGAGCAGGCAGGGTCTGAGCTGGAAAGGAATTCCATCCCTGCATGCAAGCGCGTCAGTTGTGTTAATGGGGGAGATCAGGGAGAGAGAGAGAGATTAGGGAGAGAGATTAGCATGAACTGGGCTTCCGTCGCCGCATAAGAGTATCGCCCCTGCATATGCGCGCAACAGCCGCGTTAATGGGAGAGTATCACTATGTTGATGGGAGAGATTATGCAAGAGAGATTAGTGGGATGAGCAGGTTAATATATACACACACACTCACACACGTCCGCAACAATAACAACCGCCATTCGCCACTAAGTGGCGGTGACATCACCACGGCGCTTGTGCCAGGCCATGTGCACGTTGAGGCCAAAGTGAAGTGTCGAACGCTCGCTGGCAGGAGGTCACGGGGCAGATCCAGCAGGTGCCACGGGTCGACTGACTGAGATTACTGCTGGCTGATGCACCACCTGTGCCCCCTACTGTGCCAACCTGCTGTGCTTTGGCCACCCGGTGTTCCGCTCATTGTTGTGAGCGTCGCTCTAATGCCTTCCATTGTTGTTGGAGCGCGACTGCCTCCAATCGCCCAGTATCAGCGTCCTCCACAAGCCTCCTCCACAAGTACCCAGGCAGATGCTTAGTTTTGGTGGTGCTGATGGTAAGGCCCCAACTTTTAGTGGCATGCTCCTGTTTCAGCAGCAGTGCGTCCAACTCTTCCTCTGAGCATCTATTACCAAATCATTGGCATACGTAACATGGTTGACCAATAGGGAGCCATCCGTTGACCGTACCTGGGCATCGATCAGCCTCCCATTATATCTGTAGCCATCGAAGGCTTCACAAACTACGTGGTCGAAATAAATGTGAAATAATGTGGGAGGCAGAGGACATCCCTGTCGCACCCCAAGGTGAACAGGGAATGGCTCTGACTCCAGTCCACGTAGTTTTACCTGGGCCCGCTCACCAATATGAAGGTCCTTAATCATCGTGAGCAGAGAGTCAGGGACTCCGAAAGCACAAAGAACAACCCAGAGCCCAGGCCTACTGATGGTTTCATAGCTCTTGACCAGGTCAATAAAGCAGAGATGTAGGTCTTGTTGGAATTCCCTACACCTCTACTGTAACAAACGGACAGAAAATATGGCATCTGTGCAAGACCGCCCTTTCCTGAAATCACATTGGGGCTCCGCAAGCCTCCCCGTCCAGTGGCCCAGACTGTTGTTATGATGTCATGTAGGGCAGTCTGTGCACAAACGCCACCCTCCCTCAGCATTTTGCTTGGGAGATCACCTCTGCCCGGTGCCTTTCCTGGTCTCAGACTCTGGATCGCCTTCAGTACTTCCTCAACAGATGACACCTCAGCCAGCCACTCACAGGGGGTGACAACCTCCTCCAATATTTGAGGCACCACAGCCTCAGCAGGGTCAACCCCACTTTGTCCCACGTTTTGCCAGGCTGAGGGATTCCCCCTTCCCCAGGACCTCACAGAAATGCTCAGCAAATCTGCAAACCCGTTCCTGGGGGTCGGAGATTGGATCACCGTTGTTTCCCCTAACGATGGTAATAGGTGTGGCGCTGCAGGTTACTTGTTTTGATGTAGTTAAATAGAGATTTGTGATCGCAAGCCATTGAGGCAGACTCCATCTCCTCAGCAACCCAAGACCACCACCACTCACCCCCTCTGTGCCCCCCCCCTTTATCCCCCTCCGTGCCCCCCCTCACCCTAGCTGGGATCCAGAACGCCGCATGACACCGGAGCAGGCGCTGGCTCACGGCTGGCTCCAGAGCGACGACACCGCCAGCCCCAGCGACGACCTCCCCACCACCAGCCGGGCCCTCCCCACCACTAGCCGGGCCCTCCCCACCACCAGCCGGGCCCTCCCCACCACCAGCCGGGCCCTCCCCAGCACCAGCCGGGCCCTCCCCACCACCAGCCAGGCCCTCCCCAGAGCTGTGAAGCCACGGTGAGGCTCTCTCTGTGTGTATGGGTCTCTATGAGTATGGGTCTCTATGAGTATGGGTCTCTATGAGTATGGGTGTCTGTGGGTCTCTATGAGTATGGGTCTCTGTGAGTCTCTGTGGGTCTCTATGAGTACGGGTCTCTGTGGGTCTCTGTGGGTCTCTATGAGTATGGGTCTCTATGAGTATGGGTCTCTGCGGGTCTCTATGAGTATGGGTCTCTGCGGGTCTCTATGAGTATGGGTCTCTGTTAGTATGGGTCTCTATGAGTATGGGTCTCTGTGAGTCTCTGTGGGTGTCTATGAGTATGGGTCTCTATGAGTATGGGTCTCTATGAGTACGGGTCTCTGTGAATCTCTGTGGGTGTCTATGAGTCTGTAGAAACTCGTGATGGGCAAGTCCACTCCTGGGGGTGGGGACTGACTGTGACCTCTGGCCGTAGTCGCGGGATGCTGACGTGGTGGTGCTGTGGTGCTGCTGCCTCTCTCTCCACAGAGCTCAGCCGGAGAAGAGGCTCCCACCATCATCATCATCATCCTCCTCATCGGAGGAGATGGAGGAGGAGCAGGATGACAAATGTGAGGAGGAGGGGGGTGACGAGGAGACAGAGGAGGAGGTGGAGAAGGTGGTGGCCGTGGTGGTGCAAGAGGTCGAGACGAAGGTGGTGGTGGCGGTGGTGAAGATGGAAGTGGACGAGGACAAGATGGAGAAGGATGAGGAGAAGACGGAGGAGGAGAAGGAGGAGAAGGATGAAGAGAAGATGGAGGAGAAGGAGGAGGACAAGATGGAGGAGAAGATGGGGGAGAAGGAGGAGAAGGAGGAGGAGAAGGAGGAGAAGGAGGTGGTGGTGGTGGCCGTGGTGCAAGAGGTCGAGACGAAGGAGTTGGAGGAGGAGACAGAAGAGAACAAGGAGAAGATGGAGAAGATGGAGGAGGTGGAGATGCGGCAACAGCAGAAGAAGGAGGAGGAGGAGGAAGAGGAGGATAAGAAGAAGAAGCGAGGGGGCTTGGCCCAACTGGGCAGGGCGCTCCGGTCGCTCTTCGGCCGCCTGCTGCTGTGTGGTGGACGGCCCACGGCAGAGTAGCGGCGTGGTGGTGGTGGTGGAGTCGGTGCCATCCACCACCACGAGCAGCACCACCACCGCAAGCACCACCCACCCACCCCATAACACCACACTCACCACACACACCCAGCCACACAAACCAAGCCCACAGACACCCACTCACTCCACACACACACACACTCACCCCACACACACTCACCCCACACACACACTCACCCCACACACACCCTCACCACACACACTCACCCCACACACAAACTCACCCCACACACACACCCTCACCACACACACTCACCCCACACACACACTCACCCCACACACACACCCTCACCACACACACTCACCCCACACACACACTCACCCCACACACACACACCCTCACCACACACACACTCACCCCACACACACACCCTGACCACACACACACTCACCCCACACACACACACACTCACCACACACACTCACCCACACACACACTCACCCCACACACACACACACTCACCACACACATATTCACCACACACACAGTCACCACACACACACTCACCCCACACACTCCCGTGGGAAACAGCTGTGGCAAAAGACGAAAGAGTGGAAACCCAGACATGGACTTGACACAGCCACTCTGACTCAGCCCACCACACACTCACCACACACACCCAGCCCACACACACCCACTCACCCCACACACACTCACCCCACACACACTCACCCCACACACATACTCACCACACACACATTCACCACACACACGCACCACACACACACTCACCCCACACACTCCCGTGGCAAATAGCTGTGGCAGAAGACGAAAGAGTGGAAACCCAGACATGGACTGGACACAGCCACTCTGACTGCACTCACCACACACTCAGCCCACCACACGCTCACCACACACTCAGCCCAGTAGCCTACCCAGGGCTCCCTTACCCGGGACTCAAACCCATGCTGGTTTTCATCCGGTGGCAGTCCTCAAAGGAGGAGGATGAGGGAGTGACCTCGCCACACGGTTTCCAGGACATGGGGAGGGGGAAGGGAGGCCTGGTGCAGGCACTGGACGAGAAGCGTGCCTAGGCCCTGCCACGTGAAGTTTGTTAAGAAAAAAAGTTATAATTTAATCATATATAGCTCTGTACATAATATCGTAGTTTTGAATGTTTTATTGTAAATATTATAATTATTGTAAGAATGTTTTGTTCTTCCTAAGAGCGTTGTTATTGTGCATAAAGTCATCATATAGCTCTGTACATAATATCGTAGTTTTGAATGTTTTATTGTAAATATTATAATTATTGTAAGAATGTTTTGTTCTTCTAAGAGCGTTGTTATTGTGCATAAAGTCATCATATAGCTCTGTACATAATATCGTAGTTTTGAATGTTTTATTGTAAATATTATAATTATTGTAAGAATGTTTTGTTCTTCTAAGAGCGTTGTTATTGTGCATAAAGTCATCGGGACGTGAGATGACCTTGCGGACGTTGATTTTGTGGGGTCTGGTGCCGTCGATTGTCAGTGACCTGTGGGGTCTGGGTTCATCTTGGCCGTTTCACTGGGGTTTATAATGGACAGGTAGGGTGGGTTCATCTTGGCCGTGTCACTGGGGTTTATAATGGACAGGTAGGGTGGGTTTATAATGGGCAGGTAGGGTAGGTTTATAATGGACAGGTAGGGTGGGTTTATAATGGGCAGGTAGGGTGGGTTCATCTTGGCCGTGCCACTGGGGTTTATAATGGGCAGGTAGCGTGGGTTCATCTTGGCCGTGTCACTGGGGTTTATAATGGGCAGGTAGGGTGGGTTTATAATGGACAGGTAGGGTAGGTTATAATGGACGGGTAGGGTGGGTTTATAATGGGCAGGTAGGGTGGGTTTATAATGTGCAGGTAGGGTGGGTTTATAATGGGCAGGTAGAGTGGGTTAATAATGGGCAGGTAGAGTGGGTTTATAATGGACAGGTAGGGTGGGTTTATAATGGGCAGGTAGAGTGGGTTTATAATGGGCAGGTAGAGTGGGTTCATAATGGACAGGTGGGGTGGATTTATAATGGGCAGGTAGGGTGGGATGGCGATTGGATGCCTTCCCCACGTAAGATGGCGGTTCGGCGCCTTCCCTTGGTCCCTTTCCAAATAGATTGGTCCCTTTCCACGTTAATGGGTCTCTTTGTGAGTCTGTGGGCGTATGTTGTGAGTCTTCCGGCGTCCGTTGTGAGTCTGTGGGTGTCCGTTGTGAGTCTGTGGGTGTCCGTTGTGAGTCTTCCGGCGTCCGTTGTGAGTCTGCTTGTGTCCGTTGTGAGTCTGTGGGTGTCTGTTGTGAGTCTGTGGGTGTCTGTTGCGAGTCTGTGGGTGTCCGTTGCGAGTCTGCGGGTGTCCGTTGTGAGTCTGTGGGTGTCCGTTCTGAGTCTGCGGGTGTCTGTTGTGAGTCTGCGGGTGTCTGTTGTGAGTCTGTGGGTGTCCATTGTGAGTCTTTGGGTGTCCGTTGTGAGTCTGTGGGTGTCCGTTGTGAGTCTGTGGGTGTCCATTGTGAGTCTGCGCGTGTCCGTTGTGAGTCTGTGGGTGTCCATTGTGAGTCTGTGGGTGTCCGTTGTGAGTCTGTGGGTGTCTGTTGTGAGTCTGTGGGTGTCTGTTGCGAGTCTGTGGGTGTCCGTTGCGAGTCTGCGGGTGTCCGTTGTGAGTCTGTGGGTGTCCGTTCTGAGTCTGCGGGTGTCTGTTGCGAGTCTGCGGGTGTCCGTTGTGAGTCTGTGGGTATCCGTTGTGAGTCTGTGCGTGTCCGTTGTGAGTCTGTGGGTATCCGTTGTGAGTCTGTGGGTGTCCGTTCTGAGTCTGCGGGTGTCTGTTGTGAGTCTGTGGGTATCCGTTGTGAGTCTGCGTGTCCGTTGTGAGTCTGCGGGTGTCTGTTGTGAGTCTGTGGGTGTCCATTGTGAGTCTGTGGGTGTCCGTTGTGAGTCTGTGGGTGTCTGTTGCGAGTCTGTGGGTGTCCATTGTGAGTCTGTGGGTGTCCGTTGTGAGTCTGTGGGTGTCCGTTGTGAGTCTGTGGGTGTCCGTTGCGAGTCTGCGGGTGTCTGTTGTGAGTCTGTGGGTGTCTGTTGTGAGTCTGTGGGTGTCCGTTGTGAGTCTGTGGGTGTCCGTTGTGAGTCTGTGGGTGTCCGTTGTGAGTCTGCGGGTGTCTGTTGCCAGTCTGTGGGTGTCCGTTGTGAGTCTGTGGGTGTCCGTTGTGAGTCTGCGGGTGTCTGTTGCCAGTCTGTGGGTCTCCGTTGTGAGTCTGTGGGTGTCCGTTGCGAGTCTGTGGGTGTCCGTTGTGAGTCTGTGGGTGTCTGTTGCCAGTCTGTGGGTGTCCGTTGTGAGTCTGTGGGTGTCCGTTGTGAGTCTGTGGGTGTCCGTTGTGAGTCTGTGGGTGTCTGTTGTGAGTCTGTGGGTGTCCGTTGTGAGTCTGTGGGTGTCCGTTGCGAGTCTGTGGGTGTCCCTTGCGAGTCTGTGGGTGTCCCTTGTGAGTCTGTGGGTGTCCCTTGCGAGTCTGTGGGTGTCCGTTGTGAGTCTGTGGGTGTCCGTTGTGAGTCTGTGGGTGTCCGTTCTGAGTCTGCGGGTGTCTGTTGTGAGTCTGTGAGTGTCTGTTGCGAGTCTGTGGGTGTCCGTTGTGAGTCTGTGGGTGTCCATTGTGAGTCTGTGGGTATCCGTTGTGAGTCTGCGGGTGTCCGTTGTGAGTCTGCGGGTGTTCGTTGTGAGTCTGTGGGTGTCTGTTGTGAGTCTGTGGGTGTCCATTGCGAGTCTGTGGGTGTCCGTTGTGAGTCTGTGGGCGAGTGGCTGTGTAAGTCTGTGGGTGTCCATTGTGAGTCTGTGGGTGTCCGTTGTGAGTCTGCGGGTGTCCATTGTGAGTCTGCGGGTGTCCGTTGCGAGTCTGTGGGCGAGTGCCTGTGTAAGTCTGCCGGTCCCCCATGCTCCGTCGAATCTCCTTTCGCGCCCTCCACGCGAGCCGAGTCCGCGGTGCAACGTTCGGCGATGCGACGGGGGAATCGCCTCGCCCCGTGGAGGCGGGAACAGGTGGGGCCCCGGGCCTCTGTCGCCATTTCCCGGCATCTGCCTGTGCCTGCGGTGATCCACCAACCCTCGCCTGGTTTGCAGGCGCCTGTCCACCCCCTCGCCTTCCCCAAACCGCAACGGCACCAAACAAAGTCGCCTCGATTATTCCCTTACTCCCCGTCACGTCGACTTCTTCTTGACATCGGAAATAAAAGTTCCGTGTGTAATACTTTTTTTTATCTCTTTGGGGCCGTCCATAAATGACGTCACGCGATTTTTGACGATTTTTGACACCCCCCCTCAAATATGACGTCACAAAGCTCTGCCCCCCCCCCCCACACACTCCCACCCTCCCCAAAAAAAAACATATTTCCATTTTGAAAATAAAACATGCTTCAAATCGCTTAAAATTATTGTCACTGTAGTGCGTGTTTAACGTGGCGCTGCACTCCGATGTTGTAGGAGAAAACGTTTATTAAAAAGTCTTTTTAATTAAGTAGAAAGTGTCGTCTGTATTTGTTGAAAGTTTTGATGTGACGTCACATTTCTCAAACCCCGCCCCCTCCCTCGTCACACATCGTCACAAATCTCTGACCCCTCCCCACCCCCCCCTTCTAGGTGCGTGACGTCATTTATGGACGGCCCCTTATTGAGCACCCCCATCAGCCAAAGGCGGCCGTTGTGGCACTTGTGCAGAATGTTTGGGAGTGCCGATTGCCCAGAGAGCTCCCCCTAGAAGTGGGCGAGTTATGTTGGCGCGCTTCCCTACCTAAGATGGCGGGTGGGCAGCGTCCCTACCTAAAATGGCGACCAGGAGTCTTCACTGCCTAAAATGGCGGTTGGGCGTCTTTCCTGCCGAATATGGCGGTTGGTTGCCTTCAAACAAGATTATGCTGAAGGGAAACAATAAAATAATAAAATATATATAAAACAATAAAATTCTCACGACGTTTCGACTGCAACACAAGCAGTCATCATCGGGTGTGAAAACCAACGGCAGGAAACATTGAAAGAAGTGGCGGTGTGTATTTATTTATTTTTAAACGTTAGCACCACGGACAGCGATTTGGCAGTTTGTTTAAATGGACGAGTCCATCTATGTTCGGAAAAGAGGAGGGGGGAGACGAAAAATTAATGTATGCTGTCTGAAAGCCACCGTAAGCGTGAACAATCGATTAAGACCTGAAATGGTGTATCAAATCCTTCCAATGATTGCTAAGCCATAATCCATCTTAAAAAAACCGCCACCTTTTTCAAATTTTCTTGCTGTGGTTTTCACACCTGATGATGATTGCTTGTGTTGCGGTCGTAAACGTGATAATTTTATTGTTTTACATTTTTATTATTTTATTGTTTCCCTTCTACGTGGTGACTTTACCGAAAGAACCAAGAATATGAATCCCTGCAGTCACGAACGCTTTGAATCAAAATTTAAGATGGAAGATTTTCACCATTCCGACCTAAGCTGGCGGTTGGGTGCCTTCTTTACGCAAGATGGCGGCTGGGAGCCGGCACCTCACTCACCCACCCACTAATTTACCTACCCACCCACTTATTTACTCACCCACCCACTAACTCGCCCACACTCAATCATCTGTCCACCCACTCATTCACTCACCCACCCACTCGTTCACTCACCCACCCGCTCATTCACTCATCTGTCCACCCACTCATTGTCTCACCCGTTCATTCACTCACCCACCCACTCATTCACTCACCCACTCATTCATTCACTCACCCACCCACTCATTCACTCACCCACCCGTTCATTCACTCACCCACCCACTCATTCACTCACCCACTCATTCACTCACCCACCCACTCATTCACTCACCCACTCATTCATTCACTCACCCACCCACTCATTCACTTACCTACCCGTTCATTCACTCACCCACCCACTCATTCACTCACCCACCCATTCACTCACCCACCCACTCATTCACTCACCTACCCGCTCATTCATTCACCCATCCGCTCATTCACTCACTCACCCACTCATTAACTTACTCACCCACTCATTCACTCACCCACCCACTTATTCCTTCACCCACCCACTCATTCACTAACCCACCGACCTATTCACTCACCCACCCGTTCATTCACTAAATCACCCACCCACTCACTTATTCACTCACCCACCCACCAACTCATTCACTCACCCATCCACTCATTCACTCACCCACCCACTCATTCACTCACCCACCCACTTATTCCCTCACCCACCCACTCATTCACTAACCCACCCACTCACTCACCCACCCACCCACCCACTCATTCACTAACCCACCCACCCACTCACTCACCCACCCACTCATTCACTCACCCACCCACCCACTCATTCACTCATCCACCCACTCACCTCCTTGCCCCTCCCCTCAACCCCCTCGCCCCCCCCACACCCCCACCCTCCCCAAAAAAAAACATTTTCATTTTGAAAATAAAACATGCTTCAGTTCGCTTAAAATTATTGTCACTGTAGTGCGTATTTAACGTGGCGCTGCACTCCGATGTTGTAGGAGAAAACGTTTATTAAAATGTCTATTTAATTAAGTAGAAAGTGTCGTCTGTATTTGTTGAAAGTTCTGATGTGACGTCACATTTCTCAAACCCCGCCCCCTCCCTCGTCACACATCGTCACAAATCTCTGACCCCTCCCCACCCCCCCCTTCTAGGTGCGTGACGTCATTTATGGACGGCCCCTTTTTGAGCACCCCCATCAGCCACAGGCGGCCGTTGTGGCACTTGTGCAGAATGTTTGGGAGTGCCGATTTCCCAGAGAGCTCCGCCTAGAAGTGGGCGACTTCTGTTGGCGCGCTTCCCTACCTAAGATGGCGGGTGGGCAACGTCCCTACCTAAAATGGCGGCCAGGAGTCTTCACTGCCTAAAATGGCGGTTGGGCGTCTTTCGTACCGAATATGGCGGTTGGTTGCCTTCAAACAAGATTATGCTGAAGGGAAACAATAAAATAATAAAATATATATAAAACAATAAAATCACGACGTTTCGACTGCAACACAAGCAGTCATCATCGGGTGTGAAAACCAACGGCAGGAAACATTGAAAGAAGTGGCGGTGTGTATTTATTTTTAAACGTTAGCACCACGGACAGCGATTTGGCAGTTTGTTTAAATGGACGAGTCCATCTATGTTCGGAAAAGAGGAGGGGGGAGACGAAAAATTAATGTATGCTGTCTGAAAGCCACTGTAAGCGTGAACAATCGATTAAGACCTGAAATGGTGTATCAAATCCTTCCAATGATTGCTAAGCCATAATCCATCTTAAAAAAACGCCACTTTTTTCAAATTTTCTTGCTGTGGTTTTCACACCTGATGATGATTGCTTGTGTTGCGGTCGTAAACGTCGTGATAATTTTATTGTTTTATATTTTTATTATGTTATTGTTTCCCTTCTACGTGGTGACTTTACCGAAAGAACCAAGAATATGAATCCCTGCAGTCACGAACGCTTTGAATCAAATTTAAGATGGAAGATTTTCACCATTCCGACCTAAGCTGGCGGTTGGGTGCCTTCTTTACGCAAGATGGCGGCTGGGAGCCGGCACCTCACTCACCTACCCACTAATTTACCTACCCACCCACTTATTTACTCACCCACCCACTAACTCGCCCACACTCAATCATCTGTCCACCCACTCATTCACTCACCCACCCACTCGTTCACTCACCCACCCGCTCATTCACTCATCTGTCCACCCACTCATTCACTCACCCGTTCATTCACTCACCCACCCACTCATTCACTCACCCACTCATTCATTCACTCACCCACCCACTCATTCACTCACCAACCCACTCATTCACTCACCCACTCATTCACTCACCCACCCACTCATTCACTCACCCACTCATTCATTCACTCACCCACCCACTCATTCACTTACCTACCCGTTCATTCACTCACCCACCCACTAATTCACTCACCCACCCATTCACTCACCCACCCACTCATTCACTCACCTACCTGCTCATTCATTCACCCATCCGCTCATTCACTCACTCACCCACTCATTAACTTACTCACCCACTCATTCACTCACCCACCCACTTATTCCCTCACCCACCCACTCATTCACTAACCCACCGACCTATTCACTCACCCACCCGTTCATTCACTAACTCACCCACCCACTCACTCATTCACTCACCCACCCACCAACTCAGTCACTCACCCATCCACTCATTCACTCACCCACCCACTCATTCACTCACCCACCCACTTATTCCCTCACCCACCCACTCATTCACTAACCCACCCACCCACTCACTCACCCACCCACCCACTCACTCACCCACCCACCCACTCATTCACTAACCCACCCACTCACTCACCCACCCACTCATTCACTCACCCACCCACCCACTCATTCACTCATCCACCCACTCACCTCCTTGCCCCTCCCCTCAACCCCCTCGCCCCTCCCCCCCCCACACCCCCACCCTCCCCAAAAAAAAAACATTTTCATTTTGAAAATAAAACATGCTTCAAATCGCTTAAAATTATTGTCACTGTAGTGCGTATTTAACGTGGCGCTGCACTCCGATGTTGTAGGAGAAAACGTTTATTAAAAAGTATTTTTAATTAAGTAGAAAGTGTCGTCTGTATTTGTTGAAAGTTCTGATGTGACGTCACATTTCTCAAACCCCGCCCCCTCCCTCGTCACACATCGGCACAAATCTCTGACCCCCCCCCCTTCTAGGTGCGTGACGTCATTTATGGACGGCCCCTTTTTGAGCACCCCCATCAGCCACAGGCGGCCGTTGTGGCACTTGTGCAGAATGTTTGGGAGTGCCGATTTCCCAGAGAGCTCCCCCTAGAAGTGGGCGACTTCTGTTGGCGCGCTTCCCTACCTAAGATGGCGAGTGGGCAACGTCCCTACCTAAAATGGCGGCCAGGAGTCTTCACTGCCTAAAATGGCGGTTGGGCGTCTTTCGTACCGAATATGGCGGTTGGTTGCCTTCAAACAAGATTATGCTGAAGGGAAACAATAAAATAATAAAATATATATAAAACAATAAAATTCTCACGACGTTTCGACTGCAACACAAGCAGTCATCATCGGGTGTGAAAACCAACGGCAGGAAACATTGAAAGAAGTGGCGGTGTGTATTTATTTATTTTTAAACGTTAGCACCACGGACAGCGATTTGGCAGTTTGTTTAAATGGACGAGTCCATCTATGTTCGGAAAAGAGGAGGGGGGAGACGAAAAATTAATGTATGCTGTCTGAAAGCCACCGTAAGCGTGAACAATCGATTAAGACCTGAAATGGTGTATCAAATCCTTCCAATGATTGCTAAGCCATAATCCATCTTAAAAAAACCGCCACTTTTTTCAAATTTTCTTGCTGTGGTTTTCACACCTGATGATGATTGCTTGTGTTGCGGTCGTAAACGTGATAATTTTATTGTTTTACATTTTTATTATTTTATTGTTTCCCTTCTACGTGGTGACTTTACCGAAAGAACCAAGGATATGAATCCCTGCAGTCACGAACGCTTTGAATCAAAATTTAAGATGGAAGATTTTCACCATTCCGACCTAAGCTGGCGGTTGGGTGCCTTCTTTACGCAAGATGGCGGCTGGGAGCCGGCACCTCACTCACCCACCCACTAATTTACCTACCCACCCACTTATTTACTCACCCACCCACTAACTCGCCCACACTCAATCATCTGTCCACCCACTCATTCACTCACCCACCCACTCGTTCACTCACCCACCCGCTCATTCACTCATCTGTCCACCCACTCATTCACTCACCCGTTCATTCACTCACCCACCCACTCATTCACTCACCCACTCATTCATTCACTCACCCACCCACTCATTCACTCACCCACCCGTTCATTCACTCACCCACCCACTCATTCACTCACCCACTCATTCACTCACCCACCCACTCATTCACTCACCCACTCATTCATTCACTCACCCACCCACTCATTCACTTACCTACCCGTTCATTCACTCACCCACCCACTCATTCACTCACCCACCCATTCACTCACCCACCCACTCATTCACTCACCTACCCGCTCATTCATTCACCCATCCGCTCATTCACTCACTCACCCACTCATTAACTTACTCACCCACTCATTCACTCACCCACCCACTTATTCCCTCACCCACCCACTCATTCACTAACCCACCGACCTATTCACTCACCCACTCGTTCATTCACTAACTCACCCACCCACTCACTTATTCACTCACCCACCCACCAACTCATTCACTCACCCATCCACTCATTCACTCACCCACCCACTCATTCACTCACCCACCCACTTATTCCCTCACCCACCCACTCATTCACTAACCCACCCACTCACTCACCCACCCACCCACTCACCCACCCACTCATTCACTAACCCACCCACCCACTCACTCACCCACCCACTCATTCACTCACCCACCCACCCACTCATTCACTCATCCACCCACTCACCTCCTTGCCCCTCCCCTCAACCCCCTCGCCCCCCCCACACCCCCACCCTCCCCAAAAAAAAACATATTTTCATTTTGAAAATAAAACATGCTTCAAATCGCTTAAAATTATTGTCACTGTAGTGCGTATTTAACGTGGCGCTGCACTCCGATGTTGTAGGAGAAAACGTTTATTAAAATGTCTATTTAATTAAGTAGAAAGTGTCGTCTGTATTTGTTGAAAGTTCTGATGTGACGTCACATTTCTCAAACCCCGCCCCCTCCCTCGTCACACATCGTCACAAATCTCTGACCCCTCCCCACCCCCCCCCTTCTAGGTGCGTGACGTCATTTATGGACGGCCCCTTTTTGAGCACCCCCATCAGCCACAGGCGGCCGTTGTGGCACTTGTGCAGAATGTTTGGGAGTGCCGATTTCCCAGAGAGCTCCGCCTAGAAGTGGGCGACTTCTGTTGGCGCGCTTCCCTACCTAAGATGGCGGGTGGGCAACGTCCCTACCTAAAATGGCGGCCAGGAGTCTTCACTGCCTAAAATGGCGGTTGGGCGTCTTTCGTACCGAATATGGCGGTTGGTTGCCTTCAAACAAGATTATGCTGAAGGGAAACAATAAAATAATAAAATATATATAAAACAATAAAATCACGACGTTTCGACTGCAACACAAGCAGTCATCATCGGGTGTGAAAACCAACGGCAGGAAACATTGAAAGAAGTGGCGGTGTGTATTTATTTATTTTTAAACGTTAGCACCACGGACAGCGATTTGGCAGTTTGTTTAAATGGACGAGTCCATCTATGTTCGGAAAAGAGGAGGGGGGGAGACGAAAAATTAATGTATGCTGTCTGAAAGCCACCGTAAGCGTGAACAATCGATTAAGACCTGAAATGGTGTATCAAATCCTTCCAATGATTGCTAAGCCATAATCCATCTTAAAAAAACCGCCACTTTTTTCAAATTTTCTTGCTGTGGTTTTCACACCTGATGATGATTGCTTGTGTTGCGGTCGTAAACGTCGTGAGAATTTTTCATTGTTTTATATATATTTTGTTATTTTGTTGTTTCTCTTCAACGTGACTTTACCGAAAGAACCAAGAATATGAATCCCTGCAGTCACGAACGCTTTGAAACAAAATTTAAGATGGAAGATTTTCACCATTCCGACCTAAGCTGGCGGTTGGGTGCCTTCTTTACGCAAGATGGCGGCTGGGAGCCGGCACCTCACTCACCTACCCACTAATTTACCTACCCACCCACTTATTTACTCACCCACCCACTAACTCGCCCACACTCAATCATCTGTCCACCCACTCATTCACTCACCCACCCACTCGTTCACTCACCCACCCGCTCATTCACTCATCTGTCCACCCACTCATTCACTCACCCGTTCATTCACTCACCCACCCACTCATTCACTCACCCACTCATTCATTCACTCACCCACCCACTCATTCACTCACCCACCCGTTCATTCACTCACCCACCCACTCATTCACTCACCCACTCATTCACTCACCCACCCACTCATTCACTCACCCACTCATTCATTCACTCACCCACCCACTCATTCACTTACCTACCCGTTCATTCACTCACCCACCCACTCATTCACTCACCCACCCATTCACTCACCCACCCACTCATTCACTCACCTACCTGCTCATTCATTCACCCATCCGCTCATTCACTCACTCACCCACTCATTAACTTACTCACCCACTCATTCACTCACCCACCCACTTATTCCCTCACCCACCCACTCATTCACTAACCTACCCACCCACTCACTCACCCACCCGTTCATTCACTAACCCACCCACCCACTTACTCACCCACCCACTCATTCACTCACCCACCCACCCACTCATTCACTCACCCACCCACTCATTCACTCACCCATCCACTCATTCACTCACCCATCCGCTCATTCACTCACTCACCCACTCATTAACTTAACAACAACAACAACAACCGCCATTCGCCACTAAGTGGCGGTGACGTCACCACGACGCTTGTGCCAGGCTATGTGCACCCTGAGGCCACGTGAAGTGTCGAACCCCCGCTGGCAGGAGGTCACGGGGCAGACCCAGGTGCCACGGGTCGACTGACTGAGATGAGTGGCTGATGCACCACCTGTGCCCCCTACTGTGCCAACCTGCCGTGCTTTAGCCACCCGGCGCTCCGCTCGCTGTTGTGAGCGTCGCTCCTCCGCCCTCCGTTGTTGTTGGAGGGCGACTGCCTCCAACTGCCCAGTAGCATCCTTCACGAGCCTCCTCCACAGAGGCCGATCTTGACACCGCTGGTACCAGTCATCGGCAAGTCCACTCAGCTCCACGTCCTCCTGTACCACATCACTCCATCTCTTCTCTAGCCCGTGCCGCGCCCGCTTAGCCCCCTCAATCCGGCCAAACAAAAGCTGTTTCGGCATGCGGTGGCTGGGCATGCGGGCTACATGACCCAGCCATCGCAGCCTTGCCTGCCGGAGGAGCTCACCGATGGGACCCTGCCCAGATCTTTCAAGGATTTGTGAGCTCCTCACACAATCCAGTCTGGTTAAACCCAGGATGGATCGTAGGCAGGCCAGCCTAAATGTTTCTAACCGGCGAAGATGTTCCATTAGGGGGGTCCACGTTTCGCAAGCGTAGAGAAGGGAGGGAATGACCGTGGCCGAGAAGGCCTGAAGCTTAGTGCGGAGCGACAGACCAGGTAGCTTCCACACAGCGTTACGCAACCGATAAAAAGATATTGCCGGTCGACTGATTCGGAGTGAGACCTCTGCTGTTAAACTGGAGCCAGTCATAAGCACACTGCCCAGGTATGGGAAACTCTCCACTCTCTCCACAACTGCTCCATCACCGATTGGGAGTTGTGGGGGTGGAGTGTCCGATGGTACAAAATACCCAGGCAGGTGCTTAGTTTTGGTGGGGCTGATGGTAAGGCCCCACCTCTTAGTGGCACGCTCCGGTCTCAGCAGCAGCGTCTCCAACTCCTCCTCTGACTGAGCAGCTATTACCAAATCATCAGCATACATAACGTGGTTGAGCAATAGGGAGCCATCCCTTGACCGCACCCGGGCATCGATTAGCCTCCCATTATGTCTGTACCATATGGAGATTCCCCCGGTACAGTCATTGAAGGCTTCAGGAACTACGTGGTCAAAATAGATGTTAAACAATGTGGGAGCCAGAGGACATCCCTGTCGCACCCTAAGGTGAACAGGGAATGGCTCTGACTCCCGGCCACGTAGGAAAACGGTTTCCTTTTCCTGCTGACGACCGATTGTGTTGCGATCGAAACGTCGTAGCCTTTTGTTATTTTGTATTTTGTTTGAACCTATCTCCGAGACTTTACCGAAAGACCCAAAGAATATGAATTCCTGCAGTCACGAAAGCTTTAAGTCACTGACTCGCTCACTCACTCACCAACTTGCTCACACACTCACTCACCCACTTACCCACTGACACACTCATACACTCACTCACCCACTAACCCATTCACTTACTTACTCACACACTCACTCACCCAATAACTCACTCACCGACCCGCTCACTCACCCAGAACACCCACTCAATCAGCCACTCACTCACGCATACACTCACTCACACACTCACTCACACACCCACACACTCACACACCCACACACTCACACATTCACTCACTCACACTCACCCACCCACTTTCTCACTCACCCACCCACTCACTCACCCACCCACTCAATCACCAACCCACTCACTCACCCACTCACTTACTCATTCACTCACCCATTTACTCACCCACTCACACACTCACCCATTCACGCACTCACTCACCCACTCACCGACTCACTCATCCACTTACACACTGATTTACTCACCCACATACACACTCACCCACTCACTCACTCTCATGTGCTTACTCACCCACCCACTCACTCACACACCAACTCAGTCACACACTCACACATTCACTCACACACTCACTCACTCAACCATGCACTCACCCACCCACTTTCTCACTCACCCACTCTCTCAAGCACTCACCCACCCACACACTCACACACCCACATACTCACCCACCCTCACAATCACCCACACACTCACACACCCACACACTCACTCACACACCCACACACTCACACAACCACTCACTCACACACCCACTCACACACAACAACAACAACAAGCGCCATTCACCACTAAGTGGCGGTGACGTCACCACGATGCTTGTGCCAGGCTATGTGCACCCTGAGGCCACGTGAAGTGTCGAACGCCCGCTGGCAGGAGGTCACGGGGCAGACCCAGGTGCCACGGGTCGACTGAGATGACTGACTGATGCACCACTTGTGCCCCCTACTGTGCCAACCTGCTGTGCTTTAGCCAC
Source organism: Petromyzon marinus (assembly GCF_048934315.1). Classification (NCBI taxonomy): domain Eukaryota; kingdom Metazoa; phylum Chordata; class Hyperoartia; order Petromyzontiformes; family Petromyzontidae; genus Petromyzon; species Petromyzon marinus. The sequence goes on from NW_027423180.1 coordinate 1,107,927, forward strand.
CCGGCGCTCCGCTCATTGTTGTGAGCGTCGCTCCTCAACCCTCCGTTGTTGTTGGAGGGCGACTACCTCCAACTGCCCAGTAGCGTCCTTCACGAGCCTCGTCCACAGAGGCCGATCTTGACACCACTGGCACCAGTCATCGGCAAGTCCACTCAGCTCCACGTCCTCCCGTACCACATCACTCCATCTCTTTTCTAGCCCCTGCCGCGCCCATTTAGCCCCCTCAATCCGGCCAAATAAAAGCTGTTTCGGCATGCGGTGGCTGGGCATGCGGGCTACATGACCCAGCCATCGCAGCCTTGCCCGCCGGAGGAGCTCACTGATGGGACCTTGCCCAGATCTTTCAAGGATTTGTGAGCTCCTCACACAATCCAGTCTGGTTAAACCCAGGATTGATCGTAGGCAGGCCAGCCTAAATGTTTCTAACTGGCAAAGATGTTCCATTAGGGGGGTCCACGTTTCGCAAGCGTAGAGAAGGGAGGGAATGACCGTGGCCGAGAAGACCTGAAGCTTAGTGCGGAGCGACAGACCAGGTAGCTTCCACGCAGCGTCACGCAACCGATGAAAAGATATTGCCGCTCGACTGATTCGGAGTGAGACCTCTGCTGTTAAACTGGAGCCGGTCATAAGCACACTGGACAGGTATGGGAAACTCTCCACTCGCTCCACAACTGCCCCATCACCGATTGGGAGTTGTGGGGGTGGAGTGTCCGATGGTACAAAATACCCAGGCAGGTGCTTAGTTTTGGTGGGGCTGATGGTAAGGCCCCACCTCTTAGTGGCACGCTCCAGTCTCAGCAGCAGCGTCTCCAACTCCTCCTCTGAATGAGCAGCTATTACCAAATCATCAGCATACATAACGTGGTTGAGCAATAGGGAGCAATCCCTTGACTGCACCCGGGCATCGATCAGCCTCCCATTATATCTATACCATATGGAGATTCGCCCGGTACATCTATTGAAGGCTTCACGAACTACGTGGTCAAAATAGATTATAAATAATGTGGGAGCTAGAGGACATCCCTGTCGCACCCCAAGGTGTACAGGGAATGGCTCTGACTCCCGGCCACGTAGTTTTACCCGGGCCCACTCACCATCATGAAGGTCCTTAATGATCATGAGCAGACGGTCAGGTACTCCAATAGCACGAAGAACAAACCAGAGCCCAGGCCTACTGATGGTATCATAGGCCTTGACCAGGTCAATAAAGCAGAGATGTAGGCCTTGTTGGAATTCCATACACCTCTGCTGTAGCAGACGGACAGAAAATATGGCATCTGTGCAGGACCGCCCTTTCCTGAAACCGCATTGGGGCTCTGCAAGCCTCTCCTCAGCCTGCCTGGCAAGGCGATGCTGAACAATCATTGCCAGGACCTTCCCCGGCACACTGAGGAGTGAGATGCCCCTGTAGTTGTTACAGTCTGCATGGTCCCCCTTCTTAAAAAGGGGGACCACCAGGGCATCCTTCCAATCCTGCAGAACCCATCCAGTGGTCCAGACTGTTGTTATGATGTCATATAGGGCAGTCTGGCACAAACGCCACCCTCCCTCAGCATTTCGCTTGGGAGATCATCTCTGCCTGCTGCCTTTCCTGGTCTCAGACTCCGGATCGCCTTCAGTACTTCCTCAACAGATGGCACCTCAGCCAGCCACTCACAGGGGGTGACTTCTTCCAATATTTGAGGCACCGCAGCCTCAGCAGGGTCATCCTCACTATGTGCCACGATGTTTTCCTGGCTGAGGGATTTTCCCTCCCCCAGGACCTCACAGAAATGCTCAGCAAATCAGCAAACCTGTTCCTGCGGGTCGGAGATTGAATCACCGTTTTTTCCCCTAATGATGGTAATAGGTGTGGCGCTGCAGGTTACTTTTTTGATGGAGTTAAATAGAGATTTCTGATCGCGGGCCACTGAGGCAGACTCCATCTCCTCAGCAACCCGCAACCACCACCCATCCTTGCAGCGCCTCACGGCTCTCCGAACCTCCGAGCAAAGGCTGCGGTAAGCCTCCTCATTCTCTGACGTGGGATTCTGTAGCCGATGACAGTGGGCCTGTCGCTTTTTCTCAACCATCCTGAACACCCCCTCTGTCAGCCAGGGTCTCTGGGGAGGTCTGGACCGCGTACCCAAAGCAACCATTGCAGCTGCATGAGTCACAGTCCTAAACCTCGCCCATTTACCCTTGACATCTAGAGGAGTCGGGGACGATGCCAATCCCAGCCGCAAGCGATGATGAAATTCTCGCTTGCAACTTTCATCAGATAACTAAGACCAGGTCACTTTAGGTTGGAATGGGGTCCTGGGTGTACACCCACCACCGGAATGGAAGAATGGCAGGTGCATCTTACAGATGACTAGTCGATGGTCAGAGGGCAGATCAGCTCCACGGTAGGTTCTGGTGTCAAGGCCATGGGCTCGCATCCGCTGGTCCGTCACTGTGTTGTCCAGTAGATGTTCTTACGACGTTTCGACCATAACACAAACGGTCGAAACGTCGTGAGAATTTTTATTGTTTTGTATATTTTTTTTTATTATTTTATTGTTTCCCTTCAACGCGGCTTTACCGAAAGAGCTAAGAATATGAATTACTGCAGTCTCGAAAGCTTTAAATAAAAATGTATTGTCACATTGTAGTTGCGTATTTAACGTGGCACTGCACTCTGATGTTGTAGGAGAACACATTTTTTCCTTAAAAAATCTATTTAATTATTGTTTTATATATATATATTTTATCATTCTATTGTTTCCCTTCAACGTGACTTTACCGAAAGAACCACGAATATAAGTAGAACGTGCCGTGTCCATATTTACTTAAAGTTTTGCGCATTTCGATGTGACGTCACATTTCTCAAACCACGCCCCCCTCCTCGTCACGCATCGTCACAAATGTCTGACCCCTCCCCCCATCCCACCCCACCCCCTAGGTGCGTGACGTCATTCATGGACGGCCTCTTATCGTTTCACTCCTCATCACTGCCTGCAGCAGATTCGCGCAGGGCAGTGGCAACGTGCGACCCACCCCTTGTGACCTCAACGGGCTGTAGGGGGCAAGCGGGGTGGGTTGTCCAGCGCCACGCCCGACCGCCTTTGTCTCCCCCCAGTGGCGATATTTCACCACACACTTGAGGCTGAGTCTTCAGCGGGCGGGCGGGCGGGAATCGAGTTTGATTCCCTGGCCCGGCGTCCCTGCAATACAACAATGATCGATCCGTGATGAATTAAAAAAAATTATAATAAAGGTTTTGATTTAAAGCTTTCGTGACTGCAGTAATTTATATTCTTAGCTCTTTCGGTAAAGTCACGTTGAAGGGAAACAATAAAATAATAAAATATATATAAAACAATTAAAAAATTCTCACGACGTTTCGACCATAACGCAAACGGTCATCATCAGGTGTGAAAAACTTCTTTCAAATGTTTTTTGCCGTTAGTTTTCACACCTGATGATGACCGTTTGCGTTATGGTCGAAACGTCGTGAGAATTTTTTTTATTGTTTTATATATATTGTATTATTTTATTGTTTCCCTTACATTAATTTTTCGTCTCCCCCCTCCTCTTTTCAGAACATAGATGGACTCGTCCTTCTAAACAAGCTGTCAAATCGCTGCGCATGGCACTGACGTTTTTATAAATAAATATATACACCGTTTAAAAATAAATAAATTAATGCGGACCGACACACCTGATGACGACCGTTTGTGTTTTGGTCGAAACGTCGTGAGAATGTTTTTTTTTATTGTTTTATATATATTTTATTATTTTATTGTTTCCCTTCAATGTGACTTTAGTCACGAAAGCTTTAAATCAAGATTTGAAGGCTGTTTTATATTATTATATTTTTTGGGGGGGAGGGGGGAGGAGCAGAGCTTTGTGACGTCATATTTGAGGGCGGGGGTGGGGGTCTGACGTTTTGTGACGCCACGTGACTAGGGGTGGGTGGGTGGATGGGGGGGGGGATAAAAAACATTCATCCAAAATCGCGTGATGTCGCTTATGGACCCAGCCCCTTAATTCGCTGTTTCACCGACCTTGGCACGTGCCTACGACGAGATCATTCTCTAGGGGGGGGGGGGGTGTGGGGTGTGGGGATGGATTCGTAGGCAAATGAGCTCTCTCGCGGGACTGGTGCGGACGGGGATTGGGGATTTCCCCCGGCTGAGAGGTGACACTTTTCACGCACTCACCCGTGACGACTGCCAAGCTAATGATCAGCCAAGGGTGTTCAGTGGCGCGTTCGGACCGCGAGCGAGCGGTGGTGGAGCGGTTGGCGCGATGCCGCCGCTGCCGCCGCCGCCACCGCCGCCGCCACGACCTAGCGAGCAGCACCTATGAAGGCCGAAGCGGCTACACGAGGGGGTGGGTAGCCAGCACCACGCCCGGCCGCCTTTGTCTCCCCAGTGGCGATGCTTACACACCGCACCAGGTACTCATTTGAGGCTGAGTCGACCTAGGGGAGGCCCAGGACCGGTTCAGATAATCGTCAATGGTGTTGGCACACAAATACAAAGCACGGTTGTTGATTTACCCTATGAATAACCCAACCAGTTAATTGGTCAGCCATTATCATTTACGTGGCATACATTAACCAACACCTCCCCCACCCCTCTGGTTTTTGCACACCCTGATTGACCTACAAGTGAAGACACCACAATTACCACCTCCCCCATCTGCTTAAGACCCAGATAGGAGGAAGGATTCCTATGTAACTCTGTGGCTGTCCGCCTAATGATGCTGCTGCTGCTGGTCGTGGTTGCGTTTGTTCTTACCGGCAATAAGTGACCAGGGTTACTCGGATCGTGAATGATGTTGTGGGTTAACTCTCCAGAACACACACATGCACGCACCGGTGAGTGCTGAACAAAGTAACTAATAGTCCACGTTTTGTTAACGTGACACAAACTGCTTACTGATTGGGCAGTGTCGGGTGGTGGCGGGTTTAACGACACAGCATTTATAATTGGTCTGACACTGGTGAGAATAGACCCTAAAGAAGGATGTTGTGTCTGGTCTAGGCCAAATCAGATTCAAAGACAATGTGTCATATCTTATCAGAGCCATGTCTGTTTGCATGTTCACCACGAGTACCGTGTGTGTGGTTAACACGGTAACTTCATGCCTTGCAAAAGGTTTATTTTGGCGTTTGAACATCTTTACACAACTCCTGTGTTATTTCCGTAACATCTTCATCGTCATCAACAACAACAACAACACCATCAACACCATCAACATCATCAACAACAACACCATCAACACCATTAACATCATCAACAACACCATCAACATCATCAACAACAACACCATCAACATCATCAACAACAACACCATCAACATCAACAACAACACCATCAATACCATCAACATCATCAACAACAACATTATCAACATCGTCAACAACAACAACAACACCATCAATGCCATCAACATCATCAACAACAACACCATCAACATCAACTAAACCATCAATACCATCAACATCATCAACAACAACAACATCAACACCATCAAAATCAACAACAACACCATCAATACCATGAACATCATCAACAACAACACCATCAACATCATGAACAACAACAACACCATCAATACCATCAACATCATCAACGACAACACCATCAACATCATCAACAACACCATCAACATAAACAACACCATCAACACCATCAACATCATCAACAACAACACCATCAACATCATCAACAACAACACCATCAACAACATCATCAACATCCATAATCCAGGTACTGTTATGGGTTTGATCGCGTAATATTTAAACGTGTCGCTAAACCTGCCACCACCCGACACAGCCAATTAGTAAGCGGTTTGTCACGTGAACAGAACGTGCCAAAAACCGTTACTAGAGCAAAGCCACAACATTTGGAATCTGAGTACGACGTTTCACCGGTAATTACAACTAGCTTCATCAGGCAGCAGCCAGAATCGTGGGGAAATCCCCCTGTTTCGCTCCTTAAATAGAGGGGTAGATGTAACGACGTCACTTGTGTGCGCTTCTTGCGTGAAATTGAGTGGGGAGGGGGGAGTGTTAATGAATGCATATGAATGACAATGGGCATATTTTGCCGCTAGGGTTATTTATATGGTAATCAATTATGATACATTATGCATGCACGTTATGCAAGCCCATTTGTTATTGTACTCCCCGTTGGTTGTGTGTACTAAAATGGCAGTACCGACGGTAATCCCGATTGAAGTTTGGTGACCTGTATAGGCATGCATTTAAACAATGTGTTATTTGATGGTCAGGTTAAAAGAAAATTGTATTTATCTCAATTTCGATAGATTCTCAAATTAGTCGTCGCCAGTAGTAACTAGTTTTGCGCGGAACTTTAATATTATCAAAAGCAATTGAGTGTCCTTGTTGGCACGCGTGTTAATTTTAGTCTCGTGCTGATCATTCGTCTTGTTTTCCCTACATAGCATTTGCCACAAGTGTAAGTAATCCGGTACACACCTTCTGTCGATAACTTCGGTAATACATCTTTCGTACCAGATATCATTTTTTGTATTTTATGTACCGTGCCAAATCTGACTCGGATGTTTTGTTTTTCCAAACATCTGGCTAGTTGATCAGTTACTCCCACAATATAGGGTATTATTTTTGTTAGTTTTAATCACTTGGTCAGTTTCAATGCTCGTGTTATTTTTATTTGGTTTCGGAATTCAATGCCCTGTTGATTTGTGCATCATTGTAACCATTCAATTACAGCACTTCATATACGTTTAATTTCACTTCTCAGACCATCACCATCTGACACTTCCTTAGCCCGATGTATGAGTGTCTTGATGAAAGCATATTTCTGTAAGCGATGATGGTGTGACTGCATTTAAGATAGGCGTCAGTGTGCATTTTCTCTTGGTAAATGCCGTGTGTTATTTTATCGTTTCGACCACGTCTGAGCAGAATATCCAGAAATGTGAGTTGTTCTGTCAGCTTCCACTTCCATGGTGAACTGGATGGATGGGTTTTGCGAGTTGAGATGATTTAGACATTAGTTAAGTGTATCTTTGCCATGTGGCCAGACCCACCAATGTTGTCATCCACGTATCCAAACCAAGAAGAGGGTTTTAGCGCGCTTGAAAATACTGCTTTTGTTTCAGAATCTTCCGAGTACAAATTCGCTATCACAGGAGACAAAGAAGAGCCCATTGCTGCTCCTTCCTTTTGTTTATAGAAGGCACCTTGCCACAATAAGTAGGTGTTCTTTAGACAGTGTTCAGCTAATCGTGGGATATCTTTGGCTGAACCTGCGTTCGTCACCAGAGTGTCGAGTATTTTAATAGACCCTTGACCAGAACCCTCGTGAACAGAGAAGTCACATCAAAACTTACGAGAATGTCATTCGGGATAAGCGTTATATCTATAATTACATTTACGAGATGTTCAGAGCTTTTAATGAATGAAGAGGTCCTACCAATGTACGGTTGTATTTGTTTCATTGCCTCGTGTTAATCTTTGGTTCTATTCGGTAAAGTCACGTAGGTAAAAAATAAAACAACAAAAATCACGACGTTTCGGCCACAACACAAGCGGCCTTCATCAGGTGAAGGGACCAGGCTGTCTCGAGGAGAGCGCTGAAGTGAAACAGAGCCAAGCTCAGACCGCGACCTTTAAGCTGTGTGCGAGGAAACAAGGTGCCTTGACAAAGGAATTAGCATAAACATTAGCATTTGATTGGCCGACTTAGCATGATGAACGGTGTAGAGGTGGTGTATATGCGGGTGAACATGCCGGTTGGCGCGGGGGGGGGGGGCGGGGGCTGAGGGGGAGTTTACCTATTGATGGTGTGAAAAGGGAATTTTTAAGAGCTGCGAAAGTTTGGGGTACCACTACTCATGTTAATTTGTATGTGGCAGAGTCTATTTGACTAACTATGGGTCTTAATGGGACATCAGGTTTGTGAATCTTTGGTAGCCCATAAAGTCTCGGGCGTTTTGACGCCCTTGGTTTGATCAGGTATTGCTCTTCCTTAGGAGTCGATTACTTGGCAATAATTACCGTTGTTTAAACCTACCAAGGTGTTGGTTGGGTCTCGTTTAGTTTTAATCGAGTAAATGTTTGAATTTATTATCATAGTCCTCACGGGACATCACAACAGTCCATCGGCCCTTATCAGCGGCAAGAATTTGGATATCTTTATTTGCTCTCGATTCTCTTAAGGCTTTGCGTCACTGAAAATAACATATATTTTTTGGGAAATTTACTGTTCTTAATCATTTTGGCAACCTCATGCACAGTCATCTCAGTGTATGTGGGAAATGTCTAACTGCTGATTCCACATCAACAACGATCTCATCGACACAGATTTCATATGGGGCAACGGCAACGTTGAGACCTTTAGACAGCAATGAAACCATACCGCTGATTAATTCAACGTTCGTCATGTTCAGGGGCGGAGCCAGGATTTTCAGCCCGGGGTGACATTCAACAAATGTTAATTTCAAGAATGATTTAGAGAGAGTCAGGCTGTTGAACTTAGACGCCATCGGTTGGCGGACACACGCTCTTGACAACGCTGTTACAACGGAGTCCGCAAGACCGAGTGTCGTACACTTACACGCAGAATGTCACCCCCTCCTGTCACCCCCCCCCTGGCTCCGCCCCTGTGTGTGACGTGTGTGTATGACGTGTGTATGACACGTGTATGACGTGTGTGTATGACGCGTGTATGACGTGTGTATGACGTGTGTGCATGACGCGTGTATGACGTGTGTATGGATGAAGTGTGTATGTATGAAGTGTGTATGACCAGGGGCGGAGCCAGGATTTTCAGCCCGGGGTGACATGCAACAAATGTTAATTTCAAGAATGATTTAGAGAGAGTCAGGCTGTTGAACTTAGACGCCATCGGTTGGCGGACACACGCTCTGACAATGCAGTTGCAACGGAGTCCGCCAGACCGAGTGTCGTACACTTACACGCAGAATGTCACCCCTCCTGTCACCCCCCTGGCTCCGCCCCTGGACTCTTGTTGATAACCGTTTTGTTTGTATGTGTAAAGGAGTTCCCGACGACTCACTCGGAGGCTAAGGTAAGTTAAGGGCCTCCGCCAAGGGTTTATTACAAATCTTTAACAATACACAGGGGTTTAAAGCTTTCGTGACTGCAGTAATTAATATTCTTAGCTCTTTTGGTAAAGTCACGTTGAAGGGAAACAATAAAATAATAAAATATATATAAAACAATAAAAAATTCTCACGACGTTTCGACCATAACACAAACGGTCACCTGATGATGACCCTTTGTGTCATGGTTGAAACGTCGTGAGAATTTTTATTGTTTTATATATATTTTATTGTTTCCCTTCAACGTGACTTCACCGAAAGAGCTAACAATATTTAATACACAGGGGGTGAACAGCTTCCCAGGGGTTAGGGGGGTCCCCGGGCTAGGTCCCGACACAGCCGGCTGCCCTGTGCTGTCTCCTCTGCGCCGGCTGTGGGATCAGCCAACACGGCCGACCGAGGAGCCCAGCCACGTCCAGCCCTGGCACTGTGCCCTCTCCTATCCCTACCCTCTAGCCCCTGGCTCCCCGTTCCACACCTTCTCCGACCCCACTCTCCAGCTACGACCCCGCTGACGTCACGGCCCCCCCCCCTTTTATCTTTGAGGAGCCGTGACGTCACTCTGCTGCCCCGAGCGCGTGACGTCACGTCATCGCCCTGGACGGCACAAGTGACGCACGTCATCGCCCTGGACGGCACACGTGACCTCACGTCATCGCCCTGGACAGCACACGTGACGCCACTTCCCCATTCTACTCCTCTACATTTGTAGTGAGTTATCGGAGACGACTTGTAGACGCCACGTGTTTATTCAATAAACGCTTAACATAGTTTCATTTAGTTTCATTTATTTGGTATAGCCCTGTGAGCCATTCGGCTCTTGAATCGGGTGCAACCTCACCAAACAAAAAAACTAAAACATGAACAAGAAAACATCTTAAAGTGACTTTGCGTGCATGTGCAAAACAGAAAATTCATGGAATAAAAACATCAAAATATTCCTGAATTTGCACTGTACACCAACGCTGTGTGCAAAAATCCCAGTGGGATGCAAATCAAACAACAACAACAAGAAAACTTAGTTTAAGGCCATCAGTCTAACTCCGTACTACAATAAATAAAAAACATGGCCAAACCAACAGCAACATTCCCAGCCTTCACTAAGGCAACAGCCCGTTTTACTTATCACCTGGGGAGGTAACAGCCTCTGGACTCGCGCGTATTAACACCGGGCTAGAGCTCTTAGGTCCTCCGGCTACAAGCCCCGACCACTGGCCCACTCGGACCCGGGTGAGATCATCAGCCAGACCCAAAGCCCCCCGCTAAATTGGTTGATAAGCACTCTGTGAGACACTTCAGCACTCAGGCATTTACTAATGATGTGCTTCACTCGGATATTGACAAGGTCTGTGATAGCCCCAAACCTGACTACGGCTTGGGAGACCTTCAGTTACACGTTTATCCAAATTCTTAACAAACATGCTCCGTTGGTTAGATTTAAAATTAAAGGCAACCGCCCACCATGGTTTGATCCTTTGATTACAAAGCTCATGAAAACTAGGGACAAGGCTTGGGCATGTGCTCAGAAAAGTAATTTGGTCAATGACTGGCTAGAATACAGGATTTTCAGGAATAGATGCGTCAAAAAAATCAGGCATGCAAAAAATGCCTACTTTTCCTCCACTCTCCCGGAATCACATGGCAATGCCAGGCTCTTCTGGAAAACAATCAAATGTATCGACAAGGCATCTAACACAGATACTCTGCCTGTTGTGCTTAACCGAAATGGGGAATATTTTTCAGAGCCCCAAAAAATTGTCGACAATTTTAACCTTCATTTTTCTGAAGCTGGTAATCTTTTTGATAATGTACTGGGAGTCACCCCGGCTCATGCAATTTCCTAAACTCCTGTCCAAACATTAAACGAATTTAGTTTCCAGCCTATCCACGAAAGTAATGTTCTGAAACAACTGTCCTACCTCAAAGGGTCCTCTACTGGAGCGGATAGTATTCCCGTCTTTGCTCTGCTAACTGTTGGTCACCTAATCTACAAACCTATAGCTCATATTTTCAATCTGTCCATCAAAGAAGCATCAGTACCTCTAGAATGGTAATATTCCTATATTCGTCCACTTCACAAAGGGGGCCCTAAAGATTATCCAAATAACTACGGACCTATCTCAATTTTGTCCCCATTGATGAAAATTCTTGAAAAATGTTTGAAATACCAAATAAGCAGTTTCCTGTCCGACAACAAACTATTACATCGAAACCAATCTGGGTTCCGAAAAAATACAGCACCACACCTGCTGCATTAAACTCTCTTAATCACATTTACAGTAGCCTTGATAATAAGCAGTACTGTGCCTGTCTTTTTCTTGACCTGTCCAAAGCTTTTGATACAGTCGACCACAACACCCTGCTTAGTAAACTAAGTTGCCTCCGTTTCTCCAAACACGCAGTAGAATGGTTACAAAATTACCTCTCTTCTCGCACCCAAACTGTATTCGTAGATGGTTGGAGGTCAAACAGTGTTAAGATAACAAAAGGGTTTCCACAGGGTTCCATCCTTGGCCCCCTCTTGTTCTCTCTTTATATCAATGACTTGGGCACTGACCTGGACTATTTCAGGGTAAATCTGTTTGCAGATGACACGATACTGATTACTGCTGGCCGCTCTCTGGATGACGTGATTGCTAATCTCCAGGGTGATTTGAACAAACTACAACATCAGCTAGTTGCTCTTAAACTAGTCCTGAATACCTCCAAAACCAAGGTGCTATGCTTCTCACCAGGACTAAATTGCAGGAAGATATTTTTCCCCAATTATATTTCTTAAATAATCATCAAATAGAGCAAGTCATGATCTATAAGTATCTTAGGGTCATCTTTGATTACAAACTGAATTTTCAAGATTACATTGATTATATTGGTAAAAAGATAACATTTAAAATAGGTTTTCTGTATCGACACAAGCACTGCTTCTCCCCAATGTTCCGTTTGGAAATGATAAAAGCTACCATACTGCCTCTACTTGATTACTGTGACATCGTGTACAAATCAGCCCCAAGTACTGTACTGAAGAAGCTTGAATCAATTTATTACTCGGCCTTGAGATTTGCATTGAACTGCCCCTATAGGACTCACCACTGCGATCTCTACATTGGGTCAAACTTAACATCTCTTAATGATCGACGGCTTGTGCACCAGATCTTATTTATTCACGATGTACTTACAAAAAAATAAACAGACTACCAGCTGGATCTCCTCACTGTTTCTAAGAACAAATTTGACCTCAGGTCTTCGCTCATTTACCAGCTTCACATTCCTTATTGCCGTACAAATACTGGAGGAAGGGCCTTTACTATTGATGCCCCCGGGTCTGGAATGATATCGCCAATAAACTGCAACTTGGATCACTACCTATGAGATCTTCACTCAAAACTTATATAGAGTAGTTGTACACCCCTATCTGCCACTGCTATTCAAAATTGCCGGAATTCAAATGTATCGTTCCGGATGACCGCTGCAAAGTATAATCTTGAGTTTTGACTAGAGTGTGCTGATCTTCAAAGGTTTATTGAAAAAATGTGATGCTGCTACTGATACTCCTGCTGTTATGGAGTGACTCTTGCAGCCAGCTATGGCTGCAAAGTTTGGTCGTACATGTTATGTATATATCGTTTATTGTTAAATTTGAATGACAGTTCCTATGATTACTCATTGTTTTTTTCGGTAAAGTCACGTATGTAGAAATACAATAAAATTATATTAAAACAAGAACCAATCACGACGTTTCGATCACAACGCAAGCGATCTTCATCAGGTGTCAAGAACAAATCACGGAGGTAAATACAACAAAAGATGAGAGACGAGAATTCAACAAACCTGAAAAAACATTATGTGAAGCACATCCACTCAGGCCAACACCACAGTTAGACACTTCCTGGCAGACCACGAATTTCAAAAGAGTGTTAAATTTCGTGTTCAACCTTTGGATTGCACATACCAGCGTAGATAGAATGAAAAATACGAGGTACACGGTCAGTAGAAATACATATACAAGTCCACCAAGAGGTAAGGAGGGAGGAAAGACGGACAGGGAGGCAGGAAGTGTCTAACTGTGTTGTTGGCCTGACTGGATGTGCTTCACATAATGTTTTTTTCAGGTTTGTTGAATTCTCGTCTCTCATATATTTGTTGTATTTACCTCCGTGATTTGTTCTTGACACCTGATGAAGATCGCTTGCGTTGTGATCGAAACGTAGTGATTGTTTTTTGTTTTAATATAATTTTATTGTATTTCTACATACGTGACTTTACCGAAAAAAACAATGAGTAATTTTATGCAGTCACGAAAGTTTTAATACTTTATTAGTTCCTATGATCACTGTTGCATTGCTTTTACAGCTTTATTTTGGTGATTTTGAAAACGTTTTGGTTTAGCCATGTATGTTTGTTGTAGTGCAGAGTTAGCCTGATAACTTTCATCTGCATTGTCTTATTATGGTTGTTATTGTTTGACTTGCATCCCACTGGGATTTTTGCACACAACGTTTGAAATACGGTGATTTTCTGGAAGACTTTGCTGTTTTTTTCCTGTATGTTTCTGTTGCGTGTAGTCACTTTAACGTGTTTCTTGTTCATGTTTTTGTTTTTTGCGGTTGCACCCGAGTGAAGAGCCGCATGACTCACAGGGTTATACCTAATAAATGAAACTGAAAACTAAAAACACTACCAACACTCCAACTCAACACAAAGTTAACATCATCACCATTAACATCACCACCACCACTCCACACAAAGCCAACATCATCACCATCAACATCACCACCACCACTCCACACAAAGCCAACATCATCACCATCAACATCATCACCACCACTCCAACTCAACACAAAGTCAACATCATCACCACCAACATCGCCATTACCACTCAACACAAAGTCAACATCATCACCATCAACATCACCACCAGCACTACCACCACTCCAACACAAAATCAACATCATCAGCGTCAACATCACCACCACCACTCCACACAAAGTCAACATCATCACCATCAACATCACCACCACTCCACACAAAGTCAACATCATCACCATCAACATCACCACCACTACTTCACACAAAGTCAACATCATCAACATCACCACCACCACTCCACACAAAGTCAACATAATCACCATCAACATCACCACCACCACTCCACACAAAGTCAACATCACCATTACCACTCCACACAAAGTCAACATCATCACCATCAACATCACCACCACTACTCCACACAAAGTCAACATCATCACCATCAACATCACCACCACCACTCCACACAAAGTCAACATCATCACCATCAACATCACCACCACCCCTCCAACTCTACACAAAGTCAAAATCATCACCATCAACATCACCACCACTCCAACTCTACACGAAGTCAACATCATCACCATCAACATCACCACCACCACTCCACACAAAGTCAACATCATCACCATCAACATGTCCACCACCCCTCCAACTCTACACAAAGTCAACATCATCACCATCAACATCACCACCACCACTCTACACAAAGTCAACATCATCAACATCACCACCACCACCTCAACTCTACACAAAGTCAACATCATGACCATCAACATCACCACTCCACACAAAGTCAACATCATCACCATCAACATCACCACCACTACTCTACACAAAGTCAACATTATCAACATCACCACCACCACTCCACACAAAGTCAACATTATCAACATCACCACCACCACCACTCCACACAAAGTCAACATCATCACCATCAACATCACCACCACCACCACTCCACACAAAGTCAACATCATCACCATCAACATCACCACCACCACTCTACACAAAGTCAACATCATCACCATCAACATCACCACCACCACTTCAACTCTACACAAAGTCAACATCATCACCATCAACATCACCACTCCACACAAAGTCAACATCATCACCATCAACATCACCACCACCACCACTCCACACAAAGTCAACATCATCACCATAAACATCACCACCACCACTCCACACAAAGTGAACATCATCACCATCAACATCACCACCACCACTCCAACTCTACACAAAGTTAACATCACCACCACCACTCCACACAAAGTCAACATCACCACCACCACTCCACACAAAGTCAACATCATCACCATCAACATCACCACCACTCCACACAAAGTCAACATCATCACCATCAACATCATCACCACCACTCCACACAAAGTCAACATCACCATCACCACTCCACACAAAGTCAACATCATCACCATCAACATCACCACCACTACTCCACACAAAGTCAACATCATCACCATCAACATCACCACCACCACTCCACACAAAGTCAACATTATCACCATCAACATCACCACCACTACTCCACACAAAGTCAACATCACCACCATCAACATCACCACCACCACTCCACACAAAGTCAACATCATCACCATCAACATCACCACCACCACTCCACACAAAGTCAACATCACCATCACCACTCCACACAAAGTCAACATCATCACCATCAACATCACCACCACTACTCCACACAAAGTCAACATCACCACCATCAACATCACCACCACCACTCCACACAAAGTCAACATCATCACCATCAACATCACCACCACTACTCCACACAAAGTCAACATCATCACCATCAACATCACCACCACTACTCCACACAAAGTCTACATCACCACCATCAACATCACTACCACCACTCCACACAAAGTCAACATCATCACCATCAACATCACCACCACTCCAACTCTACACGAAGTCAACATCATCACCATCAACATCACCACCACCACTCCACACAAAGTTAACATCATCACCATCAACATCACCACCACCGCTCAACACAAAGTTAACATCATTACCATCAACATCACCACCACCACTCCACACAAAGTCAACATCATCACCATCAACATGTCCACCACCCCTCCAACTCTACACAAAGTCAACATCATCACCATCAACATCACCACCACCACTCTACAAAAAGTCAACATCATCAACATCACCACCACCACCTCAACTCTACACAAAGTCAACATCATCACCATCAACATCACCACTCCACACAAAGTCAACATCATCACCATCAACATCACCACCACCACTCCACACAAAGTCAACATTATCAACATCACCACCACCACTCCACACAAAGTCAACATTATCAACATCACCACCACCACTCCACACAAAGTCAACATCATCACCATCAACATCACCACCACCACCACCACTCCACACAAAGTCAACATCATCACCATCAACATCACCACTCCACACAAAGTCAACATCATCACCATCAACATCACCACCACCACTCTACACAAAGTCAACATCATCACCATCAACATCACCACCACCACTTCAACTCTACACAAAGTCAACATCATCACCATCAACATCACCACTCCACACAAAGTCAACATCATCACCATCAACATCACCACCACCACCACTCCACACAAAGTCAACATCATCACCATAAACATCACCACCACCACTCCACACAAAGTCAACATCATCACCATCAACATCACCACCACCACTCCAACTCTACACAAAGTTAACATCACCACCACCACTCCACACAAAGTCAACATCACCACCACCACTCCACACAAAGTCAACATCATCACCATCAACATCACCACCACTCCACACAAAGTCAACATCATCACCATCAACATCACCACCACCACTCCACACAACGTAAAGAAGACCACCTCCCACCAATGCAATTAGCAGAACCGTTTTCTTTTTATTACTTTTTGTCTCCAATTTCCAGAACGAAGCTCACGCCCGAAACCTCGCGACACACGCGACTCCTGAACCCGAGCGAGCAATGCCGACGCCTAACTTGCTGTAGTTGTCTGTGTGTGGATATTTTTGCCATTGTCCCCCCCCCCCAGCACCCCCTCGATCTCCCCTCACCCCCCATTCCTGCCTGGTATGAAGGAGGCCGTGGGTTCGATCCCGACCCAGAACGCCTGCTGTATATTTGGAGTTTGCATGTCTCTCTTCATCTCTCATCATCACGGTGGCTAGGAGATGTTAACTACCTCGCCTGCTACGCAGGAGGTCGTGGGTTTGATCCTGACCCTAACACCTGCTGCTGCTCTATATTTGTAGTCTGCGTCTCCCTCTCATCATCATCACAGTGGCTAGGATATGTTAACTACTTCGCCTGGTATACAGCAGGTCGTGGGTTTGATCTTGACCCTAACACCTGCTGCTGCTGTATATTTTTAGTCTGGGTCTCTCTCCTCACGGTGGTGATTGTGTGGGGTTTTTTTCCGGGTCTCCTAAGGATTTTTTCCCACCTCCACAATTCCAATTATTTCGGCTGAGGCAGTCTTAAAAAAAACAATGCAAGACATTATTACGACGATGTTGATTATTATTATCATCATCGATGATGATTATTATCGTCATCATCGTAAA
Source organism: Petromyzon marinus (assembly GCF_048934315.1). NCBI lineage: Eukaryota > Metazoa > Chordata > Hyperoartia > Petromyzontiformes > Petromyzontidae > Petromyzon > Petromyzon marinus. The sequence continues at coordinate 1,125,456 of NW_027423180.1, forward strand.
AAAAATTCGCCTGTTGCATTGTTTCATCGCAAGCAATGACGACGTGTGGTGAATGCGAGACCTTGATGATGACACTCTTTGTGGTTCTTTCGGTAAAGCCACGTAGTTAGAAATACAATGGAAACAAATCTCGACGTTTCGATGGCACCGCGAGCGACCTTCATCAGGTGGTAAAAGCTCAGCAAGGAAAACAACTGCTGACGTGGGCGAGTGAGCTGCCGTGGCAAGAGGTTATATAGGCAAGAAGGGGGGAGGAGCAACGGGGGAGAGAGAGGGGGGAGGTGTGGGGTAGGGGGAGGGGTAGGGGCACTGCGTGAGCGCTAGGAGGAGTGAGGACGTGAGGCTGGGGGGGGGGGGGGAAGTGGGCGGGGCTAGAAGTGAAAGGCTGGGAAAGCTGAGGATGCGGCGGGGGGGAAATTAACTCGGAAAAATAGACAAGTACCCGGCAGATATGATGGATACAACCATAAACAGTTAAGGGTTTCGAATTCTTGGTTCTTTAGGTAAAGTCACATAGAAGGGAAACAATGAAATAATAAAAATATGAAAAAAGATTGTTTCCCTTCTACGTGGTGGTGACTTTACCGAAAGAACCAAGACTATGAATCCCTGCAGTCACGAAAGCTTTAAATTAAAAAGTTAAGGGTTTACCTGGTTAATAACATCCTTCCAATGATTGCTCAATTTGTATCCATCTTCCCGGTTGAAGTTATGCCTGTGTTTATATATGCGAATGGCTTCATGAACAAACCTTTGATAGTAGCCCAAAGGTTTTCAGAGTACCTTGGTCTCGGAAAAAAACAATATCATGCGAGCCCAAAGCGTTATAACAATGGTCAGCCACGACAGAGGTATTGGTTCTGCCGTGTTTCAGATCTGCCTTGTGTTCGTGAACGCGGTCCGAGACATGTCGTTTCGTTTCCCCGATGTAACTGCTGCCGCAGGTACAACTCAGTTTGTAGACTCCAGGGTATTGCATGTCAGGAATGACATCCTTCACAGATGGGATTAGATCACGGATTTTTGTGTACTGTATTGAATCTGACCTGGATCTTGTGTTTGTTTAAGATTTTGGAAATCTTTTTGGTAACGCCGGCTATGTATGGTACGTGATGGTTTTTATCTGCTTCTCAGTGGTATGTTTCTCCATGGTTGGCGAAACAGCTTTGCGATGAATGCGGTCCGAGTACCCATTCATCTTGAGGGCCTGGTGTACGTGTTCCCGTTCACTGGCTAGGTGGTGTTGGTCGGAAATGCAGTGGGCCCTATTGTGTAGTGTTTTGATGAGGGAATTCTTCTGTGCCGAATGGTGGTGGGAATCAGATTTTTTTTGTCTTGCTGTGGTTTTACCACCTGATGAAGATTGCTTGTGTTGCAATCGAAACGTCGTGTTTTGTTTTATTTTATTTCTAGCTACTTGACTTTACCGAAAGAACCAAAGAGTATGGATTCCTGCAGTCACGAAAGCTTCAAATCAAGATTGATGATGATACTTTGATGTTATTGTTGTTTTCTGTTTTATCAAACAGAAACACACACAGGTTAGTGGTGAACTAAGTAACGAATTGGCCACGTTTTGTTTACGTGACAACCCCTTACTGATTGTAAATGTCACAGTGGGTTTACTCTCCAACACACACACACACACACCGGATAGTGCTGGACTAAGTAACTAATTGTCCACGTTTTGTTTATTTGAACAAACCTTCACTGATTGTAAACGTTGTAGTGGGTTTACTCTCCAACACACACACCGGATAGTGCTGGACTAAGTAACTAATTGTCCACGTTTTGTTTATTTGAACAAACCTTTACTGATTGTAAAAGTTGTAGTGGGTTTACTCTCCAACACACATACACCCATTAGTGCTGAAATAAGGAACTAATTGGCCACGTTTTGTTTATGTGACAACACCCGTACTAAATTGGGCTGTGCGTAGGGGCAGCAGTGGGGAGTTTTAACGACACGGCATTTATACACTTCACGTGATCTAACCCCAAGGAAAAGCACAGAAACCTCCATCATCGTGGGTGAGGAGTTTTTTTTTTTTTAACGAAGCGCATTGAATGCACGGGGAACAGATTTAAGTGTTGGGCACGGACTCATGCCATTTCTGCTCGCGCATGCACGCGGGGTGCGTGTATGCGCGAGCGAAAGGTTGTTGTTATTTGACTTGCATCCCACTGGGATTTTTTTGCACCCAGCGTTGGTGTACGGTGCTATTTCAGGAATATCTTGATTTTTTTTTCCTGGATTTTTATGTTTGCACAGTCACACAAAGTCACTTTAAGATGTTTTTCTTGTTCATGTTTTTTGTTTGTTGCGGTTGCACCCGATTCAAGAGCCGAATGGCTCACAGGCTATACCAAATAAATGAAACTATGAACTATGATGCGAACGGGCGGGCATGCGAACGGGCGGGCATGCGAACAAACGAACGAACGGGCGCGCGTTATTGTACGTCGCCCATCGTGTTGTTGAAAAACCTCCGGAGCTTCCACGCCCTGGCGAAGACCCCCCACTCCGCCTGGCCCCCGCAACGGGAGCCCGACTCGTAGATGCCCACCACGTACCACTTGCCGTCCTCTTGCTTGCACATCAGAGCAGCGGAGGCGTTCGACTTCGGAGGGGAGAGAAATGCCAACGACAAAAAAAACACGCGTGGGTATATATGCGAGTGTGTGGGTGAGTGTTTGTGGGGAGCGGTGGTGTAGCGGTCGGCGCTACGCTGCACTACGAACCCGGCGACCCGGGTTCTATCCCAGCTCATGGCCAACAGCACCAGTGACGATTATCTGAACCGGTCCCGGGCCTCCCCTTGGTCGACTCAGCCTCAAATGAGTACCCAGGTGCGGTGTAGGAATATCACCACTGGGGAGACAAAGGCGGTCGGGCGTGGTGCTGGCAACCCACCCCCCCGTGTGCTGTTCCGGCCTTCATAGTTGCTCGCTAACAGCACTTGTGTGAGTGTATGAGTGAGTGTGTATGAGTGAGTGTGTGTATGACAGTGCTGTGGGGGGAGGTCCAATTTCGATTGGCTCCTCCCCTCATGGCATCTGTGTCCACCACAGGGGCTAAACGGGGGCTCTGGACGGGTGCGAGGGGCTGGTAACCCCTCCACCGTCAATTAATTACCACTAAACCGCGAATTAAGTATATATCTAATAAGCTTGTGCCGGAGGCCCCGGAGGGCCAGGCGTCTATGACGTCTCCTGGCCAAACCCCAATTGGAGGAGCCAGGAGATTGAATATCTACCCTCGGGGCTCCTCCAGACACAAGGAAAACCACTACGGGTGGCGACGTGGAATGTTCGAACTCTCACTGCGGAGGAGAGGCTGCCACTCCTCTGTCGGGAGATCTATGTGGCAGTCAGGAGGTCCGGTGGACCGGTTCTGGCTCCTGCCTCCATGAGGGGTGGACAGTCCTCTACTCGGGGCAGCAGACTGCCAAACAACAGGGTGTGGCTCTTCTTTTGAATAAAAGAATGAAGGGGGCGTGGGAGCGTGGCGGTGAGGTGTGGGAAGCTGTAAGCCCCAGGCTACTTTGGGCTCGCCTTCCCATCAACCGCAGGCGAGGAATGGTGGTCGTGGTCACTTATGCCCCCACCGAAGATGAACATCCGTGGAGGGATACAGGCAAAGCCGATGAGTCAGATGCCTTCTATGACCTCCTGTCACAGGTGCTGGCTAAAGTGGCCCCTCGGGATAGAGTCATCATGTTGGGTGACTTCAATGCCCAAGTTGGTCAAGGTGCTGGCACCTGGTCTGGAGTGATTGGAGGGCATGGGCCAGATCAACTCAATAACAATGGTAGGAGGCTGCTAGATTTTTGTGTAGCCCATGGGCTTGTAATTACCAACACGCTGTTCCGGCATCGGCGCATCCACACAACATCATGGATGCATGCCAGGTCCAAGCAAGAACATCTGCTGGACTACATAGTGACGGACCAGCGGATGCAAGCCCATGTCCTTGACACCAGGACCTACCGTGGAGCTGATCTGCCCTCTGACCATCGACTAGTCATCTGTAAGATGCGCCTGCCATTCTTCCACTCCGGTGGTGGGTGTACACCCAGTACCCCATTCCAACCTAAAGTGGCCTGGTCTTAGTTATCTGATGAAATTTGCTAGCGAGAATTTCATCATCGCTTGCGGCTGAGATTGGCATCGTACCCAAGTCCTCCTGATGTCGAGGGTAAATGGGCGAGGTTTAGGACTGTGACTCATGCAGCTGCAATGGCTAGTTTGGGTACGCGGTCCAGACCTCCCCAGAGACCCTGGCTGACAGAGGACGTGTTCAGGATGGTTGAGAAAAAGCGACAGGCCCATTGTCATCGGCTACAGAATCCCACGTCAGAGAATGAGGAGGCTTACCGCAGCCTTCGCTCGGAGGTTCGGAGAGCCGTGAGGCGCTGCAAGGATGGGTGGTGGTCGCGGGTTGCTGAGGAGATGGAGTCTGCCTCAGTGGCCCGCGATCACAAATCTCTATTTAACTCCATCAAAAAAGTAGCTTGCAGCGCCACACCTATTACCATCATTAGGGGAAAAAACGGTGATCCAATCTCCGACCCCCAGGAACAGGTTTGCAGATTTGCTGAGCATTTCAGTGAGGTCCTGGGGGAGGGAAAACCCCTCAGCCAGGAAAACATCATGGCACAAAGTGAGGCTGCGGTGCCTCAAATATTGGAGGAAGTCACCCCCTGTGAGTGGCTGGCTGAGGTGCCATCTGTTGAGGAAGTACTGAAGGCTATCCGGAGTCTGTGACCAGGAAAGGCAGCGGGCAGAGATGATCTCCCAAGCGAAATGCTGAGGGAGGGTGGCGTTTGTGCACAGACTGCCCTATATGACATCATAACAACAGTCTGGACCACTGGACGAGTTCCGCAGGATTGGAAGGATGCCCTGGTGGTCCCCCTTTTTAAGGGGGACCGCACAGACTGTAACAACTACAGGGGCATCTCACTCCTCAGTGTGCCGGGGAAGGTCCTGGCAAAGATTATTCAGCATCGCCTTGCCAGGCACGCTGAGGAGAGGCTTGCGGAGCCCCAATGCGGTTTCAGGAAAGGGTGGTCCTGCACAGATGCCATATTTTCTGTCCGTCTGCTACAGCAGAGGTGTAGGGAATTCCAACAAGACCTACATCTCTGCTTTGTTGACCTGGGCAAGGCCTATGATACCATCAGTAGGCCTGGGCTCTGGGTTGTTCTTCGTGCTTTTGGAGTACCTGACCCTCTGCTCACGATCATTAAGGACCTTCATGATGGTGAGGGGGCCCAGGTAAAACTACGTGGCCGGGAGTCAGGGCCATTCCCTGTACACCTTGGGGTGCGACAGGGATGTCCTCTGGCTCCCACATTATTTAACATCTATTTTGACCACGTAGTTCGTGAAGCCTTCAATAGCTGTACCGGGGGAATCTCCATATGGTACAGATATAATGGGAGGCTGATCGATGCCCGGGTGTGGTCAAGGGATAGCTCCCTATTGCTCAACCACGTTATGTATGCTGATGATTTGGTAATAGCTGCTCATTCAGAGAAGGAGTTGGAGACGCTGCTGCTGAGACTGGAGCATGCTACTAAGAGATGGGGCCTTACCATCAGGCCCACCAAAACTAAGCACCTGCCTGGGTATTTTGTACCATCGGACACTCCACCCCCACAACTCCAAATCGGTGATGGGGCAGTGTGTAGTGTAGTGTATAGTGTAGTGTGTAGTGTAGTAGTGTAGTGTATAGTGAAGTGTATAGTGTAGTGTATATTGTAGTATATAGTGTAGTGTACAGTGTAGTGTATAGTAGTGTATACTGTAGTATTTAGTAGTGTAGTCTATAGTAGTGTAGTGTATAGTGTAGTGTAGTGTATAGTGTAGTGTATAGTGTAGTGTATAGTAGTGTATTGTGTAGTGTATAGTGTAGTATATAGTGTAGTGTGTAGTGTACAGTAGTGCAGTGTATAGTGTAGTGTACAGTGTAGTGTATAGTGTGTAGTGTAGTGTATAGTGTAGTGTATAGTGTAGTATGTAGTGTAGTGTGTAGTGCAGTGTATAGTGGAGTGCATAGTGTAGTGTATAGTGTAGTGTATAGTGTAGTGTGTAGTGTAGTGTATAGTGTAGTGTGTAGTGTATAGTGTAGTGTATAGTAGTGTAGTGTATAGTGTAGTGTTTCGTAGTGTATAGTAGTGTAAAGTGTAGTGTGTAGTGTTGTAGTGTATAGTGTAGTGTATACTGTAGTGTATAGTATTGTAGTGTATAGTGTAGTGTATCGTAGTGTATAGTGGTGTAGTGTAGTGTATAGTAGTGTAGTGTATAGTAGTGTAGTGTATAGTAGTGTATAGTGTAGTGTATAGTGTAGTGTATAGTAGTGTAGTGTATAGTAGTGTAGTCTATAGTGTAGTGTGTAGTGTAGTGTATAGTGTAGTATATTTTAGTGTATAGTGTAGTATATATAGTAGTGTATAGTGTAGTGTTTAGTGTATAGTGTAGTGTATAGTGTAGTGTATAGTAGTGTAGTGTATAGTAGTGTATAGTAGTGTATAGTAGTATATAGTAATGTATAGTAGTGTATAGTAGTGTAGTGTATAGTGTAATGTATAGAAGTGTATAGCAGTGTAGTGTATAGTAGTGTAGTGTATAGTGTAGTGTATAGTAGTGTAGTGTATAGTAGTGTGGTGTATAGTAGTGTATATTGTAGTGTGTAGTGTATAGTAGCGTAGTGTATAGTAGTGTATAGTGTAGTGTATAGTAGTGTATAGTAGTGTAGTGTATAGTGTAGTGTATTGTGTAGTGTATAGTAGTGTGGTGTATAGTAGTGTATAGTAGTGTAGTGTGTAGTGTATAGTAGTGTAGTGTGTAATGTATAGTAGTATAGTGTATAGTGTAGTGTATAATGTAGTGTATAGTAGTGTAGTGTATAGTTGTGTATAGTAGTGTATAGTGTAGTGTATAGTGTAGTGTATAGTGTAGTGTACACTATTCTAGACTCACCGGCAATGGCACCACGCAGCTCCTAGGAGGCTGGGTGCAGATCTTTTGGCTTGAGATGCTGGAAACTCCGCAGCTGCCCTCCGTGGCCATCTGCACCTGCATCTGCCTCCGGTCGAGTGCTGGCCAACGCGAAGGGAGGGCAGAGAATCGAACAAAAATGTTTCTAATGTTACCCGGCCGAGGTGAAGCGAGAGCGCCGATGATCCTGGCTTTGAATACCCCCCCAAGTCGTTACCAACGCACGGGCAGCAGCGGCGGCGGAAGCAATGTGAGGGGACGGGAAGGGGAAGGGAGACGGAAGGGGAAGGGAGCGGAAGCTTCACCGACACGTCCCCGGAGCGCCGGTCCCGCGGTAAAGCGGAGACGGTGGCGCGCCGATACGCGGGGCGCAAGAGCCTGGACTCGCTGTGTTCAAGGTCCCTGAGAAAACATCCTCCTAAGGTTCAGCCTCCACTTCTCCCCGACGGTCCTCTCATCTTCGGATACCCGAAGGGCGACGGACCCCAACATCTTCAGGGGCCCTGTCAACATGCTCGTCGGCCACGCCAAGCTCGCCGTGCACAGGGCGAGGAAGGTGGCCCTGGAGGGGAAACGTCTGGCCAGGCGGCCTGGGCGTCTTCCGCGCTTTCCGGTCGGAGCCAGTCTGGTCGGAGCCAGGGTGTGTGGGCCGGAGTTCCGCCGTGCGCGGCTGACCCACGCCGTGCCGGCCCTTCAAGGAGCGGTGGGCGCTGGAGGAGGGCCGTGTGGCTCGGTGGCAGATGACGGAGAGCTCTGCGTGCAGATTGTGAGCTACCCGTCGGAGGCCGTAGCACTGCGGGAAGGGCTGCGTGCCGATGCAGCACTTGTCGTAGTTAAAAATACATAATAATATTACAAATATTACATACAAAACATAGGGGGAACAAGGACATGGAGTAGAGAGAGAGGGCGTAGGTAGAGAGAGGGGGGTAGGTAGAGAAAGAGAGAGGGTAGAGAGAGAGGGGGTAGAGAGAGGGGGTAGGTAGAGAGAGGGGGTAGGTAGAGAGAGGGGGTAGGTAGAGAGAGGTGGTAGAGAGAGAGGGAAGAGGTAAGGAGAGCAGAGCTTGAAATCTTTCGTGAAATCTTTCATTTCAAACGGGCGGGTGGGGGGGGGGTTACATAAAGCAGAGCATTAAAGAAGAAAACGAAATGATAAACGAAGCAAAGTGCCGACTACACCGAGCATCTTCTTGTTTCCTCTTATCGTAAAAAAAGGAAAAGACGGTAGGGGAGGGGAAGGGAGGGAAGGAGAGGGGATGAGAGGAGAGGGTAGCGGAGGGAGTAAGCGAGTAGGCGGGATCACCTTAGATGAAGCAGGTCTTCCCGGAGTAGTGCGTAGGCCGCTGGTAGTCTGGCAGGCAGGCCGGGCTCCTGTTGGTCACGGGAGTGGCGACCTTCAGCAGTGCTGCGTCGTACCGGTCGTGAACGGTGTAGCTCAGCACCTGCAGGTCCACGCCACCGCTCAGCCGGACACTCGGGGGCTGCGGGTCGCTCCTGAAATCGGCGGCAGCCAACGACGTCTTTATTCGCGACGAACTTTTGTTGCCGTGCAGCGGTGGCTGGGGAGACGTTGACGACCTCGCCTGGTATGCTAGAGGTCGTGGGTTCGATCCTGAGCCCTGATGTATATTTGTAATCTGCGTCTCTTTCTCTCTTCTCACGGTCTCGTTTGTTGTGTTTAGTTCCCCCGGCGCACCTCCGATTAGCCACGGTTGGCTACGTACAAAATAAGTTCAACGTACATACATAGGCTCACAGCAGAGAACCATAGACTCACACAGAGACCCATAGACTCACACAGAGCCCCATAGACTCACACAGGGACCCATAGACTCACACAGAGCCCCATAGACTCACACAGAGACCAGTAGACTCCCACAGAGACCCATAGACTCACACAGAGACCCATAGACTCACACAGGGACCCATAGACTCACACAGAGACCCATAGACTCACACAGAGACCAGTAGACTCACACAGAGACACATAGACTCACACAGTGACCAGTAGGCTCACACAGAGACCCATAGACTCACATCAGAGACCCATAGACTCACACAGAGACCCATAGAATCACACAGAGACCAGTAGACTCACACAGTGACCCATAGACTCACATAGACACCCATAGACTCACACAGACACCCATAGACTCACACAGAGACCCATAGACTCACACAGAGACTAGTAGACTCACACAGAGACCAGTGGACTCACACAGAGACACATAGACTCACACAGAGACCAATAGACTCACATCAGAGCCCCATAGACTCACACAGAGACCAGTAGACTCACAAAGAGACCCATAGACTCACATCAGAGACCAATAGACTCACAGAGACGATTAGACTCACACAGAGACCCATAGACTCACACAGAGACATATAGAATCACACAGAGACACAGAGACTCACACAGAGACCCATAGACTCACACAGAGATGCAAAGACTCACACAGAGACCCATAGACTCACACAGAGACCCATAGACTCACACAGAGCCCCACAGACTTACACAGAGCCCCATAGACTCATACAGCAGAGACCCATAGACTCGCAAAAAGCCACATAGACTCACACAGAGTCCCATAGACTCACACAGAGACCAGTAGACTCACACAGAAACACATAGACTCACACAGCAGAGACTCATAGACTCACCACACTGAGACCAATAGACTCACAGAGATCCACAGACTTACGTACACAGAAACTCATAGACTCACACAGAGATCAGTAGATTCACACAGAAACACAGACTCACACAGAGCCACATAGACTCACACAAAGACACATAGACTCACACAGAGCCCCATAGACTCACACAGGGACCCATAGACTCACACGGAGTCCCATAGACTCAAACAGACGTATAGACTCACACGGAGACCCATAGACTCACACAGAGACCCGTAGACTCACACAGAGACACATAGACTCCCACAGAGCCCCATAGACTCCCACAGAGCCCCATAGACTCACACAGAGCCCCATAGACTCACACAGAGCCTCACAGACTCACACAGAGCCCCATAGACTCACACAGAGACCAATAGACTCACACAGAGACACATAGACTCACACAGAGACCAGTAGACTCACACAGAGACACATAGACTCACACAGAGACCCATAGACTCACACAGAGCCCCATAGACTCACACAAGGACCCATAGACTCACACAGAGACTCATAGACTCACACAGAGACCCGTAGACTCACACAGAGACACATAGACTCACACAGAGACCAGTAGACTCACACAGAGACACATAGACTCACACAGAGACCCATAGACTCAAACAGAGACCCATAGACTCACACAGAGCCCCATAGACTCACACAGAGACCCATAGATTCACACAAAGACCCATAGACTCACACAGAGATACAAAAACCCACACAGAGACCCATAAACTCACACAGAGACCCATAGACTCACAAAGAGACCCATAGACTCACACTAAGACCAGTAGACTCACACAGAGACCCATAGACTCACACAGAGACCCATAGCCTCACACGGAGACTCATAGACTCACATGGAGACCCATAGACTCACACGGAGACCCATAGACTTACACAGAGACACAAAAACCCACACAGAGACCCATAGACTCACACAGAGTCCAATAGACTCACACAGAGACCCATAGACTCACACAGAGCCCCAAAGCCTCACACAGAGACCCATAGACTCACCCAGGGATCCATAGACTCACACGGAGACCCATAGACTCACACAGAGACCCATAGACTCACACAGAGACCCATAGACTCACACCGCGGCCTGCACCCCGACCTGTTTACGAGCAGGTTGACGCAGCCGGCGGTCGCGAGGAACCAAGAGGGCTTGACAAGCGTGGCGTGGCACAGCGTCGCGTTGTACTGCACCACCGCAGCCGCCCAGGGAGCCGGTGACTGGAACCCCTTCACACCGCAGGCTGCAGACAGCAGACGGCAGATGGCAGGTTTACTGTAACCAAGTTTACCATAACCAGGTTTAACATAACCAGGTTTAACATAACCAGGTTTACTCTAACCAGGTTTACCGTAACCAGGTTTAACATAACCAGGTTTACTCTAACCAGGTTTACTGTAACCAGGTTTACTGTAACCAGGTTTACCATAACCAGGTTTAACATAACCAGGTTTAACATAACCAGGTTTAACATAACCAGGTTTACTGTAACCAAGTTTAACATAACCAGGTTTAACATAACCAGGTTTAACATAACCAAGTTTACCATAACCAGGTTTACTCTAACCAAGTTTAACATAACCAGGTTTACTGTAACCAGGTTTAACATAACCAGGTTTACTGTAACCACGTTTACCATAACCAGGTTTACTGTAACCAGGTTTACTGTAACCAAGTTTAACATAACCAGGTTTACCGTAACCAGGTTTAATGTTCAGGTTTACCCTAACCAAGTTTCCATAACCAGGTTTACCTAACCAGGTTACCATAACCAAGTTTACCATAACAAAGTAACCAGGTTACCGTAACCAGGTTACCGTAACCAAGTTACCATAACCAAGTTAACCATAACCAAGGTTCCCTAACCAGGTTACCATAACCAAGTTTACCATAACAAAGTAACCAGGTTAATGTAACCAGGTTACCATAACCAAGTTTACCATAACAAAGTAACCAGGTTAATGTAACCAGGTTACCATAACCAAGTTTACCGTAACCAGGTTACCATAACCAAGTTTACCATAACAAAGTAACCAAGTTACCGTAACCAAGTTACCATAACCAAGTTACCGTAACCAGGTTACGGTAACCAAGTTACCATAACCAAGTTTACCGTAACAAAGTAACCAAGTTACTGTAACCAAGTTACCATAACCAAGTTACCATAACCAGGTTACCGTAACCAAGTAAAACTAAAAAATTACCCCCACTGAGACCGCGACATGAAGGTGTCTCTGCTCGTCGAGACTCACCCTTGGTGCTTGTGACGGGCCTCACGCTCCAATAGTTGATGCAGAAGCCCTTTCCTGAGAGAACAACAATGTCGAGATGCGGGGCGGACGGGCGGGAAATCAGCGGTCAGTGGAGATGTAAACAGCCGCACGAGTCGGGTACCAGAGGTCTGTGTTTGTAAGTTGATCTGTTTGCAAGTCCCAAATTTACTCCTGTACATTGTACACTCTTTTACATACCACTACACTACCACAAAACTATATATGACTACACTACATTTTATACTACGACGATACATTATATACTACACGATTATATACGACACTACTATATACTACTACACTACATTATATACTACTACACTACGTTATACACTACTACACTACATTATATACTACTACACTACTTTATATGCTACTACACTACTCAAAACTATATATGACTACACTGCATTATATACTACTATGCTACATGATATACTACTATACTACATTATATACTACTACACTACGTTATACACTACTACACTACATCATATACTACTACACTACTTCATATACTACAACACTACTCAAAACTATATATGACTACACTGCATTATATACTACTATGCTACATGATACACTACTACACTACATTATATGCTACTACACTACATTATATACTACGACACTACATTATATACTACTACGCTACATTATATACTACACTACTATATACTACTACACTACATTACAAACTACTACACTACATTGTATACTACTACACTACATTATATTCTACTACGATACATTATATACTACACTACTATATACTACTACGCTACATTACATACTACTACACTAGATTATATACTACTACACTACTCAAAACTATATATGACTACACTGCATTATATACTACTACGCTACATGATATACTACTACACTACAATATATACTACACTACATTATATACTACTACACTACATTATATACTACACTACTATATACTACTACGCTACATTACATACTACTACACTACATTGTATACTACTACACTACTACAAAACTATATATGACTACACTACATTATATTCTACTACGCTACATTGTAAACTACACTACAATATGCTACTATGCTACATTACATACTACTACACTACATTATATACTACTACACTACATTATATACTACACTACATTATATACTACTACACTACATTATATACTACTACACTACTATAAACTACTACATACTAGGCGAGGTAGTTAACATCTCCTAGCCACTATGATGATGAGAGAGAGAGAAACACAGCCTCCAAATATACATCAGCATTAATTGTCAGGCTTGGGTCGAATTCACGACCTCCTGCATACCAGGCGAGGTAGTTAACATCTCCTAGCCACCGTGGTGCTAGCGTAGGCTGTGGCAGTGGTGTGGAGAGAAATAACCTGGAGACAAATGCACGTGACCACGGGCAGCACATGCTATTTAGTTTAACACGTATTTGTAGTAGTAAGGGAGAGGCTTTCGCTAACCAATATTATCCATGATAGAGGGTTGTTTTTTTGGGTTAGATTACGTACGTATAAACGCTGTGTCGTTGAACCGACCACCACCGCCCCGAAACAGCCTCATTTGTGTAGGGGTTGTCACTTAAACAAAACGTGACCAATTAGTTCATTAAAACCAGCCTCATATGGCTAACCGCCTGATGAAGCTGCTGATTGTGATTACCAGCGAAACGTCACGTTAACTTGAATTGTAAACGTTGTTGTGGGTTTACTCCCCAACACACACCAGTTAGTGCTGAACTAAGTAAATAATTGGCCACGTTTTGTTTACGTGATGAACCCTTACTGTTTGGTTGTGTCGGGTGGTGGTGGGATTAACGACACATTTATACTTACACGACCTAACCCAAACAAAAAACACCTCTTATTCTTGGTTCTTTCGGTAAAAATCACGTAGAAGGGAAACAATAAAATAATAAAAATATAAAACAATAAAATTCTCACGACGTTTCGACTGCAACACAAGCAATCATCATCAGGTGTGAAAACCACAGCAAGAAAATTTGAAACTGTGGTTTTCACACCTGATGATGATTGCTTGTGTAGCAGTCGAAACGTCGTGAGAATTTTATTGTTTTATATTTTTATCATTTTATTGTTTCCCTTCTACGTGGTGGTGACTTTACCGAAAGAACCAACAATAATAATTGTATTGTTTTACAAAATTTGTATTGTTTTATATTTTTATTATTTTATCGTTTCCCTTCTACGTGGTGGTGACTTTACCGAAAGAACTAAGAATAATAATTTAATTGTTTTACAATAATTTTATTGTTTTATATTTTTATTATTTTAATGTTTCCCTTCTACGTGGTGGTGACTTTACCGAAAGAACCAAGAATAATAATTTAATTGTTTACCAATAATTTTATTGTTTTATATTTTTATTATTTTAATGTTTCCCTTCTACGTGGTGGTGACTTTACCGAAAGAACCAAGAATAATAATTTAATTGTTTTACAATAATTTTATTGTTTTATATTTTTATTATTTTAATGTTTCCCTTCTACGTGGTGGTGACTTTACCGAAAGAACCAAGAATAATAATTTAATTGTTTTACAATAATTTTATTGTTTTATATTTTTATTATTTTATTGTTTCCCTTCTACGTGGTGGTGACTTTACCGAAAGAACCAAGAATAATAATTTAATTGTTTTACAATAATTTTATTGTTTTATATTTTTATTTTAATGTTTCCCTTCTACGTGGTGGTGACTTTACCGAAAGAACCAAGAATAATAATTTTATTGTTTTACAATAATTTTATTTTATTATATTTTTATTATTTTATTGTTTCCCTTCTACGTGGTGGTGACTTTACTGAAAGAACCAAGAATATGAATCCCTGCAGTCACGAAAGCTTTAAATAAAAAAAACACCTCTATTATGTTTCATGGTTCTTTCGGTAAAGTCACGTAGATAGAAAAAAACGTGATTAAAAATATCACGACACTTTTATCGCAACACAAGCGGCCGTCATCAGGAACAGGGAGGTTAGCCTCTGAGAGAAACCTGTTTATAAAGGTTTAGAGCTAATGTTAATGTAGGAGAAAGCTCCGACACGGGCAGTAGGTCTACACCAATCAGAGAGCTGCTTATAAAGGTTTAGAAATGGGCGGAGCAGCTAATGTTAATGTAGGAGAGGGCTCTGACACCGGCAGTAGGTCTACACCAATCAGAGAGCTGCTCATAAAGGTTTAGAGATGGGCGGGGCAGCTCATGTTAAATGTAGGTGAGGGCACCGACACCGGCAGTAGGTCTACACCAATCAAAGAGCTGTTTATAATGGTTTAGAGATGGGCGGGGCAGCTAATGTTAATGTAGGTGAGGGCTCTGACACCGGCAGTAGGTCTACACCAATCAGAGAGCTGTTTATAAAGGTTTAGAGATGGGCGGGGCAGCCAATGTTAATGTAGGAGAGGGCACCGACACCGGCAGTAGGTCTACACCAATCAAAGAGCTGCTTTAAAGGTTTAGAGATGGGCGGGGCAGCTAATGTTAATGTAGGAGAGGGCTCCAACACCGGCAGTAGGTCTACACCAATCAAAGAGCTGTTTATTAAGGTTTAGAGATGGGCGGGGCAGCTCATGTTAATGTTGAAGAGGGCACCAACACTGGCAGGAGGTCTACACCAATCAGAGAGCTGCTTATAAAGGTTTAGAGATGGGCGGGGCAGCTCATGTTAATGTTGGAGAGGGCTCCAACACCGGCAGTAGGTCTACACCAATCAGAGAGCTGCTTATAAAGGTTTAGAGATGGGCGGGGCAGCCAATGTTAATGTAGGAGAGGGCTCCAACACCGGCAGTAGGTCTACACCAATCAGAGAGCTGTTTATTAAGGTTTAGAGATGGGCGGGGCAGCTCATGTTAATGTAGAAGAGGGCACCAACACTGGCAGGAGGTTTACACCAATCAGAGCATTGCACCTCGCTCCACACACCCACACTGCTGACGGTGGAGGTTGACAAGAAAACAATAATCAAGTCACGAACCAAAATGGTTGATGACATCTTTCCAATGATTGCTGGGCTCATAACCATCCTCTCGGTTGAAATTGTGCCTGTACATATGGCTGGCTTCACCCCTATTATGGATATCGGTCGCGAAAGCCTCCTACTACCACTACTACAACGTGTTAAGCAGCCAGCAAACTTAGAAGTTACATCTTTGTTGACCATTGCCAAACGTTTGTCTGGTACCCGAGTACTAATCTTTAGGAGACGATCCACACTCAAAATGTAACTTCTGCTCATCGGAAAACAAGAAAACGAGGGATAATCCTCATCGGGCCTCGCCGTGTGAGGTGCAGCCCTCTGCGGTGTGCCGGGAATGCCTCTCCAAGTGACGACGACGACAATAATAACGTTTCATCATTAGACCTCCTTTGCCGGTACCAAAATATAATAACAGGGTTTTTCCCCTTTTTCTGGCAACAAAACTGAAGCCTTTTTTTACAAGGATTCATGTTACTACATTAGCCACAATACCTGCAGTCAAAATGCGAACAAAAACATACTATGATAATATATGATGCATTGTCCTTGAAACTGATTGGTCCACACCAAGGGACGACTTTCTTTTGAGCCTCGACCCAATTGGTAATCGACCAGATGACGCCAGAAGGCGTCACACAGCTCAAAGACAATGCCACTATCAAAGTAATGAGGGCTCGGGGTGAGCATCTACATCATTAGACCTCCTTTGCCAGTACCAAAATGTAATAATAATAATAGGGGGTTTTCCCCTTTGTTCTGGCAACAAAACTGAAGCCTTTTTTTACAAGGATTCATGTTACTGCATTAGCCACAATACCTGCAGTCAAAATGCGAACAAAAACATACTACGATAATATATGCATTTCGATTTAAAGCTTTCGTGACTGCAAGGATTCATCTTCTTTGGGTCTTTTGGTAAAGTCACCACGTAGAATGAAAATAAAATAATAAAATAACACACGCCGTGAGAATTTTATTGCGTTATTTTATTATTTTATTCTCATTCTACGTGACTTTACCGAAAGAACCAAAGAAGATGAATATATGCATTGTCCTTGAAACTTATAGTGCATTGTCTTTGAGCTGTGTAACGCCTTTTGGCGTCATGTGGTTGAGCACCAATTGGGTCGAGGCTCCAAAGAAAGCCGTCCCTTGGTGTGGACCAATAAGTTACAAGGACAATGCATCATATATAATCATAGTATGTTTTTTATATTCTTGGTTCTTTCGGTAAAGTCACGTGTTTTATATTTTTATTATTGTATTGTTTCCCTTCTAGGTGGTGACTTTACCAAAAGAACCAAGAATATGAAACCCTGCAGTCACGAAAGCTTTAAATAAAAATTTAGTATGTTTTTTTGTTTGCATTTTGACTGCAGGTATTGTGGTTAATGCAGACATGAATCCGTGTAAAAAGGTTTCAGTTGTGTTGCCAGAAAAAAGGGGAAACCCCCTATTGTTATTATATTAATGATGTTCGTTGCGTTGATCGAAAGCACTTTGTTTACGTGACACAGCGGCTGGGTAAATGTTTAACTACCTCGCCTGGTGTACACGAGGTAGTGGATTCGATCCCGACCCTGATAATGCCTGCTGCTGTATATTTTGAGTGTGCATGTATCTCTCTCCCCGTGGTCACGTGGATTTTCCTCCTAGGTCATCCGGGTTTTTCTCATTCCGCACTCAGAATAGATGAGTATCTGGCTGCGGCTATAGATGACCACGTGATGATGATGATGACGACGAGCCACTTTGTTTAGCAGCAATCATTTGTGATGGGCCGGTCGCTTCTGTGCAATGTCTTACACCACTGCTGTTGGGGCGCCACGGTGGCTAAGATATGTTAACTACCTCGCCTGGTATACAGGAGGTTTATGTGGAGTCTGTGTCTCTCTCTCATCATCACGGTGGCTAGGAGATGTTAACTACCTCGCCTGGTATACAGGAGGTCTATGTGGAGTCTGTGTCTCTCTCTCATCATCACGGTGGCTAGGAGATGTTAACTACCTCGCCTGGTATATAGGAGGTCTATGTGGAGTCTGTGTCTCTCTCTCATCATCACGGTGGCTAGGAGATGTTGACTACCTCGCCTGGTATACAGGAGGTATATGTGGAGTCTGTGTCTCTCTCTCATCATCACGGTGGCTAGGAGATGTTGACTACCTCGCCTGGTATACAGGAGGTATATGTGGAGTCTGTGTCTCTCTCTCATCATCACGGTGGCTAGGAGATGTTAACTACCTCGCCTGGTATACAGGAGGTCGTGGGTTCGATCCCGACCCTGATGATACCTGCTGCTGCTGCTGTGTATTTGGAGTCTGTGTTTCTTTCTCTCATCATCACAGTGGCTAGGATATGTTAACTACCTCGCCTGGTATAGAGGAGGTCGTGGGTTCGAACCCGACTCTGACGATGCCTGCTGCTGTATATTTGGAGTCTGTGTCTCTATCTCTCATCACCACGGTGGCTAAGAGATGTTAACTACCTCGCCTGGTATACAGGAGGTCGTGGGTTCCATCTAGACCAGTGGTTCTTAACCTGGGTTCGATCGAACCCCAGGGGTTCGGTGAGTCGATCTCAGGGGTTCGGCAGAGCCCCCGCCACGGAGGTCCGGACACTTGAATTATTGTGTAAATTTGTGATGACACACACGGCCCGCTTGGCCATCACTGGCTGCAGATGATCATGCTACACTGTTTGGCCAATCAGCGCTGCGGGGAATTTAGTGCGTACTCAGTAGTCAACGTGTGACTGTTGTTGTCGTACGTCGTGTGATTTCTTTAATATTTTATCCATACTAACTATGTCGGGCAAAAGAAGAAAGTGGTCGGACGAATATGTACAACATGGATTCTCATGTATCACGGAACGTGATGGGAGTGAGCGTCCAATCTGCATGATTTGCAACACCAAGTTGAGCAACTCTAGTCTTGCACCGGCAAAACTAAAGGAACACTTCTTGAAGCTGCATGGAGACGGGGAATACAAGAACACAACACTTGCTGAATTCAGGGTGAAGAGAGCCAGATTCGATGAAAGGGCCACTCTGCCTGCTCTTGGATTTGTACCTGTTAACAAACCGATCCTGACAGCATCGTACGAAGTTGCTTACCTGATCGCAAAGCAGGGCAAGCCACACACCATTGGTGAAACACTTGTGAAACCAGCTGCATTAAAGATGGCGAATCTGATACTCGGAACAGCGGCCGAAGGTAAATTATCCCAAATTCCCCTTTCAAATGACACCGTCAGTGACAGAATAGAAGACATGAGTAAAGACATCTTGGCTCAAGTAGTCGCAGATCTGATTTCAAGCCCGGCAAAATTCAGCCTTCAACTTGACGAAACCACAGACGTTTCTGATCTAAGCCAGCTTGCTGTTTTTGTACGCTATGTGAAAGACGACATGATAAAAGAAGAGTTTTTATTTTGTAAGCCTCTTACAACAACAACGAAGGCAGCCGATGTGAAGAAGCTTGTGGATGACTTCTTCAGAGACAACAATCTTTCATGGGATATGGTTTCTGCAGTTTGTACGGACGGAGCTCCAGTCATGCTGGGAAGAAAGTCTGGTTTTGGTGCGCTAGTAAAGGCCGATGCACCACACATCATTGTGACGCATTGTATTCTGCAGAGGCATGCGTTGGCAACAAAAACCTTACCTCCAAAAATGGCAGAAGTATTAAAAACTGTGGTGGAATGTGTGAACTATGTGCGAAAAAGTGCTCTGAGGCACCGCATCTTCAGTGAGCTGTGTAAAGAAATGGGCTCTGAATTTGAGGTACTTCTGCTCCATTCTAATATTCGGTGGTTATCCCGGGGACAGGTGCTGAATCGTGTTTTTGCCATGCGTGTGGAATTAGCCCTGTTTTTGCAAGAGCACCAACACTGCCATGCAGATTGCTTCAAAAATCCTGAGTTCATTCTCATTTTAGCGTACATGGCTGATATATTCGCAGCTCTCAATCATCTCAATCAGCAGATGCAGGGTGGTGGAGTCAATATCATGGAAGCGGAAGAACACCTGAAGGCTTTTCAAAAAAAGCTACCGTTACGGAAACGACAAACAGAGAACAATAACTTCGCAAACTTCCCGCTTCTGGACGACTGTGCAAGTAAGATCGAAGATGTGTCTGGAATCGGAGATATTTCTGTATCCACGGAACTGAAGCAAACAATTGCCACGCACTTAGATGAGCTTGCAAAGTCTCTCGACGGATATTTCCCTACAAGAGAGTCATATCCAGCATGGGTGAGACAGCCGTTCACGTTTGCTGTTGAAACAGCAGATGTCAATGATGAATTCCTCGACGAAATCATTGAAATTCAGCAGAGCCAGGTTCAACAGCAACTCTTCAGAACAACAACGCTCTCAACGTTTTGGTGTCGACAAATGAACAAGTATCCAGTTATTGCTAAGAAAGCCCTGGATTTTTTTATACCATTTGTTACAACATATCTTTGTGAGCAATCCTTTTCGAGGATGCTGGACATAAAAACGAAGAAAAGGAACAGACTTTGCTGTGAAAATGACATGAGAGTGGCACTTGCCAAGGTGAAGCCACGCATATCTGAACTGATCTCTCAAAGGCAACAGCAGAAGTCACATTGATTTCCAGGTATGTAATTTGTTGTGAGTTTATGCATTGTGTTGGTTTTATTCTTTGAACAAGGTAATGTTCATGCACGGCTCATTTTGTGTACCAGTAAAAAACATATCTATGTCTTGAATTTGAAAAAAATCACATTTTTTTCACTAAAGAGGGGTTCGGTGAATGTGCATATGAAACTGGTGGGGTTCGGTACCTCCAACAAGGTTAAGAACCACTGATCTAGATTCACAAAGTCATTGCTTTAGAACTGCTGCTTGTTATTGTCGTGTCTAATGTATTGTCCTCCCACGCCGTCCCAGACACCTCCGATTAGCCATGGTTGGCTCCGTAGAAGTTCACACGCAAACATAATCTCACACAGAGGCCTATAGACTCATGCAGAAACGCCGTAGACTCACACAGACCCATTGCCTCACACAGAGACCCATAGACTTACCACTGCCCATAGACTCAACACTGCCTAAAGACTCAACATTGCCTATAGACTCAACATTGCCTATCGACTCAACATTGCCCATAAAATCAAGCCTGCCCATAGACTCAACACTGCACCATAAACTCAACACTGCACCATAGACTCAGCACTGCCCGTAGACTTAACACTGCCCATAAACTTAACACTGCCCATAAACTCAACACTTGCCCATAGTCTCAACACTGCACCATAGACCCAACACTGCCCATATACTCACTTTACTATATACAGTAAGGGAAACAAGTATTTGATCCCGTGCTGATTTTGTACGTTTGCCCTCTGACAAAGAAATTATCAGTCTATAATTGTAATGGTAGGTTTATTTGAACAGTGAGAGACAGAATAACAACAAGAAAATCCAGAAAATGCATGTCAAAAATGTTATGAATTGATTAGCATTTATGTTATGAATTGATTAGCAAGTATTTGACCCCTCTGCAAAACATGACTTAGTACTTGGTGGCAAAACCCTTGTTGGCAATCACAGAGGTCAGACGTTTCTTGTAGTTGGCCACCAGGTTTGCACACATCTCAGGAGGGATTTTGTCCCACTCCTCTTTGCAGATCTTCTCCAAGTCATTAAGGTTTCGAGGCTGACGTTTGGAAACTCGAACCTTTAGCTCCCTCCACAGATTTTCTATGGGATTAAGGTCTGGAAACTGGCTAGGCCACTCCAGGACCTTAATGTGCTTCTTCTTGAGCCATTCCATTGTTGCCTTGGCCGTGTGTTTTGGGTCATTGTCATACTGGAATACCCATCCACGACTCATTTTGAATGCCCTGGCTGAGGGAAGGAGGTTCTCACCCAAGATTTGACGGTACATGGCCCTGTCCATCGTCCCTTTGATGCGGTGAAGATGTCCTGCCCCTTAGCAGAAAAACACTCCCAAAGCATAATGTTTCCACCTCCATGTTTGACGGTGATGAAGGTATTCTTGGGGTCATAGGCAGCATTCATCCTCCTCCAAACACGGCGAGTTGAATTGATGCCAAAGAGCTCCATTTTGGTCTCATCTGACCACAACACTTTTACCCAGTTGTCCTCTGAATAATTCAGATGTTCATTGGCAAACTTCAGACGGACATGTATATGTGCTTTCTTGAGCAGGGGGACCTTGCGGGCGCTGCAGGATTTCAGTCCTTCACGGCGTAGTGTGTTACCAATTGTTTTCTTGGTGACTATGGTCCCAGCTGCCTTGAGAGCATTGACAAGGTCCTCCCGTGTAGTTCTGGGCTGATTCCTCATCGTTCTCATGATCATTGCAACTCCACGAGGTGAGATTTTGCATGGAGCCCCAGGCCGAGGGAGATTGACAGTTCTTTTGTGTTTCTTCCATTTGCGAATAATCGCACCAACTGTTGTCACCTTCTCACCAAGCTGCTTGGCAATGGTCTTGTAGCCCATTCCAGCCTTGTGTAGGTCTACAATCTTGTCTCTGACATCCTTGGAGAGCTCTTTGGTCTTGGCCATGGTGGAGAGTTTGGAATCTGATTGATTGATTGCTTCTGTGGTCAGGTGTCTTTTATACAGGTAACAAGCTGAGATTTTGAGCACTACCTTTAAGAGTGTGCTCCTAATCTCAGCTCGTTACCTGTATAAAAGACACCTGGGAGCCAGAAATCTTTCTCATTGAGAGGGGCTCAAATACTTATTTTCCTCATTAAAATGCAAATAAATTTATAACATTTTTTACATGCGTTTTTCTGGATTTTTTTGTTGTTATTCTGTCTCACTGTTCAAATAAACCTACCATTAAAATTATAGACTGATCATTTCTTTGTCAGTGGGGAAACGTACAAAATCAGAAGGGATCACACAGACTCCAAATATACAGCAGCAGCAGGTGTTAGGGTCTGGATGGGACCCACGACCTCCTGTATACCAGGCGAGGTAGGTAACATCTCGTAGCCACTGTGATGATGATGATGATGAGAGAGAGAGACACACACAGACTCCAAATATAGAACAGCAGCAGGTGTTAGGGTCTGGATGGAACCCACGACCTCCTGTATATCAGGCGAGGTAGGCAACATCTCCTAGCCACTGTGATGATGATGAGACGCCCACTCCCCTGGGGGGGAACTGGTCCAGCGAGGGGCCAAAAATCCACGCGTGACGCATGCCACCTCCCCTTTCCCGTAAGTGCCCTAATCGGTGCCATCGGCTGCGCTCGTCACCTGGAACGGATGTGTGTACGTGTGTGTGTGTACACGTGTATGTGTGTGCATGTGTGATTGTGATATCATCAGGAAAGCGCGGTCCTGCACAGATGCCATATTTTCTGTCCGTCTGCTACAGCAGAGGTGTAGGGAATTCCAGCAAGACCTACATCTCTGCTTTATTGACCTGGTCAAGGCCTATGATACCATCAGTAGGCCTGGCTTCTGGGTTGTTCTTCGTGCTTTTGGAGTACCTGACCCTCTGCTCACGATCATTAAGGACCTTCATGATGGTGAGCGGGCCCGGGTAAAACTACGTGGCCGGGAGTCAGAGCCATTCCCTGTACACCTTGGGGTGCGACAGGGATGTCCTCTGGCTCCCACATTATTTAACATCTATTTTGACCATGTAGTTCGTGAAGTCTTCAATAGCTGTACCGGGGGAATCTCCATAAGGTACAGATATAACGGAAGGCTGATCGATGCCCGGGTGCAGTCAAGGGATGGCTCCCTGTTACTCAACCACGTTACGTATGCTGATGATTTGGTAATAGCTGCTCATTCAGGGAGGAGTTGGAGACGCTGCTGCTGAGATTGGAGCGTGCCACTAATAGGTGGGGCCTTACCATCAGCCCCACCAAAACTAAGCAACTGCCTGGGCATTTTGTACCATCGGACACTCTACCCCCACAACTCCCAATCGGTGATGGGGCAGTTGTGGAGAGAGTGGAGAGTTTCCCATATCTGGGCAGTGTGCTTATGATCGGCTCCAGTTTAACAGCAGGGGTCTCACTCCGAATCAGTCGAGCGGCAATATATTTTCATCGCTTGCGTAACACTGTGTGGAAGCTACCTGGTCTGTCGCTCCGCACTAAGCTTCAGGTCTTCTCGGCCACGGTCATTCCCTCCGTTCTCTACGCTTGCGAAACGTGGACCCCCCTAATGGAACATCTTCGCCGGTTAGAAACATTTAGGCTGGCCTGCCTACGATCCATCCTGGGTTTAACAAGACTGGATTATGTGAGGAACTCACAAATCCTTGAAAGATCTGGGCAAAGTCCCATCGGTGAGCTCCTCCGGCAGGCAAGGCTGCGGTGGCTGGGTCATGTAGCCCGCATTCCCAGCCACCGCATGCTGAAACAGCTTTTGTTTGGCCAAATCGAGGGGGCTAAACGGGCACGGCATGGGCTAGAGAAGAGATGGAGTGATGTGGTACAGGAGGACGTGGAGCTGAGTGGACTTGCCGATGACTGGTACCAGCGGTGTCAAGATCGGCCTCTGTGGAGGAGGCTCGTGAAGGACGCTACTGGGCAGTTGGAGGTAGTCGCCCTCCAACAACAACGGAGGGCGGAGTAGCGACGCTCACAACAACGAGCGAAGCGCCGGGTGGCTAAAGCACAGCAGGTTGGCACAGTAGGGGGCACAGGTGGTGCATCAGGCAGTCATCTCAGTCAGTCGATCCGTGGCACCTGGGTCTGCCCCGTGACCTCCTGCCAGCGGGCGTTCGACACTCCACGTGGCCTCAAGGTGCACATGTCCTGGCATAAGCGTCGTGGTGACGTCACCGCCACTTAGTGGCGAATGGCGATTGTTGTTGTGATATTTGTGTGTACGTGTATGTGCGTTCGTGTGTATGTGTGTGTATGATCGAGCGTGGTGATGAGTTATGGGAACCTGTAAGCCCCAGGCTACTTTGGGCTCGCATTCACATCAACCAGAGGCGAGGAGCGGTGGTCGTGGTTACTTATGCCCCCACTGAAGACGAACATCCGTGGAAGGATGCAGGCAAGGCCGATGAGTCAGATGCCTTCTATGACCTCTTGTCACAGGTGCTGGCTAAAGTGGCCCCTCGGGATAGAGTCATCTTGTTGGGTGACTTCAATGCCCGAGTTGGTCATGATGCTGGCACCTGTCTGGAGTAATGGGAAGGCATGGGCCAGATCAGCTCAATAACAACGGCAGGAGGCTGCTAGATTTTTGTGCAGCCCATGGGCTTGTAATTACCAACACGCTGTTCCGGCATCGGCGCATCCACACCACATCATGGATGCATGCCGGGTCCAAGCAAGAACATCTGCTGGACTGCATAGTGATGGAACAGCGGATGCGGGCCCATGTCCTTTAAACCAGGACATACCGTGGAGCTGATCTGCCCACTGACGTTCAACTTGTCATCTGTAATATGCGCCTGCCATTCATCCATTCCGATGGTGGATGTACACCCAGGACCCCATTCAAACCCTTAGTGGCATGGTCTCAGCTAGCTGATGAAAGTTACAAGTGAGATTTTCATCATCGCTTGCGGCTGGGGTTGGCATCGTCCCCCCTCCTCCTGATGTCGAGGGGAAATGAGTGAGGTTTAGCACTGTGGCTCATGCAGCTGCAATGACTGCTTTGGGTACACGGTCCAGACCTCCCCAGAGACCCTGGCTGACAGAGGAAGTGTTCAAGCTGGCTGGGAAAAAGCGACAGGCCCACTCTCATCATCTACAGCATCCCACGTTGTAGAATGAGGAGGCTTACCGCAGCCTTCGCTCGGAGGTTTGGAGAGCCGAGAGGTGCTGCAAGGATGGGTGGTGGTCGTGGGTTTCTGTCCCGCGATCACAAATCGCTCTTTAATACAATCAAAAAAGTAATCTGCAGCGCCACACCTATTACCATCATTAGGGGAAAGAACGGTGATCAAATATCCGACCCTCAGCAACAGGCTTGCAGATTTGCTGAGCATTTCTTTGAAGTCCTGGGGGAGGGGAAATCCCTCATCCAGGAAAACATCGTGGCACAAAGTGAGGATGACCCTGCTGAGGCTGCGGTGCCTCGAATATTGGAGGCGAAAGTCACCCCCTGTGAGTGGCTTGCTGAAGTGCCATCTGTTGAGGAAGTACTGAAGGCGATCCAGAGTCTGATACCAGGAAAGGCAGCGGGCAGAGATGATCTCCCAAGTGAAATCCTGAGGGCGGGTGGCGTTTGTGCACAGACTGCCCTACCTGACACCATAACAAAAGTCTGGACCACTGGACGTGTTCCACAGGATTGGAAGGATTCCCTGCTGGTCCCCCTCTTTAAGAAGGGCGACCGCACAGACTGTAACAACTGGAGGGGCATCTCACTCCTCAGTTTGCCAGGAAAGGTTCTGGCAAGGATTATTCAACATCGCCTTGCTAGTCATGCTAAAGAGAGGCTTGCTTTCAGGAAAGCGCGGTCCTGCACAGATGCCATATTTTCTGTCCGTCTGCTACAGCAGAGGTGTAGGGAATTCCAACAAGACCTACATCTCTGCTTTATTGACCTGGTCAAGGCCTATGATACCATCAGTAGGCCTGGGCTCTGGGTTGTTCTTCGTGCTTTCGGAGTCTCTGACCCTCTGCTCATGATCATTAAGGACCTTAATGATGGTGAGCGGGCCCGGGTACAACTACGTGGCCGGGAGTCAGAGCCATTCCCTGTACACCTTGGGGTGCGACAGGGATGTCCTCTGGCTCCCACATTATTTAACATCTATTTTGACCATGTAGTTCGTGAAGTCTTCAATAGCTGTACCGGGGGAATCTCCATAAGGTACAGATATAATGGAAGGCTGATCGATGCCCGGGTGCGGTCAAGGGATGGCTCCCTATTACTCAACCACGTTATGTATGCTGATGATTTGGTAATAGCTGCTCATTCAGGGAGGAGTTGGAGACGCTGCTGCTGAGATTGGAGCGTGCCACTAAGAGGTGGGGCCTTACCATCAGCCCTACCAAAACTAAGCACCCGCCTGGGTATTTTGTACCATCGGACACTCCACCCCCACAACTCCCAATCGGTGATGGGGCAGTTGTGGAGATAGTGGAGAGTTTCCCATATCTGGTCAGTGTGCTTATGATCGGCTCCAGTTTAACAGCAGGAGTCTCACTCCGAATCAGTCGAGCGGCAATATATTTTCATCGGTTGCGTAACACTGTGTGGAAGCTACCTGGTCTGTCGCTCCGCACTAAGCTTCATGTCTTCTCGGCCACAGTCATTCCCTCCCTTCTCTACGCTTGCGAAACGTGGACCCCCCTAATGGAACATCTTCGCTGGTTAGAAATATTTAGGCTGGCCTGCCTACGATCCATCCTGGGTTTAACAAGACTGGATTGTGTGAGGAACTCACAAATCCTTGAAAGATCTGGGCAAAGTCCCATCGGTGAGCTCCTCCGGCAGGCAAGGCTGCGATGGCTGGGTCATGTAGCCCGCATGCCCAGCCACCGCATGCTGAAACAGCTTTTGTTCGGCCAAATCGAGGGGGATAAACCGGCACGGCATGGGCTAGAGAAGAGATGGAGTGATGTGGTACAGGAGGACGTGGAGCTGAGTGGACTTGCCGATGACTGGTACCAGCGGTGTCAAGATCGGCCTCTGTGGAGGAGGCTCGTGAAGGACGCTACTGGGCAGTTGGAGGTAGTCGCCCTCCAACAACAACGGAGGGCGGAGGAGCGACGCTCACAACAACGAGCGAAGCGCTGGGTGGCTAAAGCACAGCAGGTTGGCACAGTAGGGGGCACAGGTGGTGCATCAGGCAGTCATCTCAGTCAGTCGACCCGTTGCACCTGGGTCTGCCCCGTGACCTCCTGCCAGCGGGCGTTCGACACTCCACGTGGCCTCAAGGTGCACATGTCCTGGCATAAGCGTCGTGGTGATGTCACCGCCACTTAGTGGCGAATGGCGGTTGTTGTTGTGATATTTGTGTGTACGTGTATGTGCATTCGTATGTATGTGTGTGTATGATCGAGCGTGGTGATGAGTTATGGGAACCTGTAAGCCCCAGGCTACTTTAGGCTCGCATTCACATCAACCAGAGGCGAGGAACGGTGGTCGTGGTTACTTATGCCCCCACTGAAGACGAACATCCGTGGAGGGATGCAGGCAAGGCCGATGAGTCAGAAGCCTTCTATGACCTCCTGTCACAGGTGCTGGTTAAAGTGGCCTCTCGGGATAGAGTCATCTTGTTGGGTGACTTCAATGCCCGAGTTGGTCATGATGCTGGCACCTGTCTGGAGTAATGGGAAGGCATGGGCCAGATCAGCTCAATAACAACGGCAGGAGGCTGCTAGATTTTTGTGCAGCCCATGGGCTTGTAATTACCAACACGCTGTTCCGGCATCGGCGCATCCACACAACATCATGGATGTATGCCGGGTCCAAGCAAGAACATCTGCTGGACTGCATAGTGATGGAACAGCGGATGCGGGCCCATGTCCTTTAAACCAGGACCTACCGTGGAGCTGATCTGCCCACTGACGTTCGACTTGTCATCTGTAATATGCGCCTGCCATTCATCCACTCCGATGGTGGATGTACACCCAGGACCCCATTCAAACCCTTAGTGGCATGGTCTCAGCTAGCTGATGAAAGTTACAAGTGAGATTTTCATCATCGCTTGCGGCTGGGGTTGGCATCGTTCCCCTTCCTCCTGATGTCGAGGGGAAATGAGCGAGGTTTAGGACTGTGGCTCATGCAGCTGCAATGACTGCTTTGGGTACACGGTCCAGACCTCCCCAGAGACCCTGGCTGACAGAGGAAGTGTTCAAGCTGGCTGGGAAAAAGCGACAGGCCCACTCTCATCATCTACAGCATCCCACGTCGTAGAATGAGGAGGCTTACCGCATCCTTCGCTCGGAGGTTTGGAGAGCCGTTAGGTGCTGCAAGGATGGGTGGTGGTCGTGGGTTTCTGTCCCGCGATCACAAATCGCTCTTTAATTCAATCAAAAAAGTAATCTGCAGTGCCACACCTATTACCATCATTAGGGGAAAGAACGGTGATCAAATATCCGACCCTCAGCAACAGGCTTGCAGATTTGCTGAGCATTTCTTTGAAGACCTGGGGGAGGGGAAATCCCTCATCCAGGAAAACATCGTGGCACAAAGTGAGGATGACCCTGCTGAGGCTGCGGTGCCTCGAATATTGGAGGCGAAAGTCACCCCCTGTGAGTGGCTGGCTGAGGTGCCATCTGTTGAGGAAGTACTGAAGGCGATCCGGAGTCTGAGACCAGGAAAGGCAGCGGGCAGAGATGATCTCCCAAGCGAAATCCTGAGGGCGGGTGGCGTTTGTGCACAGACTGCCCTACCTGACACCATAACAAAAGTCTGGACCACTGGACGTGTTCCACAGGATTGGAAGGATTCCCTGGTGGTCCCCCTCTTTAAGAAGGGCGACCGCACAGACTGTAACAACTGGAGGGGCATCTCACTCCTCAGTTTGCCAGGAAAGGTTCTGGCAAGGATTATTCAACATCGCCTTGCTAGTCATGCTAAAGAGAGGCTTGCTTTCAGGAAAGCGCGGTCCTGCACAGATGCCATATTTTCTGTCCGTCTGCTACAGCAGAGGTGTAGGGAATTCCAACAAGACCTACATCTCTGCTGTATTGACCTGGTCAAGGCCTATGATACCATCAGTAGGCCTAGGCTCTGGGTTGTTCTTCGTGCTTTCGGAGTCTCTGACCCTCTGCTCATGATCATTAAGGACCTTAATGATGGTGAGCGGGCCCGGGTACAACTACGTGGCCGGGAGTCAGAACCATTCCCTGTACACCTTGGGGTGCGACAGGGATGTCCTCTGGCTCCCACATTATTTAACATCTATTTTGACCATGTAGTTCGTGAAGTCTTCAATAGCTGTACCGGGGGAATCTCCATAAGGTACAGATATAATGGAAGGCTGATCGATGCCCGGGTGCCATCAAAGGAATGGCTCCCTATTGCTCAACCATGTTATGTACAGTATGCCGATGATCTGGTAATTGCTGGTAATTGCTGGTAATTGCTGCTGAACCTGGAGCTTGCACCAAGAGGTGGGGCCTTACCATCAGCCCAACCAATACGATGCACCTGCCTGGGTATATTGTACCATCGGACACTCCACCCCCACAACTCCCAATCGGTGATGGAGCAGTTGTGGAGAGGGGAGAGTTTATCATACCTGGGCAGTGTGCTTATGACCGGCTCCGGTTTAACAGCAGAGGTCTCACTCCGAATCAGTTGAGCGTAAATAGCTTTTCATCGGTTGCGTGACGCTGCGTGGAAGCTACCTGGTCTGTCGCTCCGCACTAAGCTTCAGGTCTTCTCGGCAATGGTAATTCCCTCCCTTCTCTACGCTTGCAAAACGTGGACCCCCTTAATGGAACATCTTCGCCAGTTAGAAACATTTAGGCTAGCCTGCCTATGATCCATCCTGGGTTTAACCAGGCTGGATTGTGTGAGGAGCTCACAAATCCTTGAAAGATCTGGGCACGGTCCCATCGGTGAGCTCCTCCGGCGGGGAAGGCTGCGATGGCTGGGTCATGTAGCCCGCATGCCCAGCCACCGCATGCCGGATCGAGGGGGCTAGGCGGGCGCGGCACGGGCTAGAGAAGAGATGGAGTGATGTGGTACAGGAGGACGTGGAGCTTAGTGGACTTGCCGATGGCTGGTACCAGCGGTGTCAAGATCGGCCTCTGTGGAGGAGGCTCGTGAAGGACGCTACTGGGCAGTTGGAGGCAGTCGCCTTCCAACAACAACGTAGGGCGGAGGAGCGACGCTCACAACAACGAGCGGAGCTCCGGGTGGCTAAAGCACAGCAGGTTGGCACAGTAGGGGGCACAGGTGGTGCATCAGCCAGTCATCTCAGTCATCTTAGTCAGTCGACCCGTGGCACTTGGGTCTGCCCCGTGACCTCCTGCCAGCGGGCGTTCGACACTTCAAGTGACCTCAAGGTGCACATGGCCTGGCACAAGTGTCGTGGTCACATCACCGCCACTGATTGGCGAATGGCGGTTGTTGTTGTAGTGTGTAGTGTAGTGTGTGTGTAGTGTATGTGTGTGTAGTGTATGTGTGTGTAGTGTGTGTGTAGTGTGTGTGGTGTGTGTATGTGTAGTGTGTGTGTAGTGTGTGTAGTGTGTGTGTAGTGTGTGTATATGTATATGTGTTTGTACGTGTAGTGTATGTGTATGTGTCGACTCAGCCTAAAATGAGTACCTGGTGCGGTGTGTAAATATCCCCACTGGGGAGACAAAGGCGGCCGGGCGTGCTGCTGGCCACCCACCCCCTCGTGTACCGTTACCGGCCTTCATAGGTGCTCGCTAACAGTACTTGCCCCTACAGTCTGTTAAGGATATACTGGGGGATCTTTGTCTTTGTGTGTTGAGCTTCTTTCGGCACCGTAATGTAGCCAACCATGGCGAATCTAAGAGGGGTGTGGGGGGAAGGGCAACAACCTATGGGTCTTTGTATGAGTGTTTGTGTGAGTCTATGGGTCTCTGTGTGAGTCTAAGGGACTCTGTGTAAGTTTATGGGTCTCTGTGTGAGTCTACAGGTATCTGTGTGAGTCTATGGGTCGCTGTGTGTATCTACGGGTCTCTGCATTAATCTACGGCGCTCTCAGTTAGTCGACTCGTCTCTCTGTGATTCTGCGGGTCTCTGTGTGAGTCTATGGGCCTCTGTGTAAGTCTATCGGTCTCTGTGTGAATCTGTGCGTCTCTCTCTGAGTCTATGGGTTTATGTGTGGGTCTATGGGCCTCTGTGTGAGTCTATGGGTCTCTGTGTGAGTATATGGGCCTCTGTGTGAGTCTGCGGGTCTCTGTTTGAGTCTATGGGCCTCTGTGTGAGTCTACAGGTCTCTGTGTGAATCTGTGGGTCTCTCTCTGAGTCTATGGGCCTCTGTGTGAGTCTATAGGTCTCTGTGTGAGTCTACGGGTCTCTGTGCGAGTCTACTTGTCTCTGTCTAAGTCTACTGGTCTCTGTATGAGTCTATGTGTCTCTGTGTGAGTCTACGGGTCTCTGTGTGAGTCTATGGGTCTCTGTGGGAGTCTACGGGTCTCTGTGTGAGTCTATGTGTCTCTGTGTGAGTCTATGGGTCTCTATGTGAGTCTACTGGTCTCTGTGTGAGTCTATTGGTCTCTGTGTGAGTCTACTGGTCTCTGTGTGAGTCTATGGGTTTCTGTTTGAGTCTACGGGTCTCTGTGTGAGTCTTCGGGTCTCTGCGTGAGTCTACTGGTCCCTGCGTGTAACTACGGGTCTCTGTGCGAGTCTATGGGCCTCTGCGTGAGTCTCCCTGTCTCTGCGCCACTCTGGATGTGACAGTGTCCTCGTGCGCATTACCTGCCGCTCTCATCAGCAGGCCAAAGTGCAGGAGGATAGCGAGTGGAGTCCACATCTCTGCTTGTTGATCACCGTGTTAGTTTGTTCCACTGTAGCCTGTTAAGGAGACAGATGCCTCGACTCAAGAAAGTGCTCAACATTGGGCGGGCTCATCCCGCGTTCTACAGAGTGCATGGGGGACGTTTTGGCCAAATAGCCGTCACCATTTCCTGGCAGGATCCATAATACAGTTTTTTTTTTTTGGGGGGGGGGGGGGTTATATCACGTAAATGTAAATGTCTCACATAATGATAGGGTTTTTCCCACCTTTTTTCTGGCAACAAAACTGAAACCTTTTTTTGCGAGGAATCATGTTACTGCATTAACCACAATACTTGTGGTCAAAATACAAACAAAAAACACACTGATAATATATGCATTATATTATTGGTTCTTTTGCTAAAGTAACGTATAAAGGAAACAAAATAATAACAAACATATAACACGATAAAATTATCACGACGTTTCGACTGCAATACAAGCAATCATCATCAGGTGTCAAAAGCACAGCAAGAAAATTTGAAAGTATTTTCTTGCTGTGGTTTTCACACCCGATGGTGATTGCTGCTTTGTGTTGCAGTCGAAACGTCGTGATAATTTTATCGTTTTATATTTTTATTATTGTATTGTTTCCCTTCTACGTGGTGACTTTACCGAAAGAACCAAGAATATTAATCCCTGCAGTCACGAAAGCTTTAAATCAAAATGTAATAAATGCATTGTCCTTGAAACGGATTGGTCTACACCTGAGACGGCTCTCTTTTGAGTCTCGTCTCAATTGGTGCTAGACCAGAGGACGCCAAAAGGCGTCACCCAGCTCAAAGACAATGCCACTGTCAAAGTAATGAGGGCTCGGGGTAAACATCTACATCATTAGACCTCCTTTGCTACTGGCAAAAGGAGGTCTAATGATGTAAATGCCTCGTTAAATCTGCCACTACCCAACAAAGCCAATTAGTAAGGGGTTTGTCACATAAACAGAACTTCTAGATTTGAAGCATTCGTGACTGCAAGGATCCCTACTCTTTGGTTCTATTCGGTAAAGTCACGTAGGTAATTCATTACTAGTGCAGCACACCGGTGTGTTGGAGAGCAAATCCACAACATTTACACTGAATATGATGTCATGTAGGGCAGTCTGTGCACAAACGCCACCCACCCTCAGCATTTCGCTTAGGAGCTCATCTCTGCCCGGTGCCTTTCCTGATCTCAGACTCTGGATCGCCTTCAGTACTTCCTCAACAAATGGCACCTCAGCCAGCCACTCACAGGGGGTGACTTTCGCCTCCAGTAATCACAACCGGCATCATCGGGCGGGTGTGTGTCGGGTGGTGGCAGGTTTAACGACGCGTAATTTCTATTTGCGCGATCTCACCCAATAAACCTGTATTATGGATTACATTGGTCGCGAAAGCCTGCGTGTTAAACTTATAACACAGGAGGTTGTGTTAAGATGTTGGCATTTTAATGTTAGTCTCTGGTCTCACGATGGTGGTGAGACTAGGCCATAGAGAAGGCTGCCACTGTCCCTGGTGTAGGCAAATTAGTTTCACATAGAATTACATTATCGGGGGCAGTGTGTTTGTTGGCATGTTTTGCCACAAGCACTTTGTGTGGTTAATGCAGACTTGATAATGCTTTGCTATAGGTGGAAAGATGTTAACGATCTCGCCTGCTATGCAGGAGGTCGTGGGTTTGTTCTTGACCCTGACAATGCCTGCTGCTGTATATTTGGAATCTGCGTCTCTCTCTCATCATCATCATCATCACAGTGGCTCGGAGATGTTAACTCCCTCGCCTGTTACGCACGAGGTCGTGGGTTCTATGCCGACCCCGGTTGTATGGATTATTGTCCGGATGTGAAGCCCCGCAGCGATGCACCGTCAAATGTGTTCTTGGTGGCAAATTACAAGCTCACATTCTTCATCTTTCTGTTCTTAATTCTTTCTTACTTCTCCCTCTTCTTCTTCTTCTTCGTGATGAGGAGGATGTCACCAAAATGAAACGGGATGCTGCCCACTTACGGCACTTTGGGTTGCCCCCGCAGAGACTCACACAGCAGAGACAAACAGACTCATCACAGAGACCCTTAGATTCACAGAGACCCATGCATGGACTCACCACACAGAGACCCATAGAGTCACCCAGAGACCCACAGACTCATCACAGAGACCCTTAGATTCACAGAGACCCATGCATAGACTCACCACACAGAGACCCATAGAGTCACCCAGAGACCCACAGACTCATCACAGAGACCCTTAGATTCACAGAGACCCATGCATGGACTCACCACACAGAGACCCATAGAGTCACCCAGAAACAAACAGACTCATCACAGAAACCCTTAGATTCACAGAGACCCATGCATGGACTCACCACACAGAGACCCATAGAGTCACCCAGAGACCCACAGACTCATCACAGAGACCCTTAGATTCACAGAGAACCATGGACTCACCACACAGAGACCCATAGAGTCACCCAGAGACCAACAGACTCATCACAGAGACCCTTAGATTCACAGAGACCCATGCATGGACTCACCACACAGAGACTCATAGAGTCACCCAGAGACCCACAGCCTCATCAGAGAGACCCTTAGATTCACAGAGAACCATGGACTCACCACACAGAGACCCATAGAGTCACCCAGAGACAAACAGACTAATCATAGAGACCCTTAGATTCACAGAGACCCATGCATGGACTCACCACACAGAGACCCATAGAGTCACCCAGAGACCCACAGACTCATCACAGAGACCCTTAGATTCACAGAGAACCATGGACTCACCACACAGAGACCCATAGAGTCACCCAGAGACAAACAGACTAATCATAGAGACCCTTAGATTCACAGAGACCCATGCATGGACTCACCACACAGAGACCCATAGAGTCACCCAGAGACCCACACACTCATCACAGAGACCCTTAGATTCACAGAGAACCATGGACTCACCACACAGAGACCCATAGAGTCACCCAGAGACCAACAGACTCATCACAGAGACCCTTAGATTCACAGAGAACCATGGACTCACCACACAGAGAACCATAGAGTCACCCAGACACCAACAGACTCATCACAGAGACCCTTAGATTCACAGAGACCCATGGACTCACCACACAGAGACCCATAGAGTCACCCAGAGACCCATATACTCACACAGACACCCATAGACTCACACAATGACCTATTGACTCAAACAGAGACCCAGAGACTGACACAAAGACTCATAGAATCAAATAGACACCCATAGACTCACCATACAATGACCAATTGACTCACACAGAGACCTATAGACTCACACAGAGACCCATAGGCTCACCACACAATGACCCATAGACTCACCACACAATGACCAATTGACTCACACAGAGACCCATAGATTCACACAGAGACCCATAGACTCACACAGAGCCCTATAGACTCACC
This sequence comes from Petromyzon marinus, assembly GCF_048934315.1. Lineage (NCBI taxonomy): Eukaryota > Metazoa > Chordata > Hyperoartia > Petromyzontiformes > Petromyzontidae > Petromyzon > Petromyzon marinus. The sequence goes on from NW_027423180.1 coordinate 1,161,274, forward strand.
ACACAGAGACCCATAAAGCCACTCAGAGACCCATATACTCACACATAGACCCATATAATCAAACAAAGACCCATACTCACCACACAATGACCCATTTGCTCACACAGAGACACATAGACTCACACAGAGACCCATAGACTCACACTGAGACCCATAGACTCACACAGAGACCTATAGACTGAACACACATTGTCCCATCGACTCACATAGAGACACATAGACTCACACAGAGACTCATAGAATCAAACAGAGACCAATAGACTCACCACTCAATGACCCATCAACACACACAGAAATCCATAGACTCACACAGAGACCCATAGACTCACCACACAATGACCCATTGACTCACACAGAGACCCAGAGACTCACAGAGACCCATAGACTCACCACACAATGACCCAATGACTCACACAGAGACCCATAAACTCACACAGAGACCCATAGACTCACACAGAGACCCATAGAATCAAACGGAGACCCATATACTCAACACATAATGACCCATTGAGTCACACATAGACCCATAGACTCACCACACAGAGACCCATAGAGTCACCCAGAGACCCATATACTCACACAGTGACCCATATACTCACACAGAGACCCATAGACTCACCACAAAATGACCCATTGACTCATGCAGAGATGCATATACTCACACAGAGACCCATAGACTCACACAGAGACCCATAGACTCACCGCACAGAGACCCATAGAGTCACCCAGAGACCCATATACTCACACAGAGACCCATATACTCACACAGAGACCCATATAATCAAACAGAGACCCATAGACTCACCACACAATGACCCATTGACTCACACAGCTCCATAGACCCACACAGAGACCCATAGACTCACAACACAGAGACCCATAGAGTCACCCAGAGACCCATATACTCACACAGAGACCCATATACTCACACAGAGACCTATAGACTCACCACACAATGACCCATTGACTCACGCAGAGACCCATAGACTCACACATAGACCCATAGACTCACACATACACTCATAGACTCACACATAGACACACAGAAACCCATAGACTCACACATAGACCCATAGACTCCCACATACACCCATAGACTCACACATAGACACACAGAAACCCATAGACTCACACATAGACCCATAAACTCACACATACACACGTGCATACTGTACGTGCCCGCTTCCTGCCTCTTTCAGCATTCAACCAAATCTACCTCTTCCCCCTGCGAATGCAAATCACCTCGTTCAATGCTGATTGCTAGATGTGTCCAACATGACGCGCTGAGCAATCAACTATTCATATTCTTGGTTCTTTCGGTAAAGTCATCACGTAGAAGGGAAGCAATAAAATAATAAAAATATAAAACAATAAAATTCTCACGACGTTTCGACTGCAACACAAGCAATCATCATCAGGTGTGAAAACCACAGCAAGAAAATTTGAAAAAAGTGGCGGTTATTTTTAACGTTAGCACCACGGAGAGCGATTTGACAGTTTGTTTTCACACCTGATGATGATTGCTTGTGTTGCAGTCGAAACGTCGTGAGAAATTTATTGTTTTAGATTTTTTTATTATTTTATTGTTTCCCTCCTGCGTCACTTTACCGAAAGAACCAAGAATATGAATCCCTGCAGTCACGAAAGCTTTAAATTAACTATTATTAACTACGAACGAGTGCATATTTTACCCGTGGGTAAGGCTGCTGCTGTTTCTGCTCCTGCTATGTATCAGCTCTGTTTCAGAAAGCGGATACCTTGGCCATCACGCAAATGACAAGATCTCAACGAAAGTGGTGGACTTATCACGTGGAAATTACAGGTACATAGAGACCCATAGAGATGCATAGAGACCAATAGAGACTCGGACACTCATAAAAAATCACAGTGGCCCATAGAGACCGTATAGAGACCAATAGAGACCCATATAAACACACAGTGATACTCATAGAGATACAGAAATAGAGATCCATATAGATACACGGAGACCTACAGAGATACCTACATACTCATTGAGACACATAGAGACCCAAATAGTTACAGAGACCCATAGGTATACATATAGAACCATCGACATGCATAGATACCCATAGAGATGCATAGAGCACCATCGACATGCATAGATACCCATAGAGACACACATACCCATGGAGATGCATCGAGACCCAAATAGATACACAGAGACCTATAGAGACCCATATGCGACACATAGAGACCCACAGAGATACATAGAGACCCATAGAGACACATAAAGACCCACAGAGATACATAGAGACCTATAGAGACCCATAGAGACACATAAAGACCCACAGAGATACATAGAGACCTATAGAGACCCATAGAGACACATAAAGACCCACAGAGATACATAGAGACCTATAGAGACCCATAGAGACAAAGACCCACAGAGATACATAAAGACCTATAGAGACCCATAGAGACACATAAAGACCCACAGAGATACATAGAGACTCATAGAGACACATAAAGACCCACAGAGATACATATAGGCCTATAGAGACCCATAGAGACACATAAAGACCCACAAAGATACATAGAGACCCATAGAGACACATAAAGACCCACAGAGATACATAGAGACCTATAGAGACCCATAGAGACACATAAAGACCCACAGAGATACATAGAGACCTATAGAGACCCATAGAGACACATAAAGACCCACAGAGATACATAGAGACCTATAGAGACCCATAAAGACACATAAAGACCCACAGAGATACATAGAGACCCATAGAGACACATAAAGACCCACAGAGATACATAGAGACCCATAGAGACACATAAAGACCCACAGAGATGCATAGAGACCTGTAGAGACCCATAGAGACACATAAAGACCCACAGAGATACAAGATACCCACATGAATACATAGAGACCCCATATACCAAACTCAACTTTTATTTTTGAAAGCGACCTGGCTATAACAAATGACAGCTCAACGAAGTTGGCTGATCATCATCATCATCATCGTCGTGTGCAAATGAATTGCAGCAGCCAAAAACTCTCCAGATGCGTGGTGATGTGGCGGGGGGGGGGGTAGGGAGAAACCGGAACAAAGTCCAATGCGAACACCACGGGGAGAGAGAGATGCAGATTACAAACATATATTCAATATATATTCAAGTAGTGGCATCCCAAACTCTCACGGTGGTGTAATGTCATTTCATGCTAATTCCTTTGTCAAGGCGTTTTCTGTTTACCCCCTTCACAGCTTCTAAGGAGGCGACCTGCGCTTGGCTTTCTTCACTCCAACGCTGCCCTCTGGACAGTACGGTCCCTTCACCTGATGAAGGCCGCTTGTGTTGTGGCCCGAAACGTCGTGATTTTTTGCTGTTTTTTTTTTTACCTACGTGACTTTACCGAATAGAAGCAAAGAGTAAACGTATAGCGGTAGGCATTGTCAGCTTCGGGATCGGACTCTCGACCTCCTGTATAGGGGCCGTCCGTAAATGACGTCACGCACCTAAGGGGGGGGGGAGGGGTCAGACATTTGTGACGATGCGTGACGAGGAGGGTGGGTGGGCGGGGTTTGAGAAATGTGACGTCACGTCAAACTGCGCAACTTTCAACAAATGCAGAAAACACGTTCTGGCTTCTTTCGGTAAAGTCACCACGTAGGATGGAAAAATAATAATAAAAATAACAATATATCACGTTTTATTTATTTTATTTTTGTTTATTATTTTTTTGTTTCCCTTTTACGTAGTGGCGACTTTACCGGAAGAACCAAGAATAATAATTGTATTGTTTTACAATTATTTTATTGTTTTATATTTTTATTATTTTAATGTTTCCCTTTTACGTAGTGGTGACTTTACCGAAAGAACCAAGAATAATAATTTTATTGTTTTACAATAATTGTGTTGTTTTATATTTTTATTATTTGATTGTTTCTCTTCTACGTGGTGGTGACTTTACCGAAAGAACCAAGAAAAATAATTTTATTGTTTTTAAAATGTGTTCTCCTACAACATCAGAGTGCAGCGCCACGTTAAATACGCAACTACAGTGTGACAATCGTTTAAAGCGATTTGAAGCATGTTTTATTTTAGTGGGGGGGGGGGGGGGGCAGGGCTTTGATGGGGGGTCTGACTTTTTGTGACGCCACGTGACGACGGGGTGGGACAAAAATCGTCCAAAAATCGCGTGACGTCATTTATGGACGGCCCCATACAGGGAAAGGTAGTTAACATTTCGCCACGACGATGATGATGAAGATGAGAGAGAGAGAGAGACGCAAACTGGAAATACACAGCAGTTCGCAGACATGTGGTAAAATATGCAAACACGCATGGTTCTGATGACAAAAGTAATGTAATGCATTGCCTTTGGAACTGATTGGCCCTACCTCCACAGACAAGCAGTAGCCATATTTGTGGCCTAGTCTCAATACCTGTGTCTCGCTACAGTACGAAGACAATGGCACGCGTATCAGAGCATTTATAGCTGCAGATGTCTCACGGGACACCTTTTTTTTGCCAGTATCAAAAGTACGTCAATTAAGAACAGGTCTGCACCCTTTCTGGCAGTAGAACGGGAAGTTGCGTGTTAAAATGTGTCAAACACCAAGACAGATGATATCTTTTGCAAAGAATCAAGTTACTACATTAACCACATGCACAGTACTTGCGGTGAACATGCAACCGACACACGGCTCTGATAGTAATAATAATGTTGAGTGGCATTGTCTTTGAATATGATTGGCCTACCTCTATAGACAGCAGGAGCCTCACTACCCAGTGTGTCACTACCCAGTGTCTCACTACCTGTGTCTTACTACCCCAGTGTCTCACTACCCAGTGTCTCACTACCCAAGTGTCTCACTACCCAGGGTCTCACTACACAGTGTCTCACTACACCAATGTCTCACTAGCCGTGTCTCACTACCCAGTGTCTCAAAACCCAGTGTCTCACTACCAGTGTCTCACTACCCAGCGTCTCACTACCCAGTGTCTCACTACCCAGTGTCTCACTACCTGTGTCTCACTACCCCAGTGTCTCACTACCCAGTGTCTCACTACCCAGTGTCTAACTACACAGTGTCTCACTACCCCAATGTCTCACTAGCAGTGTCTCACTACCCAGTGTCTCACAACCCAGTGTCTCACTACCAGTGTCTCACTACCCAGCGTCTCACTACCCAGTGTCTAACTACACAGTGTCTCACTACCCCAATGTCTCACTAGCAGTGTCTCACTAGCAGTGTCTCCCTACCCAGTGTCTCACTCCCCAGTGTCTCACTACCTGTGTCTCACTACCCCGGTGTCTCACTACCCAGTGTCTCACTACCCAGTGTCTCACTACTCAGTGTCTCACTAGCAGTGTCTCACTACCCAGTGTCTCACTACCCAGTGTCTCACTACCCAGTGTCTCACTACCCCAGTGTTTCACTACCCAGTGTCTCACTAGCAGTGTCTCACTACTCAGTGTCTCACTACCCAGTGTGTCACTACCCAGTGTCTCACTACCCAGTGTCTCAATACCCAGTGTCTCACTAGCAGTGTCTCACCACCCAGTGTCTCACTACCCAGTGTCTCACTACCCAGTGTCTCACTAACCCAGTGTTTCACTACCCAGTGTCTCACTAGCAGTGTCTCACTACTCAGTGTCTCACTACCCAGTGTCTCACTACCCAGTGTTTCACTACCCAGTGTCTCACTACCCAGTTTATCACAACCCAGTGTCTCAGTAGCAGTGTCTCACTACCCAGTGTCGCACTACCCAGCGTCTCACTACCCAGCGTCTCACTATCCCAGTGTCTCAGTAGCAGTGTCTCACTACCCAGTGTCTCACTAGCAGTGTCTCACTACCCAGTGTCTCACTATCCAGTGTCTCACTAGCAGTGTCTCACTACCCAGTGTCTCACTAGCAGTGTCTCACTAACCAGTGTCTCACTAGCAGTGTCTCACTACCAAGCGTCTCACTACCCCAGTGTCTCACTAGCAGTGTCTCACTAACCAGTGTCTCACTACCCAGTGTCTCACTACCCAGTGTCTCACTACCCAGTGTCTCACTAGCAGTGTCTCACTACCCAGTGTCTCACTACCCAGCGTCTCACTACCCAGCGTCTCACTAGCAGTGTCTCACTACCCAGTGTCTCACTAGCAGTGTCTCACTACCCAGTGTCACACTACTCAGTGTCTCACTAGCAGTGTCTCACTACCCAGTGTGTCACTACCCAGTGTCTCACTACCCAGTGTCTGACTACCCAGCGTCTCACTACCCCAGTGTTTCACTACCCAGTGTCTCACTAGCAGTGTCTCACTAGCAGTGTCTCCCTACCCAGTGTCTCACTCCCCAGTGTCTCACTACCTGTGTCTCACTACCCCGGTGTCTCACTACCCAGTGTCTCACTACCCAGTGTCTCACTACTCAGTGTCTCACTAGCAGTGTCTCACTACCCAGTGTCTCACTACCCAGTGTCTCACTACCCAGTGTCTCACTACCCCAGTGTTTCACTACCCAGTGTCTCACTAGCAGTGTCTCACTACTCAGTGTCTCACTACCCAGTGTGTCACTACCCAGTGTCTCACTACCCAGTGTCTCAATACCCAGTGTCTCACTAGCAGTGTCTCACCACCCAGTGTCTCACTACCCAGTGTCTCACTACCCAGTGTCTCACTACCCCAGTGTTTCACTACCCAGTGTCTCACTAGCAGTGTCTCACTACTCAGTGTCTCACTACCCAGTGTCTCACTACCCAGTGTTTCACTACCCAGTGTCTCACTACCCAGTTTATCACAACCCAGTGTCTCAGTAGCAGTGTCTCACTACCCAGTGTCGCACTACCCAGCGTCTCACTACCCAGCGTCTCACTATCCCAGTGTCTCAGTAGCAGTGTCTCACTACCCAGTGTCTCACTAGCAGTGTCTCACTACCCAGTGTCTCACTATCCAGTGTCTCACTAGCAGTGTCTCACTACCCAGTGTCTCACTAGCAGTGTCTCACTAACCAGTGTCTCACTAGCAGTGTCTCACTACCAAGCGTCTCACTACCCCAGTGTCTCACTAGCAGTGTCTCACTAACCAGTGTCTCACTACCCAGTGTCTCACTACCCAGTGTCTCACTACCCAGTGTCTCACTAGCAGTGTCTCACTACCCAGTGTCTCACTACCCAGCGTCTCACTACCCAGCGTCTCACTAGCAGTGTCTCACTACCCAGTGTCTCACTAGCAGTGTCTCACTACCCAGTGTCACACTACTCAGTGTCTCACTAGCAGTGTCTCACTACCCAGTGTGTCACTACCCAGTGTCTCACTACCCAGTGTCTGACTACCCAGCGTCTCACTACCCCAGTGTTTCACTACCCAGTGTCTCACTAGCAGTGTCTCACTACCCAGCATCTCACTACCCAGCGTCTCACTATCCCAGTGTCTCACTAGCAGTGTCTCACTACCCAGTGTCTCACTAGGAGTGTCTCACTACCCAGTGTCTCACTACCCAGTGTCTCACTAGCAGTGTCTCACTACCAGTGTCTCACTACCCAGTGTATCACTACTAAGCGTCTCACTACCCAGTGTCTCACTAGCAGTGTGTCACTACCCAGTGTCTCACTACCCAGTGTCTCACTACCCAGTGTCTCACTACCTGTGTCTCACTAGCAGTGTCTCACTACCCAGTGTCTCACTACCTGTGTCTCACTACCTAGTGTCTCACTACCCAGTGTCTCACTAGCAGTGTGTCACTACCCAGTGTCTCACTACCCAGTGTCTCACTACCTGTGTCTCACTAGCAGTGTCTCACTACCCCAGTGTCACACTACCCAGTGTCTCACTACCAAGTGTCTCACTACATAGTATCTCACAACCCAGTGTTTCACTAGCAGTGTCTCACTACCCAGTGTCTCACTACCCAGAGTCTGACTACCCAGAGTCTCACTACCCAGTGTCTCACTAGCAGTGTCTCACTACCCAGTATCTCACTAGCAGTGTCTCACTACCCAGTGTCTCACTAGCAGTGTCTCACTACGCAGTGTGTCACTACCCAGTGTGCCACTACCCAGTGTCTCACTACCCAGAGTCTCACTACCCATTGTCTTACTAGCAGTGTCTCACTATCCAGTGTCTCACTACCCAGTGTCTCACAAGCAGTGTCCCACTACCAGTGTCTCACTACCCAGTGTCTCACAAGCAGTGTCCCACTACCAGTGTCTCACTACCCAGTTTCTCACTACCCAGTGTCTCACTACCCAGTGTCTCACTACCCCAGTGTCTCACTACCAGTGTCTCACTACCCAGTGTCTCACTACCCAGTGTCTCACAAGTAGTGTCCCACTACCAGTGTCTCACTACCCAGTGTCTCACAAGCAGTGTCCCACTACCAGTGTCTCACTACCCAGTGTCTCACTACCAGTTTCTCACTACCCAGTGTCTCACTAGCAGTGTCTCACTACCCAGTGTCTCTCAAGCAGTGTCTCACTACCCCTGTGTTTCACTACCTGTGTCTCACTACCCAGTGTCTCACTACCCAGTGTCTCACTACCCAGTGTGTCACTACCCAGTGTCTCACTACCCAGTGTCCCACTACCAGTGTCTCACAACCCAGCGTCTCACTACCCGGTGTATCACTACCCAGTGTCTCACTACCCAGTGTCTCACTACCCAGTGTCTCACTACCCAGTGTCTCACTACCAGTTTCTCACTAACAGTGTCTCACTACCCAGTGTCTCACTACCCAGTGTCTCACTACCCCAGTGTCTCACTACCTGTGTCTCACTACCCAGTGTCTCACTACCCAGCGTCTCACAAGCAGTGTCTCACTACCCAGTGTCTCACTACCCAGTGTCTCACTACCCCAGTGTCTCACTACCTGTGTCTCACTACCCCAGTGTCTCACTACCCAGTGTCTCACTACCCCAGTGTCTCACTACCTGTGTCTCACTACCCAGTGTCTCACTAGCAGTGTCTCACTAGCAGTGTCTCACTACCCCAGTGTCTCACTACCCAGTGTCTCACTACCCAGTGTCTCACTAGCAGTGTCTCACTACCCACTGTCTCACTATCCAGTGTCTCACTACCCCAGTGTTTCACTACCCAGTGTCTCAATAGCAGTGTCTCACTACCAAGTGTCTCACTACCCAGTGTCTCACTACCCAGTGTCTAACTACACAGTGTCTCACTACCCCATTGTCTCACTAGCAGTGTCTCACTACCCAGTGTCTCACAACCCAGTGTCTCACTACTAGTGTCTCACTACCCAGCGTCTCACTACCCAGTGTCTAACTACACAGTGTCTCACTACCCCAATGTCTCACTAGCAGTGTCTCACTAGCAGTGTCTCCCTACCCAGTGTCTCACTACCCAGCGTCTCACTACCCAGTGTCTAACTACACAGTGTCTCACTACCCCAATGTCTCACTATCAGTGTCTCACTAGCAGTGTCTCCCTACCCAGTGTCTCACTCCCCAGTGTCTCACTACCTGTGTCTCACTACCCCGGTGTCTCACTACCCAGTGTCTCACTACCCAGTGTCTCACTACTCAGTGTCTCACTAGCAGTGTCTCACTACCCAGTGTCTCACTACCCAGTGTCTCACTACCCAGTGTCACACTAGCAGTGTCTCACTACCCAGTGTGTCACTACCCAGTGTGTCACTACCCAGTGTCTCACTACCCAGTGTCACACTAGCAGTGTCTCACTAGCCAGTGTGTCACTACCCAGTGTCTCACCACCCAGTGTCTCACTACCCAGTGTCTCACTACCCAGTGTCTCTCTACCCCAGTGTTTCACTACCCAGTGTCTCACTAGCAGTGTCTCACTACTCAGTGTCTCACTACCCAGTGTCTCACTACCCAGTGTTTCACTACCCAGTGTCTCACTACCCAGTTTATCACAACCCAGTGTCTCAGTAGCAGTGTCTCACTACCCAGTGTCTCACTACCCAGCGTCTCACTACCCAGCGTCTCACTATCCCAGTGTCTCACTAGCAGTGTCTCACTACCCAGTGTCTCACTAGCAGTGTCTCAATACCCAGTGTCTCACTATCCAGTGTCTCACTAGCAGTGTCTCACTACCCAGTGTCTCACTAGCAGTGTCTCACTAACCAGTGTCTCACTAGCAGTGTCTCACTACCAAGCGTCTCACTACCCCAGTGTCTCACTAGCAGTGTCTCACTACCCAGTGTCTCACTACCCAGTGTCTCACTACCCAGCGTCTCACTACCCAGCGTCTCACTACCCAGTGTCTCACTAGCAGTGTCTCACTACCCAGTGTCACACTACTCAGTGTCTCACTAGCAGTGTCTCACTACCCAGTGTGTCACTACCCAGTGTCTCACTACCCAGTGTCTGACTACCCAGCATCTCACTACCCCAGTGTTTCACTACCCAGTGTCTCACTACCCAGTGTCTCACTACCCAGTGTCTCACTAGCAGTGTCTCACTACCCAGTGTCTCACTACCCAGTTTGTCACTACCCAGTGTCTCAGTAGCAGTTTATCACTACCCAGTGTCTCACTACCCAGCATCTCACTACCCAGCGTCTCACTATCCCAGTGTCTCACTAGCAGTGTCTCACTACCCAGTGTCTCACTAGGAGTGTCTCACTACGCAGTGTCTCACTACCCAGTGTCTCACTAGCAGTGTCTCACTACCAGTGTCTCACTACCCAGTGTATCACTACCAAGCGTCTCACTACCCAGTGTCTCACTAGCAGTGTGTCACTACCCAGTGTCTCACTACCCAGTGTCTCACTACCCAGTGTCTCACTACCTGTGTCTCACTAGCAGTGTCTCACTACCCAGTGTCTCACTACCTGTGTCTCACTACCTAGTGTCTCACTACCCAGTGTCTCACTAGCAGTGTGTCACTACCCAGTGTCTCACTACCCAGTGTCTCACTACCCAGTGTCTCACTACCTGTGTCTCACTAGCAGTGTCTCACTACCCCAGTGTCACACTACCCAGTGTCTCACTACCCCAGTGTCTCACTAGCAGTGTCTCACTACCAAGTGTCTCACTACCAAGTGTCTCACTACACAGTATCTCACAACCCAGTGTTTCACTAGCAGTGTCTCACTACCCAGTGTCTCACTAGCAGTGTCTCACTACCCAGTGTCTCACTACCCAGCGTCTGACTACCCAGAGTCTCACTACCCAGTGTCTCACTAGCAGTGTCTCACTACCCAGTGTCTCACTAGCAGTGTCTCACTACGCAGTGTGTCACTACCCAGTGTGTCACTACCCAGTGTCTCACTACCCAGAGTCTCACTACCCATTGTCTTACTAGCAGTGTCTCACTACCCAGTGTCTCACTACCCAGTGTCTCACAAGCAGTGTCCCACTACCAGTGTCTCACTACCCAGTGTCTCACAAGCAGTGTCCCACTACCAGTGTCTCACTACCCAGTGTCTCACTACCCCAGTGTCTCACTACCAGTGTCTCACTACCCAGTGTCTCACTACCCAGTGTCTCACAAGCAGTGTCCCACTACCAGTGTCTCACTACCCAGTGTCTCACAAGCAATGTCCCACTACCAGTGTCTCACTACCCAGTGTCTCACTACCAGTTTCTCACTACCCAGTGTCTCACTAGCAGTGTCTCACTACCCAGTGTCTCTCAAGCAGTGTCTCACTACCCCTGTGTCTCACTACCTGTGTCTCACTACCCAGTGTCTCACTACCCAGTGTCTCACTACCCAGTGTGTCACTACCCAGTGTCTCACTACCCAGTGTCCCACTACCAGTGTCTCACAACCCAGCGTCTCACTACCCGGTGTATCACTACCCAGTGTCTCACTACCGAGTGTCTCACTACGCAGTGTCTCACTACCCAGTGTCTCACTACCCAGTGTCTCACTACCAGTTTCTCACTAACAGTGTCTCACTACCCAGTGTCTCACTTCCCAGTGTCTCACTACCCCGGTGTCTCACTACCTGTGTCTCACTACCCAGTGTCTCACTACCCAGCGTCTCACGAGCAGTGTCTCACTACCCAGTGTCTCACTACCCAGTGTCTCACTACCCCAGTGTCTCACTACCTGTGTCTCACTACCCCAGTGTCTCACTACCCAGTGTCTCACTACCCCAGTGTCTCACTACCTGTGTCTCACTACCCAGTGTCTCACTAGCAGTGTCTCGCTAGCAGTGTCTCACTACCCCAGTGTCTCACTACCCAGTGTCTCACTACCCAGTGTCTCACTAGCAGTGTCTCACTACCCACTGTCTCACTATCCAGTGTCTCACTACCCCAGTGTCTCACTACCCAGTGTCTCAATAGCAGTGTCTCACTACCCAGTGTCTCACTACCCAGTGTCTCACTACCCAGTGTCTCAGTAGCAGTGTCTCACTACCCAGTGTCTCACTAGCAGTGTCTCACTACCCAGTATCTCACTACCCAGTGTCTCACTACCCAGTGTCTCAATAGCAGTGTCTCACTACCCAGTGTCTCACTAGCAGTGTCTCACTACCCAGTGTCTCAATACCTGTGTCTCATTACCCAGTGTCTCACTACCCAGTGTCTCACTAGCAGTGTGTCACTATCCAATGTCTCACTACCCAGTGTCTCACTACCCAGTGTCTCACTATCTGTGTCTCACTAGCAGTGTCTCACTACCCCAGTGTCTCACTTCCCAGTGTCTCACTACCCAGTGTCTCACTACCCCAGTGTCTCACTACCCAGTGTCTCACTACCCAGTGTCTCAATAGCAGTGTCTCACTACCAAGTGTCTCACTAGCAGTGTCTCACTACCCTGTGTCTCACTACCCCAGTGTCTCACTACCAAGTGTCTCACTACCCAGTGTCTCACTACCCCAGTGCCTCACTACCCCAGTGTCTCACTACCCAGTGTCTCACTACCCAGTGTCTCACTAGCAGTGTCTCACTACCCAGTGTCTCACTACCCAGTGTCTCACTACCCAGCGTCTCACTACCCAGAGTCTCACTAGCCAGTGTCTCACTAGCAGTGTCTCACTACCCAGTGTCTCACTAGCAGTGTCTCACTACCCAGTGTCTCACTAGCAGTGTCTCACTACCCCAGTGTGTCACTACCCAGTGTCTCACTACCCAGTATCTCACTACGACTGTCTCACTACCCAGTGTCTCACTACCCCAGTGTCTCACTACCCAGTGTCTCACTACCCAGTGTCTCACTACCAAATGTCTCACTAGCAGTGTCTCACTACCCTGTGCCTCACTACCCCAGTATCTCACTACCCAGTGTCTCACTACCCAGAGTCTCACTACCCAGTGTCTCACTAGCAGTGTCTCACTACCCAGTGTCTCAATAGCAGTGTCCCACTACCAGTGTCTCACTACCCAGTGTCTCACTACCCAGTGTCTCACTGCCCAAGTGTCTCACTACCGAGTGTCTCACTACCCAGTGTCTCACTACCCAGTGTCTCACTAACCAGTGTCTCACTAGCAGTGTCTCACTACCCCAGTGTCTGACTACCTGTGTCTCACTACCCAGTGTCTCACTACCCAGTGTCTCACTACCCAGTGTCTCACTACCAGTGCCTCACTACCCAGTGTCTCACTACCCAGTGTCTCACTACCCAGTGTCTCACTACCCAGTGTCTCACTACCCAGTGTCTCACTACCAGGGCCTCACTACCCAGTGTCTCACTACCAGTGTCTCACTACCCAGCGTCTCACTACCCAGTGTATCACTACCCAGTGTCTCACTAGCAGTGTCTCACTACCCAGTGTCTCACTAGCAATGTCTCACTACCCAGTGTCTCACTACCCAGTGTCTCACTAGAAGTGTCTGACTACCCAGTATCGCACTACCCAGTGTCTCACTAGCAGTGTCTCACTACCAGTGTCTCACTACCCATTTTCTCACTACCCAGAGTCTCACTACCCAGTGTCTCACTAGCAGTGTCTCACTACCCAGTGTCTCAATAGCAGTGTCCCACTACCAGTGTCTCACTACCCAGTGTCTCACTACCCAGTGTCTCACTGCCCAAGTGTCTCACTACCGAGTGTCTCACTACCCAGTGTCTCACTAGCAGTGTCTCACTACCCCAGTGTCTGACTACCTGTGTCTCACTACCCAGTGTCTCACTACCCAGTGTCTCACTACCCAGTGTCTCACTACCAGTGCCTCACTACCCAGTGTCTCACTACCCAGTGTCTCACTACCCAGTGTCTCACTACCCAGTGTCTCACTACCCAGTGTCTCACTACCCAGTGTCTCACTACCAGTGTCTCACTACCCAGCGTCTCACTACCCAGTGTATCACTACCCAGTGTCTCACTAGCAGTGTCTCACTACCCAGTATCGCACTACCGAGTGTCTCACTAGCAGTGTCTCACTACCCAGTGTCGCACTACCCAGTGTCTCACTACGCCGTGTCTCACTACCCAGTGTCTAACTACCCAGTGTCTCACTACCCAGCGTCTCTCAAGCAGTGTCTCACTACCCCTGTGTCTCACTACCTGTGTCTCACTACCCAGTGTCTCACTACCCAGTGTCTCACTACCCCAGTGTCTCACAAGCAGTGTCCCACTACCAGTGTCTCACTACCCATTTTCTCACTACCCAGTGTCTCACTACCCAGTGTCTCACTACCCCAGTGTCTCACTACCAGTGTCTCACTACCCAGTGTCTCACTACCCAGTGTCTCACTACCCAGTGTCTCACTACCAGTGTCTCACTACCCAGTGTCTCACTACCCAGTGTCTCACTAGCAGTGTCTCACTACGCAGTGTGTCACTACCCAGTGTGTCACTACCCAGTGTCTCACTACCCAGAGTCTCACTACCCATTGTCTTACTAGCAGTGTCTCACTACCCAGTGTCTCACTACCCAGTGTCTCACAAGCAGTGTCCCACTACCAGTGTCTCACTACCCAGTGTCTCACAAGCAGTGTCCCACTACCAGTGTCTCACTACCCATTTTCTCACTACCCAGTGTCTCACTACCCAGTGTCTCACTACCCCAGTGTCTCACTACCAGTGTCTCACTACCCAGTGTCTCACTACCCAGTGTCTCACAAGCAGTGTCCCACTACCAGTGTCTCACTACCCAGTGTCTCACAAGCAGTGTCCCACTACCAGTGTCTCACTACCCAGTGTCTCACTACCAGTTTCTCACTACCCAGTGTCTCACTAGCAGTGTCTCACTACCCAGTGTCTCTCAAGCAGTGTCTCACTACCCCTGTGTCTCACTACCCAGTGTCTCACTACCCAGTGTCTCACTACCCAGTGTGTCACTACCCAGTGTCTCACTACCCAGTGTCCCACTACCAGTGTCTCACAACCCAGCGTCTCACTACCCGGTGTATCACTACCCAGTGTCTCACTACCGAGTGTCTCACTACCCAGTGTCTCACTACCCAGTGTCTCACTACCCAGTGTCTCACTACCAGTTTCTCACTAACAGTGTCTCACTACCCAGTGTCTCACTACCCAGTGTCTCACTACCCCAGTGTCTCACTACCTGTGTCTCACTACCCAGTGTCTCACTACCCAGCGTCTCACGAGCAGTGTCTCACTACCCAGTGTCTCACTACCCAGTGTCTCACTACCCCAGTGTCTCACTACCTGTGTCTCACTACCCCAGTGTCTCACTACCCAGTGTCTCACTACCCCAGTGTCTCACTACCTGTGTCTCACTACCCAGTGTCTCACTAGCAGTGTCTCACTAGCAGTGTCTCACTACCCCAGTGTCTCACTACCCAGTGTCTCACTACCCAGTGTCTCACTATCTGTGTCTCACTAGCAGTGTCTCACTACCCCAGTGTCTCACTTCCCAGTGTCTCACTACCCAGTGTCTCACTACCCCAGTGTCTCACTACCCAGTGTCTCACTACCCAGTGTCTCAATAGCAGTGTCTCACTACCAAGTGTCTCACTAGCAGTGTCTCACTACCCTGTGTCTCACTACCCCAGTGTCTCACTACCAAGTGTCTCACTACCCAGTGTCTCACTACCCCAGTGCCTCACTACCCCAGTGTCTCACTACCCAGTGTCTCACTACCCAGTGTCTCACTAGCAGTGTCTCACTACCCAGTGTCTCACTACCCAGTGTCTCACTACCCAGCGTCTCACTACCCAGAGTCTCACTAGCCAGTGTCTCACTAGCAGTGTCTCACTACCCAGTGTCTCACTAGCAGTGTCTCACTACCCAGTGTCTCACTAGCAGTGTCTCACTACCCCAGTGTGTCACTACCCAGTGTCTCACTACCCAGTATCTCACTACGACTGTCTCACTACCCAGTGTCTCACTACCCCAGTGTCTCACTACCCAGTGTCTCACTACCCAGTGTCTCACTACCCAGTGTCTCACTACCAAATGTCTCACTAGCAGTGTCTCACTACCCTGTGCCTCACTACCCCAGTATCTCACTACCCAGTGTCTCACTACCCAGAGTCTCACTACCCAGTGTCTCACTAGCAGTGTCTCACTACCCAGTGTCTCAATAGCAGTGTCCCACTACCAGAGTCTCACTACCCAGTGTCTCACTACCCAGTGTCTCACTGCCCAAGTGTCTCACTACCGAGTGTCTCACTACCCAGTGTCTCACTACCCAGTGTCTCACTAACCAGTGTCTCACTAGCAGTGTCTCACTACCCCAGTGTCTGACTACCTGTGTCTCACTACCCAGTGTCTCACTACCCAGTGTCTCACTACCCAGTGTCTCACTACCAGTGCCTCACTACCCAGTGTCTCACTACCCAGTGTCTCACTACCCAGTGTCTCACTACCCAGTGTCTCACTACCAGGGCCTCACTACCCAGTGTCTCACTACCAGTGTCTCACTACCCAGCGTCTCACTACCCAGTGCATCACTACCCAGTGTCTCACTAGCAGTGTCTCACTACCCAGTGTCTCACTAGCAATATCTCACTACCCAGTGTCTCACTACCCAGTGTCTCACTAGAAGTGTCTGACTACCCAGTATCGCACTACCCAGTGTCTCACTAGCAGTGTCTCACTACCAGTGTCTCACTACCCATTTTCTCACTACCCAGAGTCTCACTACCCAGTGTCTCACTAGCAGTGTCTCACTACCCAGTGTCTCAATAGCAGTGTCCCACTACCAGTGTCTCACTACCCAGTGTCTCACTACCCAGTGTCTCACTGCCCAAGTGTCTCACTACCGAGTGTCTCACTACCCAGTGTCTCACTAGCAGTGTCTCACTACCCCAGTGTCTGACTACCTGTGTCTCACTACCCAGTGTCTCACTACCCAGTGTCTCACTACCCAGTGTCTCACTACCAGTGCCTCACTACCCAGTGTCTCACTACCCAGTGTCTCACTACCCAGTGTCTCACTACCCAGTGTCTCACTACCCAGTGTCTCACTACCAGTGTCTCACTACCCAGCGTCTCACTACCCAGTGTATCACTACCCAGTGTCTCACTAGCAGTGTCTCACTACCCAGTGTCTCACTACCCCAGTGTCTCACTACCTGTGTCTCACTACCCAGTGTCTCACTAGCAGTGTCTCGCTAGCAGTGTCTCACTACCCCAGTGTCTCACTACCCAGTGTCTCACTACCCAGTGTCTCACTAGCAGTGTCTCACTACCCACTGTCTCACTATCCAGTGTCTCACTACCCCAGTGTCTCACTACCCAGTGTCTCAATAGCAGTGTCTCACTACCCAGTGTCTCACTACCCAGTGTCTCACTACCCAGTGTCTCAGTAGCAGTGTCTCACTACCCAGTGTCTCACTAGCAGTGTCTCACTACCCAGTATCTCACTACCCAGTGTCTCACTACCCAGTGTCTCAATAGCAGTGTCTCACTACCCAGTGTCTCACTAGCAGTGTCTCACTACCCAGTGTCTCAATACCTGTGTCTCATTACCCAGTGTCTCACTACCCAGTGTCTCACTAGCAGTGTGTCACTATCCAATGTCTCACTACCCAGTGTCTCACTACC
Organism: Petromyzon marinus; assembly: GCF_048934315.1. NCBI lineage: Eukaryota > Metazoa > Chordata > Hyperoartia > Petromyzontiformes > Petromyzontidae > Petromyzon > Petromyzon marinus. The sequence continues at coordinate 1,179,125 of NW_027423180.1, forward strand.
CAGTGTCTCACTATCTGTGTCTCACTAGCAGTGTCTCACTACCCCAGTGTCTCACTTCCCAGTGTCTCACTACCCAGTGTCTCACTACCCCAGTGTCTCACTACCCAGTGTCTCACTACCCAGTGTCTCAATAGCAGTGTCTCACTACCAAGTGTCTCACTAGCAGTGTCTCACTACCCTGTGTCTCACTACCCCAGTGTCTCACTACCAAGTGTCTCACTACCCAGTGTCTCACTACCCCAGTGCCTCACTACCCCAGTGTCTCACTACCCAGTGTCTCACTACCCAGTGTCTCACTAGCAGTGTCTCACTACCCAGTGTCTCACTACCCAGTGTCTCACTACCCAGCGTCTCACTACCCAGAGTCTCACTAGCCAGTGTCTCACTAGCAGTGTCTCACTACCCAGTGTCTCACTAGCAGTGTCTCACTACCCAGTGTCTCACTAGCAGTGTCTCACTACCCCAGTGTGTCACTACCCAGTGTCTCACTACCCAGTATCTCACTACGACTGTCTCACTACCCAGTGTCTCACTACCCCAGTGTCTCACTACCCAGTGTCTCACTACCCAGTGTCTCACTACCCAGTGTCTCACTACCAAATGTCTCACTAGCAGTGTCTCACTACCCTGTGCCTCACTACCCCAGTATCTCACTACCCAGTGTCTCACTACCCAGAGTCTCACTACCCAGTGTCTCACTAGCAGTGTCTCACTACCCAGTGTCTCAATAGCAGTGTCCCACTACCAGTGTCTCACTACCCAGTGTCTCACTACCCAGTGTCTCACTGCCCAAGTGTCTCACTACCGAGTGTCTCACTACCCAGTGTCTCACTACCCAGTGTCTCACTAACCAGTGTCTCACTAGCAGTGTCTCACTACCCCAGTGTCTGACTACCTGTGTCTCACTACCCAGTGTCTCACTACCCAGTGTCTCACTACCCAGTGTCTCACTACCAGTGCCTCACTACCCAGTGTCTCACTACCCAGTGTCTCACTACCCAGTGTCTCACTACCCAGTGTCTCACTACCAGGGCCTCACTACCCAGTGTCTCACTACCAGTGTCTCACTACCCAGCGTCTCACTACCCAGTGTATCACTACCCAGTGTCTCACTAGCAGTGTCTCACTACCCAGTGTCTCACTAGCAATGTCTCACTACCCAGTGTCTCACTACCCAGTGTCTCACTAGAAGTGTCTGACTACCCAGTATCGCACTACCCAGTGTCTCACTAGCAGTGTCTCACTACCAGTGTCTCACTACCCATTTTCTCACTACCCAGAGTCTCACTACCCAGTGTCTCACTAGCAGTGTCTCACTACCCAGTGTCTCAATAGCAGTGTCCCACTACCAGTGTCTCACTACCCAGTGTCTCACTACCCAGTGTCTCACTGCCCAAGTGTCTCACTACCGAGTGTCTCACTACCCAGTGTCTCACTAGCAGTGTCTCACTACCCCAGTGTCTGACTACCTGTGTCTCACTACCCAGTGTCTCACTACCCAGTGTCTCACTACCCAGTGTCTCACTACCAGTGCCTCACTACCCAGTGTCTCACTACCCAGTGTCTCACTACCCAGTGTCTCACTACCCAGTGTCTCACTACCCAGTGTCTCACTACCAGTGTCTCACTACCCAGCGTCTCACTACCCAGTGTATCACTACCCAGTGTCTCACTAGCAGTGTCTCACTACCCAGTATCGCACTACCGAGTGTCTCACTAGCAGTGTCTCACTACCCAGTGTCGCACTACCCAGTGTCTCACTACGCCGTGTCTCACTACCCAGTGTCTAACTACCCAGTGTCTCACTACCCAGCGTCTCTCAAGCAGTGTCTCACTACCCCTGTGTCTCACTACCTGTGTCTCACTACCCAGTGTCTCACTACCCAGTGTCTCACTACCCCAGTGTCTCACAAGCAGTGTCCCACTACCAGTGTCTCACTACCCATTTTCTCACTACCCAGTGTCTCACTACCCAGTGTCTCACTACCCCAGTGTCTCACTACCAGTGTCTCACTACCCAGTGTCTCACTACCCAGTGTCTCACTACCCAGTGTCTCACTACCAGTGTCTCACTACCCAGTGTCTCACTACCCAGTGTCTCACTAGCAGTGTCTCACTACGCAGTGTGTCACTACCCAGTGTGTCACTACCCAGTGTCTCACTACCCAGAGTCTCACTACCCATTGTCTTACTAGCAGTGTCTCACTACCCAGTGTCTCACTACCCAGTGTCTCACAAGCAGTGTCCCACTACCAGTGTCTCACTACCCAGTGTCTCACAAGCAGTGTCCCACTACCAGTGTCTCACTACCCATTTTCTCACTACCCAGTGTCTCACTACCCAGTGTCTCACTACCCCAGTGTCTCACTACCAGTGTCTCACTACCCAGTGTCTCACTACCCAGTGTCTCACAAGCAGTGTCCCACTACCAGTGTCTCACTACCCAGTGTCTCACAAGCAGTGTCCCACTACCAGTGTCTCACTACCCAGTGTCTCACTACCAGTTTCTCACTACCCAGTGTCTCACTAGCAGTGTCTCACTACCCAGTGTCTCTCAAGCAGTGTCTCACTACCCCTGTGTCTCACTACCCAGTGTCTCACTACCCAGTGTCTCACTACCCAGTGTGTCACTACCCAGTGTCTCACTACCCAGTGTCCCACTACCAGTGTCTCACAACCCAGCGTCTCACTACCCGGTGTATCACTACCCAGTGTCTCACTACCGAGTGTCTCACTACCCAGTGTCTCACTACCCAGTGTCTCACTACCCAGTGTCTCACTACCAGTTTCTCACTAACAGTGTCTCACTACCCAGTGTCTCACTACCCAGTGTCTCACTACCCCAGTGTCTCACTACCTGTGTCTCACTACCCAGTGTCTCACTACCCAGCGTCTCACGAGCAGTGTCTCACTACCCAGTGTCTCACTACCCAGTGTCTCACTACCCCAGTGTCTCACTACCTGTGTCTCACTACCCCAGTGTCTCACTACCCAGTGTCTCACTACCCCAGTGTCTCACTACCTGTGTCTCACTACCCAGTGTCTCACTAGCAGTGTCTCACTAGCAGTGTCTCACTACCCCAGTGTCTCACTACCCAGTGTCTCACTACCCAGTGTCTCACTATCTGTGTCTCACTAGCAGTGTCTCACTACCCCAGTGTCTCACTTCCCAGTGTCTCACTACCCAGTGTCTCACTACCCCAGTGTCTCACTACCCAGTGTCTCACTACCCAGTGTCTCAATAGCAGTGTCTCACTACCAAGTGTCTCACTAGCAGTGTCTCACTACCCTGTGTCTCACTACCCCAGTGTCTCACTACCAAGTGTCTCACTACCCAGTGTCTCACTACCCCAGTGCCTCACTACCCCAGTGTCTCACTACCCAGTGTCTCACTACCCAGTGTCTCACTAGCAGTGTCTCACTACCCAGTGTCTCACTACCCAGTGTCTCACTACCCAGCGTCTCACTACCCAGAGTCTCACTAGCCAGTGTCTCACTAGCAGTGTCTCACTACCCAGTGTCTCACTAGCAGTGTCTCACTACCCAGTGTCTCACTAGCAGTGTCTCACTACCCCAGTGTGTCACTACCCAGTGTCTCACTACCCAGTATCTCACTATGACTGTCTCACTACCCAGTGTCTCACTACCCCAGTGTCTCACTACCCCAGTGTCTCACTACCCAGTGTCTCACTACCCAGTGTCTCACTACCCAGTGTCTCACTACCAAATGTCTCACTAGCAGTGTCTCACTACCCTGTGCCTCACTACCCCAGTATCTCACTACCCAGTGTCTCACTACCCAGAGTCTCACTACCCAGTGTCTCACTAGCAGTGTCTCACTACCCAGTGTCTCAATAGCAGTGTCCCACTACCAGAGTCTCACTACCCAGTGTCTCACTACCCAGTGTCTCACTGCCCAAGTGTCTCACTACCGAGTGTCTCACTACCCAGTGTCTCACTACCCAGTGTCTCACTAACCAGTGTCTCACTAGCAGTGTCTCACTACCCCAGTGTCTGACTACCTGTGTCTCACTACCCAGTGTCTCACTACCCAGTGTCTCACTACCCAGTGTCTCACTACCAGTGCCTCACTACCCAGTGTCTCACTACCCAGTGTCTCACTACCCAGTGTCTCACTACCAGGGCCTCACTACCAAGTGTCTCACTACCAGTGTCTCACTACCCAGCGTCTCACTACCCAGTGCATCACTACCCAGTGTCTCACTAGCAGTGTCTCACTACCCAGTGTCTCACTAGCAATATCTCACTACCCAGTGTCTCACTACCCAGTGTCTCACTAGAAGTGTCTGACTACCCAGTATCGCACTACCCAGTGTCTCACTAGCAGTGTCTCACTACCAGTGTCTCACTACCCATTTTCTCACTACCCAGAGTCTCACTACCCAGTGTCTCACTAGCAGTGTCTCACTACCCAGTGTCTCAATAGCAGTGTCCCACTACCAGTGTCTCACTACCCAGTGTCTCACTACCCAGTGTCTCACTGCCCAAGTGTCTCACTACCGAGTGTCTCACTACCCAGTGTCTCACTAGCAGTGTCTCACTACCCCAGTGTCTGACTACCTGTGTCTCACTACCCAGTGTCTCACTACCCAGTGTCTCACTACCCAGTGTCTCACTACCAGTGCCTCACTACCCAGTGTCTCACTACCCAGTGTCTCACTACCCAGTGTCTCACTACCCAGTGTCTCACTACCCAGTGTCTCACTACCAGTGTCTCACTACCCAGCGTCTCACTACCCAGTGTATCACTACCCAGTGTCTCACTAGCAGTGTCTCACTACCCAGTATCGCACTACCGAGTGTCTCACTAGCAGTGTCTCACTACCCAGTGTCGCACTACCCAGTGTCTCACTACGCCGTGTCTCACTACCCAGTGTCTAACTACCCAGTGTCTCACTACCCAGCGTCTCTCAAGCAGTGTCTCACTACCCCTGTGTCTCACTACCTGTGTCTCACTACCCAGTGTCTCACTACCCAGTGTATCACTACCCCAGTGTCTCACAAGCAGTGTCCCACTACCAGTGTCTCACTACCCATTTTCTCACTACCCAGTGTCTCACTACCCAGTGTCTCACTACCCCAGTGTCTCACTACCAGTGTCTCACTACCCAGTGTCTCACTACCCAGTGTCTCACTACCCAGTGTCTCACTACCAGTGTCTCACTACCCAGTGTCTCACTACCCAGTGTCTCACTAGCAGTGTCTCACTACGCAGTGTGTCACTACCCAGTGTGTCACTACCCAGTGTCTCACTACCCAGAGTCTCACTACCCATTGTCTTACTAGCAGTGTCTCACTACCCAGTGTCTCACTACCCAGTGTCTCACAAGCAGTGTCCCACTACCAGTGTCTCACTACCCAGTGTCTCACAAGCAGTGTCCCACTACCAGTGTCTCACTACCCATTTTCTCACTACCCAGTGTCTCACTACCCAGTGTCTCACTACCCCAGTGTCTCACTACCAGTGTCTCACTACCCAGTGTCTCACTACCCAGTGTCTCACAAGCAGTGTCCCACTACCAGTGTCTCACTACCCAGTGTCTCACAAGCAGTGTCCCACTACCAGTGTCTCACTACCCAGTGTCTCACTACCAGTTTCTCACTACCCAGTGTCTCACTAGCAGTGTCTCACTACCCAGTGTCTCTCAAGCAGTGTCTCACTACCCCTGTGTCTCACTACCCAGTGTCTCACTACCCAGTGTCTCACTACCCAGTGTGTCACTACCCAGTGTCTCACTACCCAGTGTCCCACTACCAGTGTCTCACAACCCAGCGTCTCACTACCCGGTGTATCACTACCCAGTGTCTCACTACCGAGTGTCTCACTACCCAGTGTCTCACTACCCAGTGTCTCACTACCCAGTGTCTCACTACCAGTTTCTCACTAACAGTGTCTCACTACCCAGTGTCTCACTACCCAGTGTCTCACTACCCCAGTGTCTCACTACCTGTGTCTCACTACCCAGTGTCTCACTACCCAGCGTCTCACGAGCAGTGTCTCACTACCCAGTGTCTCACTACCCAGTGTCTCACTACCCCAGTGTCTCACTACCTGTGTCTCACTACCCCAGTGTCTCACTACCCAGTGTCTCACTACCCCAGTGTCTCACTACCTGTGTCTCACTACCCAGTGTCTCACTAGCAGTGTCTCACTAGCAGTGTCTCACTACCCCAGTGTCTCACTACCCAGTGTTTCACTACCCAGTGTCTCACTAGCAGTGTCTCACTACCCACTGTCTGACTACCCAGTGTCTCACTAGCAGTGTCTCACTACCCAGTGTCTCACTACCCAGTTTCTAACTACCCAGTGTCTCAGTAGCAGTGTCTCACTACCCCTGTGTCTCACTACCTGTGTCTCACTACCCAGTGTCTCACTACCCAGTGTCTCACTACCCCAGTGTCTCACTACCAGTGTCTCACTACCCAGTGTCTCACTACCCAGTGTCTCACTAGCAGTGTCTCACTACGCAGTGTTTCACTACCCAGTGTGTCACTACCCAGTGTCTCACTACCCAGAGTCTCACTACCCATTGTCTTACTAGCAGTGTCTCACTACCCAGTGTCTCACTACCCAGTGTCTCACAAGCAGTGTCCCACTACCAGTGTCTCACTACCCAGTGTCTCACAAGCAGTGTCCCACTACCAGTGTCTCACTACCCATTTTCTCACTACCCAGTGTCTCACTACCCAGTGTCTCACTACCCCAGTGTCTCACTACCAGTGTCTCACTACCCAGTGTCTCACTACCCAGTGTCTCACAAGCAGTGTCCCACTACCAGTGTCTCACTACCCAGTGTCTCACAAGCAGTGTCCCACTACCAGTGTCTCACTACCCAGTGTCTCACTACCAGTTTCTCACTACCCAGTGTCTCACTAGCAGTGTCTCACTACCCAGTGTCTCTCAAGCAGTGTCTCACTACCCCTGTGTCTCACTACCCAGTGTCTCACTACCCCAGTGTCTCACTACCTGTGTCTCACTACCCCAGTGTCTCACTACCCAGTGTCTCACTACCCCAGTGTCTCACTACATGTGTCTCACTACCCAGTGTCTCACTAGCAGTGTCTCACTAGCAGTGTCTCACTACCCCAGTGTCTCACTACCCACTGTCTCACTATCCAGTGTCTCACTACCCCAGTGTCTCACTACTCAGTGTCTCAATAGCAGTGTCTCACTACCCAGTGTCTCACTACCCAGTGTCTCACTAGCAGTGTCTCACTACCCAGTGTCTCACTACCCAGTTTCTAACTACCCAGTGTCTCAGTAGCAGTGTCTCACTACCCCTGTGTCTCACTACCTGTGTCTCACTACCCAGTGTCTCACTACCCCAGTGTCTCACTACCAGTGTCTCACTACCCAGTGTCTCACTACCCAGTGTCTCACTAGCAGTGTCTCACTACGCAGTGTGTCACTACCCAGTGTGTCACTACCCAGTGTCTCACTACCCAGAGTCTCACTACCCATTGTCTTACTAGCAGTGTCTCACTACCCAGTGTCTCACTACCCAGTGTCTCACTACCCAGTGTCCCACTACCAGTGTCTCACTACCCAGTGTCTCACAAGCAGTGTCCCACTACCAGTGTCTCACTACCCATTTTCTCACTACCCAGTGTCTCACTACCCAGTGTCTCACTACCCCAGTGTCTCACTACCAGTGTCTCACTACCCAGTGTCTCACTACCCAGTGTCTCACAAGCAGTGTCCCACTACCAGTGTCTCACTACCCAGTGTCTCACAAGCAGTGTCCCACTACCAGTGTCTCACTACCCAGTGTCTCACTACCAGTTTCTCACTACCCAGTGTCTCACTAGCAGTGTCTCACTACCCAGTGTCTCTCAAGCAGTGTCTCACTACCCCTGTGTCTCACTACCCAGTGTCTCACTACCCAGTGTCTCACTACCCAGTGTGTCACTACCCAGTGTCTCACTACCCAGTGTCCCACTACCAGTGTCTCACAACCCAGCGTCTCACTACCCGGTGTATCACTACCCAGTGTCTCACTACCGAGTGTCTCACTACCCAGTGTCTCACTACCCAGTGTCTCACTACCCAGTGTCTCACTACCAGTTTCTCACTAACAGTGTCTCACTACCCAGTGTCTCACTACCCAGTGTCTCACTACCCCAGTGTCTCACTACCCCAGTGTCTCACTACCTGTGTCTCACTACCCCAGTGTCTCACTACCCAGTGTCTCACTACCCCAGTGTCTCACTACCTGTGTCTCACTACCCAGTGTCTCACTACCCAGCGTCTCACGAGCAGTGTCTCACTACCCAGTGTCTCACTACCCAGTGTCTCACTACCCCAGTGTCTCACTACCTGTGTCTCACTACCCCAGTGTCTCACTACCCAGTGTCTCACTACCCCAGTGTCTCACTACCTGTGTCTCACTACCCAGTGTCTCACTAGCAGTGTCTCACTAGCAGTGTCTCACTACCCCAGTGTCTCACTACCCAGTGTCTCACTACCCAGTGTCTCACTAGCAGTGTCTCACTACCCACTGTCTCACTATCCAGTGTCTCACTACCCCAGTGTCTCACTACCCAGTGTCTCAATAGCAGTGTCTCACTACCCAGTGTCTCACTACCCAGTGTCTCACTAGCAGTGTCTCACTACCCAGTGTCTCACTACCCAGTTTCTAACTACCCAGTGTCTCAGTAGCAGTGTCTCACTACCCAGTGTCTCACTAGCAGTGTCTCACTACCCAGTATCTCACTACCCAGTGTCTCACTACCCAGTGTCTCAATAGCAGTGTCTCACTACCCAGTGTCTCACTAGCAGTGTCTCACTACCCAGTGTCTCACTACCTGTGTCTCATTACCCAGTGTCTCACTACCCAGTGTCTCACTAGCAGTGTGTCACTATCCAATGTCTCACTACCCAGTGTCTCACTACCCAGTGTCTCACTATCTGTGTCTCACTAGCAGTGTCTCACTACCCCAGTGTCTCACTTCCCAGTGTCTCACTACCCAGTGTCTCACTACCCCAGTGTCTCACTACCCAGTGTCTCACTACCCAGTGTCTCAATAGCAGTGTCTCACTACCAAGTGTCTCACTAGCAGTGTCTCACTACCCTGTGTCTCACTACCCCAGTGTCTCACTACCAAGTGTCTCACTACCCAGTGTCTCACTACCCCAGTGCCTCACTACCCCAGTGTCTCACTACCCAGTGTCTCACTACCCAGTGTCTCACTACCCAGCGTCTCACTACCCAGAGTCTCACTAGCCAGTGTCTCACTAGCAGTGTCTCACTACCCAGTGTCTCACTAGCAGTGTCTCACTACCCAGTGTCTCACTAGCAGTGTCTCACTACCCCAGTGTGTCACTACCCAGTGTCTCACTACCCAGTATCTCACTACGACTGTCTCACTACCCAGTGTCTCACTACCCAGTGTCTCACTACCCCAGTGTCTCACTACCCAGTGTCTCACTACCCAGTGTCTCACTACCAAATGTCTCACTAGCAGTGTCTCACTACCCTGTGCCTCACTACCCCAGTGTCTCACTACCCAGTGTCTCACTACCCAGAGTCTCACTACCCAGTGTCTCACTAGCAGTGTCTCACTACCCAGTGTCTCACTAACCAGTGTCTCACTAGCAGTGTCTCACTACCCCAGTGTCTGACTACCTGTGTCTCACTACCCAGTGTCTCACTACCCAGTGTCTCACTACCAGTGCCTCACTACCCAGTGTCTCACTACCCAGTGTCTCACTACCCAGTGTCTCACTACCCAGTGTCTCACAAGCAGTGTCTCACTACCCAGTGTCTCACTACCCAGTGTCTCACTACCAGTGCCTCACTACCCAGTGTCTCACTACCCAGTGTCTCACTACCAGTGTCTCACTACCCAGCGTCTCACTACCCAGTGTATCACTACCCAGTGTCTCACTAGCAGTGTCTCACTACCCAGTGTCTCACTAGCAATGTCTCACTACCCAGTGTCTCACTACCCAGTGTCTCACTAGCAGTGTCTGACTACCCAGTATCGCACTACCCAGTGTCTCACTCGCAGTGTCTCACTACCCAGTGTCTCACTACCCAGAGTCTCACTACCCATTGTCTTACTAGCAGTGTCTCACTAGCCAGTGTCTCACTTCCCAGTGTCTCACAAGCAGTGTCCCACTACCAGTGTCTCACTACCCAGTGTCTCACAAGCAGTGTCCCACTACCAGTGTCTCACTACCCATTTTCTCACTACCCAGTGTCTCACTACCCAGTGTCTCACTACCCCAGTGTCTCACTACCAGTGTCTCACTACCCAGTGTCTCACTACCCAGTGTCTCACAAGCAGTGTCCCACTACCAGTGTCTCACTACCCAGTGTCTCACAAGCAGTGTCCCACTACCAGTGTCTCACTACCCAGTGTCTCACTACCAGTTTCTCACTACCCAGTGTCTCACTAGCAGTGTCTCACTACCCAGTGTCTCTCAAGCAGTGTCTCACTACCCCTGTGTCTCACTACCCAGTGTCTCACTACCCAGTGTCTCACTACCCAGTGTGTCACTACCCAGTGTCTCACTACCCAGTGTCCCACTACCAGTGTCTCACAACCCAGCGTCTCACTACCCGGTGTATCACTACCCAGTGTCTCACTACCGAGTGTCTCACTACCCAGTGTCTCACTACCCAGTGTCTCACTACCCAGTGTCTCACTACCAGTTTCTCACTAACAGTGTCTCACTACCCCAGTGTCTCACTACCTGTGTCTCACTACCCAGTGTCTCACTACCCAGCGTCTCACGAGCAGTGTCTCACTACCCAGTGTCTCACTACCCAGTGTCTCACTACCCCAGTGTCTCACTACCTGTGTCTCACTACCCCAGTGTCTCACTACCCAGTGTCTCACTACCCCAGTGTCTCACTACCTGTGTCTCACTACCCAGTGTCTCACTAGCAGTGTCTCACTAGCAGTGTCTCACTACCCCAGTGTCTCACTACCCAGTGTCTCACTACCCAGTGTCTCACTAGCAGTGTCTCACTACCCACTGTCTCACTATCCAGTGTCTCACTACCCCAGTGTCTCACTACCCAGTGTCTCAATAGCAGTGTCTCACTACCCAGTGTCTCACTACCCAGTGTCTCACTAGCAGTGTCTCACTACCCAGTGTCTCACTACCCAGTTTCTAACTACCCAGTGTCTCAGTAGCAGTGTCTCACTACCCAGTGTCTCACTAGCAGTGTCTCACTACCCAGTATCTCACTACCCAGTGTCTCACTACCCAGTGTCTCAATAGCAGTGTCTCACTACCCAGTGTCTCACTAGCAGTGTCTCACTACCCAGTGTCTCACTACCTGTGTCTCATTACCCAGTGTCTCACTACCCAGTGTCTCACTAGCAGTGTGTCACTATCCAATGTCTCACTACCCAGTGTCTCACTACCCAGTGTCTCACTATCTGTGTCTCACTAGCAGTGTCTCACTACCCCAGTGTCTCACTTCCCAGTGTCTCACTACCCAGTGTCTCACTACCCCAGTGTCTCACTACCCAGTGTCTCACTACCCAGTGTCTCAATAGCAGTGTCTCACTACCAAGTGTCTCACTAGCAGTGTCTCACTACCCTGTGTCTCACTACCCCAGTGTCTCACTACCAAGTGTCTCACTACCCAGTGTCTCACTACCCCAGTGCCTCACTACCCCAGTGTCTCACTACCCAGTGTCTCACTACCCAGTGTCTCACTACCCAGCGTCTCACTACCCAGAGTCTCACTAGCCAGTGTCTCACTAGCAGTGTCTCACTACCCAGTGTCTCACTAGCAGTGTCTCACTACCCAGTGTCTCACTAGCAGTGTCTCACTACCCCAGTGTGTCACTACCCAGTGTCTCACTACCCAGTATCTCACTACGACTGTCTCACTACCCAGTGTCTCACTACCCAGTGTCTCACTACCCCAGTGTCTCACTACCCAGTGTCTCACTACCCAGTGTCTCACTACCAAATGTCTCACTAGCAGTGTCTCACTACCCTGTGCCTCACTACCCCAGTGTCTCACTACCCAGTGTCTCACTACCCGGAGTCTCACTACCCAGTGTCTCACTAGCAGTGTCTCACTACCCAGTGTCTCACTAACCAGTGTCTCACTAGCAGTGTCTCACTACCCCAGTGTCTGACTACCTGTGTCTCACTACCCAGTGTCTCACTACCCAGTGTCTCACTACCAGTGCCTCACTACCCAGTGTCTCACTACCCAGTGTCTCACTACCCAGTGTCTCACTACCCAGTGTCTCACAAGCAGTGTCTCACTACCCAGTGTCTCACTACCCAGTGTCTCACTACCAGTGCCTCACTACCCAGTGTCTCACTACCCAGTGTCTCACTACCAGTGTCTCACTACCCAGCGTCTCACTACCCAGTGTATCACTACCCAGTGTCTCACTAGCAGTGTCTCACTACCCAGTGTCTCACTAGCAATGTCTCACTACCCAGTGTCTCACTACCCAGTGTCTCACTAGCAGTGTCTGACTACCCAGTATCGCACTACCCAGTGTCTCACTCGCAGTGTCTCACTACCCAGTGTCTCACTACCCAGAGTCTCACTACCCATTGTCTTACTAGCAGTGTCTCACTACCCAGTGTCTCACTACCCAGTGTCTCACAAGCAGTGTCCCACTACCAGTGTCTCACTACCCAGTGTCTCACAAGCAGTGTCCCACTACCAGTGTCTCACTACCCATTTTCTCACTACCCAGTGTCTCACTACCCAGTGTCTCACTACCCCAGTGTCTCACTACCAGTGTCTCACTACCCAGTGTCTCACTACCCAGTGTCTCACAAGCAGTGTCCCACTACCAGTGTCTCACTACCCAGTGTCTCACAAGCAGTGTCCCACTACCAGTGTCTCACTACCCAGTGTCTCACTACCAGTTTCTCACTACCCAGTGTCTCACTAGCAGTGTCTCACTACCCAGTGTCTCTCAAGCAGTGTCTCACTACCCCTGTGTCTCACTACCCAGTGTCTCACTACCCAGTGTCTCACTACCCAGTGTGTCACTACCCAGTGTCTCACTACCCAGTGTCCCACTACCAGTGTCTCACAACCCAGCGTCTCACTACCCGGTGTATCACTACCCAGTGTCTCACTACCGAGTGTCTCACTACCCAGTGTCTCACTACCCAGTGTCTCACTACCAGTTTCTCACTACCCAGTGTCTCACTACCCAGTGTCTCACTACCCCAGTGTCTCACTACCTGTGTCTCACTACCCAGTGTCTCACTACCCAGGGTCTCACGAGCAGTGTCTCACTACCCAGTGTCTCACTACCCAGTGTCTCACTACCCCAGTGTCTCACTACCTGTGTCTCACTACCCCAGTGACTCACTACCCAGTGTCTCACTACCCCAGTGTCTCACTACCTGTGTCTCACTACCCAGTGTCTCACTAGCAGTGTCTCACTAGCAGTGTCTCACTACCCCAGTGTCTCACTACCCAGTGTCTCACTACCCAGTGTCTCACTAGCAGTGTCTCACTACCCACTGTCTCACTATCCAGTGTCTCACTACCCCAGTGTCTCACTACCCAGTGTCTCAATAGCAGTGTCTCAATACCCAGTGTCTCACTACCCAGTGTCTCACTACCAGTGCCTCACTACCCAGTGTCTCACTACCCAGTGTCTCACTACCAGTGTCTCACTACCCAGCGTCTCACTACCCAGTGTATCACTACCCAGTGTCTCACTAGCAGTGTCTCACTACCCAGTGTCTCACTAGCAATGTCTCACTACCCAGTGTCTCACTACCCAGTGTCTCACTAGCAGTGTCTGACTACCCAGTATCGCACTACCCAGTGTCTCACTCGCAGTGTCTCACTACCCAGTGTCTCACTACCCAGAGTCTCACTACCCATTGTCTTACTAGCAGTGTCTCACTACCCAGTGTCTCACTACCCAGTGTCTCACAAGCAGTGTCCCACTACCAGTGTCTCACTACCCAGTGTCTCACAAGCAGTGTCCCACTACCAGTGTCTCACTACCCATTTTCTCACTACCCAGTGTCTCACTACCCAGTGTCTCACTACCCCAGTGTCTCACTACCAGTGTCTCACTACCCAGTGTCTCACTACCCAGTGTCTCACAAGCAGTGTCCCACTACCAGTGTCTCACTACCCAGTGTCTCACAAGCAGTGTCCCACTACCAGTGTCTCACTACCCAGTGTCTCACTACCAGTTTCTCACTACCCAGTGTCTCACTAGCAGTGTCTCACTACCCAGTGTCTCTCAAGCAGTGTCTCACTACCCCTGTGTCTCACTACCCAGTGTCTCACTACCCAGTGTCTCACTACCCAGTGTGTCACTACCCAGTGTCTCACTACCCAGTGTCCCACTACCAGTGTCTCACAACCCAGCGTCTCACTACCCGGTGTATCACTACCCAGTGTCTCACTACCGAATGTCTCACTACCCAGTGTCTCACTACCCAGTGTCTCACTACCCAGTGTCTCACTACCAGTTTCTCACTAACAGTGTCTCACTACCCAGTGTCTCACTACCCAGTGTCTCACTACCCCAGTGTCTCACTACCTGTGTCTCACTACCCAGTGTCTCACTACCCAGCGTCTCACGAGCAGTGTCTCACTACCCAGTGTCTCACTACCCAGTGTCTCACTACCCCAGTGTCTCACTACCTGTGTCTCACTACCCCAGTGTCTCACTACCCAGTGTCTCACTACCCCAGTGTCTCACTACCTGTGTCTCACTACCCAGTGTCTCACTAGCAGTGTCTCACTAGCAGTGTCTCACTACCCCAGTGTCTCACTACCCAGTGTCTCACTACCCAGTGTCTCACTAGCAGTGTCTCACTACCCACTGTCTCACTATCCAGTGTCTCACTACCCCAGTGTCTCACTACCCAGTGTCTCAATAGCAGTGTCTCAATACCCAGTGTCTCACTACCCAGTGTCTCACTAGCAGTGTCTCACTACCCAGTGTCTCACTACCCAGTATCTAACTACCCAGTGTCTCAGTAGCAGTGTCTCACTACCCTGTGTCTCACTAGCAGTGTCTCACTACCCAGTATCTCACTACCCAGTGTCTCACTACCCAGTGTCTCAATAGCAGTGTCTCACTACCCAGTGTCTCACTAGCAGTGTCTCACTACCCAGTGTCTCACTACCTGTGTCTCATTACCCAGTGTCTCACTACCCAGTGTCTCACTAGCAGTGTGTCACTATCCAATGTCTCACTACCCAGTGTCTCACTACCCAGTGTCTCACTATCTGTGTCTCACTAGCAGTGTCTCACTACCCCAGTGTCTCACTTACCAGTGTCTCACTACCCAGTGTCTCACTACCCCAGTGTCTCACTACCCAGTGTCTCACTACCCAGTGTCTCAATAGCAGTGTCTCACTACCAAGTGTCTCACTAGCAGTGTCTCACTACCCTGTGTCTCACTACCCCAGTGTCTCACTACCAAGTGTCTCACTACCCAGTGTCTCACTACCCCAGTGCCTCACTACCCCAGTGTCTCACTACCCAGTGTCTCACTAGCAGTGTCTCACTACCCAGTGTCTCACTACCCAGCGTCTCACTACCCAGAGTCTCACTAGCCAGTGTTTCACTAGCAGTGTCTCACTACCCAGTGTCTCACTAGCAGTGTCTCACTACCCAGTGTCTCACTAGCAGTGTCTCACTACCCCAGTGTGTCACTACCCAGTGTCTCACTACCCAGTATCTCACTACGACTGTCTCACTACCCAGTGTCTCACTACCCAGTGTCTCACTACCCCAGTGTCTCACTACCCAGTGTCTCACTACCCAGTGTCTCACTACCAAATGTCTCACTAGCAGTGTCTCACTACCCTGTGCCTCACTACCCCAGTGTCTCACTACCCAGTGTCTCACTACCCAGAGTCTCACTACCCAGTGTCTCACTAGCAGTGTCTCACTACCCAGTGTCTCACTAACCAGTGTCTCACTAGCAGTGTCTCACTACCCCAGTGTCTGACTACCTGTGTCTCACTACCCAGTGTCTCACTACCCAGTGTCTCACTACCCAGTGTCTCACTACCAGTGCCTCACTACCCAGTGTCTCACTACCCAGTGTCTCACTACCCAGTGTCTCACAAGCAGTGTCTCACTACCCAGTGTCTCACTACCCAGTGTCTCACTACCCAGTGTCTCACTACCAGTGTCTCACTACCCAGCATCTCACTACCCAGTGTATCACTACCCAGTGTCTCACTAGCAGTGTCTCACTACCCAGTGTCTCACTAGCAATGTCTCACTACCCAGTGTCTCACTACCCAGTGTCTCACTAGCAGTGTCTGACTACCCAGTATCGCACTACCCAGTGTCTCACTCGCAGTGTCTCACTACCCAGTGTCGCACTACCCAGTGTCTCACTACGCCGTGTCTCACTACCCAGTGTCTAACTACCCAGTGTTTCACTACCCAGCGTCTCTCAAGCAGTGTCTCACTACCCCTGTGTCTCACTACCTGTGTCTCACTACCCAGTGTCTCACTACCCAGTGTCTCACTACCCAGTGTCTCAGTAGCAGTGTCTCACTACCCAGTGTCTCACTAGCAGTGTCTCACTACCCAGTATCTCACTACCCAGTGTCTCACTACCCAGTGTCTCAATAGCAGTGTCTCACTACCCAGTGTCTCACTAGCAGTGTCTCACTACCCAGTGTCTCAATACCTGTGTCTCATTACCCAGTGTCTCACTACCCAGTGTCTCACTAGCAGTGTGTCACTATCCAATGTCTCACTACCCAGTGTCTCACTACCCAGTGTCTCACTATCTGTGTCTCACTAGCAGTGTCTCACTACCCCAGTGTCTCACTTCCCAGTGTCTCACTACCCAGTGTCTCACTACCCCAGTGTCTCACTACCCAGTGTCTCACTACCCAGTGTCTCAATAGAAGTGTCTCACTACCAAGTGTCTCACTAGCAGTGTCTCACTACCCTATGTCTCACTACCCCAGTGTCTCACTACCAAGTGTCTCACTACCCAGTGTCTCACTACCCCAGTGCCTCACTACCCCAGTGTCTCACTACCCAGTGTCTCACTACCCAGTGTCTCACTAGCAGTGTCTCACTACCCAGTGTCTCACTACCCAGCGTCTCACTACCCAGAGTCTCACTAGCCAGTGTCTCACTAGCAGTGTCTCACTACCCAGTGTCTCACTAGCAGTGTCTCACTACCCAGTGTCTCACTAGCAGTGTCTCACTACCCCAGTGTGTCACTACCCAGTGTCTCACTACCCAGTATCTCACTACGACTGTCTCACTACCCAGTGTCTCACTACCCAGTGTTTCACTACCCCAGTGTCTCACTACCCAGTGTCTCACTACCCAGTGTCTCACTACCAAATGTCTCACTAGCAGTGTCTCACTACCCTGTGCCTCACTACCCCAGTGTCTCACTACCCAGTGTCTCACTACCCAGAGTCTCACTACCCAGTGTCTCACTAGCAGTGTCTCACTACCCAGTGTCTCACTAACCAGTGTCTCACTAGCAGTGTCTCACTACCCCAGTGTCTGACTACCTGTGTCTCACTACCCAGTGTCTCACTACCCAGTGTCTCACTACCCAGTGTCTCACTACCAGTGCCTCACTACCCAGTGTCTCACTACCCAGTGTCTCACTACCCAGTATCTCACTACGACTGTCTCACTACCCAGTGTCTCACTACCCAGTGTCTCACTACCCAGTGTCTCACTACCAGTGTCTCACTACCCAGCGTCTCACTACCCAGTGTATCACTACCCAGTGTCTCACTAGCAGTGTCTCACTACCCAGTGTCTCACTAGCAATGTCTCACTACCCAGTCTCTCACTACCCAGTGTCTCACTAGCAGTGTCTGACTACCCAGTATCGCACTACCCAGTGTCTCACTCGCAGTGTCTCACTACCCAGTGTCGCACTACCCAGTGTCTCACTACGCCGTGTCTCACTACCCAGTGTCTAACTACCCAGTGTTTCACTACCCAGCGTCTCTCAAGCAGTGTCTCACTACCCCTGTGTCTCACTACCTGTGTCTTACTACCCAGTGTCTCACTACCCAGTGTCTCACTACCCAGTGTCTCAGTAGCAGTGTCTCACTACCCAGTGTCTCACTAGCAGTGTCTCACTACCCAGTATCTCACTACCCAGTGTCTCACTACCCAGTGTCTCAATAGCAGTGTCTCACTACCCAGTGTCTCACTAGCAGTGTCTCACTACCCAGTGTCTCAATACCTGTGTCTCATTACCCAGTGTCTCACTACCCAGTGTCTCACTAGCAGTGTGTCACTATCCAATGTCTCACTACCCAGTGTCTCACTACCCAGTGTCTCACTATCTGTGTCTCACTAGCAGTGTCTCACTACCCCAGTGTCTCACTTCCCAGTGTCTCACTACCCAGTGTCTCACTACCCCAGTGTCTCACTACCCAGTGTCTCACTACCCAGTGTCTCAATAGCAGTGTCTCACTACCAAGTGTCTCACTAGCAGTGTCTCACTACCCTGTGTCTCACTACCCCAGTGTCTCACTACCAAGTGTCTCACTACCCAGTGTCTCACTACCCCAGTGCCTCACTACCCCAGTGTCTCACTACCCAGTGTCTCACTACCCAGTGTCTCACTCGCAGTGTCTCACTACCCAGTGTCTCACTACCCAGCGTCTCACTACCCAGAGTCTCACTAGCCAGTGTCTCACTAGCAGTGTCTCACTACCCAGTGTCTCACTAGCAGTGTCTCACTACCCAGTGTCTCACTAGCAGTGTCTCACTACCCCAGTGTGTCACTACCCAGTGTCTCACTACCCAGTATCTCACTACGACTGTCTCACTACCCAGTGTCTCACTACCCAGTGTCTCACTACCCCAGTGTCTCACTACCCAGTGTCTCACTATCCAGTGTCTCACTACCAAATGTCTCACTAGCAGTGTCTCACTACCCTGTGCCTCACTACCCCAGTGTCTCACTACCCAGTGTCTCACTACCCAGAGTCTCACTACCCAGTGTCTCACTAGCAGTGTCTCACTACCCAGTGTCTCACTAACCAGTGTCTCACTAGCAGTGTCTCACTACCCCAGTGTCTGACTACCTGTGTCTCACTACCCAGTGTCTCACTACCCAGTGTCTCACTACCCAGTGTCTCACTACCAGTGCCTCACTACCCAGTGTCTCACTACCCAGTGTCTCACTACCCAGTGTCTCACAAGCAGTGTCTCACTACCCAGTGTCTCACTACCCAGTGTCTCACTACCAGTGCCTCACTACCCAGTGTCTCACTACCCAGTGTCTCACTACCAGTGTCTCACTACCCAGCGTCTCACTACCCAGTGTATCACTACCCAGTGTCTCACTAGCAGTGTCTCACTACCCAGTGTCTCACTAGCAATGTCTCACTACCCAGTGTCTCACTACCCAGTGTCTCACTAGCAGTGTCTGACTACCCAGTATCGCACTACCCAGTGTCTCACTCGCAGTGTCTCACTACCCAGTGTCGCACTACCCAGTGTCTCACTACGCCGTGTCTCACTACCCAGTGTCTAACTACCCAGTGTCTCACTACCCAGCGTCTCTCAAGCAGTGTCTCACTACCCCTGTGTCTCACTACCTGTGTCTCACTACCCAGTGTCTCACTACCCAGTGTCTCACTACCCAGTGTCTCACTACCCCAGTGTCTCACTACCCAGTGTCTCACTACCCAGTGTCTCAATAGCAGTGTCTCACTACCAAGTGTCTCACTAGCAGTGTCTCACTACCCTGTGTCTCACTACCCCAGTGTCTCACTACCAAGTGTCTCACTACCCAGTGTCTCACTACCCCAGTGCCTCACTACCCCAGTGTCTCACTACCCAGTGTCTCACTACCCAGTGTCTCACTAGCAGTGTCTCACTACCCAGTGTCTCACTACCCAGCGTCTCACTACCCAGAGTCTCACTAGCCAGTGTCTCACTAGCAGTGTCTCACTACCCAGTGTCTCACTAGCAGTGTCTCACTACCCAGTGTCTCACTAGCAGTGTCTCACTACCCCAGTGTGTCACTACCCAGTGTCTCACTACCCAGTATCTCACTACGACTGTCTCACTACCCAGTGTCTCACTACCCAGTGTCTCACTACCCCAGTGTCTCACTACCCAGTGTCTCACTACCCAGTGTCTCACTACCAAATGTCTCACTAGCAGTGTCTCACTACCCTGTGCCTCACTACCCCAGTGTCTCACTACCCAGTGTCTCACTACCCAGAGTCTCACTACCCAGTGTCTCACTAGCAGTGTCTCACTACCCAGTGTCTCACTAACCAGTGTCTCACTAGCAGTGTCTCACTACCCCAGTGTCTGACTACCTGTGTCTCACTACCCAGTGTCTCACTACCCAGTGTCTCACTACCCAGTGTCTCACTACCAGTGCCTCACTACCCAGTGTCTCACTACCCAGTGTCTCACTACCCAGTGTCTCACAAGCAGTGTCTCACTACCCAGTGTCTCACTACCCAGTGTCTCACTACCCAGTGTCTCACTACCAGTGTCTCACTACCCAGCGTCTCACTACCCAGTGTATCACTACCCAGTGTCTCACTAGCAGTGTCTCACTACCCAGTGTCTCACTAGCAATGTCTCACTACCCAGTGTCTCACTACCCAGTGTCTCACTAGCAGTGTCTGACTACCCAGTATCGCACTACCCAGTGTCTCACTCGCAGTGTCTCACTACCCAGTGTCGCACTACCCAGTGTCTCACTACGCGGTGTCTCACTACCCAGTGTCTAACTACCCAGTGTCTCACTACCCAGCGTCTCTCAAGCAGTGTCTCACTACCCCTGTGTCTCACTACCTGTGTCTCACTACCCAGTGTCTCAATACCCAGTGTCTCACTACCCAGTGTCTCAGTAGCAGTGTCTCACTACCCAGTGTCTCACTAGCAGTGTCTCACTACCCAGTATCTCACTACCCAGTGTCTCACTACCCAGTGTCTCAATAGCAGTGTCTCACTACCCAGTGTCTCACTAGCAGTGTCTCACTACCCAGTGTCTCAATACCTGTGTCTCATTACCCAGTGTCTCACTACCCAGTGTCTCACTAGCAGTGTGTCACTATCCAATGTCTCACTACCCAGTGTCTCACTACCCAGTGTCTCACTATCTGTGTCTCACTAGCAGTGTCTCACTACCCCAGTGTCTCACTTCCCAGTGTCTCACTACCCAGTGTCTCACTACCCCAGTGTCTCACTACCCAGTGTCTCACTACCCAGTGTCTCAATAGCAGTGTCTCACTACCAAGTGTCTCACTAGCAGTGTCTCACTACCCTGTGTCTCACTACCCCAGTGTCTCACTACCAAGTGTCTCACTACCCAGTGTCTCACTACCCCAGTGCCTCACTACCCCAGTGTCTCACTACCCAGTGTCTCACTACCCAGTGTCTCACTAGCAGTGTCTCACTACCCAGTGTCTCACTAGCAGTGTCTCACTACCCAGTGTCTCACTAGCAGTGTCTCACTACCCCAGTGTGTCACTACCCAGTGTCTCACTACCCAGTATCTCACTACGACTGTCTCACTACCCAGTGTCTCACTACCCAGTGTCTCACTACCCAGTGTCTCACAAGCAGTGTCTCACTACCCAGTGTCTCACTACCCAGTGTCTCACTACCAGTGCCTCACTACCCAGTGTCTCACTACCCAGTGTCTCACTACCAGTGTCTCACTACCCAGCGTCTCACTACCCAGTGTATCACTACCCAGTGTCTCACTAGCAGTGTCTCACTACCCAGTGTCTCACTAGCAATGTCTCACTACCCAGTGTCTCACTACCCAGTGTCTCACTAGCAGTGTCTGACTACCCAGTATCGCACTACCCAGTGTCTCACTCGCAGTGTCTCACTACCCAGTGTCGCACTACCCAGTGTCTCACTACGCCGTGTCTCACTACCCAGTGTCTAACTACCCAGTGTCTCACTACCCAGCGTCTCTCAAGCAGTGTCTCACTACCCCTGTGTCTCACTACCTGTGTCTTACTACCCAGTGTCTCACTACCCAGTGTCTCACTACCCAGTGTCTCAGTAGCAGTGTCTCACTACCCAGTGTCTCACTAGCAGTGTCTCACTACCCAGTATCTCACTACCCAGTGTCTCACTACCCAGTGTCTCAATAGCAGTGTCTCACTACCCAGTGTCTCACTAGCAGTGTCTCACTACCCAGTGTCTCAATACCTGTGTCTCATTACCCAGTGTCTCACTACCCAGTGTCTCACTAGCAGTGTGTCACTATCCAATGTCTCACTACCCAGTGTCTCACTACCCAGTGTCTCACTATCTGTGTCTCACTAGCAGTGTCTCACTACCCCAGTGTCTCACTTCCCAGTGTCTCACTACCCAGTGTCTCACTACCCCAGTGTCTCACTACCCAGTGTCTCACTACCCAGTGTCTCAATAGCAGTGTCTCACTACCAAGTGTCTCACTAGCAGTGTCTCACTACCCTGTGTCTCACTACCCCAGTGTCTCACTACCAAGTGTCTCACTACCCAGTGTCTCACTACCCCAGTGCCTCACTACCCCAGTGTCTCACTACCCAGTGTCTCACTACCCAGTGTCTCACTAGCAGTGTCTCACTACCCAGTGTCTCACTACCCAGCGTCTCACTACCCAGAGTCTCACTAGCCAGTGTCTCACTAGCAGTGTCTCACTACCCAGTGTCTCACTAGCAGTGTCTCACTACCCAGTGTCTCACTAGCAGTGTCTCACTACCCCAGTGTGTCACTACCCAGTGTCTCACTACCCAGTATCTCACTACGACTGTCTCACTACCCAGTGTCTCACTACCCAGTGTCTCACTACCCCAGTGTCTCACTACCCAGTGTCTCACTACCCAGTGTCTCACTACCAAATGTCTCACTAGCAGTGTCTCACTACCCTGTGCCTCACTACCCCAGTGTCTCACTACCCAGTGTCTCACTACCCAGAGTCTCACTACCCAGTGTCTCACTAGCAGTGTCTCACTACCCAGTGTCTCACTAACCAGTGTCTCACTAGCAGTGTCTCACTACCCCAGTGTCTGACTACCTGTGTCTCACTACCCAGTGTCTCACTACCCAGTGTCTCACTACCCAGTGTCTCACTACCAGTGCCTCACTACCCAGTGTCTCACTACCCAGTGTCTCACTACCCAGTGTCTCACTACCCAGTGTCTCACAAGCAGTGTCTCACTACCCAGTGTCTCACTACCCAGTGTCTCACTACCAGTGCCTCACTACCCAGTGTCTCACTACCCAGTGTCTCACTACCAGTGTCTCACTACCCAGCATCTCACTACCCAGTGTATCACTACCCAGTGTCTCACTAGCAGTGTCTCACTACCCAGTGTCTCACTAGCAATGTCTCACTACCCAGTATCTCACTACCCAGTGTCTCACTAGCAGTGTCTGACTACCCAGTATCGCACTACCCAGTGTCTCACTCGCAGTGTCTCAATACCCAGTGTCGCACTACCCAGTGTCTCACTACGCCGTGTCTCACTACCCAGTGTCTAACTACCCAGTGTCTCACTACCCAGCGTCTCTCAAGCAGTGTCTCACTACCCCTGTGTCTCACTACCTGTGTCTCACTACCCAGTGTCTCACTACCCAGTGTCTCACTACCCAGTGTCTCAGTAGCAGTGTCTCACTACCCAGTGTCTCACTAGCAGTGTCTCACTACCCAGTATCTCACTACCCAGTGTCTCACTACCCAGTGTCTCAATAGCAGTGTCTCACTACCCAGTGTCTCACTAGCAGTGTCTCACTACCCAGTGTCTCAATACCTGTGTCTCATTACCCAGTGTCTCACTACCCAGTGTCTCACTAGCAGTGTGTCACTATCCAATGTCTCACTACCCAGTGTCTCACTACCCAGTGTCTCACTATCTGTGTCTCACTAGCAGTGTCTCACTACCCCAGTGTCTCACTTCCCAGTGTCTCACTACCCAGTGTCTCACTACCCCAGTGTCTCACTACCCAGTGTCTCACTACCCAGTGTCTCAATAGCAGTGTCTCACTACCAAGTGTCTCACTAGCAGTGTCTCACTACCCTGTGTCTCACTACCCCAGTGTCTCACTACCAAGTGTCTCACTACCCAGTGTCTCACTACCCCAGTGCCTCACTACCCCAGTGTCTCACTACCCAGTGTCTCACTAGCAGTGTCTCACTACCCAGTGTCTCACTACCCAGTGTCTCACTACCCAGCGTCTCACTACCCAGAGTCTCACTAGCCAGTGTCTCACTAGCAGTGTCTCACTACCCAGTGTCTCACTAGCAGTGTCTCACTACCCAGTGTCTCACTAGCAGTGTCTCACTACCCCAGTGTGTCACTACCCAGTGTCTCACTACCCAGTATCTCACTACAACTGTCTCACTACCCAGTGTCTCACTACCCCAGTGTCTCACTACCCCAGTGTCTCACTACCCAGTGTCTCACTACCCAGTGTCTCACTACCCAGTGTCTCACTACCAAATGTCTCACTAGCAGTGTCTCACTACCCTGTGCCTCACTACCCCAGTGTCTCACTACCCAGTGTCTCACTACCCAGAGTCTCACTACCCAGTGTCTCACTAGCAGTGTCTCACTACCCAGTGTCTCAATAGCAGTGTCCCACTACCAGTGTCTCACTACCCAGTGTCTCACTACCCAGTGTCTCACTGCCCAAGTGTCTCACTACCGAGTGTCTCACTACCCAGTGTCTCACTACCCAGTGTCTCACTAACCAGTGTCTCACTAGCAGTGTCTCACTACCCCAGTGTCTGACTATCTGTGTCTCACTACTCAGTGTCTCACTACCCAGTGTCTCACTACCCAGTGTCTCACTACCCAGTGTCTCACTACCCAGTGTCTCACTACCAGGGCCTCACTACCCAGTGTCTCACTACCCAGTGTCTCACTACCAGTGTCTCACTACCCAGCGTCTCACTACCCAGTGTATCACTACCCAGTGTCTCACTAGCAGTGTCTCACTACCCAGTGTCTCACTAGCAATGTCTCACTACCCAGTGTCTCACTACCCAGTGTCTCACTAGCAGTGTCTGACTACCCAGTATCGCACTACCCAGTGTCTCACTCGCAGTGTCTCACTACCCAGTGTCGCACTACCCAGTGTCTCACTACGCCGTGTCTCACTACCCAGTGTCTAACTACCCAGTGTCTCACTACCCAGCGTCTCTCAAGCAGTGTCTCACTACCCCTGTGTCTCACTACCTGTGTCTTACTACCCAGTGTCTCACTACCCAGTGTCTCACTACCCAGTGTCTCAGTAGCAGTGTCTCACTACCCAGTGTCTCACTAGCAGTGTCTCACTACCCAGTATCTCACTACCCAGTGTCTCACTACCCAGTGTCTCAATAGCAGTGTCTCACTACCCAGTGTCTCACTAGCAGTGTCTCACTACCCAGTGTCTCAATACCTGTGTCTCATTACCCAGTGTCTCACTACCCAGTGTCTCACTAGCAGTGTGTCACTATCCAATGTCTCACTACCCAGTGTCTCACTACCCAGTGTCTCACTATCTGTGTCTCACTAGCAGTGTCTCACTACCCCAGTGTCTCACTTCCCAGTGTCTCACTACCCAGTGTCTCACTACCCCAGTGTCTCACTACCCAGTGTCTCACTACCCAGTGTCTCAATAGCAGTGTCTCATTACCAAGTGTCTCACTAGCAGTGTCTCACTACCCTGTGTCTCACTACCCCAGTGTCTCACTACCAAGTGTCTCACTACCCAGTGTCTCACTACCCCAGTGCCTCACTACCCCAGTGTCTCACTACCCAGTGTCTCACTACCCAGTGTCTCACTAGCAGTGTCTCACTACCCAGTGTCTCACTACCCAGCGTCTCACTACCCAGAGTCTCACTAGCCAGTGTCTCACTAGCAGTGTCTCACTACCCAGTGTCTCACTAGCAGTGTCTCACTACCCAGTGTCTCACTAGCAGTGTCTCCCTACCCCAGTGTGTCACTACCCAGTGTCTCACTACCCAGTATCTCACTACGACTGTCTCACTACCCAGTGTCTCACTACCCAGTGTCTCACTACCCCAGTGTCTCACTACCCAGTGTCTCACTACCCAGTGTCTCACTACCAAATGTCTCACTAGCAGTGTCTCACTACCCTGTGCCTCACTACCCCAGTGTCTCACTACCCAGTGTCTCACTACCCAGAGTCTCACTACCCAGTGTCTCACTAGCAGTGTCTCACTACCCAGTGTCTCACTAACCAGTGTCTCACTAGCAGTGTCTCACTACCCCAGTGTCTGACTACCTGTGTCTCACTACCCAGTGTCTCACTACCCAGTGTCTCACTACCCAGTGTCTCACTACCAGTGCCTCACTACCCAGTGTCTCACTACCCAGTGTCTCACTAGCAGTGTCTCACTACCCAGTGTCTCACTAGCAGTGTCTCACTACCCAGTGTCTCACTAGCAATGTCTCACTACCCAGTATCTCACTACCCAGTGTCTCACTAGCAGTGTCTGACTACCCAGTATCGCACTACCCAGTGTCTCACTCGCAGTGTCTCACTACCCAGTGTCGCACTACCCAGTGTCTCACTACGCCGTGTCTCACTACCCAGTGTCTAACTACCCAGTGTCTCACTACCCAGCGTCTCTCAAGCAGTGTCTCACTACCCCTGTGTCTCACTACCTGTGTCTCACTACCCAGTGTCTCACTACCCAGTGTCTCACTACCCAGTGTCTCAGTAGCAGTGTCTCACTACCCAGTGTCTCACTAGCAGTGTCTCACTACCCAGTATCTCACTACCCAGTGTCTCACTACCCAGTGTCTCAATAGCAGTGTCTCACTACCCAGTGTCTCACTAGCAGTGTCTCACTACCCAGTGTCTCAATACCTGTGTCTCATTACCCAGTGTCTCACTACCCAGTGTCTCACTAGCAGTGTGTCACTATCCAATGTCTCACTACCCAGTGTCTCACTACCCAGTGTCTCACTATCTGTGTCTCACTAGCAGTGTCTCACTACCCCAGTGTCTCACTTCCCAGTGTCTCACTACCCAGTGTCTCACTACCCCAGTGTCTCACTACCCAGTGTCTCACTACCCAGTGTCTCAATAGCAGTGTCTCACTACCAAGTGTCTCACTAGCAGTGTCTCACTACCCTGTGTCTCACTACCCCAGTTTCTCACTACCAAGTGTCTCACTACCCAGTGTCTCACTACCCCAGTGCCTCACTACCCCAGTGTCTCACTACCCAGTGTCTCACTAGCAGTGTCTCACTACCCAGTGTCTCACTACCCAGTGTCTCACTACCCAGCGTCTCACTACTCAGAGTCTCACTAGCCAGTGTCTCACTAGCAGTGTCTCACTACCCAGTGTCTCACTAGCAGTGTCTCACTACCCAGTGTCTCACTAGCAGTGTCTCACTACCCCAGTGTGTCACTACCCAGTGTCTCACTACCCAGTATCTCACTACAACTGTCTCACTACCCAGTGTCTCACTACCCCAGTGTCTCACTACCCCAGTGTCTCACTACCCAGTGTCTCACTACCCAGTGTCTCACTACCCAGTGTCTCACTACCAAATGTCTCACTAGCAGTGTCTCACTACCCTGTGCCTCACTACCCCAGTGTCTCACTACCCAGTGTCTCACTACCCAGAGTCTCACTACCCAGTGTCTCACTAGCAGTGTCTCACTACCCAGTGTCTCAATAGCAGTGTCCCACTACCAGTGTCTCACTACCCAGTGTCTCACTACCCAGTGTCTCACTGCCAAAGTGTCTCACTACCGAGTGTCTCACTACCCAGTGTCTCACTACCCAGTGTCTCACTAACCAGTGTCTCACTAGCAGTGTCTCACTACCCCAGTGTCTGACTATCTGTGTCTCACTACTCAGTGTCTCACTACCCAGTGTCTCACTACCCAGTGTCTCACTACCAGTGCCTCACTACCCAGTGTCTCACTACCCAGTGTCTCACTACCCAGTGTCTCACTACCCAGTGTCTCACTACCAGGGCCTCACTACCCAGTGTCTCACTACCCAGTGTCTCACTACCAGTGTCTCACTACCCAGCGTCTCACTACCCAGTGTATCACTACCCAGTGTCTCACTAGCAGTGTCTCACTACCCAGTGTCTCACTAGCAATGTCTCACTACCCAGTGTCTCACTACCCAGTGTCTCACTAGCAGTGTCTGACTACCCAGTATCGCACTACCCAGTGTCTCACTAGCAGTGTCTCACTACCCAGTGTCGTACTACCCAGTGTCTCACTACGCCGTGTCTCACTACCCAGTGTCTAACTACCCAGTGTCTCACTACCCAGCGTCTCTCAAGCAGTGTCTCACTACCCCTGTGTCTCACTACCTGTGTCTCACTACCCAGTGTCTCACTACCCAGTGTCTCACTACCAGTGTCTCACTACCCAGTGTCTCACTACCCAGTGTCTCACTAGCAGTGTCTCACTACGCAGTGTGTCACTACCCAGTGTGTCACTACCCAGTGTCTCACTACCCAGAGTCTCACTACCCATTGTCTTACTAGCAGTGTCTCACTACCCAGTGTCTCACTACCCAGTGTCTCACAAGCAGTGTCCCACTACCAGTGTCTCACTACCCAGTGTCTCACAAGCAGTGTCCCACTACCAGTGTCTCACTACCCATTTTCTCACTACCCAGAGTCTCACTACCCAGTGTCTCACTAGCAGTGTCTCACTACCCAGTGTCTCAATAGCAATGTCCCACTACCAGTGTCTCACTACCCAGTGTCTCACTACCCAGTGTCTCACTGCCCAAGTGTCTCACTACCGAGTGTCTCACTACCCAGTGTCTCACTACCCAGTGTCTCCCTAACCAGTGTCTCACTAGCAGTGTCTCACTACCCCAGTGTCTGACTACCTGTGTCTCACTACCCAGTGTCTCACTACCCAGTGTCTCACTACCAGTGCCTCACTACCCAGTGTCTCACTACCCAGTGTCTCACTACCCAGTGTCTCACTACCAGTGTCTCACTACCCAGTGTCTCACTACCCAGTGTCTCACTACCAGGGCCTCACTACCCAGTGTCTCACTACCCAGTGTCTCACTACCAGTGTCTCACTACCCAGCGTCTCACTACCCAGTGTATCACTACCCAGTGTCTCACTAGCAGTGTCTCACTACCCAGTGTCTCACTAGCAATGTCTCACTACCCAGTGTCTCACTACCCAGTGTCTCACTAGCAGTGTCTGACTACCCAGTATCGCACTACCCAGTGTCTCACTAGCAGTGTCTCACTACCCAGTGTCGCACTACCCAGTGTCTCACTACGCCGTGTCTCACTACCCAGTGTCTAACTACCCAGTGTCTCACTACCCAGCGTCTCTCAAGCAGTGTCTCACTACCCCTGTGTCTCACTACCTGTGTCTCACTACCCAGTGTCTCACTACCCAGTGTCTCACTACCCCAGTGTCTCACTACCAGTGTCTCACTACCCAGTGTCTCACTACCCAGTGTTTCACTAGCAGTGTCTCACTACGCAGTATGTCACTACCCAGTGTGTCACTACCCAGTGTCTCACTACCCAGAGTCTCACTACCCATTGTCTTACTAGCAGTGTCTCACTACCCAGTGTCTCACTACCCAGTGTCTCACAAGCAGTGTCCCACTACCAGTGTCTCACTACCCAGTGTCTCACAAGCAGTGTCCCACTACCAGTGTCTCACTACCCATTTTCTCACTACCCAGTGTCTCACTACCCAGTGTCTCACTACCCCAGTGTCTCACTACCAGTGTCTCACTACCCAGTGTCTCACTACCCAGTGTCTCACAAGCAGTGTCCCACTACCAGTGTCTCACTACCCAGTGTCTCACAAGCAGTGTCCCACTACCAGTGTCTCACTACCCAGTGTCTCACTACCAGTTTCTCACTACCCAGTGTCTCACTAGCAGTGTCTCACTACCCAGTGTCTCTCAAGCAGTGTCTCACTACCCCTGTGTCTCACTACCCAGTGTCTCACTACCCAGTGTCTCACTACCCAGTGTGTCACTACCCAGTGTCTCACTACCCAGTGTCCCACTACCAGTGTCTCACAACCCAGCGTCTCACTACCCGGTGTATCACTACCCAGTGTCTCACTACCGAGTGTCTCACTACCCAGTGTCTCACTACCCAGTGTCTCACTACCCAGTGTCTCACTACCAGTTTCTCACTAACAGTGTCTCACTACCCAGTGTCTCACTACCCAGTGTCTCACTACCCCAGTGTCTCACTACCTGTGTCTCACTACCCAGTGTCTCACTACCCAGCGTCTCACGAGCAGTGTCTCACTACCCAGTGTCTCACTACCCAGTGTCTCACTACCCCAGTGTCTCACTACCTGTGTCTCACTACCCCAGTGTCTCACTACCCAGTGTCTCACTACCCCAGTGTCTCACTACCTGTGTTTCACTACCCAGTGTCTCACTAGCAGTGTCTCACTAGCAGTGTCTCACTACCCCAGTGTCTCACTACCCAGTGTCTCACTACCCAGTGTCTCACTAGCAGTGTCTCACTACCCACTGTCTCACTATCCAGTGTCTCACTACCCCAGTGTCTCACTACCCAGTGTCTCAATAGCAGTGTCTCACTACCCAGTGTCTGACTACCCAGTGTCTCACTAGCAGTGTCTCACTACCCAGTGTCTCACTACCCAGTTTCTAACTACCCAGTGTCTCAGTAGCAGTGTCTCACTACCCCTGTGTCTCACTACCTGTGTCTCACTACCCAGTGTCTCACTACCCAGTGTCTCACTACCCCAGTGTCTCACTACCAGTGTCTCACTACCCAGTGTCTCACTACCCAGTGTCTCACTAGCAGTGTCTCACTACGCAGTGTGTCACTACCCAGTGTGTCACTACCCAGTGTCTCACTACCCAGAGTCTCACTACCCATTGTCTTACTAGCAGTGTCTCACTACCCAGTGTCTCACAAGCAGTGTCTCACTACCAGTGTCTCACTACCCATTTTCTCACTACCCAGTGTCTCACTACCCAGTGTCTCACTACCCCAGTGTCTCACTACCAGTGTCTCACTACCCAGTGTCTCACTACCCAGTGTCTCACAAGCAGTGTCCCACTACCAGTGTCTCACTACCCAGTGTCTCACAAGCAGTGTCCCACTACCAGTGTCTCACTACCCAGTGTCTCACTACCAGTTTCTCACTACCCAGTGTCTCACTAGCAGTGTCTCACTACCCAGTGTCTCTCAAGCAGTGTCTCACTACCCCTGTGTCTCACTACCCAGTGTCTCACTACCCCAGTGTCTCACTACCTGTGTCTCACTACCCCAGTGTCTCACTACCCAGTGTCTCACTACCCCAGTGTCTCACTACATGTGTCTCACTACCCAGTGTCTCACTAGCAGTGTCTCACTACCCAGTGTCTCAATAGCAGTGTCCCACTACCAGTGTCTCACTACCCAGTGTCTCACTACCCAGTGTCTCACTGCCCAAGTGTCTCACTACCGAGTGTCTCACTACCCAGTGTCTCACTACCCAGTGTCTCACTAACCAGTGTCTCACTAGCAGTGTCTCACTACCCCAGTGTCTGACTACCTGTGTCTCACTACCCAGTGTCTCACTACCCAGTGTCTCACTACCAGTGCCTCACTACCCAGTGTCTCACTACCCAGTGTCTCACTACCAGTGTCTCACTACCCAGTGTCTCACTACCCAGTGTCTCACTACCAGGGCCTCACTACCCAGTGTCTCACTACCCAGTGTCTCACTACCAGTGTCTCACTACCCAGCGTCTCACTACCCAGTGTATCACTACCCAGTGTCTCACTAGCAGTGTCTCACTACCCAGTGTCTCACTAGCAATGTCTCACTACCCAGTGTCTCACTACCCAGTGTCTCACTAGCAGTGTCTGACTACCCAGTATCGCACTACCCAGTGTCTCACTAGCAGTGTCTCACTACCCAGTGTCGCACTACCCAGTGTCTCACTACGCCGTGTCTCACAACCCAGTGTCTAACTACCCAGTGTCTCACTACCCAGCGTCTCTCAAGCAGTGTCTCACTACCCCTGTGTCTCACTACCTGTGTCTCACTACCCAGTGTCTCACTACCCAGTGTCTCACTAACCAGTGTCTCACTAGCAGTGTCTCACTACCCCAGTGTCTGACTATCTGTGTCTCACTACTCAGTGTCTCACTACCCAGTGTCTCACTACCCAGTGTCTCACTACCAGTGCCTCACTACCCAGTGTCTCACTACCCAGTGTCTCACTACCCAGTGTCTCACTACCCAGTGTCTCACTACCAGGGCCTCACTACCCAGTGTCTCACTACCCAGTGTCTCACTAGCAGTGTCTCACTACCCAGTGTCTCACTAGCAATGTCTCACTACCCAGTGTCTCACTACCCAGTGTCTCACTAGCAGTGTCTGACTACCCAGTATCGCACTACCCAGTGTCTCACTAGCAGTGTCTCACTACCCAGTGTCGTACTACCCAGTGTCTCACTACGCCGTGTCTCACTACCCAGTGTCTAACTACCCAGTGTCTCACTACCCAGCGTCTCTCAAGCAGTGTCTCACTACCACTGTGTCTCACTACCTGTGTCTCACTACCCAGTGTCTCACTACCCAGTGTCTCACTACCAGTGTCTCACTACCCAGTGTCTCACTACCCAGTGTCTCACTAGCAGTGTCTCACTACGCAGTGTGTCACTACCCAGTGTGTCACTACCCAGTGTCTCACTACCGAGTGTCTCACTACCCAGTGTCTCACTACCCAGTGTCTCACTAACCAGTGTCTCACTAGCAGTGTCTCACTACCCCAGTGTCTGACTACCTGTGTCTCACTACCCAGTGTCTCACTACCCAGTGTCTCACTACCAGTGCCTCACTACCCAGTGTCTCACTACCCAGTGTCTCACTACCAGTGTCTCACTACCCAGTGTCTCACTACCCAGTGTCTCACTACCAGGGCCTCACTACCCAGTGTCTCACTACCCAGTGTCTCACTACCAGTGTCTCACTACCCAGCGTCTCACTACCCAGTGTATCACTACCCAGTGTCTCACTAGCAGTGTCTCACTACCCAGTGTCTCACTAGCAATGTCTCACTACCCAGTGTCTCACTACCCAGTGTCTCACTAGCAGTGTCTGACTACCCAGTATCGCACTACCCAGTGTCTCACTAGCAGTGTCTCACTACCCAGTGTCGCACTACCCAGTGTCTCACTACGCCGTGTCTCACAACCCAGTGTCTAACTACCCAGTGTCTCACTACCCAGCGTCTCTCAAGCAGTGTCTCACTACCCCTGTGTCTCACTACCTGTGTCTCACTACCCAGTGTCTCACTACCCAGTGTCTCACTAACCAGTGTCTCACTAGCAGTGTCTCACTACCCCAGTGTCTGACTATCTGTGTCTCACTACTCAGTGTCTCACTACCCAGTGTCTCACTACCCAGTGTCTCACTACCAGTGCCTCACTACCCAGTGTCTCACTACCCAGTGTCTCACTACCCAGTGTCTCACTACCCAGTGTCTCACTACCAGGGCCTCACTACCCAGTGTCTCACTACCCAGTGTCTCACTACCAGTGTCTCACTACCCAGCGTCTCACTACCCAGTGTATCACTACCCAGTGTCTCACTAGCAGTGTCTCACTACCCAGTGTCTCACTAGCAATGTCTCACTACCCAGTGTCTCACTACCCAGTGTCTCACTAGCAGTGTCTGACTACCCAGTATCGCACTACCCAGTGTCTCACTAGCAGTGTCTCACTACCCAGTGTCGTACTACCCAGTGTCTCACTACGCCGTGTCTCACTACCCAGTGTCTAACTACCCAGTGTCTCACTACCCAGCGTCTCTCAAGCAGTGTCTCACTACCCCTGTGTCTCACTACCTGTGTCTCACTACCCAGTGTCTCACTACCCAGTGTCTCACTACCAGTGTCTCACTACCCAGTGTCTCACTACCCAGTGTCTCACTAGCAGTGTCTCACTACGCAGTGTGTCACTACCCAGTGTGTCACTACCCAGTGTCTCACTACCCAGAGTCTCACTACCCATTGTCTTACTAGCAGTGTCTCACTACCCAGTGTCTCACTACCCAGTGTCTCACAAGCAGTGTCCCACTACCAGTGTCTCACTACCCAGTGTCTCACAAGCAGTGTCCCACTACCAGTGTCTCACTACCCATTTTCTCACTACCCAGAGTCTCACTACCCAGTGTCTCACTAGCAGTGTCTCACTACCCAGTGTCTCAATAGCAATGTCCCACTACCAGTGTCTCACTACCCAGTGTCTCACTACCCAGTGTCTCACTGCCCAAGTGTCTCACTACCGAGTGTCTCACTACCCAGTGTCTCACTACCCAGTGTCTCACTAACCAGTGTCTCACTAGCAGTGTCTCACTACCCCAGTGTCTGACTACCTGTGTCTCACTACCCAGTGTCTCACTACCCAGTGTCTCACTACCAGTGCCTCACTACCCAGTGTCTCACTACCCAGTGTCTCACTACCCAGTGTCTCACTACCAGTGTCTCACTACCCAGTGTCTCACTACCCAGTGTCTCACTACCAGGGCCTCACTACCCAGTGTCTCACTACCCAGTGTCTCACTACCAGTGTCTCACTACCCAGCATCTCACTACCCAGTGTATCACTACCCAGTGTCTCACTAGCAGTGTCTCACTACCCAGTGTCTCACTAGCAATGTCTCACTACCCAGTGTCTCACTACCCAGTGTCTCACTAGCAGTGTCTGACTACCCAGTATCGCACTACCCAGTGTCTCACTAGCAGTGTCTCACTACCCAGTGTCGCACTACCCAGTGTCTCACTACGCCGTGTCTCACTACCCAGTGTCTAACTACCCAGTGTCTCACTACCCAGCGTCTCTCAAGCAGTGTCTCACTACCCCTGTGTCTCACTACCTGTGTCTCACTACCCAGTGTCTCACTACCCAGTGTCTCACTA
Source organism: Petromyzon marinus (assembly GCF_048934315.1). Classification (NCBI taxonomy): domain Eukaryota; kingdom Metazoa; phylum Chordata; class Hyperoartia; order Petromyzontiformes; family Petromyzontidae; genus Petromyzon; species Petromyzon marinus. The sequence goes on from NW_027423180.1 coordinate 1,213,990, forward strand.
CCCCAGTGTCTCACTACCAGTGTCTCACTACCCAGTGTCTCACTACCCAGTGTCTCACTAGCAGTGTCTCACTACGCAGTATGTCACTACCCAGTGTGTCACTACCCAGTGTCTCACTACCCAGAGTCTCACTACCCATTGTCTTACTAGCAGTGTCTCACTACCCATTTTCTCACTACCCAGAGTCTCACTACCCAGTGTCTCACTAGCAGTGTCTCACTACCCAGTGTCTCAATAGCAATGTCCCACTACCAGTGTCTCACTACCCAGTGTCTCACTACCCAGTGTCTCACTGCCCAAGTGTCTCACTACCCCAGTGTCTCACTACCAGTGTCTCACTACCCAGTGTCTCACTACCCAGTGTCTCACAAGCAGTGTCCCACTACCAGTGTCTCACTACCCAGTGTCTCACAAGCAGTGTCCCACTACCAGTGTCTCACTACCCAGTGTCTCACTACCAGTTTCTCACTACCCAGTGTCTCACTAGCAGTGTCTCACTACCCAGTGTCTCTCAAGCAGTGTCTCACTACCCCTGTGTCTCACTACCCAGTGTCTCACTACCCAGTGTCTCACTACCCAGTGTGTCACTACCCAGTGTCTCACTACCCAGTGTCCCACTACCAGTGTCTCACAACCCAGCGTCTCACTACCCGGTGTATCACTACCCAGTGTCTCACTACCGAGTGTCTCACTACCCAGTGTCTCACTACCCAGTGTCTCACTACCCAGTGTCTCACTACCAGTTTCTCACTAACAGTGTCTCACTACCCAGTGTCTCACTACCCAGTGTCTCACTACCCCAGTGTCTCACTACCTGTGTCTCACTACCCAGTGTCTCACTACCCAGCGTCTCACGAGCAGTGTCTCACTACCCAGTGTCTCACTACCCAGTGTCTCACTACCCCAGTGTCTCACTACCTGTGTCTCACTACCCCAGTGTCTCACTACCCAGTGTCTCACTACCCCAGTGTCTCACTACCTGTGTTTCACTACCCAGTGTCTCACTAGCAGTGTCTCACTAGCAGTGTCTCACTACCCCAGTGTCTCACTACCCAGTGTCTCACTACCCAGTGTCTCACTAGCAGTGTCTCACTACCCACTGTCTCACTATCCAGTGTCTCACTACCCCAGTGTCTCACTACCCAGTGTCTCAATAGCAGTGTCTCACTACCCAGTGTCTGACTACCCAGTGTCTCACTAGCAGTGTCTCACTACCCAGTGTCTCACTACCCAGTTTCTAACTACCCAGTGTCTCAGTAGCAGTGTCTCACTACCCCTGTGTCTCACTACCTGTGTCTCACTACCCAGTGTCTCACTACCCAGTGTCTCACTACCCCAGTGTCTCACTACCAGTGTCTCACTACCCAGTGTCTCACTACCCAGTGTCTCACTAGCAGTGTCTCACTACGCAGTGTGTCACTACCCAGTGTGTCACTACCCAGTGTCTCACTACCCAGAGTCTCACTACCCATTGTCTTACTAGCAGTGTCTCACTACCCAGTGTCTCACAAGCAGTGTCTCACTACCAGTGTCTCACTACCCATTTTCTCACTACCCAGTGTCTCACTACCCAGTGTCTCACTACCCCAGTGTCTCACTACCAGTGTCTCACTACCCAGTGTCTCACTACCCAGTGTCTCACAAGCAGTGTCCCACTACCAGTGTCTCACTACCCAGTGTCTCACAAGCAGTGTCCCACTACCAGTGTCTCACTACCCAGTGTCTCACTACCAGTTTCTCACTACCCAGTGTCTCACTAGCAGTGTCTCACTACCCAGTGTCTCTCAAGCAGTGTCTCACTACCCCTGTGTCTCACTACCCAGTGTCTCACTACCCCAGTGTCTCACTACCTGTGTCTCACTACCCCAGTGTCTCACTACCCAGTGTCTCACTACCCCAGTGTCTCACTACATGTGTCTCACTACCCAGTGTCTCACTAGCAGTGTCTCACTACCCAGTGTCTCAATAGCAGTGTCCCACTACCAGTGTCTCACTACCCAGTGTCTCACTACCCAGTGTCTCACTGCCCAAGTGTCTCACTACCGAGTGTCTCACTACCCAGTGTCTCACTACCCAGTGTCTCACTAACCAGTGTCTCACTAGCAGTGTCTCACTACCCCAGTGTCTGACTACCTGTGTCTCACTACCCAGTGTCTCACTACCCAGTGTCTCACTACCAGTGCCTCACTACCCAGTGTCTCACTACCCAGTGTCTCACTACCAGTGTCTCACTACCCAGTGTCTCACTACCCAGTGTCTCACTACCAGGGCCTCACTACCCAGTGTCTCACTACCCAGTGTCTCACTACCAGTGTCTCACTACCCAGCGTCTCACTACCCAGTGTATCACTACCCAGTGTCTCACTAGCAGTGTCTCACTACCCAGTGTCTCACTAGCAATGTCTCACTACCCAGTGTCTCACTACCCAGTGTCTCACTAGCAGTGTCTGACTACCCAGTATCGCACTACCCAGTGTCTCACTAGCAGTGTCTCACTACCCAGTGTCGCACTACCCAGTGTCTCACTACGCCGTGTCTCACAACCCAGTGTCTAACTACCCAGTGTCTCACTACCCAGCGTCTCTCAAGCAGTGTCTCACTACCCCTGTGTCTCACTACCTGTGTCTCACTACCCAGTGTCTCACTACCCAGTGTCTCACTACCCCAGTGTCTCACTACCAGTGTCTCACTACCCAGTGTCTCACTACCCAGTGTCTCACTAGCAGTGTCTCACTACGCAGTGTGTCACTACCCAGTGTGTCACTACCCAGTGTCTCACTACCCAGAGTCTCACTACCCATTGTCTTACTAGCAGTGTCTCACTACCCAGTGTCTCACTACCCAGTGTCTCACAAGCAGTGTCCCACTACCAGTGTCTCACTACCCAGTGTCTCACAAGCAGTGTCCCACTACCAGTGTCTCACTACCCATTTTCTCACTACCCAGTGTCTCACTACCCAGTGTCTCACTACCCCAGTGTCTCACTACCAGTGTCTCACTACCCAGTGTCTCACTACCCAGTGTCTCACAAGCAGTGTCCCACTACCAGTGTCTCACTACCCAGTGTCTCACAAGCAGTGTCCCACTACCAGTGTCTCACTACCCAGTGTCTCACTACCAGTTTCTCACTACCCAGTGTCTCACTAGCAGTGTCTCACTACCCAGTGTCTCTCAAGCAGTGTCTCACTACCCCTGTGTCTCACTACCCAGTGTCTCACTACCCAGTGTCTCACTACCCAGTGTGTCACTACCCAGTGTCTCACTACCCAGTGTCCCACTACCAGTGTCTCACAACCCAGCGTCTCACTACCCGGTGTATCACTACCCAGTGTCTCACTACCGAGTGTCTCACTACCCAGTGTCTCACTACCCAGTGTCTCACTACCCAGTGTCTCACTACCAGTTTCTCACTAACAGTGTCTCACTACCCAGTGTCTCACTACCCAGTGTCTCACTACCCCAGTGTCTCACTACCTGTGTCTCACTACCCAGTGTCTCACTACCCAGCGTCTCACGAGCAGTGTCTCACTACCCAGTGTCTCACTACCCAGTGTCTCACTACCCCAGTGTCTCACTACCTGTGTCTCACTACCCCAGTGTCTCACTACCCAGTGTCTCACTACCCCAGTGTCTCACTACCTGTGTCTCACTACCCAGTGTCTCACTAGCAGTGTCTCACTAGCAGTGTCTCACTACCCCAGTGTCTCACTACCCAGTGTCTCACTACCCAGTGTCTCACTAGCAGTGTCTCACTACCCACTGTCTCACTATCCAGTGTCTCACTACCCCAGTGTCTCACTACCCAGTGTCTCAATAGCAGTGTCTCACTACCCAGTGTCTGACTACCCAGTGTCTCACTAGCAGTGTCTCACTACCCAGTGTCTCACTACCCAGTTTCTAACTACCCAGTGTCTCAGTAGCAGTGTCTCACTACCCCTGTGTCTCACTACCTGTGTCTCACTACCCAGTGTCTCACTACCCAGTGTCTCACTACCCCAGTGTCTCACTACCAGTGTCTCACTACCCAGTGTCTCACTACCCAGTGTCTCACTAGCAGTGTCTCACTACGCAGTGTGTCACTACCCAGTGTGTCACTACCCAGTGTCTCACTACCCAGAGTCTCACTACCCATTGTCTTACTAGCAGTGTCTCACTACCCAGTGTCTCACTACCCAGTGTCACACAAGCAGTGTCCCACTACCAGTGTCTCACTACCCAGTGTCTCACAAGCAGTGTCTCACTACCAGTGTCTCACTACCCATTTTCTCACTACCCAGTGTCTCACTACCCAGTGTCTCACTACCCCAGTGTCTCACTACCAGTGTCTCACTACCCAGTGTCTCACTACCCAGTGTCTCACAAGCAGTGTCCCACTACCAGTGTCTCACTACCCAGTGTCTCACAAGCAGTGTCCCACTACCAGTGTCTCACTACCCAGTGTCTCACTACCAGTTTCTCACTACCCAGTGTCTCACTAGCAGTGTCTCACTACCCAGTGTCTCTCAAGCAGTGTCTCACTACCCCTGTGTCTCACTACCCAGTGTCTCACTACCCCAGTGTCTCACTACCTGTGTCTCACTACCCCAGTGTCTCACTACCCAGTGTCTCACTACCCCAGTGTCTCACTACATGTGTCTCACTACCCAGTGTCTCACTAGCAGTGTCTCACTAGCAGTGTCTCACTACCCCAGTGTCTCACTACCCACTGTCTCACTATCCAGTGTCTCACTACCCCAGTGTCTCACTACCCAGTGTCTCAATAGCAGTGTCTCACTACCCAGTGTCTCACTACCCAGTGTCTCACTAGCAGTGTCTCACTACCCAGTGTCTCACTACCCAGTTTCTAACTACCCAGTGTCTCAGTAGCAGTGTCTCACTACCCCTGTGTCTCACTACCTGTGTCTCACTACCCAGTGTCTCACTACCCAGTGTCTCACTACCCCAGTGTCTCACTACCAGTGTCTCACTACCCAGTGTCTCACTACCCAGTGTCTCACTAGCAGTGTCTCACTACGCAGTGTGTCACTACCCAGTGTGTCACTACCCAGTGTCTCACTACCCAGAGTCTCACTACCCATTGTCTTACTAGCAGTGTCTCACTACCCAGTGTCTCACTACCCAGTGTCTCACAAGCAGTGTCCCACTACCAGTGTCTCACTACCCAGTGTCTCACAAGCAGTGTCCCACTACCAGTGTCTCACTACCCATTTTCTCACTACCCAGTGTCTCACTACCCAGTGTCTCACTACCCCAGTGTCTCACTACCAGTGTCTCACTACCCAGTGTCTCACTACCCAGTGTCTCAAAAGCAGTGTCCCACTACCAGTGTCTCACTACCCAGTGTCTCACAAGCAGTGTCCCACTACCAGTGTCTCACTACCCAGTGTCTCACTACCAGTTTCTCACTACCCAGTGTCTCACTAGCAGTGTCTCACTACCCAGTGTCTCTCAAGCAGTGTCTCACTACCCCTGTGTCTCACTACCCAGTGTCTCACTACCCAGTGTCTCACTACCCAGTGTGTCACTACCCAGTGTCTCACTACCCAGTGTCCCACTACCAGTGTCTCACAACCCAGCGTCTCACTACCCGGTGTATCACTACCCAGTGTCTCACTACCGAGTGTCTCACTACCCAGTGTCTCACTACCCAGTGTCTCACTACCCAGTGTCTCACTACCAGTTTCTCACTAACAGTGTCTCACTACCCAGTGTCTCACTACCCAGTGTCTCACTACCCCAGTGTCTCACTACCTGTGTCTCACTACCCAGCGTCTCACGAGTAGTGTCTCACTACCCAGTGTCTCACTACCCAGTGTCTCACTACCCCAGTGTCTCACTACCTGTGTCTCACTACCCCAGTGTCTCACTACCCAGTGTCTCACTACCCCAGTGTCTCACTACCTGTGTCTCACTACCCAGTGTCTCACTAGCAGTGTCTCACTAGCAGTGTCTCACTACCCCAGTGTCTCACTACCCAGTGTCTCACTACCCAGTGTCTCACTAGCAGTGTCTCACTACCCACTGTCTCACTATCCAGTGTCTCACTACCCCAGTGTCTCACTACCCAGTGTCTCAATAGCAGTGTCTCACTACCCAGTGTCTCACTACCCAGTGTCTCACTAGCAGTGTCTCACTACCCAGTGTCTCACTACCCAGTTTCTAACTACCCAGTGTCTCAGTAGCAGTGTCTCACTACCCAGTGTCTCACTAGCAGTGTCTCACTACCCAGTATCTCACTACCCAGTGTCTCACTACCCAGTGTCTCAATAGCAGTGTCTCACTACCCAGTGTCTCACTAGCAGTGTCTCACTACCCAGTGTCTCACTACCTGTGTCTCATTACCCAGTGTCTCACTACCCAGTGTCTCACTAGCAGTGTGTCACTATCCAATGTCTCACTACCCAGTGTCTCACTACCCAGTGTCTCACTATCTGTGTCTCACTAGCAGTGTCTCACTACCCCAGTGTCTCACTTCCCAGTGTCTCACTACCCAGTGTCTCACTACCCCAGTGTCTCACTACCCAGTGTCTCACTACCCAGTGTCTCAATAGCAGTGTCTCACTACCAAGTGTCTCACTAGCAGTGTCTCACTACCCTGTGTCTCACTACCCCAGTGTCTCACTACCAAGTGTCTCACTACCCTGTGTCTCACTACCCCAGTGTCTCACTACCCAGAGTCTCACTAGCCAGTGTCTCACTAGCAGTGTCTCACTACCCAGTGTCTCACTAGCAGTGTCTCACTACCCAGTGTCTCACCAGCAGTGTCTCACTACCCCAGTGTGTCACTACCCAGTGTCTCACTACCCAGTATCTCACTACGACTGTCTCACTACCCAGTGTCTCACTACCCAGTGTCTCACTACCCCAGTGTCTCACTACCCAGTGTCTCACTACCCAGTGTCTCACTACCAAATGTCTCACTAGCAGTGTCTCACTACCCTGTGCCTCACTACCCCAGTGTCTCACTACCCAGTGTCTCACTACCCAGAGTCTCACTACCCAGTGTCTCACTAGCAGTGTCTCACTACCCAGTGTCTCACTAACCAGTGTCTCACTAGCAGTGTCTCACTTCCCCAGTGTCTGACTACCTGTGTCTCACTACCCAGTGTCTCACTACCCAGTGTCTCACTACCCAGTGTCTCACTACCAGTGCCTCACTACCCAGTGTCTCACTACCCAGTGTCTCACTACCCAGTGTCTCACAAGCAGTGTCTCACTACCCAGTGTCTCACTACCCAGTGTCTCACTACCAGTGCCTCACTACCCAGTGTCTCACTACCCAGTGTCTCACTACCAGTGTCTCACTACCCAGCGTCTCACTACCCAGTGTATCACTACCCAGTGTCTCACTAGCAGTGTCTCACTACCCAGTGTCTCACTAGCAATGTCTCACTACCCAGTGTCTCACTACCCAGTGTCTCACTAGCAGTGTCTGACTACCCAGTATCGCACTACCCAGTGTCTCACTCGCAGTGTCTCACTACCCAGTGTCGCACTACCCAGTGTCTCACTACGCCGTGTCTCACTACCCAGTGTCTAACTACCCAGTGTCTCACTACCCAGCGTCTCTCAAGCAGTGTCTCACTACCCCTGTGTCTCACTACCTGTGTCTCACTACCCAGTGTCTCACTACCCAGTGTCTCACTACCCAGTGTGTCACTACCCAGTGTCTCACTACCCAGTGTCTCACAACCCAGCGTCTCACTACCCGGTGTATCACTACCCAGTGTCTCACTACCGAGTGTCTCACTACCCAGTGTCTCACTACCCAGTGTCTCACTACCCAGTGTCTCACTACCAGTTTCTCACTAACAGTGTCTCACTACCCAGTGTCTCACTACCCACTGTCTCACTATCCAGTGTCTCACTACCCCAGTGTCTCACTACCCAGTGTCTCACTAGCAGTGTCTCACTACCCAGTGTCTCACTACCCAGTGTCTCAATAGCAGTGTCTCACTACCCCAGTGTCTCACTGCCCAAGTGTCTTACTACCCAGTGTCTCACTACCCAGTGTCTCAATACCAGTTTCTCACTACCAGGTGTCTCACTACCCAGTGCCTCACTACCAGTATCTCACTACGAGTGTCTCACTACCCACTGTCTCACTATCCAGTGTCTCACTACCCCAGTGTCTCACTCCCCCAGTGTCTCACTACCCAGTGTCTCACTACCCAGTGTCTCACTACCAGGTGTCTCACTACCCAGTGTCTCACAACCCAGTGTCTCAATAGCAGTGTCTCACTACCCCAGTGTCTCACTACCCAGTGTCTCACTGCCCAAGTGTCTCACTACCCAGTGTCTCACTACCCAGTGTCTCACTACCAGTTTCTCACTAACAGGGTCTCACTACCCAGTGTCCCACTACCAGTGTCTCACTACCACAGTTTCTCACTACCTGTGTCTCACTACCCAGTGTCTCACTACCCAGCGTCTCACAAGCAGTGTCTCACTACCCCAGTGTCTCACTACCTGTCTCACTACCCAGTGTCTCACTACCAGTGTCTCACTACCCAGTGTCTAACTACCAGTGTCTCACAACCCAGCGTCTCACTACCCGGTGTATCACTACCCAGTGTCTCACTACCCAGTGTCTCACTACCCAGTGTCTCACCACCCAGTGTCTCACTACCCAGTGTCCCACTACCAGTGTCTCACTACCCAGTGTCTCACTACCAGTGTCTCACAACCCAGCGTCTCACTACCCGGTGTATCACTACCCAGTGTCTCACTACCGAGTGTCTCACTACCCAGTGTCCCACTACCAGTGTCTCACTACCCAGTGTCTCACTACCCAGTGTCGTCTCACTACCCAGTGTCTCACTACCCAGTGTCTCACTACCCAGTGTCTCACAAGCAGTGTCCCACTACCAGTGTCTCACTACCCCAGTGTCTCACTACCCCAGTGTCTCACTACCCCACTGTCTCACTACCCCACTGTCTCACTACCCAGTGTCTCACTACCAGTGTCTCACTAGGAGTGTCTCACTACCCAGTGCCTCACTACCCCGTGTCTCACTACCCAGTGTCTCACTACCCAGTGTCTCACTACCCAGTGTCTCACTACCCAAAATCTCACTACCCAGTGTGTCACTACCCAGTGTCTCACTACCCAGTGTCTCACTACCCCAGTGTCTCACTACCCAGTGTCTCACTACCCACTGTCTCACTACCCAGTGTCTCGCTACCAGTGTCTCACTACGAGTGTCTCACTACCCAGTGTCTCACTACCCAGCGTCTCACTACCCAGCGTCTCACTACCCAGTGTCTCACTACCGGTGTCTCACTACCCAGTGTCTCACTACCCAGTGTGTAACTACCCAGTGTCTCACTACCCAGTGTCTCACTACCCGTGTCTCACTACCCAGTGTCTCACTACCCAGTATCTCCCGACCCAGTGTATCACTATCCAGTGTCTCACAACCCTGGCATCTTCATCTGCAAACGTGAACAAACAGTAGCATCTACATCTTCAGAACGTGAAAAACCAGTGGCATCTACATCTGTGGAATGTAAGAACCAGTGGCATCTACATCTGCAGAAGCTGAAGAACCAGTGACATCTACATCTGAACAACGTGAAGAACCAGTGGCATCTTCATCTACAGAAGCTGAAGAACCAGTAGCATCTACGTCTGCAGAAGGTGAAAAACCAATGGCATCTACATCTGCAGAATATAAAGAACCAGTGGCATCTTTCATTTGCAGAAAATGAAAAACCAGTGGCATCTACATCTTCAGAACGTGAAAAGCCAGTGGCATCCACACCTGCAGAACATGAAGAACCGGTGGCATCTACATCGGCAGAATATGAAGAACCAGTGGCATCCACATCTGCAGAACGTGAAGAACCATTGGCATCTACATCTGCAAAACGTGAAGAACCAGTGGCATCTACATCTGCAGAAGGTGAAGAACCAGTTGCATCTCCATCTGCAGAACGTGAAGAACCAGTGGTATCTACATTTGCAGAACGTGAAGAACCAGTGGCAACTACATCTGCAGCAGGTGAAGAACAAGTGACATCTTCATCTGCAAACGTGAACACCAGTGGCATCTACATCTGTGGAATGCAAAGAACCCGTGGCATCTATATATGCAGAAGGTGAAGAAACAGTGGCATCTACATCTGTAGAACATGAAGAACCATTTACATCTACATCAGCACAACGTGAATAACAAGTGGCATCTACGTCTGCAGAAGGTGAAAACCCAATGGCATCTACATCTGCAGAATATAAAGAACCAGTGGCATCTATCACCTGCAGAAAATGAAGAACCAGTGGCATCCACATCTGCAGAACGTGAAGAACCGGTGGCATCTACATCTGCAGAACGTGAAGAACCGTTGGCATCTACGTCTACAGGCGATTATACAACGTTTAACGCCATTCCCCGTGTTATTTGTACAGGCCATACAACATATATGGGGAGTCCCTGTACATTCAACAAGGCGGGGTAACAGCGATGGCAGCCCTGACAATGTTGAAATCCACCCCTGGTAACGATGGTCCATAACTCACACTCATACTTTGATGTGACTCGGACTTTACCACGAATATGGTTTTGCGCTGAGCTTCCTTTCATCCATCCCAGCCCCTCTGTGGGCCCTCTACACACATCGCACGTTGTGCCAGTTCACTCTAGGAAGCAACCCTGGGGGCTAAGGTCACGTCAGTATGCCACCTCGGGTGCTACAGTGGCTAAGAGATGTTAACTACCTTCCATGGTATACAGGAGGTCGTGAGTTCCATCCAGACCCTGACGATGCCTGCTGCTGCAGTATATTTGGAGTCTGTGTCTCTCTTTCATCATCACAGTGGAGATGTTACCTACCTCGCCTGGTATACAGGAGGTCGTGGGTTTGATCCCGACCCGTGATGGTGCCTGCTGCTGCTGAATATTTGGAGTCTGCGTCTCTCTCTCTCATCATCACAGTGGTGAGGAGATTCTAGATTTGAAGCTTTCGTGACTGCAAGGATCCATACTCTTTGGTTCTATTCGGTAAAGTCACGTAGGTAAAAAATAAAACAAAAAATAACGACGTTTCGGCCACAACACAAGTGGCCTTCATCAGGTGAAGGGACTGTACTGTCCAGAGGACAGCGTTGGAGTGAAGACAGCCAAGCTCAGGTCGCGTCCTTTAAGCTGTGTGGGAGGAAACCAAACGCTTTGACAAAGGAATTAGCATAAAATGCTGCAGAGGACCGGCACGGGGAGGGGGGGGGTTACAAATGTTGGTGTGAAGGGAAATAAGCTGCTGTGAAAGTTTAGGATACCACTACTTGAATAAATATACTGTACCATTGAAAATTAGTTTAATGTTTGGTATGATTTAGAACATCTTTCCAATGATTGCTTAATTTGAAACCATCTTCTCGGTTGAAATTGTGTCTGTGTTTGTAAATCTGAATTGCCTCGTGGACAAATCTCTGATAAAAACCCGTGGGTTTGCAGAGAACCTTGGAATCGGAGAAAACTATATCGTGATCACCCACAGCGTTGCAACAGTGATCAGCTACGGCAGAAAAATTCGTTCTGCCGTGTTTCAAGTCTGATTTGTGCTCGCGAATTCGGTCAGAGACATGTCGTTTCGTCTCCCCGATATAGCAATCACCACAGGTGCAGCTCAATTTGTAAACCCCGGGGGGTACTGTAAGTCATTGCTTTCACACTCACTTCTGCTGCTGTATCTTCACCGAATTCTAAACAGATTCTGTTTAAGGCCAGCCTATCTTTAATCTCAGAGAGGATAAGGCTACTCCGATTTGAACTCGATACTTTAGACAGGACGCTCCTACAAGCTCATTTAATGTTAATACAAAAAATGTCACCTTCTGATTGGAACCACGCAGACAACATGACTGCTTCTTCTGCTGATTCACTATCAGTCAAATGCAAAGCTAACCTGATTTCTTAATTCAACCACCTATCAAAGGAGAACCCAGTCCCACATATAACAAAACTAGACGTTAACAAAATCGTCATTAATCAGAGTAGCACCCCGATTTCGGACAATCTGAAAACAGTACTGGCTAGAGGGCTAAATTTTGCTGTCACCCCAAAACATATACCTGTAGATGATATCATCTCTCAGGTCGATGTAGCCCTCAAAGTCGTAGGACACATCCAAGCAGACGTTGTGAGAGCTGAAATAGCCACTATTCTTAAGAATGCTAAGAAACCCATTAGCAACATCAGCAAAAATGAACGCTCTGAACTCGCGAATTTTAAAAACAGAAATGATATAGTCATCCTCTCAGCCGACAAAGGCAACGCTACTGTAATTATGGATAAAGATTCATACAACAACAAAATCCAGAACCTGCTCAACGATGGAAGTTACTCAATAAATAAAAATGACCCTACTAATAGCCTAACGATAAAAACCAACAAGATCATCACAAGTTCGACCTCCCTAATCGAACCAACTAAACGTCCCTCCCTAAAACCTTCTGCTGCAAGACCCCCTAGATTCTATGGTCTTCCCAAGATTCATAAAGAAGGCACCCCACTACGACCCATGGTATCCACGATCAACTCCCCTACCTATAGACTAGCCCATTTTCTGTCAGATACCTTGCTGCCTTTCACTGGCAAGACCTCCTCAGAAGTACTTAACTCAGCCCAATTGGTCTCTATGGTCAAAGACGTTGTACTGTCCCCTGACGATATCCTTGTCAGCTTCGATGTGGTCTCTTTGTTCACCAAGGTCCCAGTACCTGATACCATTAAAATAATTTAAAATGTGGTCCAACATGGACTAGACCCTGATACACCTGTGCTGGTTAGGCACTGCCTCACAATACCTACTTTACTTGGAATGGCACCTTCTACAAACAAAATGAGGGTACCCCCATGGGATCCCCCTTGTCACGAGTGATAGACAATGTTTTCATGGAGAAATTTGAATCAGACGCCATCCAGACTTCCACCCTCAGACCTTCCCTGTGGAAGAGATATGTAGACGACACTTTCGTCATTTGGCCACATGGCCTCTCAGCTTTGAACCTTTTCCTAGACCACATCAATTCGAGACATCCCGCCATCAAATTCACCATGGAAGTGGAGAATGATGGCAAGTTACCATTCTTGGATGTTCTGTTTGAGAGGAGACCTGATGGCTCATTGGGACATTCTGTCTACAGGAAAACCTACCCACACAGATTCCTACTTGAAACCTGATTCCCACCACCACCCGACTCAAAATAATTATCTCATCAAAACGTTATACCACAGGGCTTATTGCATTCCGGACCAACACCACCTGACCAGTGAATTAAAACATGTACATCTGGCCCTCAAGAGGAACGGATACTCTGACCGTACCATCCGCCAAGCTGTTTCTCCCTCCATACAGAAACAACCACTTGATACTCCGATCAAAAACATCACACTACCATATATAGCAGGCGTTACTAAAAAGATCTCCAAAATTCTAAACAAACACAAGATCCTGGTCCGGTTCAATACAGTACACAAAATCCGTGACCTGATCCCATCCGTGAAGAATGTCATTCCTGACTTACAGTACCCCGGGGTTTACAAATTGAGCTGTACCTGTGGTGATTGCTATATTGGGGAGACGAAACGACATGTCTCTGACCGAATTCGCGAGCACAAATCAGACTTGAAACACGGCAGAATGAATTCTTCTGCCGTAGCTGATCACTGTTACAAAGCTGTGGGTGATCACGATATAGTTTTCTCCGATTCCAAGGTTCTCTGCAAACCCACGGGTTTTTATCAGAGATTTGTCCACGAGGCAATTCAGATTTACAAACACAGACAATTTCAACCGAGAAGATGGTTTCAAATTAAGCAATCATTGGAAAGATGTTCTAAATCATACCAACATTAAACTAATTTTCAATGGTACAGTATATTGATTCAAGTAGTGATATCCTAAACTTTCACAGCAGCTTATTTCCCTTCACACCAACATTTGTAAACTCTCTCCCCCCCCCCCCCCCCCGTGCCGGTCCTCTACAGCATGTTATGCTAATTCCTTTGTCAAAGCGTTTGGTTTCCTCCCACACAGCTTAAAGGACGCGACCTGAGCTTGGCTGTCTTCACTCCAACGCTGTCCTCTGGACAGTACGGTCCCTTCACCTGATGAAGGCCACTTGTGTTGTGGCCGAAACGTCGTGATTTTTTGTTGTTTTATTTTTTACCTACATGACTTTACCGAATAGAACCAAATAGTATGGTGAAGAGATCTTAACTACCTCGCCTGGTATCCAGAAATTCATGGGTTCGATCCCAACCCTGATGATGCCTTCTGCTGTATATTTGAAGTCTGCGTCTGTCTCTCATCATCATCATCCTCACAGTGGCTAGGAGATGTTAACTACCTCGCCTTGTGTGCACGAGATCGTGGGCGCCACGGTGGCAAGGAGACGTTATGAACATCGCACGTGCCGCAATTAATTTTCGCGAGTCAATAATTTACGGCGGAATTGGTTCAACACTGGTCAAATTCTGGACAAGTTTTGACATTCCAGTGTCTCGTCATCAGCGGTATTTCTTTAACTTCCAGATGCTACAGACAAGGGCTCCCTCTCCCTCCTCCGCTCTGTCTCACTCTCTCAGATAGTGGGTCTTGGTTGGACGCAAATTTATTTAGTAGCACACAACACAAGACAACCATTAGCGTGGCTGCGGTGGATATGACAGCCTAAAAAAAAACACGCAGGCAACGCGTCCCCTTTGTAAGTGTGTGGCTCTCCATGCCTGTAGCCACACGCAAACTCCAAATATACAGCAGCAGGCATCGTCAGCGGTCGAGATCGATCCCACGACCTCCTAAATACCAGGCGAGGTAGGTAACATCTCTTAGCCACCGTGATGATGATGAGAGAGAGACACAGACTCCAAATATACAGCAGCAGGCATCGTTAGCGGTCGAGATCGAACCCACGACCTCCTGCATACCAGGCGAGGTAGTTAACATCTCATAGGCACCGCGGCGAAACCCGTCAGCCACAAGGCATCCCGGCGAGAAAGATGTATTTGCGTCGTGCATCGTGAATATTGTTATCACCATTATCATCGTTTCACATCAATTACGGCGTGTATGTGTGTGTGTGTGGTGAACGCAATACTTGGTGATGATGGTGCTGTGTCTCTTCGGTTTCCGAACTTACACCGGCGAAAAAAGTTACGTTCCATGAAAAACGTGTAACTAGTTTGGGGCTTCAGTTAACAGAGCGCGGAACGCTAAAAGCTCACCTGCAACGGAGTCTCTCTCGCACAGCGGAGAACAGAGACTCACACAGGAGCCCAGCGGAGGGGTGGAGGAGGCGGAAATAATGAGATGTTGAATCTTCGGTACGTCTCTCTCTCGCTCGACATCACCACCCCACCCGCCTGCACTCGGAAAGCCCTGATTACTCCCACATCACCACCTCCACCAACTCCACCCCGCCACGACCTCTCATCCCCACCACCACCACCCACCACCACCACCCACCACCACCACCCCCACCCACCACCACCACCACCCCCACCCACCACCCACCACCACCACCCCCACCCACCACCACCACCACCCACCACCACCACCACCCCACCACCACCACCCCACCACCACCACCACCCCACCACCACCCCACCACCACCACCCCACCACCACCACCTCCCCACCACCACCACCTCCCCACCACCACCTCCCCACCACCACCTCCCCACCACCACCACCTCCTCACCACCACCTCCCCACCACCTCTCCTCCCCACCACCACCACCCCACCTCCCCACCACCACCACCTCTCCTCCCCACCACCACCACCTCCCACCACCCCACCACCACCTCCGCTCCCCACCATCACCTCCCCTCCCCACTACCACCATCACCCCCACCACCCGACTACCACCCCACCACCACCACCTCCCCATGTTTCTTGGGGTCACGATGCAAACGATCTCGCAGTATCGGCGGCAGCCGTGCGTGACGGTGAGGCGAGGGATCGCGTCCCAGTCGACAGCGCTATGCAAAGTGCTGCCGAGGACATCAAAACATTGACACGTTGGGGGGCCCAACTGGTTCTTGCAGAACCAATGGGCACGTGAATGGACTTTGCAGGGAAAATAAACCATAACGCTGCACTATAATCCAGATGTTTGTCCACCCAGGCGGTGTGCCAAGATATGCATGAATGTGTGAAATAATATCATAACTCGAGAATCATTACATACATATTTACTACGCCACTGTACACTCAACTATACACTACGCTACTTACACTACACTGTACACTACACTACTATACACTTCACGACTATACACTATACTACTATACAATACACTACTATACACTACACACTACACTACTATACACTGCACTACTATACACTGCACTACTATACACTGCACTACTATACACTACTATACTCTACACTACTATACACTACTATACACTACACTACTAGATACTACACTACTATACACTACTATACTCTACACTACTATACACTACACTACTATATACTACACTATACACTATACCATACACTACACTATACACTACTATACACACACTCGACACTGCGGAATGCCACGTGCGATGTCTATCTTTGAGGAGGGAAGATCTCTCCAAGGAGAGGCCAAGCCACGTCTGTGGTCCTTCAATGAGAACGCGGTGGTCAGATGTATATCGAGCGCATCACTCCCGAGTCGAATCTTCTCCGAACATTAGACGGGTGATAAAAATAGCGGCCATCTCGGTGTAGGTGCACGTGGGAGCCGTCCCATTCCGACTCGGGGATGCTGACAGTGCGCTGTCTTTGAGTTGTACGCCTTGTGGTGTCATCTGGTCCAACACCAGTGGAGACTAGGCTCTAAGAAAAGCCGTCTCTCGGGTGTGGACCAATCAAATTCAAGGACAGTGCCATCATCATTATCAGAGTTGTCTCTTTTTGGTTGCATTTTGACTGCTTGTGTTGTGGTTATTGCAAACATGATCCCTTGTATAAAGGTGTCAGTTTTTGTGCCAGATAAAAGGGTAAAAACCTATTACTGTATCTTGCTACTGGCAAAGGAGGTCTCATAGTGTAAAGGATTACCCCGAGCTCTCAATAACTCTGACAGTGCGCGTTTTTTTTTAGTTGTACGCCTTGTGGTGTCATCTGGTCTAACACCAGTGGAGACTAGGCTCTAAGAAAAGCTGTCTCGGGTGTGGACCAATCAAATTCAAGGACAGTGCCATCATCATTATCAGAGTTGTCTCTTTTTGGTTGCATTTTGACTGCTTGTGTTGTGGTTATTGCAAACATGATCCCTTGTATAAAAGTGTCAGTTTTTGTGCCAGATAAAAGGGTAAAAACCTATCACTATAGGCTAACGAGTCGTCGTCGAGGGCCCGGGGGGATGTCCATCCCACCGAGATGTAGACGGCCCTCGAATCGACGAAGAAAAGCCGTCCAATCTCCTCCCGCAGCAGTGAACTGACTTGCAGTTGGAACTTGGTGAACGATTTCCACCTTCTAGATTTGAAGCTTTCGTGACTGCAAGGATCCATACTCACATTAAACCAATTTTCAATGGTACAGTATATTTATTCAAGTAGTGGTATCCTAAAGTTTCACAGCAGCTTATTTCCCTTCACACCAACATTTGTAACCCCCCCCCCCCCCCCCGTGCCGGTCCTCTACAGCATTTTATGCTAATTCCTTTGTCAAAGCGTTTGGTTTCCTCCCACACAGCTTAAAGGACGCTGTATTCACTCCAACGCTGTCCTCTGGACAGTGCGGTCCCTTCACCTGATGAAGGCCACTTGTGTTTTGGCCGAAACGTCGTTATTTTTTGTTTTATTTTTTACCTACGTGACTTTACCGAATAGAACCAAACAGTATGGATCCTTGCAGTCATGAAAGCTTCAAATCTAGAATCTCCTCACCACTGTGATGATGAGAGAGAGAGACGCAGACTCCAAATATTCAGCAGCAGCAGGCATCGTCACGGGTCGGGATCAAACCCACGACCTCCTGTATACCAGGCGAGGTAGGTAACATCTCCACTGTGATGATGAGAGAGAGACACATACTCCAAATATACAGCAGCAGCAGGCATCGTCAGGGTCTGGATGGAACTCACGACCTCCTGTATACCATGGAAGGTAGTTAACATCTCTTAGCCACTGTAGCACCCGAGGTGGCATACTGACGTGACCTTAGCCCCCAGGGTTGCTTCCTATAGTGACCTGGACAACGTGCGATGTGTGTAGAGGGCCCACAGAGGGCCTGGGATGGATGAAAGGAAGCTCAGCGCAAAACCATATTCGTGGTAAAGTCCGAGTCACATCAAAGTATGAGTGTGAGTTATGGACCATCGTGCCAGGGGTGGATTTCAACATTGTCAGGGCTGCCATCGCTGTTACCCCGCCTTGTTGAATGTACAGGGACTCCCCATATATGTTGTATGGCCTGTACAAAAAACACGGGGAATGGCGTTAAACGTTGTATAATCGCCTGTAGACGTAGATGCCAACGGTTCTTCACGCTCTGCAGATGTGGATGCCACTGGTTCTTCATTTTCTGCAGATGATAGATGCCACTAGTTCTTTATATTCTACAGATGTAGATGCCATTGGGTTTTCACCTTCTGCAGATGTAGATGCCACTTGTTATTCACGTTGTGCATATGTAGATGTAAATGGTTCTTCATGTTCTACAGATGTAGATGCCACTGTTTCTTCACCTTCTGCATATATAGATGCCACGGGTTCTATACATTCCACAGATGTAAATGCCACTGGTGTTAACGTTTCCTTTGTCAAACGTTTGGTTTCCTCCCACACAGCTTAAAGGACGCGACCTGGCTTGACTTTCTTTACTCCGACACTGTCTTCGTGACAGCACGGTCCCCTTCACCTGATGAAGGCCACTTGTGTTGTGGCCGAAACGTCGTGAATTTTGTTATTTTGTCTTTTACCTTACGTGACTTTACCGAATAGAACCAAAGAGTAAGGATTTCCACCTTGGAAGATTGCGGGCTGCTGCGGCGCATGCCGATTCGACCCAGAATGGCGGACGAGTTAAGTTTTTTCAGTTTTTCAGTTTTATTTATTTTGGTATGGCCCTGTGAGCCATTCGGCTCTTGAATCGGAGTGCAACCGCAAGAAAACAACTAAAACACATGAACAAGAAAAACATCTTCAAGTGACTACTGTGTGTTGACTGTGCGAAACAGAAAATCCATTAAAAAAACAGCAAAATATTCCTGAAAAAAGCACCGTGCACCAACGCTGTGTGCAAAAAAATCCCAGTGGGATGCAATTCAAACAACAACAACAACAACAACCACAAGAAAGCTTAGATTAAGGCCATGAGTGTAACTCCGTACTACAACAAAACAAACATGTCCAAACCAAAAAAAAGTTTGCAAAATCACCAAAAAATAAAGCCATAATTGCAACGTAACAGCGAGCACAGGGACTATGACCGAATTTTTAACAATAAACTACGTAAATAACACGTAACACCAAAATCCTGTAGCCATAGCTGGCTGCATGAGTCACTCCACAACAACAGAAGCATCGGTCGGAGTATCAAATTTTTCAATGCCCTTCCCACCATTTCGGGGCTGCAAACCCCGAAATGGCGGGAAGGTCCAGCGCTCCGGTCACCTCGGTTATGACAGCGGCGGGAAGAGCGTGTTTGCCGTCCGGTAGAAGTCGCGGCAGTCATCCGCTCAAAGAGATGAGCGGCGGCCAACGGCCGACAGCAAACCCTCCCCCAGGTGACCCGGCGATGCCCAGCCCAGCTCCTGCGGAGGTGGCTTGGCTGGGCTCGCCGTGCACTCCCGAGCCGACTGGAGCACGTTCGTCGAGAGCGGGGCGCTCGAAGGGGGACGACGCCTTCCTTAGTTCGGCGTCGTCATCGGGTGACGCAACAGCTGGGTCATTACGTTTAAATCGCCGACTCGGGACATGACGGGCGAAGTGTTCGTTGGCACTTGTGGCACCAAATGTAGTGTCTTCGAAAAGTTGCTCACACCGACGCGTTGGAACAGTTCACCTGCTTACACTTTATTCGCCTATTCTTGCACCAGTTGTAGGCACTCTTATAACTATCTATACGGTCACTTGTGTTTAACCTCTCCCCACTCTTGTTTACCTTTCACCTCGCTTATCCTGCACTCGGCAGCTCTGCTCTCAGCGTCTCCGCACACAGCGACTCTACATCTCCACCGCCGCCCTCACCTAGGCTCCCTCAGACCCGCTCAGACCGTCTGTGCCTTTACCTATGGCATCGGTCGTGCAAAAACAACTTAAACACCTCGATCATTGTACAACGATCATTTTTATTAACAGATATTGAAGCATTTACAGTATGCATACGTGACACTCCCCATTTTGCCTGGGATGTAGTGAGCAAAATTTATAGTCTTTGAAAGTGGAGGAAAGGTCTCCAGATGCACCACCATTCACATCACTCACTTCTTCTTCCTCCTCCTCCTTCTGCCACCAAACCTCAAAGTGTTTAGCGAAAGTCTTCGGCCCTACTTCTCGTTAGGGTCTCCTTTTTGAACTGGATGCGCTGCTTCAACTTCGCATTAATTATGACTTCGTCATGCATGGGAGAAGATGACTTGCCTGCGTTTTCACTTGTGACTGCAGCAGATCCAATCTATGAACCCCCTCGCAAACATTTTCAACCTCTCACCTCACCAAACGTACATTTCCACTCGAGTGGTAATCCGCTCGCATTCGTCCATTACGCACCTCCGATCAGCACGGTTGGCTACATACGGTGTGAAAGAAGGTCAACATACATGCATACATTGTATAAAAATGGCTACAAAAAGATCCGAATAATTATAGGCCAATATCTATTATTTTACCAGTAAGCTAAAATATTCGAGGGAATAAAAAGTTAAATCACAAATAAACTGCTGCCTAAAAAGTCACAATCTCCTGTGCAGTAAACAGGTTTTCGAGAGGATTCCTGCACCACCACAGCTACGATGGATGTATTATTATTGTTTTCTTCAGTACCCTGGATAAAGGCCACTACTGCTGTGCACTATTCTTTGACTTGGTAAAAGCCTTTGACACTGTTGACTAAGATATTCTAATCACAAGACTTGGCCAGCTAAAATGTTCAGACAGTACAATAAAATAATTCCTCAGAGTAACGCGAGCATATACGGCGATAGGAAAAGGTCCTTAAAATGAATGTAACAATATTCATACAAACAGTAATGAAGGAGCCTGTTCCTACAAGTGAAAACCTCACGTCCACAAATATTAATATAGCAAAGGCTGTTCCACAGGGTTCCATGCTGGGCCCAATTCTGTTTTTATATTGAAACAATCTTGGACTAAACTTAAATCACTCAGAATTAAATCAATTTGCTGATGACACTTGTCATGCGGATATTTGATAAATCCCCAAACGAAGTCAAACAGAATCTCCAACATAATTTCGACTTAATTCAACATCAATTTTCATAAGTAAAATTGCCCCTAAAGCCCCCCAAAAAAACAAACATCGTTTCATTCCATTCACCTATTACAGATATGAGAAAGAACATCATTTAACAAACGGAGTGTTTAAAATACTTGGGTTTACTGATCGATTAAAAGCTTACATTCCAACCCCATATTGATCACATATGAAAGTAAATCTAATCAAAAATAGGGTTTTCACACGGGAAAAAAGTTGTCCCATCTATTGTGCCTGTAAATTGTGGAAGCTATCATTCTACCACTCCTTTTCAGCTACTACGACACGGCTTAAAGTATATCGACTAGTGCAACGCTAAACAGACTAACCGAAATTTCTAATTCTGCTCTTTGATTTCTACTGGATGTACCACACAGGACCCACCATTCTGACCGTAGGTACATAAAATAAATGAAAACTAAATTATTTACTTTATTTTACCTACGTGACTTTACGGAAAACACCAAAGAGTATGAATCCTTGCAGTCACGAATTCTCAAATCTAGACCTAAAATCAAATCTCACATCCCTCGACGCAAGAAGAAATCATCTAACATTAGGGCCCTGTTCGTCCATTAAATCCTTATTGGCAAATCTGCGCTACACTATTATTGAACTTCTTACATTCCATATGTAGCTAATTCATTAACCCCACTGTCAAACCCAATAAATCTGAGACATCCGTCTAATTGACATTTTTAACGATCCCAAAGAACGAGAATTGGAATAGCTGACAAAGCTTTTACCATCGCAGCACCACCGTTTTGGAACAATCTCGTTCCCTTCAGCTTAACGTCGTAAATATTCCTTCAGCAAAATGATCATGAACCAGATTAGTGCTGAATACAGCAAGCACATTTGCAAATGAGGTTATTAACTTTTGACCCCTTTAACCGTGCATCATCGATAGTTACATTTTTAATGCGTATATTTTATTATAGGGATCTGCTACTTACTCTGTTGTTGTTGTTGTTGTCTTGGCGTTGTCTGAGACTGTTGTTGTTGTTGTCTCGGTGTGGTCTGGGACTGTTGTTATTGTATCGGTAGTGGGTAGTTTGCGATAAACTACTTCAGGGCGTGATGACCCTGCCTTACGCGAGTCCCAGGCACAGTTGGCCCGGCCGTCAGTACCTGGTAAGGGTTACGCGGTCTTCTCACTGCCTTGTGATCGTCTCGGGAGAGTCAATGGCTAAGGGAGCAAACCCCTACAGAAAATCAGGAGTGGGGCCCCTTAGGCGGTTTTGTGACGCAAAGCGGCACATTCCCGGCAGCCCCTGCAGCCAAACTGGTACCAAACGTCGTGCTATGCACTCGTATGAACATCGCCAGCAAGGCCGAGGGGGGGGATCCTGACGCATGGGCAACACCAGGATTTCCAGAGTAACCTGCCCGGGCTTTGCGCCAACACGAGGTGCAAGAATGGGGAGAGGACACTCCTTCTCGGCCACCTAACCGTGGCCAAGAAACACGGGCGGCAGCAGCTCACGGGTTATAAGCTCATTTTAGATTGGCGTAAAAAAATGGGCGCCATGGGTTTCCATCGTCAGTGGAAGGGGTCATTGCACCCTAGTGGATAGCTACCGCCGCCCGCCTCAAGCTGGGCAGCCTCCGGCCAACAAGCTGCTTTCCCGCCACGGCTCACCTGCTCCAGTGGGTGCTTGGAGCTTATGGTTCATTACCAGACAAGTGGGCTGCAACACCTGCACCAGACAAAAGCAAAACAAAACGAAAGAAGGTTCCAGCCCTTCATTTTGCAAGCTGGTAATGTAAGCACAGCGTGTTCTGGACTCTCCGGAGATCTATAGCAGATTGAGGACATCGGCAAGACTGCAGCTACCGACGGGGAGCTGGGCGAGACTCCGTGTGGATATTGTTGTCGGTTGTCTATCGCTACCCGAATGCGATCACTGTGCATATGCTATGCACTTCCTATGATTATTTCATTTAATCGAATATCTACCTTAACGCTGCCCATTGTTAAACTACTGGAACGTAGACTGCATACAATTGTAATAAAAGCACTTCCACGACAACTGTTGACTGGCATCTCTCTTTGAACACATTCCTGCGGAGGGGGCTGGTAGGAAATTTTGAAGTAATTGTGCACGGATATTTAAGCCAAACTTGTTAGGAGTCGTGCGCAGAAGAAAGCAAAATGAAAAGTGAGCAGAATTATAAAACGACGCCAGAAAGTTGCAGTGTAAAAGAGGTCTCACCAGAAAGTGCAGTGTTATAATCCCCTGCCTCCTGTGAAGAATTAATCCCGGTTGGGCTTCCAGTCCATATAAGGGCACCACGGGGTGACCAGCCCCTCCCCACCCAGACCCACCCCCACCCCTCCCACCCCCCACCCAACCCCTCCCACCCCCCACCCAACCCCACCCAGCCCCTCCCCACCCTCCCCACCCAGGCCCTCCCCACCCTCTCCACCCAGCCCCTCCCTACCCTCCCCTCTCCACCCAGCCCCACCCCTGCGACGTGGACAGACATCCACAGACATACACAATTAATCCCCTGCCTCCTGTGAATTAATCCCGGGTTGGGCTTCCAGTCCACTACGTTTCCTACCAGTATTATATGACTGCACAGCTCTGCTCTCTCTTTCTCTCTCCGGATGGCTCCACACTCTCTCACTCTCTCTGCCGTGACGCGCGCCTCCCTGCTCAACTGTCGTCGCTCGTCTCTCCCCCTCGCTCCCTGTCCACCGCTGGCTGACGGCATGCCGGGAGGAGAGACGGCTACGCTGGAAGGACCGCCAGGTGGCCGGTGGCGAGTAGAGCGTGGCGATGACGCAGTCCGGGCTCCAGGCTTCCCACACCGACCCAGCGTCCTCTCACTGCCTCCCCTTATATTCCCCTCGGTGGAGCAAGCTCCGCCTCCGGACACGCCCCCTCGTAGAACCTTCTCGACCGTTCTCGTACGTACCCTCTAGCTCCGCCTCCGGACACGCCCCCTCGTAGAACCTTCTCGACCGTTCTCGCGCGTACTCTCTAGCTCCGCCTCCGGACACGCCCCCTCGTAGAACCTTCTCCACCGTTCTCGCGCGTACTCTCTAGCTCCGCCTCCGGACACGCCCCCTCGTAGAACCTTCTCGACCGTTCTCGCACGTACTCTCTAGCTCCGCCTCCGGACACACCCCTTTCGTAGAACTTTCTCGACCGTTCTCGCGCGTACTCTCTAGCTCCTCCCGTCACCTTTGGCCCAGATGGATCCCACACTTCCCATTGGGTATTAGTTACCAAGTGGTGGCTTATGCAGATACCCCTCGTCAACCCCTAGATGGCGCTCTCTCATTCCATCACCTCCCCCCTCCCCCCCCCCCCTCGTGATGAAAAGACGAGCCGTCCCAGCTAGGAATGGACCCGAACAAGTAATGGAAAGAGCGACATAACCCTGGTGGCAACAAGCACAAGAGAGCATACATAATGAAGAATAGCGCACGAACGATAACGAACGCAAGAACAAGGAAGCAAGGTGAATACCCAACACAGGCAAAGGCACACACGAACGTTAACGGAATCGGGGCGTCTTTGAACGGGTCTGTGACGCCGTACCATCCCCTGCATCCGTATCCAGCCCTGCATGGGTTGGCTCGGCAGGAGGAAGGGCGGTCGGTCAGCGGAAGGGTGATGAAGTCCGTCGCTGCGGGGCTGGATCGTGCGGGGTCAGCGTCCGCAGCAGCAGCCAAGGGCTTCGCTGCCGCGGGCGGTAAAACAGAATCCCACGGGGGATCAATCTGCAAACCGCTCTGGCACGTCGGACACATCAGACCCTGGCAGGCCAATTGTTGGGGATGAAGAAGCAACGCCCGTAGGAAAGAATTGCGTCAACCGAAATGGGTGGACGAACCAACGACGGAGAGACCCCCGCCTCGAATGTGCACGCACTGTGGATGCCTAACCTCTACCACTTCAACAGGACCGTGCCATGGCCTGTGTAACTTGGGAGAGGTGCCCATCACCGACAGACCATGGCATGTCGCGGCCGGACCCGCGTGCACAACGCTCGTTGCGAGCCCGCGTTTTAGCGGCGTTGACCCGAGCCGCCTCCCGCGCCTCAGAAATCCGGCGCAGGGAGTCTCGGACGTGGTCAGGTAGGGTCCCCGTTCAGCGTCTCCATCAGTCGTGCCCAATTGGGTATCAATGGGGTGGCACGTTCTCCCTTCCGTACACGAGGGAAAACGGTGAGAATCCCGTGGAAGCGTGCGGGGCCATTCTATACACGGCGAGCACGCTCGGCGCGTGTAAATCCCAATCGGCCTGTTTTTCATTGACAGTGTGGCAAAGCATGACAGTCAGAGTACGATTCAGTCACGATAGAGTACGACAATTGATCGGGCAAGGGCCATGCCATCGGCCACCGAGCAAAATATTCCACACCCACCAAAAGGTATTTGTTACCCCTGGGAGTGATCGGGAATGGGCCCAGGACATCAAGGGCCACCAGCTCGTTGATGCGCGTGATCGAAATGGATCGCAACGGCGGAAGACATCTTTGGTGCGGCGGTTTCCGCCAAGTGCCGTCAGGGCAGGAACGTGATGCCGGGGCGAAAAGTAATTCCATTGCAGCGTCAGCAAAGTTTTTTGAACGCCGAGGTGCAACAATTTATCCCCATGCACACGATTGAGATAAAACGGCGCCGATACCCATGTCGCTGGCGTCGGTGTCTTAATATAAACGGCAAGGAAAAATCTGGATATTCGAGCGTCGGTGCATCGGATAAGCGACTGCCAGGTGGCTGCGTGTCTGGCTGGGTGACTGGCTGGGTGATTGGCTGGGTGACTGGCTTGTTAACTGACTGGGTGACTGGCTTGGTAACTGGCTGGGTGACTGGTTGGGTGACTGGCTGGGTGACTGGCTGGGTAGCTGCGTGTCTGTCTGGGTAACTGGCTGGGTGACTGGCTGGGTGACTGGCCGGGTGACTGGCCGGGTGGCTGCGTGTCTGTCTGTGTAACTGGCTGGGTGACTGGCTGGGTGACTGGTTGGGCGGCTGTGTGTCTGGCTGGGTGACTGGCTGGGTGACTGGCCGGGTGGCTGCGTGTCTGGCTGGGTAACTGGCTGGGTGACTGGCCAGGTGGCTGGTCGGGTGACTGCGTGGCTGGCTGGGTGACTTCTGCGTGTCTGGCTGGGTGACTGGCCGGGTTGCTGACTGGTTGGGTGACTGGCTGGGTCACTGGTTGGGTGTCTGGCTGGGTGGCTGTCTACGGGGCCGGTCTGGGCCAAGTCTCCCGCTTGAGGTGTCCCCCCCCCCCCCTTCCCCCAAGGAGGCTCCCCGGTCACCTCGATGCAGCATGCCAGGTGGTCGTCGCGGCCGAAGGAGCGGAAGAGGTCCCTGCCGGTGGCCATCTTGGCGACGGTGCAGCCCAGGGAGCACGTGTCTGCGGCGCAGGTAACCGGGTAGCCCAGCAGCACCTCGGGGGCCACGTAAACGAGGGTGCCTTCTCTACGCTTGCGAAACGTGGACCCCCCTAATGGAACATCTTTGCCGGTTAGAAACATTTAGGTTGGCCTGCATATGATCCATCCTGGGTTTAACCAGGCTGGATTGTGTGAGGAGCTCACAAATCATTGAAAGATCTGGACAAAGTCCCATCGGTGAGCTCCTTTGACAGGCTAGGCTGCGTTGGCTGGGCCATGTAGCCCGCATGCCCAGCCACCGAATGCCTAAACAGCTTTTGTTCGGCCGGATCGAGGGGGCTAAACGGGCGCGGCACGGGCTAGAGAAGAGATGGAGTGACGTGGTACAGGAGGACGTGGAGCTGAGTGGACTTGCCGATGACTGGTAATAGCGTTGTAAAGATCAGCCTCTGTGGAGGAGGCTCGTGAAGGACGCTGCTGGGCAGTTGGAGGCAGTCGTCCTCCAACAACAACGTGCAGAGTGCCAGGTGGCTAAAGCACAGCAAGTTGGCACAGTAATGGGGCACAGGTGGTGCATCAGCCAGTCATCTCAGTCATCTCAGTCAGTCAACCCGTGGCACTTGGGTCTGCCCCGTGACCTCCTACCAGCGGGCGTTCGACACTTCACGTGGCTTCAAGGTCCACATGGCCTGGCACAAGCGTCGTGGTGATGCCACTGCCACTTAGTGGTGAATGGCGGTTGTTGTTGTGGGTGTCTGTGTGTGTCTGTGTGAGTCTGTGTATGTCTGTGTGTGTGTGTGTGTCTGTGTGCGTCTGTATCCGGTAAAACAATCCCCTACCTCCTCGTGGTGCCGGACGGGCAACGCTGTCGTGGACAGTGCTGTGGGGGGGAGGGCCAATTCCGATTGTCCTTTCTCCTCATGGCGTCTGTGACCACCACAGCAGCTAAATGGGGGCTCTGGACGGGTGCAAGGGGCTGGTAACCCCTCCACCTTCAATTAACTACCACTAAACCACGACCGAAAAATGTAATTAACAAGCTTGTGATGGAGGCCCCGGGGGAGACAGGCGTCTATGACGTCTCCTGGCCAAACCTCATTTGTCGGAGCCAGAAGACTGAATATTTACCCTCAGGGCTCCTCCAGAAACAAAAAGCCACTACGGATGGCCACGTGGAACACTCACTGCGGAGGAGAGGCTGCCACTCCTCTGTGGGGAGTTGGACCGGTACCGCCTGGATCTCTGTGGTATTAAGGAGGTCCGGGGGACCGGTTCTGGCTCCTGCCACCATGAGGGGTGGACAGTCCTATACCCGGGGCAGGAGACTGCCAAACAACAGGGAGTGGCTCTTCTTCTGAACAAAAGAATGAAGGGGTGTGGGAGAGTGGTGGTGAGGTGTGCGAAGCTGTAAGCCCCAGGCTACTTTGGGCTCGACTTCCCATCAACCGGAGGCGAGGAGTAGTGGTCGTGGTTACTTATGCCCCCACTGAAGACGAACAGCCGTGGAGGGATGCAGGCAAGGCTGATGAGTCATATGCCTTCTATGATGCTAGGTGCTAGCTAAGGTGGCCCCTCGGGACAGAGTCATCTTGTTGGGTGACTTTAATGTCCGAGTTGGTCATGATGGTGGCATCTGGTCTAAAGTGATTGGAAGGCATGGGACAGATCAGCTCAATAACAAAGGTAGGAGGCTGCTAGATTTTTATGCAGCCCATGGGCTTGTAATTACCAACACGCTGTTCCGGCATCAGCGCATCCATACATCATGGATGCATGCCGGGTCCAATTAAAAACATCTGCTGGACTACGTAGTGATGGAACAGCAGATGCGGGCCCATGTCCTTGACACCAGGACCTACCGTGGAGCTGATCTACCCTCTGACCATCGACTAGTTATCTGTAAGATGCGCCTGCCATTCTTCACTCGGGTGGTGGGTGCACACCCAGGACCCATTCAAACCTAAGGTAGCCTGGTCTCAGCTAGCTGATGAAAGTTGCAAGCGAGAATTTCATCATCGCTTGCAGCTACGGTTGGCATCGTCTCCCACTCCTCCAGATGTCGAGGGCAAATGGGTGAGGTTTAGGACTGCGACTCAGACAGCTGCAATGGCTGCTTTGGGTACGCGGTCCAAACCTCCCCAAAGACATTGGCTGACAGAGGTGTTCAAGCTGGCTGAGAAAAAGCGACAGGCCTACTCTCATCAGCTACAGCATCCCACGTCGTAGAATGAGGAGGCTTACCGCATCCTTCGCTCGGAGGTTTGGAGAGCCGTGAGGTGCTGCAAGGATGGGTGGTGGTCGTGGGTTGCTGAGGAGATGGAATCTGCCTCAATGGCCCGCGATCACAAATCCCTATTTAACTCCATCAAAAAAGTAACCTGCAGTGCCACACCTATTACAATCATTAGGGGAAAGAACGGTGATCCAATCTCCGACCACCAGGAACATGTTTGCAGATTTGCTGAGCATTTCTGTGAGGTCCTGGGGGAGGGGGAATCCCTCAGCCTGGAAAACATCATGGGACAAAGTGGGGATGACCCTGCTGAGGCTGCGGTGCCTCAAATATTGGAGAAAGTCACCCCTGTGAGTGGCTGGCTGAGGTGCCATCCATTGAGGAAGTACTGAAGTTGATCCAGAGTCTTAGACCAGGAAAAGCACCGGGCAGAGATGATCCCCAAAGCGAAATGCTGAGGGAGGGTGGCGTTTGTGCCAGACTGCCCTACATGACATCATAACAACATTCTGGGCCACTGGACAGGTTCCGCAGGATTGGAAGGATGCCTTGGTGGTCCCCCTCTTTAGGAAGGGGGACCGCACAGACTTTAACAACTACAAGGGCATCTGACTCCTCAGTGTGCCGGGAAAGGTCCTGGCAAGGATTATTTAACATCACCTTCTAGGCACGCTGAGGAGAGGCTTGCGGAGCCCCAATGCGGTTTCAGGAAAGGGGGTCCTGCACAGATGCCATATTTTCTGTCCGTCTGCTACAGCAGAGGTGTAGGGAATTCCAACAAGACCTACATCTCTGCTTTATTGACCTGGCCAAGGCCTATGATACCATCAGTAGGCCTGGGCTCTGGGTAGTTCTTCGTGCTTTCGGAGTCCCTGACCCTTTGCTCATGATCATTAAGGACCATCATGATGGTGAGCGGGCCCGGGTAAAACTATGTGGCAGGGAGTCGGAGCCATTCCCTGTTCACCTTGGGGTGCGACAGGGATGTCCTCTGGCTCCAACATTATTTGACATCCATTTCGACCATGTAGTTCGTGAAGCCTTCAGTAGCTGTACCGGAGGAATTTCCATCTGGTACAGATACAATGGGAGGCTGATCAATGCCGGGGTGCGGTCAAGGGATGGCTCCTTATTGGTCAACCACGTTATGTATTTCGATGACCTGGTAATTGCGGCTCACTCAGAGGAGGAGTTGAAGGCACTGCTGCTGAAACTGGAGCATGCCAATACGAGGTGGGGCCTTACCATCAGCCCAACCAAAACGAAGCACCTGCCTGGGTATTTTGTACCATCGGACACTCCACCCCCACAACTCCCAATTGGTGATGGAGCAGTTGTGGAGAGAGTGGAGAGTTTCCCATATCTGGGCAGTGTACTCATGAGGTCTCAATCAGAATCAGTCGAGCGGCATTATCTTTTCTTCGGTTGCATAACGCTGTGTGGAAGCTACCTGGTCTGTCGCTCCGCATGAAGCTTCGGGTCTTCTCGGCCACGGTCATTCCCTCCCTTCTCTACACTTGCGAAACGTGGACCCCCCTAATGGAACATTTTCGCCGGCTAGAAACATTTAGGCTGGCCTGCCTACGATCAATCCTGGATTTAACCAGGCTGGATTGTGTGAGGAGCTCACAAATCCTCAAAAGATCTGGACAAAGTCCCATCGGTGAGCACCTCCGTCAGGCAAGACTGCGTTGGCTGGGCCATGTAGCCCGCATGCCCAATCACCGCATGCCCAAACAGCTTTTGTTCAGCCGATCGAGGGGGCTAAACGAGCACGGCACAGGCTAGAAAAGAGATGGAGTGATGTGGTACAA
This sequence comes from Petromyzon marinus, assembly GCF_048934315.1. Classification (NCBI taxonomy): domain Eukaryota; kingdom Metazoa; phylum Chordata; class Hyperoartia; order Petromyzontiformes; family Petromyzontidae; genus Petromyzon; species Petromyzon marinus. The sequence goes on from NW_027423180.1 coordinate 1,244,838, forward strand.
GAGGACGTGGAGCTGAGTGGACTTGCCGATGACTGGTACCAGCGGTGTCAAGATCGGCCTCAGTGGAGGAGGCTCGTGAAGGACGCTACTGGGCAGTTGGAGGCAGTCGCCCTCCAACAACAACGGAAGGCGGAGGAGCGACATTCACAACAACGAGCGGAGCACCGGGTGGCTAAATCACAGCAAATTGGCACAGTAGGGGGCAAAGGTTGTGCATCAGCCAGTCATCTCAGTCAGTCAACCCGTGGCACCTGGGTCTGCCCCGTGACCTCCTGCCATCGGGCGTTCGACACTTCACGTGGCCTCAAGGTGCACATAGCCTGGCACAAGAGTCGTGGTGACGTCACCGCCACTTAGTGGCGAATGGCGGTTGTTGTTGTCGTCTGTGTGTGTTTCTGTGTGTGTCTGTGGGTGTGTCTGTGTGTGTCTGTGGGTGTGTGTGTCTGTGTGTGTGTCTGTGTGTGTATGTCTGTGTGTGTGTGTCTGTGTCTGTGTGTGTCTGTGGGTGTGTCTGTGGGTGTGTCTGTGTGTGTTTCTGTGTGGGTGTGTCTGTGTGTCTGTGTGTGTGTGTGTGTGAGGCTCACAAGGATGTAGTTGTTATCGTCGTCGTCATATCCCCCATTGGCGACGCCCCCTCGGCTTTCCTCCTCCCCCTCGTCCAAAGTAAAAAACCAAACCGCGTCTATGGCGGCGAGCTCCAGCTTCTGGCGCTTCGTCAGGGAAGTCTTGAAGATACGTTGGATCACTGCACACGTGACAACAACAACATCAGCCACAACAACTGAAGCTATCAACTAATTCTTTATACACCCACACCGCGTTATGCCCCCCCCCAACCCGAAGTGGCTGGTGTCATCATCCTCATCATCATCATCCTCATGGTCATCATCATCATCATTGTCATCACCCCTTGGAAGCAAAATGCTCTAAACGCATTTTTCAACTCACTAGAAGAGACCCACATAGACTCGCAGAGACCCACAGAGACTCACAGAGACTCATAGAGACTCACTGAGACCCACAGAGACTCACAGAGACTCATAGAGACCCATGCTCATAGAGAACAACAGAGACCCACTGACACCCACAGAGATCCACAGAGACTCACAGAGACTCAAAGAGACCCATACTCATTTTTTACCATAGAGACCCACAGAGATCCACAGATACCCACACTCGTAGAGAACAACAGAGACCCACTGGCCCCCCGCGGCACTCCACATGGACGCACCATCCCCCTTCATTAATAATCATGAGCAGGTGACGAATGTTAAACTTCTTTCGCACCGTACGTTGACAACCGTGCTAATGTATGGGTCTATATGGGTGTCTCTGTGGATCTATGGGGTCTCCATGGGTGCCTCTGTGTGTCTCGGTGTGTCTATGGGTGTCTGTGTGTGTCTATGGGTGTCTCTGTGGGTCTATGGGTGTCTCTGTGCATCTCTGTAGGGCTCTGTGGGTCTCTGTGTGAGTCTGTGAGTCTCTGTGTGAGTCTGTGGGTCTCTGTGAGCCTGTGGCTCTGTGTGAGTCTATGGGTCTCTGTGTGAGCCCGTGGGTCTCTGTGTGAGTCTGTGGGTCTCTGTGTGAGCTTGTGGGTCTCTGTGTGAGTCTGTGGGTCTCTGTGTGAGACTATGGGTCTTTGTGCGAGCCTGTGGGTCTCTGTGTGAGACTGTAGGTCTCTGTGTGAGTCTATGGGTCTCTGTGTGAGCCTGTGGGTCTCTGTGTGAGCCTGTGTGTCTCTGTGTGAGTCTCTAGGTCTCTGTGTGAGTCTGTGCGCTAACCACTGCACCACCGCTCCCTACACACGCACAGTGCGCTAACCACTGCACCACCACTCCCTACACACACACACAGTGCGCTAACCACTGCAACCACCGCTCCCCACACACACACAGTGCGCTAACCACTGCACCACCGCTCCACAGACACAGTGCGCTAACCACTGCACCACCGCTCCCCACACACACACAGTGCACTAATCACTGCACCACCGCTCCCCACACACACAGTGCGCTAACCAATGCACCACCGCTCCACAAACAGTGCGCTAACCACTGCACCACCGCTCCCCACAGAGACTCACCACACAGAGACCCACAGACTCATCACACAGAGACCCATAGACTCACCACACAGAGACCCACAGACTCACCACACAGACAGCCACAGACTCACCACACAGACACCCACAGACTCACCACACGGAGACCCACAGACTCACCACACAGAGACCCACAGACTCACCACACAGACACCCACAGACTCACAACAAAGAGACCCACAGACTCACCATACAGAGACCCAGCCTCACCACACAGAGACCCACAGACTCACCACACAGACACCCACAGACTCACCACACAGACACCCACAGACTCACCACACAGAGACCGACAGACTCACCACACAGAGACCCACAGACTCACCACACAGAGACCGACAGACTCACCACACAGAGACCCACAGACTCACCACACAGACACCCACAGACTCACCACACAGAGACCCACAGACTCACCACACAGAGACCCACACACTCACCACACAGAGACCCACAGACTCACCACACGGAGACCCACAGACTCACCACATGGAGACCCACAGACTCACCACACAGAGACCCACAGACTCACCACACAGAGACCCACAGACTCACCACACAGAGACCCACAGACTCAACACACAGAGACCCAGACTCACCACAAGGAGACCCACAGACTCACCACAAGGAGACCCACAGACACACCACACAGAGGCCCACAGACTCACCACACAGAGACCCACAGACTCACCACACAGAGACCCACAGACTCACCACACAGAGACCCACAGACTCACCACACAGAGACCCACAGACTCACCACACAGAGCCCCGTGTGGGCACCTTCAGGCTGAGTCGACCTTGAGGAGGCCCAGACAGGGTTCAGATTTTCCCGCCACCGCCTCCACTCGTCCCGACCCGGAAGCGGAAGTAGAATCTGTAGATTGAGGGGCGCCCGGCTGCCGGGGGCGTGGCCGCGTTATATCACGTCACTCGGCAGGGGCGTGGCTCTGCGTGGGCGTGGCTAGGAGTGGGCGTGGTCACTTCCGTCGCACTGACGTCATCGGTGACGTCACGCGACCACGTGGCTCGTCAGTTGGCGACGGACGTGAAGGAGGCGGCTGCTTTTTCGTCTTCAGCGTCGACATCTTCAGATTCTTCATCATCCTAATCGCCGAGCACCTTCTGCTGAAGCCATTGACGTGGTGAGTTGTGTGGGTCAGTGTTGTGGGTGTGTGGTGAGTTGTCTGGGTCCGTGGTGAGTTGTGTGGGTCTGTGTTGTGGATCCGTGGTGAGTTGTGTGGGTTCTTGGTGAGAGTGTTGGTTCGTGGTGAGTTGTGTGGGTCCTTATTGTGGCTTATTGGTGAGTGTGGGTGTCCGTGGTGAGGATTCATGGTGAGTTGTGAGAGTCCGTGGTGAGGATGTGGGTTCGTGGTGAGTTGTGTGGGTTCGTGGTGATGTGGGTTTGTGGTGAGTTGTGTGGGTTCGTGGTGAGGATGTGGGTTTGTGGCGAGTTGTGTGGGTTCGTGGTGAGGATGTGGGTTTGTGGTGAGTTGTGTGGGTTCGTGGTGAGGATGTGGGTTCTTGGTTTGTTGTGTGGGTTCGTGGTGAGGATGTGGGTTTGTGGTGAGTTGTGTGGGTCCATGGTGAGGATGTGGGTTTGTGGTGAGTTGTGTGGGTTCGTGGTGAGGATGTGGGTTCTTGGTTTGTTGTGTGGGTTCGTGGTGAGGATGTGGGTTTGTGGTGAGTTGTGTGGGTCCGTGGTGAGGATGTGGGTTTGTGGTGAGTTGTGTGGGTTCGTGGTGAGGATGTGGGTTCTTGGTTTGTTGTGTGGGTTCGTGGTGAGGATGTGGGTTTGTGGTGAGTTGTGTGGGTCCGTGGTGAGGATGTGGGTTTGTGGTGAGTTGTGAGGGTTCGTGGTGAGGATGTGGGTTTGTGGTGAGTTGTGTGGGTCCGTGGTGAGGATGTGGGTTTGTGGTGAGTTGTGAGGGTTCGTGGTGAGGATGTGGGTTTGTGGTGAGTTGTGAGGGTTCGTGGTGAGGATGTGGGTTTGTGGTGAGTTATGAGGGTTCGTGGTGAGGATGTGGGTTCTTGGTGAGGGTTGGTGGGTTCGTGGTGAGGATGTGGGTTTGTGGTGCGTGAGTCCATGCTAACAATGTGGCTGCTTTTTCGTCTTCAGCGTCGACATCTTCAGATTCTTCATCATCCTAATCGCCGAGCACCTTCTGCTGAAGCCATTGACGTGGTGAGTTGTGTGGGTCAGTGTTGTGGGTCTGTGGTGAGTTGTCTGGGTCCGTGGTGAGTTGTGTGGGTCCGTGTTGTGGATCCGTGGTGAGTTGTGTGGGTTCTTGGTGAGAGTGTTGGTTCGTGGTGAGTTGTGTGGGTCCTTATTGTGGCTTATTGGTGAGTGTGGGTGTCCGTGGTGAGGATTCATGGTGAGTTGTGAGGGTTCGTGGTGAGGATGTGGGTTTGTGGTGCGTGAGTCCATGCTAACAATGTGAGTCCACGTGGTAGCGGTGCAATCGCCCTCCACTGAACTCTGCCTGACTCTCCCCACCCTCCACTCTCCACGCAGAGACACCGAGAGATTTACGGAGCACAGCAACGCCATGCAGGTAGGCGTGGCCCCCTCCACTCAACATATGAACACCACCCTAACTTACAAACACCACCCACACTTACAAACACCACCCACACTTACGAACACCACCCACACTTACAAACACCACCCACACTTACAAACACCACCCTAACTTACAAACACCACCCACACTTACAAACACCACCCACACTTACGAACACCACCCACACTTACAAACACCACTCACACTTACAAACACCACCCTAACTTACAAACACCACCCACACTTACAAACACCACCCACACTTACAAACACCATCCACACTTACAAACACCACTCACACTTACAAACACCACTAACACTTACAAACACCACCCACACTTGCAAACACCATCCACACTTACAAACACCACTCACACTTACAAACACCACCCACACTTACAAACACCACCCTCACTTACAAACACCACCCTCACTTACGAACACCACTCTCACTTACAAACACCACCCTCACTTACAAACACCACCCTCACTTACAAACACCACCCTCACTTACAAACACCACCCTCACTTACAAACACCACCCTCACTTACGAACACCACCCTCACTTACAAACACCACCCTCACTTACAAACACCACCCACACTTACAAACACCACCAACACTTACAAACACCACTCACACTTACAGACACCACCCACACTTACAAACACCACCCACACTTACAAACACCACCCACACCTGTGAACACCACTCACACTTACAAACACCACCCATATATGTATACATATATATGTTTGTGTGTGTATATATGTATGTATGAATGTGTATGTGTGTGTGTGTATGAATGTGTATGTATGTGTGTATGTGTGTATATATATGTATCTATGAATGTGTATGTGTGTATGAATGTGTATGTACGTGTGTATGTGTGTGTATGTGTGTGTATGTGTGTGTATGCGTGTCTGTGTATATGTGTGTATATATGTATGTGTGTGTATGTGTGTGTATGTATGGATTTGTGTGCGTGTAGACGAGGCAAGCTGGACCGAGTGGGAGGCAGCCTCCGCCTATCACCAGGTGGAGTGCGCTGACCGCCAGCTCCATGTTAATCCGCAGCAAATCACCCAAAGGTAAGAACGAGAGAGGAGCAGGAGAATCATCAAAGTCTAAGAATGATGGCAGCTCAAATCAAAGCAGCTCAACCAAGTGGGCTGATATCATCGTCATCATCATCGTCGTCATCATCATCATCATCGTCGGCATCATCATTGTCGCTGTCGCGTGGAAATGCTTAGCAGCAGCCAAATAACACTTGGATTCAAGCGGGGTGATGTTGATTCCTCTAAATGTTGAGCGGGGGGATACTCACAAAGACACCCATAGACACACAGAGACACCCATAGACACACATTGACAACCATAGACACACAGAGACACCCATAGACACACAGAGACACTCATAGACACCTATAGACACCCATAGACACTCATAGACACACAGAGACACACAGAGACACCCGTAGACACACAGAGACCCACAGAGACACCCAGACCCACAAAGGCACCGATAGAGACCCGACAAACCCACAGAGACACCCATAGACCCACAGAGACACTCATAGACACCCATAGACACTCATAGACACCCATAGATACCCATAGACACTCATAGACACACAGAGACAAACAGAGGCACCCGTAGACACACAAAGACCCACATAGACACCCAGACCCATAGAGACCCACAGATGCACCGATAGAGACCCTACAAACCCACAGAGACACCCATAGACCCACAGAGGCAACCACAGAGACCCTGTGGACCCACAGAGACAGCCATAGAGACCCATACATTAACACGGTTGGCAACGTACGGTGCAAAAAGAAGTTTAACTTTCGTAGATGCAACCTGTACCGCCACGTGGGTCTACATTAGCGTTGAAGGGTTCCCAACGACTCGGAGGTTTAGGGGCTTTCGCCGTAAGTTTACTCGAAGCTTATTTCAGTACACGAGGGTGTAACAACTTCCCCAGGGGTCCCGGGCTACGTCCCACTAGCCCCCCCGTCACAGCCGGCTGCCCCGTGCTGCCTCCTCTGCGTCCGACCATGGGTTCAGCCAACCCGGCCGACCGAGGAGCGCGGTCACCTCCAGCCCTGTACGCTGTGCTATCCCCTACTCCTACCCTCTTGCCCCTGGCTCCCCCCGTTCCACCCTACTCTGAGCCCCGGCTCCAGCAACGACCCCGCCTACGTCACGGGGTTCCCCTTTTTATACCAAGGGGAGACGTGACGTCATGGAGCCGCCCGGCGCGCATGACGTCACGTTTCCATTTGACTCCTCTGCATTAGTAAAGGTCTCTGGTGAGTCTCTGTGAGTCTCTGTGGGTGTCAGTGGGTCTCTGTGGCTCTCTGTGGGTCTCTATTAGTCTCGGTGGGTCTCTTTGAGTCTCTGTGGGTCTCTTTGAGTCTGTAGAAAAATGCGTTTAGAGCATTTTTCTGCCACGTGGTGATGACGATGATGACGACGACGATGATGAGGATGATGACGACGGTGATGATTACGACGATGATGATGACACCAGCCACTTTGGGGGGGGGGGCATAACGCGGTGTGTGTGTATACAAAACAAGTTGATAGCTTCAGTTGTTGTGGCTGATGTTGTTGTTGTTGTCACTTGTGCAGCGATCCAGCGTATCTTCAAGACTTCCCTGACTAAGCGCCAGAAGCTGGAGCTCGCCGCCATGGACGCGGTTTGGTTTTTTACTTTGGACGAGGGGGAGGAGGAAAGCCGAGGGGGCGTCGCCAATGGAGGATATGACGACGACGATAACAACTACATCCTTGTGAGACTCACACACACAGACACACAGACACACACACACACACAGACACACACACACACAGACACACACACACAGACACACACACACACAGACACACACACAGACACACACACACAGACACAGACACACAGACACAGACACACAGACACACACAGATACACAGACACACACAGACACACACACACAGACACACACACAGACACAGACACACACAGACACATACATACAAACACAGACACACAGACACACACAGACACACACACAGACACACACACACAGACACACACACAACTACATCCCTGTGAGACTCACACACAAGACAAAGATCCCCTATATAGCCTTCACAGACTGTAGGGGCAAGTGCTGTTAGCGAGCACCTATGAAGGCCAGAACGTTACACGAGGGGGTGGGTGGCCAGCACCACGACCGACCGCCTTTGTCTCCCCAGTGGCGATGTTTACACACCGCACCAGCTACTCATTTGAGGCTGAGTCGACCTAGGGGAGGCCAGGGACCGGTTCAGATAATCGTCACTGTTGGTGTTGGCCGTGAGTGGGAATCGAACCCGGGTCGCCGGGTTCATAGCGCAGCGTAACGCTAACCGCTGCACCACCGCTCCCCACACACACAGACACACACAGACACACACAGACACACACAGACCCCCAATTTGACCTTCACCCTGATGCTTCCCGTGACCTCCCCGTGACCCCACTTTGACCTTCACCCTGACCACTCCGCGTGACCTCCCCCGTGACCCCTGCAAGGTCCAGAACGAGCACTTCCACTACCGCTTCGAGCTGAACAAGAAGATTGGGCATGGTGGACAGGGCGTGGTGGTGCAGTGTCTGGACCACAAGACTCGGACGATGGTGGCGCTCAAGATCCTCGCCTCGCCCTCCAAGTGAGTGGGCCCTGGTGCAGCGGTGCAGTCAACAGCAACAGCAGCACCAACAACAACAACAACAACGATGTCAACAACAACAATGGGCCAACTATGGGACTGCTGTTGAGTGTTAGCTCACAGTGACAACAATAACAAACTATGGCTGAAACAACCTTTACTTGACTCTCCCTCGCTCGAGCACCCACCACCATCACGACCACTACCACCACCATCACCACCACCACTGTCACCACCATCACCACCATCACACTACCACCACCCCTCTCTCCCTACCACCACCACCATCACGACCACTGCCACCACCATCACCATCACACTACCACCACCCCTCTCTCCCTACCACCACCACCATCACGACCACTGCCACCACCATCACCACCATCACACTACCACCACCACCATCACACTACCACCACCATCACGACCACTGCCACCACCCCTCTCTCTCTACCACCACCACACTACCACCATCACACTACCACCACCCCTCTCTCCCTACCACCACCACCACCATCACGACCACTGCCACCACCATCACGACCACTACCACTGCCCCTCTCTCCCTACCACCACCACCACCACCATCAGCACCATCACACTACCACCACCATCACACTGCCACCACTACCATCACGACCACTACCACCACCATCACACTACCACCACCATCACGACCACCACCACCATCACACTACCACCACCACCACCACCATCACACTACCACCAACACCACCATCACACTACCACCCCCACACTACCACCATCACGACCACTACCACCACCATCACACCACCACCATCACCATCACACTAACACCACCACCACCATCACCACCACTGCCACCACCCCTCTCTCACTTCCACCACCACCATCACCACCATCACACTACCACCACCATCACCATCACACTACCATCACCATCACCACCACTACCACCACCCCTCTCTCCCTACCCCCACCACCACCACCATCACCACCACCAGCACCACCATCCCCACACTACCACCACCACCCCCTCCCTACCACCACCCTTCCCCACCATCACCACCATCCCTCCTCTACGTTACGTCTAAACTCTCTGTCTCTGTGTCTCTGTGTCTCTCTCTGTGCACTCGCTCACTCGCTCGCAGCTCCAGGCAAGAGGACAACCATCTGAGGGAGATCCAGATGTCTATGCAGCTGCAGAGCCAACGTAGCGACGTTGACTTCAACGTTGCAAAAGTCCTGGAGACTTTCTCCTTCCGAGGCCACAAATGCCTCGTCATGGAGCTGTTGAGGTACGAACAGCACCAGCACCAGCACCACTCACTCACTCACCATCACCACTACCGCCATCACCACCACTCACTCAACATCACCACCACCACTCACTCACCATCACCAGTACCACCATCACCACCACTCACTCACCATCACCACCACCACCACTCACTCACTTACCATCACCAGGACCACCACCACGACCACCACTCACTCACCATCACCATTACCACCATCACCAACACTCACTCACTCACTCAGCATCACCACCATCACCACCACCACCACTCACTCACCATTACCACTACCACCATCAACACCACCACTCACTCACCATCACCAATACCACCATCACCACCACTCACTCACTCACTATCACCACTACCACCACACCACCATCACCACCACCACAACCACTCACCATCACCACCACCACCACCACCACCACTCACTCACCATCACCACTACCACCATCACCACCATCACCACAACCACTCACTCACCATCACCACTACCACCATCACCACTCACTCACCATCACCACCACCACTCACTCACCATCACCACTACCACCATCACCACCACTCACTTAATCACCATCACAACTACCACCCCAGCACCACCACCACTCACTCACCATCACCACTACCACCATCACCACCACCACTCACTCACTCACCATCACCACTACCACCACACCACCAGCACCACCACCACTCACCCACCATCACCACTACCACCATCACCACCACTCACTCACTCACCATCACCACTACCACCATGACCACCACTCACTCACTCACCAACACCACTACCACCACACCACCAGCACCACCACAACTCACTCACTCACCATCACCACTACCACCATCACCACCACTCACTCACCATCACCACCACTACTCACTCACCATCACCACTACCACCAGCACAACCACCACTCACTCACTCACTCACCATCACCACTACCACCATCACCACCACCACCACCATCACCACCACCACCACTCACTCACCATCACCCCTACCGCCATCACCACCACTCACTCACCATCACCACTACCACCACCACCACAACCACCATTCACTCACTCACTCACTCACCATCACCACTACCACCACACCACCAGCACCACCACCACTCACACACTCACCATCACCACTACCACCACCACCACACCACCAGCAACACCAGCCACTCACTCACTCACCATCACCACTACCACCATCACCACCACTCACTCACTCACTCACCATCACCACTACCACCATCACCACCACTCACTCACCATCAGCACTACCACCATCACCACCATCAACACCACCACCACCACTCACTCACTCACCATCACCACTACCACCATCAGCACCACTAACCCACCAACACACTATCACCATCACCACCATCACCACCATCACCACCACCACTCACTCACCATCACCACTACCGCCATCACCACCACTCACTCACTCACCATCACCACTACCACCACCACTCACTCACTCACCATCACCACCACTCACCATCACCACTACCACCATCACCACCCACTCACCACCACCACACCACCACCACACCACCACCCACAGAGACCCACAGAGAGGGGCATCGCTGACGCCTCTGTCTCCCCGTCACAGCACGAACCTCCATCGGCTACTCAGAGACATGGGGCAGGGGCACATCGACGAGGACATCGCGAGGGCCTACACCAGGGGCATCCTCCGCTTCCTCGCCTACGCCAAGTCCCGGGGCATCGTCCACGGGGACATCAAGCCGGTGAGCGGAGGGCAGGCTGGGGGCGCGGACGCTCGCTTTGACGCTCGGCACTCTGACAGATGTAGATGTCACTGGTTCTTCACGTTCTGTAGATGCAGATGCCACTGGTTCTTCACGTTCTGTAGACGCAGATGCCACTGGTTCTTCACGTTCTGTAGATGCCACTGGTTCTTCACGTTCTGTAGATGTAGATGCCACTGGTCCTTCACGTTCTGTAGATGCAGATGCCACTGGTTCTTCACATTCTGTAAATGTAGATGCCACTGGTTCTTCACGTTCTGTAGATGCCACTGGTTCTTCACGTTCTGTAGATGTAGATGCCACTGGTCCTTCACGTTCTGTAGATGTAGATGCCACTGGTTCTTCATGTTCCGTAGATGTAGATGCCACTGGTTCTTCACGTTCTGTAGATGTAGATGCCACTGGTTCTTCACATTCTGTAGACGCAGACGCCACTGGTTCTTCACCTTTTGCAGATGTAGATGCCACTGATTCTTCACGTTCTGTAGATGTAGACGCCACTGGTTCTTCACGTTCTATAGATTTAGATGTCACTAGTTCTTCACATTCTGTAGATGTAGATGCCACTGGTTCTTCATGTTCTGTAGATGTAGATGCCACTGGTTTTTCACGTTCTGTAGATGTAGATGCCACTGGTTCTTCACGTTCTGTAGATGTAGATGCCACTGGTCCTTCACGTTCTGTAGAAGCAGATGCAACTGGTTCTTCACGTTCTGTAGATGTAGATGCCACTGGTTCTTCACATTCTGTAGACACAGATGCCACTGGTTCTTCATGTTCTGCAGATGTAGACGCCATTGGTTCTTCACGTTCTGTAGATGTAGATGCCACTGGTTCTTCACGTTCTGCAGATGTGGATGCCACTGGTTCTTCCCGTTCTGCAGATATCGATGGCACTGGTTCTTCACGTTCTGCAGATGTAGATGTCATTCGTTCTTCACGTTCTGCAGTTGTAGATGCCACTGGTTCTTTACGTTCTGCAGATGTAGATGCCACTGGTTCTTCACATTCAGCAGATGTAGATTGCCACTGGTTCTTCACGTTCTGTAGATGTAGACGCCACTGGTTCTTCACGTTCTGTAGATGTAGATGCCACTGGTTCTTCACGTTCTGTAGACGTAGATGCCACTGGTTCTTCACGTTCTGTAGATGTAGACGCCACTGGTTCTTCACGTTCTGTGATGTAGATGCCACTGGTCCTTCACGTTCTGTAGATTAGATGCCACTGGTTCTTCTCGTTCTTCAGATGTAGATGCCACTGGTTCTACACGTTCTGTAGATGTAGATGCCACTGGTTCTTCATGTTCTGTAGATGTAGACGCCACTGGTTCTTCACATTCTGTAGACGTACATGTCACTGGTCCTTCACATTCAGCAGATGTAGATTGCCACTGGATGTTCACGTTCTGCAGATGTAGATGCCACCATCGCCATCTATCGAACTTATGAACTCTCGGTTCTGAACAGCAGCAACTTGAGCGTACGGACTGGGTTTGGTTCGTATCTCTGAAAGTTCGCAAGCCGAACGTTCATAAGTAGAGGTAGTCACCGTACATAGACGTACAGTCCTAGAGAGTGCTCGCCGCCTTGACCCCGCTGAGTGTGAATTCTCTCTCTCCCTGCCGCTCGCTCCCCATCCAGCGCAACATTCTGGTGAAAAACATCGCGAGCCGCGTTGCCAGAGTCACCGACTTCGGCCTCAGCTTCTTTGTGGACCGTCCACGTGAGTGGTGACCCCCCTACACCTGCACGTGTGTGGGTGTGTGTGGGTGTGTGTGGGTGTGTGTGGGTGTGTGTGGGTGTGTGGGTGTGTGGGTGTCTGTGCGTGTGGGTGTCTGTGTGTGTGGGTGTGTGTGTGTGTGGGTGTCTGTGTGTGTGGGTGTGTGTGGGTGTGTGGGTGTGTGTGGGTGTCTGTGTGTGTGGGTGTCTGTGTGTGTGTGTGGGTGTCTGTGTGTGTGGGTTTCTCCACCCACCCACCCACCCACCACCACCCCCCACACACGCACGTACCCAGTCCACATTCACCATCACCGCCGCTGTCGCTTGCCGTCATCCACACAGCCCCGTGCGTGGGAGGCACCCTCGTCTACATGGCGCCCGAGGTGCTGCTGGGCTACCCGGTCACCTGCGCCGCGGACACGTGGTCCCTGGGCTGCACCGTCGCCAAGATGGCCACCGGCAGGGACCTCTTCCGCTCCTTCGGCCACGACGACCACCTGGCATGCTGCATCGAGGTGACCGGGGAGCCTCCTTGGGGGAAGGCGGGGGGGGACACCTCAAGCGGGAGACTTGGCCCAGACCGGCCCCGCAGACATCCACCCAGCCGGCCACCCAGCCAGTCACCCAGCCAGTCACCCAGCCAGTCACCCAGCCAGTCACCCAGTCAGACACCCAGCCAGTCACCTGGCCAGTCACCCAGCCAGTCACCCAGCCAGCCACCCAGTCAGACACCCAGCCAGTCACCCAGCCAGTCATGCAGCCAGTCCCGCAGCCAGCCACATGGCCAGTCACCCAGCCAGTCACGCAGCCAGTCACCCAGTCAGACACCCAGCCAGTCACCCAGCCAGTCACCCAGCCAGTCACCTAGCCAGTTATCCAGCCAGTCACCCAGCCAGACACGCAGCCAGTCACCCAGATAGTCACCCAGCCAGTCACCCAGCCAGTCACCCAGCCAGTCATGCAGCCAGCCACCTGGCCAGTCACCCAGCCAGTCACCCAGCCAGTCACGCAGCCAGTCACCCAGCCAGTCACCCAGTCAGACACCCAGCCAGTCACCCAGCCAGTCACCCAGCCAGTCACCTGGCCAGTTACCCAGCCAGTCACCCAGCCAGACACGCAGCCAGTCACCCAGCTAGTCACCTGGCCAGTTACACAGCCAGTCACCTAGCCAGTCACCCAGCCAGTCACCCAGCTAGTCACCTGGCCAGGTACCCAGCCAGTCACCTGGCCAGTCACCCAGCCAGTCACCCAGCCAGTCACCCAGCCAGTCACACAGCCAGTCACCTAGCCAGTCACCCAGCCAGTCACCCAGCCAGTCACCTGGCCAGTTACCCACCGACTCGCCCACCCACTGACCGACCCACTCGCCCACTCACCCACCCACCTACCAACCTACGCCCCCACCTACCCACCCACCTACCTACCGACACACCCACCCACCTACCAACCCACCTATCTACCCACCGACCCACTCGCCCACCTACCAACCTACTGACCCACCTACCCACTCACCCACCCACCTACCAACCTACCCACCCATCTACCCACCTACGCACCCATAATGCTCGATGTGACAATGTCACAATGAGATCTTCTTCTGCCGTACGGCCGATGAGAAATAGCTACGCAGCTCTGTGGGCGCCTTACCTGGTTAAAGAAAAATAGTTTAGCTGTAGCGTGGGTCCCTTTGTAGGTCCCTGTCCTTCTACATGAGTCTCTAGATCTCCAAGGGGCTCTGTATGGGTCTCTGTGAGGCCCTATTGTTCTATGGAAGTCTGTGGGTCTCTATGGGTCTCTGTATGGGTTTTTGTGAGGCCCTATTGTTCTATGTAAGTCTATGGGTCTCTATGGGTCTCTGTATGGGTCTCTGTGAGGCCCTATTGTTCTATGTAAGTCTATAGGTCTCTATGGGTCTCTGTATGTGTCTCTGTGAGTCCCTATGGTTCTATGTGAGTCTCTGAATCTCTATGGGTCTCTGTATGGGTTTCTGTGAGGTCCTATTGTTCTATGTAAGTCTATGGGTCTCTATGGGTCTCTGTATGTGTCTCTGTGAGTCCCTATGGTTCTATGTGAGTCTCTGAATCTCTATGGGTCTCTGTATGGGTTTCTGTGAGGCCCTATTGTTCTATGTAAGTCTATGGGTCTCTGTATGGGTTTCTGTGAGTCCCTATGGTTCTATGTGAGTCTCTGAATCTCTGTGGGTCTCTATGGATCTATGTATGGGTCTCTAGGAGTCCCTATGTTTCTATATGTCTCTGAATCTCTATGGGTCTCTCCGTGTAACACGCATGTAACATGCGTGTAACACGCGTGTAACATGCGTGTAACAAGCGTGTAACAAGCGTGTCTCTCTCTCTGTCTTGAAATGGTTGTGCAGATCATGGGCATGCCTCCGAAAGACATGTTGGAGAGATCTCGCAACAAAGAGTACTTCTTTGGTGAGTAGAAGGGTGGTGTGGTGGTGGTGCGGTGATGGTGCTGTGGTGGTGGCGATGGTGGTGGTGTCGTGGTGGGGGGGGGCCTGGGGGGATGGGGAGGGAGGAGGTGGTGGTTGGGGCTTGGGCCGACTCAGTAACGACCTGGGTTAGGGGCGATAAGTAACCAAAGCGGGGGTAGGTGGGTGGGTGGGTAGGTGGGTGGGAGTGTAGGTGTGGGTGGGTGAGTTGATATGTGGATGACGTGGTGGTTGGTGACACTGTGCGTGTGTCTCTCTCTCTCTCGTTCTCTCTCTCTGTGTGTCTCTCTCTTTATCTCTTTGTGTGTCTCTCTCTGTCTCTGCCTGTCTCCCTCTGTCTCTCGTTCTCTGTCTCTCTGTCTTTCTCTGTCTCTTTGTCTATATCACTCTCTCTCTCTCCCTGTCTCTCTATCCATCTCTGTCTCTCTCTGTGTGTCTCTGTCTCTCTCTCTGTCTGTGTCTCTCTGTCTTTCTGTCTCTCTGTCTGTCTCTCTGTCTCTGTGTCTCTCTCTGCCTATCTCTCTATCTCTCTCTCTCTGTGTGTCTCTCTCTGTGTCTCTCTGTGTGCGTCTCTATCTCTGTCTCTCCATCTTTCTGTCTCTCTGTCTCTTTCTGTCTCTGTGTCTCTCTCTGCCTATCTCTCTATCTCTCTCTCTATCTGTGTCTCTCTCTGTCTCTCGTTCTCTGTCTCTCTGTCTTTCTCTGTCTCTTTGTCTCTATCACTCTCTCTCTCTCTCCCTGTCTCTCGATCCATCTCTTTCTCTCTCTCTCTCTGTCTCTCTCTGTCTCTCCTACTTTGTCTCTCTGTCTCTCTCTGTCTCTCTCTGCTTTTCTCTCTCTCTCTCCCTCCTGCAGACCATTTCGGCCATCCTCTCTGCCTGGGCAAGAAGCGTCACCCGGGAAGTATTCCCCTGCACTTCGTGCTGCGGGGATGTGGAGTTCAGCTCGTGAACTTTATCAGAAACTGCCTACAGTAAGAACACAGACAAAGATCCCCCGTGTAGCCTCTAGCAGGCTGTAGGGGCAAGTGCTGTTAGCGAGTAGCAGCAGCATCTATACACAGACAAAGATCCCCCGTGTAGCCTCTAGCAGGCTGCAGGGGCAAGTGCTGTTAGTAGCACCTATATACAGACACAGATCCCCCGTGTAACCTCTAGCAGGCTGTAGGGGCAAGTGCTGTTAGTAGCAGCGAGTAGCAGCACCTACACACAGATAAAGATCCCCCGTGTAGCCTCTAGCAGGCTGTAGGGGCAAGTGCTGTTAGCGAGTAGCAGCAGCACCTATACACAGACAAAGATCCCCGGTGTAGCCTCTAGCAGGCTGTCGGGGCAAGTGCTGTTAGTAGTAGCGAGTAGCAGCGCCTATACACAGACAAAGATCCCCCGTGTAGCCTCTAGCAGGCTGTAGGGGCACGTGCTGTTAATAGTAGCGAGTAGCTGCATCACCTATACACAGACAAAGATCCCCCGTGTAGCCTCTAGCAGGCTGTCGGGGCAAGTGCTGTTAGTAGTAGCGAGTAGCAGCACCTCTACACAGACAAAGATCCCCCGTGTAGCCTCTAGCAGGCTGTAGGGACAAGTGCTGTTAGTAGTAGCGAGTAGCAGCACCTACACACAGAAAAAGATCCCCCGTGTAGCCTCTAGCAGGCTGTAGGGGCAAGTGCTGTTATTAGTGAGTAGCAGTGCCTATACACAGAAAAAGATCCCCCGTGTAGCCTCTAGCAGGTTGTAGGGGCAAGTGCTGTTAGTAGTAGCGGGTAGCAGCATCACCTATACACAGACAAAGATCCCCCGTGTAGCCTCTAGCAGGCTGTAGGGGCAAGTGCTGTTACTAGTAGCGAGTAGCAGTACCTACACACAGATAAAGATCCCCCGTGTAGCCTCTAGCAGGCTGTAGGGGCAAGTGCTGTTAGTTGTAGCGAGTAGCAGCACCTACACACAGACAAAGATCCCCCGTGTAGCCTCTAGCAGGCTGTAGGGGCAAGTGCTGTTACTAGTAGCGAGTAGCAGCACCTACACACAGATAAAGATCCCCCGTGTAGCCTCTAGCAGGTTGTAGGGGCAAGTGCTGTTAGCGAGTAGCGAGTAGCAGCACCTACACGCAGATAAAGATCCCCCGTGTAGCCTCTAGCAGGCTGTAGGGGCAAGTGCTGTTAGCGAGTAGCGAGTAGCAGCATCTATGAAGGCCGGCACTGTGGCACACACAGAGGGCGTGGGTGGCCAGCACCACCACGCCCGGCCGCCTTTGTCTCCCGGGTGGCGATATTTACACACCGCACCAGGTACTCATTTGAGGCTGAGTCGACCGAGGGGAGGGCCAGGACCGGTTGCTCAGATAAACGCAGTCCCTGCTGTTGGCCGTGGTTTTTTTCGGTAAAGTCACGCAGGTAAAAAAAAGTAGAATATAATAAATATAAAATATCACGACGTTTCCATCGCAACACCAAGCGGTCGTCCTCAGGTGGAAAAAAATTAATCCAGCAGGGGAACAGCTGAACCAGGAAGAAACACAGCGAGAGAGCTGTTACAACAACAAGACTTTATATATATGCGTTGTCGAAGGGCGAGCAGGCAGGGTCTGAGCTGGAAAGGAATTCCATCCCTGCATGCAAGCGCGTCAGTTGTGTTAATGGGGGAGATCAGGGAGAGAGAGAGAGATTAGGGAGAGAGATTAGCATGAACTGGGCTTCCGTCGCCGCATAAGAGTATCGCCCCTGCATATGCGCGCAACAGCCGCGTTAATGGGAGAGTATCACTATGTTGATGGTAGAGATTATGCAAGAGAGATTAGTGGGATGAGCAGGTTAATATATACACACACACTCACACACGTCCGCAACAATAACAACCGCCATTCGCCACTAAGTGGCGGTGACATCACCACGGCGCTTGTGCCAGGCCATGTGCACGTTGAGGCCAAAGTGAAGTGTCGAACGCTCGCTGGCAGGAGGTCACGGGGCAGATCCAGCAGGTGCCACGGGTCGACTGACTGAGATGACTGCTGGCTGATGCACCACCTGTGCCCCCTACTGTGCCAACCTGCTGTGCTTTGGCCACCCGGTGTTCCGCTCATTGTTGTGAGCGTCGCTCTAATGCCTTCCATTGTTGTTGGAGCGCGACTGCCTCCAATCGCCCAGTAGCAGCGTCCTCCACAAGCCTCCTCCACAAGTACCCAGGCAGATGCTTAGTTTTGGTGGTGCTGATGGTAAGGCCCCAACTTTTAGTGGCATGCTCCTGTTTCAGCAGCAGTGCGTCCAACTCTTCCTCTGAGCAGCTATTACCAAATCATTGGCATACGTAACATGGTTGACCAATAGGGAGCCATCCGTTGACCGTACCTGGGCATCGATCAGCCTCCCATTATATCTGTAGCCATCGAAGGCTTCACAAACTACGTGGTCGAAATAAATGTGAAATAATGTGGGAGGCAGAGGACATCCCTGTCGCACCCCAAGGTGAACAGGGAATGGCTCTGACTCCAGTCCACGTAGTTTTACCTGGGCCCGCTCACCAATATAAAGGTCCTTAATCATCGCGAGCAGAGAGTCAGGGACTCCGAAAGCACAAAGAACAACCCAGAGCCCAGGCCTACTGATGGTTTCATAGCTCTTGACCAGGTCAATAAAGCAGAGATGTAGGTCTTGTTGGAATTCCCTACACCTCTACTGTAACAAACGGACAGAAAATATGGCATCTGTGCAAGACCGCCCTTTCCTGAAATCACATTGGGGCTCCGCAAGCCTCCCCGTCCAGTGGCCCAGACTGTTGTTATGATGTCATGTAGGGCAGTCTGTGCACAAACGCCACCCTCCCTCAGCATTTTGCTTGGGAGATCACCTTTGCCCGGTGCCTTTCCTGGTCTCAGACTCTGGATCGCCTTCAGTACTTCCTCAACAGATGACACCTCAGCCAGCCACTCACAGGGGGTGACAACCTCCTCCAATATTTGAGGCACCACTGCCTCAGCAGGGTCAACCCCACTTTGTCCCACGTTTTGCCAGGCTGAGGGATTCCCCCTTCCCCAGGACCTCACAGAAATGCTCAGCAAATCTGCAAACCCGTTCCTGGGGGTCGGAGATTGGATCACCGTTGTTTCCCCTAACGATGGTAATATGTGTGGCGATGCAGGTTACTTTTTTTGATGTAGTTAAATAGAGATTTGTGATCGCAAGCCATTGAGGCAGACTCCATCTCCTCAGCAACCCACGACCACCACCCCTCACCCCCCTCTGTGCCCCCCCCTTTATCCCCCTCCGTGCCCCCCCTCACCCTAGCTGGGATCCAGAACGCCGCATGACACCGGAGCAGGCGCTGGCTCACGGCTGGCTCCAGAGCGACGACACCGCCAGCCCCAGCGACGACCTCCCCACCACCAGCCGGGCCCTCCCCACCACCAGCCGGGCCCTCCCCACCACCAGCCGGGCCCTCCCCACCACCAGCCGGGCCCTCCCCACCACCAGCCGGGCCCTCCCCACCACCAGCCGGGCCCTCCCCAGAGCTGTGAAGCCACGGTGAGGCTCTCTCTGTGTGTATGGGTCTCTATGAGTATGGGTCTCTATGAGTATGGGTCTCTATGAGTATGGGTGTCTGTGGGTCTCTATGAGTATGGGTCTCTGTGGGTCTCTATGAGTATCGGTCTCTATGAGTATGGGTCTCTATGAGTATGGGTCTCTGCGGGTCTCTACTGAGTATGGTCTCTGTGAGTATGGGTCTCTATGAGTATGCGTCTCTGTGAATCTCTGTGGGTGTCTATGAGTATGGGTCTCTATGAGTATGGGTCTCTATGAGTATGGGTCTCTGTGAATCTCTGTGGGTGTCTATGAGTCTGTAGAAACTCGTGATGGGCAAGTCCACTCCTGGGGGTGGGGACCGACTGTGACCTCTGGCCGTAGTCGCGGGATGCTGACGTGGTGGTGCTGTGGTGCTGCTGCCTCTCTCTCCACAGAGCTCAGCCGGAGAAGAGGCTTCCATCATCATCATCATCCTCCTCCTCATCGGAGGAGAAGGAGGAGGAGAAGGATGAAGAGAAGATGGAGGAGAAGGAGGAGAAGATGGAGGAGAAGGAGGAGGAGAAGATGGAGGAGAAGGAGGAGGTGGAGGAGAAGGAGGAGGAGAAGATGGAGGAGAAGGAGGAGGTGGAGGAGAAGGAGGAGGAGAAGATGGAGGAGAAGGAGAAGGAGGTGGTGGTGGTGGCCGTGGTGCAAGAGGTCGAGACGAAGGAGTTGGAGGAGGAGACAGAAGAGAACAAGGAGAAGATGGAGAAGATGGAGGAGGTGGAGATGTGGCAACAGCAGAAGAAGGAGGAGGAGGAGGAGGAAGAGGAGAAGAAGAAGAAGAGGAAGCGAGGGGGCTTGGCCCAACTGGGCAGGGCGCTCCGGTCGCTCTTCGGCCGCCTGCTGCTGTGTGGTGGACGGCCCACGGCAGAGTAGCTGCGTGGTGGTGGTGGTGGAGTCGGTGCCATCCACCACCACGAGCAGCACCACCACCGCAAGCACCACCCACCCACCCCATAACACCACACTCACCACAAAAACAAAGACAAAGATCCCCCATATAGCCTTAACAGACTGTAGGGGCAAGTGCTGTTAGCGAGCACACACACCCAGCCACACACACCCAGCCCACACACACACACTCACCCCACACACACACACTCATCCCACACACACTCACCCCACACACACACTCACCACACTCACACCACACCAGACACTCACACACACCCAGCCACACACCACACAAGCCCCACACTCACCCCACACACCACATACATACACGCACCATACACTCGCCACACACACACTCACCACACACACACTCACCACACATACACTCACCCCACCCACACCGCACCACGCACCACACACACACCCAGCCACACATCACACACAATGATCCCACACACACACTTACCCTACATACACACTCACCCCACACACACACTCACCCCACACACACACTCACCCCACACACAAACACTCACACCACACTCTCCGCACCAGACACCACACACACACTGATCCCACACACATACTCACCACACACATATTCACCACACACACGCACCACACACACACTCACCCCACACACTCCCGTGGGAAATAGCTGTGGCAGAAGACGAAAGAGTGGAAACCCAGACATGGACTGGACACAGCCACTCTGACTGCACTCACCACACACTCAGCCCACCACACGCTCACCACACACTCAGCCCAGTAGCCTACCCAGGGCTCCCTTACCCCGGGACTCCAACCCATGCTGGTTTTCATCCGGTGGCAGTCCTCAAAGGAGGAGGATGAGGGAGGGAGTGACCTCGCCACACGGTTTCCAGGACATGGGGAGGGGGAAGGGAGGCCTGGTGCAGGCACTGGACGAGAAGCGTGCCTAGGCCCTGCCACGTGAAGTTTGTTAAGAAAAAAAGTTATAATTTAATCATATATAGCTCTGTACATAATATCGTAGTTTTGAATGTTTTTATTGTAAATATTATAATTATTGTAAGAATGTTGTGTTTTTCTAAGAGCGTTGTTATTGTGCATAAAGTCACCGGGACGTGAGATGACCTTGCGGACGTTGATTTTGTGGGGTTTGGTGCCGTCGATTGTCAGTGACGTGTGGGGTCTGGGTTCATCTTGGCCGTGTCACTGGGGTTTATAATGGGCAGGTAGGGTGGGTTTATAATGGACAGGTAGGGTGGGTTTATAATGGACAGGTAGGGTGGGTTTATAATGGGCAGGTAGGGTGGGTTCATCTTGGCCGTGTCACTGGGGTTTATAATGGGCAGGTAGGGTGGGTTCATCTTGGCCGTGTCACTGGGGTTTATAATGGGCAGGTAGGGTGGGTTTATAATGGACAGGTAGGGTGGATTTATAATGGGCAGGTAGAGTGGGTTTATAATGGGCAGGTAGGGTTGGTTTATAATGTGCACGTAGAGTGGGTTCATAATGGACAGGTGGAGTGGATTTATAATGGGCAGGTAGGGTGGGATGGCGATTGGATGCTTTCCCCACGTAAGATGGCGGTTAGGTGCCTTCCCTATGCAAGATGGCGGTTGGGCGCCTTCCCTTTGTCCCTTTCCAAATAGATTGGTCCCTTTCCACGTTAATGGGTCTCTTTGTGAGTCTGTAGGCGTATGTTGTGAGTCTTCCGGCGTCCGTTGTGAGTCTGTGGGTGTCCGTTGTGAGTCTGTGGGTGTCTGTTGTGAGTCTTCCGGCGTCCGTTGTGAGTCTGCTTGTGTCTGTTGCGAGTCTGTGGGTGTCCGTTGTGAGTCTGCTTGTGTCCGTTGTGAGTCTGTGGGTGTCCGTTGCGAGTCTGTGGGTATCCGTTGTGAGTCTGTGGGTGTCCATTGTGAGTCTGCGGGTGTCCATTGCGAGTCTGTGGGTGTCCGTTGTGAGTCTGTGGGCGAGTGCCTGTGTAAGTCTGTGGGTGTCCATTGTGAGTCTGTGGGTGTCCGTTGCGAGTCTGTGGGTGTCTGTTGTGAGTCTGCGGGTGTCCATTGTGAGTCTGTGGGTATCCGTTGTGAGTCTGTGGGTGTCCATTGTGAGTCTGTGGGTGTCCGTTGTGAGTCTGTGGGTGTCCGTTGTGAGTCTGCGGGTGTCCGTTGTGAGTCTGCGGGTGTCCATTGTGAGTCTGTGGGTGTCCATTGTGAGTCTGCGGGTGTCCGTTGTGAGTCTGTGGGCGAGTGGCTGTGTAAGTCTGTGGGTGTCCATTGTGAGTCTGTGGGAGTCCGTTGTGAGTCTGCGGGTGTCCATTGTGAGTCTGCGGGTGTCCGTTGCGAGTCTGTGGGCGAGTGCCTGTGTAAGTCTGCCGGTCCCCCATGCTACGTCGAATCTCCTTTCGCGCCCTGCACGCGAGCCGAGTCCGCGGTGCAACGTTCGGCGATGCGACGGGGGAATCGCCTCGCCCCGTGGAGGTGGGAACAGGTGGGGCCCCGGGCCTCTGTCGCCATTTCCCGGCATCTGCCTGTGCCTGCGGTGATCCACCAACCCTCGCCTGGTTTGCAGGCGCCTGTCCACCCCCTCGCCTTCCCCAAACCGCAACGGCACCAAACAAAGTCGCCTCGATTATTCCCTTACTCCCCGTCACGTCGACTTCTTCTTGACATCGGAAATAAAAGTTCCGTGTGTAATACTTTTTTTTATCTCTTTGGGGCCGTCCATAAATGACGTCACGCGATTTTTGACGATTTTTAACATCCCCCCTCAAATATGACGTCACAAAGCTCTGCCCCCCCCCCCCACACACTCCCACCCTCCCCAAAAAAAAACATATTTCCATTTTGAAAATAAAACATGCTTCAAATCGCTTAAAATTATTGTCACTGTAGTGCGTGTTTAACGTGGCGCTGCACTCCAATGTTGTAGGAGAAAACGTTTATTAAAAAGTCTTTTTAATTAAGTAGAAAGTGTCGTCTGTATTTGTTGAAAGTTTTGATGTGACGTCACATTTCTCAAACCCCGCCCCCTCCCTCGTCACACATCGTCACAAATCTCTGACCCCTCCCCACCCCCCCCTTCTAGGTGCGTGACGTCATTTATGGACGGCCCCTTATTGAGCACCCCCATCAGCCAAAGGCGGCCGTTGTGGCACTTGTGCAGAATGTTTGGGAGTGCCGATTGCCCAGAGAGCTCCCCCTAGAAGTGGGCGACTTATGTTGGCGCGCTTCCCTACCTAAGATGGCGGGTGGGCAGCGTCCCTACCTAAAATGGCGACCAGGAGTCTTCACTGCCTAAAATGGCGGTTGGGCGTCTTTCCTGCCGAATATGGCGGTTGGTTGCCTTCAAACAAGATTATGCTGAAGGGAAACAATAAAATGATAAAATATATATAAAACAATAAAATTTTCGACTGCAACACAAGCAGTCATCATCGGGTGTGAAAACCAACGGCAGGAAACATTTGAAAGAAGTGGCGGTGTGTATTTATTTATTGTTAAACGTTAGCACCACGGACAGCGATTTGGCAGTTTGTATAAATGGACGAGTCCATCTATGTTCGGAAAAGAGGAGGGGGGAGACGACAAATTAATGTATGCTGTCTGAAAGCCACCGTAAGCATGAACAATCGATTAAGACCCGAAATGGTGTATCAAATCCTTCCAATGATTGCTAAGCCATAATCCATCTTAAAAAAACCGCCACTTTTTTCAAATTTTCTTGCTGTGGTTTTCACACCTGATGATGATTGCTTGTGTTGCGGTTGTAAACGTCGTGATAATTTTATTGTTTTACATTTTTATTATTTTATTGTTTCCCTTCTACGTGGTGACTTTACCGAAAGAACCAAGAATATGAATCCCTGCAGTCACGAACGCTTTAAATCAAAATTTAAGATGGAAGATTTTCACCATTCCGACCTAAGCTGGCGGTTGGGTGCCTTCCTTGCGCAAGATGGCGGCTGGGAGCCGGCACCTCACTCACCTACCCACTAATTTACCTACCCACCCACTTATTTACTCACCCACCCACTAACTCGCCCACACTCAATCATCTGTCCACCCACTCATTCACTCACCCACTCACTCGTTCACTCACCCATCCGCTCATTCACTCATCTGTCCACCCACTCATTCACTCACCCGTTCATTCACTCACCCACCCACTCATTCACTCACCCACTCATTCATTCACTCACCCACCCACTCATTCACTCACCCACCCGTTCATTCACTGAACCACCCACTCATTCACTCACCCACTCATTCACTCACCCACCCACTCATTCACTCACCCGCTCATTCATTCACTCACCCACCCACTCATTCACTTACCCACCCGTTCATTCACTTACCCACCCACTCATTCACTCACCCACTCATTCACTCACCCACCCACTCATTCACTCACCTACCCGCTCATTCATTCACCCATCCGCTCATTCACTCACTCACCCACTCATTAACTTACTCACCCACTCATTCACTCATCCACCCACTTATTCCCTCACCCACCCACTCATTCACTAACCGACCCACCCACTCACTCACCCACCCGTTCATTCACTAACCCACCCACTCACTCACCCACCCACTCATTCACTCACCCACCCACCCACTCATTCACTCACCCATCCACTCATTCACTCACCCATCCGCTCATTCACTCACTCACCCACTCATTAACTTACTCAACAACAACAACAACCGCCATTCGCCACTAAGTGGCGGTGACGTCACCACGACGCTTGTGCCAGGCTATGTGCACCCTGAGGCCACGTGAAGTGTCGAACCTCCGCTGGCAGGAGGTCACGGGGCAGACCCAGGTGCCACGGGTCGACTGACTGAGATGAGTGGCTGATGCACCACCTGTGCCCCCTACTGTGCCAACCTGCTGTGCTTTAGCCACCCGGCGCTCCGCTCGCTGTTGTGAGCGTCGCTCCTCCGCCCTCCGTTGTTGTTGGAGGGCGACTGCCTCCAACTGCCCAGTAGCATCCTTCACGAGCCTCCTCCACAGTGGCTGATCTTGACACCGCTGGTACCAGTCATCGGCAAGTCCACTCAGCTCCACGTCCTCCTGTACCACATCACTCCATCTCTTCTCTAGCCTGTGCCGCACCCGCTTAGCCCCCTCAATCCGGCCAAACAAAAGCTGTTTCGGCATGCGGTGGCTGGGCATGCGGGCTACATGACCCAGCCATCGCAGCCTTGCCTGCCGGAGGAGCTCACCGATGGGACCCTGCCCAGATCTTTCAAGGATTTGTGAGCTCCTCACACAATCCAGTCTGGTTAAACCCAGGATGGATCGTAGGCAGGCCAGCCTAAATGTTTCTAACCGGCGAAGATGTTCCATTAGGGGGGTCCACGTTTCGCAAGCGTAGAGAAGGGAGGGAATGACCGTGGCCGAGAAGACCTGAAGCTTAGTGCGGAGCGACAGACCAGGTAGCTTCCACACAGCGTTACGCAACCAATGAAAAGATATTGCCGCTCGACTGATTCGGAGTGAGACCTCTGCTGTTAAACTGGAGCCAGTCATAAGCACACTGCCCAGGTATGGGAAACTCTCCACTCTCTCCACAACTGCCCCATCACCGATTGGGAGTTGTGGGGGTGGAGTGTCCGATGGTACAAAATACCCAGGCAGGTGCTTAGTTTTGGTGGGGCTGATGGTAAGGCCCCACCTCTTAGTGGCACGCTCCAGTCTCAGCAGCAGCGTCTCCAACTCCTCCTCTGACTGAGCAGCTATTACCAAATCATCAGCATACATAACGTGGTTGAGCAATAGGGAGCCATCCCTTGACCGCACCCGGGCATCGATTAGCCTCCCATTATATCTGTACCATATGGAGATTCCCCCGGTACAGCTATTGAAGGCTTCACGAACTACGTGGTCAAAATAGATGTTAAATAATGTGGGAGCCAGAGGACATCCCTGTCGCACCCCAAGGTGTACAGGGAATGGCTCTGACTCCCGGCCACGTAGTTTTACCCGGGCCCGCTCACCATCATGAAGGTCCTTAATGATCGTGAGCAGAGGGTCAGGTACTCCAAAAGCACGAAGAACGACCCAGAGCCCAGGCCTACTGATGGTATCATAGGCCTTGACCAGGTCAATAAAGCAGAGATGTAGGTCTTGTTGGAATTCCCTACACCTCTGCTGTAGCAGACGGACAGAAAATATGGCATCTGTGCAGGACCGCCCTTTCCTGAAACCGCATTGGGGCTCCGCAAGCCTCTCCTCAGCGTGCCTGGCAAGGCGATGCTGAATAATCCTTTCCAGGAACCTACTCACCCACTCATTCACCCACCCACCCACTTATTTCCTCACCCACTCACTCACCCACCCACTCATTCCCTCACCCATCCACTCATTCACTCACCCACCCACTCACATCCTCGCCCCTCCCCTCAACCCCCTCGCCCCTCCCCCTCACATCACCCACCCCCTCCCCTCAACCCCCCCTCGCTTCAACCCCCTCGCCCCTCCCCTCAACCCCCCTCGCCCCTCCCCCTCACATCACCCACCCCCTCCCCTCAACCCCCCTCCCCTCAACCCCATCGCTCCTCCCCTCTGGTCCCTCCCCTCAACCCCCTCGCCCCTCCCCTTCACCACCACCCCCTCCCCTCAAACCCCTCGCCCCTCCCCTCAATTCGTCGCTTAGCGACAAATTGAGGGGAGGGGTGAGGGGGGGTAAATGGGGTGACGTCACACGTCTATAAAAGCGCGGGAAACCCCTCCCCCAGCGATGGCGGCTGTCTCTGAGGCGGCCTCGCGGCCTCGTCCGATGGCGCCTCGAGCACCGCGGGGGCCACGCGGATCGACATCGGTGAGGGGGGAATCTGTGCGTCTCGTTGCTCCTCACCACCTCCTCACCACCTCCTCACCACCTCGTCAACCTCCTCACCCATCACCTCGTCAACCTCCTCACCCATCACCTCGTCAACCTCACCCATCACCTCGTCAACCTCCTCACCCATCACCTCGTCTCCCTCCTCACCCATCGCCTCACCTCGTCTCCCTCCTCACCCATCGCCTCACCTCGTCTCCCTCCTCACCCATCGCCTCACCTCATCTCCCTCCTCACCCATCACCTCACCTCGTCTCTCTCCTCACCCATCGCCTCACCTCGTCTCTTCACCAATCACCTCATCTCTCTCCTCACCCATCACCTCACCACGTCTCTCTCCTCACCCATCAACTCACCTCGTCTCTCTCCTCACCCATCAACTCACCTCGTCTCTCTCCTCACCCATCAACTCACCTCGTCCCCCTCCTCACCCATCGCCTCACCTCGTGTCTCTTACCCATCACCTCACCTCGTCTCCCTCCTCACCCATCCCCTCACCTCGGCTTTCTCACGCATCACCTCACCTCGTCAACCTCCTCACCCATCACCTCGTCTCCCTCCTCACCCATCCCCTCACCTCGTCTCCTCACCCATCGCCTCACCTCGTCTCACCTCGTCTCCCTCCTCACCCATCACCTCACCTCGTCTCTCCCCACCCGTGAGGGTGAGTGATGGGTGGGTGTGAGAGTGAGTGGTGGGTGAGAGTGAGTGGTGGGTGGGTGTGAGAGTGAGTGGTGGGTGGGTGTGAGAGTGAGTGGTGGGTGTGAGAGTGAGTGGTGGGTGGGTGTGAGAGTGAGTGGTGGGTGGGTGTGAGAGTGAGTGGTGGGTGGGTGTGAGAGTGAGTGGTGGGTGGGTGTGAGAGTGAGTGGTGGGTGGGTGTGAGAGTGAGTGGTGGGTGGGTGTGAGAGTGAGTGGTGGGTGGGTGTGAGAGTGAGTGGTGGGTGGGTGTGAGTGAGTGGTGGGTGGGTGTGAGAGTGAGTGGTGGGTGGGTGTGAGAGTGAGTGGTGGGTGGGTGTGAGAGTGAGTGGTGGGTGGGTGTGAGAGTGAGTGAATAAAAGTTCCGTGTGTAATACTTTTTTATCTCTTTGGGGCCGTCCATAAATGACGTCAGGCGATTTTTGACGATTTTTAACACCCCCCCCCTCAAATATGACGTCACAAAGCTCTGCCCCCCCCCCACACCCCCACCCTCCCCAAAAAAAACATATTTCCATTTTGAAAATAAAACATGCTTCAAATCGCTTAAAATTATTGTCACTGTAGTGCGTGTTTAACGTGGCGCTGCACTCCGATGTTGTAGCAGAAAACGTTTATTAAAAAGTCTTTTTAATTAAGTAGAAAGTGTCGTCTGTATTTGTTGAAAGTTTTGATGTGACGTCACATTTCCCAAACCCCGCCCCCTCCCTCGTCACACATCGTCACAAATCTCTGACCCCTCCCCACCCCCCCTCCTAGGTGCGTGACGTCATTTATGGACGGCCCCTTTTTGAGCACCCCCATCAGCCACAGGCGGCCGTTGTGGCACTTGTGCAGAATGTTTGGGAGTGCCGATTTCCCAGAGAGCTCCCCCTAGAAGTGGGCGACTTCTGTTGGCGCGCTTCCCTACCTAAGATGGCGGGTGGGCAACGTCTCTACCTAAAATGGCGGCCAGGAGTCTTCACTGCCTAAAATGGCGGTTGGGCGTCTTTCGTACCGAATATGGCGGTTGGTTGCCTTCAAACAAGATTATGCTGAAGGGAAACAATAAAATAATAAAATATATATAAAACAATAAAACTCTCACGACGTTTCGACTGCAACACAAGCAGTCATCATCGGGTGTGAAAACCAACGGCAGGAAACATTGAAAGAAGTGGCGGTGTGTATTTATTTATTTTTAAACGTTAGCACCACGGACAGCGATTTGGCAGTTTGTTTAAATGGACGAGTCCATCTATGTTCGGAAAAGAGGAGGGGGGAGACGAAAAATTAATGTATGCTGTCTGAAAGCCACCGTAAGCGTGAACAATCGATTAAGACCTGAAATGGTGTATCAAATCCTTCCAATTATTGCTAAGCCATAATCCATCTTAAAAAAACCGCCACTTTTTTCAAATTTTCTTGCTGTGGTTTTCACACCTGATGATGATTGCTTGTGTTGCGGTCGTAAACGTGATAATTTTATTGTTTTACATTTTTATTATTTTATTGTTTCCCTTCTACGTGGTGACTTTACCGAAAGAACCAAGAATATGAATCCCTGCAGTCACGAACGCTTTGAATCAAAATTTAAGATGGAAGATTTTCACCATTCCGACCTAAGCTGGCGGTTGGGTGCCTTCTTTACGCAAGATGGCGGCTGGGAGCCGGCACCTCACTCACCCACCCACTAATTTACCTACCCACCCACTTATTTACTCACCCACCCACTAACTCGCCCACACTCAATCATCTGTCCACCCACTCATTCACTCACCCACCCACTCGTTCACTCACCCACCCGCTCATTCACTCATCTGTCCACCCACTCATTCACTCACCCGTTCATTCACTCACCCACCCACTCATTCACTCACCCACTCATTCATTCACTCACCCACCCACTCATTCACTCACCCACCCGTTCATTCACTCACCCACCCACTCATTCACTCACCCACCCGTTCATTCACTCACCCACCCACTCATTCACTCACCCACTCATTCACTCACCCACCCACTCATTCACTCACCCACTCATTCACTCACCCACCCACTCATTCACTTACCTACCCGTTCATTCACTCACCCACCCACTCATTCACTCACCCACCCATTCACTCACCCACCCACTCATTCACTCACCTACCCGCTCATTCATTCACCCATCCGCTCATTCACTCACTCACCCACTCATTAACTTACTCACCCACTCATTCACTCACCCACCCACTTATTCCCTCACCCACCCACTCATTCACTAACCCACCGACCTATTCACTCACCCACCCGTTCATTCACTAAATCACCCACCCACTCACTTATTCACTCACCCACCCACCAACTCATTCACTCACCCATCCACTCATTCACTCACCCACCCACTCATTCACTCACCCACCCACTTATTCCCTCACCCACCCACTCATTCACTAACCCACCCACTCACTCACCCACCCACCCACTCACCCACCCACTCATTCACTAACCCACCCACCCACTCACTCACCCACCCACTCATTCACTCACCCACCCACCCACTCATTCACTCATCCACCCACTCACCTCCTTGCCCCTCCCCTCAACCCCCTCGCCCCCCCCACACCCCCACCCTCCCCAAAAAAAAACATTTTCATTTTGAAAATAAAACATGCTTCAAATCGCTTAAAATTATTGTCACTGTAGTGCGTATTTAACGTGGCGCTGCACTCCGATGTTGTAGGAGAAAACGTTTATTAAAATGTCTATTTAATTAAGTAGAAAGTGTCGTCTGTATTTGTTGAAAGTTCTGATGTGACGTCACATTTCTCAAACCCCGCCCCCTCCCTCGTCACACATCGGCACAAATCTCTGACCCCACCCCCCCTTCTAGGTGCGTGACGTCATTTATGGACGGCCCCTTTTTGAGCACCCCCATCAGCCACAGGCGGCCGTTGTGGCACTTGTGCAGAATGTTTGGGAGTGCCGATTTCCCAGAGAGCTCCCCCTAGAAGTGGGCGACTTCTGTTGGCGCGCTTCCCTACCTAAGATGGCGGGTGGGCAACGTCCCTACCTAAAATGGCGGCCAGGAGTCTTCACTGCCTAAAATGGCGGTTGGGCGTCTTTCGTACCGAATATGGCGGTTGGTTGCCTTCAAACAAGATTATGCTGAAGGGAAACAATAAAATAATAAAATATATATAAAACAATAAAATCACGACGTTTCGACTGCAACACAAGCAGTCATCATCGGGTGTGAAAACCAACGGCAGGAAACATTGAAAGAAGTGGCGGTGTGTATTTATTTATTTTTAAACGTTAGCACCACGGACAGCGATTTGGCAGTTTGTTTAAATGGACGAGTCCATCTATGTTCGGAAAAGAGGAGGGGGGAGACGAAAAATTAATGTATGCTGTCTGAAAGCCACCGTAAGCGTGAACAATCGATTAAGACCTGAAATGGTGTATCAAATCCTTCCAATGATTGCTAAGCCATAATCCATCTTAAAAAAACCGCCACTTTTTTCAAATTTTCTTGCTGTGGTTTTCACACCTGATGATGATTGCTTGTGTTGCTGTCGTAAACGTCGTGATAATTTTATTGTTTTATATTTTTATTATGTTATTGTTTCCCTTCTACGTGGTGACTTTACCGAAAGAACCAAGAATATGAATCCCTGCAGTCACGAACGCTTTGAATCAAAATTTAAGATGGAAGATTTTCACCATTCCGACCTAAGCTGGCGGTTGGGTGCCTTCTTTACGCAAGATGGCGGCTGGGAGCCGGCACTTCACTCACCTACCCACTAATTTACCTACCCACCCACTTATTTACTCACCCACCCACTAACTCGCCCACACTCAATCATCTGTCCACCCACTCATTCACTCACCCACCCACTCGTTCACTCACCCACCCGCTCATTCACTCATCTGTCCACCCACTCATTCACTCACCCGTTCATTCACTCAACCACCCACTCATTCACTCACCCACTCATTCATTCACTCACCCACCCACTCATTCACTCACCCACCCGTTCATTCACTCACCCACCCACTCATTCACTCACCCACTCATTCACTCACCCACCCACTCATTCACTCACCCACTCATTCATTCACTCACCCACCCACTCATTCACTTACCTACCCGTTCATTCACTCACCCACCCACTCATTCACTCACCCACCCATTCACTCACCCACCCACTCATTCACTCACCTACCTGCTCATTCATTCACCCATCCGCTCATTCACTCACTCACCCACTCATTAACTTACTCACCCACTCATTAACTCACCCACCCACTTATTCCCTCACCCACCCACTCATTCACTAACCCACCGACCTATTCACTCACCCACCCGTTCATTCACTAACTCACCCACCCACTCACTCATTCACTCACCCACCCACCAACTCATTCACTCACCCATCCACTCATTCACTCACCCACCCACTCATTCACTCACCCACCCACTTATTCCCTCACCCACCCACTCATTCACTAACCCACCCACTCACTCACCCACCCACCCACTCACTCACCCACCCACCCACTCATTCACTAACCCACCCACCCACTCACTCACCCACCCACTCATTCACTCACCCACCCACTCATTCACTCATCCACCCACTCACCTCCTTGCCCCTCCCCTCAACCCCCTCGCCCCTCCCCCCCCCACACCCCCACCCTCCCCAAAAAAAAAACATTTTCATTTTGAAAATAAAACATGCTTCAAATCGCTTAAAATTATTGTCACTGTAGTGCGTATTTAACGTGGCGCTGCACTCCGATGTTGTAGGAGAAAACGTTTATTAAAAAGTATTTTTAATTAAGTAGAAAGTGTCGTCTGTATTTGTTGAAAGTTCTGATGTGACGTCACATTTTTCAAACCCCGCCCCCTCCCTCGTCACACATCGGCACAAATCTCTGACCCCTCCCCCCCTTCTAGGTGCGTGACGTCATTTATGGACGGCCCCTTTTTGAGCACCCCCATCAGCCACAGGCGGCCGTTGTGGCACTTGTGCAGAATGTTTGGGAGTGCCGATTTCCCAGAGAGCTCCCCCTAGAAGTGGGCGACTTCTGTTGGCGCGCTTCCCTACCTAAGATGGCGGGTGGGCAACGTCTCTACCTAAAATGGCGGCCAGGAGTCTTCACTGCCTAAAATGGCGGTTGGGCGTCTTTCGTACCGAATATGGCGGTTGGTTGCCTTCAAACAAGATTATGCTGAAGGGAAACAATAAAATAATAAAATATATATAAAACAATAAAACTCTCACGACGTTTCGACTGCAACACAAGCAGTCATCATCGGGTGTGAAAACCAACGGCAGGAAACATTGAAAGAAGTGGCGGTGTGTATTTATTTATTTTTAAACGTTAGCACCACGGACAGCGATTTGGCAGTTTGTTTAAATGGACGAGTCCATCTATGTTCGGAAAAGAGGAGGGGGGAGACGAAAAATTAATGTATGCTGTCTGAAAGCCACCGTAAGCGTGAACAATCGATTAAGACCTGAAATGGTGTATCAAATCCTTCCAATGATTGCTAAGCCATAATCCATCTTAAAAAAACCGCCACTTTTTTCAAATTTTCTTGCTGTGGTTTTCACACCTGATGATGATTGCTTGTGTTGCGGTCGTAAACGTGATAATTTTATTGTTTTACATTTTTATTATTTTATTGTTTCCCTTCTACGTGGTGACTTTACCGAAAGAACCAAGAATATGAATCCCTGCAGTCACGAACGCTTTGAATCAAAATTTAAGATGGAAGATTTTCACCATTCCGACCTAAGCTGGCGGTTGGGTGCCTTCTTTACGCAAGATGGCGGCTGGGAGCCGGCACCTCACTCACCCACCCACTAATTTACCTACCCACACACTTATTTACTCACCCACCCACTAACTCGCCCACACTCAATCATCTGTCCACCCACTCATTCACTCACCCACCCACTCGTTCACTCACCCACCCGCTCATTCACTCATCTGTCCACCCACTCATTCACTCACCCGTTCATTCACTCACCCACCCACTCATTCACTCACCCACTCATTCATTCACTCACCCACCCACTCATTCACTCACCCACCCGTTCATTCACTCACCCACCCACTCATTCACTCACCCACTCATTCACTCACCCACCCACTCATTCACTCACCCACTCATTCACTCACCCACCCACTCATTCACTTACCTACCCGTTCATTCACTCACCCACCCACTCATTCACTCACCCACCCATTCACTCACCCACCCACTCATTCACTCACCTACCCGCTCATTCATTCACCCATCCGCTCATTCACTCACTCACCCACTCATTAACTTACTCACCCACTCATTCACTCACCCACCCACTTATTCCCTCACCCACCCACTCATTCACTAACCCACCGACCTATTCACTCACCCACCCGTTCATTCACTAAATCACCCACCCACTCACTTATTCACTCACCCACCCACCAACTCATTCACTCACCCATCCACTCATTCACTCACCCACCCACTCATTCACTCACCCACCCACTTATTCCCTCACCCACCCACTCATTCACTAACCCACCCACTCACTCACCCACCCACCCACCCACTCACCCACCCACTCATTCACTAACCCACCCACTCACTCACCCACCCACTCATTCACTCACCCACCCACCCACTCATTCACTCATCCACCCACTCACCTCCTTGCCCCTCCCCTCAACCCCCTCGCCCCCCCCACACCCCCACCCTCCCCAAAAAAAAACATTTTCATTTTGAAAATAAAACATGCTTCAAATCGCTTAAAATTATTGTCACTGTAGTGCGTATTTAACGTGGCGCTGCACTCCGATGTTGTAGGAGAAAACGTTTATTAAAATGTCTATTTAATTAAGTAGAAAGTGTCGTCTGTATTTGTTGAAAGTTCTGATGTGACGTCACATTTCTCAAACCCCGCCCCCTCCCTCGTCACACATCGGCACAAATCTCTGACCCCACCCCCCCTTCTAGGTGCGTGACGTCATTTATGGACGGCCCCTTTTTGAGCACCCCCATCAGCCACAGGCGGCCGTTGTGGCACTTGTGCAGAATGTTTGGGAGTGCCGATTTCCCAGAGAGCTCCCCCTAGAAGTGGGCGACTTCTGTTGGCGCGCTTCCCTACCTAAGATGGCGGGTGGGCAACGTCCCTACCTAAAATGGCGGCCAGGAGTCTTCACTGCCTAAAATGGCGGTTGGGCGTCTTTCGTACCGAATATGGCGGTTGGTTGCCTTCAAACAAGATTATGCTGAAGGGAAACAATAAAATAATAAAATATATATAAAACAATAAAATTCTCACGACGTTTCGACTGCAACACAAGCAGTCATCATCGGGTGTGAAAACCAACGGCAGGAAACATTGAAAGAAGTGGCGGTGTGTATTTATTTATTTTTAAACGTTAGCACCACGGACAGCGATTTGGCAGTTTGTTTAAATGGACGAGTCCATCTATGTTCGGAAAAGAGGAGGGGGGAGACGAAAAATTAATGTATGCTGTCTGAAAGCCACCGTAAGCGTGAACAATCGATTAAGACCTGAAATGGTGTATCAAATCCTTCCAATGATTGCTAAGCCATAATCCATCTTTAAAAAAACGCCACTTTTTTCAAATTTTCTTGCTGTGGTTTTCACACCTGATGATGATTGCTTGTGTTGCGGTCGTAAACGTGATAATTTTATTGTTTTACATTTTTATTATTTTATTGTTTCCCTTCTACGTGGTGACTTTACCGAAAGAACCAAGAATATGAATCCCTGCAGTCACGAACGCTTTGAATCAAAATTTAAGATGGAAGATTTTCACCATTCCGACCTAAGCTGGCGGTTGGGTGCCTTCTTTACGCAAGATGGCGGCTGGGAGCCGGCACCTCACTCACCCACCCACTAATTTACCTACCCACCCACTTATTTACTCACCCACCCACTAACTCGCCCACACTCAATCATCTGTCCACCCACTCATTCACTCACCCACCCACTCGTTCACTCACCCACCCGCTCATTCACTCATCTGTCCACCCACTCATTCACTCACCCGTTCATTCACTCACCCACCCACTCATTCACTCACCCACTCATTCATTCACTCACCCACCCACTCATTCACTCACCCACCCGTTCATTCACTCACCCACCCACTCATTCACTCACCCACTCATTCACTCACCCACCCACTCATTCACTCACCCACTCATTCATTCACTCACCCACCCACTCATTCACTTACCTACCCGTTCATTCACTCACCCACCCACTCATTCACTCACCCACCCATTCACTCACCCACCCACTCATTCACTCACCTACCCGCTCATTCATTCACCCATCCGCTCATTCACTCACTCACCCACTCATTAACTTACTCACCCACTCATTCACTCACCCACCCACTTATTCCCTCACCCACCCACTCATTCACTAACCCACCGACCTATTCACTCACCCACCCGTTCATTCACTAACTCACCCACCCACTCACTTATTCACTCACCCACCCACCAACTCATTCACTCACCCATCCACTCATTCACTCACCCACCCACTCATTCACTCACCCACCCACTTATTCCCTCACCCACCCACTCATTCACTAACCCACCCACTCACTCACCCACCCACCCACCCACTCATTCACTAACCCACCCACCCACTCACTCACCCACCCACTCATTCACTCACCCACCCACCCACTCATTCACTCATCCACCCACTCACCTCCTTGCCCCTCCCCTCAACCCCCTCGCCCCCCCCACACCCCCACCCTCCCCAAAAAAAAACATATTTTCATTTTGAAAATAAAACATGCTTCAAATCGCTTAAAATTATTGTCACTGTAGTGCGTATTTAACGTGGCGCTGCACTCCGATGTTGTAGGAGAAAACGTTTATTAAAATGTCTATTTAATTAAGTAGAAAGTGTCGTCTGTATTTGTTGAAAGTTCTGATGTGACGTCACATTTCTCAAACCCCGCCCCCTCCCTCGTCACACATCGTCACAAATCTCTGACCCCTCCCCACCCCCCCCCCTTCTAGGTGCGTGACGTCATTTATGGACGGCCCCTTTTTGAGCACCCCCATCAGCCACAGGCGGCCGTTGTGGCACTTGTGCAGAATGTTTGGGAGTGCCGATTTCCCAGAGAGCTCCGCCTAGAAGTGGGCGACTTCTGTTGGCGCGCTTCCCTACCTAAGATGGCGGGTGGGCAACGTCCCTACCTAAAATGGCGGCCAGGAGTCTTCACTGCCTAAAATGGCGGTTGGGCGTCTTTCGTACCGAATATGGCGGTTGGTTGCCTTCAAACAAGATTATGCTGAAGGGAAACAATAAAATAATAAAATATATATAAAACAATAAAATCACGACGTTTCGACTGCAACACAAGCAGTCATCATCGGGTGTGAAAACCAACGGCAGGAAACATTGAAAGAAGTGGCGGTGTGTATTTATTTATTTTTAAACGTTAGCACCACGGACAGCGATTTGGCAGTTTGTTTAAATGGACGAGTCCATCTATGTTCGGAAAAGAGGAGGGGGGAGACGAAAAATTAATGTATGCTGTCTGAAAGCCACCGTAAGCGTGAACAATCGATTAAGACCTGAAATGGTGTATCAAATCCTTCCAATGATTGCTAAGCCATAATCCATCTTAAAAAAACCGCCACTTTTTTCAAATTTTCTTGCTGTGGTTTTCACACCTGATGATGATTGCTTGTGTTGCGGTCGTAAACGTCGTGAGAATTTTTCATTGTTTTATATATATTTTGTTATTTTGTTGTTTCTCTTCAACGTGACTTTACCGAAAGAACCAAGAATATGAATCCCTGCAGTCACGAACGCTTTGAATCAAAATTTAAGATGGAAGATTTTCAACATTCCGACCTAAGCTGGCGGTTGGGTGCCTTCTTTACGCAAGATGGCGGCTGGGAGCCGGCACCTCACTCACCTACCCACTAATTTACCTACCCACCCACTTATTTACTCACCCACCCACTAACTCGCCCACACTC
Source organism: Petromyzon marinus (assembly GCF_048934315.1). Classification (NCBI taxonomy): domain Eukaryota; kingdom Metazoa; phylum Chordata; class Hyperoartia; order Petromyzontiformes; family Petromyzontidae; genus Petromyzon; species Petromyzon marinus. The sequence goes on from NW_027423180.1 coordinate 1,283,437, forward strand.
AATCATCTGTCCACCCACTCATTCACTCACCCACCCACTCGTTCACTCACCCACCCGCTCATTCACTCATCTGTCCACCCACTCATTCACTCACCCGTTCATTCACTCACCCACCCACTCATTCACTCACCCACTCATTCATTCACTCACCCACCCATTCATTCACTCACCCACCCGTTCATTCACTCACCCACCCACTCATTCACTCACCCACTCATTCACTCACCCACCCACTCATTCACTCACCCACTCATTCATTCACTCACCCACCCACTCATTCACTTACCTACCCGTTCATTCACTCACCCACCCACTCATTCACTCACCCACCCATTCACTCACCCACCCACTCATTCACTCACCTACCTGCTCATTCATTCACCCATCCGCTCATTCACTCACTCACCCACTCATTAACTTACTCACCCACTCATTCACTCACCCACCCACTTATTCCCTCACCCACCCACTCATTCACTAACCTACCCACCCACTCACTCACCCACCCGTTCATTCACTAACCCACCCACCCACTTACTCACCCACCCACTCATTCACTCACCCACCCACCCACTCATTCACTCACCCACCCACTCATTCACTCACCCATCCACTCATTCACTCACCCATCCGTTCATTCACTCACTCACCCACTCATTAACTTAACAACAACAACAACAACCGCCATTCGCCACTAAATGGCGGTGACGTCACCACGACGCTTGTGCCAGGCTATGTGCACCCTGAGGCCACGTGAAGTGTCGAACCCCCGCTGGCAGGAGGTCACGGGGCAGACCCAGGTGCCACGGGTCGACTGACTAAGATGAGTGGCTGATGCACCACCTGTGCCCCCTACTGTGCCAACCTGCCGTGCTTTAGCCACCCGGCGCTCCGCTCGCTGTTGTGAGCGTCGCTCCTCCGCCCTCCGTTGTTGTTGGAGGGCGACTGCCTCCAACTGCCCAGTAGCATCCTTCACGAGCCTCCTCCACAGAGGCCGATCTTGACACCGCTGGTACCAGTCATCGGCAAGTCCACTCAGCTCCACGTCCTCCTGTACCACATCACTCCATCTCTTCTCTAGCCCGTGCCGCGCCCGCTTAGCCCCCTCAATCCGGCCAAACAAAAGCTGTTTCGGCATGCGGTGGCTGGGCATGCGGGCTACATGACCCAGCCATCGCAGCCTTGCCTGCCGGAGGAGCTCACCGATGGGACCCTGCCCAGATCTTTCAAGGATTTGTGAGCTCCTCACACAATCCAGTCTGGTTAAACCCAGGATGGATCGTAGGCAGGCCAGCCTAAATGTTTCTAACCGGCGAAGATGTTCCATTAGGGGGGTCCACGTTTCGCAAGCGTAGAGAAGGGAGGGAATGACCGTGGCCGAGAAGGCCTGAAGCTTAGTGCGGAGCGACAGACCAGGTAGCTTCCACACAGCGTTACGCAACCGATGAAAAGATATTGCCGCTCGACTGATTCGGAGTGAGACCTCTGCTGTTAAACTGGAGCCAGTCATAAGCACACTGCCCAGGTATGGGAAACTCTCCACTCTCTCCACAACTGCTCCATCACCGATTGGGAGTTGTGGGGGTGGAGTGTCCGATGGTACAAAATACCCAGGTAGGTGCTTAGTTTGGGTGGGGCTGATGGTAAGGCCCCACCTCTTAGTGGCACGCTCCGGTCTCAGCAGCAGCGTCTCCAACTCCTCCTCTGACTGAGCAGCTATTACCAAATCATCAGCATACATAACGTGGTTGAGCAATAGGGAGCCATCCCTTGACCGCACCCGGGCATCGATTAGCCTCCCATTATGTCTGTACCATATGGAGATTCCCCCGGTACAGTTATTGAAGGCTTCAGGAACTACGTGGTCAAAATAGATGTTAAACAATGTGGGAGCCAGAGGACATCCCTGTCGCACCCTAAGGTGAACAGGGAATGGCTCTGACTCCCGGCCACGTAGGAAAACGGTTTCCTTTTCCTGCTGACGACCGATTGTGTTGCGATCGAAACGTCGTAGCCTTTTGTTATTTTGTATTTTGTTTGAACCTATCTCCGAGACTTTACCGAAAGACCCAAAGAATATGAATTCCTGCAGTCACGAAAGCTTTAAGTCACTGACTCGCTCACTCACTCACCAACTTGCTCACACACTCACTCACCCACTTACCCACTGACACACTCATACACTCACTCACCCACTAACCCATTCACTTACTTACTCACACACTCACTCACCCAATAACTCACTCACCGACCCGCTCACTCACCCAGAACACCCACTCAATCAGCCACTCACTCACGCATACACTCACTCACACACTCACTCACACACCCACACACTCACACACCCACACACTCACACATTCACTCACTCACACTCACCCACCCACTTTCTCACTCACCCACCCACTCACTCACCCACCCACTCAATCACCAACCCACTCACTCACCCACTCACTTACTCATTCACTCACCCATTTACTCACCCACTCACACACTCACCCATTCACGCACTCACTCACCCACTCACCGACTCACTCATCCACTTACACACTGACTTACTCACCCACATACACACTCACCCACTCACTCACTCTCATGTGCTTACTCACCCACCCACTCACTCACACACCAACTCAGTCACACACTCACACATTCACTCACACACTCACTCACTCAACCATGCACTCACCCACCCACTTTCTCACTCACCCACTCTCTCAAGCACTCACCCACCCACACACTCACACACCCACATACTCACCCACCCTCACAATCACCCACACACTCACACACCCACACACTCACTCACACACCCACACACTCACACAACCACTCACTCACACACCCACTCACACACAACAACAACAACAAGCGCCATTCACCACTAAGTGGCGGTGACGTCACCACGATGCTTGTGCCAGGCTATGTGCACCCTGAGGCCACGTGAAGTGTCGAACGCCCGCTGGCAGGAGGTCACGGGGCAGACCCAGGTGCCACGGGTCGACTGAGATGACTGACTGATGCACCACTTGTGCCCCCTACTGTGCCAACCTGCTGTGCTTTAGCCACCCGGCGCTCCGCTCGTTGTTGTGAGCGTCGCTCCTCAACCCTCCGTTGTTGTTGGAGGGAGACTACCTCCAACTGCCCAGTAGCGTCCTTCACGAGCCTCGTCCACAGAGGCCGATCTTGACACCACTGGCACCAGTCATCGGCAAGTCCACTCAGCTCCACGTCCTCCCGTACCACATCACTCCATCTCTTTTCTAGCCCCTGCCGCGCCCATTTAGCCCCCTCAATCCGGCCAAATAAAAGCTGTTTCGGCATGCGGTGGCTGGGCATGCGGGCTACATGACCCAGCCATCGCAGCCTTGCCCGCCGGAGGAGCTCACTGATGGGACCTTGCCCAGATCTTTCAAGGATTTGTGAGCTCCTCACACAATCCAGTCTGGTTAAACCCAGGATTGATCGTAGGCAGGCCAGCCTAAATGTTTCTAACTGGCAAAGATGTTCCATTAGGGGGGTCCACGTTTCGCAAGCGTAGAGAAGGGAGGGAATGACCGTGGCCGAGAAGACCTGAAGCTTAGTGCGGAGCGACAGACCAGGTAGCTTCCACGCAGCGTCACGCAACCGATGAAAAGATATTGCCGCTCGACTGATTCGGAGTGAGACCTCTGCTGTTAAACTGGAGCCGGTCATAAGCACACTGGACAGGTATGGGAAACTCTCCACTCGCTCCACAACTGCCCCATCACCGATTGGGAGTTGTGGGGGTGGAGTGTCCGATGGTACAAAATACCCAGGCAGGTGCTTAGTTTTGGTGGGGCTGATGGTAAGGCCCCACCTCTTAGTGGCACGCTCCAGTCTCAGCAGCAGCGTCTCCAACTCCTCCTCTGAATGAGCAGCTATTACCAAATCATCAGCATACATAACGTGGTTGAGCAATAGGGAGCAATCCCTTGACTGCACCCGGGCATCGATCAGCCTCCCATTATATCTATACCATATGGAGATTCCCCCGGTACATCTATTGAAGGCTTCACGAACTACGTGGTCAAAATAGATTATAAATAATGTGGGAGCTAGAGGACATCCCTGTCGCACCCCAAGGTGTACAGGGAATGGCTCTGACTCCCGGCCACGTAGTTTTACCCGGGCCCACTCACCATCATGAAGGTCCTTAATGATCATGAGCAGAGGGTCAGGTACTCCAATAGCACGAAGAACAACCCAGAGCCCAGGCCTACTGATGGTATCATAGGCCTTGACCAGGTCAATAAAGCAGAGATGTAGGCCTTGTTGGAATTCCATACACCTCTGCTGTAGCAGACGGACAGAAAATATGGCATCTGTGCAGGACCGCCCTTTCCTGAAACCGCATTGGGGCTCTGCAAGCCTCTCCTCAGCCTGCCTGGCAAGGCGATGCTGAACAATCATTGCCAGGACCTTCCCCGGCACACTGAGGAGTGAGATGCCCCTGTAGTTGTTACAGTCTGCATGGTCCCCCTTCTTAAAAAGGGGGACCACCAGGGCATCCTTCCAATCCTGCAGAACCCATCCAGTGGTCCAGACTGTTGTTATGATGTCATATAGGGCAGTCTGGCACAAACGCCACCCTCCCTCAGCATTTCGCTTGGGAGATCATCTCTGCCTGCTGCCTTTCCTGGTCTCAGACTCCGGATCGCCTTCAGTACTTCCTCAACAGATGGCACCTCAGCCAGCCACTCACAGGGGGTGACTTCTTCCAATATTTGAGGCACCGCAGCCTCAGCAGGGTCATCCTCACTATGTGCCACGATGTTTTCCTGGCTGAGGGATTTTCCCTCCCCCAGGACCTCACAGAAATGCTCAGCAAATCAGCAAACCTGTTCCTGCGGGTCGGAGATTGAATCACCGTTTTTTCCCCTAATGATGGTAATAGGTGTGGCGCTGCAGGTTACTTTTTTGATGGAGTTAAATAGAGATTTCTGATCGCGGGCCACTGAGGCAGACTCCATCTCCTCAGCAACCCGCAACCACCACCCATCCTTGCAGCGCCTCACGGCTCTCCGAACCTCCGAGCAAAGGCTGCGGTAAGCCTCCTCATTCTCTGACGTGGGATTCTGTAGCCGATGACAGTGGGCCTGTCGCTTTTTCTCAACCATCCTGAACACCCCCTCTGTCAGCCAGGGTCTCTGGGGAGGTCTGGACCGCGTACCCAAAGCAACCATTGCAGCTGCATGAGTCACAGTCCTAAACCTCGCCCATTTACCCTTGACATCTAGAGGAGTCGGGGACGATGCCAATCCCAGCCGCAAGCGATGATGAAATTCTCGCTTGCAACTTTCATCAGATAACTAAGACCAGGCCACATTAGGTTGGAATGGGGTCCTGGGTGTACACCCACCACCGGAATGGAAGAATGGCAGGTGCATCTTACAGATGACTAGTCGATGGTCAGAGGGCAGATCAGCTCCACGGTAGGTTCTGGTGTCAAGGCCATGGGCTCGCATCCGCTGGTCCGTCACTGTGTTGTCCAGTAGATGTTCTTACGACGTTTCGACCATAACACAAACTGTCGAAACGTCGTGAGAATTTTTATTGTTTTGTATATTTTTTTTTATTATTTTATTGTTTCCCTTCAATGCGGCTTTACCGAAAGAGCTAAGAATATGAATTACTGCAGTCTCGAAAGCTTTAAATAAAAATGTATTGTCACATTGTAGTTGCGTATTTAACGTGGCACTGCACTCTGATGTTGTAGGAGAACACATTTTTTCCTTAAAAAATCTATTTAATTATTGTTTTATATATATATATTTTATCATTCTATTGTTTCCCTTCAACGTGACTTTACCGAAAGAACCACGAATATAAGTAGAACGTGCCGTGTCCATATTTACTTAAAGTTTTGCGCATTTCGATGTGACGTCACATTTCTCAAACCACGCCCCCCTCCTCGTCACGCATCGTCACAAATGTCTGACCCCTCCCCCCATCCCACCCCACCCCCTAGGTGCGTGACGTCATTCATGGACGGCCTCTTATCGTTTCACTCCTCATCACTGCCTGCAGCAGATTCGCGCAGGGCAGTGGCAACGTGCGACCCACCCCTTGTGACCTCAACGGGCTGTAGGGGGCAAGCGGGGTGGGTTGTCCAGCGCCACGCCCGACCGCCTTTGTCTCCCCCCAGTGGCGATATTTCACCACACACTTGAGGCTGAGTCTTCAGCGGGCGGGCGGGCGGGAATCGAGTTTGATTCCCTGGCCCGGCGTCCCTGCAATACAACAATGATCGATCCGTGATGAATTAAAAAAAATTAGAATAAAGGTTTTGATTTAAAGCTTTCGTGACTGCAGTAATTTATATTCTTAGCTCTTTCGGTAAAGTCACGTTGAAGGGAAACAATAAAATAATAAAATATATATAAAACAATTAAAAAATTCTCACGACGTTTCGACCATAACGCAAACGGTCATCATCAGGTGTGAAAAACTTCTTTCAAATGTTTTTTGCCGTTAGTTTTCACACCTGATGATGACCGTTTGCGTTATGGTCGAAACGTCGTGAGCATTTTTTTTATTGTTTTATATATATTGTATTATTTTATTGTTTCCCTTACATTAATTTTTCGTCTCCCCCCTCCTCTTTTCAGAACATAGATGGACTCGTCCTTCTAAACAAGCTGTCAAATCGCTGCGCATGGCACTGACGTTTTTATAAATAAATATATACACCGTTTAAAAATAAATAAATTAATGCGGACCGACACACCTGATGACGACCGTTTGTGTTTTGGTCGAAACGTCGTGAGAATGTTTTTTTATTGTTTTATATATATTTTATTATTTTATTGTTTCCCTTCAATGTGACTTTAGTCACGAAAGCTTTAAATCAAGATTTGAAGGCTGTTTTATATTATTATATTTTTTGGGGGGGAGGGGGGAGGAGCAGAGCTTTGTGACGTCATATTTGAGGGCGGGGGTGGGGGTCTGACTTTTTGTGACGCCACGTGACTAGGGGTGGGTGGGTGGATGGGGGGGATAAAAAACATTCATCCAAAATCGCGTGACGTCGCTTATGGACCCAGCCCCTTAATTCGCTGTTTCACCGACCTTGGCACGTGCCTACGACGAGATCATTCTCTAGGGGGGGGGGGTGTGGGGTGTGGGGATGGATTCGTAGGCAAATGAGCTCTCTCGCGGGACTGGTGCGGACGGGGATTGGGGATTTCCCCCGGCTGAGAGGTGACACTTTTCACGCACTCACCCGTGACGACTGCCAAGCTAATGATCAGCCAAGGGTGTTCAGTGGCGCGTTCGGACCGCGAGCGAGCGGTGGTGGAGCGGTTGGCGCGATGCCGCCGCTGCCGCCGCCGCCACCGCCGCCGCCATGACCTAGCGAGCAGCACCTATGAAGGCCGAAGCGGCTACACGAGGGGGTGGGTAGCCAGCACCACGCCCGGCCGCCTTTGTCTCCCCAGTGGCGATGCTTACACACCGCACCAGGTACTCATTTGAGGCTGAGTCGACCTAGGGGAGGCCCAGGACCGGTTCAGATAATCGTCAATGGTGTTGGCACACAAATACAAAGCACGGTTGTTGATTCACCCTATGAATAACCCAACCGGTTAATTGGTCAGCCATTATCATTTACGTGGCATACATTAACCAACACCTCCCCCACCCCTCTGGTTTTTGCACACCCTGATTGACCTACAAGTGAAGACACCACAATTACCACCTCCCCCATCTGCTTAAGACCCAGATAGGAGGAAGGATTCCTATGTAACTCTGTGGCTGTCCGCCTAATGATGCTGCTGCTGCTGGTCGTGGTTGCGTTTGTTCTTACCGGCGATAAGTGACCAGGGTTACTCGGATCGTGAATGATGTTGTGGGTTAACTCTCCAGAACACACACACGCACGCACCGGTGAGTGCTGAACAAAGTAACTAATAGTCCACGTTTTGTTAACGTGACACAAACTGCTTACTGATTGGGCTGTTTCGGGTGGTGGCGGGTTTAACGACACAGCATTTATAATTGGTCTGACACTGGTGAGAATAGACCCTAAAGAAGGATGTTGTGTCTGGTCTAGGCCAAATCAGATTCAAAGACAATGTGTCATATCTTATCAGAGCCATGTCTGTTTGCATGTTCACCACGAGTACCGTGTGTGTGGTTAACACGGTAACTTCATGCCTTGCAAAAGGTTTATTTTGGCGTTTGAACATCTTTACACAACTCCTGTGTTATTTCCGTAACATCTTCATCGTCATAAACAACAACAACAACAACAACACCATCAACACCATCAACATCATCAACAACAACACCATCAACACCATTAACATCATCAACAACACCATCAACATCATCAACAACAACACCATCAACATCATCAACAACAACACCATCAACATCAACAACAACACCATCAATACCATCAACATCATCAACAACAACATTATCAACATCATCAACAACAACAACAACACCATCAATGCCATCAACATCATCAACAACAACACCATCAACATCAACAACACCATCAATACCATCAACATCATCAACAACATCAACACCATCAAAATCAACAACAACACCATCAATACCATGAACATCATCAACAACAACACCATCAACATCATGAACAACAACAACACCATCAATACCATCACCATCATCAACGACAACACCATCAACATCATCAACAACACCATCAACATCAACAACACCATCAACACCATCAACATCATCAACAACAACACCATCAACATCATCAACAACAACACCATCAACAACATCATCAACATCCATAATCCAGGTACTGTTATGGGTTTGATCGCGTAATATTTAAACGTGTCGCTAAACCTGCCACCACCCGACACAGCCAATTAGTAAGCGGTTTGTCACGTGAACAGAGCAAAGCCACAACATTTGGAATCTGAGTACGACGTTTCACCGGTAATTACAACTAGCTTCATCAGGCAGCAGCCAGAATCGTGGGGAAATCCCCCTGTTTCGCTCCTTAAATATAGGGGTAGATGTAACGACGTCACTTGTGTGCGCTTCTTGCGTGAAATTGAGTGGGGAGGGGGGAGTGTTAATGAATGCATATGAATGACAATGGGCATCTTTTGCCGCTAGGGTTATTTATATGGTAATCAATTATGATACATTATGCATGCGCGTTATGCAAGCCCATTTGTTATTGTACTCCCCGTTGGTTGTGTGTACTAAAATAGCAGTACCGACGGTAATCCCGATTGAAGTTTGGTGACCTGTATAGGCATGCATTTAAACAATGTGTTATTTGATGGTCAGGTTAAAAGAAAATTGTATTTATCTCAATTTCGATAGATTCTCAAATTAGTCGTCGCCAGTAGTAACTAGTTTTGCGCGGAACTTTAATATTATCAAAAGCAATTGAGTGTCCTTGTTGGCACGCGTGTTAATTTTAGTCTCGTGCTGATCATTCGTCTTGTTTTCCCTACATAGCATTTGCCACAAGTGTAAGTAATCCGGTACACACCTTCTGTCGATAACTTCGGTAATACATCTTTCGTACCAGATATCATTTTTTGTATTTTATGTACCGTGCCAAATCTGACTCGGATGTTTGGTTTTTCCAAACATCTGGCTAGTTGATCAGTTACTCCCACAATATAGGGTATTATTTTTTTAGTTTTAATCACTTGGTCAGTTTCAATGCTCGTGTTATTTTTATTTGGTTTCGGAATTCAATGCCCTGTTGATTTGTGCATCATTGTAACCATTCAATTACAGCGCTTCATATACGTTTAATTTCACTTCTCAGACCATCACCATCTGACACTTCCTTAGCCCGATGTATGAGTGTCTTGATGAAAGCATATTTCTGTAAGCGATGATGGTGTGACTGCATTTAAGATAGGCGTCAGTGTGCATTTTCTCTTGGTAAATGCCGTGTGTTATTTTATCGTTTCGACCACGTCTGAGCAGAATATCCAGAAATGTGAGTTGTTCTGTCAGCTTCCACTTCCATGGTGAACTGGATGGATGGGTTTTGCGAGTTGAGATGATTTAGACATTAGTTAAGTGTATCTTTGCCATGTGGCCAGACCCACCAATGTTGTCATCCACGTATTCAAACCAAGAAGAGGGTTTTAGTGCGCTTGAAAATACTGCTTTTGTTTCAGAATCTTCCGAGTACAAATTCGTTATCACAGGAGACAAAGAAGAGCCCATTGCTGCTCCTTCCTTTTGTTTATAGAAGGCACCTTGCCACAATAAGTAGGTGTTCTTTAGACAGTGTTCAGCTAATCGTGGGATATATTTGGCTGAACCTGCATTCGTCACCAGAGTGTCGAGTATTTTAATAGACCCTTGACCAGAACCCTCGTGAACAGAGAAGTCACATCAAAACTTACGAGAATATCATTCGGGATAAGCGTTATATCTATAATTACATTTACGAGATGTTCAGAGCTTTTAATGAATGAAGAGGTCCTACCAATGTACGGTTGTATTTGTTTCATTGCCTCGTGTTACTCTTTGGTTCTATTCGGTAAAGTCACGTAGGTAAAAAATAAAACAACAAAAATCACGACGTTTCGGCCACAACACAAGCGGCCTTCATCAGGTGAAGGGACCAGGCTGTCTCGAGGAGAGCGCTGAAGTGAAACAGAGCCAAGCTCAGACCGCGACCTTTAAGCTGTGTGCGAGGAAACAAGGTGCCTTGACAAAAGAATTAGCATAAACATTAGCATTTGATTGGCCGACTTAGCATGATGAACGGTGTAGAGGTGGTGTACATGCGGGTGAACATGCCGGTTGGCGCGGGGGGGGGGGCGGGGGGGAGGGGGAGTTTACCTATTGATGGTGTGAAAAGGGAATTTTTAAGAGCTGCGAAAGTTTGGGGTACCACTACTCATGTTATTTTGTATGTGGCAGAGTCTTTTTGACTAACTATGGGTCTTAATGGGACATCAGGTTTGTGAATCTTTGGTAGCCCATAAAGTCTCGGGCGTTTTGACGCCCTTGGTTTGATCAGGTATTGCTCTTCCCTAGGAATCGATTACTTGGCAATGATTGCCGTAGTTTAAACCTACCAAGGTGTTGGCTGGGTCTCGTTTAATTTTAATCGAGTAAATGTTTGAATTTATTATCATAGTCCTCACGGGACATCACAACAGTCCATCGGCCCTTATCAGCAGCAAGAATTTGGATATCTTTATTTGCTCTCGATTCTCTTAAGGCTTTGCGTCACTGAAAATGATATATATTTTTTTAGAAATTTACTGTTCTTAATCATTTTGGCAACCTCATGCACAATCATCTCAGTGTATGTGGGAAATGTCTAACTGCTGATTCCACATCAACAACGATCTCATCGACACGAATTTCATATGGGGCAACGGCAACGTTGAGACCTTTAGACACCAATGAAACCATACCGCTGATTAATTCAACGTTCGTCATGTTCAGGGGCGGAGCCAGGATTTTCAGCCCGGGGTGACATTCAACAAATGTTAATTTCAAGAATGATTTAGAGAGAGTCAGGCTGTTGAACTTAGACGCCATCGGTTGGCGGGCACACGCTCTTGACAACGCAGTTGCAACGGAGTCCGCCAGACCGAGTGTCGTACACTTACACGCAGAATGTCACCCCCTCCTGTCACCCCCCCCTGGCTCCGCCCCTGTGTATGACGTGTGTGTATGACGTGTGTATGACGCGTGTATGACGTGTGTGTATGACGCGTGTATGACGTGTGTATGACGTGTGTGTATGACGCGTGTATGACGTGTGTATGGATGAAGTGTGTATGACCAGGGGCGGAGCCAGGATTTTCAGCCCGGAGTGACATTCAACAAATGTTAATTTCAAGAATGACTTAGAGAGAGTCAGGCTGTTGAACTTAGACACCATCGGTTGGCGGACACACGCTCTGACAATGCAGTTGCAACGGAGTCCGCCAGACCGAGTGTCGTACACTTACACGCAGAATGTCACCCCCTGTCACCCCCCCCCCTGGCTCCGCCCCTGGACTCTTGTTGATAACCGTTTTGTTTGTATGTGTAAAGGAGTTCCCGACCACTCACTCGGAGGCTAAGGTAAGTTAAGGGCCTCCGCCAAGGGTTTATTACAAATCTTTAACAATACACAGGGGTTTAAAGCTTTCGTGACTGCAGTAATTCATATTCTTAGCTCTTTTGGTAAAGTCACGTTGAAGGGAAACAATAAAATAATAAAATATATATAAAACAATAAAAAATTCTCACGACGTTTCGACCATAACACAAACGGTCACCTGATGATGACCCTTTGTGTCATGGTCGAAACGTCGTGAGAATTTTTATTGTTTTATATATATTTTATTGTTTCCCTTCAACGTGACTTCACCGAAAGAGCTAACAATATTTAATACACAGTGGGTGAACAGCTTCCCAGGGGTTAGGGGGGTCCCCGGGCTAGGTCCCGACACAGCCGGCTGCCCTGTGCTGTCTCCTCTGCGCCGGCTGTGGGATCTGCCAACACGGCCGACCGAGGAGCCCAGCCACGTCCAGCCCTGGCACTGTGCCCTCTCCTATCCCTACCCTCTAGCCCCTGGCTCCCCGTTCCACACCTTCTCCGACCCCACTCTCCAGCTACGACCCCGCTGACGTCACGGCCCCCCCCCCCCACTTTTATCTTTGTGGAGCCGTGACGTCACTCTGCTGCCCCGAGCGCGTGACGTCACGTCATCGCCTTGAACGGCACACGTGACCTCACGTCATCGCCCTGGACAGCACACGTGACGCCACTTCCCCATTCTACTCCTCTACATTTGTAGTGAATTATCGGAGACGACTTGTAGACGCAACGTGTTTATTCAATAAACGCTTAACATAGTTTCATTTAGTTTCATTTTGTTTCATTTATTTGGTATAGCCCTGTGAGCCATTCGGCTCTTGAATCGGGTGCAACCTCACCAAACAAAAAAACTAAAACATGAACAAGAAAACATCTTAAAGTGACTTTGTGTGCATGTGCAAAACAGAAAATTCATGGAAAAAAACATCAAAATATTCCTGAATTTGCACTGTACACCAACGCTGTGTGCAAAAATCCCAGTGGGATGCAAGTCAAACAACAACAACAAGAAAACTTAGTTTAAGGCCATCAGTCTAACTCCATACTACAATAAATAAAAAACATGGCCAAACCAACAGCAACATTCCCAGCCTTCACTAAGGCAACAGCCCGTTTTACTTATCACCTGGGGAGGTAACAGCCTCTGGACTCGCGCGAATTAACACCGGGCTAGAGCTCTTAGGTCCTCCGGCTACGAGCCCCGACCACTGGCCCACTCGGACCCGGGTGAGATCATCAGCCAGACCCAAAGCCCCCCGCTAAATTGGTTGATAAGCACTCTGTGAGACACTTCAGCACTCAGGCATTTACCAATGATGTGCTTCACTCGGATATTGACAAGGTCTGTGATAGCCCCAAACCTGACTACGGCTTGGGAGACCTTCAATTACACGTTTATCCAAATTCTTAACAAACATGCTCCGTTGGTTAGATTTAAAATTAAAGGCAACCACCCACCATGGTTTGATCCTTTGATTACAAAGCTCATGAAAACTAGGGACAAGGCTTGGGCATGTGCTCAGAAAAGTAATTTGGTCAATGACTGGCTAGAATACAGGATTTTCAGGAATAGATGCGTCAAAAAAATCAGGCATGCAAAAAATGCCTACTTTTCCTCCACTCTCCTGGAATCACATGCCAATGCCAGGCTCTTCTGGAAAACAATTAAATGTATCGACAAGGCATCTAACACAGATACTCTGCCTGTTGTGCTTAACCGAAATGGGGAATATTTTTCAGAGCCCCAAAAAATTGTCGACAATTTTAACCTTCATTTTTCTGAAGCTGGTAATCTTTTTGATAATGTACTGGGAGTCACCCCTGCTCATGCAATTTCCTACACTCCTGTCCAAACATTAAACGAATTGAGTTTCCAGCCTATCCACGAAAGTAATGTTCTGAAACAACTGTCCTACCTCAAAGGGTCCTCCTCTACTGGAGCGGATAGTATTCCCGTCTTTGCTCTGCTAACTGTTGGTCACCTAATCTACAAACCTATGGCCCATATTTTCAATCTGTTCATCAAAGAAGCATCAGTACCTCTAGAATGGTAATATTCCTATATTCGTCCACTTCACAAAGGGGGCCCTAAAGATGATCCCAATAACTACCGACCTATCTCAATTTTGTCCCCATTGATGAAAATTCTTGAAAAATGTTTGAAATACCAAATAAGCAGTTTCCTGTCCAACAACAAACTATTACATCGAAACCAATCTGGGTTCCGAAAAAATACAGCACCACACCTGCTGCATTAAACTCTCTTAATCACATTTACAGTAGCCTTGATAATAAGCAGTACTGTGCCTGTCTTTTTCTTGACCTGTCCAAAGCTTTTGATACAGTGGAGCACAACACCCTGCTTAGTAAACTAAGTTGCCTCGGTTTTCCCGAAAACACATTAAATGGTTAAAAAAATACCTATTTTCTCGCACCCAAACTGTCCTCACAGATGGTTGGAGGTCAAACAGTGTTAAGATAACAAAAGGGGTTCCACAGGGTTCCATCCTTGGCCCCCTCTTGTTCTCTCTTTATGTCAATGACTTGGGCACTGACCTGGATTATTCCAGGGTAAATCTGTTTGCAGATGACACGATACTGATTACTGCTGGCCGCTCTCTGGATGACGTGATTGCTAATCCCCAGGGTGATTTCAACAAACTACAACATCAGCTAGTTGCTCTTAAACTAGTCCTGAATACCTCCAAAACCAAGGTGCTATGCTTCTCACCAGGACTAAATTGCAGGAAGATATTTTCCCCCAATTATATTTCTTAAATAATCATCAAATAGAGCAAGTCATGATCTATAAGTATCTTAGGGTCATCTTTGATTACAAACTGAATTTTCAAGATTACATTGATTATATTGGTAAAAAGACAAAATTTAAAATAGGTTTTCTGTATCGACACAAGCACTGCTTCTCCCCAATGTTCCGTTTGGAAATGATAAAAGCTACCATACTGCCTCTACTTGATTACTGTGACATCGTGTACAAATCAGCCCCAAGTACTGTACTGAAGAAGCTTGAATCAATTTATTACTCGGCCTTGAGATTTGCATTGAACTGCCCCTATAGGACTCACCACTGCGATCTCTACATTGGGTCAAACTTAACATCTCTTAATGATCGACGGCTTGTGCACCAGATCTTATTTATTCACGATGTACTTACAAAAAAATAAACAGACTACCTGCTGGATCTCCTCACTGTTTCGAAGAACAAATTTGACCTCAGGTCTTCGCTCATTTACCAGCTTCACATTCCTTATTGCCATACAAAAACCGGAGGACGGGCCTTTACTATTGATGCCCCTAGGGTTTGGAATGATATCGCCAATAAACTGCAACTTGGATCACTACCTATGAGATCTTCAGTCAAAACTTATCTAGAGTAGTTGTACACCCCTATCTGCCACTGCTATTCAAAATTGCCGGAAATCAAATGTATCGTTCCGGATGACCGCTGCAAAGTATGATCTTGAGTTTTGACTAGAGTGTGCTGATCTTCAAAGGTTTATTGAAAAAATGTGATGCTGCTACTGATACTCCTGCTGTTATGGAGTGACTCTTGCAGCCAGCTATGGCTGCAAAGTTTGGTCGTACATGTCATGTATATATCGTTTATTGTTAAATTTGAATGACAGTTCCTATGATTACTCTTTGTTTTTTTCGGTAAAGTCACGTATGTAGAAATACAATAAAATTATATTAAAACAAGAACCAATCACGACGTTTCGATCACAACGCAAGCGATCTTCATCAGGTGTCAAGAACAAATCACGGAGGTAAATACGACAAAAAGATGAGAGACGAGAATTCAACAAACCTGAAAAAACATTATGTGAAGCACATCCAGTCAGGCCAACACCACAGTTAGACACTTCCTGGCAGACCACGAATTTCAAAAGAGTGTTAAATTTCGTGTTCAACCTTTGGATTGCACATACCAGCATAGATAGAATGAAAAATACGAGGTACACGGTCAGTAGAAATACATATACAAGTCCACCAAGAGGTAAGGAGGGAGGAAAGACGGACAGGGAGGCAGGAAGTGTCTAACTGTGTTGTTGGCCTGACTGGATGTGTTTCACATACTGTTTTTTCAGGTTTGTTGAATTCTCGTCTCTCATCTATTTGTCGTATTTACCTCCGTGATTTGTTCTTGACACCTGATGAAGATCGCTTGCATTGTGATCGAAACGTAGTGATTGTTTTTTGTTTTAATATAATTTTATTGTATTTCTACATACGTGACTTTACCGAAAAAAACAATGAGTAATTTTATGCAGTCACGAAAGCTTTAATACTTTATTAGTTCCTATGATCACTGTTGCATTGCTTTCACAGCTTTATTTTGGTGATTTTGAAAACGTTTTGGTTTAGCCATGTATGTTTGTTGTAGTGCAGAGTTAGCCTGATAACTTTCATCTGCATTGTCTTATTATGGTTGTTATTGTTTTACTTGCATCCCACTGGGATTTTTGCACACAGCGTTTGAAATACGGTGATTTTCTGGAAGACTTTGCTGTTTTTTCCTGTTTGTTTCTGTTGCGTGTAGTCACTTCAAGGTGTTTCTTGTTCATGTTTTTGTTTTTTTGCGGTTGCACCCGAGTGAAGAGCCGCATGGCTCACAGGGTTATACCTAATAAATGAAACTGAAAACTAAAAACACTACCAACACTCCAACTCAACACAAAGTCAACATCATCACCATCAACATCACCACCACTCCAACTCAACACAAAGTCAACATCATCACCACCAACATCACCACCACTCCAACTCAACACAAAGTCAACATCATGACCATTAACAACACCACCACCACTCAACACAAAGTCAACATCATCACCATCAACATCATCACCACCACTTAAAACTCAACACAAAGTCAACATCATCACCATCAACATCACCACCACCACTCTACACAAAGTTAACATCATCACCACCAACATCGCCACCACCACTCAACACAAAGTCAACATCATCAACATCACCACCACCACTACCACCAATCCACACAAAAGTCAACATCACCACCATCAACATCACCACCACCACTCCACACAAAATCAACATCACCACCACCACTTCACACAAAGTTAACATCATCACCATCAACATCACCACCACCACTCCACATAAAGTCAACATCATTACCGTCAACATCACCACCACGACTCAACACAAAGTCAACATCATCACCATCAACATCACCACCACCACTCCACATAAAGTTAACATCATGACCATCAACATCACCACCACCACTCCACAAACAAAGTCAACATCATCACCACCACTCAACACAAAGTCAACATCATCACCATCACCACCACCACTCCAACTCTACACGAAGTCAACATCATCACCATCAACATCACCACCACCACTCCACACAAAGTCAACATCATCACCATCAACATAACCACCACCACTCAACAAAAAGTCAACATCATCACCATCAACATCACCACCACCACTCCACACAAAGTCAACATCATCACCATCAACATCACCACCACCACTCAACACAAAGTCAACATCATCACCATCAACATCACCACCACCACTCAACACAAAGTCAACATCATCACCATCACCACCACCACTCCACACAAAGTCAACATCACCACCACCACTTCACACAAGGTTAACATCATCACCATCAACATCACCACCACCACTCCACATAAAGTCAACATCATTACCGTCAACATCACCACCACCACTCAACACAAAGTCAACATCATCACCATCACCACCACCACCACTCCACACAAAGTCAACATCATCACCATCAACATCACCACCACTCCAACTCTACACAAAGTCAACATTATCACCATAAACATCACCACCACCACTCCACAAACAAAGTCAACATCATCACCACCACTCAACACAAAGTCAACATCATCACCATCAACATCACCACCACTCCAACTCTACACGAAGTCAACATCATCACCATCAACATAACCACCACCACTCAACAAAAAGTCAACATCATCACCATCAACATCACCACCACCACTCCACACAAAGTCAACATCATCACCATCAACACCACCACCACCACTCAACACAAAGTCAACATCATCACCATCAACATCACCACCACCACTCAACACAAAGTCAACATCATCACCATCAACATCACCACCACCACTCCACACAAAGTCAACATCATCACCATAAACATCACCACCACCACTCCACACAAAGTCAACATCATCACCATCAAAATCACCACCACCACTCCACACAAAGTCAACATCATCACCATCAACATCACCACCACCACTCCACACAAAGTCAACATCATCACCATCAACATCACCACCACCACTCCACACATAGTCAACATCATCACCATCAACATCACCACCACCACTCCACACAAAGTCAACATCATCACCATCAACATCACCACCACCACTCCACACAAAGTCAACATCATCACCATCAACATCACCACCACCACTCCACACATAGTCAACATCATCACCATCATCATCACCACCACCACTTCACACAAAGTCAACATCATTCCATCAACATAACCACCACCACTCAACAAAAAGTCAACATCATCACCATCAACATCACCACCACCACTCCACACAAAGTCAACATCATCACCATCAACATCACCACCACCACTCCACACAAAGCCAACATCATCACCATTAACATCACCACCACCACTCCACACAAAGTCAACATCATCACCATAAACATCACCACCACCACTCCACACAAAGTCAAGATCATCATCATCAAGATCACCACCACCACTCAACACAAAGTCAACATCATCAACATCACCACCACTACTCCACACAAAGTCAACATCATAACCATCAACATCACCACTACTCCAACTCAACACAAAAGACGATATCATCACCATCAACATCACCACCACCACTCCACACAAAGTCAACATCATCACCATCAACATCACCACTACTCCAACTCAACACAAAGACGACATCATCACCATCAACATCACCACCACCACTCCACACAAAGTCAACATCACCACCACCACCCAACACAAAGTCAACATCATCACCGTCAACATCACCACCACCACCCAACACAAAGTCAACATCATCACCATCAACATCACCACCACCACTCCACATAAAGTCAACATCATTACCGTCAACATCACCACCACCACTCAACACAAAGTCAACATCATCACCATCAACATCACCACCACCACCACTCCACACAAAGTCAACATCATCACCATCAACATCACCACCACTCCAACTCTACACAAAGTCAACATTATCACCATAAACATCACCACCACCACTCCACAAACAAAGTCAACATCATCACCACCACTCAACACAAAGTCAACATCATCACCATCAACAGCACCACCACCACTCCAACTCTACACGAAGTCAACATCATCACCATCAACATCACCACCACCACTCCACACAAAGTCAACATTATCACCATCAACATAACCACCACCACTCAACAAAAAGTCAACATCATCACCATCAACATCACCACCACCACTCCACACAAAGTCAACATCATCACCATCAACACCACCACCACCACTCAACACAAAGTCAACATCATCACCATCAACATCACCACCACCACTCAACACAAAGTCAACATCATCACCATCAACATCACCACCACCACTCCACACAAAGTCAACATCATCACCATTAACATCACCACCACCACTCCACACAAAGTCAACATCATCAGCATCAACATCACCACCACCACTCCACACAAAGTCAACATCATCACCAACAACATCACCACCACCTTTCCAACTCTACACGAAGTCAACATCACCACCACTCCACACAAAGTCAACATCATCACCATCAACATCACCACCACCACTCCACACAAAGTCAACATCATCACCATCAACATCACCACCACCACTCCACACATAGTCAACATCATCACCATCAACATCACCACCACCACTTCACACAAAGTCAACATCATCACCATCAACATCACCACCACCACTCAACACAAAGTCAACATCATCAACATCAACATCACCACCACTACTCCACACAAAGTCAACATCATCACCATCAACATCACCACTACTCCAACTCAACACAAAGTCAACATCATCACCATCAACATCACCACCACCACTCCACACAAAGTCAACATCATCACCATCAACATCACCACCACCACACCACACAAAGTCAACATCATCACCATCAACATCACCACCACTCCACACAAAGTCAACATCATCACCATCAACATCACCTTCACCACTCGACACAAAGTTAACATCATTACCATCAACATCACCACCACCACTCCACACAAAGTCAACATCATCACCATCAACATCACCACCACCACTCAACACAAAGTCAACATCATCACCATCACCACCACCACTCAACACAAAGTCAACATCATCACCATCAACATCACCACCACCACTCCACACAAAGTCTACATCATCACCATCAACATCACCATCACTCAACACAAAGTCAACATCATCACCATCAACATCACCACCACCACCACTCTACACAAAGTCAACATCATCACCATCAACATCACCACCACTCCAACTCTACACAAAGTCAACATCATCACCATCAACATCACCACCACCACTCCACACAAAGTCAACATCATCACCATCAACATCACCACCACCACTCCACACAAAGTCAACATCATCACCATAAACATCACCACCACCACTCCACACAAAGTCAACATCATCACCATCAACATCACCACCACCACTCCACATAAAGTCAACATCATCACCATCAACATCACCACCACCACTCCACACAAAGTCAACATCATCACCATCAACATCACCACCACTCCAACTCCACACAAAGTCAACATCATCACCATCAACATCACCACCACCACTCAACACAAAGTCAACATCATCACCATCAACATCACCACCACCACTCAACACAAAGTCTACATCATCACCATCAACATCACCATCACTCAACACAAAGTCAACATCATCACCATCAACATCACCACCACCACTCTACACAAAGTCAACATCATCACCATCAACATCACCACCACTCCAACTCAACACAAAGTCAACATCATCACCATCAACATCACCACCACCACTCCACACAAAGTCAACTTCATCACCATCAACATCACCACCACCACTCCACACAAAGTCAACATCATCACCATCAACATCACCACCACCACTCCACACAAAGTCAACATCATCACCATCAACATCACCACCACCACTCCACACAAAGTCAACATCATCACCATCACCACCACTCCACACAAAGTCAACATCATCACCCTCAACATCAACATCACCATCACCACCACTCCACACAAAGTCAACATCATCACCATCAACATCACCACCACCACTCCACATAAAGTCAACATCATCACCATCAACATCACCACCACCACTCCACACAAAGTCAACATCATCACCATCAACATCACCACCACTCCAACTCCACACAAATTCAACATCACCACCACCACTCCACACAACGTAAAGAAGACGACCTCCCACCAATGCAATTAGCAGAACCGTTTTCTTTTTATTATTTTTTTGTCTCCAATTTCCAGAACGAAGCTCACGCCCGAAACCTCGCGACACACGCAACTTCTGAACCCGAGCGAGCAATGCCGACGCCTAACTTGCTGTAGTTGTCTGTGTGTGGATATTTTTGCCATTGTCCCCCCCCCCAGCACCCCCTCGATCTCCCCTCACCCCCATTCCCGCCTGGTATGAAGGAGGCCGTGGGTTCGATCCCGACCCAGAACGCCTGCTGTATATTTGGAGTTTGCGTGTCTCTCTCCATCTCTCATCATCACGGTGGCTAGGAGATGTTAACTACTTCGCCTGCTACGCAGGAGGTCGTTGGTTTGATCCTGACCCTAACACGTGCTGCTGGATATTTGGAGTCTGCGTCTCCCTCTCATCATCATCACAGTGGTTGGAGATGTTAACTACCTCGCCTGGTACGCAGGAGGTCGTGGGTTCGATCCTGACCCTAACACCTGCTGCTGCTGCTGTATATTTTTAGTCTGCGTCTCTCTCCCCACGGTGGTGATTGTGTGGGTTTTTTTTCCGGGTCTCCTAAGGATTTTTTCCCACCTCCACAATTCCAATTATTTCGGCCGAGGCAGTCTTAAAAAAAAAACAATGCAAGACATTATTACGACGATGATGATTATTATTATCATCATCGATGATGATTATCATCGTCATCGTAAAAAAAATGCACCTGTTGCATTGTATTATCACAAGCAATGACGACGCGTGGTGAATGCGAGACCTTGATGATGACGCTCTTTGTGGTTCTTTCGGTAAAGCCACGTAGTTAGAAATACAATGGAAACAATCTGGACGTTCCGATGGCACCGCGAGCGACCTTCATCAGGTGGTAAAAGCGCAGCAAGGAAAACAACTGCTGACGTGGGCGAGAGAGCTGCCGTGGCAAGAGGTTATATAGGCAAGAAGGGGGGAGGAGCAACGGGGGAGAGAGAGGGGGGAGGTGTGGGGTAGGGGGAGGGGTAGGGGCACTGCGTGAGCACTAGGAGGAGTGAGGACGTGAGGCTGGGGGGGAGGGGGGGAGTGGGCGGGGCTAGAAGTGAATGGCTGGGAAAGCTGAGGATGCGGCGGGGGGGAAATTAACTCGGAAAAATAGACAAGTACCCGGCAGATATGATGGATACAACCATAAACAGTTAAGGGTTTCGAATTCTTGGTTCTTTCGGTAAAGTCACGTAGAAGGGAAACAATGAAATAATAAAAATATAAAACTATTTCATTGTTTCCCTTCTACGTGGTGGTGACTTTACCGAAAGAAACAAGAATATGAATCCCTGCAGTCACGAAAGCTTTAAATAAAAAAGTTAAGGGTTTACCTGGTTAATAACATCCTTCCAATGATTGCTCAATTTGTATCCATCTTCCCGGTTGAAGTTATGCCTGTGTTTATATATGCGAATGGCTTCATGAACAAACCTTTGATAGTAGCCCAAAGGTTTTCAGAGTACCTTGGTCTCGGAAAAACACAATATCACACGAGCCCAAAGCGTTATAACAATGGTCAGCCACGGCAGAGGTATTGGTTCTGCCGTGTTTCTGATCTGCCTTGTGTTCGCGAACACGGTCCAAGACATGTCGTTTCGTTTCCCCGATGTAACTGCTGCCGCAGGTACAACTCAGTTTGTAGGCTCCAGGGTATTGCATGTCAGGAATGACCTCCTTCACAGATGAGATCAGATCACGGATTTTTGTGTACTGTATTGAATCGGACCTGGATCCTGTGTTTGTTTAAGATTTTGGAAATCTTTTTGGTAACGCCTGCTATGTATGGTAGCGTGATGGTTTTGATCTGCTTCTCAGGGGTTTGTTTCTCCATGGTTGGCGAAACAGCTTTGCGATTAATGCGGTCCGAGTACCCATTCATCTTGAGGGCCTGGTGTACGTGTTCCAGTTCACTGGCTAGGTGGTGTTGGTCAGAAATGCAGTGGGCCCTATGGTGTAGTGTTTTGATGAGGGAATTCTTCTGTGCCGGATGGTGGTGGGAATCAGATTTTTTTTGTCTTGCTGTGGTTTTACCACCTGATGAAGATTGCTTGTGTTGCAATCGAAACGTTGTGTTTTGTTTTATTTTATTTCTAGCTACTTGAATTTACCGAAA
Organism: Petromyzon marinus; assembly: GCF_048934315.1. NCBI lineage: Eukaryota > Metazoa > Chordata > Hyperoartia > Petromyzontiformes > Petromyzontidae > Petromyzon > Petromyzon marinus. The sequence goes on from NW_027423180.1 coordinate 1,307,260, forward strand.
GAACCAAAGAGTATGGATTCCTGCAGTCACGAAAGCTTCAAATCAAGATTGATGATGATACTTTGATGTTATTGTTGTTTTCTGTTTTATTAAACAGAAACACACACACACAGGTTATTGGTGAACTAAGTAACTAATTGCCACGTTTTATTTACGTGACACAACCCTTCCTGATTGTAAATGCCGTAGGGAATTTACTCTCCAACACGCACATGTTTGTACTGAACTAAGTAACGAATTGGCCACGTCGTGTTTACGTGAAAACCCCTTACTGATTGTAAATGTCATAGTGAGTTTACTCTCCAACACACACACACACCGGATAGTGCTGGACTAAGTAACTAATTGTCCATGTTTTGTTTATTTGAACAAACCTTTACTGATTGTAAATGTTGTAGTGGGTTTACTCTCCAACACACACACACCGGATAGTGCTGGACTAAGTAACTAATTGTCCACGTTTTGTTTATTTGAACAAACCTTCACTGATTGTAAATGTTGTAGTGGGTTTACTCTCCAAAACACACACACACACACACACCGGATAGTGCTGGACTAAGTAACTAATTGTCCACGTTTTGTTTATTTGAACAAACCGTTACTGATTGTAAATGTTGTAGTGAGTTTACTCTCCAACACACACACACACACACCGGATAGTGCTGGACTAAGTAACTAATTGTCCACGTTTTGTTTATTTGAACAAACCTTCACTGATTGTAAATGTTGTGGTGGGTTTACTCTCCAACATACACACACACACACCGGATAGTGCTGAACTAAGTAACTAATTGTCCATGTTTTGTTTATTTGAACAAACCTTTACTGATTGTAAATGTTGTAGTGGGTTTACTCTCCAACACACACACCGGATAGTGCTGGACTAAGTAACTAATTGTCCACGTTTTGTTTATTTGAACAAACCTTTACTGATTGTAAATGTTGTAGTGGGTTTACTCTCCAACACACACACCGGATAGTGCTGGACTAAGTAACTAATTGTCCACGTTTTGTTTATTTGAACAAACCTTCACTGATTGTAAATGTTGTAGTGGGTTTACTCTTCAACACACACACACACACCGGATAGTGCTGGACTAAGTAACTAATTGTCCACGTTTTGTTTATTTGAACAAACCTTTACTGATTGTAAATGTTGTAGTGGGTTTACTCTCCAAAACACACACACACACACCGGATAGTGCTGAACTAAGTAACTAATTGTCCACGTTTTGTTTATTTGAACAAACCTTTACTGATTGTACATGTTGTAGTGAGTTTACTCTCCAACACACACACACACCGGATAGTGCTGAACTAAGTAACTAATTGTCCACGTTTTGTTCATTTGAACAAACCTTCACTGATTGTAAATGTTGTAGTGGGTTTACTCTACGACACACGCACACCCATTAGTGCTGAAATAAGGAACTATTTGGCCACGTCTTGTTTGTGTCAACACCCGTACTAAATTGGGCTGTGCGTAGGGGCAGCAGTGGTGAGTTTTAACGACACAGCATTTATACACTTCGCGTGATCTGACCCCAAGGAAAAGCACAGAAACCTCCATCATCGTTGGTGAGGAGTTTTTTTAACGAAGCGCATTGAATGCACGAGGAACAGATTTAAGTGTTGGGCACGGACTCACGCCATTTCTGCTCGCGCATGCACGCGGGGCAAAAGGTTGTTGTTGACTTGCATCCCACTGGGATTTTTGCACACAGCGTTGGTGTACGGTGCTATTTCAGGAATATTTTGATGTTTTTTTTTTTTCCTGGATTTTTCTGTTTGCACAGTCACACAAAGTCACTTTAAGATGTTTTTCTTGTTCATGTTTTTTTTTGTTGCGGTTGCACCCGATTCAAGAGCCGAATGGCTCACAAGGCTATACCAAATAAATGAACTATGAACTATGATGCGAACGGGCGGGCATGCGAACGGGCGGGCATGCGAACGAACGAACGAACGGGCGCGCGTTATTGTACGTCGCCCATCGTGTTGTTGAAAAACCTCCGGAGCTTCCACGCCCTGGCGAAGACCCCCCACTCCGCCTGGCCCCCGCAACGGGAGCCCGACTCGTAGATGCCCACCACGTACCACTTGCCGTCCTCTTGCTTGCACATCAGAGCAGCGGAGGCGTTCGACTTCGGAGGGGAGAGAAATGACCAACGACACAAAAACACGCGTGGGTATATATGCGAGTGTGTGTGTGAGTGTTTGTGGGGAGCGATGGTGTAGCGGTCGGGGCTACGCTGCACTACGAACCCGGCGACCCGGGTTCTATCCCAGCTCACGGCCAACAGCACCAGTGACGATTATCTGAACCGGTCCCGGGCCTCCCCTTGGTCGACTCAGCCTCAAATGAGTACCCAGGTGCGGTGTAGGAATATCACCACTGGGGAGACAAAGGCGGTCGGGCGTGGTGCTGGCAACCCACCCCCTCGTGTGCTGTTCCGGCCTTCATAGGTGCTCGCTAACAGCACTTGTGTGAGTGTATGAGTGAGTGTGTATGAGTGAGTGTGTGTATGACAGTGCTGTGGGGGGAGGTCCAATTTCGATTGGCTCCTCCCCTCATTGCATCTGTGTCCACCACAGGGGCTAAACGGGGGCTCTGGACGGGTGCGAGGGGCTGGCAACCCCTTCACCGTCAATTAATTACCACTAAACCGCGAATTAAGTATATATCTAATAAGCTTGTGCCGGAGGCCCCGGAGGGCCAGGCGTCTATGACGTCTCCTGGCCAAACCCCAATTGGCGGAGCCAGGAGATTGAATATCTACCCTCGGGGCTCCTCCAGAAACAAGGAAAAACCACTACGGTTGGCAACGTGGAATGTTCGAACGCTCACTGCGGAGGAGAGGCTGCCACTCCTCTGTCGGGAGCTGGACCGGTACCGCCTGGATCTATGTGGCAGTCAGGAGGTCCGGTGGACCGGTTCTGGCTCCTGCCACCATGAGGGGTGGACAGTCCTCTACTCGGGGCAACAGAGTGCCAAACAACAGGGTGTGGCTGAATAAAAGAATGAAGGGGGCGTAGGAGCGTGGCGGTGAGGTGTGGGAAGCTGTAAGCCCCAGGCTACTTTGGGCTCGCCTTCCCATCAACCGCAGGCGAGGAATGGTGGTCGTGGTCACTTATGCCCCCACCGAAGATGAACATCCGTGGAGGGATACAGGCAAAGCCGATGAGTCAGATGCCTTCTATGACCTCCTGTCACAGGTGCTGGCTAAAGTGGCCCCTCGGGATAGAGTCATCATGTTGGGTGACTTCAATGCCCGAGTTGGTCATGGTGCTGGCACCTGGTCTGGAGTGATTGGAAGGCATGGGCCAGATCAGCTCAATAACAATGGTAGGAGGCTGCTAGATTTTTGTACAGCCCATGGGCTTGTAATTACCAACACGCTGTTCCGGCATCGGCTCATCCACACAACATCATGAATGCATGCTAGGTCCAAGCAAGAACATCTGCTGGACTACATAGTGACGGACCAGCGGATGCGAGCCCATGTCCTTGACACCAGGACCTACCGTGGAGCTGATCTGCCCTCTGACCATCGACTAGTCATCTGTAAGATGCACCTGCCATTCTTCCACTCCAGTGGTGGGTGTACACCCAGGACCCCATTCCAACCTAAAGTGGCCTGGTCTCAGCTATCTGATGAAAGTTGCAAGCGAGAATTTCATCATCGCTTGCGGCTGGGATTGGCATCGTACCCGACTCCTCCTGATGTCGAGGGTAAATGGGTGAGGTTTAGGACTGTGACTCATGCAGCTGCAATGGCTGCTTTGGGTACGTGGTGCAGACCTCCCCAGAGACCTTGGCTGACAGAGGACGTGTTCAGGATGGTTGAGAAAAAGCGACAGGCCCACTGTCATCGGCTACAGAATCCCACGTCAGAGAATGAGGAGGCTTACCGCAGACTTCGCTCGGAGGTTCGGAGAGCCGTGAGGCAATGCAAGGATAGGTGGTGGTCGCGGGTTGCTGAGGAGATGGAGTCTGCCTCAGTGGCCCGTGATCACAAATCTCTATTTAACTCCATCAAAAAAGTAACCTGCAGCGCCACACCTATTACCATCATTAGGGGAAAAAACGGTGATCCAATCTCCGACCCCCAGGAACAGGTTTGCAGATTTGCTGAGCATTTCAGTGAGGTCCTGGGGGAGGGAAAACCCTTCAGCCAGGAAAACATCGTGGCACAAAGTGAGGATGACCCTGCTGAGGCTGCGGTGCCTCAAATATTGGAAGAAGTCACCCCCTGTGAGTGGCTGGCTGAGGTGCCATCTGTTGAGGAAGTACTGAAGGCTATCCGGAGTCTGTGACCAGGAAAGGCAGCGGGCAGAGATGATCTCCCAAGCGAAATGCTGAGGGAGGGTGGCGTTTGTGCACAGACTGCCCTATATGACATCATAACAACAGTCTGGACCACTGGACGAGTTCTGCAGGATTGGAAGGATGCTCTGGTGGTCCCCCTTTTTTAAAAAAGGGGGACCGCACAGACTGTAACAACTACAGGGGCATCTCACTCCTCAGTGTGCCGGGAACGGTCCTGGCAAGGATTATTCAGCATCGCCTTGCCAGGCACGCTGAGGTGAGGCTTGCGGAGCCCCAATGCGGTTTCAGGAAAGGGTGGTCCTGCACAGATGCCATATTTTCTGTCCGTCTGTTCCAGCAGAGGTGTAGGGAATTCCAACAAGACCTACATCTATGCTTTATTGACCTGGGCAAGGCCTATGATACCATCAGTAGGCCTGGGCTCTGGGTTGTTCTTCGTGCTTTTGGAGTACCTGACCCTCTGCTCACGATCATTAAGGACCTTCATGATGGTGAGCGGGCCCAGGTAAAATTACGTGGCCGGGAGTCAGAGCCATTCCCTGTACACCTTGGGGTGCGACAGGGATGTCCTCTGGCTCCCACATTATTTAACATCTCTTTTGACCACGTAGTTCGTGAAGCCTTCAATAGCTGTACCGGGGGAATCTCCATATGGTACAGATATAATGGGAGGTTGATCGATGCCCGGGTGCGGTCAAGGGATGGCTCCCTATTGCTCAACTACGTTATGTATGCTGATGATTTGGTAATAGCTGCTCATTCAGAGGAGGAGTTGGAGACGCTGCTGCTGAGACTGGAGCGTTCTACTAAGAGATGGGGCCTTACCATCAGCCCCACCAAAACTAAGCACCTGCCTGGGTATTTTGTACCATCGGACACTCCACCCCCACAACTCCAAATCGGTGATGGGGCAGTGTGTAGTGTAGTGTAGTAGTGTATAGTGAAGTGTATAGTGTAGTGTATATTGTAGTATATAGTGTAGTGTACAGTGTATTGTATAGTAGTGTATACTGTAGTATTTAGTAGTGTAGTAGTCTATTGGGTAGTGTACAGTGTAGTATATAGTGTAGTGTGTAGTGTATAGTAGTGCAGTGTATAGTGTACAGTGTAGTGTATAGTGTAGTGTGTAGTATAGTGTAGTGTATAGTGAAGTATGTAGTGTAGTGTGTAGTGCAGTGTATAGTGGGGTCCATAGTGTAGTGTATAGTGTAGTGTATAGTGTAGTGTGTAGTGTAGTGTATAGTGTAGTGTGTAGTGTAGTAGTGTAGTGTATAGTGTAGTGTATAGTAGTGTAGTGTATAGTGTAGTGTATCGTAGTGTATAGTAGTGTAAAGTGTAGTCTGTAGTGTTGTAGTGTATAGTGTAGTGTATAGTGTAGTGTATAGTAGTGTAGTGTATAGTGTAGTGTATCATAGTGTATAGTGTAGTGTATAGTGTAGTGTATAGTAGTGTAGTGTATAGTAGTGTATAGTGTAGTGTATAGTGTAGTGTATAGTAGTGTAGTGTATAGTAGTGTAGTGTATAGTGTAGTGTGTAGTGTAGTGTATAGTGTAGTATATTTTAGTGTATAGTGTAGTATATATAGTAGTGTATAGTGTAGTGTGTAGTGTATAGTGTAGTGTATAGTGTAGTGTATAGTAGTGTAGTGTATAGTAGTGTATAGTAGTGTAGTGTATCGTAGTGTATAGTAGTGTATAGTAGTGTAGTGTATAGTGTAGTGTATAGTAGTGTATAGCAGTGTAGTGTATAGTAGTGTAGTGTATAGTGTAGTGTATAGTAGTGTATAGCAGTGTAGTGTATAGTAGTGTAGTGTATAGTAGTGTGGTGTATAGTAGTGTATATTGTAGTGTGTAGTGTAGTGTATAGTAGCGTAGTGTATAGTGTAGTGTATAGTAGTATATAGTAGTGTAGTGTATAGTGTAGTGTATTGTGTAGTGTATAGTAGTGTAGTGTATAGTAGTGTATAGTAGTGTAGTGTGTAGTGTATAGTAGTGTAGTGTAAAGTAGTGTAGTGTGTAGTGTATAGTAGTGTAGTGTATAGTGTAGTATATAATGTAGTGTATAGTTTTGTAGTGTATAGTTGTGTATAGTAGTGTATAGTGTAGTGTATAGTGTAGTGTACACTATTCTAGACTCACCGGCAATGGCACCACGCAGCTCCTAGGAGGCTGGGTGCAGATCTTTTGGCTTGAGATGCTGGAAACTCCGCAGCTGCCCTCCGTGGCCATCTGCACCTGCATCTGCCTCTGGTCGAGTGCTGGCCAACGCGAAGGGAGAGCAGAGAATCGAACAAAAATGTTTCAAATGTTACCCGGCCGAGGTGAAGCGAGAGCGCCGATGATCCTGGCTTTGAATACCCCCCCAAGTCGTTACCAACGCACGGGCAGCAGCGGCGGCGGAAGCAATGGGAGGGGAGGAGAAGGCAGGAGACGGAAGGGGAAGGGAGCGGAGGCTTCACCGACACGTCCCCGGAGCGCCGGTCCTGCGGTAAAGCGGAGACGGTGGCGCGCTGATGCGCGGGGCGCAAGAGCCTGGACTCGCTGTGTTCAAGGTCCCTGAGAAAACATCCTCCTAAGGTTCAGCCTCCACTTCTCCCCGACGGTCGTCTCATCTTCGGATACCCGAAGGGCGACGGACCCCAACATCTTCAGGGGCCCGATCAACGTGCTCGTTGGCCACGCCAAGCTCGCCGTGCACAGGGCGAGGAAGGTGGCCCTGGAGGGGAAACGTCCGGCCAAGCGGCCTGGGCGTCTTCCGCGCGCTCCGACCAGAGCCAGGGTGTGTGGGCCGGAGTTCCGCCGTGCGCGGCTGACCCACGCGCGAGCCGGCCCTTCAAGGAGCGGAGGACGCTGGAGGAGGGCCGTGTGGCTTGGTGGCAGATGACGGTAGAGAGCTCTGCGTGCAGATTGTGAGCTACCCGTCGGAGGCCGTAGGACTGCGGGAAGGGCTGCGTGCCGATGCAGCACTTGTCGTAGTTAAAAATACATAATAATATTACAAATATTACATATAAAACATAGGGGGAACAAAGACATGGAGTAGAGAGAGAGAGGGCGTAGGTAGAGAGAGGGGGGTAGGTAGAGAAAGAGAGAGGGTAGAGAGAGAGGGGGTAGAGAGAGGGGGTAGGTAGAGAGAGGGGGTAGGTAGAGAGAGGGGGTAGGTAGAGAGAGGTGGTAGAGAGAGAGGGAAGAGGTAAGGAGAGCAGAGCTTGCAATCTTTCGTGAAATCTTTCATTTCAAACGGGCGGGTGGGGGGGGGGGGGGTTTACATAAAGCAGAGCATTAAACAAGAAAACGAAATGATAAACGAAGCAAAGTGCCGACTACACCGAGCCTCTTCTTGTTTCCTCTTATCGTAAAAAAGTAAAAGAGGGTAGGGGAGGGGAAGGGAGGGAAGGAGAGGGGATGAGAGGACAGGGTAGGGGAGGGAGTAAGCGAGTAGGCGGGATCACCTTCGATGAAGCAGGTCTTCCCGGAGTAGTGCGTAGGCCGCTGGTAGTCTGGCAGGCAGGCCGGGCTCCTGTTGGTCACGGGAGTGGCGACCTTCAGCAGTGCTGCGTTGTACCGGTCGTGAACGGTGTAGCTCAGCACCCGCAGGTCCACGCCACCGCTCAGCCGGACACTCGGGGGCAGCGGGTCGCTCCTGAAATCGGCGGCAGCCAACGACGTCTTTATTCGCGACGAACTTTTGTTGCCGTGCAGCGGTGGCTGGGGAGACGTTGACGACCTCGCCTGGTATGCTAGAGGTCGTGGGTTCGATCCTGAGCCCTGATGTATATTTGTAATCTGCGTCTCTTTCTCTCTTCTCACGGTCTCGTTTGTTGTGTTTAGTTCCCCCGGCGCACCTCCGATTAGCCACGGTTGGCTACGTACAAAATAAGTTCAACGTACATACATAGGCTCACAGCAGAGAACCATAGACTCACACAGAGACCCATGGACTCACACAGAGCCCCATAGACTCACACAGGGACCCATAGACTCACACAGAGCCCCATAGACTCACACAGAGACCAGTAGACTCCCACAGAGACCCATAGACTCACACAGAGACCCATAGACTCACACAGGGACCCATAGACTCACACAGAGACCCATAGACTCACACAGAGACCAGTAGCCTCACACAGAGACACATAGACTCACACAGTGACCAGTAGGCTCACACAGAGACCCATAGACTCACATCAGAGACCCATAGACTCACACAGAGACCCATAGAATCACACAGAGACCAGTAGACTCACACAGTGACCCATAGACTCACATAGACACCCATAGACTCACACAGACACCCATAGACTCACACAGAGACCCATAGACTCACACAGAGACTAGTAGACTCACACAGAGACCAGTGGACTCACACAGAGACACATAGACTCACACAGAGACCAATAGACTCACATCAGAGCCCCATAGACTCACACAGAGACCAGTAGACTCACAAAGAGACCCATAGACTCACATCAGAGACCAATAGACTCACAGAGACGATTAGACTCACACAGAGACCCATAGACTCACACAGAGACATATAGAATCACACAGAGACACAGAGACTCACACAGAGACCCATAGACTCACACAGAGATCCAAAGACTCACACAGAGACCCATAGACTGACACAGAGACCCATGGACTCACACAGAGCCCCACAGACTTACACAGAGCCCCATAGACTCATACAGCAGAGACCCATAGACTCACAAAAAGCCACATAGACTCACACAGAGTCCCATAGACTCACACAGAGACCAGTAGACTCACACAGAAACACATAGACTCACACAGCAGAGACTCATAGACTCACCACACTGAGACCAATAGACTCACAGAGATCCACAGACTTACGTACACAGAAACTCATAGACTCACACAGAGATCAGTAGACTCACACAGAAACACAGACTCACACAGAGCCACATAGACTCACACAAAGACACATAGACTCACACAGAGCCCCATAGACTCACACAGGGACCCATAGACTCACACGGAGTCCCATAGACTCACACAGAGACGTATAGACTCACACGGAGACCCATAGACTCACACAGAGACCCGTAGACTCACACAGAGACACATAGACTCTCACAGAGCCCCATAGACTCCCACAGAGCCCCATAGACTCACACAGAGCCCCATAGACTCACACAGAGCCTCACAGACTCACACAGAGCCCCATAGACTCACACAGAGACCAATAGACTCACACAGAGACACATAGACTCACACAGAGACCAGTAGATTCACACAGAGACACATAGACTCACACAGAGACCCATAGACTCACACAGAGCCCCATAGACTCACACAGGGACCCATAGACTCACACAGAGACTCATAGACTCACACAGAGACCCGTAGACTCACACAGAGACACATAGACTCCCACAGAGCCCCATAGACTCACACAGAGCCCCATAGACTCACACAGAGCCCCATAGACTCACACAGAGCCCAATAGACTCACACAGAGACCAGTAGACTCACACAGAGACACATAGACTCACACAGAGACCAGTAGACTCACACAGAGACACATAGACTCACACAGAGACCCATAGACTCACACAGAGACCCATAGACTCACACAGAGCCCCATAGACTCACACAGAGACCCATAGATTCACACAAAGACCCATAGACTCACACAGAGATACAAAAACCCACACAGAGACCCATAAACTCACACAGAGACCCATAGACTCACAAAGAGACCCATAGACTCACACTAAGACCAGTAGACTCACACAGAGACCCATAGACTCACACAGAGACCCATAGCCTCACACGGAGACTCATAGACTCACATGGAGACCCATAGACTCACACGGAGACCCATAGACTTACACAGAGACATAAAAACCCACACAGGGACCCATAGACTCACACGGAGTCCCATAGACTCACACAGAGACGTATAGACTCACACGGAGACCCATAGACTCACACAGAGACCCGTAGACTCACACAGAGACACATAGACTCCCACAGAGCCCCATAGACTCCCACAGAGCCCCATAGACTCACACAGAGCCCCATAGACTCACACAGATCCTCACAGACTCACACAGAGCCCCATAGACTCACACAGAGACCAATAGACTCACACAGAGACACATAGACTCACACAGAGACCAGTAGACTCACACAGAGACACATAGACTCACACAGAGCCCCATAGACTCACACAGAGACCAATAGACTCACACAGAGACACATAGACTCACACAGAGACCAGTAGACTCACACAGAGACACATAGACTCACACAGAGACCCATAGACTCACACAGAGCCCCATAGACTCACACAGGTACCCATAGACTCACACAGAGACTCATAGACTCACACAGAGACCCGTAGACTCACACAGAGACACATAGACTCCCACAGCGCCCCATAGACTCACACAGAGCCCCATAGACTCACACAGATCCCCATAGACTCACACAGAGCCCCATAGACTCACACAGAGACCAGTAGACTCACACAGAGACACATAGACTCACACAGAGACCAGTAGACTCACACAGAGACACATAGACTCACACAGAGACCCATAGACTCACACAGAGACCCATAGACTCACACAGAGCCCCATAGACTCACACAGAGACCCATAGATTCACACAAAGACCCATAGACTCACACAGAGATACAAAAACCCACACAGAGACCCATAAACTCACACAGAGACCCATAGACTCACAAAGAGACCCATAGACTCACACTAAGACCAGTAGACTCACACAGAGACCCATAGACTCACACAGAGACCCATAGCCTCACACGGAGACTCATAGACTCACATGGAGACCCATAGACTCACACGGAGACCCATAGACTTACACAGAGACACAAAAACCCACACAGAGACCCAAAGACTCACACAGAGACCAATAGACTCACACAGAGACCCATAGACTCACACAGAGCCCCAAAGACTCACACAGAGACCCATAGACTCACCCAGGGATCCATAGACTCACACGGAGACCCATAGACTCACACAGAGACCCATAGACTCACACAGAGACCCATAGACTCACACCGCGGCCTGCACCCCGACCTGTTTACGAGCAGGTTGACGCAGCCGGCGGTCGCGAGGAACCAAGAGGGCTTGACAAGCGTGGCGTGGCACAGCGTCGTGTTGTACTGCACCACCGCAGCCGCCCAGGGAGCCGGTGACTGGAACCCCTTCACACCGCAGGCTGCAGACAGCAGACGGCAGATGGCAGGTTTACTGTAAGCAAGTTTACCATAACCAGGTTTAACATAACCAGGTTTAACATAACCAGGCTTACTCTAACCAGGTTTACCGTAACCAGGTTTAACATAACCAGGTTTACTCTAACCAGGTTTACTGTAACCAGGTTTACTGTAACCAGGTTTACCATAACCAGGTTTAACATAACCAGGTTTAACATAACCAGGTTTAACATAACCAGGTTTAACATAACCAGGTTTACTGTAACCAAGTTTAACATAACCAGGTTTAACATAACCAGGTTTAACATAACCAAGTTTACCATAACCAGGTTTACTCTAACCAAGTTTAACATAACCAGGTTTACTGTAACCAGGTTTAACATAACCAGGTTTACTGTAACCAGGTTTACCATAACCAGGTTTACTGTAACCAGGTTTACTGTAACCAAGTTTAACATAACCAGGTTTACCGTAACCAGGTTTAATGTTCAGGTTTACCCTAACCAAGTTTCCATAACCAGGTTTACCTAACCAGGTTACCATAACCAAGTTTACCATAACAAAGTAACCAGGTTACCGTAACCAGGTTACCGTAACCAAGTTACCATAACCAAGTTAACCATAACCAAGGTTCCCTAACCAGGTTACCATAACCAAGTTTACCATAACAAAGTAACCAGGTTAATGTAACCAGGTTACCATAACCAAGTTTACCATAACAAAGTAACCAGGTTAATGTAACCAGGTTACCATAACCAAGTTTACCGTAACCAGGTAACCATAACCAAGTTTACCGTAACAAAGTAACCAAGTTACCGTAACCAAGTTACCACAACCAAATTACCGTAACCAGGTTACCGTAACCAAGTAAAACTAAAAAATTACCCCCACTGAGCCCGCGACATGAAGGTGTCTCTGCTCGTCGAGACTCACCCTTGGTGCTCGTGACGGGCCTCACGCTCCAATAGTTGATGCAGAAGCCCTTTCCTGAAAGAACAACAATGTCGAGATGCGGGGCGGACAGGCGGGAAATCAGCGGTCAGTGGAGATGTAAACAGCCGCACGAGTCGGGTACCAGAGGTCTGTGTTTGTAAGTTGATCTGTTTGCAAGTCCCAAATTTACTCCTGTACACTGTACACTCTTTTACATACCACTACACTACCACAAAACTATATATGACTACACTACATTTTATACTACTACGATACATTATATACTACGCGATTATATACGACACTACTATATACTACTACACTACATTATATACTACTACACTACGTTATATACTACTACACTACATTATATACTACTACACTACTTTATATACTACTACACTACTCAAAACTATATATGACTACACTGCATTATATACTACTATGCTACATGATACACTACTACACTACATTATATACTACACTACATTATATACTACGACACTACATTATATACTACTACGCTACATTATATACTACACTACTATATACTACTACACTACATTACAAACTACTACACTACATTATATACTACTACACTACATTATATACTACTACAATACATTATATACTACACTACTATATACTACTACGCTACATTACATACTACTACACTACATTATATACTACTACACTACTCAAAACTATATATGACTGCACTGCATTATATACTACTACGCTACATGATATACTACTACACTACAATATATACTACACTACATTATATACTACTACACTGCATTATATACTACACTACTATATACTACTACGCTACATTACATACTACTACACTACATTGTATACTACTATACTACTACAAAACTATATATGACTACACTACATTATATTCTACTACGCTACATTATAAACTACACTACAATATGCTACTATGCTACATTACATACTACTACACTACATTATATACTACTACACTACATTATATACTACACTACATTATATACTACTACATTACATTATATACTACTACACTACATTATATACTACTCCACTACTATAAACTACTACATACTAGGCGAGGTAGTTAACATCTCCTAGCCACTATGATGATGAGAGAGAGAGAAACACAGCCTCCAAATATACATCAGCATTAATTGTCAGGCTTGGGTCGAATCCACGACCTCCTGCATACCAGGCGAGGTAGTTAACATCTCCTAGCCACCGTGGTGCTAGCGTAGGCTGTGGCAGTGGTGTGGAGAGAAATAACCTGGAGACAAATGCACGTGGCCGCGGGCAGCACATGCTATTTAGTTTAACACGTAGTTGTAGTAGCAAGTAATAGGCTTTCGCTAATCAATATTATCCATGATAGAGGTTTTTTTGGGGGGGTTAGATTGCGTACATATAAACGCTGTGTCGTTAAACCGACCACCACCGCCCCGACACAGCCTAATTTGTGTATGGGTTGTCACTTAAACAAAACGTGACCAATTAGTGCATTAAAACCAGCCTCATATGGCTAACCAAATGATGAAGCTGCTGATTGTGATTACCAGCGAAACGTCACGTTAACTTGAATTGTAAACGTTGTTGCGGGTTTACTCCCCAACACACACCAGTTAGTGCTGAACTAAGTAAATAATTGGCCACGTTTTGTTTACGTGATGAACCCTTACTGTTTGGTTGTGTCGGGTGGTGGTGGGATTAACGACACATTTATACTTACACGACCTAACCCAACCAAAAAACACCTCTTATTCTTGGTTCTTTCGGTAAAGTCACATAGAAGGGAAACAAAAAAATAAAAAATATAAAACAATAAAATTATCACGACGTTTCGACTGCAACACAAAGCAGCAATCATCATCAGGTGTGAAAGCCACAGCAAGAAAATTTGAAAGGATTTTCAAATAGTGTTCTGTATAGTGTAGTGTATCGTAGTGTATAGTGTAGTATGTGCGTATGTTGACCTTCTTTCGTACCATACATAGCCAACCGTGCTAATCGGAGGTGGGTGAGTGTATGGGTCTCTGGGTGAATCGATGGGTCGCTATGTGAGTCTAGGGGTTTCTGTGAGTCTGTAGGTCTCTGTGCGAGTCTGTGGATCTCTGTGAGTCTACGGGCTCTTTGTGTGAGTCTACGGGTCTCTCTGTGTGAGTCTACGGGTCTCTGCTGTGTGAGTCTACGGGTCTCTGTGTGAGTCTACGGGTCTCTGTGTGGTCTATAGGTCTCTGTGTAAGTCTGTGGGTCTCTGTGAGAGTCTATGGATCTCTGTGAGAGTCTGTGCGTCTCTGTGAGTCTACAGTTCTATGTGTGAGTTTACAGTTCTCTGTATCTCTGTGTGAGTCTACGGGTCTCTGTGTGAGTCTACGGGTCACTGTGTGAGTCTATGGATCTCTGTGTGAGTCTACGGTCTCAGTGTGAGTCTATGGATCTCTGTGTGAGTCTGCGGGTCTCTGTGTGAGTCTGTGGGTCTCTGTGAGAGTCTACTGTTCTCTGTGGGAGTCTACGGGTCTCTGTGTGAGTCTATGGATCTCTGTGTGAGTCTGCGGATCTCTGTGTGAGTCTGTGGGTCTCTGTGAGAGTTTACGGGTCTCTGTTTGAGTCTATGGGTCTCTGTATCTCTGTGTGAGTCTATGGATCTCTGTATGAGTCTACGGATCTCTGTGTGAGTCTACGGGTCTCTGTGTGAGTCTACGGGTCTCTGTGTGAGTCTGTGGGTCTCTGTGAGAGTCTGTGGGTCTCTGTGAGTCAATGGTTCTCTGAATATCTATGTGAGTCTATGGATCTCTGTGAGAGTCTGTGGGTCTCTGTGTGAGTCTACGGGTCTCTGTGTGAGTCTACAGTTCTCTGTATTTCTATGTGAATCTATGGGTCTCTGTGAGTGTCTGGGGGTCTCTGTGAGTCTACAGTTCTCTGTGTGAGTCCACGGGTCTCTGTGTGAGTCTATGGATGTCTGTGTGAGTCTACGGGTCTCTGTGAGTCTGTGGGTCTCTGTGAGAGTCTGTGGGTCTCTATGAGTCTACAGTTCTCTGTGTGAGTTTACGGTTCTCTCTGTGATTCTCTGTATCTGTGTGAGTCTCTGGGTCTCTGTGTGAGTCTACGGATATCTGTGTGAGTCTACAGGTCTCTGTGTGAGTCTACAGATCTCTGTGTGAGTCTACGCGTCTCTGTGCGAGTCTACGGGTCTCTGCTGTGTGAGTCTACAGGTCACTACTGTGTGAGTCTACAGGTCTCTGTGTGAGTCTACGGGTCTCTGCTGTGTGGGTCTACGGGTCTCTGTGTGAGTCTACGTGTCTCTGTGTGAGTCTACAGTCCTCTGCTATGTGAGTCTACGGGTCTCTGCTGTGTGAGTCTACGGGTCTCTATGTGAGTCTAAGGGTCTCTGTGAGAGGCTACGGGTTTCTGCATGAGTATTCGGATCTCTGTGAGAGTCTACGGGTCTCTGTGAGAGTCTACGGGTCTCTTTGTGATTCTCTCTATCTTTGTGTGAGTCTACGGGTCTCTGTGTGAGTCTACGGGCCTCTCTGTGGTTATCTGTATCTGTGTGAGTCTATGTATCTCTGTGTGAGTCTACGGGTCTCTGTGAGAGTCTACGGGTCTCTGTGTGATTCTCTCTATCTCTGTGTGAGTCTACGGGTCTCTGTGTGAGTCTACGGATCTCTGTGTGAGTCTATGTGTGGGTGTGAGTCTATGGGTCTCTGTGTGAGTCTATGGGTCTATGTGTGAGTCTATGTATCTCTGTGTGAGTCTACGGGGCTATGTGTGAGTCTACGGGTCTCTGTGTGAGTCTATGGATCTCTGTGTGAGTCTATGGGTCTCTGTGTGAGTCCATGTATCTCTGTGTGAGTCTACGGGTCTCTCTGTGATTCTCTGTATCCGTGTGTCTATGTATTTCTGTGTGAGTCTACGGGTCTCATTGTGAGTGTACGGGTCTCTCTGTGATTCTCTGTATCTGTGTTTCTATGTATCTCTGTGTGAGTCAACGGATCTCTGTGTGAGTCAATGGGCCTATGTGTGAGCTTGTGTGTCTATGTGTGAGTCTATGGGTCTCTGTGTGAGTCTATGGGTCTCTGTGTGAGTCTACGGGTCTCTCTGTGATTCTCTGTATCTGTGTGAGTCTATGTATCTCTGTGTAAGTCTATGGGTCTATGTGTGAGTCTGTGTGTCTCTGTGTGAGTCTATGGGTCCCTGTGAGGGTCTATGGGTCTCTGTGTGAGTCTACGGGTCTCTGTGTGAGTCTACGGGTCTCTCTGTGATTCTCTGTATCTGTGTGAGTCTATGTATCTCTGTGTGAGTCTATGGATCTCTGTGTGAGTCTATGGGTCTCTGTGTGAGTCTATGTATCTCTGTGTGAGTCTACGGGTCTCTGTGTGAGTCTACGTGTCTCTGTGTAAGTCTACGGTTCTCTGTGTGAGTCTACGGGTCTCTGTGTGACTCTACGGGTCTCTGCTGTGTGAGTCTACGGGTCTCTGTGTGAGTTTACGGGTCTCTGTGTGAGTCTACGGGTCTCTGTGTGAGTCTACGGGTCTCTGCTGTGTGAGTCTACGGGTCTTTGTGTGAGTCTACGGGTCTCTGCTGTGTGAGTCTACGGGTCTCTGTGTGAGTCTACGGGTCTCTGCTGTGTGAGTCTACGGGTCTCTGCTGTGTGAGTCTACGGGTCTCTGCTGTGTGAGTCTATGGGTCTCTGCTGTGTGAGTCTACGAGACTCTGTGTGAGTCTACGGGTCTCTGCTGTGTGAGTCTACGAGTCTCTGTGTGAGTCTACGGGTCTCTGCTGTGTGAGTCCACGGGTCTCTGTGTGAGTCTACGGGTCTCTGTGTGAGTCTATGGGTCTCTGTGTGAGTCTACGGGTCTCTATGTGAGTCTATGGGTCTCTGTGTGAGTCTACGGGTCTCTCTGTGTGAGTCTACGTGTCTCTGCTGTGTGAGTCTACAGGTCTCTGTGTGAGTCTACGGGTCTCTGTGTGGTCTATGGGTCTCTGTGTAAGTCTGTGGGTCTCTGTGAGAGTCTATGGATCTCTGTGAGAGTCTGTGCGTCTCTGTGAGTCTACAGTTCTATGTGTGAGTTTACAGTTCTCTATATCTCTGTGTGAGTCTACGGGTCTCTGTGTGAGTCTACTGGTCACTGTGTGAGTCTATGGCTCTGTGTGAGTCTACGGTCTCTGTGTGAGTCCATAGATCTCTGTGTGAGTCTGCGGGTCTCTTTCTGAGTCTGTGGGTCTCTGTGAGAGTCTACTGGTCTCTGTGGGAGTCTACGGGTCTCTGTGTGAGTCTATGGATCTCTGTGTGAGTCTGCCGGTCTCTGTGTGAGTCTGTGGGTCTCTGTGATAGTCTACGGGTCTCTGTTTGAGTCTACGGGTCTCTGTATCTCTGTGTGAGTCTATGGATCTCTGTGTGAGTCTACGGATCTCTGTGTGAGTCTATGTATCTCTGTGTGAGTCTATGGGTCTCTGTGTGAGTCTGTGGGTCTCTGTGAGAGTCTGTGGGTCTCTGTGAGTCAGTAGTTTTCTGAATATCTATGTGAGTCTATGGATCTCTGTGAGAGTCTGTGGGTCACTGTGTGAGTCTACGGGTCTCTGTGTGAGTCTACGGTTCTCTGTATCTCTATGTGAATCTATGGGTCTCTGTGAGAGTCTGTGGGTCTCTGTGAGTCTACAGTTCTCTGTGTGAGTCCACGGGTCTCTGTTTGAGTCTATGGATGTCTGTGTGAGTCTACGGGTCTCTGTGAGTCTGTGGGTCTCTGTGAGAGTCTGTGGGTCTCTATTAGTCTACAGTTCTCTGTGTGAGTCTACGGATCTCTGTGTGAGTCTACGGTTCTCTGTATCTCTATGTGAATCTATGGGTCTCTGTGAGAGTCTGTGGGTCTCTGTGAGTCTACAGTTCTCTGTGTGAGTCCACGGGTCTCTGTTTGAGTCTACGGATCTCTGTGTGAGTCTACGCTTCTCTGTGCGAGTCTACATGGTCTCTGCTGTGTGAGTCTACAGGTCTCTGTGTGAGTCTACGTGTCTCTGTGTGAGTCTACAGTCCTCTGCTATGTGAGTCTACGGGTCTCTGCTGTGTGAGTCTACGGGTCTCTATGTGAGTCTAAGGGTCTCTGTGAGAGGCTACGGGTCTCTGTGTGAGTCTATGGGTCTCTGTGGGAGTCCACGGGTCTCTGCATGAGTCTACGGATCTCTGTGAGGGTCTAAGGGTCTCTGTGTGATTCTCTCTATCTCTGTGTGAGTCTACGGGTCTCTGTGTGATTCTATGGGTCTCTCTGAGATTCTCTGTATCTGTGTGAGTCTATGTATATCTGGGTGAGTCTACGAGTCTCTGTGAGAGTCTACGGGTCTCTGTGTGATTCTCTCTATCTCTGTGTGAGTCTACGGGTCTCTGTGTGAGTCTACGGATCTCTGTTTGAGTCTATGTGTGTGTGTGTGTGTGAGTCTATGGGCCTTTGTGTGAGTCTATGGGTCTATGTGTGAGTCTATGTATCTCTGTGTGAGTCTACGGGTCTCTGTGTGAGTCTACGGGTCTATGTGTGAGTCTACGGGTCTCTGTGTGAGTCTACAGATCTCTGTGTGAGTCTATGGGTCTCTGTGTGAGTCTATGGATCTCTGTGTGAGTCTATGCATCTCTGTGTGAGTCTATGGGTCTATGTGTGAGTCTATGGGTCTCTGTGGGAGTCTACGCGTCTCTGCATGAGTCTACGGATCTCTGTGAGAGTCTACGGGTCTCTTTGTGATTCTCTCTATCTCTGTGTGTGTCTACGGGTCTCTGTGTGAGTCTACGGGTCTCTCTGAGATTCTCTGTATCTGTGTGAGTCTATGTATCTCTGTGTGAGTCTACGGGTCTCTGTGAGAGTCTACGGGTCTCTGTGTGATTCTCTCTATCTCTGTTTGAGTCTACGGGTCTCTGTGTGAGTCTACAGATCTCTGTGTGAGTCTATGTGTGTGTGAGTCTATGGGTCTTTGTGTGAGTCTATGGGTCTATGTGTGAGTCTATGTATCTCTGTGTGAGTCTACGGGTCTCTGTGTGAGTCTACGGGTCTCTGTGTGAGTCTACGGGTCTCTGTGTGAGTCTACGGATCTCTGTGTGAGTCAATGGGCATCTGTGTGAGTCTATGGATCTCTGTGTGAGTCTACGCATCTCTGTGTGAGTCTATGGGTCTATGTGTGAGTCTATGTGTCTCTGTGTGAGTCTACGGGTCTCTGTGTGAGTCCATGTATCTCTGTCTGAGTCTACGGGTCTCTCTGTGATTCTCTGTATCCGTGTGTCTATGTATTTCTGTGTGAGTCTACGGATCTCTGTGTGATTCTACGGGTCTCTGTGTGAGTGTACGGGTCTCTCTGTGATTCTCTGTATCTGTGTTTCTATGTATCTCTGTGTGAGTCAACGGATCTCTGTGTGAGTCTATGGGCCTATGTGTGAGCTTTTGTGTCTATGTGTGAGTCTATGGGTCTCTGTGTGAGTCTATGGGTCTCTGTGTGAGTCTACGGGTCTCTCTGTGATTCTCTGTATCTGTGTGAGTCTATGTATCTCTGTGTGAGTCTATGGGTCTATGTGTGAGTCTGTGTGTCTCTGTGTGAGTCTATGGGTCTCTGTGGGAGTCTATCGGTCTCTGTGTGAGTCTACGGGTCTCTGTGTGAGTCTACGGGTCTCTCTGTGATTCTCTGTATCTGTGTGAGACTTTGTATCTCTGTGTGAGTCTATGGATCTCTGTGTGAGTCTATGGGTCTCTGTGTGAGTCTATGTATCTCTGTGTGAGTCTACGGGTCTCTGTGTGAGTCTACGGCTCTCTGTGTGAGTCTACGGGTCTCTGTGTGAGTCTACGCTTCTCTGTGTGAGTCTACGGGTCTCTGTGTGAGTCTACGGATCTCTGTGTGAGTCTACGGGTCTCTGTGTGAGTCTACGGCTCTCTGTGTGAGTCTACGGGTCTCTTTGTGACTCTACGGGTCTCTGCTGTGTGAGTCTACGGGTCTCTGTGTGAGTCTACGGGTCTCTGTGTGAGTCTACGGGTCTCTGTGTGAGTCTACGGGTCTCTGCTGTGTGAGTCTACGGGTCTCTGTGTGAGTCTACGGGTCTCTGCTGTGTGAGTCTACGGGACTCTGCTGTGTGAGTCTACGAGTCTCTGTGTGAGTCTACGGGTCTCTGCTGTGTGAGTCTACGGGTCTCTGTGTGAGTCTACGAGTCTCTGTGTGAGTCTACGGGTCTCTGCTGTGTGAGTCTACGGGTCTCTGTGTGAGTCTACGGGTCTCTGCTGTGTGAGTCTACGGGTCTCTATGTGAGTCTACGGGTCTCTGTGTGAGTCTATGGGTCTCTGTGTGAGTCTACGGGTTTCTGTGTGAGTCAATGGGTCTCTTTGTGAGTCTACGGGTCTCTCTGTGTGAGTCTACGGGTCTCTGCTGTGTGAGTCTACGGGTCTCTGTGTGAGTCTACGGGTCTCTCTGTGATTCTCTGTATCTGTGTGAGTATTTCTATCTCTGTGTGAGTCTATGGATCTCTGTGTGAGTCTATGGGTCTCTGTGTGAGTCTATGTATCTCTGTGTGAGTCTACGGGTCTCTGTGTGAGTCTACGGGTCGCTGTGTGACTCTACGGGTCTCTGCTGTGTGAGTCTACGGGTCTCTGTGTGAGTCTACGCTTCTCTGTGTGAGTCTACGGGTCTCTGTGTGAGTCTACGGGTCTCTGCTGTGTGAGTCTACGGGTCTCTGTGTGAGTCTACGGGTCTCTGCTGTGTGAGTCTACGGGTCTCTGTGTGAGTCTACGGGTCTCTGCTGTGTGAGTCTACGGGTCTCTGTTTGAGTCTACGGGTCTCTGCTGTGTGAGTCTACGGGTCTCTGTGTGAGTCTACGGGTCTGTGTGTGAGTCTATGGGTCTCTGTGTGAGTCTACGGGTTTCTGTGTGAGTCAATGGGTCTCTTTGTGAGTCTACGGGTCTCTCTGTGTGAGTCTACGGGTCTCTGCTGTGTGAGTTTACGGGTCTCTGTGTGAGTCTACGGGTCTCTGTGTGGTCTATGGGTCTCTGTGTGAGTCTACGGGTTTCTGTGTGAGTCAATGGGTCTCTTTGTGAGTCTACGGGTCTCTCTGTGTGAGTCTATGGGTCTCTGCTGTGTGAGTCTACGGGTCTCTGTGTGAGTCTACGGGTCTCTGTGTGGTCTATGGGTCTCTGTGTAAGTCTACGGGTCTCTGTGTGAGTCTACTGGGCTCTGCTGTGTGAGTCTACGGGTCTCTGCTGTGTGAGTCTACGGGTCTCTGTGTGTGAGTCTACGGGTCTCTGTGTAACTGTATGGGTCTCTGTGTGAGTCTACGGGTCTCTGTGTGAGTCTACGGGTCTCTGTGTGAGTCTACGGGTCTCTGTGTGAGTCTACGGGTCTCTGCTGTGTGAGTCTACGGGTCTCTGTGTGAGTCTACGGGTCTCTGCGTGAGTCTACGGGTCTCTGCTGTGTGAGTCTACGGGTCTCTGTGTGAGTCTACGGGTCTCTGTGTGAATCTCTCTCTCTGTGTGAGTCTACGGGTCTCTGTGTGAGTCTATGGGTCTCTGTGTGAGTCTATGGGTCTCTGTGTGAGTCTACGGATCTCTGTGTGAGTCTATGGGTCTCTGTGTGAGTCTACGGGTCTCTGCTGTGTGAGTCTACGGGTCTCTGTGTGAGTCTACGGGTCTCTGTGTCAGTCTACGGGTCTCTGTGTGAGTCTACGGATCTCTGTGTGAGTCTATGGGTCTCTGTGTGAGTCTACGAGTCTCTGCTGTGTGAGTCTACGGGTCTCTGCTGTGTGAGTCTACGGGTCTCTGCTGTGTGAGTCTACGGGTCTCTGCTGTGTGAGTCTACGGGTCTCTGTGTGTGTGTTGAATTCCTCTCGCACCGTGCCCAATCAGAGGCGCGGCTGTCGGGAACTTAAACACGACGCTTCCTCTCTACCTTCCAGGGAGTCATTGGCTCGGAGGGCCAGCGTGAGGCTGCTGCCCGTGGACACGATGCTCTGCTTCCCCGTGGAGCCCAGGGGCGTCGAGCAGAGCAGGGCCAGACTCTCGGCGGCCAGCGAGGCTCCGTCGAGCACCTCCACGCTGTCGATGGCGCACGGCTCGGAGGCGCTCAGCCTGCCATCGTCAGCAAATAACGAGTCTACGGGTTTCTGTGTGAGTCTACGGGTCTCTGTGTGAGTCTACGGGTCTCTGTGTGAGTCTACGGGTCTCTGTGTGAGTCTACGGGTCTCTCTGTGTGATTCTCTCTATCTCTGTGTGAGTCTAAGCGTCTCTGTGTGAGTCTACGGGTATCTGTGTGAGTCTACGGGTCTCTGTGTGAGTCTACGGGTCTCTGTGTGAGTCTACGGGTCTCTCTGTGATTTTCTCTATCTCTGTGTGAGTCTACGGGTCTCTGTGTGAGTCTACGGGTCTCTGTGTGAGTCTACGGGTCTCTGTGTGAGTCTTCGGGTCTCTCTGTGTGATTCTCTCTATCTCTGTGTGAGTCTACGGGTTTCTGTGTGAGTCTACGGGTCTCTGTGTGAGTCTACGGGTCTCTGTGTGAGTCTACGGGTCTCTGTGTGAGTCTACGGGTCTCTCTGTGTGATTCTCTCTATCTCTGTGTGAGTCTACGGGTTTCTGTGTGAGTCTACGGGTCTCTGTGTGAGTCTACGGGTCTCTGTTTGAGTCTACGGGTCTCTGTGTGAGTCTACCGGTCTCTCTGTGTGATTCTCTCTATCTCTGTGTGAGTCTACGGGTTTCTGTGTGAGTCTACGGGTCTCTGTGTGAGTCTACGGGTTTCTGTGTGAGTCTACGGGTCTCTCACACAGAGAGGAAAAATAAGGCGTGCAAGTAGTGCAAGAAACTTCCATTTCGATGTTTGATCCTAGTAACAATCGTAACGCAATACAGAGTGAAATTTTAAGGAGCAAATCCGTACTAAATAAATAAATAACGGGCCAACTCTTTGGGTTTTTTCGGTAAAGTCACACAGAAATAATACAAAATAAAATTAGCATACGAGGTTTCTATCGCAACACAAGCAATCAACATCAGGTAGAGGAAACACATAACCGCAGATATACCTGATGATGATTGCTTGGGTTGCGATCGAAACGTCGTATGCTATTATATCATTTTATTTTTTTATTATTTCCACGTGACTTTACAGTAAAGAAAACAAAGAGTAATTCCTGCAGTCACAAAAGCGCCTAATCAAAATCGGGCCAAACCAAGCCCCTCTAAAACTTTCTAAAAACAATGCTACGTACAACAGCGTGACACTTTTCCCAACAAACGTCATTAAAACTTTACAATAGCGACGCACGTAAACACACATCACACACACACATCACACACACACACGCCACTGAACCAAGCGTCCTTCGCTAGATGCATAAGTCAATCCATAACAGCCGGATTAACAAGAGCAGAAGCAGCAGCGCAACTATAATCGGGGAGGGCAGAGAGGCGTTCAGGGCAGACGCGTGCGTGCGGACGGACGGACGTGTGGGTTGGTGGGTGACCAAGATGATTAGATCTTCCGGTGAAAGATCAGGTGTACGTGTATGGATGGGGGGTTGGTGGGTGTGTTAACCAAGGTGGTTCAATGTCGCGATCGTGGCTCACCAATGCGATGCGCAAATTACGCCGGCTCACTCACTCACCTACTCACTCACTCACTGACTCACTCACTCACTCATCCACTCACTCACCGACTCACTCACTGACTCACTCACTCACTCACTGACTCACTCACTCACTGACTCACTCACTCATCCACTCACTCACTCACTGACTCACTCACTGACTCACTCACTGACTCACTCACTCATCCACTCACTCACCTACTCACTCACTGACTCACTCACTCACTGACTCACGCACTCACCGACTCACTCATCCACTCACTCACTCACTGACTCACCCACTCACTGACTCACTCACTCACTGACTCACCCACTCACTGATTCACCCACTCACCGACTCACTCACTCACTCACTAACTCACTCACTCGCCGACTCACGCACTCACTGACTCACTCACTGACTCACTCACTAACTCACACACTCACTGACTCACTCACTCACCGACTCACGCACTCACTCGCTCACTCACTGACTCACTTACTCAATAACTCACCCACTCACCAACTCACGCACTCACTCACCGACTCACGTACTCACTGACTCACTCACTCACCTACTCACTCACAAACTCACTCACTAACTCACCCACTCACTGACTCACCCACTCACTCACGCACTCACTCACCCACTCACTCACTCACACACTCACTGACTCACTCACTCACCTACTCACTGATCCACTCACTCACTGACTCACTCACTAACTCACACACTCACTGACTCACTCACTCACCTACTCACTCATCCACTCACTCACTGACTCACTCACTAACTCACGCACTCACTGACTCACTCACTCACTTACTCACTCATCCACTCACTCACTGACTCACTCACTAACTCACCCACCCACTGACTCACCTACTCACTCATCCACTCACTCACTGACGTTGATTCTAAATGTGGAGTGAAAAACCGGAGGACCTGGAAAAAATTCAACGCGACCACGTGGAGAGAGAGATATACGGTGGCGAGGAGATGTTCACTACCTCGCCCGGTATACAGGAGGTCGTGGGTTCCATCCAGACCCTGACGATGCCTGCTGCTGCTGTATATTTGGAGTCTGCGTCTCTCTCTCTCATCATCACGGTGGCTAGGAGATGTTAACTACCTCGCCTGGTCTACAGGAGGTCTATGTCGAGTCTGTGTCTCTCTCTCTCATCATCATCACGGTGGCTAGGAGATGTTGACTACCTCGCCTGGTATAAAGGAGGTCGTAGGTTCCATCCCGACCCTGACAATGCCTGCTGCTGTATATTTGGAGTCTGCGTGTCTCTCTCTCTCTCATCATCACGGTGGCTAGGAGATGTTAACTTCCTCGACTGGTGTACAGGAGGTCTATGTGGAGTCTGTTTCTCTCTCTCATCATCATCACGGTGGCTAGGAGATGTTAACTTCCTCGACTGGTATACAGGAGGTCTATGTGGAGTCTGTGTCTCTCTCTCTCATCATCACGGTGGCTAGGAGATGTTAACTACCTCGCCCTGGTATACAGGAGGTCGTGGATTCCATCCCGACCCTAACGATGCCTGCTGATGCTATATATTTGGAGTCTGCGTCTCTCTCTCTCTTATCATCACGGTGGCTAGGAGATGTTAACTACCTCGCCTGGTATACAGGAGGTCTACGTGGAGTCTGTGTCTCTCTCATCATCACGGTGGCTAGGAGATGTTAACTACCTCGCCTGGTCTACATGAGGTCGTGGGTTCCATCCCGACCCTAAAACCTGCTGCTGTATATTTGGAGTTTGCGTGTCTCTCTCTCTCATCATCACGGTGGCTAGGAGATGTTGACTACCTCGCCTGGTCTACAGGAGGTATATGTGGAGTCTGTGTCTCTCTCTCATCATCATCACGGTGGCTAGGAGATATCAACTACCTCGCCTGGTATGCAGGAGGTCGTGGGTTCGATTCCGACCCTGACGATGCCTGCTGCTGCTGTATATGTGGAGTATGTGTCTCTCTCTCTCATCATCATCACGGTGGCTAGGATATGTTGACTACCTCGCCTGGTATACAGGAGGTCGTGGGTTCCATCCCGACCCTGACAATGCCTGCTGCTGTATATTTGGAGTCTGCGTGTCTCTCTCTCTCATCATCATCACGGTGGCTAGGAGATGTTAACTTCCTCGACTGGTATACAGGAGGTCTATGTGGAGTCTGTGTCTCTCTCTCTCATCATCACGGTGGCTAGGAGATGTTAACTACCTCGCCTGGTATACAGGAGGTCGTGGATTCCATCCCGACCCTAACGATGCCTGCTGATGCTATATATTTGGAGTCTGCGTCTCTCTCTCTCTTATCATCACGGTGGCTAGGAGATGTTAACTACCTCGCCTGGTATACAGGAGGTTCACGTGGAGTCTGTGTCTCTCTCATCATCACGGTGGCTAGGAGATGTTAACTACCTCGCCTGGTTTACAGGAGGTCGTGGGTTCCATCCCGACCCTAACACCTGCTGCTGTATATTTAGAGTTTGCGTGTCTCTCTCTCTCATCATCACGGTGGCTAGGAGATGTTGACTACCTCGCCTGGTATACAGGAGGTCGTGGGTTCCATCCCGACCCTGACAATGCCTGATGCTGTATATTTGGAGTCTGCGTGTCTCTCTCTCTCATCATCATCACGGTGGCTAGGAGATGTTAACTACCTCGACTGGTGTACAGGAGGTCTATGTGGAGTCTGTGTCTCTCTCTCATCATCACGGTGGCTAGGAGATGTTAACTACCTCGCCTGGTATACAGGAGGTCGTGGATTCCATCCCGACCCTAACGATGCCTGCTGCTGCTGCTATATATTTGGAGTCTGCGTCTCTCTCTCTCTCTCTCTTATCATCACGGTGGCTAGGAGATGTTAACTACTTCGCCTGGTATACAGGAGGTCTATGTGGAGTCTGTGTCTCTCTCATCATCACGGTGGCTAGGAGATGTTAACTACCTCGCCTGGTCTACAGGAGGTCGTGGGTTCCATCCCGACCCTAACACCTGCTGCTGTATATTTGGAGTTTGCGTGTCTCTCTCATCATCACGGTGGCTAGGAGATGTTAACTACCTCGCCTGGTATACAGGAGGTATATGTGGAGTCTGTGTCTCTCTCATCATCGCCTGGTATGCAGGAGGTCGTGGGTTCCATCCCGACCCTGAAGATGCCTGCTGCTGCTGCTGTATATTTGGAGTCTGCGTCTCTCTCTCATCATCATCTATGGGTCAGTATGGGTCTCTATGCGTCTCTATGGGTCTCTATGCGTCTATATGGGTCTCTATTGGTCTCTATGTATCTCTATGGGTCTCTATGTATCTCAATGCATCTCTATGTATATCTATGGGTCTCTATGGGACTCTATGTAGCTCTATGGGTCACTACGTATCTCAATGCATCTCTATGCATATATATGGGGCTCTATGTATATATATGGATCTCTATGTATATCTATGGGTCTCTATGAATATATATGGGTCTGTATGGGTCTCTATGCGTCTCTATGGGTCTCTATTGGTCTCTATGTATCTCAATGGATCTCTATGGGTCTCTATGGGTCTCTATGTAAATCTATGGGTCTCTATGTATATCTATGGGGCTCTATGTATATCTATGGATCTCTATGTATATCTATGGGTCTCCATGAATATCTATGGGTGTGTATGGGACTCTATGCGTCTCTATGAGTCTCTATTGGTCTATATGTAGCTCAATGGATCTCTATGGGTCTCTATGGGTCTCTATGTATCTCTATGGATCTTTATGTATCTCAATGGATCTCTATGAATATCTATGTATCCCTATGGGTCTCTATGTATCTCAATGGATCTCTATGTATCTCTATGGGTCTCTATGTATATCTATGGGTCTCTATGGGTCTCTATGTATCTCAATGGATATCTATGTATCTCTATGGGTCTCTATGGGTCTCTATGTATATATATGGGTCTCTATGTATCTCTATGGATCTCTATGTATATTTATGGGTCTCTATGCATCTCTATGCATCTCTATGCGTCTCTATGGGTCTATATGCATATATATGGCTCTCTTTGTATCTCTATGTGTAGCTACATATCTCTATGGGTCTCTATGGATCTATATGGGTCTCTATGTATATCTATGGGTCTCTATGGGTCTCTATGTATCTCAATGCATCTCTATGAGTCTCTATGAGTGTCTGGGTCTTCATGGGTCTCTATGTATATCTATGTGTCTCTATATTTGTATCTATATGAGTATCTACGTATTTCTATGGGTCTCTATGTATCTCTGTGGGTCTCTATGCATCTCTATGGGTCTCTACGCATCTCTATGGGCCTCTATGCGTCTCTATGGGTCTCTATGCGTCTCTATGTGTCTCTATGAGTCTCTGTGCGTCTCTATGCATTTTCACTTATGTCTGTGGGTCTTTATGCATCTATATGGGTCTCTATGCATCTCTGTGTGTCTCTATGAGTCTCTGTGTGTCTCTATCCGTCTCTGTGTGTCTCTATGAGTCTCTGTGTGTCTCTATGCATTTACACTTATGTCTGTGGGTCTCTATGCGTCTGTATGGGTCTCTATGTGTCTCTGTGTGTCTCTATGAGTCTCTGTGCGTCTCTATGCATTTTCACTTATGTCTGTGGGTCTCTATGCATCTATATGGGTCTCTATGCGTCTCTGTGTGTCTCTATGAGTCTCTGTGCGTCTCTATGTATTTTCACTCATGTCTATGGGTCTCTATGCATCTATATGGGTCTCTATGCGTCTCTGTGTGTCTCTATGAGTCTCTGTGCGTCTCTATGCATTTTCACTCATGTCTTTGGGTCTCTATGCATCTATATGGGAATCGATGAGTCTCTGTGCGTCTCTATGCATTTTCACTTATGTCTGTGGGTCTCTATGCATCTATATGGGAATCGATGAGTCTCTGTGTGTCTCTATGAGTCTCTGTGCGTCTCTATGCATTTTCACTTATGTCTGTGGGTCTCTATGCATCTACATGGGTCTCTATGCATCTCTGTGTGTCTATATGAGTCTCTGTGCGTCTTTATGCATTTTCACTCATGTCTGTGGGTCTCTATGCATTAATTATACATCTACATAATAGATTCACTCATGATTCATCGATTCACTAATAATTCGTCGATTCCCTCAGCATCCAATCATCATTCACTCATCACTCATCATTTACTCATCATTCACTCAACATTCACTCATCATTCAATAATAACTAATCGTTCACTCATAATTAATCGATGCACTCATAATTCCTACAGAGCAGCAGGGGTGGTGTGGGGTGGGTGTCTTACCCTGCTGGTGAACATACAAATTGCAGGTTTCGTTTATCTCGGGGCTGCTGAGTGGGTGATGAGCGTGGGTGAGTGTGGGTGAGTGTGGGTGAGGAGCATGGGTGAGGGTGAGCATGGGTGAAGGTGAGCGTGGGTAAGGGTGTGGGTGAGCGTGGCTGAGGGTGTGGGTGAGCGTGGGTGAGGTTATGGGTGAGGAGCATGGGTGAGGGTGTGGGTTTTGGTGTGGGTGAGCGTGGCTGAGGGGGTGGGTGAGCGTGGGTGAGGTTATGTGTGAGGAGCATGGGTGAGGGTGTGGGTTTTGGTGTGGGTGAGTGTGGGTGAGCGTGGGTGAGTGTGAGTGTGGGTGAGGTTATGGGTGAGGAGCATGGGTGAGGGGGTGGGTGAGGAGCGTGGATGAGTATGGTTGAGGGTGTAGGTGAGTGTGGGTGAGGGTGTGGGTGAGTGTAGGTGAGCGTGGGTGAGCGTGGGTGAGGTTATGGGTGAGGAGCGTGAGTGAGGGTGTGGGTGAGTGTGGGTGAGCGTGGGTGAGGGTGTGGGTGAGCGTGGGTGAGTGTGGGTGAAGGTATGGGTGTCCAATCGCTCTTTAATTTCATCAAAAAAGTAACCTGCAGCGCCACGCCTGTTACCATCATTATGGGAAGGAACGGTGATCCAATCTCTGACCCCCAGGAACAGGTTTGAAGATTTGCTGAGCATTTCTGTGAGGTCCTGGGGGAGAAGAAATCTCTCAGCCTGGAAAACAACGTGGGACAAAGTGGGGATGACCCTGTCGAGGCTGCGGTGCCTCAAATATTGGAGGAAAAAGTCACCCCCTGTGAGTGGCTGGCTGAGGTGCCATCTTTTGAGGAAGTACTGAAGGCGATCCAGAGTCTGAGACCAGGAAAGGCAGCGGGCAGAGATGATCTCCCAAGCAAAATGCTGAGGGAGGGTGGCGTTTGTGCACAGACTGCCCTACATGACATCATAACAACAGTCTGGACCTACTGGACGGGTTCCGCAGGATTGGAAGGATGCCCTGGTGGTCACTCTCTTTAAGAAGGGGGACCGCACAGACTGTAACAACTACAGGGGCATCTCACTCCTCAGTGTGCCGGGAAAGGTCCTGGCAAGGATTATTCAACATCGCCTCGCCAGGCACGCTGAGGAGAGGTTTGCGGAGCCCCAATGCGGTTTCAGGAAAGGGCGGTCCTGCACAGATGCCATATTTTCTGTCCGTCTGCTACAGCAGAGTTGTAGGGAATTCCAACAAGACCTACATCTATGCTTTATTGACCTTGTCAAGGCCTATGATACCATGAGTAGGACTGGGCTCTGGGTTGTTCTTCGTGCTTTTGGAGTCCCTGACCTGCTGCTCACGATCATTAAGGACCTTCATGATGGTGAGCGGGCCCAGGTAAAACTACGTGGACGGGAGTCGGAGCCATTCCCTGTACACGTTGGGGTGCGACAGGGATGTTCTCTGGCTCCCACATTATTTAACATTTATTTCGACCACGTAGTTCGTGAAGCCTTCAAAGCTGTAGCGGATGAATTTCCATCTGATGCAGATACAATGGGAGGTTGATTGATGCCCGGGTGCGGTCAAAGGATGGCTGCTCCCTATTGCTCAATCACGTTATGTATGCCGATGATCTGCTAATTGCTGCTCACTCAGAGGAGGAGTTGGAGGCGCTGCTGCTAAACCTGGAGCTTGCCACTAAGAGGTGGGGACTTACCATCAGCCCCACCAAAACTAAGCACCTGCCTGGGTATTTTGTACCATCGGACACTCCACCCCCACAACTCCCAATTGGTGATAGGGGAGTTGTGGAGAGAGTGGAGAGTTTCCCATACCTGGGCAGTGTGCTTATGACTGGCTCCAGTTTAACAGCAGAGGTCTCACTCCGAATCAGTCGAGCGGCAATATCTTTTGATCAGTTGCGTAACGCTGTGTGGAAGCTACCTGGTCTGTCGCTCCGCATGAAGCTTCAGGTCTTCTCTGCCACGGTCATTCCTTCCCTTCTCTACGCATGCGATACGTGGACCCCCCTAATGGAACATCTTCGCCGGTTAGAAACATTTAGGCTGGCCTGCCTACAATCCCTCCTGAGTTTAACCATGCTGGATTGTGTGAGGAGCTCACAAATCCTTGAAAAATCTGGACAAAGTCCCATCGGCGAGCTCCTCTGGCAGGCAACGCTGCGTTGGCTGGGTCATGTAGCCCGCATGCCCAGCCACCGCATGCCTAAACATCTTTTGTTCGGCCGGATCGAGGGGGCTAAATGGGCGCGGCACGGGCTAGAGAAGAGATGGAGTGATGTGGTACAGGAGGACGTGGAGCTGAGTGGACTTGCCGATGACTGGTACCGGCAGTGTCAAGATCGGCCTCAGTGGAGGAGGCTCGTGAAGGACGCTACTGGGCAGTTGGAGGTAGTCGCCCTCCAACAACAACGGAGGGCGGAGCAGCGACGCTCACAACAACGAGCGGAGCGCCAGTTGGCTGAAGCACAGCAAGTTGGCACAGTAGGGGGCACAGGTGGTGCATCAGCCAGTCATCTCAGTTATCTCAGTCAGTCAACCCGTGGCACTTGGGTCTGCCCCGTGACCTCCTGCCAGCGGGCGTTCGACACTTCACGTGGCCCCAACGTGCACATGGCCTGGCACAAGAGTCGTGGTGACATCACCACCACTTAGTGGCGAATGGTGGTTGTTGTTGAGTGTGGGTGAGGGTGTGGGTGAGCGTGGGTGAACGTGGATGAGGGTATGGGTGAGCGTGGGTGAGGGTGTGGGCGTGGGTGAGAGTGGGTGACGAGTGTGGGTGAGCACCCACCTCGTGCTAACGAAGCGAAGTTTGATGATGAAGGAGTAGCCGGTGGTGATGGTGAAGATGACCTCCCGTGAGGTCGTGTTGTCCGTGAACCCCGGGGAGCAGAAGTTTCCGCTCGTGCCGGAGAACGCTGCCGAGACAGAGACAGACGCAGAGAGACAGAGAGAGACATAGAGAGACAGAGAGACACAGAGACACAGAGAGATAGAGACAAAGAGATACACAGAGAGACAGAAAGACACAGAGAGAGAGACACACAGAGAGACGCAAAGATAGAGAGAGACACAGACAGACAGAGAGACACAGAGAGACAGAGATAGACACAGAGATAGAGAGAGACTAAGAGAGACAGAGAGACGCAGAGAGACAGAGAGACACAGAGAGACAGAGAGATACAGAGAGAGACACACACAGAGAGACAGAGAGACACAGAGAGATAGAGAGATAAAGAGAGAGAGACAAAGAGAGAGACAGAGACACAGAGAGACAGAGAGACACAGAGAGACAGAGAGACACAGAGAGACAGAGAGATAGAGAGAGAGACAGAGAGAGACAGAGAAACAGAGAGGCACAGAGAGAGAGGCAGAGAGAGACAGAGAGAGATAGGCATAGAGACAGAATAACAACAACAAAATCCAGAAAAACGCATGTCAAAAATGTTACAAATTGATTCGCATTTTAATGAGGGAATTAAGTATTTGACCCCTCTGCAAAACATGACTTAGTACTTGGTGGCAAAACCCGTGTTGGCAATCACAGGGGTCAGACGTTTCTTGTAGTTGGCCACCAGGTTTGCACACATCTCAGGAGGGATTTTGTCCCACTCCTCTTTGCAGATCTTCTCCAAGTCATTAAAGTTTCGAGGCTGACGTTTGGCAACTCGAACCTTCAGCTCCCTCCACAGATTTTCCATGGGATTAAGGTCTAGAGACTTGCTAGGCCACTCCAGGACCTTAATGTGCTTCTTCTTGAGCCATTCCTTGGTTGCCTTGGCCATTGTCATGCTGGAATACCCATCCACGACTCTTTTCAATGCCCTGGCTGAGTGAAGGAGGTTCTCACCCAAGATTTGATGGTACATGGCCCCGTCCATCGTCCCTTTAATGCGGTGAAGTTGTCCTGTCCCCTTAGCAGAAAAACACCCCCAAAGCATAATGTTTCCACCTCCATGTTTGACGGTGGGGATGGTGTTCTTGGGGTCATAGGCAGCATTCCTCCTCCTCCTCCAAACACAGCGAGTTGAGTTGATGCCAAAGAGCTCCATTTTGGTCTCATCTGACCACAACACTCTCACCCAGGTGTCCTCTGAATAATTCAGATGTTCATTGGCAAACTTCAGACGGGCATGTATATGTGCTTTCTTGAGCAGGGGGACCTTGCGGGCGCTGCAGGATTTCAGTCCTTCACGGCGTAGTGTGTTACCAATTGTTTTCTTGGTAACTATGGTCCCAGCTGCCTTGCGATCATTGACAAGATCCTCCCTTGTAGTTCTGGGCTGATTCCTCACCGTTCTCATGATCATTGCAACTCCACGAGGTGAGATCTTGCATGGAGCACAAGGCCGAGGTTGATTGACAGTTCTTTTGTGTTTCTTCCATTTGCGAACAATCGCACCAACTGTTGTCACCTTAACACCAAGCTGCTTGGCAATGGTCTTGTAGCCCATTCCAGCCTTGTGTAGGTCTACAATCTTGTCCCTGACATCCATGGAGAGCTCTTTGGTCTTGGCCATGGTAGAGAGTTTGGAATCTGATTGACTGATTGATTCTGGGGTCAGGTGTATTTTATACAGGTAACAAGCTGAGATTAGGAGCACTCCCTTTAAGAGTGTGCTCCTAATCTCAGCTCGTTACCAGTATAAAAGACACCTGGGAGCCAGAAATTGTTCTGCTTGAGATGGGGTCAAATACTTTTTTCCCTCAATAAAATGCAAATGAATTTATAACATTATTGACATGCATTTTTATGGATGTATTTGTTGTTATTCTGCCTCTCACTGTTCAAATTAACCTCCCATTAAAATGATAGACTGATCATTTCTTTGTCAGTGGGCAAACGTACAAAATCAGCAGGGGATCAAATACTTTTTTCCCTCACTGTATAGTGTAGTGTATAGTGTAGTGTTTAGTGAAGTGTATAATGTAGTGTATAGTGTAGTGTATAGTAGTGTATAATGCAGTGTATAGTGTAGTGTATAGTGTAGTGTGTAGTGTAGTAGTGTATAGTGTAGTGTATAGTAGTGTACAGTGTAGTGTATAGTGTAGTGTATAGTAGTGTACAGTGTAGTGTATAGTTGTGTATAGTGTAGTGTATAGTAGTGTAGTGTATAGTGTAGTGTATAGTAGTGTATAGTGGTGTAGTGTATAGTGTAGTGTATAGTAGTGTATAGTTTAGTGTATAGTGTGTAGTGTATAGTAGTGTATAGTGTAGTGTATAGTGTAGTGTATAGTGGTATTCGTAGCTTAGTGTATAGTGCAGTGTATAGTGTAGTGTATAGTGTAGTGTATAGTAGTGTAGAGTGTAGTGTATAGTAGTATATTGTATAGTGTAGTGTGGAGTGTAGTGTACAGTGTTGTGTATAGTGTAGTGTAAAGTGTAGTGTATAGTGTAGTGTATAGTGTAGTGTAGTGTATAGTAGTGTATAGTAGTGTAGTTTATAGTGGTGTAGTGTGTAGTGTAGTGTATAGTGTAGTGTATAGTGTAGTATATAGTAGTATATTGTATAGTGTAGTGTGTAGTGTAGTGTACAGTGTTGTGTATAGTGTAGTGTAAAGTGTAGTGTATAGTGTAGTGTATAGTGTAGTGTATAGGGTACTGTATAGTGTATAGTGTAGTGTATAGTGTAGTGTATAGTAGTATATTGTATAGTGTAGTGTGTAGTGTAGTGTACAGTGTTGTGTATAGTGTAATGTAAAGTGTAATGTATAGTGTATAGTAGTGTAGTTTATAGTGGTGTAGTGTGTAGTGTAGTGTATAGAGTAGTGTATAGTGTAGTGTATAGTGTAGTGTATAGTAGTGTATAGTGGTGTAGTGTAGTGTATAGTGTAGTGTATAGTGTAGTGTATAGTGTAAGGTGTAGTGTAGTGTATAGTGTAGTGTATAGTGTAGTGTATAGTAGTGTATAGTAGTGTAGTTTATAGTGGTGTAGTGTAGTGTATAGTGTAGTGTATAGTGTAGTGTATAGTAGTGTATAGTGTAGTGTATAGTGTAGTTTATAGTAGTGTAGTGTATAGTGCAGTGTATACTGTAGTGTATAGTGTAGTGTATAGTGTAGTGTATAGTGTAGCGTGTACATTGCACCGCTGCACGTAGCCACACCGTGTCTAACCGCGGGGGTGGGGGGGGTGATAGAAGACCAACATCCACTCACGGATATTGTAGCTCGTGGGCACTTGCGACGGAGGAGCACTCGTTCTCGTCGTCGGTGACATCGTCGGTGACGTCGTCGATGACGTCATCGGTGACGTCGTCGGTGACGTCGTCGGCGGCAGAGGCGTCGTAGCAACGGTCGGAAATCCTGAAGCAACCGATTTTAAAAATAGATATATTTTAGCAAACAGAACGATGTGCGCATTCCATTTCAGCAACGACCACAGAATGGGAACCTTCATTAAGGCTTTCAGGAGGAATGCGATGAGCTTCGAAGCTCTTATTCACCGATGTCCAGTGTAGTGTATTACAATGTAATGCCTCGTGTATAGTAGCGCGGTGTTTCATAGCGTCGTGTATTGCAGCGTAGCGTATAGTGCTGTACGTATGTAATGTGTACCCCCAGGGGTCTGTGTACCCCTAGGGGTCTGTGCACCCCTAGGGGTCTGTGTACCCCCAGGGGTCTGCGTACCCCCAGGGGTCTGTGTACCCCCTAGGGGTCTGTGTACCCCCAGGGGTCTGTGTACCCCCTAGGGGTCTGCGTACCCCCAGGGGTCTGCGTACCCTCTAGGGGGTCTGCGTATCCCCTAGGGGTCTGCGTACCCCCAGGGGTCTGTGTACCCCCAGGGGTCTGCGTACCGCCAGGGGTCTGTGTACCCCCAGGGGTCTGTGTACCCCCTAGGGGTCTGTGTACCCCCAGGGGTCTGTGTACCCCCTAGGGGGTCTGTGTACCTCCAGGGGGTCTGTGTACCCCCTAGGGGTCTGTGTACCCCCAGGGGTCTGTGTACCCCTAGGGGTCTGTGTACCCCTAGGGGTTTGTGTACCCCCTAGGGGTCTGTGTACTCGCTAGGGGTCTGTGTACCCCCTAGGGGGTTTGTGTACCCCCAGGGGTCTGCGTACCCTATAGGGGGTCTGTGTACCCCTAGGGGTCTGTGTACCCCCAGG
This sequence comes from Petromyzon marinus, assembly GCF_048934315.1. Lineage (NCBI taxonomy): Eukaryota > Metazoa > Chordata > Hyperoartia > Petromyzontiformes > Petromyzontidae > Petromyzon > Petromyzon marinus. Next base: position 1,343,736 of record NW_027423180.1, read on the forward strand.
GGTCTGTGTACCCCCTAGGGGTCTGTGTACCCCCAGGGGTCTGTGTACCCCTAGGGGTCTGTGTACCCCCAGGGGTCTGTGTACCCTCAGGGGTCTGTGTACCCCCTAGGGGGTCTGCGTACTCCCCAGGGGGTCTGTGTACCCCCAGGGGTCTGCGTACCACCAGGGGTCTGTGCACACCTAGGGGTCTGCGTACCCCTAGGGGTCTGTGTACCCCCAGGGGTCTGTGTACCCCCAGGGGGTCTGCATACCCCTAGGGGTCTGTGTACCCTTAGGGGGTCTCCGGTCTGTGTAGCCCTAGGGGTCTGCGTACACCTAGGGGTCTCCGGTCTGCGTACCCCCTAGGGGTCTGTGTACCCCCAGGGGTCTGTGTACCTCCTAGGGGTCTGTGTACCCCCAGGGGTCTGTGTACCCCCTAGGGGTCTGTGTACCCCTTAGGGGTCTGTGTACCCCTTAGGGGTCTGCGTACCACTGCTAGTCTATGGCACACCGCCGAGACGTCTGTAAGAAAGTGTTGGGCAGGCCTCACGACTTCTCCTACATTGAGGGCAGTGCATAATCGGATGTTTGGATCAGAATCGGAGCATTTATAGAATCCGAAGAGCTGTAAAGCCCTTTTGTCACGGATGTCCAGTTCAGGGGCCATGGGGTAAGGACGTTACAACAACAACATGCAGTTCAATTTTGATTTAAAGCTTTCGTGACTGCAGTAATTTATATTCTTAGCTCTTTCGGTAAAGTCACGTTGAAGTGAAACAATAAAATAATAAAATATATATAAAACAAAAACATTTCTCACGACGTTTCGACCATAACAAAAACGGTCGTCATCAGGTGTGTGTTATGGTCGAAACCTCGTGAGAATTTTTATTGTTTTATATATATATTTCATTATTTTATTGTTTCCCTTCAACGTGACTTTACCGAAAGAGCTAAGATTATAACATACAGTTCTACGCACAAACACGATAGATAGTAAGCTTATCACGTAGGCTTTCGTGACCAATATCCATAATGTAAGGTTTTTTTGGGGGGGGGGGTGGGTTATATCGTGTAAATATATAAATGTGTCGGTAAAACAGCCACCACCCGACCACACCGCCAACTAAGCAAGGGTTTTCATTTTGATTTAAAGCTTTCGTAACTGCAGTAATTCATATTCTTAGCTCTTTCGGTAAAGTCACGTTGAAGGGAAACAATAAAATAATAAAATATATATTGAATTTTTTATTGTTTTATATATATTTTATTATTTTATTGTTTCCCTTCAACGTGACTTTACCGAAAGAGCTAAGGATATAAGGGTTTTCACGCAAACAGAATGCGGCCAAGTCGTTACTCGCACAGCGCGATAACCGGTTGTGTGTTCGAGAGCCAAGCGACAACGTTTACAAACCGAGTAACGACGTTTCGCCAGTGATTGCAACCAGCTTCATCAGGCGACAGCCAGATCCGTGGAGAAGCCCACCGGTTTCGTCGCTTAAAAATGACGACGACAATGTACGTTGAATTTTGATTCTAAAGCTTTCATGACTGCGGTAATTCATATTCTTAGCTCTTTCGCTAAAGTCACGTTGAAGGGAAACAATAAAATAATAAAATATATAAAACAATTAAAATTATCACGACGTTTAATTTTTATTATTTTATTATTTCCCTTCTACGTGGTGATGACTTTACCGAAAGAACCAAGAATATGAATCCCTGCATTCACGAAAGCTTTAAATCTAATAATTTAACAATAACCAAATGTTTATCATTCAGTCTTATCACTTTACTACCAAACACACACAAATATGCATCCTTGTACTGGCTGTGAAAGGCTGTGGGTTTTAAGTTAATGTAACAACTTAACAAGATCGACAATCGAGGATTTTGGGTTAGATCGTGTAAATACAAAATGTTGTGTCGTGTCAACGTTTGCGTGACAAACCCTTCCTGATTGTAAATATTGAAGTGGGTTTACTCTCCAACACACACACACACAGGTTAGTGAACAACTAAGAAACTAATTGTCACGTTCTATTTACTTGACAAACCCTTCCTAATTGTAAATATTGTAGTGGGTTTACTCTCCAACAAACACACACACACAGTTTAGTGAAGAACTAAGAAACTTATTGTCACGTTCTGTTAACTTGACAAACCCTTCCTGATTGTAAATATTGTAGTGGGTTTACTCTCAAACACGAAAACACAGGTTAGTGAAGAACTAATAAACTAATTGTCACGTTCTGTTTACTTGACAAACCCTTCCTGATTGTAAATATTGAAGTGGGTTTACTCTCCAACACACACACACACAGGTTAGTGAACAACTAAGAAACTAATTGTCACGTTCTATTTACTTGACAAACCCTTCCTAATTGTAAATATTGTAGTGGGTTTACTCTCCAACAAACACACACACACAGTTTAGTGAAGAACTAAGAAACTTATTGTCACGTTCTGTTAACTTGACAAACCCTTCCTGATTGTAAATATTGTAGTGGGTTTACTCTCAAACACGAAAACACAGGTTAGTGAAGAACTAATAAACTAATTGTCACGTTCTGTTTACTTGACAAACCCTTCCTGATTGTAAATATTGAAGTGGGTTTACTCTCCAACACACACACAGGTTAATGAAGAACTAATAAACTAATTGTCACGTTCTATTTACTTAACGAACCCTTCCTGATTGTAAATATTGAAGTGGGTTTACTCTCCAACACACACAGGTTAGTGAACAACTAAGAAACTTATTGTCACGTTCTGTTAACTTGACAAACCGTTCCTAATTTTAAATATTGTAGTGGGTTTACTCTCCAACACACACACAGGTTAGTGAAGAAGTAATAAACTTATTGTCACGTTCTGTTTACTTGACAAACCCTTCCTGATTGTAAATATTGAAGTGGGTTTACTCTCCAACACACACACACAGGTTAGTGGAGAACTAAGAAACTTATTGTCACGTTCTGTGTACTTGACAAATCCTTCCTAATTGTAAATATTGATGTGGGTTTACTCTCCAACACACACACACAGGTTAGTGAACAACTAAGAAACTAATTGTCACATTCTGTTTGCTTGACAAACCCTTCCTGATTGTAAATATTGTAGTGGGTTTACTCTCAAACACGAAAACACAGGTTAGTGAAGAACTAATAAACTAATTGTCACGTTCTGTTTACTTGACAAACCCTTCCTGATTGTAAATATTGAAGTGGGTTTACTCTCCAACACACACACAGGTTAATGAAGAACTAATAAACTAATTGTCACGTTCTATTTACTTAACGAACCCTTCCTGATTGTAAATATTGAAGTGGGTTTACTCTCCAACACACACAGGTTAGTGAACAACTAAGAAACTTATTGTCACGTTCTGTTAACTTGACAAACCGTTCCTAATTTTAAATATTGTAGTGGGTTTACTCTCCAACACACACACAGGTTAGTGAAGAAGTAATAAACTTATTGTCACGTTCTGTTTACTTGACAAACCCTTCCTGATTGTAAATATTGAAGTGGGTTTACTCTCCAACACACACACACAGGTTAGTGGAGAACTAAGAAACTTATTGTCACGTTCTGTGTACTTGACAAATCCTTCCTAATTGTAAATATTGATGTGGGTTTACTCTCCAACACACACACACAGGTTAGTGAACAACTAAGAAACTAATTGTCACATTCTGTTTGCTTGACAAACCCTTCCTGATTGTAAATATTGAAGTGGGTTTACTCTCCAACACACACACACACACAGGTTAGTGAACAACTAAGAAACTTATTGTCACGTTCTGTTTAATTGACAAACCCTTCCTGATTGTAAATATTGTAGTGGGTTTACTCTCCAACACACACACACAGGTTAGTGAAGGACTAGGAAACTAATTGTCACGTTCTGTTTACTAGACAAACCCTTCCTGATTGTAAATATTGAAGTGGGTTTACTCTCCAACACACACACACACAGGTAAGTGAAGAACTAAGGAACTAATTGTCACGTTCTATTTACTTGACAAACCCTTCCTGATTGTAAATATTGTAGTGGGTTTACTCTCAAACACGAAAACACAGGTTAGTGAAGAACTAATAAACTAATTGTCACGTTCTGTTTACTTGACAAACCCTTCCTGATTGTAAATATTGAAGTGGGTTTACTCTCCAACACACACACAGGTTAATGAAGAACTAATAAACTAATTGTCACGTTCTATTTACTTAACGAACCCTTCCTGATTGTAAATATTGAAGTGGGTTTACTCTCCAACACACACAGGTTAGTGAACAACTAAGAAACTTATTGTCACGTTCTGTTAACTTGACAAACCGTTCCTAATTTTAAATATTGTAGTGGGTTTACTCTCCAACACACACACAGGTTAGTGAAGAAGTAATAAACTTATTGTCACGTTCTGTTTACTTGACAAACCCTTCCTGATTGTAAATATTGAAGTGGGTTTACTCTCCAACACACACACACAGGTTAGTGGAGAACTAAGAAACTTATTGTCACGTTCTGTGTACTTGACAAATCCTTCCTAATTGTAAATATTGATGTGGGTTTACTCTCCAACACACACACACAGGTTAGTGAACAACTAAGAAACTAATTGTCACATTCTGTTTGCTTGACAAACCCTTCCTGATTGTAAATATTGAAGTGGGTTTACTCTCCAACACACACACACACACAGGTTAGTGAACAACTAAGAAACTTATTGTCACGTTCTGTTTAATTGACAAACCCTTCCTGATTGTAAATATTGTAGTGGGTTTACTCTCCAACACACACACACAGGTTAGTGAAGGACTAGGAAACTAATTGTCACGTTCTGTTTACTAGACAAACCCTTCCTGATTGTAAATATTGAAGTGGGTTTACTCTCCAACACACACACACACAGGTAAGTGAAGAACTAAGGAACTAATTGTCACGTTCTATTTACTTGACAAACCCTTCCTGATTGTAAATATTGATGTGGGTTTACTCTCCAACACACACACACAGGTTAGTGAACAACTAAGAAACTAATTGTCACATTCTGTTTGCTTGACAAACCCTTCCTGATTGTAAATATTGAAGTGGGTTTACTCTCCAACACACACACACACAGGTTAGTGAACAACTAAGAAACTTATTGTCACGTTCTGTTTAATTGACAAACCCTTCCTGATTGTAAATATTGTAGTGGGTTTACTCTCCAACACACACACACACAGGTTAGTGAAGGACTAGGAAACTAATTGTCACGTTCTGTTTACTAGACAAACCCTTCCTGATTGTAAATATTGAAGTGGATTTACTCTCCAACACACACACACACACAGGTTAGTGAAGAACTAAGGAACTAATTGTCACGTTCTATTTACTTGACAAACCCTTCCTGATTGTAAATATTGTAGTGGGTTTACTCTCCAACACACACACACACAGGTTAGTGAACAACTAAGAAACTTATTGTCACGTTCTGTTTACTTGGCAAACCCTTCCTAATTGTAAATATTGAAGTGGGTTTACTCTCCAACACACAAACGCACACAGGTTAGTGAACAACTAAGAAACTAAATGTCACGTTCTGTTTACTTGACAAACCCTTCCTGATTGTAAATATTGTAGTGGGTTTACTCTCCTACACACACACTGGTTAATGAAGAACTAATAAACTAATTGTCACGTTCTATTTACTTAACGAACCCTTCCTGATTGTAAATATTGAAGCGGGTTTACTCTCCAACACACACAGGTTAGTGAACAACTAAGAAACTTATTGTCACGTTCTGTTTACTTGACAAACCCTTCCTAATTTTAAATATTGTAGTGGGTTTACTCTCCAACACACACACACAGGTTAGTGAAGAACTAATAAACTAATTGTCACGTTCTGTTTACTTGACAAACCCTTCCTGATTGTAAATATTGAAGTGGGTTTACTCTCCAACACACACACACAGGTTAGTGGAGAACTAAGAAACTTATTGTCACGTTCTGTGTACTAGACAAAGCCTTCCTAATTGTAAATATTGATGTGGGTTTACTCTCCAACACACACACACAGGTTAGTGAACAACTAAGAAACTAATTGTCACATTCTGTTTGCTTGACAAACCCTTCCTGATTGAAAATATTGAAGTGGGTTTACTCTCCAACACACACACACAGGTTAGTGAACAACTAAGAAACTTATTGTCACGTTCTGTTTAATTGACAAACCCTTCCTGATTGTAAATATTGTAGTGGGTTTACTCTCCAACACACACACACACACAGGTTAGTGAAGGACTAGGAAACTAATTGTCACGTTCTGTTTACTAGACAAACCCTTCCTGATTGTAAATATTGAAGTGGGTTTACTCTCCAACACACACACACACAGGTAAGTGAAGAACTAAGGAACTAATTGTCACGTTCTATTTACTTGACAAACCCTTCCTGATTGTAAATATTGTAGTGGGTTTACTCTCCAACACACACACACACACAGGTTAGTGAAGAACTAAGAAACTAAATGTCACGTTCTATTTACTTGACAAACCCTTCCTGATTGTAAATATTGTAGTGGGTTTACTCTCCTACACACACACTGGTTAATGAAGAACTAATAAACTAATTGTCACGTTCTATTTACTTAACGAACCCTTCCTGATTGTAAATATTGAAGTGGGTTTACTCTCCAACACACACAGGTTAGTGAACAACTAAGAAACTTATTGTCACGTTCTGTTTACTTGACAAACCCTTCCTAATTTTAAATATTGTAGTGGGTTTACTCTCCAACACACACACAGGTTAGTGAAGAACTAATAAACTAATTGTCACGTTCTGTTTACTTGACAAACCCTTCCTGATTGTAAATATTGAAGTGGGTTTACTCTCCAACACACACACACACAGGTTAGTGGAGAACTAATAAACTTATTGTCACGTTCTGTGTACTTGACAAATCCTTCCTAATTGTAAATATTGATGTGGGTTTACTCTCCAACACACACACACAGGTTAGTGAACAACTAAGAAACTAATTGTCACATTCTGTTTGCTTGACAAACCCTTCCTGATTGTAAATATTGAAGTGGGTTTACTCTCCAACACACACACACAGGTTAGTGAACAACTAAGAAACTTATTGTCACGTTCTGTTTAATTGACAAACCCTTCCTGATTGTAAATATTGTAGTGGGTTTACTCTCCAACACACACACACAGGTTAGTGAACAACTAAGAAACTTATTGTCACGTTCTGTTTACTTGGCAAACCCTTCCTAATTGTAAATATTGAAGTGGGTTTACTCTCCAACACACAAACGCACACAGGTTAGTGAACAACTAAGAAACTAAATGTCACGTTCTGTTTACTTGACAAACCCTTCCTGATTGTAAATATTGTAGTGGGTTTACTCTCCTACACACACACTGGTTAATGAAGAACTAATAAACTAATTGTCACGTTCTATTTACTTAACGAACCCTTCCTGATTGTAAATATTGAAGTGGGTTTACTCTCCAACACACACAGGTTAGTGAACAACTAAGAAACTTATTGTCACGTTCTGTTTACTTGACAAACCCTTCCTAATTTTAAATATTGTAGTGGGTTTACTCTCCAACACACACACACAGGTTAGTGAAGAACTAATAAACTAATTGTCACGTTCTGTTTACTTGACAAACCCTTCCTGATTGTAAATATTGAAGTGGGTTTACTCTCCAACACACACACACAGGTTAGTGGAGAACTAAGAAACTTATTGTCACGTTCTGTGTACTTGACAAATCCTTCCTGATTGTAAATATTGATGTGGGTTTTTCTCTCCAACACACACACACAGGTTAGTGAACAACTAAGAAACTTATTGTCACATTCTGTTTGCTTGACAAACCCTTCCTGATTGTAAATATTGAAGTGGGTTTACTCTCCAACACACACACACAGGTTAGTGAACAACTAAGAAACTTATTGTCACGTTCTGTTTAATTGACAAACCCTTCCTGATTGTAAATATTGTAGTGGGTTTACTCTCCAACACACACACACAGGTTAGTGGAGAACTAAGAAACTTATTGTCACGTTCTGTGTACTTGACAAATCCTTCCTAATTGTAAATATTGATGTGGGTTTTTCTCTCCAACACACACACACAGGTTAGTGAACAACTAAGAAACTAATTGTCACATTCTGTTTGCTTGACAAACCCTTCCTGATTGTAAATATTGAAGTGGGTTTACTCTCCAACACACACACACAGGTTAGTGAACAACTAAGAAACTTATTGTCACGTTCTGTTTAATTGACAAACCCTTCCTGATTGTAAATATTGTAGTGGGTTTACTCTCCAACACACACACACACACAGGTTAGTGAAGGACTAGGAAACTAATTGTCACGTTCTGTTTACTAGACAAACCCTTCCTGATTGTAAATATTGAAGTGGGTTTACTCTCCAACACACACACACACAGGTTAGTGAAGAACTAAGGAACTAATTGTCACGTTCTATTTACTTGACAAACCCTTCCTGATTGTAAATATTGTAGTGGGTTTACTCTCCAACACACACACACACACAGGTTAGTGAACAACTAAGAAACTTATTGTCACGTGCTGTTTAATTGACAAACCCTTCCTGATTGTAAATATTGTAGTGGGTTTACTCTCCAACACACACACACACAGGTTAGTGAAGAACTAAGGAACTAATTGTCACGTTCTATTTACTTGACAAACCCTTCCTGATTGTAAATATTGTAGTGGGTTTACTCTCCAACACACACACACACAGGTTAGTGAACAACTAAGAATCTTATTGTCACGTTCTGTTTACTTGGCAAACCCTTCCTAATTGCAAATATTGAAGTGGGTTTACTCTCCAACACACAAACGCACACAGGTTAGTGAACAACTAAGAAACTAAATGTCACGTTCTGTTTACTTGACAAACCCTTCCTGATTGTAAATATTGTAGTGGGTTTACTCTCCTACACACACACTGGTTAATGAAGAACTAATAAACTAATTGTCACGTTCTATTTACTTAACGAACCCTTCCTGATTGTAAATATTGAAGTGGGTTTACTCTCCAACACACACAGGTTAGTGAACAACTAAGAAACTTATTGTCACGTTCTGTTTACTTGACAAACCCTTCCTAATTTTAAATATTGTAGTGGGTTTACTCTCCAACACACACACACAGGTTAGTGAAGAACTAATAAACTAATTGTCACGTTCTGTTTACTTGACAAACCCTTCCTGATTGTAAATATTGAAGTGGGTTTACTCTCCAACACACACACAGGTTAGTGGAGAACTAAGAAACTTATTGTCACGTTCTGTGTACTTGACAAATCCTTCCTAATTGTAAATATTGATGTGGGTTTTTCTCTCCAACACACACACACAGGTTAGTGAACAACTAAGAAACTAATTGTCACATTCTGTTTGCTTGACAAACCCTTCCTGATTGTAAATATTGAAGTGGGTTTACTCTCCAACACACACACACACAGGTTAGTGAACAACTAAGAAACTTATTGTCACGTTCTGTTTAATTGACAAACCCTTCCTGATTGTAAATATTGTAGTGGGTTTACTCTCCAACACACACACACACACAGGTTAGTGAAGGACTAGGAAACTAATTGTCACGTTCTGTTTACTAGACAAACCCTTCCTGATTGTAAATATTGAAGTGGGTTCTCCAACACACACACACACAGGTTAGTGAAGAACTAAGGAACTAATTGTCACGTTCTATTTACTTAACGAACCCTTCCTGATTGTAAATATTGAAGTGGGTTTACTCTCCAACACACACAGGTTAGTGAACAACTAAGAAACTTATTGTCACGTTCTGTTAACTTGACAAACCGTTCCTAATTTTAAATATTGTAGTGGGTTTACTCTCCAACACACACACAGGTTAGTGAAGAAGTAATAAACTTATTGTCACGTTCTGTTTACTTGACAAACCCTTCCTGATTGTAAATATTGAAGTGGGTTTACTCTCCAACACACACACACAGGTTAGTGGAGAACTAAGAAACTTATTGTCACGTTCTGTGTACTTGACAAATCCTTCCTAATTGTAAATATTGATGTGGGTTTACTCTCCAACACACACACACAGGTTAGTGAACAACTAAGAAACTAATTGTCACATTCTGTTTGCTTGACAAACCCTTCCTGATTGTAAATATTGAAGTGGGTTTACTCTCCAACACACACACACACACACAGGTTAGTGAACAACTAAGAAACTTATTGTCACGTTCTGTTTAATTGACAAACCCTTCCTGATTGTAAATATTGTAGTGGGTTTACTCTCCAACACACACACACAGGTTAGTGAAGGACTAGGAAACTAATTGTCACGTTCTGTTTACTAGACAAACCCTTCCTGATTGTAAATATTGAAGTGGGTTTACTCTCCAACACACACACACACAGGTAAGTGAAGAACTAAGGAACTAATTGTCACGTTCTATTTACTTGACAAACCCTTCCTGATTGTAAATATTGATGTGGGTTTACTCTCCAACACACACACACAGGTTAGTGAACAACTAAGAAACTAATTGTCACATTCTGTTTGCTTGACAAACCCTTCCTGATTGTAAATATTGAAGTGGGTTTACTCTCCAACACACACACACACACACAGGTTAGTGAACAACTAAGAAACTTATTGTCACGTTCTGTTTAATTGACAAACCCTTCCTGATTGTAAATATTGTAGTGGGTTTACTCTCCAACACACACACACACAGGTTAGTGAAGGACTAGGAAACTAATTGTCACGTTCTGTTTACTAGACAAACCCTTCCTGATTGTAAATATTGAAGTGGATTTACTCTCCAACACACACACACACACAGGTTAGTGAAGAACTAAGGAACTAATTGTCACGTTCTATTTACTTGACAAACCCTTCCTGATTGTAAATATTGTAGTGGGTTTACTCTCCAACACACACACACACAGGTTAGTGAACAACTAAGAAACTTATTGTCACGTTCTGTTTACTTGGCAAACCCTTCCTAATTGTAAATATTGAAGTGGGTTTACTCTCCAACACACAAACGCACACAGGTTAGTGAACAACTAAGAAACTAAATGTCACGTTCTGTTTACTTGACAAACCCTTCCTGATTGTAAATATTGTAGTGGGTTTACTCTCCTACACACACACTGGTTAATGAAGAACTAATAAACTAATTGTCACGTTCTATTTACTTAACGAACCCTTCCTGATTGTAAATATTGAAGCGGGTTTACTCTCCAACACACACAGGTTAGTGAACAACTAAGAAACTTATTGTCACGTTCTGTTTACTTGACAAACCCTTCCTAATTTTAAATATTGTAGTGGGTTTACTCTCCAACACACACACACAGGTTAGTGAAGAACTAATAAACTAATTGTCACGTTCTGTTTACTTGACAAACCCTTCCTGATTGTAAATATTGAAGTGGGTTTACTCTCCAACACACACACACAGGTTAGTGGAGAACTAAGAAACTTATTGTCACGTTCTGTGTACTAGACAAAGCCTTCCTAATTGTAAATATTGATGTGGGTTTACTCTCCAACACACACACACAGGTTAGTGAACAACTAAGAAACTAATTGTCACATTCTGTTTGCTTGACAAACCCTTCCTGATTGAAAATATTGAAGTGGGTTTACTCTCCAACACACACACACACACAGGTTAGTGAACAACTAAGAAACTTATTGTCACGTTCTGTTTAATTGACAAACCCTTCCTGATTGTAAATATTGTAGTGGGTTTACTCTCCAACACACACACACACACAGGTTAGTGAAGGACTAGGAAACTAATTGTCACGTTCTGTTTACTAGACAAACCCTTCCTGATTGTAAATATTGAAGTGGGTTTACTCTCCAACACACACACACACAGGTAAGTGAAGAACTAAGGAACTAATTGTCACGTTCTATTTACTTGACAAACCCTTCCTGATTGTAAATATTGTAGTGGGTTTACTCTCCAACACACACACACACACAGGTTAGTGAAGAACTAAGAAACTAAATGTCACGTTCTATTTACTTGACAAACCCTTCCTGATTGTAAATATTGTAGTGGGTTTACTCTCCTACACACACACTGGTTAATGAAGAACTAATAAACTAATTGTCACGTTCTATTTACTTAACGAACCCTTCCTGATTGTAAATATTGAAGTGGGTTTACTCTCCAACACACACAGGTTAGTGAACAACTAAGAAACTTATTGTCACGTTCTGTTTACTTGACAAACCCTTCCTAATTTTAAATATTGTAGTGGGTTTACTCTCCAACACACACACAGGTTAGTGAAGAACTAATAAACTAATTGTCACGTTCTGTTTACTTGACAAACCCTTCCTGATTGTAAATATTGAAGTGGGTTTACTCTCCAACACACACACACACAGGTTAGTGGAGAACTAATAAACTTATTGTCACGTTCTGTGTACTTGACAAATCCTTCCTAATTGTAAATATTGATGTGGGTTTACTCTCCAACACACACACACAGGTTAGTGAACAACTAAGAAACTAATTGTCACATTCTGTTTGCTTGACAAACCCTTCCTGATTGTAAATATTGAAGTGGGTTTACTCTCCAACACACACACACAGGTTAGTGAACAACTAAGAAACTTATTGTCACGTTCTGTTTAATTGACAAACCCTTCCTGATTGTAAATATTGTAGTGGGTTTACTCTCCAACACACACACACAGGTTAGTGAACAACTAAGAAACTTATTGTCACGTTCTGTTTACTTGGCAAACCCTTCCTAATTGTAAATATTGAAGTGGGTTTACTCTCCAACACACAAACGCACACAGGTTAGTGAACAACTAAGAAACTAAATGTCACGTTCTGTTTACTTGACAAACCCTTCCTGATTGTAAATATTGTAGTGGGTTTACTCTCCTACACACACACTGGTTAATGAAGAACTAATAAACTAATTGTCACGTTCTATTTACTTAACGAACCCTTCCTGATTGTAAATATTGAAGTGGGTTTACTCTCCAACACACACAGGTTAGTGAACAACTAAGAAACTTATTGTCACGTTCTGTTTACTTGACAAACCCTTCCTAATTTTAAATATTGTAGTGGGTTTACTCTCCAACACACACACACAGGTTAGTGAAGAACTAATAAACTAATTGTCACGTTCTGTTTACTTGACAAACCCTTCCTGATTGTAAATATTGAAGTGGGTTTACTCTCCAACACACACACACAGGTTAGTGGAGAACTAAGAAACTTATTGTCACGTTCTGTGTACTTGACAAATCCTTCCTAATTGTAAATATTGATGTGGGTTTTTCTCTCCAACACACACACACAGGTTAGTGAACAACTAAGAAACTAATTGTCACATTCTGTTTGCTTGACAAACCCTTCCTGATTGTAAATATTGAAGTGGGTTTACTCTCCAACACACACACACAGGTTAGTGAACAACTAAGAAACTTATTGTCACGTTCTGTTTAATTGACAAACCCTTCCTGATTGTAAATATTGTAGTGGGTTTACTCTCCAACACACACACACACACACAGGTTAGTGAAGGACTAGGAAACTAATTGTCACGTTCTGTTTACTAGACAAACCCTTCCTGATTGTAAATATTGAAGTGGGTTTACTCTCCAACACACACACACACAGGTTAGTGAAGAACTAAGGAACTAATTGTCACGTTCTATTTACTTGACAAACCCTTCCTGATTGTAAATATTGTAGTGGGTTTACTCTCCAACACACACACACACACAGGTTAGTGAACAACTAAGAAACTTATTGTCACGTGCTGTTTAATTGACAAACCCTTCCTGATTGTAAATATTGTAGTGGGTTTACTCTCCAACACACACACACACAGGTTAGTGAAGAACTAAGGAACTAATTGTCACGTTCTATTTACTTGACAAACCCTTCCTGATTGTAAATATTGTAGTGGGTTTACTCTCCAACACACACACACACAGGTTAGTGAACAACTAAGAAACTTATTGTCACGTTCTGTTTACTTGGCAAACCCTTCCTAATTGTAAATATTGAAGTGGGTTTACTCTCCAACACACAAACGCACACAGGTTAGTGAACAACTAAGAAACTAAATGTCACGTTCTGTTTACTTGACAAACCCTTCCTGATTGTAAATATTGTAGTGGGTTTACTCTCCTACACACACACTGGTTAATGAAGAACTAATAAACTAATTGTCACGTTCTATTTACTTAACGAACCCTTCCTGATTGTAAATATTGAAGTGGGTTTACTCTCCAACACACACAGGTTAGTGAACAACTAAGAAACTTATTGTCACGTTCTGTTTACTTGACAAACCCTTCCTAATTTTAAATATTGTAGTGGGTTTACTCTCCAACACACACACACAGGTTAGTGAAGAACTAATAAACTAATTGTCACGTTCTGTTTACTTGACAAACCCTTCCTGATTGTAAATATTGAAGTGGGTTTACTCTCCAACACACACACAGGTTAGTGGAGAACTAAGAAACTTATTGTCACGTTCTGTGTACTTGACAAATCCTTCCTAATTGTAAATATTGATGTGGGTTTTTCTCTCCAACACACACACACAGGTTAGTGAACAACTAAGAAACTAATTGTCACATTCTGTTTGCTTGACAAACCCTTCCTGATTGTAAATATTGAAGTGGGTTTACTCTCCAACACACACACACACAGGTTAGTGAACAACTAAGAAACTTATTGTCACGTTCTGTTTAATTGACAAACCCTTCCTGATTGTAAATATTGTAGTGGGTTTACTCTCCAACACACACACACACACAGGTTAGTGAAGGACTAGGAAACTAATTGTCACGTTCTGTTTACTAGACAAACCCTTCCTGATTGTAAATATTGAAGTGGGTTCTCCAACACACACACACACAGGTTAGTGAAGAACTAAGGAACTAATTGTCACGTTCTATTTACTTGACAAACCCTTCCTGATTGTAAATATTGTAGTGGGTTTACTCTCCAACACACACACACACACAGGTTAGTGAACAACTAAGAAACTTATTGTCACGTTCTGTTTACTTGGCAAACCCTTCCTAATTGTAAATATTGAAGTGGGTTTACTCTCCAACACACAAACGCACGCAGGTTAATGAACAACTAAGAAACTAAATGTCACGTTCTGTTTACTTGACAAACCCTTCCTGATTGTAAATATTGTAGTGGGTTTACTCTCCTACACACACACTGGTTAATGAAGAACTAATAAACTAATTGTCACGTTCTATTTACTTAACGAACCCTTCCTGATTGTAAATATTGTAGTGGGTTTACTCTCCAACACACACACACAGGTTAGTGAAGAACTAATAAACTAATTGTCACGTTCTGTTTACTTGACAAACCCTTCCTGATTGTAAATATTGTAGTGGGTTTACTCTCCAACACACACACACAGGTTAGTGAACAACTAATAAACTAATTGTCACGTTCTGTCTACTTGACAAACCCTTCCTGATTGTAAATATTGAAGTGGGTTTACTCTCCAACACACACACAGTTTAGTGAAGAACTAAGAAACTAATTGTCACGTTCTCTTTACTTGACAAACCCTTCCTGACTGTAAATATTGTAGTGGGTTTACTCTCCAACACACACACAGGTTAGTGAACAACTAAGAACTAATTGTCACGTTCTGTGTACTTAACAAACCCTTCCTGATTGTAAATATTGTAGTGGGTTTACTCTCCAACACACACACACAGGTTAGTGAAGAACTAAGAAACTAATTGTCACGTTCTG
This sequence comes from Petromyzon marinus, assembly GCF_048934315.1. Taxonomy (NCBI): domain Eukaryota; kingdom Metazoa; phylum Chordata; class Hyperoartia; order Petromyzontiformes; family Petromyzontidae; genus Petromyzon; species Petromyzon marinus. Next base: position 1,359,553 of record NW_027423180.1, read on the forward strand.
TTTACTTGACAAACCCTTCCTGATTGTAAATATTGTAGTGGGTTTACTCTCCAACACACACAGGTTAGTGAACAACTAAGAAACTTATTGTCACGTTCTGTTTACTTGGCAAACCCTTCCTAATTGTAAATATTGAAGTGGGTTTACTCTCCAACAAACAAACGCACGCAGGTTAATGAACAACTAAGAAACTAAATGTCACGTTCTGTTTACTTGACAAACCCTTCCTGATTGTAAATATTGTAGTGGGTTTACTCTCCTACACACACACTGGTTAATGAAGAACTAATAAACTAATTGTCACATTCTATTTACTTAACGAACCCTTCCTGATTGTAAATATTGTAGTGGGTTTACTCTCCAACACACACACACAGGTTAGTGAAGAACTAATAAACTAATTGTCACGTTCTGTTTACTTGACAAACCCTTCCTGATTGTAAATATTGTAGTGGGTTTACTCTCCAACACACACACACAGGTTAGTGAACAACTAATAAACTAATTGTCACGTTCTGTCTACTTGACAAACCCTTCCTGATTGTAAATATTGAAGTGGGTTTACTCTCCAACACACACACAGTTTAGTGAAGAACTAAGAAACTAATTGTCACGTTCTCTTTACTTGACAAACCCTTCCTGATTGTAAATATTGTAGTGGGTTTACTCTCCAACACACACACAGGTTAGTGAACAACTAAGAACTAATTGTCACGTTCTGTGTACTTAACAAACCCTTCCTGATTGTAAATATTGTAGTGGGTTTACTCTCCAACACACACACACAGGTTAGTGAAGAACTAAGAAACTAATTGTCACGTTCTGTTTACTTGACAAACCCTTCCTGATTGTAAATATTGTAGTGGGTTTACTCTCCAACACACACACACAGGTTAGTGAAGAAATAATAAACTTATTGTCACGTTCTGTTTACTTGACAAACCCTTCCTGATTGTAAATATTGTAGTGGGTTTACTCTCCAACACACACACACACAGGTTAGTGAAGAAATAATAAACTAATTGTCACGTTCTGTTTACTTGACAAACCCTTCCTGATTGTAAATATTGTAGTGGGTTTACTCTCCAACACACACACAGGTTAGTGAACAACTAATAAACTAATTGTCACGTTCTGTTTACTTGACAAACCCTTCCTGATTGTAAATATTGTAGTGGGTTTACTCTCCAACACACACACACAGGTTAGTGAACAACTAAGAAACTAATTGTCACGTTCTGTTTGCATGACAAACCCTTCCTGATTGTAAATATTGAAGTGGGTTTACTCTCCAACACACACACACACAGTTTAGTGAACAACTAAGAAACTTATTGTCACGTTCTGTGTACTTAACAAACCCTTCCTGATTGTAAATATTGTAGTGGGTTTACTCTCCAACACACACAGACACAGGTTAGTGAAGAACTAATAAACTAATTGTCACGTTCTGTTTACTTGACAAACCCTTCCTGATTGTAAATATTGTAGTGGGTTTACTCTCCAACACACACACACAGGTTAGTGAACAACTAAGAAACCAAATGTCACGTTCTGTTTACTTGACAAACCCTTTCTGATTGTAAATATTGTAGTGGGTTTACTCTCCTACACACACACTGGTTAATGAAGAACTAATAAACTAATTGTCACGTTCTATTTACTTAACGAACCCTTCCTGATTGTAAATATTGAAGTGGGTTTACTCTCCAACACACACAGGTTAGTGAACAACTAAGAAACTTATTGTCACGTTCTGTTTACTTGACAAACCCTTCCTAATTTTAAATATTGTAGTGGGTTTACTCTCCACCACACACACACACACGCACCGGTTCGTGCTGAACTAAGTAACGAATTGTCACGTGTTGTTTAAGTGACAAACCTGTCACTGATTGGCTGCGGCGGGTTTAACGACACAACATTAATATTCATGTGATCTAACCCAACAAAACCTCCTCTCTTATGGATGACAGAGGATCATCGACCATTCCCAAATGCACCGCTTCACTTTTTTCCCATACAACAGGTAAGTAGCTAGGAGATGTTAACTACCTCGCCAGGTATACAGGAGAGCGTGGGTTCGATCCAGACACCTGACGATGCCCGCCGCAGCTGTATATTTGAAGTCTATGTGTGTCTCTCTCATTACCAGTGGCTAAGATACGGTACGCAGGAAGTTCGTGGGTTCGATCCAGACCGTGATGATGCCCGCCGCTGCTGTATATTTGAACTCTGTGTGTGTCTCTCTCATTACAGTGGCTAAGATATGGTATGCAGGAAGTTCGTGGGTTCGATCCAGACCCTGATGATGCCTGCTGCTGCTGTATATTTGAACTCTGTGTGTGTCTCTTTCATTACAGTGGCTACGATACGGTACGCAGGAAGTTCGTGGGTTCGATCCAGACCCTGATGATGCCTGCCGCTGTATATTTGAAGTCTGTGTGTGTGTCTCTCTCATTACAGTGGCTAAGATATGGTATGCAGGAAGTTCGTGGGTTCGATCCAGACCCTGATGATGCCTGCCGCTGCATATTTGAACTCTGTGTGTGTGTGTCTCTCTCATTACTGTGGCTAAGATACGGTACGCAGGAAGTTCGTGGGTTCGATCCCGACAGCTGACGATGCCCGCTGCTGTATATTTGAAGTCTGTGTGTGTCTCTCTCATTACAGTGGCTAAGATACGGTATGCAGGAAGTTCGTGGGTTCGATCCAGACCCTGATGATGCCTGCCGCTGTATATTTGAAGTCTGTGTGTGTGTCTCTCTCATTACCAGTGGCTAAGATACGGTATGCAGGAAGTTCGTGGGTTCGATCCAGACCCTGATGATGCCTGCCGCTGCTGTATATTTGAACTCTGTGTGTGTGTCTCTCTCATTACAGTGGCTAAGATACGGTATGCAGGAAGTTCGTGGGTTCGATCCCGACAGCTGACAATGCCCGCCGCTGCTGTATATTTGACGTCTGCCCCTCTCTCTCTCTATCTCTCCCTCTCCCCATGCCGTTCCATTCTTCCTTTCGTAAACGTTTCAAAATGTCACACCTTGCTGGTGTTGCTGCTGCTGCTGCTACCGTCCGAGCCACTATTGAGGCATTCACCTGCGCACACCACGTGCAAGGCGCCACTGCCCGGGCACTTGTCCTGGCCGCCGAGTTGGCAGTCGAATACGCTACTCTCGTCACCCCGACAGGAGAGCCCAATGGGTCGGGCTGACGAGGAGGTCGAGGAGTTGGCCATCGAAGGTCGGGAGTCGACGACGCTCCAAGCTCCGCTGCCGCACCCAAGCAGACGGCAGACCACGTCGGCCGTGAGGTTCGCGGTTGTGGAGGTGGTGGAGGATGGGGTGGTGGTGGTGGTGTCGGCCGTGAGGTTCGAGGTGGAGGATGATGTGGTGGTGGCGGTGGTGTTGGTGGTGGTGGCGGTGGTGGTGGAGTTTTCGGCCGTGAGGTTCGAAGTGGAGGATGATGAGGTGGAGGATGATGAGGTGGTGGAGGTGGTGGTGGAGTTTTCAGCCGTGAGGTTCGAGGTGGAGGATGATGAGGTGGAGGATGATGAGGTGGTGGCGGTGATGGTGGAGTTTTCGGCCGTGAGGTTCGAGGTTGTGGAGGTGGTAGTGGTGGAGGATGGGGTGGTGGTGGTGGTGGTGTTGGTGGTGGTGGAGGATGGGGTGGTGGCGGTGTTGGTGGTGGTGGTGTTGTCGGCTGTGAGATTCGAAGTGGAGGATGATGTGGTGGTGGCGGTGGTGGTGGAGTTTTCAGCCGTGAGGTTCGAGTTGGAGGATGATGAGGTGGTGGCGGTGGTGGTGGAGTTTTCGGCCGTGAGGTTCGAGGTTGTGGAGGTGGTAGTGGTGGAGGATGGGGTGGTGGCGGTGGTGTTGGTGGTGGTGGCGGTGGTGGTGGAGTTTTTGGCCGTGAGGTTCGAGGTTGTGGAGGTGGTGGAGGAGGATGATGATGAGGTGGTGGTGGCGGTGGTGGTGGTGGAGTTTTCGGCCGTGAGGTTCGAGGAGGAGGCGCCGGTGGGTGAGGAGGTGGAGACGGGTGATGAGGTGGTGGTGGTCGTGGAGTTTTCGGCCGTGAGGTTCGAGGTGGTGGTGGTGGTGGGAGGTGTGGAGGGGTAGGAAGAGGTGTAGGAGGACGTGGAGGAGAAGGAGGGAGTGGAGGAGGAGGCACAGACGTCGTGCCAAGAGCCGTTGGAGAAATACTGCACGGAGCCCGAGCAAGTGCCAGGGTCACCGGAGAGACGGAGCACGGCGCCTGTGGGGAGGATAGAGAAGGCGATGGGAGACAACAGTAGCAGCAGCAGCAGCAGCGTCAACAACATCAACATTAATAAATAGCGTCAACAACATCAGCACCAACGTAATAAATAGCGTCAACGACGTCAGCATCATCAACAACAACGTCAACAGCATCGGTATGCATCATCACCAACATACACCCGCCAGCATCATCACCGTCATGAACATCATCAACAGCATCATCAACAGCATCATCAACAACATCATCAACATCACCCATCGCCATCATCGACAACAACATCGGCATCAACATCATCATCGCGTGGGAATTATCACAGCCGATGTAGATGCGGAGCAAGGTCCAGCAATGTCATTGTACTCAGGGCCTAACTACTGCTGCTACTACTGTGCTATGTGGGGTGTGCATCGTGGCGTGGTCTTCTTGCTTGCTGGAGCTTTGTCCAAGCTTGCAAAATCGAACATCCTAACCCTAGCCACCAAACCCCACCCAGAAAACCCACCACACCCATCCCAGCCACCCTACCCACCCTCGCCACCCCACAACAGCCTACCCACCCTAGCCACCCCACAACACCCTACCCACCCTAGCCACCCAACAACACCCTACCCACTCTAGCCACCCCACTGCACCCTACCCACCCGACCACACCCACCCAACCCCACCGCAACCCAATCCACCCCAGCCCTAGCCCAACAAAATGAACCCCAATCCTACCCCACCCACTCCACCAAACTCAACCCCACCCACCCCACCCACCCCACCCACTCCACCAAACTCAACCCCACCCACCCCACCCACCCCACCCACGCCACCCACTCCACCAAACTCAACCCCACCCCACCCACGCCCCCACCCCCACCGCGACCCCCACCCCAACGTTCGTTCACCCGTGCACTGGACGATCGCCGCGCCGCCTCCGCCGCCGCCGCAATCTGCCCCCGCCGACGTCACAGCGCAGTGGGTGGGCGCCGGCTGCCACCGGGCGCAGGAGATGCTCCACCACGCCACGGGCGCCACGCCGATGCCTCCGCCGGCGTCGCTGCCGTTGAGCAGGCGGCCCAAGCGGCCGCAGCCGAGCTTAAGGCAGGCGACGTCGGCCAGCGCCGGGAGGCGCTCGCCGCAGACGGTGCCCCACGAGCCGCCGTGGAGCAGCTCCAGGAGGCCCTGGCACGGCGTCGCGCTGCCGCTGCCGCTGAGTCGAACCTGGGGGTCTTCGTGGACGGTTCGCGGGGGGGGGGTCCAGGGAGATCAGGGGTCGGCGGGTTGAGACAGAGGCGGCGCGGTGATTCGGCGAGACGAGAAGTTCAAACGCACACACATCGCGCGCGTAGACCCGCGCTGAGACTCGTAGACTCACACACAGACCCATAGCCTATCACATACAGACCCATAGACTCACGCGGAGACCCATAGACTCACACAGAGACCCATAGACTCACGCAGAGACTCGTAGACTCACGCAGAGACTCGTAGACTCACGCAGAGACCCATAGACTCACACAGAGACCCATAGATTCACACAGAGACCCATAGATTCACACAGAGACTTGTAGACTCACGCAGAGACTCGTAGACTCACGCAGAGACCCATAGACTCATGCAGAGCCCCATAGACTCACACAGATACCCAAAGACTCCTCACACTAGGATCCACAGACTCACACAGAGATTTACAGCCTCACAGAGACACATAGACTCACACAGAGAATTGTAGACTCACACAGAGACCCATAGACTCACACAGAAACCCATAGCCTCTCACATACAGACCCATAGACTCACACAGAGACCCACAGACTCACACACAGACCCATAGACTCACACAGAGATCCATAGACTCACAGAGACCTATAGACTCACACAGAGACCCATAGACTCACACAGAGACCCATAGACTCACACAGAGACCCATAGACTCACACAGAGACCCATAGACTCACACAGAGACCCATAGACTCACACAGAGACCTATAGACTCACACAGAGACCCATAGACTCACACAGAGACCCATAGACTCACGCAGAGACCCATAGACTCACACAGAAACCCATAGACTCACGTGGAGACCCATAGCCTTATGCGGAGACCCATAGATTCAGGCAGACCCATAGACTCCCCACACTGAGATCCATAGACTCACACAGAGGCTTACAGCCTCACAGAGACTCATAGACTCACACAGAGACTCACACAGAGACCCAGACTCACACACAGACCCATAGCCTATCACATACAGACCCATAGACTCACGCGGAGACCCATAGACTCACACAGAGACCCATAGACTCACGCAGAGACTCGTAGACTCACGCAGAGACCCATAGACTCACACAGAGACCCATAGATTCACACAGAGACCCATAGATTCACACAGAGACTTGTAGACTCACGCAGAGACTCGTAGACTCACGCAGAGACCCATAGACTCATGCAGAGCCCCATAGACTCACACAGATACCCAAAGACTCCTCACACTAGGATCCACAGACTCACACAGAGATTTACAGCCTCACAGAGACACATAGACTCACACAGAGAATTGTAGACTCACACAGAGACCCATAGACTCACACAGAAACCCATAGCCTCTCACATACAGACCCATAGACTCACACAGAGACCCACAGACTCACACACAGACCCATAGACTCACACAGAGATCCATAGACTCACAGAGACCTATAGACTCACACAGAGACCCATAGACTCACACAGAGACCCATAGACTCACACAGAGACCCATAGACTCACACAGAGACCCATAGACTCACACAGAGACCCATAGACTCACACAGAGACCTATAGACTCACACAGAGACCCATAGACTCACACAGAGACCCATAGACTCACGCAGAGACCCATAGACTCACACAGAAACCCATAGACTCACGTGGAGACCCATAGCCTTATGCGGAGACCCATAGATTCAGGCAGACCCATAGACTCCCCACACTGAGATCCATAGACTCACACAGAGGCTTACAGCCTCACAGAGACTCATAGACTCACACAGAGACTCACACAGAGACCCAGACTCACACAAAGACCCATAGACTCACACAAATACCAGTAGGCTCACACAGAGACTCATAGACTCACACAGAGACCCATAGACTCACACAGAGACCCATAGACTCACACAGAGACCCATAGACTCACGCAGAGACTCAGACTCACACAGAAACCCATAGACTCACGCGGAGACCCATAGACTCACGCAGAGACCCATAGATTCAGGCATACCCTTAGACTCCCCACACTGAGATCCATAGACTCACACAGAGGCTTACAGCCTCACAGAGACTCATAGACTCACACAGAGACTCATAGACTCACACAGAGACCCAGACTCACACAAAGACCCATAGACTCACATAAAGACCCATAGTTTGTTGTCCCTCCCCCGAACCTCAGATTAGCCATGCTTGGCCACGTCCGGTGCGAAAGGGGTTCAACACACATACACATCTTCTTGGTTCTTTCGGTAAATTCACGTAGAAGGGAAATAATAAAATATTCAAAATATGAAACGTAATAAAAGGAAATTCTCACGACATTGGAGCGCCGTCTTCCCGACAGCTCTGTTTCTTCACCTGAGGACGGCTGCTTGCGTTGTGGCCGAAACGTCGTGAGAATTTTATTTTATTATTGTTTAATATTTGTATCATTTTATTACTTCCCTTCTACGTGGTGGCGACTTTACCGAAAGAACCAAGAGGATGAATCCCTGCAGTCGCGAAAGCTTTAAATCGACACTCACACACGCGTACATACAACGGTCACTGTTTCTTATTCTTAACATCTCTCGAGGTTTTGCTTTCTGGCTCAAGGCGTGGCGAGAGGCGACTCACTCCAGTCCCAACTCGCGACGGTCGATAGAACAGCGGGAGCAGTGGTCGGCATTGAGGTGTCTGAACAATAACAACAACAACATCAGTAGCACAACAGATTAAACTAAAACGATGTTGATATTTAACCAGGTGAGGACACCGTCGAGCCGCTGTGTAGTCGCTCTTTATCAGAAGCGACCTGGCTTTAACAAATGATAGCTCAATGAAGTGGGCTTCATCATCATCGCTGTCATCATCGCGTGGAAACCCTCTCAACGCGTAGCGACGTTGATTCTAAATGTGGAAGCGAAAAACCGGAGGAGACCCGGGGAAAAATCCACGCGACCACCGGGAGAGAGAGAGACACACAAACTCCACATATACAGCAGCAGCAGCAGGCATCGTCAGGGTCGGGATCGAACCCACGACCTCCTGTATACCAGGCGAGGTAGTTAACATCTCATAGCCACCGTGATTATGAGAGAGAGAAACACACAGACTCCACATATACAGCAGCAGCAGGCATCGTCAGGGTCGGGATGGAACCCACGACCTCCTGCATACCAGGCGAGGTAGTTAACATCTCCTAGCCGTTATTATCATCGTCACATGAGGCACTGGCATGCTGCTGGATGCTTTTCGATCCTACTCGGTCTATTTTGAGGCCCGGCGTTTCGCATCATCTCACGCACTATAGCGGTCTGTGCTCTGTATCCCACCCTAGATTATATTCATCACAAGAAGGCCACTTGTGTTGTGGCCGAAACGTCGTGAGAATTTTATTGGGTTATTTTATTTTATTATTTTATTCTCATTCTACGTGACCTTACCGAAAGAACCAAAGAAGATGAATCCTTGCAGTCACGAAAGCTTAAAATCGAAAAAAAAACATACTATGATAATATATCTGGCATTGTCCTTGAAACTGATTGGTCCACAATAAAGGGACGGCTTATCTTTTGAGCCTCGACCCAATTGGTGCTCGACCAAATGGTCGAGCAAGAAAGTGCTCAACATTGGGCGGGCTCATCCCGCGTTCTACAGGGTGCATGGGGGACGTTTTGGCCAAATAGTCTTCACCATTTCCTTGCAGGATCCATAATACAGGTTTTTTTTTGGGGTTATATCACGTAAATGTAAATGTCTCATAAAATCATAGGGGTTTCCCCCCTTTCTTCAGGCAACAAAACTGAAACCTTTGTGCGAGGAATCATGTTACTGCATTAACCACAATACTTGTGGTCAAAATACAAACAAAAAACATACTATGATAATATATGTGGCATTGTCCTTGAAACCGATTGGTCCACAACCAGAGACGGCTCCCTTTCGAGCCTCGTCTCAAACGGGGTTAGACCAGAGGACGCCAAAAAAGGCAAACAGCTAAAAAGACAACGCCACTATCAGAGTAATGAGCTGTTCGCCTTGTGGCGTCCTTCTGGTCTAACACCGTTTGAGACGAGGCTCGAAAGAAAGCCGTCTCTGGTGTGGACCAATCAGTTTCAAGGACAATGCATTTATTACATTTTGATTTAAAGCTTTCGTGACTGCAGGGATTCATATTCTTGGTTCTTTCGGTAAAGTCACCACCACGTAGAAGGGAAACAATAAAATAATAAAAATATAAAACAATACAATTATTGTAAAACAATAAAATTATTATTCTTGGTTATTTCGGTAAAGTCACCACTGCGTAGATAGGGAAACACTAAAATAATAAAAATATAAAAGATAAAATTATTGTAAAACAATAAAATTATTATTCTTGGTTCTTCCGGTAAAGTCACCACGTAGAAGGGAAACAATAAAATAATAAAAAAATATAAAACGATAAAATTATGACGACGTTTACAACTGCAACACAAAGCAGCAATCACCATCGGGTATGAAAACGACAGCAAAGAAAATCCTTTCAAATTTTCTTGCTGTGCTTTTCACACCTGATGATGATTGCTGCTTGTGTTGCAGTCCAAACGTCGTGAGAATTTTATCGTGTTATATTTTTTGTTATTATTTTATTGTTTCCTTTATACGTGACTTTACCGAAAGAACCAACAATATAATGCATTCGAGATTTAAATTCTAGATTTACAGCTTTTGCGACTGCAAGGATCCATACTCTTTGGATCTATTCGGTAAAGTCACGTAAAAAACAACAAATTAAAAAAAAAAATACAAAATAAAAAAATACTTTAAAAAAATGAAATTTTATTTTTATTTTAAAAAAATATAATGCATATATTATCAGTGTTTTTTTGTCTCCATTCAGACCACGAGTATTGTGGTTAATGCAGTGACATGATTCCTTGCAAAAAGGTTTCAGTTCCGTTGCCAGAAAAAAGAGGGGGAAAAACCCTATTGTTATATTGTGGCACTGGCAAAGGAGGTGCCATGATCGAGACAGGGCGTCGTTTGTAGCAATAAACGGAGACGGCCTCCGGCCCGCATTCGTGTGCCCGGCGTCGATGCGGGAAGCCGCTCGTCGACAATTAGTCGCTGGCACTTACTCAGCGACAGAGCCTCACCGGTGGTGGTGCCGTTGGCGGTGGTGCTGTTGGCGGTGGTGTTGGTGGTGGCAGTGTTGGCGGTGGTGGCGGTGGTGGTGGTGTTGGCGGCGGTGGTGTTGGCGGTGGGGTTGGCGGTGGTGTTGGCGGTGGTGTTGGCGGTGGTGTTGGCGGTGGCAGTGTTGGCGGTGGTGTTGGCGGTGGTGTTGGTGTTGGCGGTGGGGTTGGTGGCAGTGTTGGTGGTGGCAGTGTTGGCGGTGGTGTTGGTGGTGGTGTTGGCGGTGACGGTGTTGACTGCGGCGGTGTTGGCGGTGGTGTTGGTGGCGGTGTTGGCGGCGGCGGTGTTGGTGGTGTTGGCGGTGGTGTTGGTGGCGGTGTTGGTGGCGGTGTTGGCGGTGGTGGTGGCGGTGTTAGCAGTGGTGTTGGTGGCAGTGTTGGCGGTGGTGGTGTCGGCGGTGGTGTCGGCGGTGGTGTTGGCGGCAGTGTTGGTGGTGGTGTTGGTGGCGGTGTTGGTGGCAGTGTTGGCGGTGGTGGTGGCTGTGTTAGCGGTGGTGTTGGTGGCAGTGTTGGCGGTGGTGGTGTCGGCGGTGGTGTTGGTGGTGGTGTTGGCGGCAGTGTTGGTGGTGGTGTTGGCGGCGGTGTTGGTGGCGGCGGTGTTGGTGGCGTTGGCGGCGGTGTTGGTGGCGGTGTTGGCGGCGTCGGTGTTGGCAGCGGCGTTGGCGATGTTGGTGGTGGTGTTGGCGGCGTCGGTGTTGGTGGCGGTGTTGGCGATGTTGGTGGTGGTGTTGGCGGCGGTGGTGTCGGCCAGGCTCTCGTTGACGACTGAAATGAGAATGGAGAGAGCAGCAGTTGATGTCCGTGGGGCATTCTATTTTGTTGTGCCCAGTATCAAAGTTATGAAACAAGAACAATGAAAATAATGATGGGTATCATGAGACACATTTTTTTTGCCAGTTCCAAAGTAACAATAGGTTTGCACCCTTTCTGGCAAAACAACAAGAGTGGTTTTAAGGTGTTCAAACACCAACATAGATGATAACCTTTCACAAGAAATCAAGAAACAACATTAACCTCACACGGTACTTGTGGTGAACACGCAAACAAACACATGGCTATGAGAGTAATAATGTTATATCCAGAGACAACAGCAGACCACTATATGGCCTAGTCTTACTGCCTCACTACCCAGTGTCTCACTACCCAGTGTCTCACTACCCAGTGTCTCACTACCCAGTGTCTCACTGTCTCACTACCCAGAGTCTTACTGCTTCACTACCCAGTGTCTCACTACCCAGTGTCTCACTACCCTAGTGTCTCACTACCCACTGTCTCACTACCCAGTGTCTCACTACCCAGTGTCTCACTACCCAGTGTCTCACTACCCAGTGTCTCACTACACAGTGTGTCACTACCCAGTGTCTCACTAGCAGTGTCTCACTACCCAGTGTCTCACTGTCTCACTACCCAGAGTCTTACTGCCTCACTACCTAGTGTCTCACTACCCAGAGTGGCACTACCCAGTGTCTCACTGTCTCACTACCCAGAGTCTTACTGCCTCACTAACCAGTGTCTCACTACCCAGAGTCGCACTGTCTCACTACCCAGTGTCTCACTACCCAGTGTCTCACTACCCTAGTGTCTCACTACCCAGTGTCTCACTACCCAGTGTCTCTCTACCCAGTGTCTCACTACCCAGGGTCTCACTACCCAGTGTCTCACTACCCTAGTGTCTCACTACCCAGTGTCTCACTACCCAGTGTCTCACTACCCAGAGTCTCACTGTCTCACTACCCAGAGTCTCACTGTCTCACTACCCAGTGTCTCACTACCCAGTGTCTCACTACCCAGTGTCTCACTGCCTCACTACCCAGTGTCTCACTACACAGTGTCTCACTGTCTCACTACCCAGAGTCTCACTGCCTCACTACCCAGTGTCTCACTACCCAGTGTCTCACTGTCTCACTACCCAGAGTCTCACTGACTCACTACCCAGAGTATCACTGTCTCACTACCCAGAGTCTCACTGTCTCACTACCCAGTGTCTCACTGTCTCACTACCCAGAGTCTCACTGTCTCACTACCCAGTGTCTCACTACCCAGTGTCTCACTGTCTCATTACCCAGAGTCTCACTGTCTCACTACCCAGAGTCTCACTGTCTCACTACCCAGTGTCTCACTGTCTCACTACCCAGAGTCTCATTACCAGTGTTTCATTACCCAGTCTCTCACTACATGTGTCTCACCATTCAGTGTCTCACTACCCAGTGTCTCACTACCCAGTGTCTCACTACCCCAGTGTCTCTCTACCCAGTGTCTCACTACCCAGTGTCTCACTAGCAGTGTCTCACTACCCAGTGTCTCACTAGCAGTGTCTCACTACCCCAGCGTCTCACTACCCCACTGTTTCACTACCCAGTGTCTCACTACCCAGTGTCTCACTACCCAGTGTCTCACTACTAGTGTTTGACTAGCAGTGTCTCACTACCCAGGGTCTCCCTACCCAGTGTCTCACTACCCCAGTGTCTCACTACCCAGTGTCTCACTACCCAGTGTCTCACTACACAGTGTCTCACTACCCCAATGTCTCACTAGCAGTGTCTCACTAGCAGTGTCTCCCTACCCAGTGTCTCACTCCCCAGTGTCTCACTACCTGTGTCTCACTACCCCGGTGTCTCACTACCCAGTGTCTCACTACCCAGTGTCTCACTACACAGTGTCTCACTAGCAGTGTCTCACTACCCCAGTGTCTCACTACCCAGTGTCTCACTACCCAGTGTCTCACTACCCCAGTGTCTCACTACCCAGTGTCTCACTACCCAGTGTCACACTAGCAGTGTCTCAATAGCAGTGTCTCACTACCCCAGTGTCTCACTACCCCAGTGTCTCACTACCCAGTGTCTCACTACCCAGTGTCTCACTACCCAGTCTCACTACCAGTGTCTCAATACCCAGCGTCTCACTACCCAGTGTCTCACTAGCAGTGTCTCACTACCCAGTGTCTCACTACCCAGTGTCTCACTAGCAATGTCTCACTACCCAGTGTCTCACTACCCAGCCTCTCACTACCCAGTGTTTCACTACCCGTGTCTCACTACCCAGTGTCTCACTACCCAGCGTCTCACTACCAGTGTCTCACTACCCAGTGTCTCATTACCAGTGTTTCATTACCCAGTCTCTCACTACATGTGTCTCACCATTCAGTGTCTCACTACCCAGTGTCTCACTACCCAGTGTCTCACTACCCAGTGTCTCACCATCCACTGTTTCACGACTGACATGCACTTGTAAATCATCATCTAGATCAGTGGTTCGTAACCTGGGTTCGATCGAACCCCAGGGGTTCGGTGAGTCGATCTCAGGGGTTCGGCAGAGCCCCCGCCACGGAGGTCCGGACACACTTGAATTATTGTGTAAATTTGTGATGACACACACGGCCCGCTTGGCCATCACTGGCTGCAGATGATCATGCTACACTGCTTGGCCAATCAGCGCTGCGGGGAATTTAGTGCGTACTCAGTAGTCAACGTGTGACTGTTGTTGTCGTACGTCGTGTGATTTCTTTAATATTTTATCCATACTAACTATGTCGGGCAAAAGAAGAAAGTGGTCGGACGAATATGTACAACATGGATTCTCATGTATCACGGAACGTGATGGGAGTGAGCGTCCTATCTGCATGATTTGCAACACCAAGTTGAGCAACTCTAATCTTGCACCGGCAAAACTAAAGGAACACTTCTTGAAGCTGCATGGAGACGGGGAATACAAGAACACAACACTTGCTGAATTCAGGGTGAAGAGAGCCAGATTCGATGAAAGGGCCACTCTGCCTGCTCTTGGATTTGTACCTGTTAACAAACCGATCCTGACAGCATCGTACGAAGTTGCTTACCTGATCGCAAAGCAGGGCAAGCCACACACCATTGGTGAAACACTTGTGAAACCAGCTGCATTAAAGATGGCGAATCTGATACTCGGAACAGCGGCCGAAGGTAAATTATCCCAAATTCCCCTTTCAAATGACACCGTCAGTGACAGAATAGAAGACATGAGTAAAGACATCTTGGCTCAAGTAGTCGCAGATCTGATTTCAAGCCCGGCAAAATTCAGCCTTCAACTTGACGAAACCACAGACGTTTCTGATCTAAGCCAGCTTGCTGTTTTTGTACGCTATGTGAAAGACGACATGATAAAAGAAGAGTTTTTATTTTGTAAGCCTCTTACAACAACAACGAAGGCAGCCGATGTGAAGAAGCTTGTGGATGACTTCTTCAGAGACAACAATCTTTCATGGGATATGCTTTCTGCAGTTTGTACGGACGGAGCTCCAGTCATGCTGGGAAGAAAGTCTGGTTTTGGTGCGCTAGTAAAGGCCGATGCACCACACATCATTGTGACGCATTGTATTCTGCACAGGCATGCGTTGGCAACAAAAACCTTACCTCCAAAAATGGCAGAAGTATTAAAAACTGTGGTGGAATGTGTGAACTATGTGCGAAAAAGTGCTCTGAGGCACCGCATCTTCAGTGAGCTGTGTAAAGAAATGGGCTCTGAATTTGAGGTACTTCTGCTCCATTCTAATATTCGGTGGTTATCCCGGGGACAGGTGCTGAATCGTGTTTTTGCCATGCGTGTGGAATTAGCCCTGTTTTTGCAAGAGCACCAACACTGCCATGCAGATTTCTTCAAAAATCCTGAGTTCATTCTCATTTTAGCATACATGGCTGATATATTCGCAGCTCTCAATCATCTCAATCAGCAGATGCAGGGTGGTGGAGTCAATATCATGGAAGCGGAAGAACACCTGAAGGCTTTTCAAAAAAAGCTACCGTTATGGAAACGACGAACAGAGAACAATAACTTCGCAAACTTCCCGCTTCTGGACGACTGTGCAAGTAAGATCGAAGATGTGTCTGGAATCGGAGATATTTCTGTATCCACGGAACTGAAGCAAACAATTGCCACGCACTTAGATGAGCTTGCAAAGTCTCTCGACGGATATTTCCCTACAAGAGAGTCATATCCAGCATGGGTGAGACAGCCGTTCACGTTTGCTGTTGAAACAGCAGATGTCAATGATGAATTCCTCGACGAAATCATTGAAATTCAGCAGAGCCAGGTTCAACAGCAACTCTTCAGAACAACAACGCTCTCAACGTTTTGGTGTCGACAAATGAACAAGTATCCAGTTATTGCTAAGAAAGCCCTGGATTTTTTTATACCATTTGTTACAACATATCTTTGTGAGCAATCCTTTTCGAGGATGCTGGACATAAAAACGAAGAAAAGGAACAGACTTTGCTGTGAAAATGACATGAGAGTGGCACTTGCCAAGGTGAAGCCACGCATATCTGAACTGATCTCTCAAAGGCAACAGCAGAAGTCACATTGATTTCCAGGTATGTAATTTGTTGTGAGTTTATGCATTGTGTTGGTTTTATTCTTTGAACAAGGTAATGTTCATGCACGGCTCATTTTGTGTACCAGTAAAAAACATATCTATGTCTTGAATTTGAAAAAAATCACATTTTTTTTTCACTAAAGAGGGGTTCGGTGAATGTGCATATGAAACTGGTGGGGTTCGGTACCTCCAACAAGGTTAAGAATCACTGATCTAGATTCACAAAGTCATTGCTTTAGAACTGCTGCTTGTTATTGTCGTGTCTAATGTATTGTCCTCCCACGCCGTCCCCGACACCTCCGATTAGCCATGGTTGGCTCCGTAGAAGTTCACACGCAAACATAAGCTCACACAGAGGCCTATAGACTCATGCAGAAACGCCGTAGACTCACACAGACCCATTGCCTCACACAGAGACCCATAGACTTACCACTGCCCATAGACTCAACACTGCCTAAAGACTCAACATTGCCTATAGACTCAACATTGCCTATCGACTCAACATTGCCCATAAAATCAAGCCTGCCCATAGACTCAACACTGCACCATAAACTCAACACTGCACCATAGACTCAGCACTGCCCGTAGACTTAACACTGCCCATAAACTTAACACTGCCCATAAACTCAACACTTGCCCATAGTCTCAACACTGCACCATAGACCCAACACTGCCCATATACTCACTTTACTATATACAGTAAGGGAAACAAGTATTTGATCCCGTGCTGATTTTGTACGTTTGCCCTCTGA
This sequence comes from Petromyzon marinus, assembly GCF_048934315.1. Lineage (NCBI taxonomy): Eukaryota > Metazoa > Chordata > Hyperoartia > Petromyzontiformes > Petromyzontidae > Petromyzon > Petromyzon marinus. The sequence goes on from NW_027423180.1 coordinate 1,376,302, forward strand.
CAAAGAAATTATCAGTCTATAATTGTAATGGTAGGTTTATTTGAACAGTGAGAGACAGAATAACAACAAGAAAATCCAGAAAAACGCATGTCAAAAATGTTATGAATTGATTAGCATTTATGTTATGAATTGATTAGCAAGTATTTGACCCCTCTGCAAAACATGACTTAGTACTTGGTGGCAAAACCCTTGTTGGCAATCACAGAGGTCAGACGTTTCCTGTAGTTGGCCACCAGGTTTGCACACATCTCAGGAGGGATTTTGTCCCACTCCTCTTTGCAGATCTTCTCCAAGTCATTAAGGTTTCGAGGCTGACGTTTGGAAACTCGAACCTTTAGCTCCCTCCACAGATTTTCTATGGGATTAAGGTCTGGAAACTGGCTAGGCCACTCCAGGACCTTAATGTGCTTCTTCTTGAGCCATTCCATTGTTGCCTTGGCCGTGTGTTTTGGGTCATTGTCATACTGGAATACCCATCCACGACTCATTTTGAATGCCCTGGCTGAGGGAAGGAGGTTCTCACCCAAGATTTGACGGTACATGGCCCTGTCCATCGTCCCTTTGATGCGGTGAAGATGTCCTGCCCCTTAGCAGAAAAACACTCCCAAAGCATAATGTTTCCACCTCCATGTTTGACGGTGATGAAGGTATTCTTGGGGTCATAGGCAGCATTCATCCTCCTCCAAACACGGCGAGTTGAATTGATGCCAAAGAGCTCCATTTTGGTCTCATCTGACCACAACACTTTTACCCAGTTGTCCTCTGAATAATTCAGATGTTCATTGGCAAACTTCAGACGGACATGTATATGTGCTTTCTTGAGCAGGGGGACCTTGCGGGCGCTGCAGGATTTCAGTCCTTCACGGCGTAGTGTGTTACCAATTGTTTTCTTGGTGACTATGGTCCCAGCTGCCTTGAGAGCATTGACAAGGTCCTCCCGTGTAGTTCTGGGCTGATTCCTCATCGTTCTCATGATCATTGCAACTCCACGAGGTGAGATTTTGCATGGAGCCCCAGGCCGAGGGAGATTGACAGTTCTTTTGTGTTTCTTCCATTTGCGAATAATCGCACCAACTGTTGTCACCTTCTCACCAAGCTGCTTGGCAATGGTCTTGTAGCCCATTCCAGCCTTGTGTAGGTCTACAATCTTGTCTCTGACATCCTTGGAGAGCTCTTTGGTCTTGGCCATGGTGGAGAGTTTGGAATCTGATTGATTGATTGCTTCTGTGGTCAGGTGTCTTTTATACAGGTAACAAGCTGAGATTTTGAGCACTACCTTTAAGAGTGTGCTCCTAATCTCAGCTCGTTACCTGTATAAAAGACACCTGGGAGCCAGAAATCTTTCTCATTGAGAGGGGCTCAAATACTTATTTTCCTCATTAAAATGCAAATAAATTTATAACATTTTTTACATGCGTTTTTCTGGATTTTTTTGTTGTTATTCTGTCTCACTGTTCAAATAAACCTACCATTAAAATTATAGACTGATCATTTCTTTGTCAGTGGGGAAACGTACAAAATCAGAAGGGATCAAATGATTTTTTCCCTCACTGTACAGCAGAAGCAGGTGTTAGGGTCTGGATGGAACCCACGACCTCCTGTATACCAGGCGAGGTAGGTAACATCTCCTAGCCACTGTGATGATGATGATGATGAGAGAGAAAGACACAGACTCCAAATATACAGCAGCAGGTGTTAGGGTCTGGATGGAACCCACGACCTCCTGTATACCAGGCGAGGTAGGTAACATCTCCAAGCCCCTGTGATGATGATGATGATGAGAGAGAGAGAGACACACAGACTCCAAATATACAGCAGCAGCAGGTGTTAGGGTCTGGATGGGACCCACGACCTCCTGTATACCAGGCGAGGTAGGTAACATCTCGTAGCCACTGTGATGATGATGATGAGAGAGAGAGACACACACAGACTCCAAATATAGAACAGCAGCAGGTGTTAGGGTCTGGATCGAACCCACGACCTCCTGTATATCCGGCGAGGTAGGCAACATCTCCTAGCCACTGTGATGATGATGAGACGCCCACTCCCCTGGGGGGGAACTGGTCCAGCGAGGGGCCAAGAATCCACGCGTGACGCATGCCACCTCCCCTTTCCCGTAAGTGCCCTAATCGGTGCCATCGGCTGCGCTCGTCACCTGGAACGGATGTGTGTACGTGTGTGTGTGTACACGTGTATGTGTGTGCATGTGTGATTGTGATATCATCAGGAAAGCGCGGTCCTGCACAGATGCCATATTTTCTGTGCGTCTGCTACAGCAGAGGTGTAGGGAATTCCAGCAAGACCTACATCTCTGCTTTATTGACCTGGTCAAGGCCTATGATACCATCAGTAGGCCTGGCTTCTGGGTTGTTCTTCGTGCTTTTGGAGTACCTGATCCTCTGCTCACGATCATTAAGGACCTTCATGATGGTGAGCGGGCCCGGGTAAAACTACATGGCCTGGAGTCAGAGCCATTCCCTGTACACCTTGGGGTGCGACAGGGATGTCCTCTGGCTCCCACATTATTTAACATCTATTTTGACCATGTAGTTCGTGAAGTCTTCAATAGCTGTACCGGGGGAATCTCCATAAGGTACAGATATAACGGAAGGCTGATCGATGCCCGGGTGCGGTCAAGGGATGGCTCCCTGTTACTCAACCACGTTACGTATGCTGATGATTTGGTAATAGCTGCTCATTCAGAGGAGGAGTTGGAGACGCTGCTGCTGAGATTGGAGCGTGCCACTAATAGGTGGGGCCTTACCATCAGCCCCACCAAAACTAAGCAACTGCCTGGGCATTTTGTACCATCGGACACTCTACCCCCACAACTCCCAATCGGTGATGGGGCAGTTGTGGAGAGAGTGGAGAGTTTCCCATATCTGGGCAGTGTGCTTATGATCGGCTCCAGTTTAACAGCAGGGGTCTCACTCCGAATCAGTTGAGCGACAATATATTTTCATCGGTTGCGTAACACTGTGTGGAAGCTACCTGGTCTGTCGCTCCGCACTAAGCTTCAGGTCTTCTCGGCCACGGTCATTCCCTCCGTTCTCTACGCTTGCGAAACGTGGACCCCCCTAATAGAACATCTTCGCCGGTTAGAAACATTTAGGCTGGCCTGCCTACGATCCATCCTGGGTTTAACAAGACTGGATTGTGTGAGGAACTCACAAATTCTTGAAAGATCTGGGCAAAGTCCCATCGGTGAGCTCCTCCGGCAGGCAAGGCTGCGGTGGCTGGGTCATGTAGCCCGCATGCCCAGCCACCGCATGCTGAAACAGCTTTTGTTTGGCCAAATCGAGGGGGCTAAACGGGCACGGCATGGGCTAGAGAAGAGATGGAGTGATGTGGTACAGGAGGACGTGGAGCTGAGTGGACTTGCCGATGACTGGTACCAGCGGTGTCAAGATCGGCCTCTGTGGAGGAGGCTCGTGAAGGACGCTACTGGGCAGTTGGAGGTAGTCGCCCTCCAACAACAACGGAGGGCGGAGGAGCGACGCTCACAACAACGAGCGAAGCGCCGGGTGGCTAAAGCACAGCAGGTTGGCACAGTAGGGGGCACAGGTGGTGCATCAGGCAGTCATCTCAGTCAGTCGACCCGTGGCACCTGGGTCTGCCCCGTGACTTCCTGCCAGCGGGCGTTCGACACTCCACGTGGCCTCAAGGTGCACATGTCCTGGCATAAGCGTCGTGGTGACGTCACCGCCACTTAGTGGCGAATGGCGATTGTTGTTGTGATATTTGTGTGTACGTGTATGTGCGTTCGTGTGTATGTGTGTGTATGATCGAGCGTGGTGATGAGTTAGGGGAACCTGTAAGCCCCAGGCTACTTTGGGCTCGCATTCACATCAACCAGAGGCGAGGAGCGGTGGTCGTGGTTACTTATGCCCCCACTGAAGACGAACATCCGTGGAAGGATGCAGGCAAGGCCGATGAGTCAGATGCCTTCTATGACCTCTTGTCACAGGTGCTGGCTAAAGTGGCCCCTCGGGATAGAGTCATCTTGTTGGGTGACTTCAATGCCCGAGTTGGTCATGATGCTGGCACCTGTCTGGAGTAATGGGAAGACATGGGCCAGATCAGCTCAATAACAACGGCAGGAGGCTGCTAGATTTTTGTGCAGCCCATGGGCTTGTAATTACCAACACGCTGTTCCGGCATCGGCGCATCCACAACACATCATGGATGCATGCCGGGTCCAAGCAAGAACATCTGCTGGACTGCATAGTGATGGAACAGCGGATGCGGGCCCATGTCCTTTAAACCAGGACCTACCGTGGAGCTGATCTGCCCACTGACGTTCAACTTGTCATCTGTAATATGCGCCTGCCATTCATCCATTCCGATGGTGGATGTACACCCAGGACCCCATTCAAACCCTTAGTGGCATGGTCTCAGCTAGCTGATGAAAGTTACAAGTGAGATTTTCATCATCGCTTGCGGCTGGGGTTGGCATCGTCCCCCCTCCTCCTGATGTCGAGGGGAAATGAGTGAGGTTTAGCACTGTGGCTCATGCAGCTGCAATGACTGCTTTGGGTACACGGTCCAGACCTCCCCAGAGACCCTGGCTGACAGAGGAAGTGTTCAAGCTGGCTGGGAAAAAGCGACAGGCCCACTCTCATCATCTACAGCATCCCACGTCGTAGAATGAGGAGGCTTACCGCAGCCTTCGCTCGGAGGTTTGGAGAGCCGAGAGGTGCTGCAAGGATGGGTGGTGGTCGTGGGTTTCTGTCCCGCGATCACAAATCGCTCTTTAATACAATCAAAAAAGTAATCTGCAGCGCCACACCTATTACCATCATTAGGGGAAAGAACGGTGATCAAATATCCGACCCTCAGCAACAGGCTTGCAGATTTGCTGAGCATTTCTTTGAAGTCCTGGGGGAGGGGAAATCCCTCATCCAGGAAAACATCGTGGCACAAAGTGAGGATGACCCTGCTGAGGCTGCGGTGCCTCGAATATTGGAGGCGAAAGTCACACCCTGTGAGTGGCTGGCTGAAGTGCCATCTGTTGAGGAAGTACTGAAGGCGATCCAGAGTCTGATACCAGGAAAGGCAGCGGGCAGAGATGATCTCCCAAGCGAAATCCTGAGGGCGGGTGGCGTTTGTGCACAGACTGCCCTACCTGACACCATAACAAAAGTCTGGACCACTGGACGTGTTCCACAGGATTGGAAGGATTCCCTGGTGGTCCCCCTCTTTAAGAAGGGCGACCGCACAGACTGTAACAACTGGAGGGGCATCTCACTCCTCAGTTTGCCAGGAAAGGTTCTGGCAAGGATTATTCAACATCGCCTTGCTAGTCATGCTAAGGAGAGGCTTGCAGAGCCCCAGTGCGGTTTCAGGAAAGCGCGGTCCTGCACAAATGCCATATTTTTCTGTCCGTCTGCTACAGCAGAGGTGTAGGGAATTCCAACAAGACCTACATCTCTGCTTTATTGACCTGGTCAAGGCCTATGATACCATCAGTAGGCCTGGGCTCTGGGTTGTTCTTCGTGCTTTCGGAGTCTCTGACCCTCTGCTCATGATCATTAAGGACCTTAATGATGGTGAGCGGGCCCGGGTACAACTACGTGGCCGGGAGTCAGAGCCATTCCCTGTACACCTTGGGGTGCGACAGGGATGTCCTCTGGCTCCCACATTATTTAACATCTATTTTGACCATGTAGTTCGTGAAGTCTTCAATAGCTGTACCGGGGGAATCTCCATAAGGTACAGATATAATGGAAGGCTGATCGATGCCCGGGTGCGGTCAAGGGAATGGCTCCCTATTGCTCAACCATGTTATGTACAGTATGCCGATGATCTGGTAATTGCTGGTAATTGCTGGTAATTGCTGCTGAACCTGGAGCTTGCACCAAGAGGTGGGGCCTTACCATCAGCCCAACCAATACGATGCACCTGCCTGGGTATATTGTACCATTGGACACTCCACCCCCACAACTCCCAATCGGTGATGGAGCAGTTGTGGAGAGGGGAGAGTTTATCATACCTGGGCAGTGTGCTTATGACCGGCTCCGGTTTAACAGCAGAGGTCTCACTCCGAATCAGTTGAGCGGAAATAGCTTTTCATCGGTTGCGTGACGCTGCGTGGAAGCTACCTGGTCTGTCGCTCCGCACTAAGCTTCAGGTCTTCTCGGCAATGGTAATTCCCTCCCTTCTCTACGCTTGCAAAACGTGGACCCCCTTAATGGAACATCTTCGCCAGTTAGAAACATTTAGGCTAGCCTGCCTATGATCCATCCTGGGTTTAACCAGGCTGGATTGTGTGAGGAGCTCACAAATCCTTGAAAGATCTGGGCACGGTCCCATCGGTGAGCTCCTCCGGCGGGGAAGGCTGCGATGGCTGGGTCATGTAGCCCGCATGCCCAGCCACCGCATGCCGGATCGAGGGGGCTAGGCGGGCGCGGCACGGGCTAGAGAAGAGATGGAGTGATGTGGTACAGGAGGACGTGGAGCTTAGTGGACTTGCCGATGGCTGGTACCAGCGGTGTCAAGATCGGCCTCTGTGGAGGAGGCTCGTGAAGGACGCTACTGGGCAGTTGGAGGCAGTCGCCTTCCAACAACAACGTAGGGCGGAGGAGCGACGCTCACAACAACGAGCGGAGCTCCGGGTGGCTAAAGCACAGGAGGTTGGCACAGTAGGGGGCACAGGTGGTGCATCAGCCAGTCATCTCAGTCATCTTAGTCAGTCGACCCGTGGCACTTGGGTCTGCCCCGTGACCTCCTGCCAGCGGGCGTTCGACACTTCAAGTGGCCTCAAGGTGCACATGGCCTGGCACAAGTGTCGTGGTCACGTCACCGCCACTGATTGGCGAATGGCGGTTGTTGTTGTAGTGTGTAGTGTAGTGTGTGTGTAGTGTATGTGTGTGTAGTGTATGTGTGTGTAGTGTGTGTGTAGTGTGTGTGGTGTGTGTATGTGTAGTGTGTGTGTAGTGTGTGTAGTGTGTGTGTAGTGTGTGTATATGTATATGTGTTTGTACGTGTAGTGTATGTGTATGTGTCGACTCAGCCTAAAATGAGTACCTGGTGCGGTGTGTAAATATCGCCACTGGGGAGACAAAGGCGGCCGGGCGTGCTGCTGGCCACCCACCCCCTCGTGTACCGTTACCGGCCTTCATAGGTGCTCGCTAACAGTACTTGCCCCTACAGTCTGTTAAGGATATACTGGGGGATCTTTGTCTTTGTGTGTTGAGCTTCTTTCGGCACCGTAATGTAGCCAACCATGGCGAATCTAAGAGGGGTGTGGGGGGAAGGGCAACAACCTATGGGTCTTTGTATGAGTGTTTGTGTGAGTCTATGGGTCTCTGTGTGAGTCTAAGGGACTCTGTGTAAGTTTATGGGTCTCTGTGTGAGTCTACAGGTATCTGTGTGAGTCTATGGGTCGCTGTGTGTATCTACGGGTCTCTGCATTAATCTACGGCGCTCTCAGTTAGTCGACTCGTCTCTCTGTGATTCTGCGGGTCTCTGTGTGAGTCTATGGGCCTCTGTGTAAGTCTATCGGTCTCTGTGTGAATCTGTGCGTCTCTCTCTGAGTCTATGGGTTTATGTGTGGGTCTATGGGCCTCTGTGTGAGTCTATGGGTCTCTGTGTGAGTATATGGGCCTCTGTGTGAGTCTGCGGGTCTCTGTTTGAGTCTATGGGCCTCTGTGTGAGTCTACAGGTCTCTGTGTGAATCTGTGGGTCTCTCTCTGAGTCTATGGGCCTCTGTGTGAGTCTATAGGTCTCTGTGTGAGTCTACGGGTCTCTGTGCGAGTCTACTTGTCTCTGTCTAAGTCTCCTGGTCTCTGTATGAGTCTATGTGTCTCTGTGTGAGTCTACGGGTCTCTGTGTGAGTATATGGGTCTTTGTGGGAGTCTACGGGTCTCTGTGTGAGTCTATGTGTCTCTGTGTGAGTCTATGGGTCTCTATGTGAGTCTACTGGTCTCTGTGTGAGTCTACTGGTCTCTGTGTGAGTCTACTGGTCTCTGTGTGAGTCTATGGGTTTCTGTTTGAGTCTACGGGTCTCTGTGTGAGTCGACGGGTCTCTGCGTGAGTCTACTGGTCCCTGCGTGTAACTACGGGTCTCTGTGCGAGTCTATGGGCCTCTGCGTGAGTCTCCCTGTCTCTGCGCCACTCTGGATGTGACAGTGTCCTCGTGCGCATTACCTGCCGCTCTCATCAGCAGGCCAAAGTGCAGGAGGATAGCGAGTGGAGTCCACATCTCTGCTTGTTGATCACCGTGTTAGTTTGTTTCACAGTAGCCTGTTAAGGAGACAGATGCCTCGACTCAAGAAAGTGCTCAACATTGGGCGGGCTCATCCCGCGTTCTACAGGGTGCATGGGGGACGTTTTGGCCAAATAGCCGTCACCATTTCCTGGCAGGATCCATAATACAGGTTTTTTTTTTGGGGGGGGGGGGGTTATATCACGTAAATGTAAATGTTTCACATAATGATAGGGTTTTTCCCACCTTTTTTCTGGCAACAAAACTGAAACCTTTTTTTGCGAGGAATCATGTTACTGCATTAACCACAATACTTGTGGTCAAAATACAAACAAAAAACACACTGATAATATATGCATTATATTATTGGTTCTTTTGGTAAAGTAACGTATGAAGGAAACAAAATAATAACAAACATATAACACGATAAAATTATCACGACGTTTCGACTGCAATACAAGCAATCATCATCAGGTGTCAAAAGCACAGCAAGAAAATTTGAAAGTATTTTCTTGCTGTGGTTTTCACACCCGATGGTGATTGCTGCTTTGTGTTGCAGTCGAAACGTCGTGATAATTTTATCGTTTTATATTTTTATTATTGTATTGTTTCCCTTCTACGTCGTGACTTTACCGAAAGAACCAAGAATATTAATCCCTGCAGTCACGAAAGCTTTAAATCAAAATGTAATAAATGCATTGTCCTTGAAACGGATTGGTCTACACCTGAGACGGCTCTCTTTTGAGTCTCGTCTCAATTGGTGCTAGACCAGAGGACGCCAAAAGGCGTCACCCAGCTCAAAGACAATGCCACTGTCAAAGTAATGAGGGCTCGGGGTAAGCATCTACATCATTAGACCTCCTTTGCTACTGGCAAAAGGAGGTCTAATGATGTAAATGCCTCGTTAAATCTGCCACTACCCAACAAAGCCAATTAGTAAGGGTTTGTCACGTAAACAGAACTTCTAGATTTGAAGCATTCGTGACTGCAAGGATCCATACTCTTTGGTTCTATTCGGTAAAGTCACGTAGGTAATTCATTACTAGTGCAGCACACCGGTGTGTTGGAGAGCAAATCCACAACATTTACACTGAATATGATGTCATGTAGGGCAGTCTGTGCACAAACGCCACCCACCCTCAGCATTTCGCTTAGGAGCTCATCTCTGCCCGGTGCCTTTCCTGATCTCAGACTCTGGATCGCCTTCAGTACTTCCTCAACAAATGGCACCTCAGCCAGCCACTCACAGGGTGTGACTTTCGCCTCCAGTAATCACAACCGGCATCATCGGGCGGGTGTGTGTCGGGTGGTGGCAGGTTTAACGATGCGTAATTTCTATTTGCGCGATCTCACCCAATAAACCTGTATTATGGATTACATTGGTCGCGAAAGCCTGCGTGTTAAACTTATAACACAGGAGGTTGTGTTAAGATGTTGGCATTTTAATGTTAGTCTCTGGTCTCACGATGGTGGTGAGACTAGGCCATAGAGAAGGCTGTCACTGTCCCTGGTGTAGGCAAATTAGTTTCACATAGAATTACATTATCGGGGGCAGTGTGTTTGTTGGCATGTTTTGCCACAAGCACTTTGTGTGGTTAATGCAGACTTGATAGTGCTTTGCTATAGGTGGAAAGATGTTAACGATCTCGCCTGCTATGCAGGAGGTCGTGGGTTTGTTCTTGACCCTGACAATGCCTGCTGCTGTATATTTGGAATCTGCGTCTCTCTCATCATCATCATCATCACAGTGGCTCGGAGATGTTAACTCCCTCGCCTGTTACGCACGAGGTCGTGGGTTCAATGCCGACCCCGGTTGTGTGGATCATTGTCCGGGTGTGAAGCCCGCAGCGATGCACCGTCAAATGTGTTCTTGGTGGCAAATTGCAAGCTCACATTCTTCATCTTCGTGTTCTTAATTCTTTCTTACTTCTCCCTCTTCTTCTTCTTGATGAGGAAGATGTCACCAAAATGAAACGGGATGCTGCCCACTTACGGCACTTTGGGTTGCCCCCGCAGAGACTCACACAGCAGAGACAAACAGACTCATCACAGAGACCCTTAGATTCACAGAGACCCATGCATAGACTCACCACACAGAGACCCATAGAGTCACCCAGAGACCCACAGACTCATCACAGAGACCCTTAGATTCACAGAGAACCATGGACTCACCACACAGAGACCCATAGAGTCACCCAGAGACCAACAGACTCATCACAGAGACCCTTAGATTCACAGAGACCCATGGACTCACCACACAGAGACCCATAGAGTCACCCAGAGACCCACAGACTCATCACAGAGACCCTTAGATTCACAGAGACCCTTAGATTCACAGAGAACTATGGACTCACCACACAGAGACCCATAGAGTCACCCAGAGACCCACAGACTCATCACAGAGACCCTTAGATTTACAGAGACCCATGCATGGAATCACCACACAGAGACCCATAGAGTCACCCAGAGACAAACAGACTCATCACAGAGACCCTTAGATTCACAGAGACCCATGCATGGACTCACCACACAGAGACCCATAGAGTCACCCAGAGACCCACAGACTCATCACAGAGACCCTTAGATTCACAGAGACCCATGCATGGACTCACCACACAGAGACCCATAGAGTCACCCAGAGACCCACAGACTCATCACAGAGACCCTTAGATTCACAGAGAACCATGGACTCACCACACAGAGACCCATAGAGTCACCCAGAGACCCACAGACTCATCACAGAGACCCTTAGATTCACAGAGACCCATGCATGGACTCACCACACAGAGACCCATAGAGTCACCCAGAGACCCACACACTCATCACAGAGACCCTTAGATTCACAGAGACCCATGCATGGACTCACCACACAGAGATCCATAGAGTCACCCAGAGACCCACAGACTCATCACAGAGACCCTTAGATTCACAGAGACCCATGCATAGACTCACCACACAGAGACCCATAGAGTCACCCAGAGACCCACACACTCATCACAGAGACCCTTAGATTCACAGAGACCCATGCATGGACTCACCACACAGAGACCCATAGAGTCACCCAGAGACCAACAGACCCATCACAGAGACCCTTAGATTCACAGAGACCCATGCATAGACTCACCACACAGAGACCCATAGAGTCACCCAGAGACCCACACACTCATCACAGAGACCCTTAGATTCACAGAGACCCATGCATGGACTCACCACACAGAGACCCATAGAGTCACCCAGAGACCAACAGACTCATCACAGAGACCCTTAGATTCACAGAGACCCATGCATGGACTCACCACACAGAGACCCATAGAGTCACCCAGAGACCCACAGACTCATCACAGAGACCCTTAGATTCACAGAGAGCCATGCATGGACTCACCACACAGAGACCCATAGAGTCACCCAGAGACCCACAGACTCATCACAGAGACCCTTAGATTCACAGAGAACCATGTAATCACCACACAGAGACCCATAGAGTCACCCAGAGACCCACAGACTCATCACAGAGACCCTTAGATTCACAGAGACCCATGCATAGACTCACCACACAGAGACCCATAGAGTCACCCAGAGACCCACACACTCATCACAGAGACCCTTAGATTCACAGAGACCCATGCATGGACTCACCACACAGAGACCCATAGAGTTACCCAGGAACAAACAGACTCATCACAGAGACCCTTAGATTCACAGAGACCCATGCATACACTCACCACACAGAGACCCATAGAGTCACCCAGAGACCCACACACTCATCACAGAGACCCTTAGATTCACAGAGACCCATGCATGGACTCACCACACAGAGACCCATAGAGTCACCCAGAGACCAACAGACTCATCACAGAGACCCTTAGATTCACAGAGACCCATGCATGGACTCACCACACAGAGACCCATAGAGTCACCCAGAGACCCACAGACTCATCACAGAGACCCTTAGATTCACAGAGAGCCATGCATGGACTCACCACACAGAGACCCATAGAGTCACCCAGAGACCCACAGACTCATCACAGAGACCCTTAGATTCACAGAGAACCATGTAATCACCACACAGAGACCCATAGAGTCACCCAGAGACCCACAGACTCATCACAGAGACCCTTAGATTCACAGAGACCCATGCATAGACTCACCACACAGAGACCCATAGAGTCACCCAGAGACCTACACACTCATCACAGAGACCCTTAGATTCACAGAGACCCATGCATGGACTCACCACACAGAGACCCATAGAGTCACCCAGAGACAAACAGACTCATCACAGAGACCCTTAGATTCACAGAGACCCATGCATAGACTCACCACACAGAGACCCATAGAGTCACCCAGAGACCCACAGACTCATCACAGAGACCCTTAGATTCACAGAGAACCATGGACTCACCACACAGAGACCCATAGAGTCACCCAGAGACCCACAGACTCATCACAGAGACCCTTAGATTCACAGAGACCCATGCATGGACTCACCACACAGAGACCCATAGAGTCACCCAGAGACCCACACACTCATCACAGAGACCCTTAGATTTACAGAGACCCATGCATGGACTCACCACACAGAGACCCATAGAGTCACCCAGAGACCCACAGACTCATCACAGAGACCCTTAGATTCACAGAGACCCATGCATAGACTCACCACACAGAGACCCATAGAGTCACCCAGAGACCCACACACTCATCACAGAGACCCTTAGATTCACAGAGACCCATGCATGGACTCACCACACAGAGACCCATAGAGTCACCCAGAGACCAACAGACCCATCACAGAGACCCTTAGATTCACAGAGACCCATGCATAGACTCACCACACAGAGACCCATAGAGTCACCCAGAGACCCACACACTCATCACAGAGACCCTTAGATTCACAGAGACCCATGCATGGACTCACCACACAGAGACCCATAGAGTCACCCAGAGACCAACAGACTCATCACAGAGACCCTTAGATTCACAGAGACCCATGCATGGACTCACCACACAGAGACCCATAGAGTCACCCAGAGACCCACAGACTCATCACAGAGACCCTTAGATTCACAGAGAGCCATGCATGGACTCACCACACAGAGACCCATAGAGTCACCCAGAGACCCACAGACTCATCACAGAGACCCTTAGATTCACAGAGAACCATGTAATCACCACACAGAGACCCATAGAGTCACCCAGAGACCCACAGACTCATCACAGAGACCCTTAGATTCACAGAGACCCATGCATAGACTCACCACACAGAGACCCATAGAGTCACCCAGAGACCCACACACTCATCACAGAGACCCTTAGATTCACAGAGACCCATGCATGGACTCACCACACAGAGACCCATAGAGTCACCCAGAGACAAACAGACTCATCACAGAGACCCTTAGATTCACAGAGACCCATGCATAGACTCACCACACAGAGACCCATAGAGTCACCCAGAGACCCACACACTCATCACAGAGACCCTTAGATTCACAGAGACCCATGCATGGACCCACCACACAGAGACCCATAGAGTCACCCAGAGACCAACAGACTCATCACAGAGACCCTTAGATTCACAGAGACCCATGCATGGACTCACCACACAGAGACCCATAGAGTCACCCAGAGACCCACAGACTCATCACAGAGACCCTTAGATTCACAGAGAGCCATGCATGGACTCACCACACAGAGACCCATAGAGTCACCCAGAGACCCACAGACTCATCACAGAGACCCTTAGATTCACAGAGAACCATGTAATCACCACACAGAGACCCATAGAGTCACCCAGAGACCCACAGACTCATCACAGAGACCCTTAGATTCACAGAGACCCATGCATAGACTCACCACACAGAGACCCATAGAGTCACCCAGAGACCCACACACTCATCACAGAGACCCTTAGATTCACAGAGACCCATGCATGGACTCACCACACAGAGACCCATAGAGTCACCCAGAGACAAACAGACTCATCACAGAGACCCTTAGATTCACAGAGACCCATGCATAGACTCACCACACAGAGACCCATAGAGTCACCCAGAGACCCACAGACTCATCACAGAGACCCTTAGATTCACAGAGAACCATGGACTCACCACACAGAGACCCATAGAGTCACCCAGAGACCCACAGACTCATCACAGAGACCCTTAGATTCACAGAGAACCATGGACTCACCACACAGAGACCCATAGAGTCACCCAGAGACCCACAGACTCATCACAGAGACCCTTAGATTCACAGAGACCCATGCATGGACTCACCACACAGAGACCCATAGAGTCACCCAGAGACCCACACACTCATCACAGAGACCCTTAGATTCACAGAGAGCCATGCATGGACTCACCACACAGAGACCCATAGAGTCACCCAGAGACCCACAGACTCATCACAGAGACCCTTAGATTCACAGAGACCCATGCATAGACTCACCACACAGAGACCCATAGAGTCACCCAGAGACCCACACACTCATCACAGAGACCCTTAGATTCACAGAGACCCATGCATAGACTCACCACACAGAGACCCATAGAGTCACCCAGAGACCCACACACTCATCACAGAGACCCTTAGATTCACAGAGACCCATGCATGGACTCACCACACAGAGACCCATAGAGTCACCCAGAGACCAACAGACCCATCACAGAGACCCTTAGATTCACAGAGACCCATGCATAGACTCACCACACAGAGACCCATAGAGTCACCCAGAGACCCACACACTCATCACAGAGACCCTTAGATTGACAGAGACCCATGCATGGACTCACCACACAGAGACCCATAGAGTCACCCAGAGACCAACAGACTCATCACAGAGACCCTTAGATTCACAGAGAAACATGGACTCACCACACAGAGACCCATAGAGTCACCCAGAGACCCACAGACTCATCACAGAGACCCTTAGATTCACAGAGACCCATGCATAGACTCACCAAACAGAGACCCATAGAGTCACCCAGAGACCCACAGACTCATCACAGAGACCCTTAGATTCACAGAGACCCATGCATGGACTCACCACACAGAGACCCATAGAGTCACCCAGAGACCCACAGACTCATCACAGAGACCCTTAGATTTACAGAGACCCATTTACTCACCACACAGAGACCCATAGAGTCACCCAGAGACCCATATACTCACACAGACACCCATAGACTCACACAATGACCTATTGACTCAAACAGAGACCCAGAGACTGACACAAAGACTCATAGAATCAAATAGACACCCATAGACTCACCATACAATGACCAATTGACTCACACAGAGACCTATAGACTCACACAGAGACCCATAGGCTCACCACACAATGACCCATAGACTCACCACACAATGACCAATTGACTCACACAGAGACCCATAGACTCACACACAGACCCAGAGACTCACACAGAGACCCATAGACTCACACAGAGACCCATAGACCCACACAGAGCCCTATAGACTCACCACACAGAGACCCATAAAGCCACTCAGAGACCCATATACTCACACATAGACCCATATAATCAAACAAAGACCCATACTCACCACACAATGACCCATTTGCTCACACAGAGACACATAGACTCACACAGAGACCCATAGACTCACACTGAGACCCATAGACTCACACAGAGACCTATAGACTGAACACACATTGTCCCATCGACTCACACAGAGACACATAGACTCACACAGAGACTCATAGAAGCAAACAGAGACCAATAGACTCAGCACTCAATGACCCATCAACTCACACAGAAATCCATAGACTCACACAGAGACCCATAGACTCACCACACAATGACCCATTGACTCACACAGAGACCCAGAGACTCACAGAGACCCATAGACTCACCACACAATGACCCAATGACTCACACAGAGACCCATAAACTCACACAGAGACCCATAGACTCACACAGAGACCCATAGAATCAAACGGAGACCCATAGACTCAACACATAATGACCCATTGACTCACACATAGACCCATAGACTCACCACACAGAGACCCATAGAGTCACCCAGAGACCCATATACTCACACAGTGACCCATATACTCACACATAGACCCATAGACTCACCACAAAATGACCCATTGACTCATGCAGAGATGCATATACTCACACAGAGACTCATAGACTCACACAGAGACCCATAGACTCACCACACAGAGACCCATAGAGTCACCCAGAGACCCATATACTCACACAGAGACCCATATACTCACACAGAGACCCATATAATCAAACAGAGACCCATAGATTCACCACACAATGACCCATTGACTCACACAGATCCATAGACCCACACAGAGACCCATAGACTCACAACAGAGACCCATAGTCACCCAGAGACCCATATACTCACACAGAGACCCATATATTCACACAGAGACCTATAGACTCACCACACAATGACCCATTGACTCACGCAGAGACCCATAGACTCACACAGAAACCCATAGACTCACACATAGACACACAGAAACCCATAGACTCACACATAGACCCATAGACTCACACATACACACGTGCATACTGTACGTGCCCGCTTCCTGCCTCTTTCAGCATTCAACCAAATCTACCTCTTCCCCCTGCAAATGCAAATCATCTCGTTCAATGCTGATTGCTAGATGTGTCCCACATGACACGCTGAGCAATCAACTATTCATATTCTTGGTTCTTTCGGTAAAGTCACGTAGAAGGGAAGCAATAAAATAATAAAAATATAAAACAATAAAATTATCACGACGTTTCGACTGCAACACAAACAATCATCATCAGGTGTGAAAACCACAGCAATTAAATTTGAAAAAAGTGGCGGGTTTTTTTAAGGTTAGCACCACGGAGAGCGATTTGACAGTTTGTTTTCACACCTGATGATGATTGCTTGTGTTGCAGTCGAAACGTCGTGTGAAATTTATTGTTTTAGATTTTTTATTATTTTATTGTTTCCCTCCTGCGTCACTTTACCGAAAGAACCAAGAATATGAATCCCTGCAGTCACGAAAGCTTTAAATCAACAATTAACTATTATTAACTACGAACTAGTGTATATTTTTCCAGTGGGAAAGGCTGCTGCTGCTGTTGCTCCTGCTTTGTATTAGCTCTGTTTCAGAAAGCGGATACCCTGGCCATCGCGCAAATGACAAGATCTCAACGAAAGTGATGGACTTATCACGTGGAAATTACAGACACATAGAGACCCATAGAGATGCATAGAGACCAATAGAGATGCATAGAGACCAATAGAGACTCGGACACTCATAATAAATCACAGAGGTCCATAGAGACCTGATAGAGACCCATAGAGCCCCATAAAGATACATAGAGTACCATAGAGACCCAGACACTCATAGAGATTCACAGTGGCCCATAGAGACCGTATAGAGACCCATAAAGACCCATAAAACACACAGTGATGCTCATAGATACACGGAAACCTACAGAGATACCTACATACTCATTGAGACACATAGACACCCAAATAGTTACAGAGACCCATAGGTATACATATAGAACCATCGACATGCATAGATACCCATAGAGATGCATAGAGCACCATCGACATGCATAGATACCCATAGAGACACACATACCCATGGAGATGCATCGAGACCCAAATAGATACATAGAGACCTATAGAGACCCATATGCGACACATAGAGACCCACAGAGATACATAGAGACCCATAGAGACACATAAAGACCCACAGAGATACATAGAGACCCATAGAGACACATAAAGACCCACAGAGATACAAGATACCCACATGAATACATAGAGACCGATAGAGACACACATACCCATGGAGATGCATCGAGACCCAAATAGATACATAGATAACTATAGAGACCCCTATGCGACACATAGAGACCCACAGAGATACATAGAGACCCATAGAGACACATAAAGACCCACAGAGATACATAGAGACCCATAGAGGCACATAAAGACCCACAGAGATACATAGATACCTATAGAGACCCATAGAAACACATAAAGACCCACCGAGATACATAGAGACCTATAGAGACCCATACAGACACATAAAGACCCACAGAGATAGATAGAGACCTATAGAGACCCATAGAGACAAAGACCCACAGAGATACATAGAGACCTATAGAGACCCATAGAGACACATAAAGACCCACAGAGATACATAGAGACCCATAGAGACACATAAAGACCCACAGAGATGCATAGAGACCTATAGAGACCCATAGAGACACATAAAGACCCACAGAGATACAAGATACCCACATGAGAACACAGAGACCCAATATACCAAACTCAACTTTTCTTTTTGAAAGCGACCTGGCTATAACAAATGACAGCTCAACGAAGTTGGCTGATCATCATCATCATCGTCGTGTGCAAATGAATGGCAGCAGCCAAAAACTCTCCAGATGCGTGGTGATGTGGCGGGGGGGGGGGGAGAAACCGGAAGAGCTGGAGCAAAGTCCAATGCGAACACCACGGGGAGAGAGAGATGCAGATTACAAACATATATTCAATATATATTCAAGTAGTGGCATCCCAAACTCTCACGGTGGTGTAATGTCATTTCATGCTAATTCCTTTGTCAAGGCGTTTTCTGTTTACCCCCTTCACAGCTTCTAAGGAGGCGACCTGCGCTTGGCTTTCTTCACTCCAACGCTGCCCTCTGGACAGTACGGTCCCTTCACCTGATGAAGGCCGCTTGTGTTGTGGCCCGAAACGTCGTGATTTTTTGCTGTTTTAGTTTTTTTTTTTACCTACGTGACTTTACCGAATAGAAGCAAAGAGTAAACGTATAGTGGTAGGCATTGTCAGCTTCGGGATCGGACTCTCGACCTCCTGTATAGGGGCCGTCCGTAAATGACGTCACGCACCTAAGGGGGGGGGGAGGGGTCAGACATTTGTGACGATGCGTGACGAGGGGGGTGGGTGGGCGGGGTTTGAGAAATGTGACGTCACGTCAAACTGCGCAACTTTCAACAAATGCAGAAAACACGTTCTGGCTTCTTTCGGTAAAGTCACCACGTAGGATGGAAAAATAATAATAAAAATAAAAAAATATCACGTTTTATTTATTTTATTTTTGTTTATTATTTTTTTGTTTCCCTTTTACGTAGTGGCGACTTTACCGGAAGAACCAAGAATAATAATGTTATTGTTTTACAATTATTTTATTATTTTATATTTTTATTATTTTAATTTTTCCCTTTTACGTAGTGGTGACTTTACCGAAAGAACCAAGAATAATAATGTTATTGTTTTACAATAATTTTATTGTTTTATATTTTTATTATTTTAATTTTTCCCTTCTACGTGGTGGTGACTTTACCGAAAGAACCAAGAATAATAATTTTATTGTTTTACAATAATTGTGTTAAATTTTGATTTAAAGCTTTCGTGACTGCAGTAATTCATATTCTTAGTTTTTTCGGTAAAGTCACGTTGAAGAGAAACAACAAAATAACAAAATATATATAAAACAATAAAAAATTCTCACGACGTTTCGACCATAACTCAAACGGTCATCATCAGGTGTGTCGGTTTGCATAAATTTATTTTGAAAACGGCATATTTATTTATATATATAAAAATAACGTTTGCGTCACGCGCAACGATGGCAGTTTGCCAGGACTAGTCCATCTATTTTTTGAAAAGAGGAGGGGGGAGACGAAATTTGTTTTTATGTATGCTGTCTGAAAGGCACTGTAAGCGTGAACAATCAATCAAGAACTGAAATGATTTATCAAATCTTTCCATATACTCACACAGAGTATATGGAAGAAAAATAATTTTATTGTTTTTTTAAATGTGTTCTCCTACAACATCAGAGTGCAGCGCCACGTTAAATACGCAACCACAGTGTGACAATCGTTTAAAGCGATTTGAAGCATGTTTTATTTTAGTGGGGGGGGGGGGGGCAGGGCTTTGATGGGGGGTCTGACTTTTTGTGACGCCACGTGACGACGGGGTGGGACAAAAATCGTCCAAAAATCGCGTGACGTCATTTATGGACGGCCCCATACAGGGAAAGGTAGTTAACATTTCGCCACGACGATGATGATGAAGATGAGAGAGAGAGAGAGACGCAAACTGGAAATACACAGCAGTTCGCAGACATGTGGTAAAATATGCAAACACGCATGGTTCTGATGACAAAAGTAATGTAATGCATTGCCTTTGGAACTGATTGGCCCTACCTCCACAGACAAGCAGTAGCCATATTTGTGGCCTAGTCTCAATACCTGTGTCTCGCTACAGTACGAAGACAATGGCACGCGTATCAGAGCATTTATAGCTGCAGATGTCTCACGGGACACCTTTTTTTTTGCCAGTATCAAAAGTACGTCAATTAAGAACAGGTCTGCACCCTTTCTGGCAGTAGAACGGGAAGTTGCGTGTTAAAATGTGTCAAACACCAAGACAGATGATATCTTTTGCAAAGAATCAAGTTACTACATTAACCACACGCACAGTACTTGCGGTGAACATGCAACCGACACACGGCTCTGATAGTAATAATAATGTTGAGTGGCATTGTCTTTGAATATGATTGGCCTACCTCTATAGACAGCAGGAGCCTCACTACCCAGTGTGTCACTACCCAGTGTCTCACTACCTGTGTCTTACTACCCCAGTGTCTCACTACCCAGTGTCTCACTACCCAAGTGTCTCACTACCCAGGGTCTCACTACACAGTGTCTCACTACACCAATGTCTCACTAGCCGTGTCTCACTACCCAGTGTCTCAAAACCCAGTGTCTCACTACCAGTGTCTCACTACCCAGCGTCTCACTACCCAGTGTCTCACTACCCAGTGTCTCACTACCTGTGTCTCACTACCCCAGTGTCTCACTACCCAGTGTCTCACTACCCAGTGTCTAACTACACAGTGTCTCACTACCCCAATGTCTCACTAGCAGTGTCTCACTACCCAGTGTCTCACAACCCAGTGTCTCACTACCAGTGTCTCACTACCCAGCGTCTCACTACCCAGTGTCTAACTACACAGTGTCTCACTACCCCAATGTCTCACTAGCAGTGTCTCACTAGCAGTGTCTCCCTACCCAGTGTCTCACTCCCCAGTGTCTCACTACCTGTGTCTCACTACCCCGGTGTCTCACTACCCAGTGTCTCACTACCCAGTGTCTCACTACTCAGTGTCTCACTAGCAGTGTCTCACTACCCAGTGTCTCACTACCCAGTGTCTCACTACCCAGTGTCTCACTACCCCAGTGTTTCACTACCCAGTGTCTCACTAGCAGTGTCTCACTACTCAGTGTCTCACTACCCAGTGTGTCACTACCCAGTGTCTCACTACCCAGTGTCTCACTACCCAGTGTCTCACTAGCAGTGTCTCACCACCCAGTGTCTCACTACCCAGTGTCTCACTACCCAGTGTCTCACTACCCCAGTGTTTCACTACCCAGTGTCTCACTAGCAGTGTCTCACTACTCAGTGTCTCACTACCCAGTGTCTCACTAGGAGTGTCTCACTACCCAGTGTCTCACTACCCAGTGTCTCACTAGCAGTGTCTCACTACCAGTGTCTCACTACCCAGTGTATCACTACCAAGCGTCTCACTACCCAGTGTCTCACTAGCAGTGTGTCACTACCCAGTGTCTCACTACCCAGTGTCTCACTACCCAGTGTCTCACTACCTGTGTCTCACTAGCAGTGTCTCACTACCCAGTGTCTCACTACCTGTGTCTCACTACCTAGTGTCTCACTACCCAGTGTCTCACTAGCAGTGTCTCACTACTCAGTGTCTCACTACCCAGTGTGTCACTACCCAGTGTCTCACTACCCAGTGTCTCACTACCCAGTGTCTCACTAGCAGTGTCTCACCACCCAGTGTCTCACTACCCAGTGTCTCACTACCCAGCGTCTCACTATCCCAGTGTCTCACTAGCAGTGTCTCACTACCCAGTGTCTCACTAGCAGTGTCTCACTACCCAGTGTCTCACTATCCAGTGTCTCACTAGCAGTGTCTCACTACCCAGTGTCTCACTAGCAGTGTCTCACTAACCAGTGTCTCACTAGCAGTGTCTCACTACCAAGCGTCTCACTACCCCAGTGTCTCACTAGCAGTGTCTCACTAACCAGTGTCTCACTACCCAGTGTCTCACTACCCAGTGTCTCACTACCCAGTGTCTCACTAGCAGTGTCTCACTACCCAGCGTCTCACTACCCAGCGTCTCACTAGCAGTGTCTCACTACCCAGTGTCTCACTAGCAGTGTCTCACAACCCAGTGTCACACTACTCAGTGTCTCACTACCAGTGTCTCACTACCCAGTGTGTCACTACCCAGTGTCTCACTACCCAGTGTCTGACTACCCAGCGTCTCACTACCCCAGTGTTTCACTACCCAGTGTCTCACTACCCAGTGTCTCACTGCCCAGTGTCTCACTAGCAGTGTCTCACTACCCAGTGTCTCACTACCCAGTTTGTCACTACCCAGTGTCTCAGTAGCAGTGTCTCACTACCCAGTGTCTCACTACCCAGCATCTCACTACCCAGCGTCTCACTATCCCAGTGTCTCACTAGCAGTGTCTCACTACCCAGTGTCTCACTAGGAGTGTCTCACTACCCAGTGTATCACTACCCAGTGTCTCACTAGCAGTGTCTCACTACCAGTGTCTCACTACCCAGTGTATCACTACCAAGCGTCTCACTACCCAGTGTCTCACTAGCAGTGTGTCACTACCCAGTGTCTCACTACCCAGTGTCTCACTACCCAGTGTCTCACTACCTGTGTCTCACTAGCAGTGTCTCACTACCCAGTGTCTCACTACCTGTGTCTCACTACCTAGTGTCTCACTACCCAGTGTCTCACTAGCAGTGTCTCACTACTCAGTGTCTCACTACCCAGTGTGTCACTACCCAGTGTCTCACTACCCAGTGTCTCACTACCCAGTGTCTCACTAGCAGTGTCTCACCACCCAGTGTCTCACTACCCAGTGTCTCACTACCCAGTGTCTCACTACCCCAGTGTTTCACTACCCAGTGTCTCACTAGCAGTGTCTCACTAATCAGTGTCTCACTACCCAGTGTCTCACTACCCAGTGTTTCACTACCCAGTGTCTCACTACCCAGTTTATCACAACCCAGTGTCTCAGTAGCAGTGTCTCACTACCCAGTGTCTCACTACCCAGCGTCTCACTACCCAGCGTCTCACTAACCCAGTGTCTCACTAGCAGTGTCTCACTACCCAGTGTCTCACTAGCAGTGTCTCACTACCCAGTGTCTCACTATCCAGTGTCTCACTAGCAGTGTCTCACTACCCAGTGTCTCACTAGCAGTGTCTCACTAACCAGCGTCTCACTAGCAGTGTCTCACTACCAAGCGTCTCACTACCCCAGTGTCTCACTAGCAGTGTCTCACTAACCAGTGTCTCACTACCCAGTGTCTCACTACCCAGTGTCTCACTACCCAGTGTCTCACTAGAAGTGTCTCACTACCCAGTGTCTCACTACCCAGCGTCTCACTACCCAGCGTCTCACTAGCAGTGTCTCACTACCCAGTGTCTCACTAGCAGTGTCTCACTACCCAGTGTCACACTACTCAGTGTCTCACTAGCAGTGTCTCACTACCCAGTGTGTCACTACCCAGCGTCTCACTACCCCAGTGTTTCACTACCCAGTGTCTCACTACCCAGTGTCTCACTACCCAGTGTCTCACTAGCAGTGTCTCACTACCCAGTGTCTCACTACCCAGTTTGTCACTACTCAGTGTCTCAGTAGCAGTGTCTCACTACCCAGTGTCTCACTACCCAGCATCTCACTACCCAGCGTCTCACTATCCCAGTGTCTCACTAGCAGTGTCTCACTACCCAGTGTCTCACTAGGAGTGTCTCACTACCCAGTGTCTCACTACCCAGTGTCTCACTAGCAGTGTCTCACTACCAGTGTCTCACTACCCAGTGTATCACTACCAAGCGTCTCACTACCCAGTGTCTCACTAGCAGTGTGTCATTACCCAGTGTCTCACTACCCAGTGTCTCACTACCCAGTGTCTCACTACCTGTGTCTCACTAGCAGTGTCTCACTACCCAGTGTCTCACTACCTGTGTCTCACTACCTAGTGTCTCACTACCCAGTGTCTCACTAGCAGTGTGTCACTACCCAGTATCTCACTACCCAGTGTCTCACTACCCAGTGTCTCACTACCTGTGTCTCACAAGCAGTGTCTCACTACCCCAGTGTCACACTACCCAGTGTCTCACTACCCCAGTGTCTCACTAGCAGTGTCTCACTACCCAGTGTCTCACTACCAAGTGTCTCACTACACAGTATCTCACAACCCAGTGTTTCACTAGCAGTGTCTCACTACCCAGTGTCTCACTACCCAGCGTCTGACTACCCAGCGTCTCACTAGCAGTGTCTCACTACCCAGTGTCTCACTAGCAGTGTCTCACAACCCAGTGTCACACTACTCAGTGTCTCACTACCAGTGTCTCACTACCCAGTGTGTCACTACCCAGTGTCTCACTACCCAGTGTCTGACTACCCAGCGTCTCACTACCCCAGTGTTTCACTACCCAGTGTCTCACTACCAAGCGTCTCACTACCCAGTGTCTCACTAGCAGTGTGTCACTACCCAGTGTCTCACTACCCAGTGTCTCACTACCCAGTGTCTCACTACCTGTGTCTCACTAGCAGTGTCTCACTACCCAGTGTCTCACTACCTGTGTCTCACTACCTAGTGTCTCACTACTCAGTGTCTCACTACCCAGTGTCTCACTAGGAGTGTCTCACTACCCAGTGTCTCACTACCCAGTGTCTCACTAGCAGTGTCTCACTACCAGTGTCTCACTACCCAGTGTATCACTACCAAGCGTCTCACTACCCAGTGTCTCACTAGCAGTGTGTCACTACCCAGTGTCTCACTACCCAGTGTCTCACTACCCAGTGTCTCACTACCTGTGTCTCACTAGCAGTGTCTCACTACCCAGTGTCTCACTACCTGTGTCTCACTACCTAGTGTCTCACTACCCAGTGTCTCACTAGCAGTGTCTCACTACTCAGTGTCTCACTACCCAGTGTGTCACTACCCAGTGTCTCACTACCCAGTGTCTCACTACCCAGTGTCTCACTAGCAGTGTCTCACCACCCAGTGTCTCACTACCCAGTGTCTCACTACCCAGCGTCTCACTATCCCAGTGTCTCACTAGCAGTGTCTCACTACCCAGTGTCTCACTAGCAGTGTCTCACTACCCAGTGTCTCACTATCCAGTGTCTCACTAGCAGTGTCTCACTACCCAGTGTCTCACTAGCAGTGTCTCACTAACCAGTGTCTCACTAGCAGTGTCTCACTACCAAGCGTCTCACTACCCCAGTGTCTCACTAGCAGTGTCTCACTAACCAGTGTCTCACTACCCAGTGTCTCACTACCCAGTGTCTCACTACCCAGTGTCTCACTAGCAGTGTCTCACTACCCAGCGTCTCACTACCCAGCGTCTCACTAGCAGTGTCTCACTACCCAGTGTCTCACTAGCAGTGTCTCACAACCCAGTGTCACACTACTCAGTGTCTCACTACCAGTGTCTCACTACCCAGTGTGTCACTACCCAGTGTCTCACTACCCAGTGTCTGACTACCCAGCGTCTCACTACCCCAGTGTTTCACTACCCAGTGTCTCACTACCCAGTGTCTCACTGCCCCGTGTCTCACTAGCAGTGTCTCACTACCCAGTGTCTCACTACCCAGTTTGTCACTACCCAGTGTCTCAGTAGCAGTGTCTCACTACCCAGTGTCTCACTACCCAGCATCTCACTACCCAGCGTCTCACTATCCCAGTGTCTCACTAGCAGTGTCTCACTACCCAGTGTCTCACTAGGAGTGTCTCACTACCCAGTGTATCACTACCCAGTGTCTCACTAGCAGTGTCTCACTACCAGTGTCTCACTACCCAGTGTATCACTACCAAGCGTCTCACTACCCAGTGTCTCACTAGCAGTGTGTCACTACCCAGTGTCTCACTACCCAGTGTCTCACTACCCAGTGTCTCACTACCTGTGTCTCACTAGCAGTGTCTCACTACCCAGTGTCTCACTACCTGTGTCTCACTACCTAGTGTCTCACTACCCAGTGTCTCACTAGCAGTGTCTCACTACTCAGTGTCTCACTACCCAGTGTGTCACTACCCAGTGTCTCACTACCCAGTGTCTCACTACCCAGTGTCTCACTAGCAGTGTCTCACCACCCAGTGTCTCACTACCCAGTGTCTCACTACCCAGTGTCTCACTACCCCAGTGTTTCACTACCCAGTGTCTCACTAGCAGTGTCTCACTAATCAGTGTCTCACTACCCAGTGTCTCACTACCCAGTGTTTCACTACCCAGTGTCTCACTACCCAGTTTATCACAACCCAGTGTCTCAGTAGCAGTGTCTCACTACCCAGTGTCTCACTACCCAGCGTCTCACTACCCAGCGTCTCACTAACCCAGTGTCTCACTAGCAGTGTCTCACTACCCAGTGTCTCACTAGCAGTGTCTCACTACCCAGTGTCTCACTATCCAGTGTCTCACTAGCAGTGTCTCACTACCCAGTGTCTCACTAGCAGTGTCTCACTAACCAGCGTCTCACTAGCAGTGTCTCACTACCAAGCGTCTCACTACCCCAGTGTCTCACTAGCAGTGTCTCACTAACCAGTGTCTCACTACCCAGTGTCTCACTACCCAGTGTCTCACTACCCAGTGTCTCACTAGCAGTGTCTCACTACCCAGTGTCTCACTACCCAGCGTCTCACTACCCAGCGTCTCACTAGCAGTGTCTCACTACCCAGTGTCTCACTAGAAGTGTCTCACTACCCAGTGTCACACTACTCAGTGTCTCACTAGCAGTGTCTCACTACCCAGTGTGTCACTACCCAGCGTCTCACTACCCCAGTGTTTCACTACCCAGTGTCTCACTACCCAGTGTCTCACTACCCAGTGTATCACTAGCAGTGTCTCACTACCCAGTGTCTCACTACCCAGTTTGTCACTACTCAGTGTCTCAGTAGCAGTGTCTCACTACCCAGTGTCTCACTACCCAGCATCTCACTACCCAGCGTCTCACTATCCCAGTGTCTCACTAGCAGTGTCTCACTACCCAGTGTCTCACTAGGAGTGTCTCACTACCCAGTGTCTCACTACCCAGTGTCTCACTAGCAGTGTCTCACTACCAGTGTCTCACTACCCAGTGTATCACTACCAAGCGTCTCACTACCCAGTGTCTCACTAGCAGTGTGTCATTACCCAGTGTCTCACTACCCAGTGTCTCACTACCCAGTGTCTCACTACCTGTGTCTCACTAGCAGTGTCTCACTACCCAGTGTCTCACTACCTGTGTCTCACTACCTAGTGTCTCACTACCCAGTGTCTCACTAGCAGTGTGTCACTACCCAGTATCTCACTACCCAGTGTCTCACTACCCAGTGTCTCACTACCTGTGTCTCACTAGCAGTGTCTCACTACCCCAGTGTCACACTACCCAGTGTCTCACTACCCCAGTGTCTCACTAGCAGTGTCTCACTACCCAGTGTCTCACTACCAAGTGTCTCACTACACAGTATCTCACAACCCAGTGTTTCACTAGCAGTGTCTCACTACCCAGTGTCTCACTACCCAGCGTCTGACTACCCAGAGTCTCACTACCCAGTGTCTCACTAGCAGTGTCTCACTACCCAGTGTCTCACTAGCAGTGTCTCACTACCCAGTGTCTCACTAGCAGTGTCTCACTACGCAGTGTGTCACTACCCAGTGTGTCACTACCCAGTGTCTCACTACCCAGAGTCTCACTACCCATTGTCTTACTAGCAGTGTCTCACTACCCAGTGTCTCACTACCCAGTGTCTCACAAGCAGTGTCCCACTACCAGTGTCTCACTACCCAGTGTCTCACAAGCAGTGTCCCACTACCAGTGTCTCACTACCCAGTTTCTCACTACCCAGTGTCTCACTACCCAGTGTCTCACTACCCCAGTGTCTCACTACCAGTGTCTCACTACCCAGTGTCTCACTACCCAGTGTCTCACAAGCAGTGTCCCACTACGAGTGTCT
Organism: Petromyzon marinus; assembly: GCF_048934315.1. Lineage (NCBI taxonomy): Eukaryota > Metazoa > Chordata > Hyperoartia > Petromyzontiformes > Petromyzontidae > Petromyzon > Petromyzon marinus. The sequence continues at coordinate 1,404,573 of NW_027423180.1, forward strand.
CACTACCCAGTGTCTCACAAGCAGTGTCCCACTACCAGTGTCTCACTACCCAGTGTCTCACTACCAGTTTCTCACTACCCAGTGTCTCACTAGCAGTGTCTCACTACCCAGTGTCTCTCAAGCAGTGTCTCACTACCCCTGTGTCTCACTACCTGTGTCTCACTACCCAGTGTCTCACTACCCAGTGTCTCACTACCCAGTGTCTCACTACCCAGTGTCCCACTACCAGTGCCTCACAACTCAGCGTCTCACTACCCGGTGTATCACTACCCAGTGTCTCACTACCGAGTGTCTCACTACCCAGTGTCCCACTACCCAGTGTCTCACTACCCAGTGTCTCACTACCCAGTGTCTCACTACCAGTTTCTCACTAACAGTGTCTCACTACCCAGTGTCTCACTACCCAGTGTCTCACTACCCCAGTGTCTCACTACCTGTGTCTCACTACCCAGTGTCTCACTACCCAGCGTCTCACAAGCAGTGTCTCACTACCCAGTGTCTCACTACCCAGTGTCTCACTACCCCAGTGTCTCACTACCTGTGTCTCACTACCCCAGTGTCTCACTACCCAGTGTCTCACTACCCCAGTGTCTCACTACCTGTGTCTCACTACCCAGTGTCTCACTAGCAGTGTCTCACTACCAGTGTCTCACTACCCCAGTGTCTCACTACCCAGTGTCTCACTACCCAGTGTCTCACTAGCAGTGTCTCACTACCCACTGTCTCACTATCCAGTGTCTCACTACCCCAGTGTCTCACTACCCAGTGTCTCAATAGCAGTGTCTCACTACCCAGTGTCTCACTACCCAGTGTCTAACTACACAGTGTCTCACTACCCCAATGTCTCACTAGCAGTGTCTCACTACCCAGTGTCTCACAACCCAGTGTCTCACTACTAGTGTCTCACTACCCAGCGTCTCACTACCCAGAGTCTAACTACACAGTGTCTCACTACCACAATGTCTCACTAGCAGTGTCTCACTAGCAGTGTCTCCCTACCCAGTGTCTCACTCCCCAGTGTCTCACTACCCAGTGTCTAACTACACAGTGTCTCACTACCCCAATGTCTCACTAGCAGTGTCTCACTACCCAGTGTCTCACAACCCAGTGTCTCACTACCAGTGTCTCACTACCCAGCGTCTCACTACCCAGTGTCTAACTACACAGTGACTCACTACCCCAATGTCTCACTAGCAGTGTCTCACTAGCAGTGTCTCCCTACCCAGTGTCTCACTCCCCAGTGTCTCACTACCTGTGTCTCACTACCCCGGTGTCTCACTACCCAGTGTCTCACTACTCAGTGTCTCACTAGCAGTGTCTCACTACCCAGTGTCTCACTACCCAGTGTCTCACTACCCAGTGTCACACTAGCAGTGTCTCACTACCCAGTGTGTCACTACCCAGTGTCTCACTACCCAGTGTCTCACTACCCAGTGTCACACTAGCAGTGTCTCACTACCCAGTGTGTCACTACCCAGTGTCTCACCACCCAGTGTCTCACTACCCAGTGTCTCACTACCCAGTGTCTCACTACCCCAGTGTTTCACTACCCAGTGTCTCACTAGCAGTGTCTCACTACTCAGTGTCTCACTACCCAGTGTCTCACTACCCAGTGTTTCACTACCCAGTGTCTCACTACCCAGTTTATCACAACCCAGTGTCTCAGTAGCAGTGTCTCACTACCCAGTGTCTCACTACCCAGCGTCTCACTACCCAGCGTCTCACTATCCCAGTGTCTCACTAGCAGTGTCTCACTACCCAGTGTCTCACTAGTAGTGTCTCACTACCCAGTGTCTCACTATCCAGTGTCTCACTAGCAGTGTCTCACTACCAAGCGTCTCACTACCCCAGTGTCTCACAAGCAGTGTCTCACTAACCAGTGTCTCACTACCCAGTGTCTCACTACCCAGTGTCTCACTACCCAGTGTCTCACTAGCAGTGTCTCACTACCCAGTGTCTCACTACCCAGCGTCTCACTACCCAGCATCTCACTAGCAGTGTCTCACTACCCAGTGTCTCACTAGCAGTGTCTCACTACCCAGTGTCACACTACTCAGTGTCTCACTAGCAGTGTCTCACTACCCAGTGTGTCACTACCCAGTGTCTCACTACCCAGTGTCTGACTACCCAGCGTCTCACTACCCCAGTGTTTCACTACCCAGTGTCTCACTACCCAGTGTCTCACTACCCAGTGTCTCACTAGCAGTGTCTCACTACCCAGTGTCTCACTACCCAGTTTGTCACTGCCCAGTGTCTCAGTAGCAGTGTCTCACTACCCTGTGTCTCACTACCCAGCATCTCACTACCCAGCGTCTCACTATCCCAGTGTCTCACTAGCAGTGTCTCACTACCCAGTGTCTCACTAGGAGTGTCTCACTACCCAGTGTCTCACTACCCAGTGTCTCACTAGCAGTGTCTCACTACCAGTGTCTCACTACCCAGTGTCTCACTACCCAGTGTCTCACTAGCAGTGTCTCACTACCGAGTGTCTCACTACCCAGTGTCCCACTACCCAGTGTCTCACTACCCAGTGTCTCACTACCCAGTGTCTCACTACCAGTTTCTCACTAACAGTGTCTCACTACCCAGTGTCTCACTACCCAGTGTCTCACTACCCCAGTGTCTCACTACCTGTGTCTCACTACCCAGTGTCTCACTACCCAGCGTCTCACAAGCAGTGTCTCACTACCCAGTGTCTCACTACCCAGTGTCTCACTACCCCAGTGTCTCACTACCTGTGTCTCACTACCCCAGTGTCTCACTACCCAGTGTCTCACTACCCCAGTGTCTCACTACCTGTGTCTCACTACCCAGTGTCTCACTAGCAGTGTCTCACTACCAGTGTCTCACTACCCCAGTGTCTCACTACCCAGTGTCTCACTACCCAGTGTCTCACTAGCAGTGTCTCACTACCCACTGTCTCACTATCCAGTGTCTCACTACCCCAGTGTCTCACTACCCAGTGTCTCAATAGCAGTGTCTCACTACCCAGTGTCTCACAACCCAGTGTCTAACTACACAGTGTCTCACTACCCCAATGTCTCACTAGCAGTGTCTCACTACCCAGTGTCTCACAACCCAGTGTCTCACTACTAGTGTCTCACTACCCAGCGTCTCACTACCCAGTGTCTAACTACACAGTGTCTCACTACCACAATGTCTCACTAGCAGTGTCTCACTAGCAGTGTCTTCCTACCCAGTGTCTCACTCCCCAGTGTCTCACTACCCAGTGTCTAACTACACAGTGTCTCACTACCCCAATGTCTCACTAGCAGTGTCTCACTACCCAGTGTCTCACAACCCAGTGTCTCACTACCAGTGTCTCACTACCCAGCGTCTCACTACCCAGTGTCTAACTACACAGTGACTCACTACCCCAATGTCTCACTAGCAGTGTCTCACTAGCAGTGTCTCCCTACCCAGTGTCTCACTCCCCAGTGTCTCACTACCTGTGTCTCACTACCCCGGTGTCTCAATACCCAGTGTCTCACTACCCAGTGTCTCACTACTCAGTGTCTCACTAGCAGTGTCTCACTACCGAGTGTCTCACTACCCAGTGTCTCACTACCCAGTGTCACACTAGCAGTGTCTCACTACCTAGTGTCTCACTACCCAGTGTCTCACTACCCAGTGTCACACTAGCAGTGTCTCACTACCCAGTGTGTCACTACCCAGTGTCTCACCACCCAGTGTCTCACTACCCAGTGTCTCACTACCCAGTGTCTCACTACCCCAGTGTTTCACTACCCAGTGTCTCACTAGCAGTGTCTCACTACTCAGTGTCTCACTACCCAGTGTCTCACTACCCAGTGTTTCACTACCCAGTGTCTCACTACCCAGTTTATCACAACCCAGTGTCTCAGTAGCAGTGTCTCACTACCCAGTGTCTCACTACCCAGCGTCTCACTACCCAGCGTCTCACTATCCCAGTGTCTCACTAGCAGTGTCTCACTACCCAGTGTCTCACTAGTAGTGTCTCACTACCCAGTGTCTCACTATCCAGTGTCTCACTAGCAGTGTCTCACTACCAAGCGTCTCACTACCCCAGTGTCTCACTAGCAGTGTCTCACTAACTAGTGTCTCACTACCCAGTGTCTCACTACCCAGTGTCTCACTAGCAGTGTCTCACTACCCAGTGTCTCACTACCCAGCGTCTCACTACCCAGCGTCTCACTAGCAGTGTCTCACTACCCAGTGTCTCACTAGCAGTGTCTCACTACCCAGTGTCACACTACTCAGTGTCTCACTAGCAGTGTCTCACTACCCAGTGTGTCACTACCCAGTGTCTCACTACCCAGTGTCTGACTACCCAGCGTCTCACTACCCCAGTGTTTCACTACCCAGTGTCTCACTACCCAGTGTCTCACTACCCAGTGTCTCACTAGCAGTGTCTCACTACCCAGTGTCTCACTACCCAGTTTGTCACTACCCAGTGTCTCAGTAGCAGTGTCTCACTACCCAGTGTCTCACTACCCAGCATCTCACTACCCAGCGTCTCACTATCCCAGTGTCTCACTAGCAGTGTCTCACTACCCAGTGTCTCACTAGGAGTGTCTCACTACCCAGTGTCTCACTACCCAGTGTCTCACTAGCAGTGTCTCACTACCAGTGTCTCACTACCCAGTGTATCACTACCAAGCGTCTCACTACCCAGTGTCTCACTAGCAGTGTGTCACTACCCAGTGTCTCACTACCCAGTGTCTCACTACCCAGTGTCTCACTACCTGTGTCTCACTAGCAGTGTCTCACTACCCAGTGTCTCACTACCTGTGTCTCACTACCTAGTGTCTCACTACCCAGTGTCTCACTAGCAGTGTGTCACTACCCAGTGTCTCACTACCCAGTGTCTCACTACCCAGTGTCTCACTACCTGTGTCTCACTAGCAGTGTCTCACTACCCCAGTGTCACACTACCCAGTGTCTCACTACCCCAGTGTCTCACTAGCAGTGTCTCACTACCCAGTGTCTCACTACCAAGTGTCTCACTACACAGTATCTCACAACCCAGTGTTTCACTAGCAGTGTCTCACTACCCAGTGTCTCACTAGCAGTGTCTCACTACCCAGTGTCTCACTACCCAGCGTCTGACTACCCAGAGTCTCACTACCCAGTGTCTCACTAGCAGTGTCTCACTACCCAGTGTCTCAATAGCAGTGTCTCACTACGCAGTGTGTCACTACCCAGTGTGTCACTACCCAGTGTCTCACTACCCAGAGTCTCACTACCCATTGTCTTACTAGCAGTGTCTCACTACCCAGTGTCTCACTACCCAGTGTCTCACAAGCAGTGTCCCACTACCAGTGTCTCACTACCCAGTGTCTCACAAGCAGTGTCCCACTACCAGTGTCTCACTACCCAGTTTCTCACTACCCAGTGTCTCACTACCCAGTGTCTCACTACCCCAGTGTCTCACTACCAGTGTCTCACTACCCAGTGTCTCACTACCCAGTGTCTCACAAGCAGTGTCCCACTACCAGTGTCTCACTACCCAGTGTCTCACTACCAGTTTCTCACTACCCAGTGTCTCACTAGCAGTGTCTCACTACCCAGTGTCTCTCAAGCAGTGTCTCACTACCCCTGTGTCTCACTACCTGTGTCTCACTACCCAGTGTCTCACTACCCAGTGTCTCACTACCCAGTGTGTCACTACCCGGTGTATCACTACCCAGTGTCTCACTACCGAGTGTCTCACTACCCAGTGTCTCACTACCCAGTGTCTCACTACCAGTTTCTCACTAACAGTGTCTCACTACCCAGTGTCTCACTACCCAGCGTCTCACGAGCAGTGTCTCACTACCCAGTGTCTCACTACCCAGTGTCTCACTACCCCAGTGTCTCACTACCTGTGTCTCATTACCCCAGTGTCTCACTACCCAGTGTCTCACTACCCCAGTGTCTCACTACCTGTGTCTCACTACCCAGTGTCTCACTAGCAGTGTCTCACTAGCAGTGTCTCACTAGCAGTGTCTCACTACCCCAGTGTCTCACTACCCAGTGTCTCACTACCCAGTGTCTCACTAGCAGTGTCTCACTACCCACTGTCTCACTATCCAGTGTCTCACTACCCCAGTGTCTCACTACCCAGTGTCTCAATAGCAGTGTCTCACTACCCAGTGTCTCACTACCCAGTTTCTAACAACCCAGTGTCTCAGTAGCAGTGTCTCACTACCCAGTGACTCACTAGCAGTGTCTCACTACCCAGTGTCTCACTACCCAGTGTCTCACTATCAGTGTGTCACTATCCAATGTCTCACTACCCAGTGTCTCACTACCCAGTGTCTCACTATCTGTGTCTCACTAGCAGTGTCTCACTACCCCAGTGTCTCACTTCCCAGTGTCTCACTACCCAGTGTCTCACTACCCCAGTGTCTCACTACCCAGTGTCTCACTACCCAGTGTCTCAATAGCAGTGTCTCACTACCAAGTGTCTCACTAGCAGTGTCTCACTACCCCGTGTCTCACTACCCCAGTGTCTCACTACCAAGTGTCTCACTACCCAGTGTCTCACTACCCCAGTGCCTCACTACCCCAGTGTCTCACTACCCAGTGTCTCACTACCCAGTGTCTCACTAGCAGTGTCTCACTACCCAGTGTCTCACTACCCAGTGTCTCACTACCCAGCGTCTCACTACCCAGAGTCTCACTAGCTAGTGTCTCACTAGCAGTGTCTCACTACCCAGTGTCTCACTAGCAGTGTCTCACTACCCAGTGTCTCACTAGCAGTGTCTCACTACCCCAGTGTGTCACTACCCAGTGTCTCACTACCCAGTATCTCACTACGACTGTCTCACTACCCAGTGTCTCACTACCCAGTGTCTCACTACCCCAGTGTCTCACTACCCCAGTGTCTCACTACCCAGTGTCTCACTACCCAGTGTCTCACTAGCAGTGTCTCACTACCCTGTGCCTCACTACCCCAGTGTCTCACTACCCAGTGTCTCACTACCCAGAGTCTCACTACCCAGTGTCTCACTAGCAGTGTCTCACTACCCAGTGTCTCAATAGCAGTGTCCCACTACCAGTGTCTCACTACCCAGTGTCTCACTACCCAGTGTCTCACTGCCCAAGTGTCTCACTACCGAGTGTCTCACTACCCAGTGTCTCACTACCCAGTGTCTCACTACCCAGTGTCTCACTACCAGTGCCTCACTACCCAGTGTCTCACTACCCAGTGTCTCACTACCAGTGTCTCACTACCCAGCGTCTCACTACCCAGTGTATCACTACCCAGTGTCTCACTAGCAGTGTCTCACTACCCAGTGTCTCACTAGCAATGTCTCACTACCCAGTGTCTCACTACCCAGTGTCTCACTAGCAGTGTCTGACTACCCAGTATCGCCCTACCCAGTGTCTCACTAGCAGTGTCTCACTACCCAGTGTCGCACTGCCCAGTGTCTCACTACGCCGTGTCTCACTACCCAGTGTCTAACTACCCAGTGTCTCACTACCCAGCGTCTCTCAAGCAGTGTCTCACTACCCCTGTGTCTCACTACCTGTGTCTCACTACCCAGTGTCTCACTACCCAGTGACTCACTACCCAGTGTGTCACTACCCAGTGTCTCACTACCCAGTGTCTCACTACCAGTGTCTCACAACCCAGCGTCTCACTACCCGGTGTATCACTACCCAGTGTCTCACTACCGAGTGTCTCACTACCCAGTGTCTCACTACCCAGTGTCTCACTACCCAGTGTCTCACTAACAGTGTCTCACTACCCACTGTCTCACTATCCAGTGTCTCACTACCCCAGTGTCTCACTACCCAGTGTCTCACTAGCAGTGTCTCACTACCCAGTGTCTCACTACCCAGTGTCTCAATAGCAGTGTCTCACTACCCCAGTGTCTCACTGCCCAATTGTCTCACTACCCAGTGTCTCACTACCCAGTGTCTCACTACCCAGTGTCTCACTACCCAGTGTCTCACTAGCAGTGTCTCACTACCCTGTGCCTCACTACCCCAGTGTCTCACTACCCAGTGTCTCACTACCCAGAGTCTCACTACCCAGTGTCTCACTAGCAGTGTCTCACTACCCAGTGTCTCAATAGCAGTGTCCCACTACCAGTGTCTCACTACCCAGTGTCTCACTACCCAGTGTCTCACTGCCCAAGTGTCTCACTACCGAGTGTCTCACTACCCAGTGTCTCACTACCCAGTGTCTCACTACCCAGTGTCTCACTACCAGTGCCTCACTACCCAGTGTCTCACTACCCAGTGTCTCACTACCAGTGTCTCACTACCCAGCGTCTCACTACCCAGTGTATCACTACCCAGTGTCTCACTAGCAGTGTCTCACTACCCAGTGTCTCACTAGCAATGTCTCACTACCCAGTGTCTCACTACCCAGTGTCTCACTAGCAGTGTCTGACTACCCAGTATCGCCCTACCCAGTGTCTCACTAGCAGTGTCTCACTACCCAGTGTCGCACTGCCCAGTGTCTCACTACGCCGTGTCTCACTACCCAGTGTCTAACTACCCAGTGTCTCACTACCCAGCGTCTCTCAAGCAGTGTCTCACTACCCCTGTGTCTCACTACCTGTGTCTCACTACCCAGTGTCTCACTACCCAGTGACTCACTACCCAGTGTGTCACTACCCAGTGTCTCACTACCCAGTGTCTCACTACCAGTGTCTCACAACCCAGCGTCTCACTACCCGGTGTATCACTACCCAGTGTCTCACTACCGAGTGTCTCACTACCCAGTGTCTCACTACCCAGTGTCTCACTACCCAGTGTCTCACTAACAGTGTCTCACTACCCACTGTCTCACTATCCAGTGTCTCACTACCCCAGTGTCTCACTACCCAGTGTCTCACTAGCAGTGTCTCACTACCCAGTGTCTCACTACCCAGTGTCTCAATAGCAGTGTCTCACTACCCCAGTGTCTCACTGCCCAATTGTCTCACTACCCAGTGTCTCACTACCCAGTGTCTCAATACCAGTTTCTCACTACCAGGTGTCTCACTACCCAGTGCCTCACTACCAGTATCTCACTACGAGTGTCTCACTACCCACTGTCTCACTACCCAGTGTCTCACTACCCCAGTGTCTCACTCCCCCAGTGTCTCACTACCCAGTGTCTCACTACCCAGTGTCTCACTAGCAGTGTCTCACTACCAGGTGTCTCACTACCCAGTGTCTCACAACCCAGTGTCTCAATAGCAGTGTCTCACTACCCCAGTGTCTCACTACCCAGTGTCTCACTGCCCAAGTGTCTCACTACCCAGTGTCTCACTACCCAGTGTCTCACTACCAGTTTCTCACTAACAGGGTCTCACTACCCAGTGTCTCACTACCAGTGTCTCACTACCCCAGTTTCTCACTACCTGTGTCTCACTACCCAGTGTCTCACTACCCAGCGTCTCACAAGCAGTGTCTCACTACCCCAGTGTCTCACTACCTGTGTCTCACTACCCAGTGTCTCACTACCAGTGTCTCACTACCCAGTGTCTCACTACCAGTGTCTCACAACCCAGCGTCTCACTACCCGGTGTATCACTACCCAGTGTCTCACTACCCAGTGTCTCACTACCCAGTGTCTCACCACCGGGTGTCTCACTACCCAGTGTCCCACTACCAGTGTCTCACAACCCAGCGTCTCACTACCCGGTGTATCACTACCCAGTGTCTCACTACCGAGTGTCTCACTACCCAGTGTCCCACTACCAGTGTCTCACTACCCAGTGTCTCACTACCCAGTGTCGTCTCACTGCCCAAGTGTCTCACTACCCAGTGTCTCACTACCCAGTGTCTCACTACCCAGTGTCTCACAAGCAGTGTCCCACTACCAGTGTCTCACTACCCAGTGTCTCACTACCCAGTGTCGTCTCACTGCCCAAGTGTCTCACTACCCAGTGTCTCACTACCCAGTGTCTCACTACCCAGTGTCTCACAAGCAGTGTCCCACTACCAGTGTCTCACTACCCCAGTGTCTCACTACCCAGTGTCTCACTACCCAGTGTCTCACTAGGAGTGTCTCACTACCCAGTGCCTCACTACCCCGTGTCTCACTACCCAGTGTCTCACTACCCAGTGTCTCACTACCCCAGTGTCTCACTACCCATTGTCTCACTACCCACTGTCTCACTACCCAGTGTCTCGCTACCAGTGTCTCACTACGAGTGTCTCACTACCCAGTGTCTCACTACCCAGCGTCTCACTACCCAGCGTCTCACTACCCAGTGTCTCACTACCGGTGTCTCACTACCCAGTGTCTCACTACCCAGTGTGTAACTACCCAGTGTCTCACTACCCAGTGTCTCACTACCCGTGTCTCACTACCCAGTGTCTCCCGACCCAGTGTATCACTACCTGTGTCTCACTACCCAGTGTCTCACTACCCAGCGTCTCACGAGCAGTGTCTCACTACCCAGTGTCTCACTACCCAGTGTCTCACTACCCCAGTGTCTCACTACCTGTGTCTCATTACCCCAGTGTCTCACTACCCAGTGTCTCACTACCGCAGTGTCTCACTACCTGTGTCTCACTACCCAGTGTCTCACTAGCAGTGTCTCACTAGCAGTGTCTCACTACCCCATTGTCTCACTACCCAGTGTCTCACTACCCAGTGTCTCACTAGCAGTGTCTCACTACCCACTGTCTCACTATCCAGTGTCTCACTACCCCAGTGTCTCACTACCCAGTGTCTCAATAGCAGTGTCTCACTACCCAGTGTCTCACTACCCAGTGTCTCACTAGCAGTGTCTCACTACCCAGTGTCTCACTACCCAGTTTCTAACAACCCAGTGTCTCAGTAGCAGTGTCTCACTACCCAGTGACTCACTAGCAGTGTCTCACTACCCAGTGTCTCACTACCTGTGTCTCATTACCCAGTGTCTCACTACCCAGTGTCTCACTATCAGTGTGTCACTATCCAATGTCTCACTACCCAGTGTCTCACTTCCCAGTGTCTCACTACCCAGTGTCTCACTACCTGTGTCTCATTACCCAGTGTCTCACTACCCAGTGTCTCACTATCTGTGTCTCACTAGCAGTGTCTCACTACCCCAGTGTCTCACTTCCCAGTGTCTCACTACCCAGTGTCTCACTACCCCAGTGTCTCACTACCCAGTGTCTCACTACCCAGTGTCTCAATAGCAGTGTCTCACTACCAAGTGTCTCACTAGCAGTGTCTCACTACCCTGTGTCTCACTACCCCAGTGTCTCACTACCAAGTGTCTCACTACCCAGTGTCTCACTACCCCAGTGCCTCACTACCCCAGTGTCTCACTACCCAGTGTCTCACTACCCAGTGTCTCACTAGCAGTGTCTCACTACCCAGTGTCTCACTACCCAGTGTCTCACTACCCAGCGTCTCACTACCCAGAGTCTCACTAGCTAGTGTCTCACTAGCAGTGTCTCACTACCCAGTGTCTCACTAGCAGTGTCTCACTACCCAGTGTCTCACTAGCAGTGTCTCACTACCCCAGTGTGTCACTACCCAGTGTCTCACTACCCAGTATCTCACTACGACTGTCTCACTACCCAGTGTCTCACTACCCAGTGTCTCACTACCCCAGTGTCTCACTACCCCAGTGTCTCACTACCCAGTGTCTCACTACCCAGTGTCTCACTAGCAGTGTCTCACTACCCTGTGCCTCACTACCCCAGTGTCTCACTACCCAGTGTCTCACTACCCAGAGTCTCACTACCCAGTGTCTCACTAGCAGTGTCTCACTACCCAGTGTCTCAATAGCAGTGTCCCACTACCAGTGTCTCACTACCCAGTGTCTCACTACCCAGTGTCTCACTGCCCAAGTGTCTCACTACCCAGTGTCTCACTACCCAGTGTCTCACTAACCAGTGTCTCACTAGCAGTGTCTCACTACCCCAGTGTCTGACTACCTGTGTCTTACTACCCAGTGTCTCACTACCCAGTGTCTCACTACCAGTGCCTCACTACCCAGTGTCTCACTACCCAGTGTCTCACTACCAGTGTCTCACTACCCAGCGTCTCACTACCCAGTGTATCACTACCCAGTGTCTCACTAGCAGTGTCTCACTACCCAGTGTCTCACTAGCAATGTCTCACTACCCAGTGTCTCACTACCCAGTGTCTCACTAGCAGTGTCTGATTACCCAGTATCGCCCTACCCAGTGTCTCACTAGCAGTGTCTCACTACCCAGTGTCGCACTGCCCAGTGTCTCACTTCGCCGTGTCTCACTACCCAGTGTCTAACTACCCAGTGTCTCACTACCCAGCGTCTCTCAAGCAGTGTCTCACTACCCCTGTGTCTCACTACCTGTGTCTCACTACCCAGTGTCTCACTACCCAGTGTCTCACTACCCAGTGTCTCACTACCCAGTGTCTCACTACCAGTGTCTCACAACCCAGCGTCTCACTACCCGGTGTATCACTACCCAGTGTCTCACTACCGAGTGTCTCAGTACCCAGTGTCTCACTACCCAGTGTCTCACTACCCAGTGTCTCACTACCAGTTTCTCACTAACAGTGTCTCACTACCCAGTGTCTCACTACCCACTGTCTCACTATCCAGTGTCTCACTACCCCAGTGTCTCACTACCCAGTGTCTCACTAGCAGTGTCTCACTACCCAGTGTCTCACTACCCAGTGTCTCAATAGCAGTGTCTCACTACCCCAGTGTCTCACTGCCCAATTGTCTCACTACCCAGTGTCTCACTACCCAGTGTCTCAATACCAGTTTCTCACTACCAGGTGTCTCACTACCCAGTGCCTCACTACCAGTATCTCACTACGAGTGTCTCACTACCCACTGTCTCACTACCCAGTGTCTCACTACCCCAGTGTCTCACTCCCCCAGTGTCTCACTACCCAGTGTCTCACTACCCAGTGTCTCACTAGCAGTGTCTCACTACCAGGTGTCTCACTACCCAGTGTCTCACAACCCAGTGTCTCAATAGCAGTGTCTCACTACCCCAGTGTCTCACTACCCAGTGTCTCACTGCCCAAGTGTCTCACTACCCAGTGTCTCACTACCCAGTGTCTCACTACCAGTTTCTCACTAACAGGGTCTCACTACCCAGTGTCTCACTACCAGTGTCTCACTACCCAGCGTCTCACAAGCAGTGTCTCACTACCCCAGTGTCTCACTACCTGTGTCTCACTACCCCAGTTTCTCACTACCTGTGTCTCACTACCCAGTGTCTCACTACCCAGCGTCTCACAAGCAGTGTCTCACTACCCCAGTGTCTCACTACCTGTGTCTCACTACCCAGTGTCTCACTACCAGTGTCTCACAACCCAGCGTCTCACTACCCGGTGTATCACTACCCAGTGTCTCACTACCCAGTGTCTCACTACCCAGTGTCTCACCACCCAGTGTCTCACTACCCAGTGTCCCACTACCAGTGTCTCACTACCCAGTGTCTCACAACCCAGCGTCTCACTACCCGGTGTATCACTACCCAGTGTCTCACTACCGAGTGTCTCACTACCCAGTGTTCCACTACCAGTGTCTCACTACCCAGTGTCTCACTACCCAGTGTCGTCTCACTGCCCAAGTGTCTCACTACCCAGTGTCTCACTACCCAGTGTCTCACTACCCAGTGTCTCACAAGCAGTGTCCCACTACCAGTGTCTCATTACCCAGTGTCTCACTACCCAGTGTCGTCTCACTACCCCAGTGTCTCACTACCCAGTGTCTCACTACCCAGTGTCTCACTAGGAGTGTCTCACTACCCAGTGCCTCACTACCCCGTGTCTCACTACCCAGTGTCTCACTACCCAGTGTCTCACTACCCAGTGTCTCACTACCCAAAATCTCACTACCCAGTGTGTCACTACCCAGTGTCTCACTACCCAGTGTCTCACTACCCCAGTGTCTCACTACCCATTGTCTCACTACCCACTGTCTCACTACCCAGTGTCTCGCTACCAGTGTCTCACTACGAGTGTCTCACTACCCAGTGTCTCACTACCCAGCGTCTCACTACCCAGCGTCTCACTACCCAGTGTCTCACTACCGGTGTCTCACTACCCAGTGTCTCACTACCCAGTGTGTAACTACCCAGTGTCTCACTACTCAGTGTCTCACTACCCGTGTCTCACTACCCAGTGTCTCCCGACCCAGTGTATCACTATCCAGTGTCTCACAACCCTGGCATCTTCATCTGCAAACGTGAACAAACAGTAGCATCTACATCTTCAGAACGTGAAAAACCAGTGGCATCTACATCTGTGGAATGTAAGAACCAGTGGCATCTACATCTGCAGAAGCTGAAGAACCAGTGACATCTACATCTGAACAACGTGAAGAACCAGTGGCATCTTCATCTACAGAAGCTGAAGAACCAGTAGCATCTACGTCTGCAGAAGGTGAAAAACCAATGGCATCTACATCTGCAGAATATAAAGAACCAGTGGCATCTTTCATTTACAGAAAATGAAAAACCAGTGGCATCTACATCTTCAGAACGTGAAAAGCCAGTGGCATCCACACCTGCAGAACATGAAGAACCGGTGGCATGTACATCGGCAGAATATGAAGAACCAGTGGCATCCACATCTGCAGAACGTGAAGAACCATTGGCATCTACATCTGCAAAACGTGAAGAACCAGTGGCATCTACATCTGCAGAAGGTGAAGAACCAGTTGCATCTCCATCTGCAGAACGTGAAGAACCAGTGGTATCTACATTTGCAGAACGTGAAGAACCAGTGGCAACTACATCTGCAGCAGGTGAAGAACAAGTGACATCTTCATCTGCAAACGTGAACACCAGTGGCATCTACATCTGTGGAATGCAAAGAACCCGTGGCATCTATATATGCAGAAGGTGAAGAAACAGTGGCATCTACATCTGTAGAACATGAAGAACCATTTACATCTACATCAGCACAACGTGAATAACAAGTGGCATCTACGTCTGCAGAAGGTGAAAACCCAATTGCATCTACATCTGCAGAATATAAAGAACCAGTGGCATCTATCACCTGCAGAAAATGAAGAACCAGTGGCATCCACATCTGCAGAACGTGAAGAACCGGTGGCATCTACATCTGCAGAACGTGAAGAACCGTTGGCATCTACGTCTACAGGCGATTATACAACGTTTAACGCCATTCCCCGTGTTATTTGTACAGGCCATACAACATATATGGGGAGTCCCTGTACATTCAACAAGGCGGGGTAACAGCGATGGCAGCCCTGACAATGTTGAAATCCACCCCTGGTAACGATGGTCCATAACTCACACTCACACTTTGATGTGACTCGGACTTTACCACGAATATGGTTTTGCGCTGAGCTTCCTTTCATCCATCCCAGCCCGTCTGTGGGCCCTCTACACACATCGCACGTTGTGCCAGTTCACTCTAGGAAGCAACCCTGGGGGCTAAGGTCACGTCAGTATGCCACCTCGGGTGCTACAGTGGCTAAGAGATGTTAACTACCTTCCATGGTATACAGGAGGTCGTGAGTTCCATCCAGACCCTGACGATGCCTGCTGCTGCAGTATATTTGGAGTCTGTGTCTCTCTTTCATCATCACAGTGGAGATGTTACCTACCTCGCCTGGTATACAGGAGGTCGTGGGTTTGATCCCGACCCGTGATGATGCCTGCTGCTGCTGAATATTTGGAGTCTGCGTCTCTCTCTCTCATCATCACAGTGGTGAGGAGATTCTAGATTTGAAGCTTTCGTGACTGCAAGGATCCATACTCTTTGGTTCTATTCGGTAAAGTCACGTAGGTAAAAAATAAAACAAAAAATAACGACGTTTCGGCCACAACACAAGTGGCCTTCATCAGGTGAAAGGACTGTACTGTCCAGAGGACAGCGTTGGAGTGAAGACAGCCAAGCTCAGGTCGCGTCCTTTAAGCTGTGTGGGAGGAAACCAAACGCTTTGACAAAGGAATTAGCATAAAATGCTGCAGAGGACCGGCACGGGGAGGGGGGGGGGGTTACAAATGTTGGTGTGAAGGGAAATACGCTGATGTGAAAGTTTAGGATACCACTACTTGAATAAATATACTGTACCATTGAAAATTAGTTTAATGTTTGGTATGATTTAGAACATCTTTCCAATGATTGCTTAATTTGAAACCATCTTCTCGGTTGAAATTGTGTCTGTGTTTGTAAATCTGAATTGCCTCGTGGACAAATCTCTGATAAAAACCCGTGGGTTTGCAGAGAACCTTGGTATCGGAGAAAACTATATCGTGATCACCCACAGCGTTGCAACAGTGATCAGCTACGGCAGAAAAATTCGTTCTGCCGTGTTTCAAGTCTGATTTGTGCTCGCGAATTCAGTCAGAGACATGTCGTTTCGTCTCCCCGATATAGCAATCACCACAGGTGCAGCTCAATTTGTAAACCCCGGGGGGTACTGTAAGTCATTGCTTTCACACTCACTTCTGCTGCTGTATCTTCACCGAATTCTAAACAGATTCTGTTTAAGGCCAGCCTATCTTTAATCTCAGAGAGGATAAGGCTACTCCGATTTGAACTCGATACTTTAGACAGGACGCTCCTACAAGCTCATTTAATGTTAATACAAAAAATGTCACCTTCTGATTGGAACCACGCAGACAACATGACTGCTTCTTCTGCTGATTCACTATCAGTCAAATGCAAAGCTAACCTGATTTCTTAATTCAACCACCTATCAAAGGAGAACCCAGTCCCACATATAACAAAACTAGACGTTAACAAAATCGTCATTAATCAGAATAGAACCCCGATTTCGGACAATCTGAAAACAGTACTGGCTAGAGGGCTAAATTTTGCTGTCACCCCAAAACATATACCTGTAGATGATATCATCTCTCAGGTCGATGTAGCCCTCAAAGTCGTAGGACACATCCAAGCAGACGTTGTGAGAGCTGAAATAGCCACTATTCTTAAGAATGCTAAGAAACCCATTAGCAACATCAGCAAAAATGAACGCTCTGAACTCGCGAATTTTAAAAACAGAAATGATATAGTCATCCTCTCAGCCGACAAAGGCAACGCTACTGTAATTATGGATAAAGATTCATACAACAACAAAATCCAGAACCTGCTCAACGATGGAAGTTACTCAATAAATAAAAATGACCCTACTAATAGCCTAACGATAAAAACCAACAAGATCATCACAAGTTCGACCTCCCTAATCGAACCAACTAAACGTCCCTCCCTAAAACCTTCTGCTGCAAGACCCCCTAGATTCTATGGTCTTCCCAAGATTCATAAAGAAGGCACCCCACTACGACCCATGGTATCCACGATCAACTCCCCTACCTATAGACTAGCCCATTTTCTGTCAGATACCTTGCTGCCTTTCACTGGCAAGACCTCCTCAGAAGTACTTAACTCAGCCCAATTGGTCTCTATGGTCAAAGACGTTGTACTGTCCCCTGACGATATCCTTGTCAGCTTCGATGTGGTCTCTTTGTTCACCAAGGTCCCAGTACCTGATACCATTAAAATAATTTAAAATGTGGTCCAACATGGACTAGACCCTGATACACCTGTGCTGGTTAGGCACTGCCTCACAATACCTACTTTACTTGGAATGGCACCTTCTACAAACAAAATGAGGGTACCCCCATGGGATCCCCCTTGTCACGAGTGATAGACAATGTTTTCATGGAGAAATTTGAATCAGACGCCATCCAGACTTCCACCCTCAGACCTTCCCTGTGGAAGAGATATGTAGACGACACTTTCGTCATTTGGCCACATGGCCTCTCAGCTTTGAACCTTTTCCTAGACCACATCAATTCGAGACATCCCGCCATCAAATTCACCATGGAAGTGGAGAATGATGGCAAGTTACCATTCTTGGATGTTCTGTTTGAGAGGAGACCTGATGGCTCATTGGGACATTCTGTCTACAGGAAAACCTACCCACACAGATTCCTACTTGAAACCTGATTCCCACCACCACCCGACTCAAAATAATTATCTCATCAAAACGTTATACCACAGGGCTTATTGCATTTCGGACCAACACCACTTGACCAGTGAATTAAAACATGTACATCTGGCCCTCAAGAGGAACGGATACTCTGACCGTACCATCCGCCAAGCTGTTTCTCCCTCCATACAGAAACAACCACTTGATACTCCGATCAAAAACATCACACTACCATATATAGCAGGCGTTACTAAAAAGATCTCCAAAATTCTAAACAAACACAAGATCCTGGTCCGGTTCAATACAGTACACAAAATCCGTGACCTGATCCCATCCGTGAAGGATGTCATTCCTGACTTACAGTACCCCGGGGTTTACAAATTGAGCTGTAACTGTGGTGATTGCTATATTGGGGAGACGAAACGACATGTCTCTGACCGAATTCGCGAGCACAAATCAGACTTGAAACACGGCAGAATGAATTCTTCTGCCGTAGCTGATCACTGTTACAACGCTGTGAGTGATCACGATATAGTTTTCTCCGATTCCAAGGTTCTCTGCAAACCCACGGGTTTTTATCAGAGATTTGTCCACGAGGCAATTCAGATTTACAAACACAGACAATTTCAACCGAGAAGATGGTTTCAAATTAAGCAATCATTGGAAAGATGTTCTAAATCATACCAACATTAAACTAATTTTCAATGGTACAGTATATTGATTCAAGTAGTGGTATCCTAAACTTTCACAGCAGCTTATTTCCCTTCACACCAACATTTGTAAACTCTCTCCCCCCCCCCCCCCCCCCGTGCCGGTCCTCTACAGCATGTTATGCTAATTCCTTTGTCAAAGCGTTTGGTTTCCTCCCACACAGCTTAAAGGACGCGACCTGAGCTTGGCTGTCTTCACTCCAACGCTGTCCTCTGGACAGTACGGTCCCTTCACCTGATGAAGGCCACTTGTGTTGTGGCCGAAACGTCGTGATTTTTTGTTGTTTTATTTTTTACCTACATGACTTTACCGAATAGAACCAAATAGTATGGTGAAGAGATCTTAACTACCTCGCCTGGTATCCAGAAATTCATGGGTTCGATCCCAACCCTGATGATGCCTTCTGCTGTATATTTGAAGTCTGCGTCTGTCTCTCATCATCATCATCCTCACAGTGGCTAGGAGATGTTAACTACCTCGCCTTGTGTGCACGAGATCGTGGGCGCCACGGTGGCAAGGAGACGTTATGAACATCGCACGTGCCGCAATTAATTTTCGCGAGTCAATAATTTACGGCGGAATTGGTTCAACACTGGTCAAATTCTGGACAAGTTTTGACATTCCAGTGTCTCGTCATCAGCGGTATTTCTTTAACTTCCAGATGCTACAGACAAGGGCTCCCTCTCCCTCCTCCGCTCTGTCTCACTCTCTCAGATAGTGGGTCTTGGTTGGACGCAAATTTATTTAGTAGCACACAACACAAGACAACCATTAGCGTGGCTGCGGTGGATATGACAGCCTAAAAAAAAACACGCAGGCAACGCGTCCCCTTTGTAAGTGTGTGGCTCTCCATGCCTGTAGCCACACGCAAACTCCAAATATACAGCAGCAGGCATCGTCAGCGGTCGAGATCGATCCCACGACCTCCTAAATACCAGGCGAGGTAGGTAACATCTCTTAGCCACCGTGATGATGATGAGAGAGAGACACAGACTCCAAATATACAGCAGCAGGCATCGTTAGCGGTCGAGATCGAACCCACGACCTCCTGCATACCAGGCGAGGTAGTTAACATCTCATAGGCACCGCGGCGAAACCCGTCAGCCACAAGGCATCCCGGCGAGAAAGATGTATTTGCGTCGTGCATCGTGAATATTGTTATCACCATTATCATCGTTTCACATCAATTACGGCGTGTATGTGTGTGTTTGTGGTGAACACAAGACTTGGTGATGATGGTGCTGTCTCTTCGGTGTCCGAACTTACACCGGCGAAAAAAGTTACGTTCCATGAAAAACGTGTAACTAGTTTGGGGCTTCAGTTAACAAAGCGCGGAACGCTAAAAGCTCACCTGCAACGGAGTCTCTCTCGCACGGCGGAGAACAGAGACTCACACAGGAGCCCAGCGGAGGGGTGGAGGAGGCGGAAATAATGAGATGTTGAATCTTCGGTACGTCTCTCTCTCGCTCGACATCACCACCCCACCCGCCTGCACTCGGAAAGCCCTGATTACTCCCACATCACCACCTCCACCAACTCCACCCCGCCACTACCTCTCATCCCCACCACCACCACCCACCACCACCACCCACCACCACCACCCCCACCCACCACCACCACCACCCTCACCCACCACCCACCACCCCCACCCACCACCCACCACCACCACCCACCACCACCACCACCCCACCACCACCACCCCACCACCACCCCACCACCCCACCACCACCACCACCCCACCACCACCACCACCCCACCACCACCACCTCCCCACCACCACCACCTCCCCACCACCACCTCCCCACCACCACCTCCCCACCACCACCACCTCCTCACCACCACCTCCCCACCACCTCTCCTCCCCACCACCACCACCCCACCACCACCTCCCCACCACCACCACCTCTCCTCCCCACCACCACCACCTCCCACCACCCCACCACCACCTCCGCTCCCCACCATCACCTCCCCTCCCCACTACCACCATCACCCCCACCACCCGACTACCACCCCACCACCACCACCTCCCCATGTTTCTTGGGGTCACGATGCAAACGATCTCGCAGTATCGGCGGCAGCCGTGCGTGACGGTGAGGCGAGGGATCGCGTCCCAGTCGACAGCGCTATGCAAAGTGCTGCCGAGGACATCAAAACATTGACACGTTGGGGGGCCCAACTGGTTCTTCTAGAACCAATGGGCACGTGAATGGACTTTGCAGGGAAAATAAACCATAACGCTGCACTATAATCCAGATGTTTGTCCCCCCAGCGGTGTGCCAAGATATGCATGAATGTGTGAAATAATATCATAACTCGAGAATCATTACATACATATTTACTACGCCACTGTACACTCAACTATACACTACGCTACTTACACTACACTGTACACTACACTACTATACACTTCACGACTATACACTATACTACTATACACTACTATACAATACACTACTATACACTACACACTACACTACTATACACTGCACTACTATACACTGCACTACTATACACTGCACTACTATACACTACTATACTCTACACTACTATACACTACACTACTATACACAACACTGCTAGATACTACACTACTATACACTACTATACTCTACACTACTATACACTACACTACTATACACTACACTATACACTATACCATACACTACACTATACACTACTATACACACACTCGACACTGCGGAATGCCACGTGCGATGTCTATCTTTGAGGAGGGAAGATCTCTCCAAGGAGAGGCCAAGCCACGTCTGTGGTCCTTCAATGAGAACGCGGTGGTCAGATGTATATCGAGCGCATCACTTCCGAGTCGAATCTTCTCCGAACATTAGACGGGTGATAAAAATAGCGGCCATTTCGGTGTAGGTGCACGCGGGAGCCGTCCCATTCCGACTCGGGGATGCTGACAGTGCGCTGTCTTTGAGTTGTACGCCTTGTGGTGTCATCTGGTCCAACACCAGTGGAGACTAGGCTCTAAGAAAAGCCGTCTCTCGGGTGTGGACCAATCAAATTCAAGGACAGTGCCATCATCATTATCAGAGTTGTCTCTTTTTGGTTGCATTTTGACTGCTTGTGTTGTGGTTATTGCAAACATGATCCCTTGTATAAAGGTGTCAGTTTTTGTGCCAGATAAAAGGGTAAAAACCTATTACTGTATCTTGCTACTGGCAAAGGAGGTCTCATAGTGTAAAGGATTACCCCGAGCTCTCAATAACTCTGACAGTGCGCGTTTTTTTTTAGTTGTACGCCTTGTGGTGTCATCTGGTCTAACACCAGTGGAGACTAGGCTCTAAGAAAAGCTGTCTCGGGTGTGGACCAATCAAATTCAAGGACAGTGCCATCATCATTATCAGAGTTGTCTCTTTTTGGTTGCATTTTGACTGCTTGTGTTGTGGTTATTGCAAACATGATCCCTTGTATAAAGGTGTCAGTTTTTGTGCCAGATAAAAGGGTAAAAACCTATCACTATAGGCTAACGAGTCGTCGTCGAGGGCCCGGGGGGATGTCCATCCCACCGAGATGTAGACGGCCCTCGAATCGACGAAGAAAAGCCGTCCAATCTCCTCCCGCAGCAGTGAACTGACTTGCAGTTGGAACTTGGTGAACGATTTCCACCTTCTAGATTTGAAGCTTTCGTGACTGCAAGGATCCATACTCACATTAAACCAATTTTCAATGGTACAGTATATTTATTCAAGTAGTGGTATCCTAAACTTTCACAGCAGCTTATTTCCCTTCACACCAACATTTGTAACCCCCCCCCCCCCCCCGTGCCGGTCCTCTACAGCATTTTATGCTAATTCCTTTGTCAAAGCGTTTGGTTTCCTCCCACACAGCTTAAAGGACGCTGTATTCACTCCAACGCTGTCCTCTGGACAGTGCGGTCCCTTCACCTGATGAAGGCCACTTGTGTTTTGGCCGAAACGTCGTTATTTTTTGTTTTATTTTTTACCTACGTGACTTTACCGAATAGAACCAAACAGTATGGATCCTTGCAGTCATGAAAGCTTCAAATCTAGAATCTCCTCACCACTGTGATGATGAGAGAGAGAGACGCAGACTCCAAATATTCAGCAGCAGCAGGCATCGTCACGGGTCGGGATCAAACCCACGACCTCCTGTATACCAGGCGAGGTAGGTAACATCTCCACTGTGATGATGAGAGAGAGACACATACTCCAAATATACAGCAGCAGCAGGCATCGTCAGGGTCTGGATGGAACTCACGACCTCCTGTATACCATGGAAGGTAGTTAACATCTCTTAGCCACTGTAGCACCCGAGGTGGCATACTGACGTGACCTTAGCCCCCAGGGTTGCTTCCTATAGTGACCTGGACAACGTGCGATGTGTGTAGAGGGCCCACAGAGGGCCTGGGATGGATGAAAGGAAGCTCAGCGCAAAACCATATTCGTGGTAAAGTCCGAGTCACATCAAAGTATGAGTGTGAGTTATGGACCATCGTGCCAGGGTTGGATTTCAACATTGTCAGGGCTGCCATTGCTGTTACCCCGCCTTGTTGAATGTACAGGGACTCCCCATATATGTTGTATGGCCTGTACAAAAAACACGGGGAATGGCGTTAAACGTTGTATAATCGCCTGTAGACGTAGATGCCAACGGTTCTTCACGCTCTGCAGATGTGGATGCCACTGGTTCTTCATTTTCTGCAGATGATAGATGCCACTGGTTCTTTATATTCTACAGATGTAGATGCCATTGGGTTTTCACCTTCTGCAGATGTAGATGCCACTTGTTATTCACGTTGTGCATATGTAGATGTAAATGGTTCTTCATGTTCTACAGATGTAGATGCCACTGTTTCTTCACCTTCTGCATATATAGATGCCACGGGTTCTATACATTCCACAGATGTAAATGCCACTGGTGTTCACGTTTCCTTTGTCAAACGTTTGGTTTCCTCCCACACAGCTTAAAGGACGCGACCTGGCTTGACTTTCTTTACTCCGACGCTGTCTTCGTGACAGCACGGTCCCCTTCACCTGATGAAGGCCACTTGTGTTGTGGCCGAAACGTCGTGAATTTTGTTATTTTGTCTTTTACCTTACGTGACTTTACCGAATAGAACCAAAGAGTAAGGATTTCCACCTTGAAAGATTGCGGGCTGCTGCGGCGCATGCCGATTCGACCCAGAATGGCGGACGAGTTAAGTTTTTTCAGTTTTTCAGTTTTATTTATTTTGGTATGGCCCTGTGAGCCATTCGGCTCTTGAATCGGAGTGCAACCGCAACAAAACAACTAAAACACATGAACAAGAAAAACATCTTCAAGTGACTACTGTGTGTTGACTGTGCGAAACAGAAAATCCATTAAAAAAACAGCAAAATATTCCTGAAAAAAGCACCGTGCACCAACGCTGTGTGCAAAAAAATCCCAGTGGGATGCAACTCAAACAACAACAACAGCAACCACAAGAAAGCTTAGATTAAGGCCATGAGTCTAACTCCGTACTACAACAAAACAAACATGTCCAAACCAAAAAAAAGTTTGCAAAATCACCAAAAAATAAAGCCATAATTGCAACGTAACAGCGAGCACAGGGACTATGACCGAATTTTTAACAATAAACTACGTAAATAACACGTAACACCAAAATCCTGTAGCCATAGCTGGCTGCATGAGTCACTCCACAACAACAGAAGCATCGGTCGGAGTATCAAATTTTTCAATGCCCTTCCCACCATTTCGGGGCTGCAAACCCCGAAATGGCGGGAAGGTCAGCGGCGGGAAGAGCGTGTTTGCCGTCCGGTAGAAGTCGCGGCAGTCATCCGCTCAAAGAGATGAGCGGCGGCCAACGGCCGACAGCAAACCCTCCCCCAGGTGACCCGGCGATGCCCAGCCCAGCTCCTGCGGAGGTGGCTTGGCTGGGCTCGCCGTGCACTCCCGAGCCGACTGGAGCACGTTCGTCGAGAGCGGGGCGCTCGAAGGGGGACGACGCCTTCCTTAGTTCGGCGTCGTCATCGGGTGACGCAACAGCTGGGTCATTACGTTTAAATCGCCGACTCGGGACATGACGGGCGAAGTGTTCGTTGGCACTTGTGGCACCAAATGTAGTGTCTTCGAAAAGTTGCTCACACCGACGCGTTGGAACAGTTCACCTGCTTACACTTTATTCGCCTATTCTTGCACCAGTTGTAGGCACACTTATAACTATCTATACGGTCACTTGTGTTTAACCTCTCCCCACTCTTGTTTACCTTTCATCTCGCTTATCCTGCACTCGGCAGCTCTGCTCTCAGCGTCTCCGCACACAGCGACTCTACATCTCCACCGCCGCCCTCACCTAGGCTCCCTCAGACCCGCTCAGACCGTCTGTGCCTTTACCTATGGCATTGGTCGTGCAAAAACAACTTAAACACCTCGATCATTGTACAACGATCATTTTTATTAACAGATATTGAAGCATTTACAGTATGCATACGTGACACTCCCCATTTTGCCTGGGATGTAGTGAGCAAAATTTATAGTCTTTGAAAGTGGAGGAAAGGTCTCCAGATGCACCACCATTCACATCACTCACTTCTTCTTCCTCCTCCTCCTCCTTCTGCCACCAAACCTCAAAGTGTTTAGCGAAAGTCTTCGGCCCTACTTCTCGTTAGGGTCTCCTTTTTGAACTGGATGCGCTGCTTCAACTTCGCATTAATTATGACTTCGTCATGCATGGGAGAAGATGACTTGCCTGCGTTTTCACTTGTGACTGCAGCAGATCCAATCTATGAACCCCCTCGCAAACATTTTCAACCTCTCACCTCACCAAACGTACATTTCCACTCGAGTGATAATCCGCTCGCATTCGTCCATTACGCACCTCCGATCAGCACGGTTGGCTACATACGGTGTGAAAGAAGGTCAACATACATGCATACATTGTATAAAAATGGCTACAAAAAGATCCGAATAATTATAGGCCAATATCTATTCTTTTACCAGTAAGCTAAAATATTCGAGGGAATAAAAAGTTAAATCACAAATAAACTGCTGCCTAAAAAGTCACAATCTCCTGCGCAGTAAACAGGTTTTCGAGAGGATTCCTGCACCACCACAGCTACGATGGATGTATTATTATTGTTTTCTTCAGTACCCTGGATAAAGGCCACTACTGCTGTGCACTATTCTTTGACTTGGTAAAAGCCTTTGACACTGTTGACTAAGATATTCTAATCACAAGACTTGGCCAGCTAAAATGTTCAGACAGTACAATAAAATAATTCCTCAGAGTAACGCGAGCATATACGGCGATAGGAAAAGGTCCTTAAAATGAATGTAACAATATTCATACAAACAGTAATGAAGGAGCCTGTTCCTACAAGTGATAACCTCACGTCCACAAATATTAATATAGCAAAGGCTGTTCCACAGGGTTCCATGCTGGGCCCAATTCTGTTTTTATATTGAAACAATCTTGGACTAAACTTAAATCACTCAGAATTAAATCAATTTGCTGATGACACTTGTCATGCGGATATTTGATAAATCCCCAAACGAAGTCAAACAGAATCTCCAACATAATTTCGACTTAATTCAACATCAATTTTCATAAGTAAAATTGCCCCTAAAGCCCCCCAAAAAAACAAACATCGTTTCATTCCATTCACCTATTACAGATATGAGAAAGAACATCATTTAACAAACGGAGTGTTTAAAATACTTGGGTTTACTGATCGATTAAAAGCTTACATTCCAACCCCATATTGATCACATATGAAAGTAAATCTAATCAAAAATAGGGTTTTCACACGGGAAAAAAGTTGTCCCATCTATTGTGCCTGTAAATTGTGGAAGCTATCATTCTACCACTCCTTTTCAGCTACTACGACACGGCTTAAAGTATATCGACTAGTGCAACGCTAAACAGACTAACCGAAATTTCTAATTCTGCTCTTTGATTTCTACTGGATGTACCACACAGGACCCACCATTCTGACCGTAGGTACATAAAATAAATGAAAACTAAATTATTTACTTTATTTTACCTACGTGACTTTACGGAAAACACCAAAGAGTATGAATCCTTGCAGTCACGAATTCTCAAATCTAGACCTAAAATCAAATCTCACATCCCTCGACGCAAGAAGAAATCATATAACATTAGGGCCCTGTTCGTCCATTAAATCCTTATTGGCAAATCTGCGCTACACTATTATTGAACTTCTTACATTCCATATGTAGCTAATTCATTAACCCCACTGTCAAACCCAATAAATCTGAGACATCCGTCTAATTGCCATTTTTAACGATCCCAAAGAACGAGAATTGGAATAGCTGACAAAGCTTTTACCATCGCAGCACCACCGTTTTGGAACAATCTCGTTCCCTTCAGCTTAACGTCGTAAATATTCCTTCAGCAAAATGATCATGAACCAGATTAGTGCTGAATACAGCAAGCACATTTGCAAATGAGGTTATTAACTTTTGACCCCTTTAACCGTGCATCATCGATAGTTACATTTTTAATGCGTATATTTTATTATAGGGATCTGCTACTTACTCTGTTGTTGTTGTTGTCTTGGCGTTGTCTGAGACTGTTGTTGTTGTTGTTGTCTCGGTGTGGTCTGGGACTGTTGTTATTGTATCGGTAGTGGGTAGTTTGCGATAAACTACTTCAGGGCGTGATGACCCTGCCTTACGCGAGTCCCAGGCACAGTTGGCCCGGCCGTCAGTACCTGGTAAGGGTTACGCGGTCTTCTCACTGCCTTGTGATCGTCTCGGGAGAGTCAATGGCTAAGGGAGCAAACCCCTACAGAAAATCAGGAGTGGGGCCCCTTAGGCGGTTTTGTGACGCAAAGCGGCACATTCCCGGCAGCCCCTGCAGCCAAACAGGTACCAAACGTCGTGCTACGCACTCGTATGAACATCGCCAGCAAGGCCGAGGGGGGGGATCCTGACGCATGGGCAACACCAGGATTTCCAGAGTAACCTGCCCGGGCTTTGCGCCAACACGAGGTGCAAGAATGGGGAGAGGACACTCCTTCTCGGCCACCTAACCGTGGCCAAGAAACACGGGCGGCAGCAGCTCACGGGTTATAAGCTCATTTTAGATTGGCGTAAAAAAATGGGCGCCATGGGTTTCCATCGTCAGTGGGAGGGGTCATTGCACCCTAGTGGATAGCTACCGCCGCCCGCCTCAAGCTGGGCAGCCTCCGGCCAACAAGCTGCTTTCCCGCCACGGCTCACCTGCTCCAGTGGGTGCTTGGAGCTTATGGTTCATTACCAGACAAGTGGGCTGCAACACCTGCACCAGACAAAAGCAAAACAAAACGAAAGAAGGTTCCAGCCCTTCATTTTGCAAGCTGGTAATGTAAGCACAGCGTGTTCTGGACTCTCCGGAGATCTATAGCAGATTGAGGACATCGGCAAGACTGCAGCTACCGACGGGGAGCTGGGCGAGACTCCGTGTGGATATTGTTGTCGGTTGTCTATCGCTACCCGAATGCGATCACTGTGCATATGCTATGCACTTCCTATGATTATTTCATTTAATCGAATATCTACCTTAACGCTGCTCATTGTTAAACTACTGGAACGTAGACTGCATACAATTGTAATAAAAGCACTTCCACGACAACTGTTGACTGGCATCTCTCTTTGAACACATTCCTGCGGAGGGGGCTGGTAGGAAATTTTGAAGTAATTGTGCACGGATATTTAAGCCAAACTTGTTAGGAGTCGTGCGCAGAAGAAAGCAAAATGAAAAGTGAGCAGAATTATAAAACGACGCCAGAAAGTTGCAGTGTAAAAGAGGTCTCACCAGAAAGTGCAGTGTTATAATCCCCTGCCTCCTGTGAAGAATTAATCCCGGTTGGGCTTCCAGTCCATATAAGGGCACCACGGGGTGACCAGCCCCTCCCCACCCAGACCCACCCCCACCCCTCCCACCCCCCACCCAACCCCTCCCACCCCCCACCCAACCCCACCCAGCCCCTCCCCACCCTCCCCACCCAGGCCCTCCCCACCCTCTCCACCCAGCCCCTCCCTACCCTCCCCTCTCCACCCAGCCCCACCCCTGCGACGTGGACAGACATCCACAGACATACACAATTAATCCCCTGCCTCCTGTGAATTAATCCCGGGTTGGGCTTCCAGTCCACTACGTTTCCTACCAGTATTATATGACTGCACAGCTCTGCTCTCTCTTTCTCTCTCCGGATGGCTCCACACTCTCTCACTCTCTCTGCCGTGACGCGCGCCTCCCTGCTCAACTGTCGTCGCGCGTCTCTCCCCCTCGCTCCCTGTCCACCGCTGGCTGACGGCGTGCCGGGAGGAGAGACGGCTACGCTGGAAGGACCGCCAGGTGGCCGGTGGCGAGTAGAGCGTGGCGATGACGCAGTCCGGGCTCCAGGCTTCCCACACCGACCCAGCGTCCTCTCACTGCCTCCCCTTATATTCCCCTCGGTGGAGCAAGCTCTGCCTCCGGACACGCCCCCTCGTAGAACCTTCTCGACCGTTCTCGTACGTACCCTCTAGCTCCGCCTCCGGACACGCCCCCTCGTAGAACCTTCTCGACCGTTCTCGCGCGTACTCTCTAGCTCCGCCTCCGGACACGCCCCCTCGTAGAACCTTCTCCACCGTTCTCGCGCGTACTCTCTAGCTCCGCCTCCGGACACGCCCCCTCGTAGAACCTTCTCGACCGTTCTCGCACGTACTCTCTAGCTCCGCCTCCGGACACACCCCTTTCGTAGAACTTTCTCGACCTTTCTCGCGCGTACTCTCTAGCTCCTCCCGTCACCTTTGGCCCAGATGGATCCCACACTTCCCATTGGGTATTAGTTACCAAGTGGTGGCTTATGCAGATACCCCTCGTCAACCCCTAGATGGCGCTCTCTCATTCCATCACCTCCCCCCTCCCCCCCCCCCCCTCGTGATGAAAAGACGAGCCGTCCCAGCTAGGAATGGACCCGAACAAGTAATGGAAAGAGCGACATAACCCTGGTGGCAACAAGCACAAGAGAGCATACATAATGAAGAATAGCGCACGAACGATAACGAACGCAAGAACAAGGAAGCAAGGTGAATACCCAACACAGGCAAAGGCACACACGAACGTTAACGGAATCGGGGCGTCTTTGAACGGGTCTGTGACGCCGTACCATCCCCTGCATCCGTATCCAGCCCTGCATGGGTTGGCTCGGCAGGAGGAAGGGCGGTCGGTCAGCGGAAGGGTGATGAAGTCCGTCGCTGCGGGGCTGGATCGTGCGGGGTCAGCGTCCGCAGCAGCAGCCAAGGGCTTCGCTGCCGCGGGCGGTAAAACAGAATCCCACGGGGGATCAATCTGCAAACCGCTCTGGCACGTCGGACACATCAGACCCTGGCAGGCCAATTGTTGGGGATGAAGAAGCAACGCCCGTAGGAAAGAATTGCGTCAACCGAAATGGGTGGACGAACCAACGACGGAGAGACCCCCGCCTCGAATGTGCACGCACTGTGGATGCCTAACCTCTACCACTTCAACAGGACCGTGCCATGGCCTGTGTAACTTGGGAGAGGTGCCCATCACCGACAGACCATGGCATGTCGCGGCCGGACCCGCGTGCACAACGCTCGTTGCGAGCCCGCGTTTTAGCGGCGTTGACCCGAGCCGCCTCCCGCGCCTCAGAAATCCGGCGCAGGGAGTCTCGGACGTGGTCAGGTAGGGTCCCCGTTCAGCGTCTCCATCAGTCGTGCCCAATTGGGTATCAATGGGGTGGCACGTTCTCCCTTCCGTACACGAGGGAAAACGGTGAGAATCCCGTGGAAGCGTGCAGGGCCATTCTATACACGGCGAGCACGCTCGGCGCGTGTAAATCCCAATCGGCCTGTTTTTCATTGACAGTGTGGCAAAGCATGACAGTCAGAGTACGATTCAGTCACGATAGAGTACGCCAATTGATCGGGCAAGGGCCATGCCATCGGCCACCGAGCAAAATATTCCACACCCACCAAAAGGTATTTGTTACCCCTGGGAGTGATCGGGAATGGGCCCAGGACATCAAGGGCCACCAGCTCGTTGATGCGCGTGACCGAAATGGATCGCAACAGCGGAAGACATCTTTGGTGCGGCGGTTTCCGCCAAGTGCCGTCAGGGCAGGAACGTGATGCCGGGGCGAAAAGTAATTCCATTGCAGCGTCAGCAAAGTTTTTTGAACGCCGAGGTGCAACAATTTATCCCCATGCACACGATTGAGATAAAACGGCGCCGATACCCATGTCGCTGGCATCGGTGTCTTAATATAAACGGCAAGGAAAAATCTGGATATTCGAGCGTCGGTGCATCGGATAAGCGACTGCCAGGTGGCTGCGTGTCTGGCTGGGTGACTGGCTGGGTGATTGGCTGGGTGACTGGCTTGTTAACTGACTGGGTGACTGGCTTGGTAACTGGCTGGGTGACTGGTTGGGTGACTGGCTGGGTGACTGGCTGGGTAGCTGCGTGTCTGTCTGGGTAACTGGCTGGGTGACTGGCTGGGTGACTGGCCGGGTGACTGGCCGGGTGGCTGCGTGTCTGTCTGTGTAACTGGCTGGGTGACTGGCTAGGTGACTGGTTGGGCGGCTGTGTGTCTGGCTGGGTGACTGGCTGGGTGACTGGCCGGGTGGCTGCGTGTCTGGCTGGGTAACTGGCTGGGTGACTGGCCAGGTGGCTGGTCGGGTGACTGCGTGGCTGGCTGGGTGACTTCTGTGTGTCTGGCTGGGTGACTGGCCGGGTTGCTGACTGGTTGGGTGACTGGCTGGGTCACTGGTTGGGTGTCTGGCTGGGTGGCTGTCTACGGGGCCGGTCTGGGCCAAGTCTCCTGCTTGAGGTGTCCCCCCCCCCCCTTCCCCCAAGGAGGCTCCCCGGTCACCTCGATGCAGCATGCTAGGTGGTCGTCGCGGCCGAAGGAGCGGAAGAGGTCCCTGCCGGTGGCCATCTTGGCGACGGTGCAGCCCAGGGAGCACGTGTCCGCGGCGCAGGTAACCGGGTAGCCCAGCAGCACCTCGGGGGCCACGTAAACGAGGGTGCCTTCTCTACGCTTGCGAAACGTGGACCCCCCTAATGGAACATCTTTGCCGGTTAGAAACATTTAGGTTGGCCTGCATATGATCCATCCTGGGTTTAACCAGGCTGGATTGTGTGAGGAGCTCACAAATCATTGAAAGATCTGGACAAAGTCCCATCGGTGAGCTCCTTTGACAGGCTAGGCTGCGTTGGCTGGGCCATGTAGCCCGCATGCCCAGCCACCGAATGCCTAAACAGCTTTTGTTCGGCCGGATCGAGGGGGCTAAACGGGCGCGGCACGGGCTAGAGAAGACATGGAGTGACGTGGTACAGGAGGACGTGGAGCTGAGTGGACTTGCCGATGACTGGTAATAGCGTTGTAAAGATCAGCCTCTGTGGAGGAGGCTCGTGAAGGACGCTGCTGGGCAGTTGGAGGCAGTCGTCCTCCAACAACAACGTGCAGAGTGCCGGGTGGTTAAAGCACAGCAAGTTGGCACAGTAATGGGGCACAGGTGGTGCATCAGCCAGTCATCTCAGTCATCTCAGTCAGTCAACCCGTGGCACTTGGGTCTGCCCCGTGACCTCCTACCAGCGGGCGTTCGACACTTCACGTGGCTTCAAGGTCCACATGGCCTGGCACAAGCGTCGTGGTGATGCCACTGCCACTTAGTGGTGAATGGCGGTTGTTGTTGTGGGTGTCTGTGTGTGTCTGTGTGAGTCTGTTTATGTCTGTGTGTGTGTGTGTCTGTGTGCGTCTGTATCCGGTAAAACAATCCCCTACCTCCTCGTGGTGCCGGACGGGCAACGCTGTCGTGGACAGTGCTGTGGGGGGGAGGGCCAATTCCGATTGTCCTTTCTCCTCATGGCGTCTGTGACCACCACAGCAGCTAAATTGGGGCTCTGGACAGGTGCAAGGGGCTGGTAACCCCTCCACCTTCAATTAACTACCACTAAACCACGACCGAAAAATGTAATTAACAAGCTTGTGATGGAGGCCCCGGGGGAGACAGGCGTCTATGACGTCTCCTGGCCAAACCTCATTTGTCGGAGCCAGAAGACTGAATATTTACCCTCAGGGCTCCTCCAGAAACAAAAAGCCACTACGGATGGCCACGTGGAACACTCACTGCGGAGGAGAGGCTGCCACTCCTCTGTGGGGAGTTGGACCGGTACCGCCTGGATCTCTGTGGTATTAAGGAGGTCCGGGGGACCGGTTCTGGCTCCTGCCACCATGAGGGGTGGACAGTCCTATACCCGGGGCAGGAGACTGCCAAACAACAGGGAGTGGCTCTTCTTCTGAACAAAAGAATGAAGGGGTGTGGGAGAGTGGTGGTGAGGTGTGGGAAGCTGTAAGCCCCAGGCTACTTTGGGCTCGACTTCCCATCAACCGGAGGCGAGGAGTAGTGGTCGTGGTTACTTATGCCCCCACTGAAGACGAACAGCCGTGGAGGGATGCAGGCAAGGCTGAGGAGTCAGATGCCTTCTATGATGCTAGGTGCTAGCTAAGGTGGCCCCTCGGGACAGAGTCATCTTGTTGGGTGACTTTAATGTCCGAGTTGGTCATGATGGTGGCATCTGGTCTAAAGTGATTGGAAGGCATGGGACATATCAGCTCAATAACAAAGGTAGGAGGCTGCTAGATTTTTATGCAGCCCATGGGCTTGTAATTACCAACACGCTGTTCCGGCATCAGCGCATCCATACATCATGGATGCATGCCGGGTCCAATTAAAAACATCTGCTGGACTACGTAGTGATGGAACAGCAGATGCGGGCCCATGTCCTTGACACCAGGACCTACCGTGGAGCTGATCTACCCTCTGACCATCGACTAGTTATCTGTAAGATGCGCCTGCCATTCTTCACTCGGGTGGTGGGTGTACACCCAGGACCCATTCAAACCTAAGGTAGCCTGGTCTCAGCTAGCTGATGAAAGTTGCAAGCGAGAATTTCATCATCGCTTGCAGCTACGGTTGGCATCGTCTCCCACTCCTCCAGATGTCGAGGGCAAATGGGTGAGGTTTAGGACTGCGACTCAGACAGCTGCAATGGCTGCTTTGGGTACGCGGTCCAAACCTCCCCAAAGACATTGGCTGACAGAGGTGTTCAAGCTGGCTGAGAAAAAGCGACAGGCCTACTCTCATCAGCTACAGCATCCCACGTCAGAGAATGAGGAGGCTTACCGCAGCCTTCGCTCGGAGGTTTGGAGAGCCGTGAGGCGCTGCAAGGATGGGTGGTGGTCGTGGGTTGCTGAGGAGATGGAATCTGCCTCAATGGCCCGCGATCACAAATCCCTATTTAACTCCATCAAAAAAGTAACCTGCAGTGCCACACCTATTACAATCATTAGGGGAAAGAACGGTGATCCAATCTCCGACCACCAGGAACATGTTTGCAGATTTGCTGAGCATTTCTGTGAGGTCCTGGGGGAGGGGGAATCCCTCAGCCTGGAAAACATCATGGGACAAAGTGGGGATGACCCTGCTGAGGCTGCGGTGCCTCAAATATTGGAGGAGAAAGTCACCCCTGTGAGTGGCAGGCTGAGGTGCCATCCATTGAGGAAGTACTGAAGTTGATCCAGAGTCTTAGACCAGGAAAAGCACCGGGCAGAGATGATCCCCAAAGCGAAATGCTGAGGGAGGGTGGCGTTTGTGCCAGACTGCCCTACATGACATCATAACAACATTCTGGGCCACTGGACAGGTTCCGCAGGATTGGAAGGATGCCTTGGTGGTCCCCCTCTTTAGGAAGGGGGACCGCACAGACTTTAACAACTACAAGGGCATCTGACTCCTCAGTGTGCCGGGAAAGGTCCTGGCAAGGATTATTTAACATCACCTTCTAGGCACGCTGAGGAGAGGCTTGCGGAGCCCCAATGCGGTTTCAGGAAAGGGGGGTCCTGCACAGATGCCATATTTTCTGTCCGTCTGCTACAGCAGAGGTGTAGGGAATTCCAACAAGACCTACATCTCTGCTTTATTGACCTGGCCAAGGCCTATGATACCATCAGTAGGCCTGGGCTCTGGGTAGTTCTTCGTGCTTTCGGAGTCCCTGACCCTTTGCTCATGATCATTAAGGACCATCATGATGGTGAGCGGGCCCGGGTAAAACTATGTGGCAGGGAGTCGGAGCCATTCCCTGTTCACCTTGGGGTGCGACAGGGATGTCCTCTGGCTCCAACATTATTTGACATTCATTTCGACCATGTAGTTCGTGAAGCCTTCAGTAGCTGTACCGGAGGAATTTCCATCTGGTACAGATACAATGGGAGGCTGATCAATGCCGGGGTGCGGTCAAGGGATGGCTCCTTATTGGTCAACCACGTTATGTATTTCGATGACCTGGTAATTGCGGCTCACTCAGAGGAGGAGTTGAAGGCACTGCTGCTGAAACTGGAGCATGCCAATACGAGGTGGGGCCTTACCATCAGCCCAACCAAAACGAAGCACCTGCCTGGGTATTTTGTACCATCGGACACTCCACCCCCACAACTCCCAATTGGTGATGGAGCAGTTGTGGAGAGAGTGGAGAGTTTCCCATATCTGGGCAGTGTACTCATGAGGTCTCAATCAGAATCAGTCGAGCGGCATTATCTTTTCTTCGGTTGCATAACGCTGTGTGGAAGCTACCTGGTCTGTCGCTCCGCATGAAGCTTCGGGTCTTCTCGGCCACGGTCATTCCCTCCCTTCTCTACACTTGCGAAACGTGGACCCCCCTAATGGAACATTTTCGCCGGCTAGAAACATTTAGGCTGGCCTGCCTACGATCAATCCTGGATTTAACCAGGCTGGATTGTGTGAGGAGCTCACAAATCCTCAAAAGATCTGGACAAAGTCCCATCGGTGAGCACCTCCGTCAGGCAAGACTGCGTTGGCTGGGCCATGTAGCCCGCATGCCCAATCACCGCATGCCCAAACAGCTTTTGTTCAGCCGGATCGAGGGGGCTAAACGAGCACGGCACAGGCTAGAAAAGAGATGGAGTGATGTGGTACGCGTGGAGCTGAGTGGACTTGCCGATGACTGGTACCAGCGGTGTCAAGATCGGCCTCAGTGGAGGAGGCTCGTGAAGGACGCTACTGGGCAGTTGGAGGCAGTCGCCCTCCAACAACAACGGAAGGCGGAGGAGCGACATTCACAACAACGAGCGGAGCGCCGGGTGGCTAAATCACAGCAAATTGGCACAGTAGGGGGCAAAGGTGGTGCATCAGCCAGTCATCTCAGTCAGTCAACCCGTGGCACCTGGGTCTGCCCCGTGACCTCCTGCCATCGGGCGTTCGACACTTCACGTGGCCTCAAGGTGCACATAGCCTGGCACAAGAGTCGTGGTGACGTCACCGCCACTTAGTGGCGAATGGCGGTTGTTGTTGTCGTCTGTGTGTGTTTCTGTGTGTGTCTGTGGGTGTGTCTGTGTGTGTCTGTGGGTGTGTGTGTCTGTGTGTGTGTCTGTGTGTGTCTGTGTGTGTATGTCTGTGTGTGTGTGTCTGTGTCTGTGTGTGTCTGTGGGTGTGTCTGTGGGTGTGTCTGTGTGTGTTTCTGTGTGGGTGTGTCTGTGTGTCTGTGTGTGTGTGTGTGTGAGTCTCACAAGGATGTAGTTGTTATCGTCGTCGTCATATCCCCCATTGGCGACGCCCCCTCGGCTTTCCTCCTCCCCCTCGTCCAAAGTAAAAAACCAAACCGCGTCCATGGCGGCGAGCTCCAGCTTCTGGCGCTTCGTCAGGGAAGTCTTGAAGATACGTTGGATCACTGCACACGTGACAACAACAACAACATCAGCCACAACAACTGAAGCTATCAACTAATTCTTTATACACCCACACCGCGTTATGCCCCCCCCCCCAACCCGAAGTGGCTGGTGTCATCATCCTCATCATCATCATCCTCATGGTCATCATCATCATCATTGTCATCACCCCTTGGAAGCAAAATGCTCTAAACGCATTTTTCAACTCACTAGAAGAGACCCACATAGACTCGCAGAGACCCACAGAGACTCACAGAGACTCATAGAGACTCACAGAGACCCACAGAGACTCACAGAGACTCATAGAGACCCATGCTCATAGAGAACAACAGAGACCCACTGACACCCACAGAGATCCACAGAGACTCACAGAGACTCAAAGAGACCCATACTCATTTTTTACCATAGAGACCCA
Organism: Petromyzon marinus; assembly: GCF_048934315.1. Classification (NCBI taxonomy): domain Eukaryota; kingdom Metazoa; phylum Chordata; class Hyperoartia; order Petromyzontiformes; family Petromyzontidae; genus Petromyzon; species Petromyzon marinus. The sequence goes on from NW_027423180.1 coordinate 1,441,241, forward strand.
CAGAGATCCACAGATACCCACACTCATAGAGAACAACAGAGACCCACTGGCCCCCCGCGGCACTCCACATGGACGCACCATCCCCCTTCATTAATAATCATGAGCAGGTGACGAATGTTAAACTTCTTTCGCACCGTACGTTGACAACCGTGCTAATGTATGGGTCTATATGGGTGTCTCTGTGGATCTATGGGGTCTCCATGGGTGCCTCTGTGTGTCTCGGTGTGTCTATGGGTGTCTGTGTGTGTCTATGGGTGTCTCTGTGGGTCTATGGGTGTCTCTGTGCATCTCTGTAGGGCTCTGTGGGTCTCTGTGTGAGTCTGTGAGTCTCTGTGTGAGTCTGTGGGTCTCTGTGAGCCTGTGGCTCTGTGTGAGTCTATGGGTCTCTGTGTGAGCCCGTGGGTCTCTGTGTGAGTCTGTGGGTCTCTGTGTGTGTATGTCTGTGTGTGTGTGTCTGTGTCTGTGTGTGTCTGTGGGTGTGTCTGTGGGTGTGTCTGTGTGTGTTTCTGTGTGGGTGTGTCTGTGTGTCTGTGTGTGTGTGAGTCTCACAAGGATGTAGTTGTTATCGTCGTCGTCATATCCCCCATTGGCGACGCCCCCTCGGCTTTCCTCCTCCCCCTCGTCCAAAGTAAAAAACCAAACCGCGTCCATGGCGGCGAGCTCCAGCTTCTGGCGCTTCGTCAGGGAAGTCTTGAAGATACGTTGGATCACTGCACACGTGACAACAACAACAACATCAGCCACAACAACTGAAGCTATCAACTAATTCTTTATACACCCACACCGCGTTATGCCCCCCCCCCAACCCGAAGTGGCTGGTGTCATCATCCTCATCATCATCATCCTCATGGTCATCATCATCATCATTGTCATCACCCCTTGGAAGCAAAATGCTCTAAACGCATTTTTCAACTCACTAGAAGAGACCCACATAGACTCGCAGAGACCCACAGAGACTCACAGAGACTCATAGAGACTCACAGAGACCCACAGAGACTCACAGAGACTCATAGAGACCCATGCTCATAGAGAACAACAGAGACCCACTGACACCCACAGAGATCCACAGAGACTCACAGAGACTCAAAGAGACCCATACTCATTTTTTACCATAGAGACCCACAGAGATCCACAGATACCCACACTCATAGAGAACAACAGAGACCCACTGGCCCCCCGCGGCACTCCACATGGACGCACCATCCCCCTTCATTAATAATCATGAGCAGGTGACGAATGTTAAACTTCTTTCGCACCGTACGTTGACAACCGTGCTAATGTATGGGTCTATATGGGTGTCTCTGTGGATCTATGGGGTCTCCATGGGTGCCTCTGTGTGTCTCGGTGTGTCTATGGGTGTCTGTGTGTGTCTATGGGTGTCTCTGTGGGTCTATGGGTGTCTCTGTGCATCTCTGTAGGGCTCTGTGGGTCTCTGTGTGAGTCTGTGAGTCTCTGTGTGAGTCTGTGGGTCTCTGTGAGCCTGTGGCTCTGTGTGAGTCTATGGGTCTCTGTGTGAGCCCGTGGGTCTCTGTGTGAGTCTGTGGGTCTCTGTGTGAGCTTGTGGGTCTCTGTGTGAGTCTGTGGGTCTCTGTGTGAGACTATGGGTCTTTGTGCGAGCCTGTGGGTCTCTGTGTGAGACTGTAGGTCTCTGTGTGAGTCTATGGGTCTCTGTGTGAGCCTGTGGGTCTCTGTGTGAGCCTGTGTGTCTCTGTGTGAGTCTGTAGGTCTCTGTGTGAGTCTGTGCGCTAACCACTGCACCACCGCTCCCTACACACGCACAGTGCGCTAACCACTGCACCACCACTCCCTACACACACACACAGTGCGCTAACCACTGCAACCACCGCTCCCCACACACACACAGTGCGCTAACCACTGCACCACCGCTCCACAGACACAGTGCGATAACCACTGCACCACCGCTCCCCACACACACACAGTGCACTAATCACTGCACCACCGCTCCCCACACACACACAGTGCGCTAACCAATGCACCACCGCTCCACAAACAGTGCGCTAACCACTGCACCACCGCTCCCCACAGAGACTCACCACACAGAGACCCACAGACTCATCACACAGAGACCCATAGACTCACCACACAGAGACCCACAGACTCACCACACAGACAGCCACAGACTCACCACACAGACACCCACAGACTCACCACACGGAGACCCACAGACTCACCACACAGAGACCCACAGACTCACCACACAGACACCCACAGACTCACAACAAAGAGACCCACAGACTCACCATACAGAGACCCAGACTCACCACACAGAGACCCACAGACTCACCACACAGACACCCACAGACTCACCACACAGACACCCACAGACTCACCACACAGAGACCGACAGACTCACCACACAGAGACCCACAGACTCACCACACAGAGACCGACAGACTCACCACACAGAGACCCACAGACTCACCACACAGAGACCCACACACTCACCACACAGACACCCACAGTCTCACCACACAGAGACCGACAGACTCACCACACAGAGACCCACAGACTCACCACACAGACACCCACAGACTCACCACACAGAGACCCACAGACTCACCACACAGAGACCCACACACTCACCACACAGAGACCCACAGACTCACCACACGGAGACCCACAGACTCACCACATGGAGACCCACAGACTCACCACACAGAGACCCACAGACTCACCACACAGAGACCCACAGACTCACCACACAGAGACCCACAGACTCAACACACAGAGACCCAGACTCACCACAAGGAGACCCACAGACTCACCACAAGGAGACCCACAGACACACCACACAGAGGCCCACAGACTCACCACACAGAGACCCACAGACTCACCACACAGAGACCCAAAGACTCACCACACAGAGGCCCACAGACTCACCACACAGAGACCCACAGACTCACCACACAGAGACCCACAGACTCACCACACAGAGACCCACAGACTCACCACACAGAGACCCACAGACTCACCACACAGAGCCCCGTGTGGGCACCTTCAGGCTGAGTCGACCTTGAGGAGGCCCAGACAGGGTTCAGATTTTCCCGCCACCGCCTCCACTCGTCCCGACCCGGAAGCGGAAGTAGAATCTGTAGATTGAGGGGCGCCCGGCTGCCGGGGGCGTGGCCGCGTTATCTCACGTCACTCGGCAGGGGCGTGGCTCTGCGTGGGCGTGGCTAGAAGTGGGCGTGGTCACTTCCGTCGCACTGAACGTCATCGGTGACGTCACGCGACCACGTGGCTCGTCAGTTGGCGACGGACGTGAAGGAGGCGGCTGCTTTTTCGTCTTCAGCGTCGACATCTTCAGATTCTTCATCATCCTAATCGCCGAGCACCTTCTGCTGAAGCCATTGACGTGGTGAGTTGTGTGGGTCAGTGTTGTGGGTCTGTGGTGAGTTGTCTGGGTCCGTGGTGAGTTGTGTGGGTCTGTGTTGTGGATCCGTGGTGAGTTGTGTGGGTTCTTGGTGAGAGTGTTGGTTCGTGGTGAGTTGTGTGGGTCCTTATTGTGGCTTATTGGTGAGTGTGGGTGTCCGTGGTGAGGATTCATGGTGAGTTGTGAGAGTCCGTGGTGAGGATGTGGGTTCGTGGTGAGTTGTGTGGGTTCGTGGTGATGTGGGTTTGTGGTGAGTTGTGTGGGTTCGTGGTGAGGATGTGGGTTTGTGGCGAGTTGTGTGGGTTCGTGGTGAGGATGTGGGTTTGTGGTGAGTTGTGTGGGTTCGTGGTGAGGATGTGGGTTCTTGGTTTGTTGTGTGGGTTCGTGGTGAGGATGTGGGTTTGTGGTGAGTTGTGTGGGTCCGTGGCGAGGATGTGGGTTTGTGGTGAGTTGTGTGGGTTCGTGGTGAGGATGTGGGTTCTTGGTTTGTTGTGTGGGTTCGTGGTGACGATGTGGGTTTGTGGTGAGTTGTGTGGGTCCGTGGTGAGGATGTGGGTTTGTGGTGAGTTGTGTGGGTTCGTGGTGAGGATGTGGGTTCTTGGTTTGTTGTGTGGGTTCGTGGTGAGGATGTGGGTTTGTGGTGAGTTGTGTGGGTCCGTGGTGAGGATGTGGGTTTGTGGTGAGTTGTGAGGGTTCGTGGTGAGGATGTGGGTTTGTGGTGAGTTGTGTGGGTCCGTGGTGAGGATGTGGGTTTGTGGTGAGTTGTGAGGGTTCGTGGTGAGGATGTGGGTTTGTGGTGAGTTGTGAGGGTTCGTGGTGAGGATGTGGGTTTGTGGTGAGTTATGAGGGTTCGTGGTGAGGATGTGGGTTCTTGGTGAGGGTTGGTGGGTTCGTGGTGAGGATGTGGGTTTGTGGTGCGTGAGTCCATGCTAACAATGTGGCTGCTTTTTCGTCTTCAGCGTCGACATCTTCAGATTCTTCATCATCCTAATCGCCGAGCACCTTCTGCTGAAGCCATTGACGTGGTGAGTTGTGTGGGTCAGTGTTGTGGGTCTGTGGTGAGTTGTCTGGGTCCGTGGTGAGTTGTGTGGGTCCGTGTTGTGGATCCGTGGTGAGTTGTGTGGGTTCTTGGTGAGAGTGTTGGTTCGTGGTGAGTTGTGTGGGTCCTTATTGTGGCTTATTGGTGAGTGTGGGTGTCCGTGGTGAGGATTCATGGTGAGTTGTGAGGGTTCGTGGTGAGGATGTGGGTTTGTGGTGCGTGAGTCCATGCTATCGCCCTCCACTGAACTCTGCCTGACTCTCCCCACCCTCCACTCTCCACGCAGAGACACCGAGAGATTTACGGAGCACAGCAACGCCATGCAGGTAGGCGTGGCCCCCTCCACTCAACATATGAACACCACCCTAACTTACAAACACCACCCACACTTACAAACACCACCCACACTTACGAACACCACCCACACTTACAAACACCACTCACACTTACAAACACCACCCTAACTTACAAACACCACCCACACTTACAAACACCACCCACACTTACAAACACCACCCACACTTACAAACACCACCCACACTTACAAACACCATCCACACTTACAAACACCACTCACACTTACAAACACCACCCTCACTTACAAACACCACCCACACTTACAAACACCACCCACACTTACAAACACCACCCACACTTACAAACACCACAAACACCACTCACACTTACAAACACCACTCACACTTACAAACACCACCCACACTTGCAAACACCATCCACACTTACAAACACCACTCACACTTACAAACACCACCCACACTTACAAACACCACCCTCACTTACAAACACCACCCTCACTTACGAACACCACTCTCACTTACAAACACCACCCTCACTTACAAACACCACCCTCACTTACAAACGCCACCCTCACTTACAAACACCACCCTCACTTACAAACACCACCCTCACTTACGAACACCACCCTCACTTACAAACACCACCCTCACTTACAAACACCACCCACACTTACAAACACCACCAACACTTACAAACACCACTCACACTTACAAACACCATCCACTATTACAAACACCACCCACACTTACAAACACCACCCACACTTACAAACACCACCCACACTTACAAACACCACCCACACCTGTGAACACCACTCACACTTACAAACACCACCCATATATGTATACATATATATGTTTGTGTGTGTATATATGTATGTATGAATGTGTATGTGTGTGTGTGTATGAATGTGTATGTATGTGTGTATGTGTGTATATATATGTATCTATGAATGTGTATGTGTGTATGAATGTGTATGTGTGTGTGTGTATGTGTGTGTATGTGTGTGTGTATGCGTGTATGTGTATATGTGTGTATATATGTATGTGTGTGTATGTGTGCGTATGTATGGATTTGTGTGCGTGTAGACGAGGCAAGCTGGACCGAGTGGGAGGCAGCCTCCGCCTATCACCAGGTGGAGTGCGCTGACCGCCAGCTCCATGTTAATCCGCAGCAAATCACCCAAAGGTAAGAACGAGAGAGGAGCAGGAGAATCATCAAAGTCTAAGAATGATGGCAGCTCAAATCAAAGCAGCTCAACCAAGTGGGCTGATATCATCGTCATCATCATCGTCGTCATCATCATCATCATCGTCGGCATCATCATTGTCGCTGTCGCGTGGAAATGCTTAGCAGCAGCCAAATAACACTTGGATTCAAGCGGGGTGATGTTGATTCCTCTAAATGTTGAGCGGGGGGATACTCACAAAGACACCCATAGACACACAGAGACACCCATAGACACACATTGACAACCATAGACACACAGAGACACCCATAGACACACAGAGACACTCATAGACACCCATAGACACCCATAGACACTCATAGACACACAGAGACGCACAGAGACACCCGTAGACACACAGAGACCCACAGAGACACCCAGACCCACAGAGGCACCGATAGAGACCCGACAAACCCACAGAGACACCCATAGACCCACAGAGACACTCATAGACACCCATAGACACTCATAGACACCCATAGACACCCATAGACACTCATAGACACACAGAGACAAACAGAGGCACCCGTAGACACACAAAGACCCACATAGACACCCAGACCCATAGAGACCCACAGAGGCACCGATAGAGACCCTACAAACCCACAGAGACACCCATAGACCCACAGAGGCAACCACAGAGACCCCGTGGACCCACAGAGACAGCCATAGAGACCCATACATTAACACGGTTGGCAACGTACGGTGCAAAAAGAAGTTTAACTTTCGTAGATGCAACCTGTACCGCCACGTGGGTCTACATTAGCGTTGAAGGGTTCCCAACGACTCGGAGGTTTAGGGGCTTTCGCCGTAAGTTTACTCGAAGCTTATTTCAGTACACGAGGGTGTAACAACTTCCCCAGGGGTCCCGGGCTACGTCCCACTAGCCCCCCCGTCACAGCCGGCTGCCCCGTGCTGCCTCCTCTGCGTCCGACCATGGGTTCAGCCAACCCGGCCGACCGAGGAGCGCGGTCACCTCCAGCCCTGTACGCTGTGCTATCCCCTACTCCTACCCTCTTGCCCCTGGCTCCCCCCGTTCCACCCTACTCTGAGCCCCGGCTCCAGCAACGACCCCGCCTACGTCACGGGGTTCCCCTTTTTATACCAAGGGGAGACGTGACGTCATGGAGCCGCCCGGCGCGCATGACGTCACGTTTCCATTTGACTCCTCTGCATTAGTAAAGGTCTCTGGTGAGTCTCTGTGAGTCTCTGTGGGTGTCAGTGGGTTTCTGTGGCTCTCTGTGGGTCTCTATTAGGCTCGGTGGGTCTCTTGTAGTCTCTGTGGGTCTCTTTGAGTCTGTAGAAAAATGCGTTTAGAGCATTTTTCTGCCACGTGGTGATGACGATGATGACGACGACGATGATGAGGATGATGACGACGGTGATGATTACGACGATGATGATGACACCAGCCACTTTGGGGGGGGGGGGGGCATAACGCGGTGTGTGTGTATACAAAACAAGTTGATAGCTTCAGTTGTTGTGGCTGATGTTGTTGTTGTTGTCACTTGTGCAGCGATCCAGCGTATCTTCAAGACTTCCCTGACTAAGCGCCAGAAGCTGGAGCTCGCCGCCATGGACGCGGTTTGGTTTTTTACTTTGGACGAGGGGGAGGAGGAAAGCCGAGGGGGCGTCGCCAATGGAGGATATGACGACGACGATAACAACTACATCCTTGTGAGACTCACACACACAGACACACAGACACACACACACACACAGACACACACACAGACACACACACACACAGACACACACACACAGACACACACACACACAGACACACACACAGACACACACACACAGACACAGACACACAGACACAGACACACAGACACACACAGATACACAGACACACACAGACACACACACACAGACACACACACAGACACAGACACACACAGACACATACATACAAACACAGACACACAGACACACACAGACACACACACAGACACACACACACAGACACACACACAACTACATCCCTGTGAGACTCACACACAAGACAAAGATCCCCTATATAGCCTTCACAGACTGTAGGGGCAAGTGCTGTTAGCGAGCACCTATGAAGGCCAGAACGTTACACGAGGGGGTGGGTGGCCAGCACCACGACCGACCGCCTTTGTCTCCCCAGTGGCGATGTTTACACACCGCACCAGCTACTCATTTGAGGCTGAGTCGACCTAGGGGAGGCCAGGGACCGGTTCAGATAATCGTCACTGTTGGTGTTGGCCGTGAGTGGGAATCGAACCCGGGTCGCCGGGTTCATAGCGCAGCGTAACGCTAACCGCTGCACCACCGCTCCCCACACACACAGACACACACAGACACACACAGACACACACAGACCCCCAATTTGACCTTCACCCTGATGCTTCCCGTGACCTCCCCGTGACCCCACTTTGACCTTCACCCTGACCACTCCGCGTGACCTCCCCCGTGACCCCTGCAAGGTCCAGAACGAGCACTTCCACTACCGCTTCGAGCTGAACAAGAAGATTGGGCATGGTGGACAGGGCGTGGTGGTGCAGTGTCTGGACCACAAGACTCGGACGATGGTGGCGCTCAAGATCCTCGCCTCGCCCTCCAAGTGAGTGGGCCCTGGTGCAGCGGTGCAGTCAACAGCAACAGCAGCACCAACAACAACAACAACAACGATGTCAACAACAACAATGGGCCAACTATGGGACTGCTGTTGAGTGTTAGCTCACAGTGACAACAATAACAAACTATGGCTGAAACAACCTTTACTTGACTCTCCCTCGCTCGAGCACCCACCACCATCACGACCACTACCACCACCATCACCACCACCACTGTCACCACCATCACCACCATCACACTACCACCACCCCTCTCTCCCTACCACCACCACCATCACGACCACTGCCACCACCATCACCATCACACTACCACCACCCCTCTCTCCCTACCACCACCACCACCATCACGACCACTGCCACCACCATCACCACCATCACACTACCACCACCACCATCACACTACCACCACCATCACGACCACTGCCACCACCCCTCTCTCTCTACCACCACCACACTACCACCATCACACTACCACCACCCCTCTCTCCCTACCACCACCACCACCATCACGACCACTACCACCGCCCCTCTCTCCCTACCACCACCACCACCACCATCAGCACCATCACACTACCACCACCATCACACTGCCACCACTACCATCACGACCACTACCACCACCATCACACTACCACCACCATCACGACCACCACCACCATCACACTACCACCACCACCATCACACTACCACCAACACCACCATCACACTACCACCCCCACACTACCACCATCACGACCACTACCACCACCATCACACCACCACCATCACCATCACACTAACACCACCACCACCATCACCACCACTGCCACCACCCCTCTCTCACTTCCACCACCACCATCACCACCATCACACTACCACCACCATCACCATCACACTACCACCACCATCACCACCACTACCACCACCCCTCTCTCCCTACCCCCACCACCACCACCATCACCACCACCAGCACCACCATCCCCACACTACCACCACCACCCCCTCCCTACCACCACCCTTCCCCACCATCACCACCATCCCTCCTCTACGTTACGTCTAAACTCTCTGTCTCTGTGTCTCTGTGTCTCTCTCTGTGCACTCGCTCACTCGCTCGCAGCTCCAGGCAAGAGGACAACCAGATGAGGGAGATCCAGATGTCTATGGAGCTGCAGAGCCAACGTAGCGACGTGGACTTCAACGTTGCAAAAGTCCTGGAGACTTTCTCCTTCCGAGGCCACAAATGCCTCGTCATGGAGCTGTTGAGGTACGAACAGCACCAGCACCAGCACCACTCACTCACTCACTCACCATCACCACTACCGCCATCACCACCACTCACTCAACATCACCACCACCACTCACTCACCATCACCAGTACCACCATCACCACCACTCACTCACCATCACCACCACCACCACTCACTCACTTACCATCACCAGGACCACCACCAGGACCACCACTCACTCACCATCACCATTACCACCATCACCAACACTCACTCACTCACTCAGCATCACCACCATCACCACCACCACCACTCACTCACCATTACCACTACCACCATCACCACCACCACTCACTCACCATCACCAATACCACCATCACCACCACTCACTCACTCACTATCACCACTACCACCACACCACCATCACCACCACCACAACCACTCACCATCACCACCACCACCACCACCACTCACTCACCATCACCACTACCACCATCACCACCATCACCACAACCACTCACTCACCATCACCACTACCACCATCACCACTCACTCACCATCACCACCACCACTCACTCACCATCACCACTACCACCATCACCACCACTCACTTAATCACCATCACAACTACCACCCCAGCACCAGCACCACCACCACTCACTCACCATCACCACTACCACCATCACCACCACCACTCACTCACTCACCATCACCACTACCACCACACCACCAGCACCACCACCACTCACCCACCATCACCACTACCACCATCACCACCACTCACTCACTCACCATCACCACTACCACCATGACCACCACTCACTCACTCACCAACACCACTACCACCACACCACCAGCACCACCACAACTCACTCACTCACCATCACCACTACCACCATCACCACCACTCACTCACCATCACCACCACTACTCACTCACCATCACCACTACCACCAGCACAACCACCACTCACTCACTCACTCACCATCACCACTACCACCATCACCACCACCACCACCACCACTCACTCACCATCACCCCTACCGCCATCACCACCACTCACTCACCATCACCACTACCACCACCACCACAACCACCATTCACTCACTCACTCACTCACCATCACCACTACCACCACACCACCAGCACCACCACCACTCACACACTCACCATCACCACTACCACCACCACCACCACCACACCACCAGCAACACCAGCCACTCACTCACTCACCATCACCACTACCACCATCACCACCACTCACTCACTCACTCACCATCACCACTACCACCATCACCACCACTCACTCACCATCAGCACTACCACCATCACCACCATCAACACCACCACCACCACTCACTCACTCACCATCACCACTACCACCATCAGCACCACTAACCCACCAACACACTATCACCATCACCACCATCACCACCATCACCACCACCACTCACTCACCATCACCACTACCGCCATCACCACCACTCACTCACTCACCATCACCACTACCACCACCACTCACTCACTCACCATCACCACCACTCACCATCACCACTACCACCATCACCACCCACTCACCACCACCACACCACCACCCACAGAGACCCACAGAGAGGGGCATCGCTGACGCCTCTGTCTCCCCGTCACAGCACGAACCTCCATCGGCTACTCAGAGACATGGGGCAGGGGCACATCGACGAGGACATCGCGAGGGCCTACACCAGGGGCATCCTCCGCTTCCTCGCCTACGCCAAGTCCCGGGGCATCGTCCACGGGGACATCAAGCCGGTGAGCGGAGGGCAGGCTGGGGGCGCGGACGCTCGCTTTGACGCTCGGCACTCTGACAGATGTAGATGTCACTGGTTCTTCACGTTCTGTAGATGCAGATGCCACTGGTTCTTCACGTTCTGTAGACGCAGATGCCACTGGTTCTTCACGTTCTGTAGATGCCACTGGTTCTTCACGTTCTGTAGATGTAGATGCCACTGGTCCTTCACGTTCTGTAGATGCAGATGCCACTGGTTCTTCACATTCTGTAAATGTAGATGCCACTGGTTCTTCACGTTCTGTAGATGCCACTGGTTCTTCACGTTCTGTAGATGTAGATGCCACTGGTCCTTCACGTTCTGTAGATGTAGATGCCACTGGTTCTTCATGTTCCGTAGATGTAGATGCCACTGGTTCTTCACGTTCTGTAGATGTAGATGCCACTGGTTCTTCACATTCTGTAGACGCAGACGCCACTGGTTCTTCACCTTTTGCAGATGTAGATGCCACTGATTCTTCACGTTCTGTAGATGTAGACGCCACTGGTTCTTCACGTTCTATAGATTTAGATGTCACTAGTTCTTCACATTCTGTAGATGTAGATGCCACTGGTTCTTCATGTTCTGTAGATGTAGATGCCACTGGTTTTTCACGTTCTGTAGATGTAGATGCCACTGGTTCTTCACGTTCTGTAGATGTAGATGCCACTGGTCCTTCACGTTCTGTAGAAGCAGATGCAACTGGTTCTTCACGTTCTGTAGATGTAGATGCCACTGGTTCTTCACATTCTGTAGACACAGATGCCACTGGTTCTTCATGTTCTGCAGATGTAGACGCCATTGGTTCTTCACGTTCTGTAGATGTAGATGCCACTGGTTCTTCACGTTCTGTAGACGCAGATGCCACTGGTTCTTCACGTTCTGTAGACGCAGATGCCACTGGTTCTTCACGTTCTGTAGATGCCACTGGTTCTTCACGTTCTGTAGATGTAGATGCCACTGGTCCTTCACGTTCTGTAGATGCAGATGCCACTGGTTCTTCACATTCTGTAAATGTAGATGCCACTGGTTCTTCACGTTCTGTAGATGCCACTGGTTCTTCACGTTCTGTAGATGTAGATGCCACTGGTCCTTCACGTTCTGTAGATGTAGATGCCACTGGTTCTTCATGTTCCGTAGATGTAGATGCCACTGGTTCTTCACGTTCTGTAGATGTAGATGCCACTGGTTCTTCACATTCTGTAGACGCAGACGCCACTGGTTCTTCACCTTTTGCAGATGTAGATGCCACTGATTCTTCACGTTCTGTAGATGTAGACGCCACTGGTTCTTCACGTTCTATAGATTTAGATGTCACTAGTTCTTCACATTCTGTAGATGTAGATGCCACTGGTTCTTCATGTTCTGTAGATGTAGATGCCACTGGTTTTTCACGTTCTGTAGATGTAGATGCCACTGGTTCTTCACGTTCTGTAGATGTAGATGCCACTGGTCCTTCACGTTCTGTAGAAGCAGATGCAACTGGTTCTTCACGTTCTGTAGATGTAGATGCCACTGGTTCTTCACATTCTGTAGACACAGATGCCACTGGTTCTTCATGTTCTGCAGATGTAGACGCCATTGGTTCTTCACGTTCTGTAGATGTAGATGCCACTGGTTCTTCACGTTCTGCAGATGTAGATGCCACTGGTTCTTCCCGTTCTGCAGATATCGATGGCACTGGTTCTTCACGTTCTGCAGATGTAGATGTCATTCGTTCTTCACGTTCTGCAGTTGTAGATGCCACTGGTTCTTCACGTTCTGCAGATGTAGATGCCACTGTTTCTTCACATTCAGCAGATGTAGATTGCCACTGGTTCTTCACGTTCTGTAGATGTAGACGCCACTGGTTCTTCACGTTCTGTAGATGTAGATGCCACTGGTTCTTCACGTTCTGTAGACGTAGATGCCACTGGTTCTTCACGTTCTGTTGATGTAGACGCCACTGGTTCTTCACGTTCTGTGATGTAGATGCCACTGGTCCTTCACGTTCTGTAGATTAGATGCCACTGGTTCTTCTCGTTCTGCAGATGTAGATGCCACTGGTTCTACACGTTCTGTAGATGTAGATGCCACTGGTTCTTCATGTTCTGTAGATGTAGACGCCACTGGTTCTTCACATTCTGTAGACGTACATCTCTCTGGTCCTTCACATTCAGCAGATGTAGATTGCCACTGGATGTTCACGTTCTGCAGATGTAGATGCCACCATCGCCATCTATCGAACTTATGAACTCTCGGTTCTGAACAGCAGCAACTTGAGCGTACGGACTGGGTTTGGTTCGTATCTCTGAAAGTTCGCAAGCTGAACGTTCATAAGTAGAGGTAGTCACCGTACATAGACGTACAGTCCTAGAGAGTGCTCGCCGCCTTGACCCCGCTGAGTGTGAATCCTCTCTCTCCCTGCCACTCGCTCCCCATCCAGGGCAACATTCTGGTGAAAAACATCGCGAGCCGCGTTGCCAGAGTCACCGACTTCGGCGTCAGCTTCTTTGTGGACCGTCCACGTGAGTGGTGACCCCCCTACACCTGCACGTGTGTGGGTGTGTGTGTGTGTGGGTGTGTGGGTGTGTGGGTGTGTGTGTGGGTGTATGTGTGTGTGTCTGTGTGTGTGTGTCTGTGTGTGTGTCTGTGTGTGTGTGTGTGTGTCTGTGTGTGTGTGTCTGTGTGTGTGTGTGGGTGTCTGTGTGTGTGGGTGTCTGTGTGTGTGTGTGGGTGTGTGGGTGTCTGTGTGTGTGGGTTTCTCCACCCACCCACCCACCCACCACCACCCCCCACACGCACGTACCCAGTCCACATTCACCATCACCGCTGCTGTCGCTTGTCGTCATCCACACAGCCCCGCGCGTGGGAGGCACCCTCGTCTACATGGCGCCCGAGGTGCTGCTGGGCTACCCGATTACCTGCGCCGCGGACACGTGGTCCCTGGGCTGCACCGTCGCCAAGATGGCCACCGGCAGGGACCTCTTCCGCTCCTTCGGCCGCGACGACCACCTGGCATGCTGCATCGAGGTGACCGGGGAGCCTCCTTGGGGGAAGGGGGGGGGGGGCACCTCAAGCGGGAGACTTGGCTCAGACCGGCCCCGCAGACATCCACCCAGCCAGTCACCCAGCCAGACACCCAGTCAGACACCCAGCCAGTCACCCAGTCAGACATGTAGAAGTCACCCAGCCAGTCACCTAGCCAGGCACGCAGCCACCCAACCAGCCACCTGGCCAGTCATGCAGCCAGTCACCCAGCCAGACATGCAGCCACCCGGCCAGTCACCCAGCCAGTCACCCAGCCAGTCACCCAGTCAGACACCCAGCCAGTCACCTGGCCAGTCACCCAGCCAGTCACCTGGCCAGTCACGCAGCCAGTCCCGCAACTAGCCACATGGCCAGTCACCCAGCCAGTCACGCAGCCAGTCACCCAGTCAGACACCCAGCCAGTCACCCAGCCAGTCACCCAGCCAGTCACCTAGCCAGTTATCCAGCCAGTCACCCAGCCAGACACGCAGCCAGTCACCCAGATAGTCACCCAGCCAGTCACCCAGCCAGTCACGCAGCCAGCCACCTGGCCAGTCACCCAGCCAGTCACCCAATCAGACACCCAGCCAGTCACCCAGTCAGGCAACCAGCCAGTCACGCAGCCAGTCACCCAGCCAGTCACCCAGTCAGACACCCAGCCAGTCACCCAGCCAGTCACCCAGCCAGTCACCTGGCCAGTTACCCAGCCAGTCACCCAGCCAGACACGCAGCCAGTCACCCAGCTAGTCACCTGGCCAGTTACCCAGCCAGTCACCCACCGACTCGCCCACCCACTGACCGAGCCACTCGCCCACTCACCCACCCACCTACCAACCTACGCACCCACCTACCCACCCACCTACCTACCGACACACCCACCCACCTACCAACCCACCTATCTACCCACCCACCCACTCGCCCACCTACCAACCTACTGACCCACCTACCCACTCACCCACCCACCTACCAACCTACCCACCCATCTACCCACCTACGCACCCATAATGCTCGATGTGACAATGTCACAATGAGATCTTCTTCTGCCGTACGGCCGATGAGAAATAGCTACGCAGCTCTATGGGCGCCTTACCTGGTTAAAGAAAAATAGTTTAGCTGTAGCGTGGGTCCCTTTGTAGATCCCTGTCCTTCTACATGAGTCTCTAGATCTCCAAGGGGCTCTGTATGGGTCTCTGTGAGGCCCTATTGTTCTATGTAAGTCTGTGGGTCTCTATGGGTCTCTGTATGGGTTTCTGTGAGGCCCTATTGTTCTATGTAAGTCTATGGGTCTCTATGGGTCTCTGTATGTGTCTCTGTGAGGCCCTATTGTTCTATGTAAGTCTATGGGTCTCTATGGGTCTCTGTATGTGTCTCTGTGAGTCCCTATGGTTCTATGTGAGTCTCTGAATCTCTATGGGTCTCTGTATAGGTTTCTGTGAGGCCCTATTGTTCTATGTAAGTCTATGGGTCTCTGTATGGGTTTCTGTGAGTCCCTATGGTTCTATGTGAGTCTCTGAATCTCTGTGGGTCTCTATGGATCTATGTATGGGTCTCTAGGAGTCCCTATGTTTCTATATGTCTCTGAATCTCTATGGGTCTCTCCATGTAACACGCGTGTAACATGCGTGTAACACGCGTGTAACATGCGTGTAACAAGCGTGTAACAAGCGTGTCTCTCTCTCTGTCTCTGTCTTGAAATGGTTGTGCAGATCATGGGCATGCCTCCGAAAGACATGTTGGAGAGATCTCGCAACAAAGAGTACTTCTTTGGTGAGTAGAAGGGTGGTGTGGTGGTGGTGCGGTGATGGTGCTGTGGTGGTGGCGATGGTGGTGGTGTCGTGGTGGGGGGGGCCTGGGGGGATGGGGAGGGAGGAGGTGGTGGTTGGGGCTTGGGCCGACTCAGTAACGACCTGGGTTAGGGGCGATAAGTAACCAAAGCGGGGGTAGGTGGGTGGGTGGGTAGGTGGGTGGGAGTGTAGGTGTGGGTGGGTGAGTTGATATGTGGATGACGTGGTGGTTGGTGACACTGTGCGTGTCTCTCTCTCTCTCTCGTTCTCTCTCTCTCTGTGTCTCTCTCTTTATCTCTTTGTGTGTCTCTCTCTGTCTCTGCCTGTCTCCCTCTGTCTCTCGTTCTCTGTCTCTCTGTCTTTCTCTGTCTCTTTGTCTATAACACTCTCTCTCTCTCTCTCCCTGTCTCTCTATCCATCTCTGTCTCTCTCTCTCTGTGTCTCTGTCTCTCTCTCTGTCTCTGTCTCTCTGTCTTTCTGTCTCTCTGTCTGTCTCTCTGTCTCTGTGTCTCTCTCTGCCTATCTCTCTATTTCTCTCTCTGTGTCTCTCTCTGTGTCTCTCTGTGTGCGTCTCTATCTCTGTCTCTCCATCTTTCTGTCTCTCTGTCTCTCTCTGTCTCTGTGTCTCTCTCTGCCTATCTCTCTATCTCTCTCTCTCTCTGTCTCTCTCTGTCTCTCCTACTTTGTCTCTCTGTCTCTCTCTGTCTCTCTCTGCTTCTCTCTCTCTCCCTCCTGCAGACCATTTCGGCCATCCTCTCTGCCTGGCCAAGAAGCGTCACCCGGGAAGTATTCCCCTGCACTTCGTGCTGCGGGGATGTGGAGTTCAGCTCGTGCACTTTATCAGAAACTGCCTACAGTAAGAACACAGACAAAGATCCCCCGTGTAGCCTCTAGCAGGCTGTAGGGGCAAGTGCTGTTAGCGAGTAGCAGCAGCATCTATACACAGACAAAGATCCCCCGTGTAGCCTCTAGCAGGCTGTAGGGGCAAGTGCTGTTAGTAGCACCTATATACAGACAAAGATCCCCCGTGTAGCCTCTAGCAGGCTGTAGGGGCAAGTGCTGTTAGTAGCAGCGAGTAGCAGCACCTACACACAGATAAAGATCCCCCGTGTAGCCTCTAGCAGGCTGTAGGGGCAAGTGCTGTTAGCGAGTAGCAGCAGCACCTATACACAGACAAAGATCCTCGGTGTAGCCTCTAGCAGGCTGTCGGGGCAAGTGCTGTTAGTAGTAGCGAGTAGCAGCACCTCTACACAGACAAAGATCCCCCGTGTAGCCTCTAGCAGGCGGTAGGGACAAGTGCTGTTAGTAGTAGCGAGTAGCAGCACCTACACACAGACAAAGATCCCCCATGTAGCCTCTAGCAGGCTATAGGGGCAAGTGCTGTTAGTAGTAGCGAGTAGCAGCGCCTATACACAGACAAAGATCCCCCGTGTAGCCTCTAGCAGGCTGTAGGGGCAAGTTCTGTTAGTAGTAGCGAGTAGCAGCGCCTATACACAGACAAAGCTCCCCCGTGTAGCCTCTAGCAGGCTGTAGGGGCAAGTGCTGTTAGTAGTAGCGAGTAGCAGCTGCACCTATGCACAGACAAAGCTCCCCCGTGTAGCCTCTAGCAGGCTGTAGGGGCAAGTGCTGTTAGTTGTAGCGAGTAGCAGCACCTACACACAGACAAAGATCCCCCGTGTAGCCTCTAGCAGGCTGTAGGGGCAAGTGCTGTTAGTAGTAGCGAGTAGCAGCATCACCTATACACAGACCAAGATCCCCCGTGTAGCCTCTAGCAGGCTGTAGGGGCAAGTGCTGTTAGTAGTAGCGAGTAACAGCATCACCTATACACAGACAAAGATCCCCCGTGTAGCCTCTAGCAGGCTGTCGGGGCAAGTGCTGTTAGTAGTAGCGAGTAGCAGCACCTCTACACAGACAAAGATCCCCCGTGTAGCCTCTAGCAGGCTATAGGGGCAAGTGCTGTTAGTAGTAGCGAGTAGCATCGCCTATACACAGACAAAGATCCCCCGTGTAGCCTCTAGCAGGCTGTAGGGACAAGTGCTGTTAGTAGTAGCGAGTAGCAGCACCTACACACAGACAAAGATCCCCCGTGTAGCCTCTAGCAGGCTGTAGGGGCAAGTGCTGTTATTAGTGAGTAGCAGTGCCTATACACAGAGAAAGATCCCCCGTGTAGCCTCTAGCAGGCTGTAGGGGCAAGTGCTGTTAGTAGTAGCGAGTAGCAGCACCTACACGCAGATAAAGATCCCCCGTGTAGCCTCTAGCAGGCTGTAGCGGCAAGTGCTGTTAGCGAGTAGCGAGTAGCAGCATCTATGAAGGCCGGCGCTGTGGCACACACAGAGGGCGTGGGTGGCCAGCACCACCACGCCCGGCCGCCTTTGTCTCCCGGGTGGCGATGTTTACACACCGCACCAGGTACTCATTTGAGGCTGAGTCGACTGAGGGGAGGGCCAGGACCGGTTGCTCAGATAAACGCAGTCACTGCTGTTGGCCGTGGTTTTTTTCGGTAAAGTCACGCAGGTAAATAAAAGTAGAATAAAATAAATAAAAAATATCACGACGTTTCCATCGCAACACCAAGCGGTCGTCCTCAGGTGGAAAAAAATTAATCCAGCAGGGGAACAGCTGAACCAGGAAGAAACGCAGCGAGAGAGCTGTTACAACAACAAGACTTTATATATATACGTTGTCGAAGGGCGAGCAGGCAGGGTCTGAGCTGGAAAGGAATTCCATCCCTGCATGCAAGCGCGTCAGTTGTGTTAATGGGGGAGATCAGGGAGAGAGAGAGAGATTAGGGAGAGAGATTAGCATGAACTGGGCTTCCGTCGCCGCATAAGAGTATCGCCCCTGCATATGCGCGCAACAGCCGCGTTAATGGGAGAGCATCACTATGTTGATGGGAGAGATTATGCAAGAGAGATTAGTGGGATGAGCAGGTTAATATATACACACACACTCACACACGTCCGCAACAATAACAACCGCCATTCGCCACTAAGTGGCGGTGACATCACCACGGCGCTTGTGCCAGGCCATGTGCACGTTGAGGCCAAAGTGAAGTGTCGAACGCTCGCTGGCAGGAGGTCACGGGGCAGATCCAGCAGGTGCCACGGGTCGACTGACTGAGACGACTGCTGGCTGATGCACCACCTGTGTCCCCTACTGTGCCAACCTGCTGTGCTTTGGCCACCCGGTGTTCCGCTCGTTGTTGTGAGCGTCGCTCTAATGCCTTCCATTGTTGTTGGAGCGCGACTGCCTCCAATCGCCCAGTAGCAGCGTCCTCCACAAGCCTCCTCCACAGAGGCCTATGTTAACACCGCTGGTATAAGTCATTGACAAGTCCACTCAGCTCCACCTCTTCTCTAGCCCGTGCCGCGCCCATTTAGCCCCCTCGATCTGGCCGAACAAAAGCTGTTTAGGCATGCGGTGGCTGGGCACGCGGGCTACATGACCCAGCCAACGCAGCCTTGCCTGCCGGAGGAGCTCACCGATGGGACTTTGTCCACATCTTTCAAGGATGTGTGAGCTCCTCACACAATCCAGCCTGCTTAAACCCAAAATGGATCGTAGGCAGGCCAGCCTAAATGCTTCTAACCAGCAAAGATGTTCCATTAGGGGGGTCCACGTTTTGCAAGCGTAGAAAAGGGAGGGCATGACTTTGGCCGAGAAAACCTGAAGCTTCCTGTGGAGTGACAGACCAGGTAGCTTCCACACAGCGTTACGCAACCTATGAAAAAATAATGCCACTCAACTGATTCGGAGTGAGACCTCTGCTGTCAAACCGGAGCCAGTCATGAGCACACTGTCCAGGTATGGGAAACTTTCCACTCTCTCCACAACTGTCCCATCACCAATTGGGAGTTGTGGGGGTGGAGTGTCCGATGGTATAAAGTATCCAGGCAGATGCTTAGTTTTGGTGGTGCTGATGGCAAGGCACCAACTTTTAGTGGCATGCTCCTGTTTCAGCAGCAGTGCATCCAACTTTTCCTCTGAGCAGCTATTACCAAATCATTAGCATACGTAACATGGTTGACCAATAGGGAGCCATCCATTGACCGTACCTGGGCATCGATCAGCCTCCCATTATATCTGTACCAGATGTAAATTCCTCTGGTACAGCCATCGAAGGCTTCACAAGCTACGTGGTCGAAATAAATGTTAAATAATGTGGGAGGCAGAGGACATCCCTGTCGCACCCCAAGGTAAACAGGGAATGGCTCTGACTCCCGTCCACGTAGTTTTACCTGGGCCTGCTCACCAATATGAAGGTCCTTAATCATCGTGAGCAGAGAGTCAGGGACTCCAAAAGCACAAAGAACAACCCAGAGCCCAGGCCTACTGATGGTATCATAGCTCTTGACCAGGTCAATAAAGCAGAGATGTAGGTCTTGTTGGAATTCCCTACACCTCTACTGTAGCAAACGGACAGAAAATATGGCACCTGTGCAGGACCGCCCTTTCCTGAAATCACATTGGTACTCCCGCAAGCCTCCCCTCAGCGTGCCTGGCAAGGCGATGTTGAATAATCCTTGCCAGGACCTTTCCCGGCACACTGAGGAATGAAATGCCCCTGTAGTTTTTAAAGTCTGTGCGGTACCCCTTCTTAAAGAGGGGGACCACCAGGGCATCCTTCCAATCCTGCGGAACCCGTCCAGTGACCCAGACTGTTGTTATGATGTCATGTAGGGCAGTCTGTGCACAAACGCCGCCCTCCCTCAGCATTTCGCTTGGGAGATCATCTCTGCCCGGTGCCTTTCCTGGTCTCAGACTCTGGATCGCCTTCAGTACTTCCTCAACAGATGACACCTCAGCCAGCCACTCACAGGGGGTGACAACCTCCTCCAATATTTGAGGCACCGCAGCCTCAGCAGGGTCATCCGCACTTTGTGCCACGATGTTTTCCTGGCTGAGGGATTCCCCCTCCCCCAGGACCTCACAGAAATGCTCAGCAAATCTGCAAACCCGTTCCTGGGGGTCGGAGATTGGATCACCGTTGTTTCCCCTAACGAAGGTCATAGGTGTGGTGCTGCAGGTTACTTTTTTTGATGAAGTTAAATAGAGATTTGTGATCGCAAGCCATTGAGGCAGACTCCATCTCCTCAGCAACCCACGACCACCACCCCTCACCCCCCTCTGTGCCCCCCCCCTTTATCCCCTTCCGTGCCCCCCCTCACCCTAGCTGGGATCCAGAATGCCGCCTGACACCGGAGCAGGCGCTGGCTCACGGCTGGCTCCAGAGCGACGACACCGCCAGCCACAGCGACGACCTCACCACCACCAGCCGGGCCCTCCCCACCACCAGCCGGGCCCTCCCCACCACCAGCCGGGCCCTCCCCACCACCAGCCGGGCCCTCCCCACCACCAGCCGGGCCCTCCCCACCACCAGCCGGGCCCTCCCCAGAGCTGTGAAGCCACGGTGAGGCTCTCTCTGTGTGTATGGGTCTCTATGAGTATGGGTCTCTATGAGTATGGGTCTCTATGAGTATGGGTGTCTGTGGGTCTCTATGAGTATGGGTCTCTGTGGGTCTCTATGAGTATCGGTCTCTATGAGTATGGGTCTCTATGAGTATGGGTCTCTGCGGGTCTCTATGAGTATGGTCTCTGTGAGTATGGGTCTCTATGAGTATGCATCTCTGTGA
Organism: Petromyzon marinus; assembly: GCF_048934315.1. NCBI lineage: Eukaryota > Metazoa > Chordata > Hyperoartia > Petromyzontiformes > Petromyzontidae > Petromyzon > Petromyzon marinus. The sequence continues at coordinate 1,463,262 of NW_027423180.1, forward strand.
ATCTCTGTGGGTGTCTATGAGTATGGGTCTCTATGAGTATGGGTCTCTATGAGTATGGGTCTCTGTGAATCTCTGTGGGTGTCTATGAGTCTGTAGAAACTCGTGATGGGCAAGTCCACTCCTGGGGGTGGGGACCGACTGTGACCTCTGGCCGTAGTCGCGGGATGCTGACGTGGTGGTGCTGTGGTGCTGCTGCCTCTCTCTCCACAGAGCTCAGCCGGAGAAGAGGCTTCCATCATCATCATCATCATCATCCTCCTCCTCATCGGAGGATGAGGAGGAGGAGAAGGAGGAGGAGAAGGATGAAGAGAAGATGGAGGAGAAGGAGGAGGTGGAGGAGAAGGAGGAGGAGAAGATGGAGGAGAAGGAGGAGGTGGAGGAGAAGGAGGAGGAGAAGATGGAGGAGAAGGAGAAGGAGGTGGTGGTGGTGGCCGTGGTGCAAGAGGTCGAGACGAAGGAGTTGGAGGAGGAGACAGAAGAGAACAAGGAGAAGATGGAGAAGATGGAGGAGGTGGAGATGTGGCAACAGCAGAAGAAGGAGGAGGAGGAGGAGGAGGAAGAGGAGAAGAAGAAGAAGAGGAAGCGAGGGGGCTTGGCCCAACTGGGCAGGGCGCTCCGGTCGCTCTTCGGCCGCCTGCTGCTGTGTGGTGGACGGCCCACGGCAGAGTAGCGGCGTGGTGGTGGTGGTGGAGTCGGTGCCATCCACCACCACGAGCAGCACCACCACCGCAAGCACCACCCACCCACCCCATAACACCACACTCACCACACACACCCAGCCACACACACCCAGCCCACACACACACACTCACCCCACACACACACACTCATCCCACACACACTCACCCCACACACACACTCACCACACTCACACCACACCAGACACTCACACACACCCAGCCACACACCACACAAGCCCCACACTCACCCCACACACCACATACATACACGCACCATACACTCGCCACACACACACTCACCACACTCACCACACATACACTCACCCCACCCACACCGCACCACGCACCACACACACACCCAGCCACACATCACACACAATGATCCCACACACACACTTACCCTACATACACACTCACCCCACACACACACTCACCCCACACACACACTCACCCCACACACAAACACTCACACCACACTCTCCGCACCAGACACCACACACACACTGATCCCACACACATACTCACCACACACATATTCACCACACACACGCACCACACACACACTCACCCCACACACTCCCGTGGGAAATAGCTGTGGCAGAAGACGAAAGAGTGGAAACCCAGACATGGACTGGACACAGCCACTCTGACTGCACTCACCACACACTCAGCCCACCACACGCTCACCACACACTCAGCCCAGTAGCCTACCCAGGGCTCCCTTACCCCGGGACTCCAACCCATGCTGGTTTTCATCCGGTGGCAGTCCTCAAAGGAGGAGGATGAGGGAGGGAGTGACCTCGCCACACGGTTTCCAGGACATGGGGAGGGGGAAGGGAGGCCTGGTGCAGGCACTGGACGAGAAGCGTGCCTAGGCCCTGCCACGTGAAGTTTGTTAAGAAAAAAAGTTATAATTTAATCATATATAGCTCTGTACATAATATCGTAGTTTTGAATGTTTTTATTGTAAATATTATAATTATTGTAAGAATGTTGTGTTTTTCTAAGAGCGTTGTTATTGTGCATAAAGTCACCGGGACGTGAGATGACCTTGCGGACGTTGATTTTGTGGGGTTTGGTGCCGTCGATTGTCAGTGACGTGTGGGGTCTGGGTTCATCTTGGCCGTGTCACTGGGGTTTATAATGGGCAGGTAGGGTGGGTTTATAATGGACAGGTAGGGTGGGTTTATAATGGACAGGTAGGGTGGGTTTATAATGGGCAGGTAGGGTGGGTTCATCTTGGCCGTGTCACTGGGGTTTATAATGGGCAGGTAGGGTGGGTTCATCTTGGCCGTGTCACTGGGGTTTATAATGGGCAGGTAGGGTGGGTTTATAATGGACAGGTAGGGTGGATTTATAATGGGCAGGTAGAGTGGGTTTATAATGGGCAGGTAGGGTTGGTTTATAATGTGCACGTAGAGTGGGTTCATAATGGACAGGTGGAGTGGATTTATAATGGGCAGGTAGGGTGGGATGGCGATTGGATGCTTTCCCCACGTAAGATGGCGGTTAGGTGCCTTCCCTATGCAAGATGGCGGTTGGGCGCCTTCCCTTTGTCCCTTTCCAAATAGATTGGTCCCTTTCCACGTTAATGGGTCTCTTTGTGAGTCTGTAGGCGTATGTTGTGAGTCTTCCGGCGTCCGTTGTGAGTCTGTGGGTGTCCGTTGTGAGTCTGTGGGTGTCTGTTGTGAGTCTGTGGGTGTCTGTTGTGAGTCTTCCGGCGTCCGTTGTGAGTCTGCTTGTGTCTGTTGCGAGTCTGTGGGTGTCCGTTGTGAGTCTTCCGGCGTCCGTTGTGAGTCTGCTTGTGTCTGTTGCGAGTCTGTGGGTGTCCGTTGTGAGTCTGCTTGTGTCCGTTGTGAGTCTGTGGGTGTCCGTTGCGAGTCTGTGGGTATCCGTTGTGAGTCTGTGGGTGTCCATTGTGAGTCTGCGGGTGTTCATTGCGAGTCTGTGGGTGTCCGTTGTGAGTCTGTGGGCGAGTGCCTGTGTAAGTCTGTGGGTGTCCATTGTGAGTCTGTGGGTGTCCGTTGCGAGTCTGGGGGTGTCTGTTGTGAGTCTGCGGGTGTCCATTGTGAGTCTGTGGGTATCCGTTGTGAGTCTGTGGGTGTCCATTGTGAGTCTGTGGGTGTCCGTTGTGAGTCTGTGGGTGTCCGTTGTGAGTCTGCGGGTGTCCGTTGTGAGTCTGCGGGTGTCCATTGTGAGTCTGTGGGTGTCCATTGTGAGTCTGCGGGTGTCCGTTGTGAGTCTGTGGGCGAGTGGCTGTGTAAGTCTGTGGGTGTCCATTGTGAGTCTGTGGGTGTCCGTTGTGAGTCTGCGGGTGTCCATTGTGAGTCTGCGGGTGTCCGTTGCGAGTCTGTGGGCGAGTGCCTGTGTAAGTCTGCCGGTCCCCCATGCTACGTCGAATCTCCTTTCGCGCCCTGCACGCGAGCCGAGTCCGCGGTGCAACGTTCGGCGATGCGACGGGGGAATCGCCTCGCCCCGTGGAGGCGGGAACAGGTGGGGCCCCGGGCCTCTGTCGCCATTTCCCGGCATCTGCCTGTGCCTGCGGTGATCCACCAACCCTCGCCTGGTTTGCAGGCGCCTGTCCACCCCCTCGCCTTCCCCAAACCGCAACGGCACCAAACAAAGTCGCCTCGATTATTCCCTTACTCCCCGTCACGTCGACTTCTTCTTGACATCGGAAATAAAAGTTCCGTGTGTAATACTTTTTTTTATCTCTTTGGGGCCGTCCATAAATGACGTCACGCGATTTTTGACGATTTTTAACACCCCCCCCTCAAATATGACGTCACAAAGCTCTGCCCCCCCCCCACACACTCCCACCCTCCCCCAAAAAAAACATATTTCCATTTTGAAAATAAAACATGCTTCAAATCGCTTAAAATTATTGTCACTGTAGTGCGTGTTTAACGTGGCGCTGCACTCCGATGTTGTAGGAGAAAACGTTTATTAAAAAGTCCTTTTAATTAAGTAGAAAGTGTCGTCTGTATTTGTTGAAAGTTTTGATGTGACGTCACATTTCTCAAACCCCGCCCCCTCCCTCGTCACACATCGTCACAAATCTCTGACCCCTCCCCACCCCCCCCTTGTAGGTGCGTGACGTCATTTATGGACGGCCCCTTATTGAGCACCCCCATCAGCCAAAGGCGGCCGTTGTGGCACTTGTGCAGAATGTTTTGGAGTGCCGATTGCCCAGAGAGCTCCCCCTAGAAGTGGGCGACTTATGTTGGCGCGCTTCCCTACCTAAGATGGCGGGTGGGCAGCGTCCCTACCTAAAATGGCGACCAGGAGTCTTCACTGCCTAAAATGGCGGTTGGGCGTCTTTCCTGCCGAATATGGCGGTTGGTTGCCTTCAAACAAGATTATGCTGAAGGGAAACAATAAAATGATAAAATATATATAAAACAATAAAATTTTCGACTGCAACACAAGCAGTCATGATCGGGTGTGAAAACCAACGGCAGGAAACATTTGAAAGAAGTGGCGGTGTGTATTTATTTATTGTTAAACGTTAGCACCACGGACAGCGATTTGGCAGTTTGTGTAAATGGACGAGTCCATCTATGTTCGGAAAAGAGGAGGGGGGAGACGAAAAATTAATGTATGCTGTCTGAAAGCCACCGTAAGCATGAACAATCGATTAAGACCCGAAATGGTATATCAAATCCTTCCAATGATTGCTAAGCCATAATCCATCTTTAAAAAAACCGCCACTTTTTTCAAATTTTCTTGCTGTGGTTTTCACACCTGATGATGATTGCTTGTGTTGCGGTTGTAAACGTCGTGATAATTTTATTGTTTTACATTTTTATTATTTTATTGTTTCCCTTCTACGTGGTGATTTTACCGAAAGAACCAAGAATATGAATCCCTGCAGTCACGAACGCTTTAAATCAAAATTTAAGATGGAAGATTTTCACCATTCCGACCTAAGCTGGCGGTTGGGTGCCTTCCTTACGCAAGATGGCGGCTGGGAGCCGGCACCTCACTCACCCACCCACTAATTTACCTACCCACCCACTTATTTACTCACCCACCCACTAACTCGCCCACACTCAATCATCTGTCCACCCACTCATTCACTCACCCACTCACTCGTTCACTCACCCATCCGCTCATTCACTCATCTGTCCACCCACTCATTCACTCACCCGTTCATTCACTCACCCACCCACTCATTCACTCACCCACTCATTCATTCACTCACCCACCCACTCATTCACTCACCCACCCGTTCATTCACTCACCCACCCACTCATTCACTCACCCACTCATTCATTCACTCACCCACCCACTCATTCACTCACCCACCCGTTCATTCACTCACCCACCCACTCATTCACTCACCCACCCACTCATTCACTCACCCGCTCATTCATTCACTCACCCACCCACTCATTCACTTACCCACCCGTTCATTCACTTACCCACCCACTCATTCACTCATCCACTCATTCACTCACCCACCCACTCATTCACTCTACTACCCGCTCATTCATTCACCCATCCGCTCATTCACTCACTCACCCACTCATTAACTTACTCACCCACTCATTCACTCATCCACCCACTTATTCCCTCACCCACCCACTCATTCACTAACCGACCCACCCACTCACTCACCCACCCGTTCATTCACTAACCCACCCACTCACTCACCCACCCACTCATTCACTCACCCACCCACCCACCCACTCATTCACTCACCCACCCACTCATTCACTCACCCATCCACTCATTCACTCACCCATCCGCTCATTCACTCACTCACCCACTCATTAACTTACTCAACAACAACAACAACCGCCATTCGCCACTAAGTAGCGGTGACGTCACCACGACGCTTGTGCCAGGCTATGTGCACCCTGAGGCCACGTGAAGTGTCGAACCCCCGCTGGCAGGAGGTCACGGGGCAGACCCAGGTGCCACGGGTCGACTGACTGAGATGAGTGTCTGATGCACCACCTGTGCCCCCTACTGTGCCAACCTGCTGTGCTTTAGCCACCCGGCGCTCCGCTCGCTGTTGTGAGCGTCGCTCCTCCGCCCTCCGTTGTTGTTGGAGGGCGACTGCCTCCAACTGCCCAGTAGCATCCTTCACGAGCCTCCTCCACAGAGGCTGATCTTGACACCGCTGGTACCAGTCATCGGCAAGTCCACTCAGCTCCACGTCCTCCTGTACCACATCACTCCATCTCTTCTCTAGCCTGTGCCGCGCCCGCTTAGCCCCCTCAATCCGGCCAAACAAAAGCTGTTTCGGCATGCGGTGGCTGGGCATGCGGGCTACATGACCCAGCCATCGCAGCCTTGCCTGCCGGAGGAGCTCACCGATGGGACCCTGCCCAGATCTTTCAAGGATTTGTGAGCTCCTCACACAATCCAGTCTGGTTAAACCCAGGATGGATCGTAGGCAGGCCAGCCTAAATGTTTCTAACCGGCGAAGATGTTCCATTAGGGAGGTCCACGTTTCGCAAGCGTAGAGAAGGGAGGGAATGACCGTGGCCGAGAAGACCTGAAGCTTAGTGCGGAGCGACAGACCAGGTAGCTTCCACACAGCGTTACGCAACCGATGAAAAGATATTGCCGCTCGACTGATTCGGAGTGAGACCTCTGCTGTTAAACTGGAGCCAGTCATAAGCACACTGCCCAGGTATGGGAAACTCTCCACTCTCTCCACAACTGCCCCATCACCGATTGGGAGTTGTGGGGGTGGAGTGTCCGATGGTACAAAATACCCAGGCAGGTGCTTAGTTTTGGTGGGGCTGATGGTAAGGCCCCACCTCTTAGTGGCACGCTACAGTCTCAGCAGCAGCGTCTCCAACTCCTCCTCTGACTGAGCAGCTATTACCAAATCATCAGCATACATAACGTGGTTGAGCAATAGGGAGCCATCCCTTGACCGCACCCGGGCATCGATTAGCCTCCCATTATATCTGTACCATATGGAGATTCCCCCGGTACAGATATTGAAGGCTTCACGAACTACGTGGTCAAAATAGATGTTAAATAATGTGGGAGCCAGAGGACATCCCTGTCGCACCCCAAGGTGTACAGGGAATGGCTCTGACTCCCGGCCACGTAGTTTTACCCGGGCCCGCTCACCATCATGAAGGTCCTTAATGATCGTGAGCAGAGGGTCAGGTACTCCAAAAGCACGAAGAACGACCCAGAGCCCAGGCCTACTGATGGTATCATAGGCCTTGACCAGGTCAATAAAGCAGAGATGTAGGTCTTGTTGGAATTCCCTACACCTCTGCTGTAGCAGACGGACAGAAAATATGGCATCTGTGCAGGACCGCCCTTTCCTGAAACCGCATTGGGGCTCCGCAAGCCTCTCCTCAGCGTGCCTGGCAAGGCGATGCTGAATAATCCTTGCCAGGAACCTACTCACCCACTCATTCACCCACCCACCCACTTATTTCCTCACCCACTCACTCACCCACCCACTCATTCCCTCACCCATCCACTCATTCACTCACCCACCCACTCACATCCTCGCCCCTCCCCTCAACCCCCTCGCCCCTCCCCCTCACATCACCCACCCCCTCCCCTCAACCCCCCCTCGCTTCAACCCCCTCGCCCCTCCCCTCAACCCCCCTCGCCCCTCCCCCTCACATCACCCACCCCCTCCCCTCAACCCCCCTCCCCTCAACCCCATCGCTCCTCCCCTCTGGTCCCTCCCCTCAACCCCCTCGCCCCTCCCCTTCACCACCACCCCCTCCCCTCAAACCCCTCGCCCCTCCCCTCAATTAGTCGCTTAGCGACAAATTGAGGGGGGGGGGTGAGGGGGGGTAAATGGGGTGACGTCACACGTCTATAAAAGCGCGGGAAACCCCTCCCCCAGCGATGGCGGCTGTCTCTGAGGCGGCCTCGTCCGATGGCGCCTCGAGCACCGCGGGGGCCACGCGGATCGACATCGGTGAGGGGGGAATCTGTGCGTCTCGTTGCTCCTCACCACCTCCTCACCACCTCCTCACCACCTCCTCACCACCTCGTCAACCTCCTCACCCATCACCTCGTCAACCTCCTCACCCATCACCTCGTCAACCTCCTCACCCATCACCTCGTCAACCTCCTCACCCATCACCTCACCTCGTCTCCCTCCTCACCCATCCCCTCACCTCGTCAACCTCCTCACCCATCACCTCGTCAACCTCCTCACCCATCACCTCGTCTCCTCACCCATCGCCTCACCTCGTCTCTCCCCACCCGTGAGGGTGAGTGGTGGGTGTGAGAGTGAGTGGTGGGTGGGTGTGAGAGTGAGTGGTGGGTGGGTGTGAGAGTGAGTGGTGGGTGGGTGTGAGAGTGAGTGGTGGGTGGGTGTGAGAGTTAGTGGTGGGTGGGTGTGAGAGTGAGTGGTGGGTGGGGGTGAGAGTGAGTGGTGGGTGGGTGTGAGAGTGAGTGGTGGGTGGGTGTGAGAGTGAGTGGTGGGTGGGTGTGAGAGTGAGTGGTGGGTGGGTGTGAGAGTGAGTGGTGGGTGGGTGTGAGAGTTAGTGGTGGGTGGGTGTGAGAGTGAGTGGTGGGTGGGGGTGAGAGTGAGTGGTGGGTGGGTGTGAATGAGTGGTGGGTGGGTGTGAGAGTGAGTGGTGGGTGGGTGTGAGAGTTAGTGGTGGGTGGGTGTGAGAGTGAGTGGTGGGTGGGTGTGAGCGTGAGTGGTGGGTGGATGTGAGAGTGAGTGGTGGGTGGGTGTGAGAGTGAGTGGTGGGTGGGTGTGAGAGTGAGTGGTGGGTGGGTGTGAGAGTGAGTGGGTGGGTGTGGAGTGAGTGTGGGTGGGAGTGAGAGTGCTTGCGGGTGGGTGTGAGAGTGAGTGGTGGGTGGGTGTGAGAGTGAGTGGTGGGTGGGTGTGAGAGTGAGTGGTGGGTGGGTGTGAGAGTGAGTGGTGGGTGGGTGTGAGAGTGAGTGGTGGGTGGGTGTGGTAGTAGAGTGAGTGGGTGGGTGTGAGAGTGAGTGGTGGGTGGGTGTGAGAGTGAGTGGTGGGTGTGAGAGTGAGTGGTGGGTGTGAGAGTGAGTGGTGGGTGGGTGTGAGTGGTGGGTGGGTGTGAGTGGTGGGTGGGTGTGTGGTGGGTGGGTGTGGTGGTGGGTGGGTGTGAGTGGTGGGGTGGGTGTGAGAGTGAGTGGTGGGTGGGGTGAGAGAGTGAGTGGTGGGTGGGTGGTGAGAGTGAGTGGTGGGTGGGTGTGAGAGTGGTGGGTGGGTGGGTGTGGGGAGTGGTGGGTGGGTGTGCGAGTGAGTGGTGGGTGGGTGTGCGAGTGAGTGGTGGGTGGGTGTGCGAGTGAGTGGTGGGTGGGTGTGCGAGTGAGTGGTGGGTGGGTGTGCGAGTGAGTGGTGGGTGGGTGTGCGAGTGAGTGGTGGGTGGGTGTGCGAGTGAGTGGTGGGTGGGTGTGCGAGTGAGTGGTGGGTGGGTGTGCGAGTGAGTGGTGGGTGGGTGTGCGAGTGAGTGGTGGGTGGGTGTGCGAGTGAGTGGTGGGTGGGTGTGCGAGTGAGTGGTGGGTGGGTGTGCGAGTGAGTGGTGGGTGGGTGTGCGAGTGAGTGGTGGGTGGGTGTGCGAGTGAGTGGTGGGTGGGTGTGCGAGTGAGTGGTGGGTGGGTGTGCGAGTGAGTGGTGGGTGGGTGTGCGAGTGAGTGGTGGGTGGGTGTGCGAGTGAGTGGTGGGTGGGTGTGCGAGTGAGTGATGGGTGGGTGTGAGAGTGAGTGGTGGGTGGGTGTGAGAGTGTGAGAGTGAGTGGTGGGTGGATGTGAGAGTGAGTGGTGGGTGGGTGGGTGTGAGAGTGAGGGGTGTGTGGGTGTGAGAGTGAGTGGTGTGTGGGTGTGAGAGTGAGTTGTGGGTGGTGTGTGGGTGTGAGAGTGAGTTGTGGGTGGGTGTGAGGGTGAGTGTGAGATTGAGTGGTGGGTGGGTGTGAGGGTGAGTGTGAGATTGAGTGGTGGGTGGGTGTGAGAGTGTGAGAGTGAGTGAGTGGTGGGTGGGTGTGAGAGTGAGTGGTGGGTGGGTGTGAGTGAGTGGTGGGTGGGTGTGAGAGTGAGTGGTGGGTGGGTGTGAGAGTGAGTGGTGGGTGGGTGTGAGTGGGTGGGTGGGTTTGAGAGTGAGTGGTGGGTGGGTGTGAGAGAGTGAGTTGTGCGTGGGTGGCTGAGAGTGAGTGGTGGGTGGGTGGGTGTGAGAGTGAGTGGTGGGATGGGTGTGAGAGTGAGTGGTGGGTGTGAGAGTGTGAGTGGTGGGTGGGTGTGAGAGTGAGTGGTGGGTGGGTGTGAGTGAGTGGTGAGTGTGAGAGTGTGAGAGTGAGTGGTGGGTGGGTGTGAGAGAGTGAGTGGTGGGTGGGTGTGAGAGTGAGTGAGTGGTGGGTGGGTGTGAGAGTGAGTGAGTGGTGGGTGGGTGTGAGAGTGAGTGAGTGGTGGGTGGGTGTGAGAGTGTGAGTGGTGGGTGGGTGTGAGAGTGAGTGAGTGGTGGGTGGGTGGGTGTGAGAGTGAGTGGTGGGTGGGTGTGAGTGAGTGGTGGGTGGGTGTGAGTGTGAGTGGTGGGGGAGTGGGTGGGTGTGAGAGTGAGTGGGTGGGTGTGAGAGTGAGTGAGTGGGTGGGTGTGAGAGTGAGTGAGTGGGTGGGTGTGAGAGTGAGTGAGTGGTGGGTGGGTGTGAGAGGTGAGTGGTGGGTGGGTGTGAGAGTGAGTGAGTGGTGGGTGGGTGGGTGTGAGAGTGAGTGGTGGGTGGGTGTGAGAGTGAGTGAGTGGTGGGTGGGTGGGTGAGTGAGTGAGTGGTGGGTGGGTGGGTGGGTGTGAGAGTGAGTGGTGGGTGGGTGGGTGAGTGAGTGAGTGGTGGGTGGGTGGGTGTGAGGGTCAGTGAGTGGTGGGTGGGTGTGAGAGAGTGAGGGGTGGGTGGGTGTGAGAGAGTGAGTGGTGGGTGGGTGTGAGAGAGCGAGTGGTGGGTGGGTGTGAGAGTGAGTGTGGGTGGGTGTGAGCGTGAGTGGTGGGTGGGTGTGAGCGTGAGTGGTGGGTGGGTGTGAGAGTGAGTGGTGGGTGTGAGAGTGAGTGGGGGTGGGTGTGAGAGTGAGTGGTGGGTGGGTGTGAGAGTGAGTGGTGGGTGGGTGTGAGAGTGAGTGGTGGGTGGGTGTGCGAGTGAGTGGTGGGTGGGTGTGCGAGTGAGTGGTGGGTGGGTGTGCGAGTGAGTGGTGGGTGGGTGTGCGAGTGAGTGGTGGGTGGGTGTGCGAGTGAGTGGTGGGTGGGTGTGCGAGTGAGTGGTGGGTGGGTGTGCGAGTGAGTGGTGGGTGGGTGTGCGAGTGAGTGGTGGGTGGGTGTGCGAGTGAGTGGTGGGTGGGTGTGCGAGTGGAGAGTGAGTGGGTGTGCGAGTGAGTGGTGGGTGGGTGTGAGAGTGAGTGGTGGGTGGGTGTGAGAGAGTGGTGGGTGGGTGTGAGAGTGTGAGAGTGAGTGA